>NC_137326.1:78798017-80116730 GCF_965287045.1 Carcharhinus amblyrhynchos | reverse complement strand
TGACTTTCCTTCATCGGGAAGGAGCAGTGCTCCAAAAGCTAGTGGCATTTGCTACCAAATAAACCTGTTGGACTTCAACCTGGTGTTGTGAGGCTTCTTACTGTGCTTACCCCAGTCCAGTGCCAACATCTCCACATCATGACTGGTGGTGTTTGCCAGCCTGCAAACCTTGAAGGAACTAAGACAATATTAGTGCTAATTAAGACTGGAGTAGGCAAGTTGGTTTTTATACTTGTTCTTTATGCAACGTGACTGATTTAAAGGGCCAACAGTCATGCCAAAGCTTTTTTTATTTATTTATTCAAGGGAACAGAATGATGCTGAAGAGACTACATTTGTTGCTCAATTGTCCATTGAGAAGGTGATGATGAACTGCCTACTTAAATCACTGCATTCCCTATGCTCTTGATGCACTCACAGTTCTGTGAGGGAGTTCAAGGTTTCACTCCCAGCAGCAGTGAAATATTGCCAAGTCAGGACGGTGGGTGGAAGGTAATTTGCAGGTCACAAGGCATCTGTACATCTTCTGCCATTGTCCTTGCCGGTAGTAAAGGCCATGAGTTTCTGTCGCAGGAGGCTCATAGAGTTGCTGCAATCCATCAGCTCTCTGCTGTTACCTGTGGTGGAGGGAGGGAACTTTGAAGGTGTTGGATGGGGTGGCAATCAATGGGTTGCTTTGTCCTGGATGGTGTCAAATATTTTGAGTGTTGTTTGATCTGCACTCTGATGCATTTTCAAAAGCCTATGATAGTTTTCTAACTCCCCAACCCCAACCATTGCACTGATCAACATTCACCCCTCGGTTGATGTGACAACTATTTTGTTCATTATTATATCTATTGCCATTTATGAGTCCTATTGTATGCATGTTGGCTGTTTTATTTAACTATATTATGACACTAATAATGCTTTAAAAAGTAATATATCTTAAGCACTTTGAGAAGTTTGTTTGAGAATCCCTAAGAAGGCCAGGTCTTTCTTTTTTCCCCACACAGATTAATGGAGATGGTGAGGGAATGCCTAGCAACACCAAGATTGGAGTAGACATCAAGAGATTTTTCTCTCTGGTCAATGCCTGAGCTCAACTGCATAAATTACAAATGTGCTAGAATTCTTACAGGGCAACTCACCACCAAGCCTCTTAAAACCTGATAGAACCAGTTCCTGTGCCATCTCATAAACTGACCAAGGGAATATTGGAGCATCTCGATCCGACGAGGCATCTATTAATATCCAGCAGTCAACCACCTAATTTATTAATATATTCCCCCACTGGGAAAGAATTATCAAGGGACATGAGGATAGTGATGCATTATATATATGTTGCACCCAATTGAGTGCGTATGTGTGTGTGCGTGTGTGTGAGTGGGGGGGGTGTTGGTGGGGGGGTGGGGGATGGTGGTGGTGGTGGTGGGGGAATGTACAGTGGGTGAGTGTGGAATGGGTGATGATTTGTCATACTTTCCCACAACAAAAACTGGAGACAAAAAACAGAAAATGTCGGAAAATCTTAGCAAGTCTGGTCGTATCTGTGGAAAGAGAGAATAGTGTCGACATTTTGCGTTTGTATAATGAGTCCTTTGAACTTTAAACATTAACTCTATTTTCTCTCTCCACAAATGCTGCCAGCCCTGCTGAGATTTTTCCAGCAGTTTTTATTTTTGTTTCTGTTTCAGCATCTGCAGTAATTTGCTTTTATTTTGCTGAAAAACATTGTGTATAGGTGGAAGTAGCACAAGGGGGTGGTTTTTGACTTAATATACAATAATGCAATCACTCATGCAAGTCCAAGCACATTAAACAAATAATCAAATATAATAAAACAAACATAGAGGAGATATGATTTTAATTATCCCTTTAACAAGTCAAATGATCTAAGCTCCAATGGTAAACCTAGATTCACACAATCCAATGATTATAAGCTTATTACATTTATGGCTTATTCAACATTTTGACTATAAGAATTAAGCATCATTTTTCAAAATACTAAACACATATTCTAGTACTAAGCACTTCTTTCATGACATACGTTTTGACTATGCTAGTTGTTGGAAATAACAAATAAATGACTTAGTTCAATGCATGGAGTAATACTAGTTTTTCTAAATAAGTCAATGAGATCATAAGTTAGCAACTGTATAGTACATCTTGAAACATAAACAAGCTTATACCTCCAAGTAAGCAACTTTCATTGCTTGGCTATACTATACAACAAATTACAAATAGAAATATATCAAACCTAAAACAAAATGAAGAACGGGAGACACTGTTTATAGGTTGATGTAGCAAGATGGCCACTTCAGAGCTTATGATTTCCTGTTCCTAAGAAGATTGGTCCATTGTCACAATAGGGATGTTTGCTTGTGAATTGGCTTTGAAGAGAAAACAAAACTAATGGAAGAAACATTTGCAACCAATTATATTTTAAACACAATGTTGAATAAATAAATTGATATTTAGAGAAAAATTTAAAAATGGGGAATGAGCTGCAAAAAGGTCTCGGGACCAAGAGGTAAACCAAAGTAGACATGTAACACTTATCAGTTTTTGAGAGTTAAATTTGGTTGTACTTCATTTTCAAGTTAATCCATAGAGTTTGATTTGATAATGGAGTGAAGGAAAAGTCAGATGGTCATGGCAGTTGAAGTTATGCAGTGAACAATAAAGCTCAGGGTTGGGCAGTTCATATAATTGGTGGAGACCAAGTATTTGAAAACCCACTCCATTGCAAAGCTGCTTTACGCAGCAGACAAAATAAATCTTTAGCAGGCTATAGGATATAACAACCCAATTGTAATCTGATCAGACACCAGGAGTATTGTTTCACCATTTTTTAATTGGACTCAGAAATGATATTGATTATTGGCATGAGCCTTGTATGTCTGTGTCCATGTGAGTTATCTTACTGAGGACAGTCATTGTCTCCTGGTCTCGTTGAAAAGTTGTGTGAAAGGGGCTGATTAAGATACATCAATAATGTCCTGGAGTTAGGTAATTCTGGTACGCAGAAGACACACAATTCCCCTTCCACTTCTGCAGCTTTTCTGTGGAAAGGTGAAGAACTTGCTTTGTCTCAGTGATTAATGTATCACTGATCTGCTTGATGCATTTGTGCCTTGTATATTAACTGACATTGAATATCTTTGTAAACTAGTGTAAACGGAATGGGTGGAACAGAAGTTCAGAGTTGCAGTCAGCTTCATAGTCACTGGTAAGACTCTATTTTTAAATTACGTGCAGGTCAAATCTGAGCAGATGGTATGACTCAGGTATCATCTCCCTGGAAAAGCAAAGCCTACAAAGGCAGCTGTTCTTAGACATTCCCACATTGGTATGTGCATGTCTGTTAACATAACAGTGCAACCTCGAGTGAGTGTGGCATTCCCATTGTGGTGACAACTGAACCCGCCTTGTATGCTTCCTTTCATCTGCTTCTGCCTCCTCAGGAGCACTGCCCACTTTAAGAATTTAGATTGCAGCTGTGAAAAATCCAGCAACACAGTTTTAATTAATCACCAACTGAAAGGCAAGAACGTAATTGTTCCATTCTGCTCATTATATGTGGGCAAACTGAGCGCATGGCACACAGTCTATTGTCTGTCAGTGAGGAGGGAGATTGTCCAATTAGCACCAATAATATCCAATATTATTCACTGCATTCACTGAAGAGACAAATTGGGCAAAATAAAATCACCATGCCAAAGAAGGATCTCTAAAGGCTTTGTTAAAGAGGCTGGGTTTAAAAGGAGTTTTAAAAAAGGTCTTCAACTCAAAGAGATGGAAAGATTGGAGAGGTGTGGGTGATGGTTTGGAGTATGGAGTCAAGACAGCTGAAGCTACAGTCTCAGTGCTGAAGTGAAAGGATCATACACAGGGAAATCAAATTATGAGATTGGAGAGGCTGGGGAATATAAGGGTGGAGGGCTTAGAGCGATAGGGCCTGCTGCTGGTCTCTTGACATGGGCTATCTTCCCATATAGCATAACCTGTGAGATGCAGCCACCTTCCATCCTGGGCAGATACTGAAGTCTCCTTTGCTTAACTAGCACTAGCATTTCCTGAGAGATGGCTTTGGTTTTCCATGTGATGCCAAGGACGTGTCTTGGATACCAGAGATGGAAGATACTGAATCACTGTTCTTTATAGGTATACATCCAGGCTTCGCTGCCATGCAGTAATGCGCTGAGAGATAATCCATGAGCCTTTACAGTTGGTCTTCTGTCTGGAAACTAGTGCAGCATCATCAGCATGCAGAAGTTCTTTGATGAGGCCATGAATTTTCTTGGCTTTGTGTCTTGATGGGATGAGGAATTTCCTTCCTGATTGCGTACGGAGGTACAAGCCTTCCATGTCTGTCGGAAAAGAAAAGGATCATTGAGAAATGATGTACAAACAGAACTGGCATTGCAAAAGGAACAGGCAATGGACGCTTCATGAACTGAACAAGTAACAATTGAATCAATAAATTATCTGCATATCCACTGCTGGAGTGGGAAAATAGCACAGACTGACAGCAACAGACATACTGTGACAAATTGTAAGGCCAAAGGCAAGGCTGTTAGCGAATTGAAATTGAATTATGCATTAGTTGGAAGAGGGTTTCTTTTCCCCAGGGTAAAGACAGAGTGGAAATAGCAGGGATATGTGGATTATAAAGATTAAAAGGACATGGTCAAAGGTGGCCTTGTCTGATGTAAACAGAAGCAGTGGGGCCTCATGAGATGGCAGGATGGAGAGGTTGGTCATGAAAATGGGCAGTTCAGAGAAATTTAAGGAGGATAGGTGGATGGTGAAATCAGAAGAGAGAGAACAAGGTAAGTTGATGCAGATTGAAATCATGGAGGAGGAATTTCTCAAATTAGAGGCTGCAAGAGAATATATTGCATTGGAACAATATTTAAAAAGTGAGGATTTTAAACGAGAGATAAGAGGGATGAAACCAGATGAATTGCTTGAAGGAGGAGTAGAGATAAAGGCTAAGCAACAATGGACATATTGCCACTTCAGCAGTTTTAAACAGATAAGTCAATGTAAAGTATAGCTAGGTGGACAGGATCAGTGAAGGGGGCAAGTCCTTTCTAGTTGCTTAAGAATTGGATCTTTAAAAAAAGCAGCGACAGAGAGCAAGGATCTAACCAAAAGGATCCAAACCAATTCTTACAACCCAAACATAAATCATTTATCTAACAGGGGGACCCAAAAATGTAACTTTGAGATCGGGGCTCCCTTTAAAAATGGCAGCCCAATCTCAGAATCTCGGTGTTGCCGGGATGTGTAGGCCGAACCCCTCCAGTTGGCTGTGTGAAACTCACCAGCACTTTGCACAGAGTGCTTTTAAATCAGATGAGAAAAGGTATCTGGGAAGCCAATGATTTTCACAAGGCCTTTCGTCCCTGATCCAACACTATGCAATTTTAGGAAAATTGCACCCAAGTTTCCAGCATCATGCCAATTGCAACTGAAGCATAAATTTGTGCGTGAAACCAGTGAGATGGATGCACAAATCCGTGTCATCAGATATAAAAGATGTTTTGGATCTTGATTTAATTTTACATATTGCTACATAATTATATATATACTTTTTAACATTTTTGAAACAATAGTGCTGTCAATTTGGGGTGGCATGGCGGCACAGTGGTTAGCACTGCTGCCTCACAGCACCAGGGACCTGGGTTTGATTCCCATCTTTGGGTCACTGTCTGTGTTGAGTCTGCACATTCTCCCTGTGTCTGCATGGGTTTCCTCCCGGTGGTCCGGTTTCCTCCCACACTCCAAAGATGCGTGGGTTAGGTTAATTGGCCATGCTAAATTGGTCCTTAATGTCAGGGGGGCAAGCTTGGTAAATACGTGGGGTTGTGGGGAAAGGGTCTGGGTGGCATTGTGGTTGGTGCAGACTCAATGGGCTGAATGGCCTCCTTCTGCACTGTGTGATTCTCTGTCTTCTATGATATAACTTGGACCTCATCCAAACAGTTAGTGAGCAGCATGACTTTAGTAATTTCCAAATGCCCATGTAAGTTTCTTGTTTTTGTTCTGACATTTTTGTTGTTCTATTTGCCTTTTTTGGTGACCTTTAAATTACATTCCTGATGCCTTGAAATATGAGTGACTCCAAAATCTTCCTACACATACAATAGAAATCATTATCAAATTACAATCCTAAAGAGACAAATAGATAAAGGTCTGTCAAACTTTTTAATAGTTTTTTTTTGAAAGAGAAAGCAAGCAATATGAAAGGATGATATTTGAACACCAAAATCTCTTGAATCGTGGGTTGAAGTACTTCAAACTCAGGAGTTTCAGTGAGTTTGAATAACATTCTAGGCTCCGAGGGAAACACGGGTCTCACGGGAACAACACCGTGGAACTTCAAAAACTCCTGTTAATAAAAGTATCTTTCTTCCACTCTGCAGTTGTTAGATTTAAACTTGCCTGCATAATGAGAGCAGCAGCATAATTGCCATAATGGTCCAAATGGTGCTGCTGCAGTGATGTAGAACTGCCTGCATTTGTTGCCATTCTTCCCCTGAAACTGACAGCAACTTCTGGAGTCTGCATATGTGCAGAACAATATGGAGATCAGGAAGTTGCTATTCTATGCTTATCCAGAGAGGCACTGTGGACACCTGACCCCACTGATTGAATTGACAAGAACTTTCTTTCCATAACAGCCCTTAAAAAGGTGTCATCTTGACAACACAAACCACTATGCAGTCACAGCAGTAGCCATCACTCCCACTGGCACTGTTGAGACAAACACAATTGCCAGGCAGTTCTCAGAAATGAAACTGACTCCCAAATGGGGGCAGGAGGGTGGCACGGTGGCACAGTGATTAGCACTCTTGCCTAACAGTGCCAGGGACTCGGCTTCAATTCCAGCCTTGAACGACTTTCTGCATGGGTTTCCTCCAAGTACTCCTATTTCCTCTCATACTCCAAAGATGTGCAGGTTAGGTTGATAGGCCATGCTCCATTGCTTCTTTGTGTCCCAAGCTTGTAGGTTAGGGAGCTCAGCAAGTTAAGTATGCAGGGTTACAGAGGTAGGACCTGGGTAAGATGCTCTTTCAGAGAGTTGGTGCAGACTTGATGGGCTGAATGACCTCCTTCTGCACTATAGGGATTCTATGAGGAGCCCTACCTGACACCAATTAATGGCCCAATGGCCATTAGAAGGATATGTATCAGGTCAGCTATCAGCTATGTTTAGTTATGCCCGGGTGAGGGACACCCTGACTATAATATACAGCCTCATATCTTTCTACCAGACTAAATAATGACAATAATTATTTTTAGCTCGCCCACTGGCACATTTTAACTCCAAGGTTTCTTATTGCCTTGTCTGTCAGGTGATGCTTTTGGATGCATTATAATCTTCAGACTATCCCTGTAGAATTCTTGATTATTTTAAAACTGAGGCATTAGCACTGGCAAGGGACCATACCTGCGGCAAGAATTATCATGGTTCACTTCTAAACCCTTATCCCACACAATCAAATTCCAATCCTTTATATTTAAAAAAGTTTCACTTATACTCAATCATCCACAGGGTGTCTTTAGTTCAAGAATAATTATCGCTGCAGAGCAATTTAGAATCATTTTCTGCCTTTATACTGTTTCATAATTGCTTTTTAATGCAAGCACATTGGGCATGAATTTTTCCACAGCAGAGATAGGGGGAAATGTCAGTTTAACTTGGAATTCGCGCCAAATATTAACCGCCACAATGAGTCGTCGGTTATGTCAGAACAAAGATAACTGTTCCCAAATAATTTGTGGTAGTGTCAACTGTGTTTCCAGAGTTCAGAGACACCTCAGCAGCAAAATGGACTTAGCAGAGCAAATTATTACGATTAATACCAGGATGGAGAAGGTCAGGAGAAAATGAGAACGGCAAACAGTATACAGCAAGTGAAGTTGGTAGGGAATTCTCAAAATTAGAAACCTCATTTGGGGATCAGTCTAGAGTTGAAATAAAGAGTTAGGCAAACAATACAAAATAAAGATGGATTCTCACATCAATTGAGAAAGGAGAAAACTCTTTGGTCTGGATTTTCCTGTTGGTTCAGGAAAACGGTTCCTATGTACTTTTGAGCACATCTGACCCATGTGTGACTTTTCCTGAGGTTTTTGTCTTCACATAGGAATCATGTTTACAGTGCATTTGGCAAACTGCGATGTAGTACAGGGGGAATAATGAATGCAGAGACAGGCCAGTTAGAATGCCCACCTCAGTTTTCCAATACAGCAGTCCAGCTCCCAACATCATTTTTTAGACTTATCCTTCAGTCCTTACCCACTCCTCCTTTCAACTTTCAAAAGGAGGGTTTTTTTTAAAAAAGAGGTGTCAATCAATTTGAATCACTGCACAAAACATGCCAGCAGAGCTGTTGGAACTTTTATACTTTTTAATGCTTTGTGGCACATTTTCTACTGGAAAAAATATGCTAACGCATTACAGTAATTACACATGTGTGCTCAGTATAACGATCAAGATGCCATTACAGGACAGATCCTTAAGGTGAATCTCTGCATTGAAAACACATTTACTTTACAATACAACATCTAATGCTGACATGTGAAGGTGTCAAAACATAAAATCATAGAATGGTTACAATACAGAAGGGGGTATACAGCCCATTGTGTTTGTGTTGCTTCTCTGAACGAGAAAGTCATTGTGTGCCACTCCTCTGCCTTTTCCCTATATTTTTTCCTTTTCAGGTAATGATCCAACTCCCTTAACTAACCCTGCCTTCACTATTCTGTCAGGCAACCCATGAGTTTTATGCTGATTTTCTAATTTCAGCCAGCACCCTCTGCAGAGAATGGGGCATTCTGCCCAATACGCTTCAGAATGTCTGCTTGATGTTTAGATGAAAAATAAATCTTGAATTTACCATTTAAGTCATTTGGACTTAAACAATTGTCCTACCCGTGGTGATTTATCTATAAACAGTGAACTGAGTTTGATCTTTCCAGACCATTTAATATCTTTTCCACTTTTTCAGGATTGCTTGTCATCACCTATCTACAAGATTCAAGATGTTCAATTCTTTTAACCTTTCCGATACAGTTATCTGATGCTAGGGTTTGGTTTTGTTCTTCTTATCTGCATTGCTTCTAGCATCTGAATGTCTTTGTTGTATTCTGGTGATCAAAAATTGGACACAGTACTCAGGCACAACCTAATTACTGCACTACACAATGCTGATGTGAGTAATGTTGAAACATGCCACCTCAGTACTTGCAAGCAGTGTCAAAATGACAAGCTGGTTCTTTCTCTTCGCTGGAGGGAAAATGGTGGTGCGGGGAGGTGGTATGGTGATATTCTACTACAAATATTTGCATCATCAAAGCAAATGAAAATAAAATTCCCTTGTATAATTTTTTGTCTTTACAAATAAAATGTACAGTCTATGTATTACTGATAAAGCTGCTGTTTAACATCTGGTATACAATGAACAGAAAATTGCCTCCAAATAAATATTGGGCAGACTGAAACCATTGTTTTCAGTCCTCATCACAAATTCCTTTTTCTAGCCCCCAGCTCCATCCCTTTGGTAAATGTCCAAAGCTGAATCAGATTGTTCACAGAAGTGCATGTCAAAATTGATCCAGGATGAGTTTCTGTCTATGTATCAGTGCTGTCAATGAGAGGTCCATTTCTGACCCGGTAAAGCATTGCTCGAGTCATCCCTCCCTCAGCTCATCTGCTGCTGAAACTCTTACCATGTTTTATGCTATCTGTATATTTGACTGTAACAAAGCACTTCTGGCAAGTTCCCACTTTGTATCCTCTGTAAATCTGAAGGTTTAGAAAACTCTGTTGCCTGTACGCTCACTCACATCAATCCCATGCTTGCTGACCAACATTGCCTCCCAATCAAGCCGTGGAATGTTTCATGAACTTAAAGGCGCTACATAAATATAAGTTGTTGAGGTCTTGAGTATTCCTGATTTTCTTCGTTCATTGTTGCCAAACATGCCTTCAGCAACCCACGTCCTAAGGTCTGGAACTCCCCTCCCTAAACGTCGGCACCTCCTTATTTATCTATATTACTTTAAGATGCTGATTAAAACCTGTCTCCATTATCAAGATCTGCCCGAATATCTCCTTAGATGGCTTGGTGTCAAGTTTATTTTGATAATGCTCCTGTATGGTGTTTTATTACTTTGACACAATATAAATACAAGTTGTTGTTGCTACTGTTGATGCATTCAGCATTTTTCTTTCTCTGCTGAATTTTTTTAATTTACTGTTCAACTGCTCAAGGTACCAAAGCCACTTCTGGGCATGCACTTATCTTGGTACAATTATTTGCCAGGAAAAGTGAGATACTGAATATGTTAGAGAGCTCAGTGAGCAGAAGTCACAGAGCCAGAACGGGCAGCTCTCTATTTATAGTGCACCCTGAAGAAAAGGGAGAAGCCGAACCTTTGCATTATTTCTGAAGACGGTGCAGAAACGCAGCTGCAGCCATCAGCCGATGATGGGTTGAAGCGACCCATTACACACAGCTGAAGTCACAGCAGGGTCAGCTATGAATCATTTTTGTCAAAATGGTCTCTTCATCCTTGCATAAAAAAGGGTCAGTGAACATCATTGCATAATTTTTTTTTCTAACTCACTCATTTGCCTCTCATTGGTAACCGATGGGCTTCAGATCAAACATTTATGATTTCATGATGGAGATTAGTTTCTGAAGTAAAGACGTATTGCAATATTGTTTCTGCAGTGTGAGCTCAATGCTTGCTTAAGTGGCTAAGTAAGAGGCACTGGCATGCAATTTTAAGAGGTATTATTGAATAATATGTGGGTTAGTTACTGACATTTCTATTTAGCGAAACAAAGAAATAAATTTTCTCTATGGTCAATAAGTGGCTGCTATTTCTTTTCAATTTTTGGTATGTTGCAACACCACCATGCAGTTTAAATAACCTCCTTCATATTTATAGATCAACAGTCTCTTTCTCCTGACAAGTTATTTTTAAAAAGTAGACCCACTTTAGCAACTGTAACTGATGCATGTTTAGCATTAAAAACAATTATTTTTCCACAATTCAATTAAGTATGCAGAAAAGGCTAAAGGAAACGGTATTCTCACGGAGAAAACAATTACGTTCCACTCAAATTGGTTGAGTGGGCTCAGATAACATTACTAATGCTAATGACTGCACTAATTAAAGGTCCCTCATCATTTGAGCAGTGTTTTTCAAGATGGTTCAGAAGCAGCATCCATAAGAGCGGAGGGTGTTAAGTGATATCCTCAGGGATTATAAACATTATCTTAAAAATTATACACATTATGAATATTAAGTAACGCATAGGTTACTGGTATGGGAGAAGTCAGTGAACAGTTAGTCGTACAATAGTGTGACTGTTTTTTTAGATGGCTACAACCATGAGATTAATCTGAATGAAATGTTTAATGTGCAGCTCCGAGAGCCCGGGTGTTAACTCTGCTACTCACAACCAGATCTACAGGTCAGAAGGATATGTGCTCAAAGCCCCATTTCAAATATTTAATCCCAGTTGACATTCAGTTAAATACCATGGGAGGATTCATCCTTGCAAATAGGCATCAAGCAAATGCTTGTTCCATGTTAATGTGCCCTGCCACAATGCAAAGAAGAACAGGGAGAGTTAGAATCATAGAATCGTAGAATCCTACAGTGAAGGAGGAGGCCAGTCGGCCCATTTAGTCTTCGCTGATCACAATCCCACCCAGACCCTATCCCCATAACCCCATGCATTTACTCTAGCTGGTCCCCCTGACACTGAGGGGCAATTTAGCATGGCCAATCCACCTGAACTGCACATTTTTGGACTGTGGGAGGAAACCGGGAGGAAGTCCATGCAGACACTGAGAATATGCAAACTCCACACAGACTGTGACCCAAGATGAGAATTGAACACAGGTCTCTGGTGCTGTGAGGCTAACCACTACGCCACAGTTACCCTAGCTAATATTTTGCCTTCGACCAGTCACAGATAATGTTTTTGAAAAATGGTTCATCATTAACTGGCAACCTCATGAACTTGATATACTGAAATGCTTGTGTCAATGCAACATGAACAAATAGCAAAGGATTCATTGGAAAGAGACCTTGGATGTTTAATTGTCTTGATTTTAAAAAGGTCTACCCAATGAAGGACAGCAATTAGCAAACCAATTGGATGCTCAACTAAACAGTGGATTAAGTCACAGGAATTTATGATCAGACTGTGCAGAAATGTGCTCAGACCGTGCCTTAAATACTGTACTCAGCTTGAGTTGCCAAGGCACAAAGAAACTTTCAAATGATGGAAGCAGTTCAAAGAAGAGCTCCAAGGCTGATAGATAGCATGAGGGTTCAGAGTTAAGGGGAAATTGAAGCAACTTCAGAAGCAATTTTCACTTTCATTGACAACAGGAACCTATGGGTAGCAGACCATCCATATCTGTTATATACCACTACCAATTTTCCTTTCATAGGAACAAAGGAGTAAGAGTAGGCTATTCAGCCCATTGAGCCGATACTACTATTCAATAAGATCATGCCTGAATATCTACCTCAATGCCACTTTCCTGCACTATCACCTGATGTCATTCTAGAGGTTTATGAAGGCAGCTGATATTCATTGCCAGCTTTCAATGTCATCTGACAGTGAAATCTACCCCCATGTGTTTCAGTCTGTATCTAGATTGGAAAGGCTAGGGTTGTTTTCTTTAGAACAGGGGAGACTGAGAGAATACCTATTTGAGATGTACAAAATGATAAGGGGGCCTAGACAGCGTAGTCAGGAAAAACTTGTTTCCCCTCGCTGAGGAGTCAATAAGCAAGAGGCACAGATTTAAGGTGATTAGTAGAAGAATTAGAGGGGACATGAGGAAAAACTGCCGAACACCACACCTCCTCGTGGCTGAGCCTAGCAGCGATGAGGGCCGCCCTGGTCCTCCTGTCCTGCCGGAACATTCCCACCACAGTCCAGCATCCTCCAGCTCCTCCTCAGTCTCATCCTCCAAACTTTCCTGCTTCCTGGGGCATCCACCTGATCCTACTCCTCCTCCTCAATAATGTCACTCTGCAGCTGTGCCAGGTTGTGGAGTGCAAAGCAAACCACCTCGATGTGGGAGGCGCTCTGGGGGCTGTACTGCAGAGCCCCACCAGGGCAGTCCAGGCAGTGGAACCGCAGCAGGCCGATGCACTGGGTGGCAGCATGGGCCTCATTGTAGGGGGTCTCTACTTAGTCTAAGGCCTTTGCACTGGCATCATCCACCATGATATCAGTGCATAGCTCTTCTTCCACCACGAGCCATCCCAGCAGCCCGGGGAGGCCCTCAAAGACCCTAGGAATGTCCAAATGTCCCAGGAAGTGTGCACACACTCTGGAATGCTGGTGAAATGGTCGCACACAATCTGCATGTTCAGGGAACGAAACCTGTTCTGGTTGATAAAGGGTACTCACTGATTCCATGACGTCCATGGGGTGATGTGCATGCTGTCCGTAGCCTCCTGAACCTGCTTCATCCCGGTGATGTAAGTAAAGCCTACTGCCCAGGAATCATGTTGGACGTGGCTGACATCAAAATGGCTATACTGGTCTTCCTGGGCACACAGGGCAACCAACACCTCTCAGATCCACCTGCGAGATGCCACACAAGTCCCTTCTTGATCCCTGGAATAGGCCGATAGCGAAGAAGTTCAGGGCATTTGTCACCTTAACTGCCACCGGGAGGGGGTATCCCCCTCCCCCACAAGGTGCCAGATCCGCAAGTTGGAGCCTTTGCTGGCACATGAGGCCTGGCAGCTGAGCTCATGTAAGGACATGCCAGGGGAGGAGGAGTGGCTATAGCAGGAGGGGAGAATGAAATAAAGTCCATAAGGTTATCCATCCTGGCCTCCTCAATCCCTCCCAGCACCTTGTATCCCCATGCATCTGAACCCTGGCAACCCTACCCAGCCCCAGTGCCATGGTCCACCATGATTGGCTGCCAACTTTTACCACATCATCGCCTCAGCAGCTACAAATAATGCACCTTCTTGACCTCTATTGGTGGCCCAAAATGCTGTACCCTCCTTTCACATGATGGAGCACAATGCCTTCCGCACACCCAGTGCAGTTGCACGCTTGCTCATATGGGGCACAGAGCTGCACCCCCAGGAGAGCTGCACAACCAACCCCCCCACCCCACACTCAATTTGGACCTGTTACCATTGGCCAATGACAGCAGTATGAGGTTGACTGTGCCCAGTGCTCTGGCACTCATGTTGAACATATGGGTGGCTGTGAGAAGGTGCTCAATGAGGATCCCAGGCAGTATACACTCCATGTACCCACCTGAGCATATGCGGTAAAGTGGCTTCCAGACATGGTGTACAGGATAGAGACACAGTAGGGCAGTGTCCTCCTACCTTCCATGCGATGGATGGCCATTGTAGGGAGCACCGCTGAGTTGATGGGTTACGCTGAACTCCGGTAACACGTGCCGAGCTCCCTTGATTGGGCCGTTAGATGCCAGGTACTTGTGACTGTTTGTGGGGCCTGGAATCCATCCTAAACCATGGAGCCTTCCCAGCTAGAAAGTGACAGGGTAGAGGTTGTGACATTCTTGGGTTTGACCTTGGCTTCTGCAACACCTTGGTGGTCTTTTAGCAGGTTGGGAGAATGGTTGCCACATGACCCCAAACCAGTGGCCACTCCCAACGTGAGGACCGTGGCCCAGCCTGAAACTCCAAAACCTTTGCACCCATAGGGACCCCTGCACAATGTCCGATGAACTATGCTCTTGGAGGTGCACAGCAGTGCTCACCTCCTCGCTGTCCCTGACTACTGCTGCGCCTGAACCATGCTTTATAGGAACAGTAGTGTTTCGCACCCGTGTGACGTCACGCCAGAGGAATGGGTGCATTCTGGGAAGGGGGGGATGGGTCTTGTGCCGATTTCACTCATAAGAATGAAAAGCAGTCAATCTCATGCTAATCAGCCTCTTGCCCTTTCTAGGTGAGAATGGGTGGGAAACAGTTCACAACATTAGAAAGAGGCCAGGAGAATGGCAAACTGTGGCAAGCATGAAACAGATTTTTAGCCTCACGTGCTATTCTCTGACATCAGCATGATCTACTAGTAGCTTGGCGACTCACATCGCCCCCATCAAGTAACATCATTACCCAGTGAGACAACATCAACAGTATCAGCAACTAACATTGCAGCATCAACATCACCAGAACGTGACACAACAATATTGGCAACATCAAGCATGAATCCCACAACACTAGGAGTAACGAGCACAACATTGCTGTGCAGCATGTCAATTCATCATTGACAGCGATGAATACCAGATCTACAAGATGAAGGTACGGCTTCCTACCAACCGTGCAATACGGTGAATAATGTTTTTGATAAAGAAAATAAGCAACAAAAGATTCTAAGATGTTCAGTTCAATTACGAAAGTCAATTGTTAATCTTTCTTCCTTAAATAATATCAAAAACATTCATAATTGCACTAGTTATGCTAATAGAGAGACATATTTCGAAAGAGGTACGCTATATCATTCCAGCATTTGTAATGAAATAGTTGTTATGATAATATATCTTCAGGGTGCCACATTGACTGCTGCACTATAGTCAGGTGCCAAGCAACAAACCTCCAACTACCTGGAGAGTTAAGTAATACAATTAATGATGCTCTCGCCTTTTGTGTCTAAAAGGGTGATTATTCAAACTTCTGGGAACAAGAAGACTTAACACATCTTGTCTTATTTATCTGGACCAGAAGTTGTTTGCGTTTTGGAAAAGCAATGGTCTACTAACTAACTGGCTTGTCACAGTCATATAACTCTGCCATGAGGGCTCTGTCTCTTTAGGCAGACATCTTAATATTCGCTCAATAAAAGCTCTTACTGGAGACAAATTAAAAAACTACAGCTGTCCTTACAGTTGCAACAGAGGGCATGATTTTCTGGCCCTTCCTGCCAGCAGAATGTTGCGGTCCTGCCAAAGGATACCCCCTGCAGCTAGTTCCTCAGCAGTGCAGCCAGTGAGAAATTGAATGGCCATTAGCTTTGGTGGGACCACAAGTTCACGCCAGCAGAAAATAGTCAGCTGCCTCCACAGCTAGAAAACCGCTGTGGGGAGTAGTGGGGGGAAGGGGGGGTGGTTGGGGGGGAGACGGGATGGTTGGGGGTGGAGGGGGTGGTATCTGGAAAATCCTGGCCAGAATGTCAAAGAGTGGAGCAGAGAAGACAGAGGAACTAGGAAAACAGAAAGGTTCAAAATCTGCAAACAGCTGCTGAAAAAGACATAGGAAAACAGACAAAGGCTGTAAGGCTGCATCAGACAATGGAAAAGCACATAGACTGCAAGTGAAATTACTGGCTGCAGAACAATGAACAAATGAAAAGCACACAGAGACTGCAAGTGAAATTACTTGCTGCAGAGGAAAAGGAAACACAGACAAAGGCTGCATGTAAATTATTGCATGAGTGAAAACGGCTGCAGTAAATTTCCTAATCCCATCTCCGGCAACATGAGAAATGATGCATGACAAACCTGGCACTAATAATGGCTTAAATTTCAACAGACTTAATAAATAAAAGCCTGAACCCATAAGAGTAGCCACACTGATAACTCTCTTGTGGAAGGACAGCTACAAAGTGTACATCATCCGAAATGTAACAGATGAGCAAAGGAAAAAGATAGTTTGAAAGCCTCAAATGCACATATTGAACACAAAATGCACGTTATAAGAGTGATTTTGTCACTGCGTTGTGCCTGTTTTCAGGCGCAATGCTGTGGTAAAGTGGGGCATAAAGTGCTTAGCGCAGTTGGTGCCAGTTTTTGCAATCGGCACCATTTTAAGGGTGCTGGATTTCCGGCGCAGTCAATATCTTGCCAGAAATGGGCGAGAGGCAGGTTGATATATTTAAATTTATTTTAATGTTGTTTTACATCTGCTTAGCAAGCCCAGCACTCAATCGTCCGAGCCCAGCCCCCTTTATGACCTTGCCAGGAAAGGTTCTCGCCAGAAAGAAATAGACATGTTCCCCATGAATGGGGAGCAGTCAACATGGCCTCACTGGGGAGGCCGAGGGCAAGGGCCAGGCTGGCAGTGACACCCTGGTACTTGGGCAATGCCAGTCTGGCAGCTGGGCAATGCCCATCAGGCAGTGCCAAGGGGGCAGGGCTAATGGGGAGGGGCCAGTAGGGCAGGGCCAGTGGGGATGGAGCTAATGCGGGCAGTGTTAATGGGGAAGGTGGCTCACTGCAACTCTGCACTGATTGCTGCGGGGAGAGCAGTAGGTCTGTGACTATTGCGGGGGGGTGGTCCCTGATCGCTCTGGACAGCTGGGGAAGATCAGTGGGGGCTGTATGTCAGGCCTTGGGCCCCTGTGATTGCAGGCGGGAGCTGCTTCAGGCTGCCTGCACAAATAAGGGCCTGACAGCACTCTCTTTTCTGCCAGATCCCTTCCACTGCTAATGCACGTGTGCAGAATCAGAGGCCTGCCCATGCGCACTACCTCCGTCTGCAGGCTTTCGGGCATGTTAGGCCCCACCCACAACTTCTGCAACGGGCAACAGGCTTGCTCAAAATTTTTGCAGGCAGTGTGTATAGTGGGGGTGGCGGGGGCTGAAAACACACCCAAAAGATGGATCTGAAATTATCCCAGTTTCAAGTCCACCCAAAACTTTTTTAAAAAATTGCCCCCTAAATGTGAAAGATATGTATTCAACACTGGAGTTTCGGGTGTACATGTGACCATTGAATGTCATGGCCATAATGCAGCAAGCAGAATCATGTGAACTTAGACAGTTAAAAGATGATATGATTAAAGATAGATTGGTCCTCGGAGTGGGAGACCCCACAGTGAGAGCAAGTCTATTGATTGGTGAGAAACTGGCACTAAATGAAGTGATAGAAGTGTGTTGAAATACAGAAGTTGTGAAACACCAGCTTGAGCATACATATAGCAGAGTAGACCAGGAGGTACATAATGCTGAGAGACAGTCCAAGCCAAAAGGGCTAAGCAATCACAGACAAAGGGCAGGACACAGATACTGCGGAGAACAGCATGCACAGGACTGCACAGCATGGGGAAAAGCAATGTTTTAACAGTAAGAAGCAAATGGTAAAAACAAACCGATACAGATGGCCACTGGAGGGATTTCAGCAGACAAGTCTGAAGATTTATACACAATACAACAAGTTGGTTCAATCAAGTCTATAGGTGACAAATGGTTTGTGACTGTTACCATGATGACCACAGAGGGAAAGTATCAAGTGAACAAGAAATGTCAGATAGACACTGGGATTTCAGGCATCATACTGACCTCCACAGATCTGTGTGAAATGGCTCAAAATACCATCCAAAAATAAAACATTCAAAAGTTAAAGCCATATGATGGTACATACTCATACTGAAAGAACATATTAGCTTGACAGCCCAATGCAATGGCCAGAAGGAAGATCCCGAGTTCCAGATCATAAATGGGATGCAACAGTTACTTATGTCAGCAGGAGCAAATCTAAATTTTATGCTGGTAACACTGAACATGCTCACAGAAAGGCATCAAAAGACCCCAGACAGAAGGAAATAAGACTCCAAAGTAAGGGGGACAATATTTAAGTCAACCTTACGATGGTTGCTGATTATATGAGTCCAATGAAATGTGTGATCCAAAAGTAAATGTTCTCCAGGAAAATGTTCACATCAGAGCTGTATTGGAAAAGTCATTGGGTAAGATTCCAGCTGAGTATATACCTTTGAAATGCATGATAAATTAAAATACTGAATGAACCAAGCTTTGCAAGATCTCAATAACCAGATTTCAAGGACAACACAAAGGTACCAAGAGGAAAGAATGACCCACAATTCTACAGCTGGCAACTCAAACTAGGAATTAAAATAACTCAACCAGATATAAAAGCACAACCACAGACATCCTAGCATCAACCCACGAGGCTTCAACAACTGAAATTGAATAACAAGTCACCAAAGCAACAAGAGCCATAGGAAACAACACTCTCTAGACAGAGGACATTACCCCGAAGAACAGCCTATGTCAACATGTTCCTGTTCACAATTAAGAAATGGATGGAATTCTACCGACAACGGGTTTGGTGGTGGATGGGTGCACGTAATCTGGCAAGAGCCAAAAATGCAGAAATCTGCTAGCATAAACTTACATTGCAATTCTCCCAGTGATGGGTTAATGGTGGGTCTGTCATTCTGCTGGCAGGTGGTACGAGTGCCATTTCAATCTCATGAATCCTCATTCTGCCAGTGTCCCATCAGGCATTTCAATCTTGTGTCACATCAGCGAGAAATCATGTTAGTGTAAAACCTAATTGCTAAAGAGCAGTTACAGAAGGCAGTCCTCAATTCACTGGAGACTGTGAGGTGAGTTCAACTAAGCCTTTCTGCCATACTGTAGACTAATCCCGATGTGCTGTTCACCATTCTGCCTGGGTAGACCGATTCCTGCCCATCGTCTCTGAGCTGGTCTGCATGGGCAATACTGTACTGCTGAACCCATGGACTCTCCTGTATCACCAACTTGGACCCTCCTGTATCACCAACGGGGGTCAGAGAGGACAGAGGTCTCCTTCAACCCAATCCTGTTTCAGAAACAAGTATCTATCTGGTCAGCATTGTACTGTGGAATTTTTGCAGTCACTGTAACAAAGGTCCAACGTTTGACCAGGTATGGAGTGTGAGTTAAGACGGGTATGGGCGTATTGACCTGATAAGGACAAGGATGGCAACGTGGAAGGACGGCTATGCAAAGAGGGAAGGGTAGGGAGAGGGCTCAGGATGGCAGGCAGAGGGGTGAGGAGGTGGATGAAGATGATAAACAATGGAAGACAGAAGGCAGACTGAGGGGAGAGAAGCAACAAGGCTGCATAAAGAGCTCACAAACAAGGGAGTCAAAGGGCTACCACATTGATTAGTGGAAGGTGATGCAGAAAGACTCCAGATGTGGTGGGTAGAGGTCCACATGAGAAATGAGTGATTCATGGGTCAGAGGGATGGTGGTTGAATCAAAGAATAGACTTCTTTTTGATGCTGCTAGCCTTATCCCATTAGGTTGCTGACATCCTGTACAGTCTAGTGAAGACAGCACAGCTGGAAAGAGTGATATGTGAATGTGTTGGACTGGCAATTAAACGTAGTGCCAGGACCTTTGAATCCATCAGCTGAGGGTGGGCCAACAAATCAGCTGCCAGCCTGCTAGGGTAGCTGGAGAGGAAATGAATAACCATTGAGGTTCTAAGTACAGTGTCATCTTGCCATTCTGGTCAGTGAGGTAGATGTTGCTGGAACTACCCTCCACTGCATTAAGTCTCAAATTGGGAGAATTCTTTTTTCCATGTGCAATACACGTACAGAGTCTGATTAGCAGACCAAAGAACTATCAATGCATCGGAACAGCGGGTATATGGTGGGATTTTCCATCCCCTCGGCCTGCCATTGACCAGTGGTGGGATCTTCTTGACAGCAGGAAAATCCCGCCATAGTCACAGTGGATCTGGAAGGAAATGGATCTATTGTTCACTGGGGAGAAAGGGAATTTTTCTTTCTCTATTTATGTGAAAAAGGGGATGTTTGGGCTTTGGAAATACAATGCTGTACTAACTCACTGGTTTGACATATTGATGTGACTCTGTCAGGAGAGCTCTGTCTCTGGAGGCAGATATCACAAGATCAGCTCAATAAAGTCCTTGACTGAGTACGGACTAAAGAAGTACAGTGATTCCTACATCTGCAATAGAGTAATACTGATAAATGCCGATACTTGAATGTAAGAAATACAGTGATAGAGAATGGCTTCCACTCACTTGTGGCTTCTTTAGCAGTTGACATTTCTACATTTGGTCCCAGCTTATTTTTACATGTGAATAAATTATCTGCAAGTAGAGAACTTCCTTTCACTGCAGTGCAAAAGAATTCAGGGAGGACACAATCTGGCAGCAGATGTTGTGGAAATCCAAAGCCCAGTCCGTCAGGCAGCATGGGAGCTGGGAATATTGATAATTACATAGCAGGAGGTTCAACTACAACCACAGAATGCCCCTGTTATTAAGATACAGTGCTTGCTTATGTTTACAATTGAGAGAAAGACTTATTTACATAGTACTTTTTTTCATTCGTATCCTATTTTAAGAAAACCATCGTGGCAAATCTTAGTTCTAGTTTTTCATTTTTTTTCTCTGAATTTACCACTGAGCATAAGGACATGGTTAAATTATTGAAGAATGACATCTTGTTTCAAATTGTTTTGGATGGAATTTAAAAATATCAGCACCTGATGCGTGTTAACATGAAGCAGCTGCCTTGTGGCTGATGGAGAATGGTGAGCAAGGGCTACAAAGCAGAAATGGTCTTTCTGCTGTTTCCCATTTGGGTGAAGTGCTTCAGTCGTAGGGTGGAAAAGCCTATTGCTGACACCCAATTTTGCAACCTACTGACAGTTATTTGCTAATCAAAAACTGAATGTTTAGTGTATCAGACTGATGGGCTAACATTCTCTACCACCTGAAGCATGTCTGTATTTTTGGCCACTTCAGTTCCGATTCTACTTTATTATTTTGACTTTATTAGTAAACATTGTAGGACATCATCAGTTAAACCAAATGTGTGAGTTAATGTTAATGGTTAGTTGCTTAAATGGGGTGTGCAACTCAACAGCATTGAAGATGAATTGACAGCTTTTACATGTTGTGTTTGCAACTATTTAATTTGAATTCCAGCTCATTAAGGACTTTGGTGTTTTTGATTTTTCTGATAAATGCCTTTCCCCCTCCATGGTATAGCCTTCAGCTGATTCATATATTTTGCTTTTAAGTGTGTTATTGATGTTAGCAGGTTCCGTGGAGTGCAATGAAAGCAGCAACATCAGAACAGGTTGTTTTTTTTTAACTCTTCCAGCGAAGGGAGAAACAAGGTGATCCTTAATACAACGGCTGGAATTTTCCAACCCTTCCTGCTAATAATATCAGCCAGTCCCGCCTAAGTCAAGTGCCTCCCCCCACCCCGCAGCCTGCACCTGTCCCCTCCCACCCCTCAATGGTGGGGTCAGTGAGCCATGCAAACTGCCATTGACTTTGGCAGCACCAGAAGAACACACCAGCGATGAACGGTTCGCTACCCCCTCTGCAGGAAAATTCATGGCAGGGCGGGGAAGGGAGGGTGGGGCTCAGAAGGCTGGAAAATTCTATACCTGAGATAATAACCAATAGGATTTGATAGGGATGGTGGGATATTCTGTGAAGTGAGTGGGTAAAGATCTGGCAAATGGAGTATAATGTGGGAAAATGTGAAAATGTCCATTTTGGAAGGAAGAATAAAAGAAAAGTTTATTGTCAAAGTCGTGAGAGATTGTGGAGCTGACAGATAGAGAGAATTAGGTGTCCTAACATATGAATCATGAAAGGCTAGTATGCAGGAACAGCAAGCAATTAGGAAAGTTAATAGAATAGTATCATTTGTTGTGAGGGGAATTGAATACAAATGCATGAGTTTTTGCTTCATGTATGCAGTGCATTTGTGACACCACATCTGGAATACTGGGTACAGTATTGCTCACCATATTTAGGAAAGAGTATAAGTGCATTGGAAGCAGTTCAGAGAAGATTTACCAGAATAATACCTGGAATGGGCTGGTTACCTCATGACGAAAGAATGGGAAGGTGAGGTTTATATCTGCTGGAATTTAGAAGAGTAAGAGGCAACTTGACTGAAACATAAAAGATCCTGAGGGCTTTTGACAGGGTGGATATTTTCTCTTGTGGGAAAATCTAGGAAGACTGTTCCAAAATAAGGGGTCACCATTTAAAACAGAGTTGAGATTAAATGTTTTCGCTCATGAATCCTCAGAATTCTCTTCCTGAAAAGTCAGTGAAAGTAGAGCCTTTGAATACTTCTAGGGCAGAGGTGAATAGATTCTTGATAAGCAAGGGGATGAAAGATTATTGGGAATAGGCGGGGTGCAGATTTGAGGTTACTATAAGATTAGCCATTATCCTTTTTAATGGCGGAGCAGGCTCGAGGGACCAAATGGCTTACAGCTGCTGCACATTCATATACTGGAAACAGTTGCCATGCAAAGGAGCAATTCACTTTTCCACACCTTAAGTAAATATTTATTGCAATATCTTTCAAGGAATTTTTAGGATGAAGTACTTCCAGGTGAGCAACTAAATCAATCATAAGTAATGTTTCACCCTCTGCAACAGAGATCTCTTTCAGTTAATGCATACGTGAGATCAAATTAATTGCAGAGGCCGGGAGAAAAATAGTACACTGTGTCATAGGAAATTAATGGTCCGTCACATCTACCCTTTTAACAATTGCTTGACTGCTTCGCCATACTACCCTGAATCCAATGGATTGGAGACTATTTGCTGCAGGGTTTCTTGCATCAGAGCAATAATTCAAATTCATTTGTCACAATCCAGAAGCTAACTAAGTCAAAGTCAGAGATTAAAGAGCCATTGCAGAAACAAATCGTTGTGTCCATTATCAAATCTGTGCCTCCTTGATCATGCTCCATCAAAATAAAAAGACATACCTACAAACTACAGTTCTCCTCTAGTCACTTACCCCTTCACTGACTATCATTCATCTCTTTAATTGTTTTTTTAATGAAAACTCAAAATGCTTGCTATAAGAATTCTCTAACATGGAAAACATTTGAGGCCAAAATTGTTTGTTTGAGAAGGAGTTAGGTCTAACTCTTGGGGCTAAAGGGATCAAAGGAGTGGGAACAGGTTACGGAGTTGGATGATCAGTCATGGTTATAAAGAATGGCAGAATAGGCTTGAGGGGCCAAATGGCCTAATCCTGCTCCTATTTTTTATGTTTCTATGTTTAAGAGTTAGATAAAGAAATGCAACTTTCTATCTCGACACCTGGCAATTTAAAAGCAACTAATTCAGATAGATGGGGTTTCTGCATTACTCTAACATGTCAGTCTACAGGTGTTGAGTTAACACGTCCTTTCATTTGAACCACTTGCACAACATACCCCGACCTTGTACAAAGTTAATGTACCATCCTTGTTGGTAAATAAACTATGATAAACCATCTCAAAGAAGCGAACATGTCCAAG
The DNA here is from genome assembly GCF_965287045.1 of Carcharhinus amblyrhynchos. Lineage (NCBI taxonomy): Eukaryota > Metazoa > Chordata > Chondrichthyes > Carcharhiniformes > Carcharhinidae > Carcharhinus > Carcharhinus amblyrhynchos. The sequence continues at coordinate 80,092,638 of NC_137326.1, read as the reverse complement.
CTTTAATCTTGAATCAGAATTCTTTCTTGGGATGTAGGCATCATTGACCAGGTTGGCATTTATTGCAAATCCCACATTATCTATGAGATGGGGATGTTGAGCCTTCTTCTTGAACTGCTACATCTCATGTGGTGAAGGAACTTTCACAATGAAGTTAGATGATCTGACTTCCAGGATATAACAGTAACAATGAAGGAATGGTGATACATGTCTATTGTTTACCACTGGAATGTTAACCTGCTTGCAGAGCAAGGGTTAATGTGGGAATAGAGAGTGATACCAGCCACAGTATGATGTATAGAGTAACATGGTAATAGGCTCTGAGGGAGCAGTCCAGAAGCATAACTCTGTAAGTAAGCAGCCTAATTGCATGGAGCTGCATTATGTATGATCATACTTTAGATCTGTAAATCATCAAAGGTTAACAACCTTGGTTTTATGTGCGGTCTGGTGGCAAACTGGTTAGCACTGCTGTCTCATAGCAGCATTGACCCGAATTTGATTCCGGTGCCAGGATGACTGTCTATGTGGAATTTGCACATTCTCCCCATGTCTGCATGGGTTTCTTCCAGGTATTCCAGTTTCCTCCCACAGTCCAAAAATATGCAGGTAAGGTTGATCGGCCAGGATAAATTGTTCCTTAGTGTCAGGGGATTAGCAGAGTAAATATATGGGGTTACGGGGGTAGGAAGGCCTGGATGGGATTGTTGTCGGTGCAGGCTCAATGGCCCTCCTTCTGTACTGCTGGGATTTTATGATTCTATGAATAAATGGTTCATGTTTAAATAAATAAGTCTCAAGACTCTGTTAGTGAGAACTATCTAAAAGAACCCATACTGTAACATACTGTAGTGGCCATTTTACAATAATGTCCAAATTAGGATGGTGTGTAATTTGCAGCAGAACATGTAGATGCTGGCGTTCTCATGAAGAGGTAACGGTTTTGAGAGGTGCTGCAATGGAGCACCATGTAGATAGTAAACATGATCCAATGCCAAAGACAGTAGATGTTTAGGTTAGTGCTTTAAGTGTTGATCAAGGTGACTGCTTCACTCTGGATTATGTTGATATTCTCAATTGTTAATCCAGTTGCACCTATCTGAGTGAAGCTTTCCATCACATATCCAACTTGTGCCTTATCAGAAATGGAAAGCCTCTAGGAAGTCAGGAGATGAGTCACTTGATACAGAATACCCAGCCCTTGGCCTACTGTAGTAGCCAGAGCTCTTATGTGGCTGGCATAGTTAAATTTCTAGTCAATGTAACACCAGGAGATTGATGGTGGGATCTGGTGGTAGAAATATATCTACAAAAGCAATGAATCTCTCTTCCATATTAACTATATCTCAAACCCTCCTTACACTGAGTTTCCTTCCTAATCTCACAGTTTGATTGAAGAGAGATACGACAATTTAACAAACTACTTTAGGTCCCTAAAATCCAAAGATTTAGTCAAGTCCATTCTGATAGTAACAGAGTCTAGAGGTCAGCAATCAATATCTCTTCCACCAACCTGCAGTATTGACAGACTGGGGCATAAACCAAAACCCCTTCCCTCAGTGTTGTATTGCCACTTGGTGGCTGACACAAGGTTAAGTCAAAAAGAGTTGCCTCTTCGTCTCGCTGCAGAAGCAGAAAAAATCAGCCAATGCTGTAAATAAGCTGTAGCCTTTAGCCAAAGTAACAATTATCACAGATATAACATGAACACATGCCCAGAATTTCAATTAGCTTTCCAGCAATTTGCCATGATTATCACCAAGTTTAGTGCAATTAGCATTTGATCTCATTTAATTTGTAAAGCTACATTTTCAAAATTAAATCTTATATATTTTAAGCTACAAAATTACCTAGGAGGTTTGAAGCCTTATGTTTCATTAAAGTCCTATCCAATCAAGTACTAGATTGAATAGTTAAAGCAATTTGTCACTTGGGTAAAGAATCTTATTAAAATGTTCTTAATAAAGGCCAACCCCAGAGGACCTGAAAGGCATTTATAGATATAACCACTTTAATTACATATAAATCAATAGTGCCTAAAACATAGTCACTATGCACAAAATCAACATTGAATTTCAACATCAGTTCTATGATAGCAAGAAGACAACTTGCCTTAATATAGCACTTTTAACATTTTAAGATGCCACAAGACTCTTTAAAAGAGCAATATCAGACAACATTTGATGCTGAGCTACACGAGGCGACCAAAATCTTGGACAAAGGGATAGGTGTTATAGAGCATCTAAAAGGAGGTCAGTGAGGCAGAGGGTTTAGGGAAGGTGCTTAATGCCTTGGTTACTGAAGGCAGAACCAGTAACGGTGGAGTGAATAAAATGGAGGATATACACTAGGCCAAAATTGGAGGAAAATAGTGATCTTGGACAGTTGTAACACTAGAGGGGTTTTTGAGAGACAGAGAGAGAGAGAATGACAAGGCTTTAGAAGGAGTTGAAGGCAAGGATGAGACTGGAGATGGGAGTAGAGTTCTGGATGGGTTCAAATGTACATGATCAGCCAGGACACTGTGGCAACTGAGAAGTCCAGAGGTAGCAAAGGCATGGACAGGGGTATCAGACGAGCTGAGAGAGGGACAGATATGAATGTGTTACTGAGGTGGGAATAAGCTTTTTTGATCATGAAAAAGATCAGCTCAAGTTCAATTAGAATACAAGAAATGCTGGAAAATCTCAGCAGGTCTGTGGAGAGAGAATAGGACTAATTCTTTATCAGTCATTCAAAATTTTAGTTCTCCACAGATGACGTCAGACCTACTGAGATTTTCCAGCAGTTTCCGTTTTGTTCCAGATTCCAGGATCCACAGTAATTTGCTTTTATTCAAATAGATTAATCTGGCTCTACTCCAGAAAGTAACCAGAGTAGTGGCTGGATAGAGAATTCAATATATGGCAATGACAAAAGATAACAGCTTCAGTCTCCTCAATATTTAATTGGATTATCTCAAATGAAGTTAATGTTTGCTGTCTTCCAAAACGTTGGGTACATTTATTTTCACCATGTTAAACAGCAGAACTCAGAATACCACTTAGAAGTGGAATACTATAATGACTACATTTAGGAGCTCTTTGAATATTGTAAGTGACCCAGTTAAGACTCCACGTCAAAAAAAAAGTCAAATGAGCTAAGGATGGAGTTAGCAGATATGATTGGAACTGTGGGTTTTTGAGGAGGTTTCAAAAGGAGTGATTGCACAAGACAAAGAGGTTTTGTAAGTACATTCAGGTTTAGTCTGAAGTGGCTTAAGACAAATGGAAGGAGCAGGAGGAGCCAAGTCTAGAAGCCGCAGTGAGAGAGCTGCAAACAATGACATTGGAGGAGGTTAGAGTGAAACTGTAGGCTGAGAGAATAAGTGTTTTGTTAATCAGTCCTATGTGCTGAAAGATGGCAAGCAAATAAAAGCTAATGAGGAGGAGTGTGTTAGAAGAGCAGGACCTAGTGTGGGAAAAGACGCAGGCAACAGAATTTTGAACAGTTGAATAGCATAGGGAAAAGAGTTTTGCAATTATCAACTTTAGAAATAACATAACCCAAGAAACAAATGGATCTTCAATTTTTTTTTCATCTGCAGCATGAACCAATTGTATGTTTTGAACATTTGGCTCAATGACGCACGGAAATATATTAAATAAAATTTCAAATTAAAGAAAATATTAATTTACGCCTTCTTCTCAGAATCACTGACATTTCTAGGATTTATACTTCTGTGAAGAAAGGATCTGAACATTTACATTTGAAAAGATTAGTTGGTGTACCTATTCCCAAGTCATCAGCTATTGTTCATTATTACACCAAAGCTTACTTCCTCCACCTTTTTAGTTTATAGACAAGCAAAGATACTGAAAATTTTAAGGCATTAACAGAATAGAATGTTTCAAATGATCATCTCTCATTAAGGATTAGAGCTTTAATACTGTGGGTTGTCACAATAGTGAGCTTAATCTCCTTCTTACATTCAATTGGTTAAAGCAGCCCGTGGTCAGTTCCAGTTATGCTGAGATCCCACTGCGTTGGATCTGGTGCTTGGAATCAGAAAGTGATGCCAACTGGTCTGCATTCACTGCAGGCCACTGACAGTCCTCTCATAACCATTCAGCTGACACTAGGGTCAATTTAGCACGGCCAATCAACCCAACCCGAACATTTTTGGACTGGTGAGGCTGGAAGTAAGAATTTCCTTGCGCACCTTAATGATCACCATCCTCTACTTAAATTCACCATTCACATAAAGCCATCAATTCAGCTCCCTTTCGTTGAAGGAAAAATCACTCTAATAAAGCTGCTAGTCCCATCCCCACGACATTGGTTGGCTGGAGGTATCCTGGTGGCAAACGGCATGGATATTACACTGCCTCTAGGTTGTCTGGAGGAAACTTCTCACAGTCGTTGTTACACAGGTAAGTGATAACTTGTAGCTATAATTGAGGATATAATGGGACAGTTGCAGAAGCCTTTGGGCTCTTGTGTTTACTCATCTTCTTGGCTTATTTCCTTTCATAGTGAACCATTTCAAGTATTTGACTTGCCAACTGCCACAGGAATCTTCATTCGCCCCTGAATTTTTCAGCTCTTCCTATACTATTTGTGTCTTGTAAATGCTTAATTAACAATCATCTTTTCAGTGAATTATTGGACAATTAACTATTTAAGACTCCATATAAATACAACACATTGTTAGAAGAAACTTTTTTTTTGAAGTTCAAAAGAACGTGTCAATAAAACTGTCGTTTTTTTTGCCCTAAAACTGGAAGATCCTGTTTGATGCTTTAATGATGTATATCCAAGAATGTTATCCCTTTTGATCTGATTTGATTTATTATTGTCACATCTATTGGGATACAGTGAAAAGTATTGTTTCTTGTGCCCTGTATTGACAAAGCATGTAAGAAGTCTCACAACATCAAGTTAAAGTCCAACAGGTTGGACTTTAACTTGGTCATAGAGTCATAGAAGTTTACATCATGGAAACAGGCCCTTCAACCCAACCTTTCATGCCGCCCTTTTTTTTTAAACCTGTAAGCAAATCCCATTTGGCCCATCTCCCTCTACATAAGAACATAAGAAATAGGAGCAGGAGTAGGCCATCTAGCCCTTCGAGCCTGCTCCGCCATTCAATAAGATCATGGCTGATCTGAAGTGGCTCAGTTCCACTTTCCCGCTTTCTCCCCATAACCCTTAATTCCCTTGCCTACCAAAAACCTATCTACCCGTGACTTAAATATATTTAGTGAGGTAGCCTCCACCACTTCAACGGGCAGAGAATTCGAGAGATTCACCACCCTTTGAGTGAAGAAGTTCCTCCTCAACTCCGTTCTAAACTGCGCCCCCCCCCGCCTTATTGTACCCATGTAACTATCTAAATGCTTTTAAAAAGATAAAATTGTACCCGCCTTTACTACTACCTCTGGCAGCTTGTTCCAGACACTCACCACCCTCTGTGTGAAAAAATTGCCCTTCTGGACACTTTTGTATCTCTCCCCTCTCATCTTAAACCTATACCCTCTAGTTTTAGACTCTCCTATCTTTGGGAAAAGATATTGAGTATCTACCTTGTCTATGCCCCTCATTATTTTATAGACCTCTATAAGGTCACCCCTCAGCCTCCTACGCTCCAGATAAAAAAATCCCAATCTATTCAGCCACTCCTTATAACTTAATCCCTCAAGTCCCAGTAACATCCTAGTAAATCTTTTCTGCACTCTTTCTAGTTTAATAATATCCTTTCTGTAATAGGGTGACCAGAATTGCACACAGTATTCCAAGTGTGGCCTTACCAATGTTTTGTACAACTTCAACAAGATGTCGCAACTCTTGTATTCAGTGTTCTGACCGATGAAACTAAGCATGCCGAATGCCTTCTTCACCACTCTGTCCATCAATCAGTCCACTTTTAAGGAGCTATGAACATGTACCCCTAGATCTCTTTGTTCTGTAACTCTCCCCAACACCTACCATTAACTGATTAACTGATTAGGTTCTACCCTGGTTCAATCTACCAAAATGCATCACCTCGCATTTGTCTAAATTAAACTCCATCTGCCATTCATCAGCCCACTGGCCCAATTGATCAAGATCCCGTTGCAATTGGAGATAACTTTCTTCATTGTCCACTATGCCACCAGTCTTGTGTTATCTGCAAGCTTACTAACCATGCCCCCTATATTCTCATCCAAATCATTAATATAAATGACAAATAACAGTGTTGTGAGACTTCTTACTGTGTTTACCCCAGACCAGCGCCGGCATCTCCACATCATAGACAAAGCATACCATTCATATAGCGCTTCGGGGAGAAGGAAAGGAGAGGGTGCATAATGTAGTGTGACAGTCACAGCTAGCATGTAGAGAAAGGTCAATTTAATACTAAGTAGGTCCATTCAAAAGTCAGATGGCAGTGGAGAAGAAACTATCTTTGGGTCAGTGATATGTGATCTCTGACTTTTTCCCAAAGAAAGAAGGTGGAAGAGAGAACATCCAGGGTGTGCAGGACCCTTTATAATGTTGATTGCTTTTCCAAGACAGCAGAAAGTGTAGACATAATCAATGGATCCTGCTGCATTGCTGCATCACCAGCCAGTCCTGGTAACCATAATTTACATTGCCCTGATTCCAAACCATTGTAATGTGAATGGACTATTTTCTATATGTAGGGCAAAGAAATCTTTCAAAAGAATGTGAAACAGGTGTAAACTTCAATATAGTGGGAACACACTAAATGTTTGCACACAAATTTTGTTGATTGGAGTTCAACTCGAAAAGAAGAGATTTTGAGGTAATTTAATCCTCAAATGAAGAATAGGGTATTTGCCATTCATTGTTATATACAGCCATTCCTTGGATCAAATACTGGGAATATTAAAGGTGGCTTATTCCATGTCTTTGTAGACTTCAGCATGCCAGCATGTTAATCTCTGTGGAGAAGAATGCAAACATCAGAATGCCTGCTATATGAAAAGTAGCTTCAGGAAGCTGATCAAAAAATCATTGCAGTCAGCTCGAAAGGGAAGATTAGTTGGAGATCATGACTGACATTCAGACTTAATTCTACCCTTGTGCATAGAGAGAACAGGAGGAAGAAATATTCAAACATCAAAAGTAGATTGTGGTCATTGTGCTGCTGTTGGCCTTTATCAGTGAAAAGTTTCAGCTTGATTTGCATAGATGCCGGGGAAGAGGATACTGAGGTCTCCAGGCAAATGTTTCACAATTTTCATAGGTTCAGCAGCTACCATTGCTGTGTTTATGCCCCACACTCCGCAAATTGAGAGCCAGTTCTTGAGATGCCATGAGCACGTAATGCAATGAAATTATTTTACCAATTGTGGGATCTTAACGAGAAGACCTTTTGAAGTTATAAAGAGAAAAGGTCAAGCTACAGAATTTCACATTTATTAAGTTGATGACTCAGGTTTGCATTTCCATCATCTAATATTTCCAAATCCTAAAATAGGTACACTATGCTTATGAGGTGAAATGCAGCCAAAGAATCTATTCCTGCGGTTACATGAATACTGGATTCAGTACTTTAATTAGAAATATAGGAATGTAAAGGAAAAGAGAAAGATGATTTTATCTCACCTGACCGTGACAAAACTCAAAACCTGAACATGCACCACATTATCTCAACTGCTTTTCTCACCAAATGCTTGCCCAACACCCTCCAATGCTAAGGATATACCAATCTCTTTGTAACTCCAGGATCACATGCCAAGATGTGTTCTGTGCTATGCGTTATATAACTCAAGATCCTACTAATGAACGGTAAGTCAGGAAAAAAATCTTTTTCTCCATCTAGTCTGCCAGATACAATTGTGATATTATGTTTCATAGCAGAGACACTCTCTACCCCATCTAAAAACCATGTGATCTCAAAAAGGTAAGAAAAGATAAAAACACTGCTCAATTTGTGAAAGCAAAATCTGGAAATCCCTTTCTGACTCCATAAGAGATCAAAACTTCTACAGATCTCCCTCTGGCCCTGACAATCTTATAAAATACATAATTATTTCCTTTGTTAATCACTGGTGCAAAATCTGGGGCTGACAATTCTATACAATACTCAATTTTTCCCATTATTTATCACAGACACAAAATGTGTTGACAGTTTCCACCATGTGTCCATCAATAATCATTATCCTATTTTATTAAGGACCTCCACCCTTGCCATATATTGAGCCCAAGGCACCTTTGGTTTACAACACGTCGACCTGGACGTGAACCTGTTATGGGGATTCCCCCATGGGTGTAAAGATGAGTATAGCCCCCCAGGGGAAAGGGGCATGCCCAGTCAGTGCCCAGGCGATCCCCTGACACAAATTGGCACCATGCCAACCCAGCAGTGCCAGTCTGCCATGCAAGGAGCAGACATTGGTGGGAGCCTCTTGGGGGAGGAAGGGTTTACTTGTGGTGTTGGAGGGAGGAGTGATGTAGCGATGGCTTTTTTAAAAAGCAATTAACTAATTGGGTGGATTTACATGTATCAAATGAGTTTCTATCAATGGGAGTGCTTTTTTAAATATGAAGAAATAGAACATTATTTTCTTTCTTCTCAGCATGGTTTCTGAGGTCTGTCAATGGTAGATACTTGGTGAGTTGGCATGGAGGAGGTAAAGGCAAAGTGTGGTGACTGGGCATGGTTTGGCATACGTAGCATTGTTAGCATAGAGGCTATAAGGTGACATGGGGTGAATGGGAGAGGTCATGTGTTGGCATATGGGGAAAAAGGGTTAAGTGGCCATGGAGATGAGTGGGAGTGGTAATGAATTGGTATTAATTGGCACTAACTTGGCATATGTGCTATAAGGGACCTCGAGCATGAATGAAGAGTCATGAGTTGGCATGGAGGGCTTGAGAGCCATGGGATGAGTGGGGGTATGAGTCAGCTTGATAGGCATAGTGTGTGTGTGGGGAGGAGGGGATGCTGTGATGGTGTGAATGGTGATGACTAGAAGACCTAATATTTTTTAAAAATATGAAGGCAAGTTTCTAACCGGCCTGCTTTGATACTTGGCCAGCAGCCCATGTGAATGCACCTGAAATGTGCCTGAGGGCAATGGGCCCAACTCCATTCTCACCCTTGCTTTTCCCCCAGTCAAAGTCTGTGGAATGAAGTTCCCATTATTTGGGGAACTTTTTTCTGAGGCTGGTGCGCTGACTCAAGATAACTCCTGACGCTGCATATCCAAAATGGGAACGATAATCCAGACCTCATTCACTATTTTCCAAATCATATGTGACTGCCTTAATTTTTTTATTAAACAGTTATGGCTCGCTGAAATTCATTTGTCAGTTAGAATTGCAAAGTTTATTTTATCATTACTGCTCAGTTAACAACAACAACTTATATTTAACAGAATGAAATGTCCCAAGAAGCATCACGGGGCATTATAAAACAAATATGGCACTGACCTACATGAGGAAATATATGGTCAGAAACCAAAAGAAAATGGAATTCCATGTCTTAGGAATCTTTCTGCGTTTTATTGTCCCTGATCATCCAGCAATTAATTATCTGTACCCTCATCACTCCCTATACACACATGACCACCTTAATGTCATCAAAGGGATTTGATTGTGTAGCTCTACTCTCATTTACAAACCATTTACATACACTGTGAACTGTCAAGGTCCAAGTTGTTATGAACAGGCAGGGAATTAATTTAAATTGCCCTGATTTATTCTCTTATGACCTGTATGTAAACAGAATGATGTTTTTGTATTTTGATTTCCATGGTTATAAGTGTTGGCATATTTCCTCCAATCCTTGAACACTTGTACAATAAAAGAAGTATAAAGAAAGAGGTATAGGACCAGGCCACAGTTAAAATATAAGTTACGATTTTACATGAGTCAGAATCCAGAATCAAATGTATAAGGCAATGTTTCTTCAGAAGGTGGGTTGGATGACTATTGCTGAGTGATCTCTTTCCAGAAGTAAGACTTCCAGGATGGAAGAAGGTGTCCACAGTTAAATTAAGCTTGAAGGTACCAGTTCCAATGTTCCAGCAGCTCATGGTGTAGTTGAAGGTCTGGTTATTGTATCTGAACAAAGCTCCTTCTGCAGCAATCTGTTCAATGGTAAAATGGTAGACAGCGATAAGCAGTTTGCCTGGAGTTTCTGTTCTCTTTGTAGGTCAAACAAAGACACTGATTATAAAATCCAACAGTTTATCCATTAAAGGAAATCACACACTGCAACTCTTGGTCAAGTGGTAGTGTGGTTTGGAGTAGATTTATTTGACTAATGAGGTTCCTACTTGAAACCCATTGTATTTTAGAGCAGGTAACGGTGAGGCCATTTACACCATATTGAAACATAATCAGCTGCCTTTGTCATAATCTTGCTGCAACAGATATCTCATCTGTGAAACTAATGTGATGGCTTGCCTGAAAAGTTTATCATAGAATCAAATCCTTACAGTGATGGAGGAGGCCATTTGGCCCATTGAGTCTGCACCGCCCACAAGCCCCATTCCCCGTAACCCCTCATATTTACCCTGCTAATCTCCCTGACACTAGGGTTAACTTAGCAAGGCCAATCAAGCTAACCTCTGCATCTTTGGACTGTGGGAGGAAATTGGAGCACCCAGAGGGAACCCACGCTGACACAGGGAGAATGTGCAAACTCCACACAGACAGTGACCCAAAGCCAGAACTGAACCTAGGTTCCTGGCGCTGTGAGGCAGCAGTGCTAACCGCTGTGCTACCATGCCACTCTGATCAAAGTGGAGAATGTGGGAATCAATCCCACGACCTCGCATATACAAAGCGAGCGCTCTACCATTTGGACTAATTCCCTATGAGAAAATGTGATTCAAGGAGTGTTACATTCCAGAAGATGTCAGTTGTTAGTCCTTGTTTGCTTTCAAACTATTCAGAAACAGAAGCTAACATGTGATCAGCTAGGTCACTTTAATATCCTACCAGTTGCCTGTTTTAAAAATACAGTGAGAAATAATTTTATAATACAGCCAGCCTGAAAAAGACATTTACTTTTTTCCCCCCTTTTTTCTATCTTAGCCAGTACAAAGCAGTCTAATCCTTTAAGCACTGCAGTATTCACTTTTTAGCCTGAAATACAGCTCTTTGCATGTCAACTCTATATGTCCTTTGATACAGCTGTTGCCAATTCACCTCGGTCACTGACCAACCTATTCTATGTTTTTTTATAGTCCAGACCAGCAACCCAGTCAAAAACATATCAAAAGCCTAGTTGAAGTCAAGATGAACAATGTTCACTGAGGTTTTTTTATCTGTCAGCTCCCACACTTCCTCAAGAAATTCAAACACGTTGCTTAAGCATGGTCTTCTCTTCAAACAACCAAAATGCCTCCATGAATTCACACTTCCCTCAGTATCTCACAATACACTTCTTCAGACAGCCTCTAACATTTATCATGAACAGAATATAGATCCAACAGCCTTTAACTTTCTGGACTGTCCTTTGTCTTCATTCAAGGTTAAACTCTAGCCGCCCAAAGTCTATCACCTTGCCTGTCACGGAATTGGTGCGGGTGAGAGTCTAACACAACGGAAAGCTCCGATGACCTTGGGTGGGAATTTCCAGTCTCACCCGAGCAAGGCCGCAAAATCCCACCCTATGGGGCGATTCTGCCATCCCGCCATTTTAGCGCAGTGGGTGGGAGAATCATGTGTCGGCCGATTCGCGGTATTCACACATGCGTTCCCACCATGTGCACATCTCCCAGCGCAGGATATCCAGCGCCATCTGATTCGTGCTGGAAACCAATGGCTAAGTTATTTTAATCTAATTATAATGTAAATTAAATGTGACTAATAGGTCCGGGACAGAATTCTTCAGACCCATTAGCATCTCGCACACCTCCAGGAGTATTCCACTCCAATGGGGTTCAGACTAGCTCCCCACTTTCGAGGAACTAGTGGGACGACCCTGTTGGAGTGAAGGAAGATGCAATCTGGGCCCCCTAGGGAGTCAGGCAGCGGGAGGGGGTTGGTGCCCCTGGGCGTTGGCACCTGGCCATTGCTAGCCTTTATCCCCTGGCACTGCCCAAAGGGCAAAGTACCCATGCCCAGGAGGCATCTTGGCAAGGGGCACTGACAAGGGGGCAGAGCCTACTAGGAGCAGGGCCTTAGGGACATTCGATGGAGATGGGGTTCCAGCAGCCACTCTGCCATTGCAATTGATGGTGGATTGGAAGGAGGCCAGTGATTGGGACAGGCTGGGAATTGGGGGGATTGAGGCTGGTCACCCTGGAGGAGATCTGCCTCCTGGTGGGGTCTTCAGGGGGGCGGGGAGGGGGGTTACTTGGGGGGAGGTGCTGGAGATCATGCAGCCTGGGACGGATGGGGATGGGCTGGCCAACAACAGAGCTGGCCAGCAATCAGGAGGATGACAGATGACAGTGTGGGGCCACTGAGCATGTGTAGAAGCCTGCTGGTTTCAGCCCCCCCAAGAGGGAATAGGCTCTACCCCCTAAAATCTAATGATAATCATGTTGGTGGCCTCGGCATTGCAGAATGCGGGAGAGTCTCGTGTGAGCATCCACTGAAAGAAACAGCTTGATTTATTCCCATTTTCCGTGAATTTGACACTTCAAACTTTTTTGGGAGAATCCCAGCCGATGTTTCCTTCTCTCCAATCCATTGATACAAATCCTGGCTCTAATGATCCCCTATTCAATCTCTGCCAGAATGTGATGATTTTTGTCATTCATTTCTTAATTTTCCCTTCTGTGGAGGCCATCTAGCCTTGGGTCTTATATCTCTTTCAGTATTTTCCATGTTTCTATCAGAAATCTCTGAGTTATTGATTTTAATTAATATAGGGGATTCTTGTAACAAACTGGGATGTCATTTATTTCACCAGAGAGCTACACGTAGCCTTTTGCAATTTAAGTATAATGTTCACCACAAAAGATTGGGTGGTAACGAATCAATTGTACATCATTACTGATCATTACAACACCATTTAGTAAATATATTTGAGAAGAAAGGTCTTCAAACTTCTGTCTCTATGAATTGCATGACGTTCCCAGGGCTGAATTAGCATGACCAGTTTTCTAAAGCCACAATAAAAATGAATATAGCATTACAGCTATTGGAGAGATCATTTTTGCTTGCCTCCTTGTTGGAATTTACTGCCTCTGACAGCAGTATGAACACAAGCAGTCCTACCTACCACTTATATGTCTTGAAGAAGTAGACTGCCAACTGGGCTTGTGGGTCTTGTGCAAGCACTGGGTAGACATGAGGCAGCTCAAGAGTGATGTACATCAGCTTGAAAACAACCGTGCATCTTGTAGCTGCTTAAAATAGAAGTAGTGCTGAGAGAAATCACTGCACAATATAAATGGGATAGTTTCTGGAATGGCCAAAATGGAAACTTGCTCAACATTATCATGACCTAATGATACATTAAATATCATGTAATATTATAATTACATGATATCATACATGATATCATGTAATCATGATATTACATGATATTTCATGTAATATCAATCCATGAAAATACCTTCAGAAAGTAATACATAAGGACAGTCAAACATCACAGCATTTTGAAAAATAGTCAGGTAAAGGCAAGTTAAGCTAGGGTGCCAACCGGGCTTTGCTGAAATGTGAGCAAAGGAGGTCGTTGTTATATGCTTACTGCTTCTTCCATTTAATTCATTTCCTTACAGACATTAATGCAAGAACAAGCTTCCTTCTAAAAAAAATCACACATCATGTTTTTAAATTATTCTAAAAGCAGCGTTACTGTCCAATTTGTTAACTTAAATTAATTTATTGGATAGATTTTCCCTCCACTTTACATATATTAACTTTTATTGTTCATCAATATATATTCCAACAGCTGCTTTAGTTCACTTGAGGAAATGAAGACTCAAGCAGCAGACCAAAAATTAAAAGCGTATCTCCTGGGTTTGTGGAAATTAGCTGACAAGTCTTAGATCTTGCCAGGAAAAAAAGATTCTAATCAAAAATGAGAAAATTGGTTGCACTTGGCTTTTAGCATTGAAAATCAAAATGAATTAAAAGCCCAGCACTTCTGGGGCCCATACATTATGATGCAAATGACTCAAGTCAGAAATAGTCTCCTCTACCCATCCAGTCTGACCCGCCACAGTTTATTTTAACTGAAGCACACTGTCACTCATTTTTAATTTTTAAAAAGTCACAGAGTAATAATTACCAGCGCGAGATGAGTGCTTCAGAGCTAATTGTGTTGACTATAGTCTTTTAAAAAGCTGCTTTTCCTGATGGCACACAACATACAGGGAGAATATTAATACCTGGTGATTGAACACAGATATTACATAATCTTAAATTGTACCATCATGCTCTCTCTCCCTCAACTTTTAGATTTTGATATGATTATGCACTTTGAATTTATAATATATTACAATACAAAATCTGCAGAAATTATACTCAAGATCAAATTTACTGAGGGCAATTGCCTGCCACAGTGTAGATGTTACTTTCAAACATATTATAATGCTGTTTTAATTATATACCAGCAACGTGAGAGTTTGTCACCCTAAGTTCGTTGCTCTGGATTGCTATCCCATCTGTCAGAAGGCGACAGCAACCTAGCCAAAAGCCAAGTCAGAAATCCGGAGCCAGCTTTTCATCATGTGGTGGGAAGTTGGAAAGGATATAAAGTTAGAATCCTGTACACTAATTTATAATTTCCCTTCCCAGGACCTTCCTGACCACATACTATTTTTTGTCGTTGTGACCCCACATGCATCTAATCAGAGATTGGGGTAACCATTGCAAGTACTTTGGGAAAAGTGCTCCTATATATTCAAAAGCGAAGAACACAATTATTTGAAATCTTTAGTATAATTATCTGAAGAAGTTGAAATGTCCAGAGTTCTTTTAAATTGAGCAGAAAACCCTTGGAGGAAAAAAGCATCCACTTGCTCATGGACCACTTTGACTGACAGGACACCATGTCTGCCTTAAAAAAAATGCCACTTCATTTTTGTTCATATTTCAAATCGCTCGCTTTTGCAGCTGACCTGATTGTAAATGCTTGGCTGAGTTTGAAAGCAGTAAGAAGTCTCACAACACCAGGTTAAAGTCCAACAGGTTTATTTGGTAGCAAAAGCCACTAGCTTTTGGAACACTTGCTACCCCTT
Organism: Carcharhinus amblyrhynchos; assembly: GCF_965287045.1. Classification (NCBI taxonomy): domain Eukaryota; kingdom Metazoa; phylum Chordata; class Chondrichthyes; order Carcharhiniformes; family Carcharhinidae; genus Carcharhinus; species Carcharhinus amblyrhynchos. The sequence continues at coordinate 80,077,498 of NC_137326.1, read as the reverse complement.
CATCAGGTGAGTGGGAGTTCTATTCACAAACGGGGCATATAAAGATATAAACTCAATTTACAAAACAATGATTGGAATGCAAGTCTTTGCAGATAATCAAGTTTTAAAGGTACAGACAATGTGAGTGGAGAGAGGGTTAAGCACAGGTTAAAGAAATGTGTATTGTCTCCAGACAGGACATTTGGTGAGATTTTGCAAGTCCAGGCAAGTCGTGGGGACTTGCAAAATCTTACTTAACAAAATCTCACTAACAGTCCTGCCTGGAGATAATACACATCTCTTTAACCTATGCTTAATGCTCTCTCCACTCACATTGTCTGTACTTTTAAGACGTGATTACCTGCAAGGACTCACATTCCAATCATTATTTTGTAATTTGAGTTTGTGCCTTTATATGCCCTGTTTGTGAATAGAACTCCCACTCACCTGACAAAGGGGTAGCAAGTGCTCCGAAAGCTAGTGGCTTTTGCTACCAAGTAAACCTGTTGGACTTTAACCTGGTGTTGTGAGTCTTCTTACTGTGTTTACCCCAGTCCAATGCCGGCATTGCCACATCATGAGTTTGAAAGTTCCAGAATCACTTACCTCAGCAGTGAGCTGTGTTCACATTCTGATTGACAGCTTTAAGAGGTTATTAAAGGATAATGTGTCTTTGGTGTGGTTTCTATGAATTATACATTTTTAGTATGAAGTGTGTGTAAATAGCAGCTCTATTGAACTATTAGAAGTTTATTTTTTAGATTTCCATTTCAAAGATATCCTGAGATCTGCCCATAGTGGATACTTGATAAGTAACATTGGTGGATCCATGGGGACATGGTGAAAATGAGGAGTCATGGAGAATATGAATGACATGAATAGAGAACAGAGGTTTGGGGGAATAGGGGTTAAGTTCAGGAGGCAGAAGGATGATGTTGGCAAGGTGATATTCTGTTGCTGAAAACCAGCCCCCTCCACAGCTTGATATGGCTCCTGCTCTGACCAAGACGGCAAGAAACTACAAAGAGTAGTGAATGTAGCCTAGTCCATCATGCAAACCAGGCTCCTATCCATTAATCCTATCTACACTTCCTACTGCCTTGGGAAAGCAGTCTAATCAAGATCCTCACACAACCCGGACATACTCTCTTCCACCTTCTTCTGTCAGGAAAAAGATACAAAAGTCTGAAAATACATATCAACTGACTCAAGAGCAGCTTTTTCCCTGTTTCCATCAGACTTTTGAATGGTTCTATCACATACTAAGCTGATCATTCTCCTCACCCCATCGGTAACTACAACATTATATTGTGCACCCTTTCCTTTCCTTCTCTCCTATGTACTCTATGAATGGTATGCTTTGTCTGTATAGCACACAAGAAACAATGATTTTCACTGTATACTAATACATTTGACAATAATAAATCACTGCAATCAATTCAATTCACCCACATTCTGCTTGTACTACATCATGACTCGCCACTACAAACTTATCCCCACCTGCATCTCTCGGAAGTGTGCTATGGTGGGAAAGGCGTTCAGAGGTAGCCTTGAGTTTTGGAAATTGAGAACAGGCCCAACCCTCACATCCATGAGGTGAAAATCCAGGTCACTGTTCCCCTAGTACAGAGTTAGAATTGTGGCATTGCGTGGCTTTAAAAGCCACAGCTTACTAAAAGAGACCCTGACAAAAGATGATGTTTGGCAAAGATGTGAGCATTCTAAGACATTTGAAACAGGATTAAAGTAATTTTAATGGAAAACTTATGCTTATCTGAAACATCTGAAAAGATCACCCATAGCCCAACCTTAGTCCCACTTCCATGCCTCAGGGTGCTCAGGAAGTTAATTCGGGAAAAGACTGGATCTGTTCTGAAGCTGTGCTGAGCTAGCTGGTTTCTACTTTTTATTTTAGGCCAGATTCGCTAGCCCAACGTTTGTTGCCCATCCCTAGTTGCCCTTGAAAAAGTGCTGGTGAGCTGTCTTCTTGAACCACTGCTGTCCATCTGGTCTAGCTACATCATCGTTGCTATTAGGAAGGAAGTTCCAGGGCTTTGACACAGTAATAGTGAAGTAATGGCAATATAGTTCCAAGTCAGGATAGCTTGGAAGTGGACTTGCATCTTGTGGTGTTCTCATGGGTCATTTTGACTGGTAGAAGTTGCTGAGTTGTAAGGCGGGGCTGAAAGAGGCTTGGCAAGTGGTTGTGTTTGTCTCAGGCCTCTATCCCGGATGGTGCTGAGATTCTTGAGTGTTTTGCAGCTGGACATAGAGAGTATTCCATCACCCTCCTGGTAAGAGCATTCGAGATGGTGAACAGGCTTTGTGAAGTCAGATGATGAGTTGCATGCTGCAGAATTCCCAGCCTCTGTCCTGCTCTTGCACCCATAGTATTTAGATGGCTGGTCTAATTGTTGGTCATCTAAATATCTTTTCATGTGGTTTGGTGACATATTATTTTACAATACTCCTGTGAAATGTCTTGGAACACTTTACGATGTTCAAGGAGCTGTACAAATATAAGTTTTTATTGTTTGAGTAAAGTTCAAGCAACTGGATGAGCTTATCCTTTGAAAACCTGAGCAGGTAAAAGTTTAGAAAAAGGTGACAAATTCTTTGAGAGAGAGTACTGAATATTGACAGTAGAACATGAGTTTGAGAGTTACTCTATCCCAGTTCCAAGGCCATACTAAGGTAGGAACCAATAGTATTAAGTCTTATAACCAGATTAAAAAGAAGTTTCAACAGTACAATTTTTAAGCATTCATCAGGGACAAATACTAATGCTGACTTCATCCTGGTTTTGGTTCCAGATGAGAAAAAGATGATTTGGTGTGTTTCTAACTTTTGTATAAATGCCACACAAAGCTCTCTTTACACAGGGATTGGTAATGGCATTGCTGAGTAAAGTTTGCTAATTGTGCTGCACAATGAGCAGTTTGAGGTGTGGATTTACATCATAAGAAATTGGATTAAGATTGCAATTTACAAAGTCTAACAGGACTGTAATCCTTTTTGATTGATAATATTCCTAAACAGAATGTAATTAGGTTAGTGTGCTTGAGAATCCCAGTCTCAGCAAGTTAGCATCCTTGAGAATGCACTGGTGACATTGTCTATGTTAATCACTTTGTTGGCTTTAATGCTCATTGATATAGAACACTTCAGATAAATGTTCTGAAAGAGTGTTACTGTTTAAATTGGTCCTCATAGCTGGACAGAAAACATGCTCATTTTTCCCAATGCTTTTGAGTATTGTAAGAAGGTAATAATTCAATAAAATCCACCATTTAGATTATTGGCACCTTTTTGGGAAACATTTAATTTGGGTAACATCCATTTATCCATTGAAAAATGTTATTCTTAAGTACAAAACTCCAATGGACAAAAAGGAGTTTGAAAGAACAAGAGCTAATTTAGTAACCTGTCAGCATTCTGTGGGAATGATATTTCAACAATTAATCTTAATTCAAAATTTTGTCATTGGAAATGTGCTCTGTACTTGCATCAGATTAAAACATACATTTACAAATCATTGATCATAGGACTTGAATTTAATCCACATAAGTTTATAACTGCAGGAAAGTTCAGTTCATTACAATTGGGGTTACAATTTACAGGGTACCATGAGAATTTTACTGAGTTTTCTACATTAATGGCGCTACAATGCAACATACAGTTAAAATACACTTTCCTTCTTAAATTCTTATTTTCCAAATTGTGGTACATAGAATTCCTATAGTGCAGAAAGAAGCCATTTGGCTCATCAAGTCTGCACCAACTCTCTGAAAGAGGATCTTACCCAAACCCACCCTCTTCCCCATCCCCGTAAATCCACACATTTACCATGGCTAATCTAACCAACACATCTTTGGACACTAGGGAGCAATTTAGCATGGCTAATCCACCTAAGCTGCACACCTCAGACTGTGGGAGGAAACCGGAGCATCCGGAGGAAACCCAAGCAGACATGGGAAGTGTGTGCCATTATTCAAGAAGGGAAGTAGGAAAAAACCAAGAAATTACAGGCCAATGAGAATAACTTCAGTGGTAGGGTAAGTATTGGAAAAATTCTGAGGGACAGAATTAATCTCCATTTGGGGACGCAAGGATTCACCAAGGATATTCAGCATAGTTTTGTCAAAGGCTAATCATCTCTTGCAAATTTGATAGTATTTTTGGAGGAAGTGACTAAGCGTAAAGATGAATATAGTGCACTTGATGTGGTTTACTTAAATTTCACTAAGGTCCCACATAGAAGGCTGATGAAGAAGGTAAGAGCTCATGGGATCCAGGGCAATTTGGCAAACTGGATCCAAAATTGGCTTTGTGGTAGGTGGCAGAAAGTGATAGTCGAAGGTTGTTTTTTTTACTGGAAGCTTCTGCCTAGTGTGTTCTGCAGGCATCAGTGCTGTGTTCTTTGTTGCTTGTAGTGTACATTAATGACCTGAATGTAGGAGATATATGTAAGTTTGCAGATGACTCAAAAATTGGTGGTGTGACAAACAATAAAAGCCTTTTATTACAGAATAATATAGATGAGCTGGTTAGATAGACAGAACCGTGAAAAATGGAATTTAACCCAGAATTGTGAGGTGAACTATTTTGGGAGGACTGACATGACAAGGGTATACACAATGAATGGGAATGGCCATAGAGGCCTTGGGTGTATGTCCATATAGATTTTGCAGGGCCAGTAGAATGCCAGATGTTGCTGATGGCTGTTAATGCACACTCGAAGTGGCCAGAAATAACATGTAAGAAATCGGCAACCACAGAAGCAACCCTCGACAAGCTTGATGACTAGGTTTAGCTATCCAGACAAGGTTGTACGTGGCAATGGACTGCCGTGGGACTTTGAGGAGTACGTGGAACTACATGGAATTCTTCATGTAAATTCTGTGCCCTACCACACAGAGATGAATGGCTTACTGGAGCATTTTGTACGATCTGTTAAACACTCTTTGGAGGCAAGAGGATACTGATGCGAAGCTGTTGTATGTGTGTTCCCATGCAACAACTAAATGCTTCCTGGCGACGTTGACATTTGGGACATAGTTGTGTACAATGTTTGGCCAACTGAGGCCTGATGAGACAAGACAAGTGGTGGAGAGGAATTAGGAGGCACAGATAAAGCGTCGAACCGAACATACCAAGCGGAGGGCATTTCAGAAGGGCAAGTTGGTACTTGGCACAAACTACATGTTGGATGAGAAGTGGTTTCCAGCTACGATTGTGGGCAAACCAGGGCTCTTTGGTGGAAACTCAGGATGAATTAGTTTGGCATTGGCATGCAGACAAACTGCTTGCATTCCCAGACCAAGGGGTGGGACACCCATTCAATTTTGGAGGTGTTCTGAATGGTGCCAGCGGAGGTACCAGGAGAGGGAGGCATGGAATCGATAGCTCCTCCATTCACAGCAAAAACTGGGGAGGGGGTGGGGCAGCATTTGTGACTGATGATGTGCAGGAAGAAGAGTCACTGGTAGCTTCATTGAGATCACAATTGCCAGAGAGGAACCTAAGGCTGTTTCCAGTTCCCAGGAATTAACCCCCACTTAAATGGTAAATGCGGGCTCATTTTTAACATTTAAGAAAAACTTGGACAGGTACATGGATGAGAGGGGTGTGGAGAGATATGATCCAGGTGCAGGTCAGTGGGACTAGGCAGAAAAATGGTTCAGCACAGCCAAGAAGGGCCAAAAGGCCTGTTTCTGTGCTGTAGTGTTCTATGGTTCTATGGGGGATTGATGCTTATTTAGCAGAGAGGACTGTTTTGTATGTTGGGGCACAGTCCCTTTAAGGAAACGAGTCTTGCTTTAAATTTTAAACTTTATGCGGCAGGGTCACAAGCAATCTTACATTAACATTGCAAAGAGGTTACTGTGAAAATCCCCTTGTTGCCACTCTCCAACGCCTGGTTGAGTACACTAAGGGAGAATTTAGCATGGCCAATGCACCTAACTTACAAGTCTTTTGGACATCATGTGACCCATAGTGAGAGGTGAACTGGCCGGGTAGCACCCTGAGAGAGTTTAGAGCATGGAGCGAATAGACTGCAATGAAGTTCTGTGCTCCCTGACACCTGGCTATGGAATAGTTCTTGAGGGGACTCCACGGTACTACGGAATTTAACAGTCTCTATAAAAGCTCCCTGTCACCATCTCTTCCCTAGGCATAACTATCCCATCTTGTCCAATCTCCCCACATCACTCAAATCCCTCACACATGCTGTCATCCTGGTAAACCTTCTCTGCACCCACTCAAAGCCCTGACATCTTTCTTAAAGTGTGATGCCCAATATTATATATAACACCATCTGAGGCCTAACTGTTGTTGCGGATCAGGTAAGGAAGAATTGCTGAAACCCCTGTGCACTTCCCAACTGTCTGTAATCATTGAAGTTTTCAGAAATGTGTGTGTTTTGTTACCCCTGAGAATGTGAAAATATAAGTAACTAGCAACAAGATTTTTGTCAGTTTCAAAAAGAAATGATTGCTTATTCAAGCGCTTGCTCCAAAATCTAATAATACTGCACCTGTCCACACAATCACACATAAAAATCACACACCAGGACAGAACAGTTGAAGAGTATGGTGCTCTTTTATTAAAGGAAGGAATAGTTCATAATTCACATGGTTATCATATTTTAGGGAAGGTACATTGTGCAGGCCTGATCAAGGTCTACTTCGCACTTGAAGTGCAGTTTGGTGTATTCATTGACCAAAAGTCAGATGCCAAAGATGGTTATAGGGTTTTGCAAAAGAAGGACATTTTGTCAGCCACAGAGCCAGCTACTTGTAGTCTCATTACCAGGGGATCAGTTTGCTGCCTTGGTGAACCCAAAAATGAAATCAGCTTGGCAATCTGACCATGCCTTCAGATCTTTCCCAGAATCAGATGTTATTGTCCTACATGCATCGTTCTTTATCTGCAGACAACATTTCTTATTTAAAGATTCAAATACGTTTTGTTGTTATAATGATATAGGCATTAATTACTCATAAGGTATGGAGGGAACACACTGTGCGTTTATTCATACTGTGCCCATGAGAATATTTTTATAGATGTAGAAAACTTTAACACATCAGCAGTAGAGCTGTGCATGTGTGCTCTGCTCAAAAACAAATGTGAAACTAAGACTGGATCACATTGACACACTTCCCTTATATTGATGCCATGCTGCAGTCCCTTAAACATATTACAACATCCTCCTTTCTTCTTAAAAGAAAGATTCCTCTATTCCAAAGAAGTGTAACAATCTACAACACATGTTCATGTTTAGTTACCATGTGTGTGTGATAGTACTGTTGAAGAATATCAGGTCACAATGAATCTTACATGATGACCTGTCTGTCTTTAAAATTGATTCTGTGGAAGATGCCTAGCTCATCCCGATAAGGCCGAAATTATTTCACGTGTTTGTAGATATGCTGAATTGAATCAGACTATCCCTCAATGATTGTTTTTCCCAGTTTCTGCAGTGCAGAATTCCTTTTTCCATTTCTTCATGTAGCTGCTGACAATTGCATTGTGCATTATTAAGCAGACTAGGTGAAGAACTTACATTCTGCTGTTAGCATAATGTTGCAGCTCCATTGAAATAGCTAACTTTGTTGAAGAATTCTGGATAGTTCAATGCTAGGTCACCAACTCAGATGATAGGAATATTGTTTGAGGTTGATCTGCCACTTGAGGTCTGATTGATTCCATGGATTCTCAATGGTCAGAGCATACAGATAGACCTATAATTTCGGAGCCTTTTGTCTCCATGATATAGAACATCTGTGTCAGCTAGGAAGATTGATTGTATTTTTACTCCAGGACTATGAATCCTGCAGATGTAATAAGTGAACTTTTCGATGCTGTAAGTTTCACAGTATTAAATTTAATCATTGCCATCCATGTCTGTGGATCATAAAATTCCTATAGTGCAGAAAGAGGCCATTCAGGCCATCGAGTCTACACCATCAACAATCCCACCCAACCCTTGGGTGATAATGTGACCACCAACACAACAATTCTGTCCACTAGCATTTCATTTGAAAAGTCACAGCACATACCTGTTTCACTGCACCTACTTACAAAGGGATCTGTGGATTCCATAAGCTGTTGTCAAAATTAAACAAATTTGAGTCGATGAACGTAGAAGTTTATCCTCATACTGAACCAGACATCCAATATACCCCATATCTTTTGTGAATCTTTAGCTCTTCTGCTGTTAATCCCGAAGTGTTCAGCCTGTGTTGACCTCCATTCCAAATTGCTGAGCAAATTTTTAAGGTTGGATTGCCTTATTCCTGAATCAAGAAACCATAGCTCTGTATTTAAATATTTGAATTCAGATAGCAGGTCATCTGCATCCAATTATCAAGTTGGGAATTCTGTGGACATTATAATAATATCCCTTCTGTAGGAGCGGGCCCCTTAAGTGGGGAGTGTCCAGAGGGTCATGTGACCTAATCATCCAGTGGGAGCATGTAAATCCCAGGGCTGAGAATGAATGAGCTTTTACCATCAGAATCGATCCTAGAGCTGAATGGAGAAGATGCATATTGAGACACCATGTACATTGTTTGAGTTCATTCATAAATAGCAGTTGTTGTTAACTTAGTCACCACCATTCATTATGATTATCCTACCTTTGACCTTTCTTCTCTTATAGTACCTGGGATAAATGTCAATATAGCTATTACCTTGTGCTTTTCCAAAGCTCTGCCCATTTGACTCTCCTGTGCTTGTTATCAATCCAATCCACACACTGGTCATTTACCTTGACTGAGTTAACCTGGCACTGGCCCTCTCGAGGAGCTGTCCCATTTAGTGAACTGACAGGCCACATGCTGCAGTGTTACTACATTGGATCCATCTTCATACTAGCACTTATTGTTCTGTGTTTCCCAAGCTTTTCTGCACAGTCAACATTGCCACACTCTCCAATGCTGTGACTTTATCATAATCTGAACAAAACTTTGAGGGTCGCCTCATGTCATGTAGCATGATCTAGTGCTATTCAGAATGTAAATAAGCTTTCTGCCATGCTAGTTGACCATCAGTGAACACCATGTCGTGTTGTTGTAACGATAAAAACACCTATCAGTGATATAATAAACACATTGAGGGTTCACTTATATAAACTAGGCACATGGGAACATGGATAGAAAGGTTGAAGACACCAGCAGCAGAGCTGTGTGTGCTCTGCTCAGAGGCATAAGTGAAACTAAGACTGGATCACATGCCACACTTTCCTTCTAGTGTTGTCATACTGCTACAGCTTAAAGACATATTAGAACAAAAGGGATAAACATAACTGTTTCATGATGTAACTCCTCATAATTTAGGTTTCTTCACCAAATATGGTGATATTCTTAGATAAATGAGCCACATTTGTTATTTTGGGATTGTTGTCCCATTTATTAAGACACCCCCTTTGATGGAAAAAAATACTTTACTTGGAAAAAGACTCAATCAACTTGTGAATGTCTTCTTATGGTCTTCCATGATTTGTTAATTAACACCTCTTGTCTGCTTTGCAGCCTTATGTTCTTATGAGACAATGGCCAGAATTTTACCAGCACGCAAGCAGGTGAGGCTTGCAGGACGGAATTCTCCTTTGGCCTCGGGTGAGATTTTCCGAATCTTGCCTAAGTGAGGTCGTAATATACCGGCCAATGAGTTGGTTCTTGGGTTATTGTTGAAATACACAGATCAGGTCACCTGACATCTGATGGTCATCTTTGTCTGCTTTTAGTGAATTCAAAGATTCCACATTGGGCTTGTATTTTAAAAGCTGTGCATATGACATGACTGTGATGGGAATGACACTGTCTTGTCATTTGCAATCTTTCAAACATGATTTCCTTGATTTTGTATTTAATGCCCCTGTTTACAAATCCAAATACCCACTACACATTTTTAGCTGCCAACTTTCCCTGCCTCTTTGAAAGGTAAGTAAATATGTACCCTCCGATCACTCTGCTCTTGCACCCCACTCTCCTTGTTGTTCCTCTCAAACCTTAGGTTATTTAAATATAATAAGAAAAACAACAGTCTAATCCCCCAGATCCCAACTGCCTACTTCTTTCCAGTTAGAAAACTGCACGGTGGCACAGTGGTTAGCACTGTTGTCTCATAGTGTGAGGGACTCAGGTTCAATTCTGGTCTTGGGTCACTGTCTGTGTGGAGTTTGCACATTCTCCCCGTGACTGCGTGGGATTCCTCCAGATGCTTGTTTCCTCCCACAGTTCAAAGATGTGCGGGTCAGGTTGATTGGCCATGGAAAGTTGCCCCTTAATGTCAGAGAGACTAGCAGGGTAGTCATGTGGGGTTATGAGGATAGAGTCTGGGTAGGATTGTGATCGGTGCAGACTCAATGGACCCAATGGCTCCTTCTGCACTGTAGGGATTCTATTCTAGAAAAACATCTGTTCGCCATTTCTGTTTTCCTTCTATCCCTTAGACAATTACATGCAAACTTACTAATGCCCTTTAATTAATGAACTTTGATTTTCTGAATGTGTCTATTATGTAGTATTTAGTCAAATGCCTTTTGAAAATTCGTACTTAGGACATGAATTGCATTATTCTCATAGATTCTGTTCTTTATCAGAGAACTCAATCAGATGAGTCAGACACAACTTGCCTTTAGCTAGTGTTGGCTGTCTTTTATTAACCCATGCCTCTCCAAATAAGAATGAATGCTGTCCTTGACAACGGTCTCGATACACTTTCCCATGCTGACATTGAATGGCCTGTAGCTGCTGAATATATAATTTTCCTTTTCGTAACTTAGTCAAACAAGCAAAATAATGCAGATGCTCGACTTTGAAACAAGAATAGTGGATGGTGGAAAAAATCAACAGGACTAGAAGCATTTATCAGGAGAGAAACAGTGTTAACATTGAGTCCATAGACTCTTCATCAGCCTTTTTTCCAATAATATTTCTTAATTGACTTAACTGTGAAGTACAAAAGTGTTTAAAATGAACAAGAATACATAAGCGAAGATAAAATGAATATTTACTTCTAAGGTACACCATGAGTCATGTACCTTTAACATTTTGATTTTTCTTTTCCATTTTCACGTTTTTTTATTCTTCGAATATAAATGAATGAATCTTGAATTTTCCACTTTAAGTTACAAAGTCCATATATATCGAGGCACTTCATGAATTTTAGATTTTGCTAGCTTTCTTAGTTGCTATTTTACACATCAAGGTAGATTTTGCACACACACATGCAAAATCAGACTGATTTTCCCTGTTCCAGTCCAGGACAACTAGGGCCAATTGTAATGAACCAATTGGCAACACCATGTAAATGCGCTCACTGAGAACACACCAGGAACTGAAGGTATGACCTTCTGGTCAGTGTGGTTCTGTCACATTTTGCCTTTCACAGTGAATAATCTGCAGTGAGTTTATCTTCAAACGTTACAGACTAGCACTCAATCCCTTTCTCATACCACGTGCTGGAGATGCAAGAAATTATATTGAACAACTCTGGCTGATGAGATCGCATCAACAAACCCCTACACAGTGTCTCAATACTGTTGCTGAAAATTGAGATTGACATTTACTCTGAAATCTTGAAAATATTAATTTGTTGTTGCAACTGAAGCAAATCAAACCATGTTCTCCAAAATGAGTGCAAGGCACGGAACAATTGAAAAGATACAGATAATAAAAGTAGCAAACACAGAAATTAGATGGACAATGCATTAGAAGATGAGTATATACTGCAAAGATTACAGGCAGTGCATAGCCTTAGAGAATAGTTAAAATGCATATTTTGGTATCATTTATTCCACAGAGGAAAGCAAAACAGTTCCCAGAGTTTCCAGGATTATATGGATGATATACTGCTGTGCTAGAAGGAATTAACTACCAAGTTTATTATTTTTTTAATTGAGACATTTGCTCTCACAATGGATTCACAATAGTTCCTGTAACCAGAACTCTTTCCCAAGGATCGAGAAACTGTGAATCAATAATGCACCCTCTGGAGATTTACATGTTCTTGGATTAAGAATTATTCTGCTTAATTTTAAATAGGAGGCCAGTAATACAATCAAAGACCTCCAAAACACTACAAATTGTGACACTTTGTTATTGTTGGGCTCAAAGGACCAAAGACTATTGCATATCCCATTATAGTGTATGCTGGTCATCAATGAAGCCTCACATTGGTGTAAATCTGTCTTACTTAAAATCTGATGATCAGGTCATTGATGGATATCCCAAGATCAGGAATCTGGCTTGAGAGAATGAGAATATTTTTGAATGCATGAAGCCGTGAACGCACCTACCCTTATAACAAAGGGGATGGGTCATGTAGAATTTTGTGACTAGAATTCTGTCCTTACTTTGAATGAGCTGAAGGACTTCCTTACTGCCTTTGATAGTGAAGGATTGGAGATACTGGTGTAACAAGTGCTCCAAAGGCACCTGCCTTAATTGTACTTGAAAGCCACTTTTCAGAAAAAATAACAATGGCCTGAAGGGAGGTTATCAACTGAATCAGTGCAATAAACCCAGCTGTTCTACACTAGGATACAAATGAAGATGTTTGCTGATATCAAAACTTCTAAATTTTGCTCACATTTTTATGGGCCTGATCAACCATGGCATTTATGGAAATAACTGTTGTCATTTCTGGAGGTTGTCTTAATGTGTTTTGTGCAAACACTGCTGTGATAACCCCATGAGTTCCATAGGGAATCTTTAAATGATTTCCCTGTGGGGCTCATTGAATAAGAACTCCCTTGGTAACAGGCAATGGCCTGCCCAGGTGCAACTTGTTAACTGAGCCCTTTATAAGGAGATATCAGGCAGGGTCTATAGAACTGTTATTCTGGTTGGGACTCTGAGGGGGAAAACTGTTATTCTGGTTGGGACTCTGAGGGGGAAAACTGTTATTCTGGTTGGGACTCTGAGGGGGAAAACTGTTATTCTGGTTGGGACCTTGAGGGGAAAACTGTTATTCTGGTTGGGACCCATGTGGCCTAGAAGATGACACCTTGGAAGGTGACAGATACCTTAACTTCTAATGGACTTCATTTTTGTTGGAAGGAATATTGTTTAGTGCTGTGTTGAGCTGAAATTGTCACACAATAGTAAATAATGATTACAATTGATATATTTGCTGCTGACATTGCATTTATATCAGCTTGTTTTAATAGTATCAATGTAAGAACATTCAAGCTATTTAACTATTGTAGAAAATAGGCTGGTTATCTGCCATGGTAATGGAGTTGCAGCAAGTTTGTTTAATACAGCTGACAGTTAATGGGGAGTTGGCCACTATCTCCACCAATGAAATGGGCCAATTCTGTTGGCCTGTTAATACTTAACCCTAAACCATGTTTCAGTAGCACCTATTTTGATGAGGCTGATAAACAAACTGAAATTATAATGTATTTGAATTGTAACTTGTGTTTTTTTTAATCTTTAAAAATAAAGGCAGTTAGGATTTGTGCATGTATGCCATGGAGTAGTGGTTTAGTTTTGTGTTTAATGATAAATACCATTCCCTCCTGGTTGGGCTTCCTGAGTTATTACAACTGCCCTTCTAAATACACTTTTGTATTGTGCTTAAATTACCAAGTACTCTTTCTTGAAGGTGAGGGTAACACTTAAGGCTGAAGAACTCCACGCTCATGGTGCCTTTCTCAGTTGCGCTGTAGTTTATGGATACAGGATAGTTCTGGTGCGCTAAATATCAGTTACACTGAGTTTCTTTATCTTCAACTGTGGACTCTTCCTTAATGAATGTAATGTGGCTGCTTCCTGGATTAATGTATAATGTTTCTTTGTTTACATTTCCCACATACAGTAATCCATGTAATAATAAAAAAGCTTTCCCTTACTTCATGGGCTACATTTCACATGCCACTGGCAGGTGTTTCCCCACATGGGGCAGTGACCCAGCCCATTACCTTCCTGTCCACCCCCAAACTCACTCTTATGATACTTGGTAGGAATCTAAATAGGCAGCCCAGTGGCCATATTAAAATGATGAATTAGGCATATTATTGAGTCTATGGACCCTGATAATGTGCTGCACATTCCATTGTTTGGAAAGTAGGGCAGGAGCAAGAAACCTGATTTTTTTTTTAAACCTCAAATGGCTGAAGGATAGAAACAATGAGGGTTTGCTCTTTGGGGGCTGTCTATTGCTGAGTGAAGGACAGACTGCCTTTTGAGCAAACCCCCTTTCCTTTCTATCCATCTGCTTCCTTAAATCCATCCTCTCTTCTGCATTGCCTTCCTTCCTTGGCCAGCCCAAAGTCCAGGACAAACCTAATCCATAGCCCAGGTGTTGGGCTCCACTCCTCACCTGCAATCTCAGCAGCTTCTATTGACATTTCTGTTGAGCTGCCAGCAATCCAACTGGTGGCAGAGATGAGAGTTCCTAGGAATGCTTTGCTTTTGTTTTTTGTTATTAGTAAAGTAAGGCTTACATTAACACTGCAATGAAGTTATTTTGAAATTTCTTTAGTTGCCACACTCCCCGACCTGTTCGGGTCAATACATCGAACCAGTATGTCTTTGGCCTGTGGGAGGAAACTGGAGCACCTGGAGGAAACCCATGCAGACACGGGAAGTGTGTACAAACTCTGCACAGTGACCTGAGCAGGTCTATATTATTCTGCCACATATCTCTTAATCCTATCCAAATAAGCATCCATACATTTTCAAAAACAGATATCTGGTCATCTGCCTCTGTTGATACAGATCTCAGATGACCTCATTATGAATGCTTGTATTTCACTCAGCAGGGGCTCTGTTTTGACAGAAGGAGTTACAGCATATGCTTTGATTTCTTGGGTGGTTATAACAAGTTATTCTTTCTTTGTCCTCTTGTTAATGTCTGTCTGTTTATTTTGACAAGATGAAGAGTTGTGAAGTGAGGAAAATTTCCTATTATTGATATGAGTGGTTCTGTCTGATTAACAATAAGGTTGTAAGAACAGTAGTTACATCAAACCAATAACCAATGCCCAAAAATGTGCAGGATAAGTTGATTAGCTATGCTAAATTACCCCTTGGTGTCCAGCAGGATAAACACATGGAGATATTGGGATAGGGCCTAGGTGGGATTGTTGTTGGTACAGACTTGATGGGCCCAATGGCCTCTTTCCATACTGCAGGGATTCTATGAACATTTCAGAATGTATGTTTTTAACCCCTCTGCATTTCGAGACTTGCTACAGCATCCTCATCAGCTTTCTTCTGGAAACTAGCTGAACAGCACAAAAGTGCCTCCACCATATAATAGGATTCTCACAAATGCAGGGCATAGTTGACTGCATTCTAGCAACATGTGAATCTATCCCAAAACAAAACCAATAAGTCAAAGGGAGCTGGTCTGTGATAATTAGAGCACAATTATGGGCAGTAATTGTCTGTTACATTGGAATCTTCCTAATCCAGCAGGGGTAAGTTTCAAGGGTAGTGTCACAAAACTTTTCAGAGAAAGATCAGACCACCACCGATCAGAAATATTCCTGCCTTGGGGTAACCTTCCTGGTGGAAAGCCAATTGGCATGATTCAATGCTTGCTGATGGGCAGGATAGCACTGGGCCCACAGCCAACAGCAGGTCACAGCTGCTTCTGCTGCCAGCCATTTTATTGCAAGTGTGGTCATCATTTATTTTATTGTAACTGAATGCCTCTGGGAAGATTTCTCAGGCAGTTACTCTGACAGTCAGAACAGCATTGTGAAATGGTCCTGACTAACTCCAATAGTCTAACAGCAGAAGATCCCATCCACTGAGACCCACCATTGTTTCTTCAGAAGAAACTCTTCAAAATGCAGCAAATGAAACAACATTATTCCAACTTATAAATCAAAGAATTTAATAAAGAAACATCATTACTCCGAAGCTTCCCACAATTCTACACAGTTCCTTATTTATAGTGAATCAGTTGGTCAGCTGACTATTACATCACTCTGTGATTGGTTCCATGTTTTACTGGGTTACCTTACATCTTGTTCCCATTGGTCACATTACATCTAACACAAGTTTGTCAGTGGTTACATTCTAACAACCATAACTTTTTTTCTTATGCTGTTCAGTGGTGCCAACATTAGTTAAAGAATCAGGCAGATTCCACAGAGGACAAAGGATTAGAGATACTTATGCCACCACATAACTGTTTGTGAAGTAATGCAATATATCCCACCAACTTCTACAGTGATAATAGAACATAACTTTAGAATCCTCAAGCAGCAATTTGGATCTGTGGATAGGTCAAGATGACTGCTTATGTTACAAATCTTTCAGACTAGAATTGCCTAGCTATGGAGCAAGCAGGCAGAAGAAAGACAGGTGCAAACTATAAACAGACATTATCGACAAAGGCCTTGACAAATCAAATTCATGGGTCAGGCTTTTTTTTGACCATTTTCAGTCAGATGCTGAACATCTTTATCAAACAGCAAGTTAAAATAGGGCTTTTAATCTGAGCATATCTGATTCCCAGAAGCTGTAAGAGCTCTGGTACATTTCCTGCATCTAACTGCTAAAATATTTAGTTCAAAATCAGGTGACGATTCATCAATATAAAATCGATAATCAATATGCAAATATATATATAAGTACATGCATAATATAATGCCATTGTACAAGTTGGACAGTATATAATTGACCTCATCTCAGCAAAAATATTCCTTTTGATTTGCAGAGTTCCACGTGATATACAATTTCCAGGCATTCACAATAGATAAGCATGAGCTCATTTAACTCAATGAAATCCCATTATTTCATTAAAGCAGCATTAGCCAATAAATCAATGAGGCTCTCAGATTAACGGAGCCCGTGTAATGGCTGCTCGACTGTCATCATCTGAATTCTAAGGGTGAAGCAGTCAAATACATATGCTTTTAGCATCTGCAGAGGAAGGCCAGCCATAGCTCTGTCACTCCCAAAACATTGTTGTACATTCTGTCAATATTTAACTTCACACTCTTTGACATGGGTTGATTGTATATTCAATGTTATGTATATAAACAATGGGGGTGAGAAAGTGTTGCCTCTGGCAAGAAAACAGGTGTGCAGCTCCCCAGCCACACAGCCAGCTTTTCTCATCTAATAATGCAAGCATTTGGAATAACATAATGCTTGCTGCAGGCTCCTCTGATGCCATACTGCTGGGGTGGGGTCTGATACAGCTGACAACATACCCCCATCCCTCCACAGATCCAGGGAAAATCACCATCTCCCCACCCCCATCACACACCAGTGCATCCTCCAATCCCAAAGATAAGTGAGAATAATTGCCCTCTCCCTACCTCAAGCAACCTGGTAACATCTCCCCACATGCAATGAGACAAGCACCCCACCCGACCCCCCATTCTCACATGCCACCAGGCAAACACCCCTTCACAGATAAAGGGGACCCCCTCCTCACACTAACAATGGTGAACTCCCTCCCCCCACTCCCACCTCCCCCCATCCCCCCTCCCCCCATCCCCCCTCCCCCTCCCCCCATCCCCCCACTCCCCCCACTCCCCCCACTCCCCCCCACCCCTCCCCATGCACCAGGGCAAATCCCGCAATCCTTCCAGTGGATAAGGGGAATCCCAACCCCCCTACACAAGCACTGGGGCATCACCTCACACATAAGGTGACCCCCACCCTCCCTTCCCCTCCCAAAAACCCTCCCTTCCAGCACAGCTCCTCAGAAAGGGCACCCAGGGCACATTTCCCTGGCTCTGCTCCCTAGGTAGTGCCAGGAGTCAGTGCCAGAGTGCCAAGGAGTAGCGTCCCTCTCCCCCATGGCTATATTTATTTTTGTGTCTCTGGCAGGTTCTTTTTGAAGGCTTCACATTTTTAAACACCTGTTGCAAACTTCGTTGACATGACATCACCTTGGTGAGGGGTGAATTCTAAATGTAGGGGAACATATAGTGATGAAGCCAACTCATCATATCAAAATGTATTAAAATGAAGTTCCTGTCCTTTCTGGATGGGAACCTTATTGTGTCACCGGTAAGGGGCATCATAAATTGGGAAACAAGGACTTGCTGGCGAGAATCTCATTTTCCGATTCTCACAAGATTTTGCATCCACATTGCTCTTTGCACTCACAGTGAATGCGGATGCAAAATCACCCCTTGGGAATGGATCTTTTTATTGGAATTCTCCAATGGCCCTGTCAGTGGGTTCAATGGCGGGCAAGGGAAGGGGAAAATTCAGCGAGAGTCCAAAAATTGGTTTTCCATCAGCGTAACCTTCCTAAATCTTCTGCTGGTGCCACTAGGATGGATCAAGAAACCCATTGGAGTTTAGCATAAAACCTATTTGCATTCAGCTAATGGGATACAGATGAAGGTCCGACTGGAATCTTCCACCCACACCTGATTTTCTGTGATACAAAACATTTGGAACAATGTGACATACGGAAGTCAGGCCTCACCTGAACAATGCCCAGTCTCCTCTACACTGGGGAAACTAAATGCAGACTGGGTTTGTGGAACATCATCACTCAGTCTGTAGTCACTTATTAGTTCAACTCACCACCTTGCTCCCATATGCATGTCCTTGACTTGCTGCAATGCTGAAGCCCTACGCAAACTGCAGAAACAGCACCTCATCTGCCAATGAGGCACTTGACAACCTTCTGGACTTAATATCGTGTTCAAAACTTCAGATTACAAACTCTCTCCTTCATCTTCATCCCCATTATTAATTCCCCCCATTCGTCACTTGTTCTTAAGTTTTGCTTTCAGAGTGCTGACTTTTGTTCTGTGAGTAACACATTCTGCTATCTTACCTTGATGCCAGTATCAGCACCATGTTGTCTGGTGCTCTACTATTAACACTACCTTTGTCCTGAGTCCATGACATATTTGTCAAATCTCTCCTAGTTCCTACCTATCCCGAAACTTTTACTTTGTTCCAACTGCTCCAGCCCTTCTTTTACTGCACAAAAGCCATCACATTTCTCCCAATCTTTAGGTCTGAAGAAGAATTATATGGACTTGAAACTTTAGATCTGTTTCACCCTGTACAGATGCTGCCAGACCTATTAGGCTTTTCCAGCATTTTCTGTTTTTATTTATTATATGCTATATAGTGGACATGTCCTGCTGCCCCGGTGAACATGCATCCATCAAGCCAGCATAACATAAGTTATATGGCCTCATACCCTGTTGCTATTTGTGGGATTTTCCTGCATGTGGATTGTGTTCCACAAATCACTGGATAGAATTTTCCAGTGGATTAATAGTCAGAAGATGGGGGAAGTCTATAAAAGTCTGCTGGTGGCCTTCTCATCACCTTTCCACATGCCCCTGTCCTGTCCACAATTTTACAAGGGATGGCCAAAGCTTGGGGTAATCTTGCCTGCCCCTGCCCCTGATTGAGGCCCTTAGGTTACCAGTTATTGGTAGCTTAAGGCCCCTTCCTACCCACTTTCTATTTAGAAGCCAATGGGAGGAGTTCAGGGACAGATGGAAAGTCCAACAGACCACTCCACTCCGGCTTCAGATATAAAAGGTGAACCTGTTCATAGATGGTAGCGTCAAATGATAGGAGATTCCCTCTAGTTGAGAGTTCTGAGCCCATGAACCTCTATCAATGGCCTTTCCATGAAGTGTTAAACACTTGTGAGGCAGCTAGTATCAGCAAGGACCACATCCCTGCCAACTCTGTCTAGCAGGGTGGGAAACGCTGCCATTTCTCCCCCAACCCCACCAAAATTACAACAGTAACTAACTACACTTAATTGCTTTTGGGTGTGAAAAATTCTACACGCATGCAAGTCCTTTCTAACATAGTTTGGAAGAAAAACAGTTCTGGTGTAGACAAACTGAATGGCCCACTCCTGCTCCTAAATCTTACGGTCCTCTATTTCTATTTTCATTGGACTGACCTTCAAATGCAAACACCCACCAAATAAGACTTATAAATTCATTCCATCTGCTACTATGGGCATGATTATCATTGCAGCCAGATTTCTATGTTCTAGAATTGTACCGTGCAGAAAGAGGCCATTCGGCCCATCAAGCCTGCACCGACTACAATCCCGCCCATGTATTTATCCTAGGTATTCCCCCTGTCACTAAGAGGCAGTTTAGCATGGCCAATTCACGTAATTAGATTTGCAGTTGATCATTATTGCAATATCTAGTTACTGTAATCATAGTTAAGCATATTTTACAAACAGGCTTAAGGATGTTATTACATTATTACATTTACTGTTTTTAACACATGTTTAAGTAATTAATACGCTAGGATCACAAACAGGTCACATTGATTTTCTGCTGAAGGGATGTTGTTAAAAAAAACTTTAAAAAAGCAGCACATAAAGCCTTCTTAATAATCATAGTTTAAATAAAAATAAGGAATACCATTTCTCATTAATACAACTGGAATGACACACCAACAGTGGCAATAGCCTCCCTAAGCTGTACTGTAAAATAAAAAAAAATTGATTCAGGAGTTGAAACTTAGAAATCTATGATTTGACTTCCATGCCTTAATCTGTTATGTGGTATCCTGCTGGTGCTCCATAAACTTTGCGCACTCAAATCCTCCTGGAAGTTCTCAATATCATGAAACAGCCTTTCCCAGTTCAAACGCAGTGGAAGAGCCATCCATAGGCCATTATTGTGGCACTTCTAGAAGCGATCAGTTCTGAATAAGTGGGAGAAATGTCAGGGACAGATTACACCCTGTGGAATATGGCAAATCACCAGGGCAGAAATCAAGTCGCCAACTTTAAACTACGTCTCACATTTGTTGCTGAAAACTTTGCAGTGCAATGGCTGTCACTGAGATGTTAACTAAAAGCTTATTCCTCAGATTTACTGATAGAATTTCATGCACAACACGCCACCCTACCAACAAATACTCATTCTAAACACCATTCTAGAAAAGACATAGATGAAAATGACAGGCAGAAAAAGACCAGTTGGCCCACACGTAGTGCCTGCACCATTATAACAAGATAATTCCCATCTACTTGTAGCCATAGGGTCTGCTGGGAGCAAAAAAAACACAGAAAATCCCATCATCTATAAGGGGGGAAGTTCTTCTTTGACCTCTCAGTTGAACAAAACCAGTACAGAAGATCTTTTATGTCTCTCCTTTGAGTTAGGTTACTCTATAGAAACCACATGTTCCCCAATTTTAGCTGATTTTTTTCACTGAAAATAATATTATACAAACAGTTAGTGCTCACAACATCACTGCAGAACTGACTTACAGGAAATGTTGTTCTTGACAGCACAAGACAACTGAATTAGCATGCATGGGTGAAATCACTTCATCTGTGAAATACCCTAGGCAAATAGCAATGTCTGCTGAATTAATTCAACTTCCTCAGGCTTGGTGAGTTCTATAAAGGCTGTTCCTCCGACAATGGCATCTGAACTCATTAGTTAAGCAAAATATTTTGTGGTGGAGTTAACTGGAATAAAATTCAGTGATTTCTGCGTAATCACTTTTCATAGATGATAGTGTCAAACGATAGGACATTCTCTCCAGTTGAGAGCTTGGAAGCCTTCAGTTTCATGCCCTATCCAAATTTTGATTCCTGAGCTTCATCACAGCTGCCATATTATATTAGTTCACTTGAATGCTTTAGCGTCGGTGGCTTAATTCAGCAGGGTTATCCAAGAAATAAAGCAACACATTGATGAGGCTAATTAACATGAATGCTTATTCTCTACTAGAGAAGATCCTTTGTGGTATTGCTCATGGTGAATGAGAATAAGAAGCAATTTTATGTTGGGAACAGGAATAGGCCATTCGGTAGCCTGAGCCTGTTCCATATTCAATGGAACCATGGCTGATCTGTATCTGTAATTTCATTCATCTGCCTTGGTTGCACCTAATCTGCTTGGCTGGCAAGTCAAATTATTAATCGAGATAGCATTCAGTGCTTTTTGTGGGAAAGAGTTCCATGTTTCTCCTGTCCTTGAGGATATATTTCCTAATGTCACTCTTAAGTAGCCTGGCTCTGACTTTGTGGAGTCGCAAATTCATTAAATGGCTACAACACAGAAGGAAGGCACTTAGCCCATTGTCTCTGCGCTCACTGCAAGAACAACCCACTTTTCTGCCTTTTCTCCATAGCCCTGTAAATGTTTCTATTCAGCTACTATCTAGTTCCCTTTTGAAAACCATCACTGAATCTTCCTCCACCACACTATTGGGCAGCACATTCTGAATCCTAAGCTCCTCCTGTTTAAAGAAGTTTGGCCTCATGCTGTGTCTTTCTTTTACCATTCACATTCAATTGGTGTTCTTTGGTTTTTGAACTTTCTGCCATTTCCCTCTATCAATTGTTATAAAACTGTTGTATTAGTGAACCAGATGGTTCACTAATGTCCATCAAGGAAGGAACTCTACTGTCCTTACCTGATCTGGCCTACATGTGACTCCAGAGCCACAGCAATGTGGTTGATTCTCAGGCAACTCAGGGTGGGCAATAAGTGCTGGCCAGCCAGCGACCCCCATGTCCCACAGATGAATTAAAAAAATCTCCTGTTAGCAATGTAAGATTTATAACCTTGTTAAGTTTTGGGAGTGTGTCTTCAATTTGAGATAAAATGAAAACGATCTTGTGACCTGTTCTGAAGTCTGCCTGACAACAAATTTGGGTGACATGGCTGTTAAAGATTAAAGGGAACCTGGGTTGTTTGCCGGAAAGATGTAAGTAAATTGTTCACATTTGGAGATGCATTTGTGTTTACAGTGGTTAGACTACAAGTCTCCAAAACCCCAGGGAGGTGTTGAAAATGTCAGGTCATGAACACTACACTTTAATCTGTCCATTTTTTTCCAAGATAAAAAGAGAATTGGTATTTCAAATATAGCACATTAGCTTTTCTGCCTGGATTCACATTGCCGTGGAGATGAACTTCGAGAAGGGAATGGTTTCTAAGAAATCCCTAAAACTCCCTGATACAAGTCCAGGAGAGAGAGAGTGAGTAGCTAGAGGCTAAAAGTCTCTATGTTCACCACACAGGAACACATACCCAAAATAAAAAGAACATTTTTGAGGATTTGCAAGAGGGCTGAAAGATTTACCTAGCTGCACTAAAGGAAAGTCTCCAGAAAAAAGTGTGGCCATGAAGAACAGTTCTGGGGTCAAAAGTTATGCTTAAAATTCTACCATTTCTTGAGCAAACAACCCAGGCTCCCTTTAATCTTTAACAGCCATATCACCCAGATCTGTTGTCAGGCAGACTTTAGAACAGGTCACAAAATCCTTTTCATTTTATGTCAAATTGAAGACACACTCCCAAAACTTAACAAAGTTGTAAATCTTATATTCCTAACAGGAGATTTGTTGGGGCAATTGTGACAATTAAAAATAGGGCAACTGAAAATACGCTAATTATTAAAAACTCCAGGAGTCAGCTGTAAAGGAACAGTACTTTATTGCACAAAATAAAGCAAAACTACAAGACTGTGGTGAACACAAAAAGTTCCAGTCGGGGCAACACAATAGTGGACCCACTCACGGGCCTGCTTTATGCAGGGCTCAGTATACAAGCTCCACCTGGATAGTTAATTACCAATCTCCAGGGAACCTGTATTTAATGAATCCTGCAAAGAGTTCAATCAGAGATTTCCCCCTACAAGTCCTGGAGATTATCACAGTAATCAAATCGGAATTCTAGGGCAAGTGCTTCAAACTTGAAGCTAACAACCAGAGCTAGCAATTATAGATCTAACTTTAAAGAAATATGTGAATAATTTTCAAATTGACTACCTGGATGATAAAATGGCTGACTGTAAAACATAAGAAATCGGCTCCTCAAGGCTCCTCTGCCATTTTAATAAGATCATGGCTGACCAGATCGCAGTCTTAATTCCACTTTCCAGATTGCCCTCCCAGAACCTTTGACACTCATGTAGATCAAAAATCTGTTTCATTTAGCCTTGAAGATATTCAATGACTCAGCCTGCACAGCTCACCAGGGTTGAGAATTCCAAAGATTAATGGCACTTTGAGAGTAGAAGTTTCTCCTCATCTCTATCTTTAATAGGAGCTCCTTATTTCAAACCTGTGCATCCTAGTTCTCGACCCCCCTCCCCATGAGGAAAATCCTTATTTCAGCATTAACTTAAGGCAGTACTGACAGCGGCAGGGAGAGGCAGTGATATTGTCACTGGACCAGTAATCCAGAGACTCAGGGTAGTGCTCTGGGATCTGGATTCAAATCCCATCATTTCTGCACAAATGATGAAATTTGAATTCAATAAAAATCTGAAATTGAAATGCCTAATGATAATCATTGTCAATTGTCATAAAAAACCTATCTGGTTCATGATTGTCCTTTAGGGAAGGAAATCTGAATCCTTACCTACTCTGGCCTACATGTGATCTCAGATTCACAGAAATGTGATTGACTCTCAAATACCCTCAGGGATGGGCAATAAGTGCTGGGCCAGCCAGTGGCGCCCATATCCCCTGAACGCATAAAAAAACTTGTCAAGTCACCTCAGAATCTTAACGTTTCAATAACATCACCTCTCATTCTTCTAAACGCCAATGAACATCTGCTCAACTTTTCCTTATAAGATAACCTCTTCATCCATTAATCAGTCGAATGAGCCTGTCAACTGCTAAAGAACTTCAATGAACTGCCGCCAATGAAAGTATATTCCTCCTTAAGTAAGGAGACCAAAACATTGACATAATATTTTAGGTGTGCCCAGTTGTAACAAGACTTCACTACTTTTATACTCTACCTCACATTTTCTCACATTATACTCCGTCTGTCAAATTTCTGCTGCTTAGTAAATTTATCTATATCTGTTTGCAGACTCTTTGCATCATCCTCATAGTTTTCTTTATTATTGTATCATCAGTGAATTTGGCTACATTACAGTTAGTCTCTTCATCAAAGTCATTAATATAGGACTGAGGGACCCACCATTTGTAGAATTCATAGTTTTCCTGCCACCAATAATAATGGCATGGAAACCTTGTAGGAGATTCATATTGTCCAGTTACCATGCAGGGGGTGGAGCTGGAAATGATCCTCAATGGGTGTAGCTTAGAGTCATTCAGACAAAGGTATCACATATGTTTTACAGAAGTAATATTTTGAAAAACAAAGCAATTTTATCAGTGTTATGCTTCCTGTGACAGAAACCAAAACTAATGTTAAGAGCCAACTATATACAGCCATGACTGACAAAACCAGGAGAGCTGAAGCAGGCTGAAGAAAGGTAGCCATATGGCAGGACAAGAGCTGACAGAGTCAGTGGGCAAGAGGAGATACAAACAGGCAGATACATTGGCCAAGAGCCAATGCTTCTAGTGGTTAAAAGCGGGCACAGCACTGTGAAATTTATTTTAATGAATACAGCCAGCAGGGCTGTAAAAAACTAAAAGAGGTGGCCAACTTTCTTGGGCAAAACAGGCTGCTGAATTGGGCCTTAGCCAAGACCAATGGAGTCAGTGGCCCGTAGAGATGAGCGACAGCAGATTTGGGTTGGCAATTTAGAAAATTATTAGTACATTAAATCATTGGCTGGAGAGTCTCATTTGGCAACTTTCAGAATATTTTGAAAGTAAAATTTGCAAACTCACTGACAATTTGTTAAGCAAAGGCTATAGACTTGTTGATGAGTCTTTAGTTTCAGTCTAACTAACTTGGAGACAAGTGTTCCCAAGCGCAACAATGATGCGATGTCTGCACATATAATCTGATAGAACTTGCTGTGCATGCTCATGCAGATGTAATCAAATAATGACTGCTTTTATTTTAGAATCTCTGGAACATTCTCTCTGTAGAGATATAAATCTAGAGATATAACTTGCAATTTAAGAAGAAACTCTTGAGTTTAATTGCTAAGGATATTCTTGTTCCCATCAATTAACAACATACAAGTACAATTGGTATCATTTAAGCACCCCTCCCCCTCCCCCACCATTTTGAATTTCAGGGTGGCAGTAACTCCATGAAGCTTGCTTATCAGATAAAACAAAAAGTGAAGTGTTCAGAAACTAAGGCATCCCTCCCGCTGACAGAATCTTCTAGTCCTGCCAACGTCAACAGACATTTAGATGGCTTGTTGTAATTTCCAGCCCTGCCCCCACAGGGGGGGCTGTAAAATTCTGCCCTCAGTCATACTATAACAGGATGTGTGAAGAAAATCATACCACTCTCTATCTCTCGGAGAATATAGGTTGCAGAAAAGGTAGAATAGTTATGGAAACTACTAGAAAGCAAAAGTTTTGCACTTTTATAGCACCTTTCATGACCACAGAATGTCTCAAATATAGCTGCTGGAATTTTTGAAGTGTAGTCACTTTTGCAACATAGGGAATGCTGCAGCCAATTTGGAGACCGCTGGCCCACACAAAACAGCATTGTGATAATGCCAAGATAATCTGTTTTGATGTTGATTGAGGGATAAATATTGGCCAGAGAACTGGGAATAACTCCACTGGTCTTCAAAATTGTGCAATCGGATTTTTAATGTTCACTTGGAAGGGCTGATGGCACTTTGGTTTAATGCCAGCTCCAGAAGAGTAGTGCTCAATACTGCATGGGAGTGTCAACCTTGATTTTTGTGAACATGACCTTGAATATGCAACCTTATGAGTCAGAGGCAAAAGTGCCATCACCTGAGTCGTAACTAACACCAAACTGCCCAACTTTCTACAAGTCCTAAATGTTCGTGAATTTCCTATGAGTTCTATGATTACCCTACGTGTTGTATGATTCTATGAGGATATCTTCAAGTCAGGTTGTCAGTGGTTGACTTGGGAAAAACAACAGGAGTAGCACATCTTAAATTTTCAGGTTTGGTTTCAAGTCCATTGAATTTAATGTGTTTCTTCAGGGATAACCTGAAAAGGTCACATTGTCCTGAGGGAACTCCAACTACGTAGACAGGTGAATAGACGATACATTGGATACTTTCTGGGGAGGTTTAACAGTAACTTGCTTCGCTGAAATAGGTGTTATGTTACAGTCAGCATTATCAATTTTACATCAAATACAGTAAATTGACACATTGCCCATTGTGACTCTCCCACAGCAAATAATTAATCAAAAACTTAAAACTACAAGAGCACCAAACACATGCTCAATAATACCAACATTATATTTCCTTACATTCTACGCAAGTTAAGAATAAAATAGCTTTTCCACATGCAATATTGCTTTGCAATAGAGCATTACAAAGTTTCAGCATCAATGTTTCAATTGGATTAACCACAGGTATGCTTAATTTACCTACTTGCCATGGTTATTTCTTTATTATAATCTCACACTCCACTTATATTCTTTCCCTATGTGCAAAAGGAATTATTCTGGGCTCTAAAAATATTTGGGCTTCATCCTCCCCTTCACAGTAAGATGGACTTGGATACCAAAGTTTATACTGAATAAGGATTTCTACACTTCATGCAAACATACAAGTTAGGAGCGGGGGAAGGCCAATTAGCCCCTCAAGCCGGCTTCACCATTAAATAAGATAATGGCTAATCTTATAAACTCACATTCCTGTCTAGCCTTAATTATCTTTCACCCCTTTCATAATTAAGAATCTATCTAGTCCTCTGCCTTAAAAATATTTGAAAATCTACTTCCACTGCCTTTTGAGGACCAAAATTCCAGAGACTTTCAACCTTCTGAGAGAAAATATTTTTCTTTATCTCTGTCTTACAAAAGCAACCCCTCATTTTTAAACAATCACCCTTATTCTCTGATAAAAGAAAACATCGGCTCCGCATCCACTCTGCAAATACTCCTCAGGATCTTAAAGATTTTGTTCAAGTTGCCTCTTATTCTTTTAAACTCTAGTGGATACTAACGTAACCTCTCCAAACTTTAGTCCAGTAAACCTTATAATGCATTTACATATTTCCTTAATTAAGGAGACCAATACTGTACACAATACTGCAATTGTGTCCTCACGAATGCCCTGTATAATTGAAACATAACCTCCCCACTTTGTAATCAATTCCCCTCATAGTAACTAATAACATGTCATTAACTTTCCTGAATCACTTACTGTACCTGTAGAATAGTCTTTTGTGATTTATGCACTAGGACACCCAGATTCCTCTTCGCAGGTGGGATTTTACAGCTTTGAGACTGCAAAATCTTACCCAAGGTCAACAGACCTTCCCAATTTCCATGACTCGTTCGCTTTGAATTCCGTGGCAGATGGGGCGGTGTAATTCCGGTGCATCTCTCTTCACTTAAATAATAATCTCTTTTATTTTTCCTGCCAAAATGGACAATTTCACACTTGCCTATATTATACTCCATGACTCTATTCACTGATCTTGAAGTGATGGATCTCAATACTGGCCCAGTTTAACTTCAAGCTATGAAGCCAATCTTCACCAATCAATGTGGGGCTTCTGCTGTTAACCACAATTTGCAACCAATTATTTTGTCTGAATTTATATAAATGTCCTATCCCCAAGGACTGACAATGGTATCCAGACTATCTTTTTATCAAATGTCAATTATTGTGGAACAATTTTCTGAAACATTTCCTCGATATTATTCATTACCTGGTCATTATCACCTTGCTGATTATGGAGTTTGCAGTGAACAAATTAGCTGCTGCATTTCTACAATACAACAGTGATGATAATTCAAAAGCAACTCATCGTGTTGAGATGTCCTGAAGTTGTGAATGATGCAAAACGAATGCAATTCATTCTTTCCCATTTTTTTAAAGCATAACAGCCCTGGTGTCCAATTTAAATTCTTATCCATCTAGTCAGTGACGACAATTTTGCATTGTTCCTTTCCTGTAATGGCACATATAGAATTCATATCACTTTGTGCTATGATTTCTTCAAGTTCCTCTTCGAAATTCACACAATGGAGACTGAAATTTTGTCACTTCTGCTGTTAATTCCTGATAGTGTTTTTGATTTTGACCCACTAACACTGAAGAAATGGTGATGTAATTCCAAGTCAGGATTGTATGTGGCTTGGAGGGCGACATGGAGTAACAGTTGTTGGAGTTCCTATGCTTCTGCTATTCTTGCCCATTTTAGATGGTAAAGGCTGTGGCTTTGGAAACTGCTGCTTAAGGAGCCTTAGCAAATGCACATGGTAAAGGTGAGGTGTCTTAAAAGTGGAAGGTGGCAAATGTTGTGCCTTTGTTTAAGGAGAGCTGCAGGAAAACATACCTGGGAACTACAGGCCGGTGAGCCTAATGTCTGTAGTGGGTAA
The DNA here is from genome assembly GCF_965287045.1 of Carcharhinus amblyrhynchos. Classification (NCBI taxonomy): domain Eukaryota; kingdom Metazoa; phylum Chordata; class Chondrichthyes; order Carcharhiniformes; family Carcharhinidae; genus Carcharhinus; species Carcharhinus amblyrhynchos. The sequence continues at coordinate 80,048,337 of NC_137326.1, read as the reverse complement.
GTTGTTAAAAGGTATTCTAAGAGAAAAGTTCTACAGGCATTTAGAGAGGCAAGGACCCATTAGGAACAGTCAACATGGCTTTGTGAGTGGAAAATCATGTCTCACTAATTTGATTGAGTTTTTTGAAGAGATAACCAAGAAGGTAAATGAGGGCAGTGCAATTGATGTTGTCTACATGGACTTTAGCAAGGCCTTTGACAAAGTATGCACGGTAGGTTATTGCATAAGGTTAAATCCCATGGGATCCAGGGTGAGGTAGCCAATTAGATACAAAATTGGCTTGATGACAGAAGACATCAAAAAGAGGGTGGTTATAGGGGGTTGTTTTTCAAACTGGAGGCCAGTGACCAGCGGTGTGCCTCAGGGATCAGTGATACTGTTCACTGTTACTTGTCATTTATATTAATGATTTGGGTAAGAATTTAGGAGGCATGGTTACTACGTTTGCAGATGATGCCAAGATTGGTGGCCTAGTGGACAGTGAAAAAGCTTATCTAGGGATGCAATGGGATCTTGATCAATTGGGCCAGTGGGCTGATGAATGGCAGATGGAGTTTAATTTAGATAATGCAAGGTGATGCATTTTGGTAGGGTGAACCAGGGCCAGACTTGCTCAGTTAATAGCAGGGCTTTGGGGAGAGTCATACAACAAAGACACATACGGGTACAGGTTCTTAGCAAATGGAATCACAGGTGAACATGATGGTGAAGAAGGCATTCGGCATACTTTGTCTCATTGATCAGAACACTGAATGCAGGAGTTGGGATGTCTTGTTGAAATTGTACAAGACATTGGAAGACTACACTTGGAATACTGTGTACAGTTCTCATCATGCTATTATGGAAAATATATTATTAAACTAAAAAGAATGCAGAAAAGATTAACTAGGATGCTACCGGGACTTGATGGTTTGAATAATAGAAGATGCTGGAAAGACAAACATTTTTTTCCTTGGTGCCTCCAAGGAGGCTTAGGAGTGATCTTACGGAGGTTTATAACATAATGAGGGGCATAGATAAGGTAAATCTCCTTTTCTCAAAGATAGGGGAGTCTAAAACTAGACAGCGTAGGTTTATGGTGAGAGGGGAGAGATACAAAAGGATCCAGAGAGGTAATTTTTTCACTCAGAGGGTGGTGAATGGAACAAGCTGCCAGAGGCAGTAGTAGAGGCGGGTACAATTTTGTCTTTTAAAAAGCATTTAGACAGTTACATGGGTGAGATGGGTATGGAGGGATATGGGTCAAATGCAAACAGTTGGGACTAGCTTAATAGTAAAAACTGGGCGATATGGACAAATTAGGCCGAAGGGCCTGTTTCCATGCTGTAAGCCTCTATGACTCTATGAGATGCTACTTGTCATTGCCAATGTGTATTGGTGGTGGAACAAATATTTAAGGTGGTAAATTGGGTACCAATAAAGCAGGCTGCTTTGTGCTGAATGGGGTCAAACTTCTTGAGTATTTTCAGAGCTGCAGTCATCTAAACAAGTGGGGAATATTCCATTTTAACCTGTGCTTTGTTAATGGTGGACAAATTTTGGGGAGTCAGGATATGAATTGCTTGCCATAGAATTCCCAGGCTCTGGCTGGCTCTTGTAGCCACAACATTTTTATGGCTGGTTCAGTTTCTGGTCAAAATAACCCCCAGGAGGTTGAAGAATTCTGTGATAGTAAATCTGTTGAATGTCAAAGTGACATGATTCGTTTCTCACTTGTTGGGCATGGTCATTTCATGGCATTTGTGGGGCATAAATGTAGTTTGCCACTTATCAGCCCCAGTCTAAATGCTGCACACAGGTACTGCTACTTTACCAGAGGAACCATGAATGGAAATGAAGATGGTGCAATCATCAGTCAACATCCCCTCTTCCGACATTATGATGATGCGAAGGTCACTGATGAAGCAGTTGAAAATAGTTTGGCCGAGGCCAGATTGGATTTGCTATATTTTTACATGGCACATATACTGGTGAGTACGAGGCCAAGTAAGTTTTCCCATTTCACCCACATAACACAGATGCCCGATATTTGATGTTTGTGACAATGTATTGTCCATTATACTTGTCACTAAAGTGATAGCCGATAAGCACTTAAGTTGGTGTGGTACCATGATGAACAGGTTAATTTCAGTCACTCTGGAACATTCTATCTGAATATAATTTGCACAAAAAGAGGTGGCGCTGGAATATACTTACCACAGTATTTTGTCCCTATCAGGTGATCCCTCATTAACAATATGCAAGGGCAAGACATTTCATAGAATTATAGTATCCCTATAGAGCAGAAAGAGGATATTCAGCTCTTCGAGCCTGCACTGACAAAAATCCTACCCAGGTGCTCTCCCCATACCTTCTGCTAATCTCCCTGACATTAAAGGGCAATGTAGCACAGCCAATCAACCTAACCTGCACATGTCTGGATGTGAGAGGAAACCGCAGCACCCAGAGGAAACCTACACAGACATGGGGGGAACATGAAACTTGATACAGACAAGGCTGGAATTAAATCCAAGTCCCTGACACTGTGAGGCAGCAGTGCTAACCACTGTGCCCGCGTGCCGCCCCTGCCAGTCAGAGATAGAGCGGATCTGGGTGACCTAACTTGGAGGACAATTAATGAACCAGTTTGGATTTTACCAGAACCTTGTGACTGTTTTCTACTGTGTGAATGTTAGATTTATTGCATTCAGTTCCAAACTTGTGGGATTTGACCTCATGATCTTGAAGCTGCTGCTCCAGCACCGTAAGCATGAGGCTACCGTATGTGTGAAAGGAAATTTGAAGTCAGAGCAGATTTTCCCAATTAGTGTTCTTCCAGTAAATACCTTCATTTTTGAGAAGGCTAAATTGACTTTGTAGATTTGGATGAATTTTTCCACCCACATTATAAAAACATGGGATTTTACGACCTCACTCGGGCAAGATCGTAAAATCCTGCCCGAGGCCGACAGACATTTCTGTTCTACAAACCTCGCCCACTTCGATTCCATGGTGGGATAGGTGGTAGAGTTCTAACATTTCTCCTTCAAATCCCTGCTTTGAACTCTTAACACGCAAAGTTCTGTTTTGGGAAAGAAAATTCATAGCAAAATGTATTCCTCATTGTTAAACTGGCATTCCAAACATGCAATTATGCACGTTGAGGTTGTTTCCTTTCCAAGGTAAGCACACCAACATGTATTCGCATACAAATTCTCAGTATATAACCATACCTCCACATGGCACTCTCAGACTAGAAATATACTCCTCATATGAACTGAATGAGGATGAACGCCTAACAGGCCAATCAGACAGTCTGTGAATTCCAATTAACTGACAGCCCATTTCTGTTGAGGAATTGGGAGCAGTGGAGCAGATTCTATTTTATATTCTCAGTCTTCGGGCTCTGATTCACCTTGCTGACACACTGGAGACCAATCGAAATACTGCAGCAACTTGCGCACAGACACCTACACACACAAATCTTCTACATGCAGCAACGATAGGATTATATTAGCTGTGATTTTGTGGTGCAGGCTACGTAGGTAACTTATTTAGGATTGGAATGGCATTGTACATTTAATAGCGAGCCATCAGTTGCACTCTCTCACTTTGTAAAACCCGTTAAATCACATCACGCTCTACGAGCAGGTAGTTTATCATAATGATTATTCACACACCAAGGAGTAGAACTTTCATTGACCTTTCAGCTATTGCTGTTGCTGCCACTCACCTACATTCATTTCCAGTGAGGTAGTGATATTATCACTGAAACAAGAAATGCTGTTTAAAGTGTGGGCTTTTGATTCAGTGCAGTCGTCAGTCTGAAACTAGTTAATACCTGAATAAATGTAACATGTCTAGGTTAGATTCAGAAAAATGTTCCCAGTGGTGGGGGTGGTCCAGAAGTTTGAGGATAAGGGGTGGACTCCTTAGAACTGAGGTGAGAAGAAATTTCTTCACCCAAAAGGTGGTGAATGTGTGGAGTTCACTACCACAGAAAGTAGTTGAGGCCAAAACATTGTCTGATTTCAGGAATAAATTAGATGTAACTCTTGGGGCTAGAACGATCAAGGGATATGGGGAAAGGGGGATCAGGATGTTGAATCTGATGATCAGCCATGACCAAGATGAATGGTGGAGCAGGCTCGAAGGGCTGAATGGCCTAATCCTGCTTTTAATTTCGATGTTCCTATGTAACATAACAATTGCTATTTTTTCCTCTTAATTTTCTCTTACGAATAATTTGCAGATTTTTGCTGATCTCCTTGAATTAGTTCTTGAGGGGGCTCTTTCAAAGTGAACAAATTATTTTTTGTAAAACTGATGACATTATAGGCTTCATTTTTCCCAGGTTAAAAATTGTGGTCAGGATCTGATTCTGGAATTCCTGATCTGTCCCCAACCTTCCCAATTTTCAGGAATGTCTTTAAAGGGTACGAATTGGTTCAGGTCAAAAGCCCACTTCCTGCATTCCTTGGAGGTTCCATTGTAGCACGCCCGCATCCTGGAATCCTACTAGCCTTTCAAAGAGAACCATAGTTTGCATGAGACAATCTTTTGAAAGTTAAGTTCAAACGTTCCTCCACCCATGCCAAGATATGCTCCCGCAAACAACCCTTAGGGTCCTCCATGGCCTCCGTGTCAAGTTATGGCACTTCCATGCATAGTCACCCACTACATTATGTTGAAACAATTACCCTATAGGGACACTGGTTGTGTTGTTTCGCTTCCCACACAGAGTCTCTAGCCCACTTGCAGAGGTGCTACTCAGCAGGAAGCATGGCTGACTATGTGTCTCTCCCACTATTACCACCAGCCAGTTGACATTCAACCTGTTTTGCCACATTATGAACACACCTTTCTTGGCCATCAAGTCCTGTGGTGGGACTCAAATCAAATCTTTAGGATTAGAGGCAGGGATGCAACCAACTGTGGTACAAGGCATAGAAATGTAGAAAATAGGAGCAGGAATAGGTCATTCAGCCATTTATTATGATCGTGGCTAATCATCCAACTCAGTAACTTGTTCCCACTTCCCCTCCCATAACCTTTGATTACTTTGGCATCAAGAGCTATATTTAACTCCTTCTCGAAAATAAACAACTGCTTTCAGTGCTAGAGAAAGCTCATCACTCTCTGGGTGAAGAAACTTCTCCTCATCTCAATCCTAAACGACTTACCCTGCATCCTCAGACTGTGACCCCTAGTTCAGGACTCCCCTGCCATCAGAAAATCCTTCCTGCATTGACCCTGTCTCGTCCTGTTAGACTTTTATAGGTTTCTATGACATCCCCACTCATTCTTCTAAACACCAGCGAATGTAATCCTAACCGGCTCAATCGCTCCTCATACATCAGACCCACCATGCCAGGAATCAGTCTGGTAGACCTCAGCTGTACTCCCTCAATAGCAAGAATATCCTTTTTCAGACAAGGAGTCCAAAAATACACACAATATTCCAGACATGGTCTCACTAAGGTTCTGCAAAGTTGCAGCAAGATACCCCTGCTCTTGTTCTCGAATTCTCTCACTATGAAGCCCAATGTACCATTTGCCTTCTTCATCTCTGAGAGGAACAGTTGGATATGTATAAAAATATTTAAAAAGTAATTGATAACTTGCAACTTTCTCAAAAAAGCTTTCTTTTACTACAGCCCAATAAAGGTATCAGCCATCTAAACCTTCTAAGGTACCAAACATTGAAACTGGAAGCACTTGAAACCTCTTTATTTTGTATAAATAAACATTATCAACTTAAAAGGAGACCAGGGAGCCAGAGCTGTCAATCAAACAATGCTTACCTTGAGGCTTAGCTGTTTTTGTGCTCTAATGGCAGTCAGCCAAGAATACATAATGAGGCTTGGCTGAAAGTCCACACCTTGACCTAACTTGGCATGGGGGCAGGAGGGACTTTGGAGTGTTTGGGGGCATGTACTGGCATGGCGGCATAAGGAGCTGTTGGAAGTGGATGGGGGATGGTTTGGATGATAAATAGGTATGTGTGCTGGTGAGGTGGTGAGAGGGGAAAAGGGCTGTGTTTTTTACACCTACTTTGGGATGAAGTCCCAAAGCAGCATGGTAGTCCTTCTAAGCAGCCACCTCTGCAGCTGATAGCTGCTTCTGAATTTTCACCTCAGGTAAGAGGAACAATCCGAGAATCTGAATGTTCCCAACTCCCATTGCCTGCCTTGAGGATGAAAATCAAGCCCTCTTATCAGCTTCCAAAGCGTTTGCTGTGAACATCTGGTTCTACCCCTTTGCAGTCTCTCACAAATTGAATCATCCAATACACTGGGTGGACTTGTAAGCTTCGATCTAAGATAGTCTTTTTTTAACCCCACTTGTCTTGTTCAATTGAACTCACATGTTAAATCGCCAATGCTATAATCAGATTAGAATTTTTTCAAACACCTCTAATCTATTGGATAAATTGGGAAGCTGGGATCTCTGGATGTAATTGTATAAGGATTATAACATGAAATTAACAAAATTTACCACAGGGCATGTTTAAAACTGGAGCCACATCAGTTGAAAACCATCTTCCAGTACAGAAAGGTAAAAACTGTGCACAAAGACCATTTGAAGAAAGGTAGCCTCAGGGATCTGTTTTGGGCGACAGGCTTTATTGACCTAAATCCTCCATGAAGCATTCTCTGTTGTGACAGGTAATACAAAGTGTGCCTGATGCTGCGTAACAAACATCTGCTTCGATCCTCAGAGGCAGACTCTTTGTTACCTCACAGAAGGAATGATTAATATTCTCACAAAAATGTTCCTAAACTGACATCTGTTTTGCTGCTAATGCCATTAGTCCTTTTACAAAGCACTCATTTGGCAGCACTTTGCAATTCTGTAGTTTTTAAATGGGGAGGGAAACTTTCTTTGTAATGGCAGAGAACGAAGAGAGCAAAATCTTTTCACCAGACTGAAATTATTCAGGGATGGTAGGCATTCTGCTTAAACCTGGTGTATCTTTTCGTCAGAGCAATTTCTTTTGTTTGGACCTTGAAATACACCTGAAAGAATATCAGAAATGTTTTTGCAGGTCAAGGAAGAGAATTTGAGGTAAAATTTCAGGTGTTTTTCCTTGATCAGAATGGACAGTGCCCAGAAAGGAACAGAATAGAAGAATGGGGGAGAAAAACATGCACACAGAAATACCTGTGAAGCACTAAAGCGGAAACAGAAGATGATTAAATGTCTGTAATCGTGTTAGCATGACCATAGGAGGCATAATGAGAAGCATCAATAACACTTACGAGAAACAGAAAAAGTGTGAATAGCTGAGGTGGTGAGGGATAAATATTTGGTATTAAATTCTCACTTTATTTATGTTGCTTAATTCAAACCACTGGAAATTTTTTTTAAAAAACAGCATGAAAAGCAAGCTTGAATTATCAGAGGCAGACTACATTCAAAATATATTTGAATGTCTTGTGAGGAGAATTAATATATTAGAGTGACAGCCTTTCATAGGCCAAATTCAGCTTTCTCTACAAAATCTTTTAAAATGAATGCCACATCCAATTGCGAATGGGCTTTTAAACAACTAATTGGAAGAAAAGGCCCCACAAACATCTCATCCACAATGATGGCAGAACCCAGTACATCAGCAGTCAACACTGCTGCCTTAAAGCACCAGGGACCAGGATTCAGTTCCAGCCTCTGGTAGAGGAGGAATTTCTGACGTGTATACGCGATGGTTTTCTGGATCAATACATTGAGGAACCAACAAGGGAACAGGCCATCTTGGACTGGCTGCTGTTAAATGAGAAAAGGCTTAGTTTGCAATCTAGTTGTGAGAGAATCCTTGGGAATGAGTGACCCTAATATGGTAGAATTCTTTGTCAAGGTAGATGGTGATATGGTTGATTTTGAGACCAGATCCTGAATCTCAGTAAAGGTAAATCTGATGTATGAGGCATGAGTTGGCCATAATGGACTGGGAAACATTACTGAAAGGAAAGATACTAGACAGGTAATTTTAGACATTTAAAGAGTGAATAGATGAATTCCAGAAATTGTATATTCCTCTTTGGCGCAACAGTGCTATCCTGCATGGCTTACAAGGGAAATTAGTGATAGTATCAGATTTAAAGAAAAGGCATACAAATTGGCAAGAAAAAGCAATAGGCCTGAGGATGGGGAGCAGTTTAAAATTCAGAAAAGGAGGACCAAGGGTTTGATGAAGAACATAAAAATAGAGTATGAAAGTAAGTTAGTGGGTAACATAAAAACTGATTGTAAAAGTGTCTATAGGTATGTAAAGAGAAGAAGATTGACAAAAACGAATGTAGGCCCCGTACGGTCAGAAACAGGAGAATTCATAATAGGAACAAAGAAATGGCCAAGGAAATTAAATCCTTACACTGCTTCAGTCTTCACAAAGGAAGACATGAATAATGTATCAGAAATTCTGAGAGAAAAAAGTTTTACTGAGGAGCTGAAGAAAATCATAAGAACATAAGAAATAGGAGCAGGAGTAGGCCATCCAGCCCTTCGAGCCTGCCACGCCATTCAATAAGATCATGGCTGATCTGAAGTGGATCAGTTCCACTTTCCTGCCTTCTCCCCATAACCCTTCATTCCCCTGTCTATCAGAAACCTATCTACCCGTGACTTAAATATATTCAATGAGGTAGCCTCCACCACTTCAATGGGTAGAGAATTCCAGAGACTCACCACCCTTTGAGTGAAGAAGTTCCTCCTCAACTCCAATCTAAACTGCACCCCCCCCCCCCCCCCCCTTATCTTGAGGCTGTGCCCTCTAGTCCTGCTAATCAGCAATGGCAGAGAAATTATTTTGGGGAAATTAATGAGATCGAAGGTGGATAAATCTCCAGGTCCTGATCATCTTCATCCCAGAGTACTTAAGGTAGTGGCCCTGGAAATAGTAGATCCATCGATAGTCATTTTCGAAAATTGTTTGGACTCTGGACTGGTTCTTACAGATTGGAGGGTAGCAAATGTAAGCCTGCTATTAAGAAAGAGGTGGATTGAAAATAAGAAGAGAAAATAAGAGAAAACAGGGAATTATAGGCCAATGAGCCTAATGTCTATACTGGGTAAACTCCCTCCATTATCAAGGATTTCATAACTCAGCACTTGGAAGGCAGTGATATAATCAAACGAAGTCAGCATGGATTTACAAAGGGGAAAGCATGCTTGATGAATCTATTGGAATTCTCTGAGGATGTAACTAGTAGAGTTGACTGAGGAGAACCAATAGATGTGCTTTATTTACACTTTCAGAAGGCTTTCAACAAGGTGTCATATAACAGACTACTGTGTAAAATTAAAGCACATGGGATTGCAGGTAAAGTCTTGAGATGGATAGAAAGCTGGTTGGCAGGTAGGAAACAAAGTGTTGGCATAAATGGGTATTCTGCAGGAATCTATGCTAGGACCCCAACTGTTCACATTATATATTAATGATTTGGAAAGGGAACTAATTGTATTATCTCCAAATTTGCAGATGATACAAAGTTGGGTGAGGGAGTGAGTTATGAAGAGAATGCAGAGATACTTCAGCATGATTTGAGCAGGCTAAGTGTGTGGCCACATGCATGGCAGATGTGAGATAGCAATAATCGGAACTCAGATTATTGCTTGAATGGGTGTGAATTGAGAGAGGTGGATACTCAGCGAGACCTTGGAGTCCTTGTGCATCAGTCACTGAAAGAAAGCGAGCAGGTACAGCAGGCAGTAAAGAAGACAAATGGTATGTTGGCTTTCATAGTGAGAGGATTTGAGAATAGGGATTGGGATGTTTCGCTGCAATTGTATAGGATGTTGGTGAGACCATACCTGGAGTATTATGTGTAGTTTTAGTATCCTTATCTCAGGAAGGATGTCCTTGATACAGAGAGCGTACAGCAAAGCTTTACCAGGTTGATACCTGGGATGGCAGATCTGTCGTATGAGGAGAGATTAAGTCCGTTAGGATTATATGGCAAGAATGAGTGGGGAATCTCATAGAAACTTATAAAATTCTAACATGGTTAGACAGGGCAGATTCATAAAGAATGTTCCCAATAATGGGGGAGTCCAAAATTAGACGTCTTAGTTTGAGGATAACAATTTAAAACTGTGGCGAGGAGACATTTCTTCACCCAGAGGTGGTGAATACACAGAATTTCTTACTACAGGAAGTAGTTGAGGCCAAAACATTGTGTGATTTCACGAAGAAATCAGAGAGGGCTCTTGGGATTAAAGGGATCAAGGGATATGGGGAAGGAGGGATCAGGATATTGAATTTGATGATCAGCTGTCAAGCTGAACAGGCAGAGCAGGCTCAAAGGGCCAAATAACCTACTGCTGCCTTTAGTTTCTATGTTTCTGTGTTTCTATGTGTGTGTGGAGTTTGCACATTTTCGCTGGTCTGCATGGGTTTCCTCCAGGTGCTCTGGTTTCCTCCCAGAGTCCAAACATGTGTGAACTAGGTTGATTGGAAATGTTCAATTGCCCTTAGTGTCATTGGAAGTGGAAGGGTAAATATGTAGGTTAGGGGGATAGGGCATGGATGGGATTGTTATCGATGCAGCTTCAATGGCTGAATGGCCTCCTTCTGCCCTATAGGGATTCTAAAATTCTATGGTCAGTGCAAAAGTTCAGGTTGAATTAGTTACAACAGTCTTCAGCCATAAGTTCCTGAGAATTCCACCATCAGAAGTGCCAGTCTTCAGCCAATTTGATGAAATCTGTGCGAAATCACAAAATGTCTAAAAGCACTGACACGGGAAGGTCTAATGTATGGGCTCTGATAACATCCTGCCAGAGGTGACTTGAGCTAACCTGAGTCAAGCTGTTCCAGGATAGCTTCAACACTCATATCTGCCCAATAAAGTAGAAAATTGCCCAGGTATGACCTGTCCACCAAATAAACCATGATAATTTCAATCTGACCAATTACCCACCCATCAGTCTGCTGTCAATCATCAGCAAGTGATGCAAGATGCCTTACAAATAACGTGCTCACCAGTGCTCAGTTAGGGTTCCGCAGAACCACTTAGTTTCTGATCTTATTATAACCTTGATCCAAAGATAGATAAAATAACTGAATTCCAGAAGATAGTCCCTGTTCTGGGAATCGAGGCAGCATTTGACCCAGAGTGGTGCCAAGGATCACCAGCAAGATTGCAGTCAATGGGAATAATTGGTTGGAGTCATATCTAGCACAAAGGAAGATGGCTGTAGTATTACAAGGCCAATCACTTCAGTGCCAGATCCTCAGGGTTGTGTCTCCTGCCCAATCATTTTCAGTTGCTTCATCAATTACCTTTCTTCTATCATAAAGTGGTCAGCAGCAGGTATGATTACGGAAGTGGTCGGCACCATTTGCAACTACTCAGATACTGAAGCAGTCCATCTCCACATGCAGCAAGACTTGGATAGTATTCAGACATAGGTTGATAAGTGACAAGCGACATTTGTGCCAGCTTCAGTGTCAGGCAATGACCATCTCTAACAAGATGGAATTCAACCATCTCTCCCTTTGACATTCAATGGCAAAATCTCACCAATGAAACCCCCACCATCAACAATTTGTGCACTATCATTGATCAGAAACATAACTGCAGCAGCACATAACTCACTTTCTGACTCCCCAAAGTTTATCCACAATCCACAAGTCAAAAGTGTATTGAAATATTCCCCAATCACCTGGGACGAGTACAGCACCAAAAGCGCTCAAACAGCTCAGCACCAAATAGGACAAAACAATGTACCTGATTGCCATCCCTGCCACTCAGCAACCCCCTCCCCCTCACCCACCCACCATTATTCATCACATTAAATATTCACTCCCTCCACAACTGCCACATAATATTGGAATAGTTGGAGTGCAACAATTCTCCAGTCCTCCTTCAACAGCACCCTTCAAACCTTCAGCCGCAAACATCTAAAAGGGCAAGGGAACACAACTATCTACAATTTCCTTTCCAAATCACACTTGCAAGTATATTGCTGTTACTTCATGGTCACTGGATCAAAGTACTGGAACTGACTCTCTAACAGCACTGTGGTATAGCTGCAACAGATGGATGGCTTGTCACCAACATTTGAAGGGAAATTAGGCGGGGCAACAAATGTTGGCCCTTCCAGCAACACTTACATCCCATGAGGAAATAAAAACAAGTTCAAATGTCTTAAATTTATTTACCAACAGGTTTTATTATGACAATTTCTCAACCCATTGATTCTATTTTGGTACACACAAGATAATAAGAATGTTCCCCTCCAGCAAGCAGACTGGGAGGCAAGAATCAATACTTTGCACTGTTCATCTGTCCTGTTTTTGTTTTCCAAACTCAACAGTGTAATACCCGCATTTAAAGCAGACTGGGTCTGATCAATTGCTGAGGCCTACACAATGTTGCCTGTAGCTCCTCCGATGAGCTCTGGGCTTAACTTTAGATGCTGTAACATCACAAAAAGTGAGCTATATTCCTAACCTTCTTGCTTTTAATCTACAGTGTTCCCAGACAAGTATTACAGTGTACACATGTGATCTTACAGTCAAGGAGGACTAAAATGTGGTTTTGAAATCCTTCACCTATGTTCAGCAAGGGTAAAGCCATAAAAAGCAGCATTTTCTGTTGCGAGCAGTTAAATGATTGTGATAGATATTGGCAGCTTAAACTATCCAGCTTAAATAGTACTTCTGGTGAAATGGTGCATCATCTTCACTTGATTCTTCTCTTAAATTGAGAAATCCCTCTCTAAAGATCTGCTGTTGGAAATTTGCCAGTGCTATCTCTCTGGTTGTTCATTAAATAGAAAGTCTAGGAAAAGCAAATTCCTCACACTGGTTCTGTGACTTTAATACCAGTTCTGTTCCCTAAGTGGAGCAGAATTGTCCTGGATGAAAAGAAAATCAAGGAATCATAGAGCTCAGGAAGATTTAACCTATTGTCCTCCAGATGATTGGCAGAGTACACCGCCTGAAACACTGAGGCCTACCATTCTAAGAATCCATATTTAGTGAATCGCTGTTCTTTTTCAAGTAAAATAGGTATTTTACTCGAAAAATAGGTATTTTGAACTTTTAAGAGGTATCTCATCATAGTACTGGGAGGGAGGGGAAAGGGTGAGAAGCAGAAATGTAGGAAAATGAGATGGACGTGGTTGAGGGTCCTGTCAACCATGGTGTGGGGCACCCTTATTTGTGGGGAAAAGGCAGGACAAGCTTCTGGACTCAACACTGAGTTTGCACATCCTCTGATCATATTCGCTGCCCCCATTTTATTAGAGGGCAGGTTCTAATAATGAGGCACAAAGTACCCAAACAAGAAAGTAAACTTTTAAATATCATTGGTTAGGGTCCAGATGGAGCCATTGCACCCAATTCTGGGTGCCACACTCTTTAAAGAATATCAAGAGGACACAGATGAGATTGAGAATCTGGGATTGTTTACCTGGAGCGTAAAAAGGGGGAGATTTGACAGGTGAAGTGTCTTTGATAAGGTAAATAAGACTAAACACTTTCCAGTAGCAGAAGGGCCCATATGGAGGACACAGACTTAAGTAATCAACAAAAATACCAGAGGCTGGGGAGTGGGAGCAATAAACAAGGGTGACAGGAAAATATTACATGGATAGCATAATGGCAGAAGAAATTTTAGAAGGTGTAGGATATGCTCAGGAAAACATCAGAACAGTCAGGTCTGGGGATAAAAACCTGAATGTGGATTTCAGTGGCTAACAGTTTCAGATAGTAATGGAGATGTTGAGTTTATGGAGGTGAAAGTAAATGGTTTTGTAATAATGAGGATATAAATTCAGAAGCTTAGCTCAAGTTTGAATAGTGTATCAAGTCTCAGTTAACCCAAGATAGTGGTGAGGGAGGGCCACGGCATCAGTCTGCTGCTGTGACAAGTGACAAAGGTAATGGCTGCTATTTAGTAGACGCACTAGCCACAGGCCCAAATTCTGTAATGGCCGCAATATCTCGCAAGAGGCCAAAACAGGATTTGGGTTTCTGATCTTCCCCACTCTCCTTCGATAACACGATCAGGTTCACACCCAGGAAGGGTGGAGTCTGATTTGCATACATTATAATATCATGAGCGGATTTGATCTGCTATTGCCACCCTCATTTCATCATCCCAGTCAACTGGCGTGCAAAATACTATTGGCTTCCTAAAATGAAAACCTTCATGATGACCATGCCAGGGTACATAGAATAGTACAGCCCCTAGGTGGTGAGGGACATGATGAGCAGTGCCCAGGCAGCAGGCCATCTGGGGAGCCCCAATGGGGTGTCTCCTTATATGTGGCAGAGGAGCGTGTACCAATATTTCTGGGGGTGGTGGATGCCCCAAATTCTGTGAGGGGGAGGGGGAAGTCCCTAATCCTGTGAGGAGGGAGTGCCCCAGTTGGGTGGGGAGAGTTTATTTCTTGCGCAGATGGGATGCCGTTTGAAGATGGCGCCCTGACCTCGGCAGAGTTGGCCTTGTTGGCTCTAACAGGTCGCACCCTGCCAGAGTGACACTGCAAACCATGCCCCTAAATTCCCTGTACACTGAGTACCAGGGAATCTGAAGAGAAAACTCAGCTTGCAGTAAGAGAGCCACCTACCAGTTTTTTCCCTTCAACTGACACTCTGGCAAATTTTGGGACGATTCCACCCAGTCTGCAGTTCTCCTTTTGTTTAGCAGGGGCAAATTCCAGCTCGAGTAATGAGTTACTTTCTGAAGTGCAATCTATAGTGTACTGCAGACAAGTACATGAGGGAACTTGCAAACCAGAGGATCACAGAAACAGTAACAATCAATTAATTTGAAAGATAGTTCTGTCAACCAAGCAGCGCAGCATTCCAGAAATGGTGCACCAGAATACCAGCCTAGATTAGAGTTTGAGTGCGATTTCTCAGAGAGACAGAATTATTGTCAACTAAGACAGGCTAATACAAGAACACTAGAGGAAATAACATAAGTTCACCTTATAGAAACCTACTACCAACACTTTGGGGTCACTATTGACCAGAAATTGAACTGCACTAGCCATGTAAATACTGTGGTGATAAGGGCAGGTCAGAGGCTACAAACTCTGGAAAGTAACACACCTCCTGACTCCCTACGGCCTGTTCACAATCTACAAGGCACAAGTCAGGAGTGTAACGGAATACTTTCTATTTGCCTGGATGAGTACAGTTCCAACAGTAGGCAGAACGCTTGACACCATCCAGGAAAGATCGGCACTCCTTCCACAAATATTCAATCCCTTCATCACGGACAGACAGTGACAGTTATGTGCATTATCTGCAAGATGCACTGCAGGAACTTGCCAGGTCTCCTTGGACAGCACCTTCCAAAGCCACAATCACTACCATGTAGAAAGATAAGGGCAGCAGGGAGATGGGAACACCACCTCCAAGCCACTCACCATTGTAACTTGGAAATATACTACTGTTCCTTCACTGCCGTTGGGTCTAAATCCCAGAACTCCCCCCCCGACTCCCCAAACCACCTTCCCCCTACCTCCCTGCCCCACAACAGAATCACCTACATCACATGGATGCAGCAGTTCAAGAAGGCAGCTCACCATCACCTTCTCAAGGACAATTAGGGATGGGCAATAAATGCTGGCCTAGCCACTGACACTGGCATCCCTAAATGAATAATAAAAAAAGGAAACCACCAAAGCTGATGAAAGAGTAGGATGCTAAACAATATGACTAATCCATCAGATATTTGTGAAACCATGTCTTCAGATACAAAAATTGAATTTTATGCACTTGTAACTGTTGCAATCCCATAACATTGTTCCTTTTTAAATATACTTGGTTGGACAGAATTTCAAAGACATTAGACTGATACTGTTTCAAACCAAACACTTCCACTGCAATTCCAGATTTCATTCTGCATTAGTCAGTTCTCTGATGTGTGCTCAAGCCTTCTGCTCGGAGAACATCAATTTAAAGCTAAGCTGTTTTGTCTCACATTAAATATAGTTGCAGCATCTGCTCAAGATCTTTAACATCTGTGGATATATTCACTGGATCAAATCTTGATAGACTTCAACTGCAGGTTTAAATATAATTTGATAGCTGCACAGTGGTGCTCAGTGTGCTAGCTTCAAACTGTTATGAGTGGAGAGAAAGGCTGCAAAAAATAATTATTCCCCCTTTGCCTGAAAGAGCTAATTCTGTTTACTTTCAGCAAACAATTCTGTCAACTTCACTTGCCCTTGAGAAACTCATTAATATTCATAATTGGGAGTTTAAGTAATTGGAACTACACCTGCATCAATGTGGTTTTCAAAACTGCTTCTTTTCTATTGCACCTGTTTAATGCTCCAGAGCATGTCTCATTAGGTTACTACATAAAATGAAGGAGACATTGATGATAGCTCAGTGCAAAATCAGTCACTATACTTCTTATCACTACTTCAACACTTCACTCAGACGTATCCAATTGTTTGGAGTGGAAGAATCAAAGTTACGTGTTCCACCAAAGAGCCACAACTAGATCTTGGGACCAAAGTTAGGCTTCAGTTGCTTTCAGCTCCAAAAGTGTCACCTCAAGAAGGGTCAGAGGTGACACCATCCATACCAAAACCATCCATCTGCACTCTAAAACACCAGCATTGAGGTGTAGTAAACTAAAATATGCCCACATTTCCTCTGTCCTTTATTATTTGAATGGGTGTAAACTGGGGGAGGTGGATACTCAACGAGACCTTGGAGTCCTCCTGCATCAATCACTGAAAGTAATGGCGCAAGTACAGCAGGAAATAAAGAAGACAAATGGTATGTTGGCTTTCATAATGAGGGGATTTGAAGGTAGGGATGTTTTGCTGCAATTGTGTAGGGGATTGATAAGATCACACCTGTGTGCAGTGTTGGTGTCCTTATCTGAGGAAGGATGTCCTTGCTAGACGGAGTACAGCAAAGTTTACCAGACTGATTCCTGGAATGGCAGGTCTGTCGTATGAGAGACTAAGTTGATTAGGATTTTATTCGCTGGAGTTAAGAAGAATGAGAAGGGATCTCATAGAAACTTATGAAATTCTAACACGGTTAAGACAAGGTAGATTCAGAAAGAATGTTCCAATGGTGGGAGAGTCCAGAACTAGGGGTCATAGTTTCAGGATAAGGGGCAAACCTTTTGAACTGAGGTGAGGAGAAATATCTTCACTCAGAGGGTGGTGAATGTGTGGAATTCATTACCACAAAATGTAGTTGAGGCCAAAACATTGTCCGATTCAAGAAGAAATTAATTATAGCTCTTGGGGCTAAAGGGATTAAGGTATATGGGAGGGAGTGTAGATCAGGATATTAAATTTGATGATCAGCCATGATCAAAATGAATGGTGGAGCAGGCTTGAAGGGCCAAATGGACTACTGCTGTTTCTAGTTTCTTTGTTTCCACATTTTTATGTGTCTGTGAATACTTTCACAAGGAATCATAGAATCCAACAGTGCAAAAGGAGGCCATTCATCTCATTGAGTTTGCACCAACCACAATCCCACCCAGGCCCTACCCCATAAACCCATGCACTTACCCTAGCTAGTCCCCCTGACACTAAGGGACAATTTAGCCTGGCCAATTCACCTAACTCGCACATCTTTGGACTGTGGGAGGAAATGGGTGCACCAGGAGGAAACCCACGCAGACACAGGGAGAACATTCAGACTCCACATAGACAGTGACCGAATAGGGGAATCAAACCTGGGTCCCTAGTGCTTGAGGCATCAGTGCTAACCACTATGCTGCCTCAAAATTGTAATGAATAAGTTATATCCTAGTTTGAAAAGGCGTAAAGGAATCAATGTGTTAACTATAGGCCAATGGGCTTAATGTCAGTGGTGGAAAAACCACTGGAGACCATCATTCAGGACAAAATTAATTCTCAATTGGAGGAGCATGGGTTAGTAAAGGGCAGCCAGCATAGATTTGTTAAAGGTATATTGACCCATTACTTCCAATCTCCAGAGAATCAGACTATGCAACAATATGGCTGGTACCGTAAACAAAATGGGGCATGGCTTATTTTCCCTGACTCAGAAGCCCTCAGAAACTTGCTGCACTGCACATTTCTTACCAAGTAGAAAGGTCAGTGAGAAAGCTACATGTGTATTCTAGAATAAGTTACAAGGAGCAGCATAGCAATCCAACTGTGACTGATGCTCCTTGAAAGTTCTGGACCATTGTTCAGAATTTTCTGTTCCCACCAACGATGAACCCTGCGTGGGTTTTTCAGTAGTGGTGGGGTGTGTTGGGGGAGGGGGGGAAGTGTTGCATAAAGTGGGAAACCACGTTGACAGTAGCAGGACAAGAAGATCCTGCCACTGACCAATAGTGGACCATGCCCATCACACAAAACACACAGCAGAAGATGTGATAAATCCCCTCCATTAATGTCCTAACTATGTTAGGAGCTGTGGGTTTTACACAAAAAGAAAAAGATGGTGTTTGCGCACATAGATTCAAACTAACAACAATAGATTTATTCTAATGGCTCTGGACTGTACAGAGAGAAACTGAAACTAAAACAGTATCTTGTGGAACATTCTAATGACATCCATCAAATCATGTGATCAGCTCTTGAAGCAATCTGCAACCACTTAAATATATAACACACCCATTTGTTTAACTAATATAATTGAATTATTTGATGAACTAAGAGAGAGAATCAATGAAGGTAGTACTGTAGCTGTAGACAAAAACTTCAAAATTGTTTTGATGCTGTACCATATAACAGAATTAATTGAAAAATACAAGCAGGGAAGATTAAAGTGATGACGGTAACTTGGGTACATAATTGACCCAGGGATAGGAAGCAGAGAGTAGTAGTGAATTGGAGATAAGTGAAATCCCAAGCGGTTGGCATTAGTATAATTAACTGCTGCCTCACAGTGCCAGGGATTCGTGTTTGATTCCCAGCTTGGATTACTGTCTGTGTAGAGTCTGCATGTTCTCCCCATGTCTGCATGAGTTTCCGTTGAGTGCTCTGGTTTGCCCCCTCAGACACATTGTGGGTTCATTTATTAAGACTAGGCACATATGAGAATAGTTATACCTAAGTATTTAACTAGAAGACATCAGAGCTATTTCAACTGGGGAAGAGCTGATTTTAATGATTTTGGGAGGAACCCAGATAGATTGGAAAAAGCCATTCAAAGATAAACCAGTAATGGGGGCAATGGAGAATTTTCAGGAAGTGATATTTCTATAAGAATAGTAACTTGTATTTGTATAGTACCTTTAATGTAATAAAACATTCCAAGATGATTCACAGAAATATTATAAAGCAATACATGGAACTGAACCATATGAAAGGGAACAGACAACTGAGCAACTGGTCAATTAGATAGATTTTAATCAGCATCTTAAAGAAGGAAAGGAAATCTTGTGGCACAGTGGATAGCATCCCTGCCTCCAGGCAGTGCTAAGGGGACGGGGCCTTAGGGGTGAGCGGGGCTTATTTGGGGGGTGGGAGTTCCTGTTGCCTCTCTGTGACCGGTGGATCAATGGTAGAGGGAGGGAGGATGGCAATCAGCGCTGGCTGTCCAGGTCGGGGGAGGTGGGGTGGGGGGGATGTTCAGGGCTGCCAGGAGCCCAGGGGAAATCGGGACATCTGGGCATGCCTGGTGAGTCCGCGAGGCCAGTGATTGGAGGAGGGGGGTCGGCATGGACAGCAATGGGGCGAGTTGCAGGGCTAACTAGCAATCAGGCTGGCCAGTGATCAGGCAGTGCTGGGCCACTGTGTGTCAACCGATCACGGCGCTGACAGATCAGTGCGCAATGGCTCGCTCAGTGCTATACTGACGGCCTCTCTGTTGGGAATAGACCCTACTTATTGATTTTCAGAGGGAATCCCGCTAGGTTACTCTGTAGTGCTCAGAGTGTGGGAGACTCATTCTGAAATTCCTGTTAAAAAAACCCAAGAGGAGTTACTCCAGTTTTCACACGAATTGGGGACTTAGAATTTTTTTGGCAGAATCGCAGCAATAGACTTCTGAGCAAGCAAAATGCCACATTGGAGGCTTATGAAAAAAATGGAAGTCCTTGGAATTAAGAGGAAAGAGCCAGTAGGAATGGCAGCAAAGAGATCATGCTAGAATTTTATAAATCAGTGGACAATTCTGGGCATCACAGATTAGGAAAATGTGGAGGCTGTAGAAAAGGTACAGAGGAACTTTATAAGGATGTTACCTGAAATGTGAACCCTCAACCAGGAGGAGAAATTGGAAGAGTCAGGGCTGTTCTCCCAGGAAGAGAAAGGGCTAAGAGATGACCTAATAAAGATTATGAAGACAATGAAAATCTTTGTTAGAGTCGATAGAGAAAATATTTTTCTTTTTGGCATATTGGTCAATAACTGGAGGCCAAGAATTCAATTTCATTGGCAAAAGAACTAAAAGAGAAAAGAGGGTGTTTTTCATTCAGAGTTGTCTATCATGTTTCCATAATGATACAATTCCTTGGGCTTATTTACTGTACAAGGCACAAGGCATCAATCACTCACAAAGGATTGGGTAAACACATTGCAGGTTCATTTATTAAGACTAGGCACGTAGAGAATAGTTATACTTAAGTATTCAACTTGAAGACATCAGAGCTATAAGTGTCTGCTCTGCTCTAAGCAAAAGTGAAACTACAATTCAATTACATGACACATTTTCATTTTAGTGATGTCGTGCTGATATCCCTTCAAGGCCTATTACAACACGCTCTGGACTGCACTGCCTGGAAAGGTGGGGGAAACTGATTCTATGAATAATTTAAAAAGGTCCAACAGCCACCTGAGAGCAAGGAACTTACAAAGTTATGGACAAAAGTGGGAATGAGGGATGAAGCATGAGTACTCTAAGAGCCAGCACAGGCACAACAGACCAACAACCTCAACCTCTGCCGTAAACGTTTATGACTCTATGAAATACAGCTCAATTATTAAATAAAGCTCATTGTTGTCAACCATCAGGTGAGTACTCTGTTCTCAGAGCATCAAATGGACTACTATTCTTGTCACTGTCCAGTGGTTGCATTTATTTTGGGTTGGTTGGCCACGTCATTGACAACTTCCATGAACTAAAAGTGCAGCAACAGCTGGTTTCAGTGATAGCAAGCTGCTGCTTACTCCACGGAGATTTCTTACAAGGTAATGTAATCTATACCACACTTGGTCTAGATTCCGAACAAGGTAACTGCAAATGATAACATGGTGAGGAACAGCAGGAACAGATTGCTATGTGTCATGGCCCCTCACACAGACAAACATCTGAGCCCACGAGAATGAAAGCCAAGACGATGCCAATAGAAAATAGTGAGAAAAAGTAAGTGGAGAAGCTCCAAAAAGTACACAGTCAAAAATGTATTTTTTTAAAAGGAATAAAAAGTTAAAGTGATTTCAATTTTTTAAATTTATTTTCAAATCACTCCATTGCTTTTCCCTTCCCTATCTCTGTACTCTCCTCTAGCTTCACAACCCACACACCCCCTCTCCCCTCCCCAAAGAAATCTTCACACCTCTAGTTCTAACTTATTAAGCATCTCTGATTTTAGTTGCACCAAATCAGTAGCTGTACTTTCAGTTCCCTATGCACTAAGCTCTGGAATACCCTCCCTGTCTCTCTCTTCCTCTTTACCTCACTTTGTCCTTTAATAATCTCTCCGGTCAAACATTTGGGACATCTGACCTAATCTCTTCCTCTGTGACTCAGTGTAACATTCTATAACGTTCCTATGAAGCACCTTCATCGTATTTAAGGCATTATATCTACATTTAAGTTGTTCGGGTTGATTATTTTGAGTGAAAGCTTCAAACAACAAGATGGCACAGCAAAGGATAAGCAGTAATTTGGAATCAGGGCATAGAAGCTGAGACATATGGCAGACAATTACAATTTAAGAAGATCCCTCGAGAGATAGAATGACAGACACACTCCGATTTAAGTTCTGTCATGAAAGAATCAGATTCTGCTGACAAAATACTGGAGCTTAGAATATTGGATGACATTAAGCTGTAATTGATGGTTTGAAAACCATTTAAAATTTGATTGATTATCTGAATTGGATATTGGAAGGGCATATTGACTGGCTTGAAAACCTTAATATGGAACCCTCTTGAACCATATTCTTGTATAATGAGACAATCTAAACTCATTTTCTTTTGAAACATCAATTTTTAATAATTGATCTGTATTCATTGTCGATTTTGTCCTGGAAGGGTTTCTTTTTGCCAGGCCCCTTTTAAAACATTGTTGGGAATATAAAGAGACCACATTCCAATCAACGAAGAGATTATTTTGTCGTAACAGCTGGGACAGTGTGATCGTATGTTTGGTACAGTTTCTTTTATCTTCTTTTAATGCTATAAATCTCTCTGTTTAACCCCAAGGGCAAACTGATCCTGCATGCAAAATTACAAACTGGAGGTTAAACCATCTGTTTCTTTCGCTAGTTCAGAGTAATAACAATTATTAATAAGGAAGTGTTTGGCTTCAATTGAAATTCTGTCCGTAAACAATAAGCCATTGTACATAGTAAACTGAGCCTCGAGGGAGAAGAGTGGTATGTGCTCAACCCTTTAGATAACTATATTATTCATTCAGGATCAGTAAAGCAAGCAATGACTGCATTGTACCAGTTACACTGTACAGCAATGCAAATTAGGAGACCGGTGCAAAAAAAAGGTTATAACATTGGCACAAGTATTTCATACTGTTTCATACTCAATTGCACATTCAGCAAATGATGGCTTTGCCAGCAATGCCCGCATCCCATGAAAAAAAATTAAAAATTACACAAGGGCTGTTAGCTTACGTAAGGGCATGAAACATGACACAAACCTATGCTAATTGCTAACCATTTTGTCTTTATACTTACTGAGAATGAGAAGAGTACTGGAGGTACAGTCATCTGTTTTTCTTCTCGAGTTCTCTGAACAAAGGCAGGTCCGATCCACAGCACCATGTCCACCACAAATAAGGCAAGGAGGCAGGTCCTAAATCCATCTCTTCAGGAATGGGGATTGCAGTAACAAAACCTTTGGGTGACCACCAGTGGATAAAGACAACCGGTCTTTATTTACAAGCAGGAAAACTAGACACAACTCCTACAGTCTTCCAGTCCAGGCTTTGAGATTGGGTTTAAAACCCACAGTCTGCCCATTCCATTGGGCAGTGGGCCTCTGAGATTTGCCAAAATCTCAGATCAGAGAGTTACATGATCTCCAAGGTTCGCACGTGACATCCCTCCCTCTTTAGGCCCTCTAATTTTTATAAATAACGACAACAATATCCCAGTCCATTGGAGGAGCTTCCTGGGCAGGGCAGGCTCTGCTTTCTCTTACATTTTTGCCTCAGTGGCATCTTCAAATGCACCTGAAATACTTCACATCCCAAAACCTACACTTCTTTGTGGCGTGATTTCCTTCACGTCCAAAATATTAGTTGAAATTCATTGTTTAATTGAAATAATGGGCTTTACTCTAGTTTCCTACTACAGTTATCCTTCCTTTGTTTGAATGGGTACACTCAACCCAGCAGCTGCTTCTGCTGATGCTCGTGGCCCCTCTCCCCAACTGCTGGACTTCACCCCCAGGCATTCTTTACAATTCTTGACCACCTTTTTCCTTGCCTTCCATGGATAAGGCTATTTACATTACCTTTTTTAAGTGTAGCTCTGATTCCACCAGCAATTTCTTTTGGAAACCTATATTATTTATCCGACACACCAGTTTATCACTTAACATATCATTCAGGGATATTCCAAATTCTCAATTTCTGCCAGTTTCCTTAATCTGGCCACAAGTACAGCAACAGATTCTCTGGGGGCCTCTTCATTGAATTAAACATTAACCTCTGAAGAATGATAATGATCTCCATCATCCATCTGCAAACTAACCAACTCCACAAGTTCAGCAAATGATTTTGAATCAGGGTCCTCTGGGTAAGTCAAGCTTTTCATTACACTGTATGTCTGGGTGCTGCAAGCTGTGAGCAAAATAATCCTGTTTTTCTTCCCCTTCTATTTTGTTTGCTCTAAAAAAGTAACACATATATTCTATGTATCGTATCTAATCTTGTCCGCATCAGAAGATTTGAGCTTACCAAAGAATGGCATGATGGTATTTCTTTTGCACTATACTAAAATTGCTTTGAATCAGAATAGATAGGCTGTCTTCTCTTTGCAAATTTGCATTTGCAAATGGAACCAATTTCTTTTCTCCTCGTCACCAATGTAGTAACAAAAGCTCTGGGTGAACACCAGTGGATTAAAGGCATCAACTATTTATTTACAAGTTCAAAAAAACTATTTACAAGCAGCTATCTAGAAGACATAGCAAAGCTAGACTCAAATCGTACTATCTTTCAGTTCGGGCCTTGATTGTGGTATTAAAACCTACATTGTGCTTTGAGCCACTCATGCTCCCATTCTATTGGATTGAGAGTTACGAGGCATCATAGATTTGCTAAAACCTCGGACAAGTAAGTCATGTGGTCTCCAAGGTTCACCATGACAGGGACTAAATCCCAGGCTGTTGGAACCAATCTGATCCACAAAAAAAATCCAGTCAATAGATCCAACAAGCCTCCCATAGAAGGCCGAGCCCAGAATTTTATACTCCCAATAGGTTCTGGAAAGGTTCCATCAACAGCAAATATAACCCCTCTATTCATAAAAGAAGGGAGGCAGAAAACAGGAAACGATAGGCCAGTTAGGTTGCTATATGTCATGGGGAAGATGTTAGAATTGATCATTAAAGAGGTTATAGTTTAACACTTCAAAAAGTTCACGGTTAATGAGAAGAATCAGCATGGTTTTGTTAAAGGAAAATCATATTTAGAAGCACGACAGTGCAGAAAGAGGCCATTTAGCCCATCAGCCTGTACCGACAGCAATCCCACCCAGGTCCTATCCCAGCAACCCCACATATTTATCCTGCTAATCCCCTGACACACACTAAGGGACAAGTTAGCATGGCCAATTAACCTACTCCACCTATCTTTGGATTGTGGGAGGAAACTGGAGCACCAGAGGAAACACACGCAGACACGGAGAAAATGTGCAAACTCCACACAGACAGTCATCCGAGGCCGGAATTGAACTCTGGTCCCTGGCGCTGTGAAGCAGCGATGCTAACAACTGTGCCACATGCTGCCCATGGTGGCACAGTGGCAAGGGTGGCATGGTGGCACAGTGGTTAACACATCCTCCTCACAGCATCTGGGACCCAGGTTCAATTCCGGCTTTGGGTGACTGACATATAGCAAGACCAAATACCGATAACCCAAGAAGCAAGTTCAATAAGTACAACCGGTGCCAAATGCATTGAAGACTTGAGACAATGGCATTAACATCAAACCAGACAAGTACGATGCAGCATGGTGGCACAGTGGTTAATATTGCTGCCTCACAGTGCTGGGGACTTGGGTTTGATTCCCGGCTTGGGTATCTGTCTGCATGGTGTTTGCACATACTCCCCATGTCGCATAGGTTTCCTCTGGTTGCTCCAGTTTCCTCCCACAATCCAAAGATGTGCAGGTTAGGTCGATTGGCCATGCTAAAAGGTAAATAGGGATTATGGGGTTAGGGCCTGGGTGGGTTTATGATTGGTGCAGAGTTGGTCGGTCAAATGGCCTCCATCTGCACTATAGGGATTCTATATTTAATCAGTTTATTAGAATTCCTTGAAGGAGTAAAATGTGGTGTGGATAGAGGGGAGCCTGTAGACGTGCTGTATCTGAATTTTCAGAAAGCATTTTATGAGATGCTACATCCAAGATTATTGTAAAACATAAAAGCTCAGGGTGTTAGGGGTAACAAATTAACTTGGATTGAAGATTGGCCGGCTGGCAGAAACAGAGGGTATGCATAAATGGGTCTTTGTCTGATTGGCAGGATGTGATGAGTGGAGTCCCATAGGTGTGCGTGCTAGAGTGACAACTTTATACAATTTATATCAATAATTTAGATGAGGGGAGTGAAGACATTGTAGCTAAATTTCCAGCTGATGGAAAGTACATTGTGAAGAAGACATACAGAGTTTGCAGATGGATATAGATAGGTTGAGCGAGTGGGCAAAAATCTGGCCGATGGAATATGATGTGGGAAAGTGTGGAGTTGTTCACTTTGGCTGGCAGAGTTTTAAAAAATCAGAATATTACTTAAATGGAGAATGACTGCAGAATGCCGAGGTGCTGAGGGATTTAGGTGAATCTGTGAATGAGTCACAAGAAGTTAGTGTACAGTTGCTACATGTAATCAAGAAGGATAATGGTATGCTTTACTCAGAAATAAGGATGTTATGCTTCAGTTATATAGGGCATTGGTGAGACCACATCCAATTTTGGTCTTTTTATTTCAGGAAAGAGGTAAATGTATTAGAGGTAGTTCTGTGGAGATTTACTAGATTGATACCTGGAATGAGCAGGTTGTCTTATGAGGATTGGTTGGAATGGCTGGGCAAGTTTCTATTTGAGTCTGGAAGAGTGAGGGGGTGACTTGATTGAAGTAAATAGGATCCTAAATAGTATTGACATGGTGGATATGGTTCCTCTTGTGGGAGAGTCCAGAACTAGGGGGCATTGTTTTAAAATTAGGGGTCATTCAGAACGTTTTACAATGTTAGAACACTTTGTCTCAGAAGGCGATGTAAGAGGAACCATTGAATATTACTAAGGCAATGGTAAACAAATTCTTGTTTGGCAAGGGAATAAGAAGTTATCAGAGGTAGGTGGAGAATGTGGAACTTGAAACACAAACAGACCAACCATGATCTTATTGAATGGTGGAGCAGGGGGATTTGATGGCCTATTTGAATATGTTTGTATGTTCTGGATATCCAATTTACAGCGAGATGGAAGTCAAAGGCAGGCTGCTGATCTGGAGGCTGGTTTTCTCTTCTGAGGTTAATCCACAACTGAAGACAGAATTCAGAAGCTGTGCAATTAAAACAACTCAGAAAGCTCAAGTCTCGGTCATGTGACAGGATGGTTCGAGGTTGAGCCATTCAACTAATGATGAACTTTAAGGACTCTCATTAAAATCCATTGTATTTTGAGCAGGCAACTGTAGAACTATTAGTGCAACATTGGAGATGAGGGGTCACAATAGCGCTGCCTTTGTCCAGAGCTAGCTGGTGGAAATGTCTTGTCTATAATCCTTCATGTTGGCTTAGCTCAGTGTTCATACAATGCATATAGTGTCACATCCCAGGAGGCTGATGAATTAGCCTTTGTCTATTTTTGTTTAAAAAAAAGCAGAATTTAAACAGGAGAATATGGAGGAGACACAATTTTTAAAGTTTTTTTTGTTCACGTCCTTTTGGCCTGACACAGGGACATTACCTGTTACACTACAAGACCTCCCCCATTATCCATGAAATACACATCGGAAAAGGCAATGTGTAATTGCAGAATTATAAATGCGAACACAAGATTTTCAAAAATGGACACAAAATTCAGATTAGGATTTTTTTTAAAGATGTTTTCCACTTAATTAGAGTGTATAAACCTTCGTAAGAATGAAGTGTAAAGATAAACAGATCAAAGACATACAAATAAGCATTTCAGAAAAGCTATCTTACCTGTACTGTTCTTTCGTCAATGTTGGGTCTGTTGGACTCCAATATCTAACATCCAAAAAATAATAAAACACAATATTAAGACCAATTATACAGCAAGTTGAATTTAACAAGAAGAAATAAATCAGTCTCTCAGAAGAAATAGGAAAGGTTTGGTCTGTGCAGTATAAATGTTGAGATCTCAAAACATGATTTCCTGTCAGGTATTTCCTACACATCAAAGGATAAATGGAGTTGCAATAATTTTGGGGATAAAACGTTCTGAAGATTTGATGTCAAGAAAAACCAAAATAAAACTCCACATGTGGACATTATGTATGTTAGGGGATACCTTAGGGATAGGGTGAAAACAGTTGCTGCCCGGGTGCTGTGTGACACTTTTATTTCAAAGTCTGGTTTTGGCCCATAGTTTTGGGAAATGGTGGTCACAATGCTTTAATGATGTGAGGTGCATGTTTGGCACTCAAGTGCTAATTTGAAGCAATTTCCCTGGAATGGTAATGTCCATGCACCCATTTTCACTGAAGGTGAAGTGAGCTGACTGACACACAATAGATAATGCAGGATATCTAAGGGATTGAGGGAGGCCTATGCACAGTTTCTCATGGTAGTGGGGTCCAGATAAACTGACTTGTCCTGTGTCCACAGTGGGGGAAGAAGCCACAGAGGCCGCTAATGTACAGAAGTGAGAGGAGAGTGCCCGAAGAGCACACCCAGGAGCATTTTCCTCAGGGCATGGTTCCAGACCTGCAAACAAAAACAACTTAATCAAGACAAATGGTCAAGATAATATTCCATCTTACAAACATCCCAGGGAGGATGGCAGAAGAGGTGGTGGAGTGGCACTGTTCATCAGGGACAGTGTCATGGCTGCAGAGAAAGAGGATGCCGTGGAGGGACTATCTACAGAGTCTCTGTGGGTGGAAGTTACAAACAGCAAAGGGTCGAAAACTTTGCTGGGTGTATTCTATAGGCCGCCCAATAGTGACAGGGAAGTTGAAGTGCAGATAGGGAAACAGATTCTGGAGAGATGTATTAATAACAGAGTTGTCGTGATGGGAGACTTCAATTTCCCAAACGTCGACTGGAATATCCCTAGGGTAAGGGGTTTGGATGGGGAGGAGTTTGTTAGGTGTGTTCAGGAAGGTTTCCTGACACAGTATGTGGATAAGCCTACGAGGGGGGAGGCTGTACTTGACCTGGTACTGGCGAATGAACCAGGGCAGGTGATGGATCTCTCGGTAGGAGAGCATCTTGGAAATGGTGACCATAATTCTATCTCCTTCACAATTGCATTGGAACGAGATAGGATCAGGCAGGCTAGGAAGGTGTTTGTCTGGAGTAAGGGAAGATACGAAGAAGTCAGGAAGTTACTTGGACAAATAAACTGGAAGGAGGCGTTCTTAGGGAAAAGTACCGAAGGAAGGTGGCGGATATTCAAGGAATGTTTGTCTGGAGCTATGCATGACAACGTTCCGATGAGACAAGGGGGTTTTGGTAGGTCGCGGGAACCGTGGTGCACGAAGGCTGTGTTGAACCTAGTCAGGAGGAAAGGGAAGGTGTACAAAAGGTTCAGGGAACTAGGAGAGGTTAAGGATCTTGAGGAGTATAAGGACCGTAGAAAGGAGCTTAAAAGGGAAATTAGGAGAGCCAGAAGGGGTCATGAGAAGACCTTGGCGGGTAAGATTAAGGAGAATCCCAAGGCCTTCAATAAATATGTGAAAGGTAAAAGGATGAGAAGAGAAGGGATAGGACCTATAAAATGTGAAGGGGGAAAGGTCTGTGTGGAACCAGAAGAAATGGCAGAGGTGCTTAATGAGTACTTTGCCTCAGTATTCACGGTGGAAGCTGATCTGGGAGATTTTGCTACGGATTTGCAGCAGATGGAAAAGATTGAGTTTGTGGATATTAAGGTGGAGGATGTGTTAGAACTTTTGAATTCTATCAAGATAGATAAGTCGCCGGGGCCAGATGGGATATACCCCAGGATACTGTGGGAGGCGAGGGAAGTGATTGCAGAGCCCCTGGCGATGATCTTTGCGTCGTCAATGGAGACGGGAGAGGTTCCGGAAGATTGGAGGATTGCGGATGTAGTCCCTATTTTCAAGAAAGGGAACAGAGATAGCCCGGGAAATTACCGACCGGTGAGTCTGACCTCAGTGGTTGGTAAGCTGATGGAGAGGCTTCTGAGGGACAAGATTTACGAGCATTTGGAGAGGTTTGACATGATCAGGAATAGTCAGCATGGATTTGTCAAGGGCAGGTCGTGCCTTACAAGCCTAGTTGAGTTCTTCGATAATGTGACTGAACACATTGACGAAGGAAGTGCCGTGGACGTGGTGTACATGGACTTCAGCAAGGCGTTTGATAAGGTCCCCATGCAAGACTTCTTGAGAAGGTGAGAGGGCATGGGATCCAAGGGCCTTTGGCCTTGTGGATCCAGAACTGGCTTGCCTACAGAAGGCAGAGAGTGGTTGTGGATGGGTCTTTTTCTGAATGGAGGTCAGTCACCAGTGGAGTGTCCCAGGGATCTGTTCTAGGACCCTTGCTGTTTGTCATTTTCATAAATGACCTGGATGAGGAAGTGGAGGGATGGGTAAGTAAGTTCGCTGATGACACGAAGGTCGGTGGTGTTGTGGATGGTCTGGAAGGATGTCAAAAGTTGCAGCAGGACATAAATAGGATGCAGGACTGGGCGGAGAAGTGGCAGATGGACTTCAACGCGGATAAATGCGTAGTCGTCCATTTTGGCAGAACCAACGGGATGATCGAGTACACTATCAAGGGCAGGAGTCTTAGTAGTGTTGAAGAGCAGAAGGATCTTGGGGTCCAGGTCCACAGGACTCTTAAATCGGCCTTGCAGGTGGAGGAGGTGGTCAAGAAGGTGTATGGTGTACTGGCCTTCATTAATCGAGGGATTGAGTTTAGGAGTCGGGAGGTAATGCTGCAACTTTATAAGACCCTTGTCAGGCCTCATTTGGAGTACTGTGCGCAGTTCTGGTTGCCTCACTATAGGAAAGACGTAGAAGCTATTGAAAGGGTACAGAGGAGATTTACAAGGATGTTGCCTGGACTGGGAGGCATGCCTTATGAAGTTAGGTTGAGGGAGCTGGGTCTCTTTTCCCTGGAGAGACGAAGGTTGAGAGGCGACCTGATAGAGGTTTATAAAATGTTGAGAGGAATGGATAGGGTGGATTCTCAGAGGCTATTTCCCCGGGTTGAAATGGTCGCTACGAGAGGACACAGATTTAAGGTGCGGGGAGGAAAGTACAGAAGTGATGTTGGGGTAAGTTTTTCACTCAGAGGGTGGTGAGTGAGTGGAATCGGCTGCTGTCAGTGGTGGTGGAGGCGAACTCGCTGGGGTCTTTTAAAAGACTTCTGGATGAGTATATGGGGTTTTATGGGATTGGGGGTTATAGATAGTTGTTGATGTGATCGGCGCAACTCGTGGGCCGAAGGGCCTGTTTGTGCTGTAGTGTTCTATGTTCTATGTATAGGTTAGGTGGATTGGTTATGCTGAATTGACCCTGAGTGTCAGGGGAATTAGCAGGGTAAATACATGGGTTAGGAGAATAGGGATTGTTGTTCGTGCAGACACAATGGGCTGAATGGCCTTCTTCTGCACTGTATGGATTTTATGATTCTATGAACTGTCCAACACATTTACAATTGAACGTGTCTGCATGTGCAATATGGATGCAATATTTTGTTACTTTACAAGGCCTCATAGCCATCCAATGAAGGGTTCTACAGAGCCTAATTTGCACCACAGAAACAACAGAATAAAGAACCTAAATAATACTACAGTGTGAAATTTAAATTTAAGTTTGTTTAGATCAAATACAAAATGATAAACAGGAGTACATCACAACTATCTATTAACAGATATCAATTAAGATTAAAACTATGAATCAGCAGTTTTAATAAACTTTCAATCAAACATCAACAGCCTCGGAAACAGCAGATGGAAAGACATATTGCTCCATTTTTTTTTAAAAAATCCCTTCAGTTCTTCATTAAATCAAATACTCACTTTGATTTACTTACTGACAGAAAAAAGATTTGAAATACAATTTGGTGTGATAGTCTTGCAAGGTACTGAGCTGCAGTCTTTTAGACTGGATGTTAAGCCAAGGCCTTGTCCACCGTTCAAATGGGCATAAAAAATCAACTTGGTGTTGTTCAAGGAAGAGAAGCAAATTCTCCCAGTTGCCCAAAGAATATATATATAACTAAAGCTACACAGATGAACTGGTATTTCATCTTATTACAGTTTGAGACACCTAACGTGCAAATTGGCTACTGCATTGCCTATTTACACTTCAAAAGTACGTAATTGGTTGTGAGAAGCTTTGCAACATCCTGAGAACAGACACATCCAAGTTATTTCTTGCTTTCATAGAGGCACATCAGATCATAAATTTCACATGGGAACTTGTTTACACTTACCCATATAATTCCGTTTTCTGTAAGAATATGTGTTGAGCAACTTTTTCATTCAGGAGCATATGGTTCTCTTAAAAGCCAAGATTTTTAAAACATTTTCATCTCACACCAATGCCTGATAGCTGAAGTAACAACTTTTCTAAGTGCCAGTGAGCATCTGTGTCCACAGTCCCAAGCACGTATCTGAGCAGATCTGCTATGTGAGATGTTCAACTATTCCACCTGTTGGATTGATTATGTGAGTCTCCGGACCATTGCAGCTTACTGTGTTTGATTAGTTAAGCCTGGGCATGGACTCAGAGAAAATTATAAACAAATCATTGGAGCTGGTGGAAGTTAGAGCATGGAAAAGACATTCTAAATGTGAATTAAATGTGTTACATATGTAGAGAATAGTGTTATTTCTGCTTGCTCTGAAATCTACAACACGAAAGACAAAACTCAATGCAATAGTAAATCAAGTAGTGCTAAATTGTTGCCATTCTGCAGGTGCGTAGGATTTTGTATCTAGTGAAAACTCTAAACAGTTAAAGCATGAACTTTGCAACTTTTTTCCAGAGGTTTGTTTTCACAGGATACATATTTTTAAAGGGAGAAAGAGAAAATAAAAAGAGTTAAATTAAGAAGTAAAGCTAGTAAAGGAAAGTGAAAAGACGGTAGAAATCAAAATCAGATTTTTAAACAAAAAATATATTTTGTTAATCAAAGATACCATAACCATAAATTTAACATTCCAGTTTTGAAAATTGGGAATTTTAAGTAATGTGTCTAAATTATTTTACCAGCTATTTGAAAAAAGTATTTTATTCATGCTTATGTCATAAGTCAAAGCAAATAGCAAAAGCAATTCAGTCGAGATTCTGGAAGAATTATGTCATTCTTCATGCATTTTTAAAGCTTAAAGTTTATTTATTAGTCACAAGTAGGCTTACATTATCGCTGCAATGAAGTTACTGTGAAGTCGCCACACTCCGGTGTCTGTTCGGGTACACCGCCAGAGAATTTAGCATGGTCAATGCACCTAAACAGTACGTCTTTTGGACTTATGGGAAGAAACTGGAGCACCTGGAGGAAATCCACACAGACGCGGAGAGAAGTGCAAACTCCACACAAACAGTAACCCAAGCTGGGAATCAAACCTGGGTTCCTAGTGCTATGAGGCAGCAGTGTTAACCACTGTGCCACTTGAAAATGAGATCCAACTGAAATCTGACTTTGGCCATATTGGTTTAAGCAAAACCTATGTTTGCAACATTAACTACTGCTGCACAGAGAGGTTGGTCAAACAGCAAAGGTGAGAGATCCACTGTTACTTCCAATGTGAGAGATGCAGAGATACTTAATTGTTGGCCGATTTCCTTTTACATAACGCATGGACTGCCAGACGTTTTGATACTTTAAAAGAATAGAAGTATTCATGCAATGTAGGAAGTAACCTTAGAGCTCCTGGTTAGGTGCTCATGTGGAGCATTAACATTAGCAGAGAACAGTTGGATCGAATGGTCTGTCCCTGTGCTGTAAATTCCATGTGCTTCTCTTCAATTTTCTTGCTTAGCTCCTTTCTCTTCTGCTTTCTTTTTGAGTCGGAGCCAGTTATTGGTCTGAAATAGCTAGGAAATGACCACCAATCTTTGGGGTGAGGGTTTCGAGGCAAGTACAACTCTCATTGGCATCCCTTGCAGCTGCTCCATCACCCTTCAGTACTTTGCCCTCCCCATTCTATGCCTGAGTTCTCTGGGTTATGTGATTAAAACTAGGTTAAGGAAAGACAGGCTCCCAATTTCTCCTTTGCTCACTGAGTGTGCAGCAAATTATAACAAAGTAGGAGAAAAATGTTCTGATCTATTGACTACTGAGTTATGGGCCCAGAACACTTCCACTGTGCAATTCATCTACCATGTTATAATTTGCTGCTTATTCAGCTACAACTAGAGCATGCGTGCACTTACTTGTGATGGGATTACAACATTAGCACCTCCCTTCTTGCTTCCATTGTGCCAGCATCTCATTATTACTTCCTCTATGCCATCTCTTCGCTCTTATTTCTAACCATTGGAGACTGGCTTTGATTCCCACCCCTTGCCTCAATGCCATTCACCCCACTGTTATAACACCATGTCCCCAACCTCCCTCCCCACATCTGTTTCCTCCAATATGTTCAAAAACCTGAACTTGGATTTAATGGTGTAGAACATTATTAAAACAAAAACAAAATACTGGAGATGCTGCAAATCTGAAATAACAGAAAATGCCGGCAATACTAAGTGGGTCAGGTAACAACTGTGCAGTTACAAACAGGGTTAACATTTCAGGTTGATGACCTTTCATCAGAACATCATTACACTTGCTTTATTAGATTAAAGTAGGCACATTATTGCAAATTTAGCGATAGGCAGGCTTGCATACTCTGGATTATTTGCATGTGCATCTGGGCCTCTACAAAATCACTCAGAATTTATAGCAGTCCACATGACAATAAATTACCAGACAAAAACGGACAAAATCTAATAAAAAATATGCATCAAAGTCCAAACAACATTTCCAGGAAAAAGAACAAGGATAATAGTTTTATGAAGTGCCTTAGTCATGAACAACAGTGGACGGTCCATGATCAATTTATGAACTCATTATATCTTTCCCTTTTATTGCTGAATTTTAATTTAGCTAAAAGTTAACCTCCTCTAATTTTGTATTTGAGCATGCTTGTGTGTGTTGCAATGGTATTTACTTTTATTTTAACTTTTATTTAAGGATTCTTTTTTGGCTGACCTTTTAGCACAATAAAAACTAACCCCTTACTCATTTCAACCCAAGAGCATTTTTTTGCACTCTGTTCTTTGTAATCAACATGTAAATAGTGAAATACATACACTGAATTGCACATTTATCAATATAAATTTCAAAATACACTGCTATGACCAGAGAAGTAGGGAAAAAAGGGGGAAATCTTTGTACTCGTCCTCACAGGTCATAACAAAACAGAACTGTTCTTGTACTATTTACTTCATCTAATTTTTTTAAATTTATGCTCTCATGGGATATGGGCATCATTAACAAAGCCAGCATTTGTTGCCCATTCCTAATTTCTCTTGAACTGAGTGACTTGCTGGGTCAATTCATAGGGCACTTAAGAGTCAACCACTTTGCTGTGAACATTAGTCTGCAGTCACATGTAGATAAGGGCAGGTAAGGATGGCAAATTTCCTTCCCTAAACGACATTAGTGAACCAGATGGGCCTTTTTGCCACAATCGATAATAGGTTAATGGTCACCATTACTGGGACTAGTTTTATATTCCAGATTGATTGAATTTAAATTCCACTAGCTGTCACGGTGGGATTTGTACCATGTTCCAAAATAGTTAGTGTAGGATTCTGGATTACTTTGTGCACAATCTCCCCTAAATTTCCCCCTATTCATATATCCTTCTATTTCTTTCTCCTTCATGCGCTGAACTAAGTTCCCTTAAAACGTATCTATTTTGTTTGCCGCAACCGTGTCATGTGTTCGTTGGTTCCCCAGTGAAAGAAATTTTACTTTCCAATATCAGTTTAAAGGAAAGTATAAAGTCACCCAGAACCCTGGATTAATGACCTGATAGAGGAGCTGAGCTTGGTTAAAAGAACTATAGAGCTTTATGCTCAAGGCTGCATGCTAGGAAAGTTGGCAAATCTTTGGAAATTTTACTCAGTGGAATGTTTAGGAGGTTACAGATATCACAGCTGCCTGTCCTTGAAAATCTTTGAGAAACTGATGTTAACTTCAGACGCTGGAGCAACGGTCCATGTTACCATGGGAGAGGGAGAGTGGTAGGTTACTGGAAAGCCTGCTTTTGTCAGCAAATAGGGTATTAAACCAGCTGTGTTAGTGCATTTGAGAGAGGTAGTCAAAAAGACTTTCAAGGGACAGTCCATAGACAGATCAGCAAGACCACCAGGATGTCGATAAAGAATTAATCTCTCAGCCCTCTCAAGTAGGAGAGGACCGTCTGAGTGTTGGTTTATATTTCTAACTAAGGTTGTATCTGGAAAACTTATTGTGCTTTCAGGTTGATGAAATCAATTGTTGGAACCTTTATAAAGCACGGTTCATTTACACTTCTGATTACGCTAAAGAGTCAAAACAAAAGCCAATCAACATTCTCACCACTATCTGAATAAAGAGAATCACTAGAGCTTTTTTAATTAGACATCCAAAAGCAACAATTGATACAGAGGCCACGAAATCAGGAACAGCCATGAATACAGGTAACAAGGAATTGGAAACAACACATCTGACTACAGCTTTACCTAAGGAATTCACGGCAGATTGTGCATATTTCATAAAAGCTCAGAACAGTTGACAATACATCATTCAGCTCAGTAAAAATATCAATGTTATTGCAGCCATACATCAGACGTACATCAATGTAAAATAACGTAAGATACCGCCAATTTCATTTGTTTTGCAAGTAATTGAAGATAAAGGCAGCTTGCTTTATTTTTACAAATCAGATACAAAGGGAGAGTGAACACACCACAGACATACAAGGCAGATTGGTGGATAAAGAGAAAAACATACACAGAAATTTATTCTTGCAACAGCATATAATGGGGTAAGGCACAATGGGGGCTAAGTTGGTCAGCACCTGAAAGTAGTTACTTGGATTATAATACCTGATTAACGCATGTATGTCAAGTGTAATGCAGGCAGCAAGCCAACATTGTGTTGCCTGCTCAACTGAATGATTTCTGCACATAGTCAGTGATAACCGTGTTGTTCACTGGATGAATGCCTGAACAGAGGGCACACAATTGTTAGAGGTTAACTTCATTTAAAGCTAGCCTGCATCTTTAAAAGGGGAGCTGTTCTGTGGCTGGAGCAGGTGCCGGCAGTCTTGCAAAAACAAGATCTTACTTAGCAAACTGTGAAGATTGGCACGGCCTGGGAGACGGTGGGGCCTAAGATTTTCAGACAATGTGTTGGTGGCCTTGTTGGATGAAGTGGGAAGTCCTGCATCTTTAGAGGTCAGGAGACCCTCCATTTGTACTTTCAGAAGATGTCTGTGGAGGACAATGGAAGAAGTGAAACCCTGAGGACATGTGAGGTAATTGAACTTCTTGTGACTGAATCCAAGTGGTCAAGATCAGTGAATGCAACTTAAAAGGCCTTATAACACCAATTAAACAAAAGCCTCACACAATGTTCAATTCACTCCCATCATGTTCAATTCACTCCTTATCTCATAGTTTTTACACATGCTGCCAGCTATTCATCCATGACAGCCATATCGCCCAAACACATTGCATCGCATTGACTGATAACTTCCCTCTCCCTTGAAGGACAAATGAGACACAAGCCAAGGCAACAAAAGATAACTAGAGAGTGATAGACAAACCTATATATCCTCAACCCATGGAGGAAAGCGTACTGGCCACGGGTGGGATGTCCTTTGCTGAGCAACTGGCCAGTGGTGAGGCTGAAATACTCGAAGGTGTTGGTATTCTCATAAGTGAACTCTCTTCTTATTATATTCCACTTCCTGCTTATCTCACACGCTCTTCTGAGACTGCTGCTCTCATAGCTGCGGGTTACAGTGTGCAATGAAGCTTGCGGAATGCCACAGAATGCCAGCAATCCACCGTCTAACTGATTACTAGGATTGCTAAGGCTCAGGGAAATGGCATTAGCTCCAAAGATCGCAAAGTTGCTATCCGCCCTCTTACAAGATACCACTCATCTCCCACCACTGCTACACTGTTAAGTTATTGCGGCCTGGCAGCCATCAAAATTGCTAGCCAACCATGCTGAAATTGTGCAGCTGGCACAAAGGCCCTCTGGACTGAAACTGCTCAAACTCATTTGGCAAAGTCATCTGTAGTCTCCCCCTGTGAAAATCAACCACCTTCCATCAGCCAATGATGCAGCCATTGAGCTAACATTGTGTGAGAGCATGGAAAACAGCCACTAGCATGAAGGTGCAAAAATAGAAAATGCTGGAAAATCTCAGGTCTGACAGCATTTGTGGAGAGAAAATAGAGGTAATGTTTTGAGTCTGAGTTTTGTACAGGAGTTTGATGACACCACACTTGGACTGCTGTGTGAAGTTTTGGTCTCCTTACCTTAGAATGGATAGCATTGACATAGAGGGAGTGTGACAGAAGTTCACCAGACTTGTTCTGGACTTGGTGGGACTGTTTTATGAAGTGAGATTGGGGCAAACAGGGTCTGTGTTCTCTAGAGTTTCGAAGAATAAGAAGTAATATCATTGAAACCTACAAAATACTTAAAGGAAAATTCAGCGTAGATGCAAATATGATGCTTCCTTTGATTAGGGAATCTAGAACAAGAAGCACAATTTCAAAATAAACAGGAATGCTACTTAGGACTGAGCTGATTAGAAATTTCCTTACTCAAAGGGCTGGGAGTTTTTGGAATTCTCTATCCCAAGAGGGCTGTGGCAGCTCAATTACTTAGTATGTTTAAAGAAGAGATTGATAGGTTCCTGATTAACAAGCTATAGAGGGAGTACAGTGAAGGTCTATCAGACTGATTCTTGGTATAGCAGGTCTGTCATATCAAGAGAGATTGAAGTCAGTTAGGATTATATTCCTTGGAGTTTAGAAGAATGAAAGGAGATCTCATAGAAACTTATAAAATTCGAACAGGTTAGACAGGGCAGATTCAGAAAGAATGTTCCCAATGTGGGGGAGTCCAGAGTAGGGGTCACAGTTTGAGGATAAGGGATAAACCTTTTAGAACTGAAACGAGGAGAAATTTCTTTACCCCGAGTGTGGTGAATGTGTGGAATTCACTACCACAGAATTGAGACCAAAACATTGTGTGTTTTCAAGATGAAATTAGACATAGCTCTTGGGGCTAAAGGGATCAAGGGATGAAGGATAGGGAATTAGGATATTGAATTAGATGATCAGCCATGATCAAGATGAATGGTGGAGCAGACTCGAAGGGATGAATGGCCTTCTCCTGCTTCTAGTTTCTACGTTATGGGGGTAATGTGTGTAAAAGGGATTGAAGTGTCCAGTCAACCATGATCTGATTAAACGGTAGAGTAGGCTCAATGGGCTCAATGGCCCACACCTTTTCCAATCTTCGAGCCTGAAAGGAGCTAACCACATAAAAGATGGCTGCAATCACCTTTACAGCCATTATAGTAATGAGGTCCTTACTTTGTTCTTAAATTACAGCATGTGGCAGAACCCAATGAGAACAATTTTACTTTACATTGCTCACTGATGTGCTGCTGGGTAAGTGAATTAGTTCCCTTGACATCCTGGGTTAATCTGACCTAATGCTGTGAGTCCATCTCCCCTTCCTTCTCCCCCTTTTTCCAACAGCTTGTTGTGCTGTTGTGTGAGCTGGGTTCATTCTCCAAAACATGCTGTATTCCAAGGGGATTGCCAACTAGTGTATCCATGTCTTGGAGTAACTGATTCATGTAGTAGCCTTAAAGTCAGAAAAAGCTCCTTCCACACCATTCCCCCAAAACAATTATAGGAAGCACCAAGTACTTGTAGAAGTGTAGCAATAAGCAGACGAAAATCAATCAGCACCTAACCTGTAAGTGGTTGATGATCCCTTTCAATAGTTCTGGTGGGGATAGATCTCACTGTTGATCATGTGTTCAAGTGTGTGAGGTTAAACAAGAGCGTTCAGTGAACTGGAAAATTGCATCACTGGCTTTAAATCAGCATTTCTTGCTCTAAAACCTCCTGCAGACGTTTACCACACATGTTAACACACTCTCAAATATGGTATCCAGCATGATTTAGCACAGCAGTGTGTGCTTTGCAGACAACATTTCGGACTTCCAAGTGCACTCACAGGCACCCAATACACAAGTGCTAAGGAACCCAATTGCTCAGCCAGACTAAGCAGTTTCTGGGCAGATGAGGGAGTGATGTGTGAAGGCAAGGACACACTCACATCACACAAATCTTGGCTATGTAATGTTAAGGACAGACTGGACATTGGAGGAAGCCAAATGTGACAGCAGGGGTGGGGGCACACAGACACAGCTTTAGATAAAAACACACACTGCATAGAATTTGGCTATTTAATGTTAAGGGTAGACTGGATGTAAGAGGAAGCTATACATGGAATCATTAACATCCCAGTAAAAATAAGCAAATCCCCATTTAAGCAGCAATAAAAAGACTCTTGTAGACAGCACAGCAACAATGAGAAAAACAAACGGAGGCTGCGAGCTGAGAAACACTGAAACTGTGAGAGCTGCAGCGATCATGATTACAAAAAGACCTTTCTTAAAGGTACACTAACTTCACACCTCTTCCACCCAATGTACATCAGCAGATGTGTTGTGCTCACCAGAAAGTGACTTAGGTGCCTCATCACTAACATGGCCCACCGACATGAGAGTCTCTGGGATGGTGAATTGCGAGGTGGAAACTGACGCAAAATTGGTGCCGGTCTCAGTGGTCCCTTATCTACTTCCTCTGAAGAGTCTTCTGAGCAGTTAGGGGCAGGAGAGTGGGAGCAGCAGTGGGGACCATCATACCAGATGGCCTTAGTGTGTCATGGTCCTTTTCTGCAACACAGGACACAAGGTTAACTGTAAGGGAGGGAGAGGAATCTGTGCTGCATGCAACTTACTTCAGATATCTCTGAATGGAGGATTGACACGTGCTCACTTCTATGCTCCAGCCCGACCATTCTGTCACTATGGTCTGGATCCTCTCCTTTCCTGCAGGCTCCAATGCCCGCTCCTTAAAAGGGTTGAGGACCCAGATCTCAGGCATACCAGCACTTGTCTTTGCCTCCTCCGGGCAATTGTGGGCATTATTCTCCTGTGGGGATAGATGGAGCCATGTAAAATCTAGTGGGACAAGTCCTGG
Organism: Carcharhinus amblyrhynchos; assembly: GCF_965287045.1. NCBI lineage: Eukaryota > Metazoa > Chordata > Chondrichthyes > Carcharhiniformes > Carcharhinidae > Carcharhinus > Carcharhinus amblyrhynchos. The sequence continues at coordinate 80,007,520 of NC_137326.1, read as the reverse complement.
AAGGTTTCAGGGGGTGACCCTCAGAGGGCAAGGGTTGTGACACTTGTGAGGAGGGCGGGGAGAAAGATGCTTGATGGTCAAGGGCTGGAAGCATGCAGGGTGCTGGGTGGAAAGGCAAATTGTGCGGAGGGTGGGGAGAGTCTACAGGAGGATCTAGATAGGCTGGACGAATGGGCCAGGAAATGGCAAATGGAATTTAATGTTGGCAAGTGCGAGGTGGTCCACTTTGGTAGGAAGAATGGTAGGAAGGATTATTACTTACGTGGAGAAAAACTGCAGCAGGCGACGGTGCAGAGGGACCTCGGGGTCCTTGTGCATGAGTCGCAAAAACCCAGCCTGCAGGTACAGCAGGTGGTCAGGAAGGCGAATGGGATGCTGGTCTTCATCGCGAGGGGGATTGAATATAAAAGTAGGGAGGTCTTGCTGCGGCTGTATAGGGCATTGGTGAGGCCGCAGCTGGAGTACTGTGTGCAGTTTTGGGCGCCGTACTTACGCAAGGATATTTTAGCCTTGGAGAGAGTGCAGAGGAGGTTTACTAGGCTGATGCCGGAGTTGAGGGGGTTGAGCTATGAGGAGAGGCTGAATAAACTAGGCTTGTACTCGTTAGAGTTTAGAAGAATGAGGGGAGATCTCATTGAGACGTATAAGATGATGAATGGGATGGATAGGATAGAGGTGGAGAGACTCTTCCCGCTCAGAAAGGACAGTAGGACTAGGGGGCACAGCCTCAAGATAAAGGGGGGGGTGGTTTAGAACGGAGCTGAGGAGGAACTTCTTCACTCAAAGGGTGGTGAATCTCTGGAATTCTCTGCCCGTTGAGGTGGTGGAGGTTGCCTCGCTAAATATTTTTAAGACGCGGGTTGATGGGTTTTTGATGAGAGAGGGGATTAAGGGTTACGGGGGGAGGGCGGGAAGGTGGAACTGAGCCACGACAGATCAGCCATGATCTTATTGAATGGCGGGGCAGGCTCGAAGGGCTAGTTGGCCTACTCCTGCTCCTATTTCTTATATTCTTATGTTCTTATGGGGGGATCTGGGGGTTATTTAGGGGGAAGATGCTGGATGAGATTAAACTCTCACCCTTGCTACATGGATTAGGTCATTCAGTTTCTTGCTTCCCGGTTCTCCTGGCCAGTACCCTGGCACTAACCATGCTGCCACTGTCTCCCATGCTGTCCCATCCTTTCGCCTGGGACAGCACCCTGCTGCGGGGATTGGGGGTGGGGTGGGGGGAGAGGGTGTCCCACCTTGCCTTCACCTCCTGCAGCAATCTAGTTAGATCAGTGTCTGAAAATCAGGGAGCTGTCTCCTTGGAGGCCATTTCTTCCTGCACAGCCTGTCTGTCTGTCCATCCTTGGGGTTTTTATGGAATTCTCTCTTGTTAGGGCAGTTCAACTGGAAGCAGTTTGGGTGAGTCACGTGCCTGTTAGAGCATTCCAGCAAGTTTAATACAGTTTGCCTTGTTACCACAGAGGGTAAGCCAAGTCAGCAACTGCAGGTATGCTGATGGAAAGAGAGGGGGGAATTGTGCCTCTGCGATGATCGGAGCAAGGGAGAGAGAAGGTCATGTCACTCAGCAATCAGGGCCGAGGTGTGATGAGAGGGCATGTGCTAGGGGGTCATGGGGAGAGAGTTAAGGGAGTCGGTGATGTGAGGGAAAGGAGAAGACAGTATCTTGCCAAAGGTGGGGGGAGGGGTGGGGGGGAGATGTTTCTGTCAGGAGAGCCGCTTTCTCTGTTCTCCAATCTGAGCTGCACGCTGTCTGGCAAGTTAAGCCCCACACACTGCTTCTATTGGCTAGTAATGGTCTAGCCCATATTTTCAACGACTGAGTGCATAAGATTAGGAGTGAAAACTCGCCCACAAACCAGATCACGAATGCTCTCATTTACATGCTAGCTGGACACTTAGAAAAAAATCTTGTAAGATTCTGTCCATTGTCTCAGTTCTCTCTCTACAGATATTCTCAGATCTGCTGAGATTTTGCAACATTTTCTGATGCATTCATTATAGTGGTGCTGTGTGCAATAAATGTCCTTTTATCTCTGAGTGACACAGGGATGCTCAGCCAATTGATGCATTCCAAACAACGTCCCAGGAAAGATCGACTTGCTCGGGACAAACTGCAGAATATAAAATAAAAAATGATACGAAAAAATTGAACTGGAAAATAGACTCACTCATGGATTAGCCTGGCAAAATGAAAAATAAGGTTGTATTATAATGAAGCAGAATAATGCGAGTCAAAACAATGTTCTCAGTGTTGGCTAATGGGCTGGAAAATGGAACCTATTCTATAGCATCATTTTAAATCTGGTTTGGTTTCCAATTGAGCATTCATGGAAGTATTAAGAGTACACAGTCTTGACCTGTGGAATAAACTCAGTATTACATCATGTTTCATGAGGTACCCTTGATTTGCATACATTTTAATGAAGGAAACACGTGTAGAATTAGAGTGAGTTTCTTGATTCTGAAATTGTTCTCGAATCAAACAACTAGGCAGGTAACTCCAATGTTACAGGCTTAGTTAAAGTTAAAGTTTATTTATTAGTCACAAGTAGGCTTACGTTCACGCTGCAATGAAATTACTGTGAAAATCCCTTAGTCGCCACACTCCAGCGCCTTTTCGAGTACACAGAGGGAGAATTTAGCATGGCCAATCCACCTAACCAGCACGCCTTTGGAGTGTGACAGGAAACTGGAGCACCGGAGGAAACACACACAAACACGGGGAGAACGTGCAAACTCCACACAGAGTGATCCAAGCTGGGAATCGAACCTGGGGTCCCCGGTACTGTGAGGGAGCAGTGCTAATGGCCCCAACATGCTACTTCTTTGCCGTTGTGACCAATTTGATGAAGCCCACAACTCTCCTGACAACTGTGTCAGTCACTTGGTCACATTATACACCTCCTCTGTGATTGGCTGACACAGTGATCAAGTGTTGACATTCCCTGCCCAGCTGGAGCAAATAGTTGTGACTGCAGTACTTCATATTCTGTGTTCCACAGATCTACTATTGTGCCCTTGCTGATACACACTCTTCTAACACAGAACTATGGTCTTCAGAGGATCTGCATGGCCACCTGATATGCTGTTCTTCCATATTGTAATGACAAGCAACGGAATGCCTATTGAAAATTGCACGCTTGGCTTTTGGTATCATTCAACATTCACAAAAGCAATAATATCCTGTGGTTGCACAGGCCCTCAGGCAGTTAGGGGAAGACCAAAATTGATCAACTGAAGAGGCAAAAAAATTTGTATTCTGTTGTCAAGATTTCTGAAGGTTTCATGCTCAAAGGATTTCTCAGTTTCACCGGTATCAGCTCTCAGCAGCAGTGTGATTACCTCATGAATCAAGCAATAATTCACCTTGCATACACTGCAAGCATAACTCCAGCAATTGTGGTAGAGTTACTGTCCTCGTCCACATAAAGTAAAAGGAGATCCATAGGAAAGTCATGAGGAGATCTAACCACAATCCGTGATTCTGGCTTGGTTTTGGTTCTGGTTTGAAAACCTAGGAGGAATAGTTCCCGTTCCAGTAGTTTAATGCAAGAAGTGGCATTAAAAACAGAAACTTCTGGATAAATTCTGCAGGTCTGGCAGCACCTATGGAGGGAGAAACAGTATTAACGTTGAGTCTGTGTGACTCTACTTCAGTTCTGAAGAAATCATTTGGACTCAAAGGCTTGAATTTTACCAGCCCACCTGCCACGAGAATCGGAGCAGGCAAGGGGAGGAGCATGGGAAGGTCCGTTGACCTCAGATGGGACTTTATGGTTTCGGGACGAGCGAGGCCATAAAATCCCACCCAAAATGTTGACTTTATTTTCTCTTTTTACAGGTGCTGTCAGACCTGTTAAACTTTTCCAGCACTTTCTGTTTTCATTTCAGATTTCCAGCATCTGCATTAACTGGCCAATCCCAACAAAATGAGTGAGGGTCAGAATGTAACAAAAGTGCCCCAGTGGTTAGCACTGCCACCTCACAGTGCTAGGGGCCTAGGTTCAATTTCGGCCTTGGGTGACTGTGTGGAATTTGCATGTTCTCCCTGTGTTTCTGTGGGTTTCCTCCAGGTGTTGCGGTTTTTTCCCACAATCCAAAGATGTGCAGGTTATGTGAATGGCCATGCTAAATTGATCCTTAGTGTCCCAAGGTGTGTAGGTCAGGGGGATTAGCAGGGTAAATACACGGAGTTACAGAGATAGGGACTGGGTAAGAAGCTCTATTGGAGAGTCGCTGCAGACACAATGAGCAAATTGTCTGCTTCTGCATTGTGAAGATTGTATCAGGGTCACATTTGTTGCTGGGCACTCTTCATTACATTACAACCTTAGAAGCCATTTACAATGGATGTGATAACATAATGGTTATGGTACTAAACTAGTTACAGGCCCAGGGGTCTGGATTAATAATCCAGAAGAGTGAGTTCAAATTCCATCTTGGGAGCACGGGATTTATTTTCAATTAATCCATACATTTGCAATTAAAGGGCTAGTATCAGTCATAGCAACCAGAAAACCACCAGAGTTTGGTTAAAAACACATCTGCTTCACCAACTTCCCACAGAGGAGGAAATCTGCCATCCTTTTCCAGCCTGAAGTAGATCTAGCTCCTGTGCAATGGCAATGTGGTTGACTCCTATGTACTCTCTGAAGTGGCCTAGTAAGCCACTCAGTTGTACTAAAGAGATAGATCAACACCACCTTCTCGAGGGGTAATTAGGGATAGGCAATAAATATCTGCTCTGCAATGCCTATGTCCCATGAATGAATAAAGAAAAATGCAGCCCAACAAGTCCACACTTGTTTTATGCTCTGAATGAGCCTCCTCCTGGTTCTTCATCTAACCTTATTGGCACATCCTTCTATTTCTTATTCTCTCATGTGTTTATTTAGCTTCCCATTCAATGTTAAGTCATGTACTTTAATTTGAAGATTGACAAAAAACAATTAACTCTGAAATAAAACATTAATTGTGGCAAAGCAGAGCAAGTAAGGAGTCTCACAACACCAGGTTAAAGTCCAACAGGTTTATTTGGTAGCCACTAGCAGAGCAATCTCAGCATACATATGCTGAAATTATTGAGGATGGCAGGGCAGGTTGAGAAAATGGTGAATAAAGTATACAGGATCTTAGACTTATAAACAGAGGCACAGAATACAAAAGCCAGAAAGAACATATATATTTGGACCAGGAGCAGGCCATTTGGTCCCTCAAGTTTACCTTACTATTTGATGTGACTTTTGACATTTGGACTAATGGTTAATAATAATAGTTCTAATTTTGGGTTCTACTTTCCTGTCGAACCCCTATAACTGTTGACTCCCTTGTCAGTCATCTAACTCAACTTAAAAATATTCAATGACCCAGCATCCACCACTCTGGGGAAAAGAATGCCATACACAAATGACCACTGAAAAGAAAAAAAATCTCCTTGTTTCAGCCTTAAGTGAGAAATCCTAACTTTCAGAACTATGTCCCCCTAGCTCTAGTCTTTCTCTTAAGGAGAAATGATTGGAACAAACTGAGGGCATCTAACAGAGAGCTGGCTTGGACATACAAGGCTGAATGGGCTCCCTCTGTGCTGTAACAATTTTATGAGTCTAAATTCATTGTGCTGTTCATCTGGATGGCACCCTAGAGAACAAACTTCACATTTTAGTCATTCTCTTGGTAACAAATTCTCTGCTGAATTCCCCGTTGGATTTGTGACTCTCTTATATTTATGGCCCCTAGTTCTGCTTTTGCCTGCAAATGTTGTGCTGGGGAAAGGCATATCATTTTATGAACTTTCAGTCAATACTTATAAAAAATGGACATAAGCAAGCTGTTGAGATTGCTATTGCAAACCATGTGGCTTTTGGCATTTGGACTACAGATGTTATCAAGTCTCCAGTAAATGCCTAATTAAATTTGAGCGTAGATGAGGGTATGTCATAGCCATTCGGAGAATTCACATATGGACTAATACCAAAGGATTAAGGATGGACTAATACCAAAAGACTATGAAGTTTCCAGACTGCCTGTCTCCATTTTTTATTCTGGGCAAAAGGGAAGATCAAAAGTCAATGGCCACTGTCAACTTTTCATAATGTCATGATAGCCTTTCCCATCCAAACTAGATTAAGTGAGTCTCAGAAGTGTTAATCCAGCAAGTTATGCAATTGTTGGTGTAGGGACTGTACCCTTGTTACCCAGGACCCAGAAGATCCATTAAAATGCTCCACCCACTGCCAGTCTGAGAACCAGACTTTGAAACTAGGTGCAAATTAACAAGTAGCAACTACTTAACTTATTCCAGCTTCAAAGTTCACCTGGGAGCCAACTTCCCAAGTATTTTACTACAGGAAGCATCACAACCTGCCGTGAATCCTAAACATTGCACGACTGTCTCTTAAACTTGAAGTTAATGAATACATTCAAGAAACCACAGGCCTGTCATATGGGAGGCCAGAAATCATAAATCAGATTAACTGTAATCTGTAAAAGTGCACAATCTTTCTCCAATTTGTGTGTATGTGTATGCGTGTGTGTGTGTTTGCATGCTTCTGAGAGAAACTGAGGGTGTGGCATTGCAATAAAGAACCTTCTTTATTTTAAACTCATGGAAGCTTCCTGCTGATTATTTCATTAGAATGTACATCTCAAGTGTAAGAAAAGACTCACCTCTTTCCATACAAAACATATGATTGTGGGCAGAAAGAGAGTACATACATTGTCTGTGACACCAAAAATCTTTTCATAATGATCTCAAAGGCCTCCTATCTAGTCACCAATTGATCTTCTGTTCTCTTTGGAATACAGCCTCAGCCTATTCAATCTTCCTTGATGGGTCTAACTTCCCAATTCTGGTATTATTCTAATAAATCCTTTGTGTACCTTCTTCAATAGTTTTGAATTATTTTTATGGTTTGAAGACCAGAAATATTTCAGTACACCAAGTATAATTGCCCTAAGATTCTGTAAAAGTTTAACACGGCTTCTCTGCTTGTTAATTCTATCTCTCTAGAAAGGAACCCCAGTGCTTTGTTTATTTTTGTGGTTGCTTTTAATGATTTTGGTACTTGTTATACTATGAATCAGATTTGACATTTATTGGTTAACCAATTTTCATTGATGTTATCTATTTGACAGCAGAGATGAACATCTCTGCCAAATGCATCATGCTGCACCACCAAGCAGGTTAACGAGACCTAGGAAATAGCTATGAAATGGAGCAATCCCACTTGCAAGGCTGGCTACATCAAAGATATTTTTTCAAAAAAAATCATACTCTGGCCCAGAAGTGCGATCAGAATTTGAACGGCATGGAGTTTACAAAATGTGCCCGGGAGCTATCGCTGTGGAAACATTCCTTGGGACAAAAAAGTTTCTGTCAAAATATTTTGCCTTTGCTGAAAGAGCAGTGTGATTTATGAGGTGTTTATGGAAAATTGTATAGAGCATGTCATTCCACAATGAGATCATCTGACCCTGAAAGACAGCCAGAATGGGAAGCAAAAAAAAACAAACCCAATGCTTTTGATGGAAGAATCCAACATGAAAAGCTACAGTTGTATTTCTCCAAGATCCAGTATAGGAAAGTGAGCTGTTGATTATTTAACTGGAATACACAGTCTCCAAATGTAAGAAAAGGCTCACCTCTTTCTCTGTAAAGCATACTGATTACAGGCAGCAAGGCATCACATACAATCCGTCCGTGACAGTATCCTCCCTAAAAAGGGATTCAGTTCCACTGCAAGTGCACAAGCTGTGTTCACTGAACACAGATAAGCAGATGCTATTTTTAACGGTTGATAAACAGAGCAAACCTCCATCCAACATTGTCTTGATTACCATATCCATAGATTATTGGGTTATCTGTTACTGGTGAAATAAACTGCTGGTTTAATGAAGTTTTTTTTCCCTCCAATTAACATATCTCCCGACATTCCAAAGATATAGGTGGATTGGCCACGATAAATTGCCCAGTAGTGTCCAAAGGTGGGTAGGTCTGGTGGATTAGCCATCAGTAACAAAGTAACTTTGAATCAATGTTCACGGTGAAAGAAACCAGTGGGATGCCAGAGCTCCAGGAGAATCAGGGGACACAGATGAGTGGAGTGGCCATCACTAAGGAGAAGGGTCTGGGGAAACTGAAAGATCCAGAGGTAGATAAATCACCTGGACTAAATGGACTACACTGCAGGGTTCTCAAAGAGACAGCTGAGGAAATTGTGGAGTCATTGGTGATGATCCTTCTGGAATTACTGGAGGCAGGGAGGGTCCCAGAGGACTGGAAAGTAGTTAATGTAACACTGCTGTTTAAGAAGGAAGGGAGGCAGCAGACGGGAAATGATAGGCCGGTTAGCCTGACTTTGGACATTGGCAAGATTTTATCATCCATTATTAAAGGTAAGATCGCGGAGTACTTGGAAGTACAAGATAAAATAGAACTGAATCAAGGGCTTTGTTAAGGGGAGATCATGTTTGACCAACCTGTTAGTGTTCTTTGAGGAGGTAACAAGGAAGTTAGATAAAAGAGAACCAATGGATGTGATTTATTTAGATTTCCAGAAGGCCTTTGACAAGGTGCCACTTAGGAGACTGTTAAATAAGTTAAGAGCCCATGGTGTTAAGGGAAAGATGCTGGCATGGATAGAAGATTGGCTGACTGGCAGAAGGCAGAGAGTGAGGATAAAGGTGTCTTTTTCAGAATGGCAGCCGGTGACTAGTGGTGTGCCTCAGGGGTCAGTGCTGGCACCACAACTTTTCACAATATACATTAATGATTTGGAAGAAGGAACTGAAGGCACTGTTGCTAAGTTTACAGATGATACAAAGATATGTAGAGAGACAGGTAGTATTGAGGAAACAGGGAGGCTGCAGAAGGACTTGGGTAAGTTAGGAGAGTGGGCAAAAAAGTGGCAGATGGAATATAATGTGGAAAACTGTGAGGTTATGCACTTTGGAAGGAGAAATGGACACATAGACTATTTTCTAAATGGAGAAATGCTTAGGAAATCAGAAGTACAAAAGGACTTGGCAGTCCTTGTTCAAGATTCTCTTAAGGTTAATGTGCAGGTTCAGTCAGCAATTAGGAAGGCAAATGCAATGTTTGCATTCATGTCGAGAGGGTGAGAATACAAGAGCAGGGATGTACTTCTGAGGCTGTATCAGGTTCTGGTCAGACCCCATTTGGAGTGTTGTGAGCAGTTTGGGGCCCATATCTAAGGAAGGATTTTCTGGCCTTGGAAAGGGTCCAGAGGAGATTCACAAGAATGATCTCTGGCATGAAGAACCTGTCATATGAGGGAAGGTTGAGGATTCTGGGTCTATACTCGTTGGAATTGAGAAGGATGAGAGGGGATCTTATTGAAACTTACAGGATACTACAAGACCTGGATGGAGTGGACGTGGAGAAGATGCTTCCAATAATATGAAAAACTAGAACTAGAGGGCACAACCTTAGGCTAAAGGGATGATCCTTTAAAACAGAGATTAGGAGGAATTTCTTCAGCCAGAGAATTGTGAATTTGTGGAACTCTTTGCCATAGAAGGCTGTCTTTGATGTCTTTAAATCGAGATAGATAGGGTTCTTGATTAATAGGGGATCAGGGATTATGGGGAAAAGACAGGAGAATGGGGATGAGAAAAATATCAGGCATGATTGAATAGAGGAGCAGACTTGATTGGCCAATTTTGCGCCTATGTCTTATGGTCTTAAATGCATGGGGTTATGGGGATTGGGGGGTGCGGGACTGGGGGGAAGCTGGGTAAGATGCTGTTTTGAAGAGTCGATGCAGATTCAATGGGCCTGATGGTCTCCTTCAGCACTGTAGGGATTCTATCGATAAGGTTCTATTTCATACTCAAAAATTACAATAATTTAGTAAGTGGTATTTCAGTACAGAGCAATTCATCCATGGGTGTTTCAAAGCTTGTGAGAACCATTATGATACTTTAAAGCAAAATCTGCTCATTATGACTTTATAAAATATTTTATTTAAAAAAAGTCTATTAACTGAAACAAGTTTCCATGAGCCACTGTGCTCAACTTCTCAGACATAGAGTCCATAGAATCCCTACAGTAGAGAAGGAGGCCATTCAGCCTACCGAGTCTGCACCAACCACAATCCCACCCTGGCCCTATTCCCATAACCCCCACATATTTACCCTGCTAATCCTGTGACATTAGGGTTGATTTAACATGGCCAATCAACTTAACCTGCACATCTTTGGATTGTGGGAGGAAACCCATGCAGACACAGGGAGAAAGTGCAAACTCCACACAGATCGTGACCTGACGTTGGTATTGAATCCGGGTCCCTGACGCTGTGAGGCAGCAATGCCATCCATTATGCCATTGTGCTGCCCCATAATCTAACAAGATCTCAATTCCCATACAATATCCAGCAAAATATATGGGAGAATAAAATGCAATGTGGGGCAAGACAGAACAGGAATAATATATAAGATAGTGGTTGAGGAAAAAAATAAAACTCTCAATATCCTTCTGATGTTTCCTAATATGGTAGAGAAGATGAAGACTGGTTACTATGGGTTAGTTTGGCTAAAAAAAAGTGCGAGCAGTTGTTTCAAAGTCTGGATTTAGCATAGAATTTTAGTCCTAATTGCTAATTATCATAATTTGAGCTGGTTTGGGTGTGCTAAACCAGGGACTTGTGGCTTTGGTACTCATGTGCTGAATAAATGCAATTTTCGTGGGGCAGTTTATGTGGGCTCTTCACACCCACCTCCAACTAAACACATGGAGTGCACTGCTGGCTTATGGTGACACATGGCAGAATGTTTCAAAGGAGATGAAATGCAGGATCTCAGGATCCCTGAGTGTCTTAGTTGAATTGGTCCAGAGGAAGAAGGATATCCTGTACCTGTAATGCATAAGAATGCCACCTCAGCATTCAGGTCCTGCTTCTCTCTCTCCTACAACAGCTGATGCTGCCCTTTCTGGTCTCTTGTCCTTCTCCCCTTCCTTGTCCAGACCAAGGGGACTCGTCTCTAGAAACTTTAATAAATTACTCCCTTTCTTCAGGTGATTCCTTTGAGGTGTATAAGATGAAACAGCAGAATGCTAACCCTTCCTAGATGAAATCCTCATGGAATGTCCAGAATCAAAGTTGTTAACATGTTGATGAACTCTTTGGAGAAAATCTTCCAATGCGTCTCAGAAGTCCTCTACAAAGTTTTAGTAACTATAACAAATGATGGATGTCATGCTAAGTAGTGAGTAAGCCTTCAATTAGCATTTGAAATCAACATCAACACCATGTTTACTTCCATAGCTGGTCTCCAGTAGGAGGCAGCATTAGATGAAGTGCTAGCTAGACAACCTCTTTAATGAGAGTGGGCGTTTTATGAAACAATCAAGCCTACAATGAGCTTCTGTATAGTTGTTGTGGGCACTGCTTTTAGCTCCTTTACCAAGATTACAATTTGCACAAAACACGGGTTAAATCAACATTTCAGCTCAAGACTCCAACTTGGCCACCCCTTCATCAGCGATGGATGGATTTTCTGACAGGGGTGGGGGCAAATGCTCATGAATAGGGGCCTGATAATGATATGATGATGTATTCAAGTGATGTTCCCTTTGTTGAATATTGGGAAGTGTGCCCATCACTGATGGGGGGAGGAGACAATCTTGCCACGGGTTTGTTATGATTCTATGATTATTTTTGGCTCAACTGCTCTCTGTGGTAGGAATTCCACAGGCTGACCACTCTTCCTGTGAAAGAAATTCACCTCAGTTAATATAGTTCTTATGATGAGCCCAACATCTGTTACCCCTCCTTAATTGCCCTTGAACTGAGAGGTTTGCTAAGATAATTCAAAGGGCAGTTAAGAGTTGACCAAATTGCTGTGGGTCTGATGTACATGTGGACTAGACCAGATAAGGAAAGCAGATTTCCTTCCCTAAAGGACATTAGAGAACCAAATTTTAAAAAAAAAACTGATGATACTTTCATGGTCACCATTACTAAGACTAGTTTTATATTATTGATTTATTATTTATATTTTGAACTCTACCAGTTGACATGACAGGAGCTGGATCTTTGTTCCCCTGAACATTAGACTGGGCCTCTCGATTACCAGTGACATTACAACGACGCCATCATTTACCCCAAAGTCTGAAAATTAAAAGCTGGTCATCAGCGAAAGTGATCCTGAGGCTTGTCAGATTGTTGTAAGAACATATCAGGCAGGATTTTCTGGGTCCCACACATGGTGGGAATGGCAGAAGATGATTAATTGAAAGTGCAGGTAGGTTAGTTGAAGATGAAAGCAAGGAGAATTCTATTGTGATACTGGGAGTGTTGGGGTTGAGTGAATACTGTCAAGAGTCCTGTCAATTATTGGTTTATTGCTTTGACAAAACATCATCTGGACTCGAAACATCAGTTCTTTTCTCTCCTTACTGATGCTGCCAGACCTGTTGAGATTTTCCAGCATTTTCTCTTTTGACTTTTGTCAACTATTGGTGCTGGTGGGGGTGGGGGGGCAGTAAATGGGAATCCTGAGTTGACATAAAGGGAAGAATTATTGCAAGAACTGATGTGTAAGATGCCAGAATAGACCCACAGAGATAATGAAAATGAAAGCATGGAATAAAGTCCTCATAGGAGGTAAGACTGAAAGAAGTGCAGTCAATTTAGCTGTGGGAGTCAATGGGTTTCGAGTTAGAGTGTGGTGGCAACTTATCCCGAGGAATGGAGACAAAGAAACTGAGGAATGGAAGAGTTGGAAATGAACCATGTTAAGATGCAAGCAGAGTTGTTGATGGGGATTGGTTGTGCCTTCAATCAGTGAAGAAACAAGAGCTCTGAGATTGCTCTAGCGGGGAAGGATGGAGTAGAGAAATTGGATGTTCGTGGTTAACTTGATTTCTCTCCACATTGCCAGATTTGTTGAAGGTTTCAAACATCTAGAAACTTCTACCCATATAGATGCAGGCATGAGTGGCATTCACTAAAACTCAGCAGCTATGTGAAATGCCATGCTTTACAGCAGAAGATCTGATGAAGAGTTGGGACCTGAAATCATAACATTTTACTATGCAGTCACCGAACATTCATAAACTGCCAAACAAGGATGGTATTCAATTGTTGATTTGTCCCACTTTCCACCTGCTCCTAGAACAATATACTGGGGACTACAGAACTGAAAAGTTCCTAAGTGAATCGTAATGAAATACAACTAGTTATTTTTTCAACTTAAGCTGAAGGAAGTATATTGTATTATAGTGCCTTATCAGGTCCTCAGGATGTCCAAAGCACTTTACATCCAACTGATCACTACTGAAATGCAGCCTCTGCTTGTACATTGGTAAAAATAGCAAGCAATTCTTCACAAAGCAAGGTTCTCACAAATAGGAAATAAGATGAATGACCAGTTAATGTCTTTTTTATTGGTGTTCAGCAGAGAAAGCAGGCCAGAAAATAAGAGAACCCAGCTCATTCTGATTGATGCCACAGGTGCTTTTACATCTGTCCTGACCACTGGGATGAACAGATTGGGCCTTGGCTTTTGTGTCATATGAAAGAAGCCAATTCCAATAAAGCAACACACTCTCAACAGGATTAACATGATGTCACAGTGGCTAGCATTGCTGTCTCACAGTACCAGGGACCTGGGTTCAATTCCAGCCTTGGGTGACTGTCTGTATGGAGTTTCCACATTCTCCCGTGTCTGTGTGGGTTTCTTCAGGGAGCTCTGGTTTCTTCCCACAATCCAAATATGAGCAGTTTATGAGGATTGGCCAAGCTAAATTGCTCCTTAGTCCAAAGATGTATAGATTAGATGGATTAGCCATAATAAATGTGTGGTGTTATGGGAATAGGTTGGGGGTGGGGTGAGTGGATCTGGGTAAGATGCTCTTTCGGAGAGTTGATGGGCTGAATGGCCTCCGTCTGCACTGTAGGGATTCTATGGTTCTATAGTAAGTGTAATAGAACTACAGCGTAAATTAGTTTAATTTACCCAGAGTTGAAGCCTCAAACATATATCCAATAGTTACATGATGACAGGAGCCAAAATAAGTGTTACCTGTGGTAAAAATGTATGAAATAACTTAGATTTATAGTGTCATTCAAGACTTCAGGAGATCCCAAAATACCTGCCGATCACTGAAGTGCTTTTGAAGAGTTGCAATGTGAGGAAATGCAGCAAACAGTTTGCGTGCGACAAAGTATTTTAGAGAGCAATAAGAGAAATTACAACACAATTTGTTTTTGCTTAATGAGACTTAAATGTTCGTCAGCACACCAGTAGACACTCCACTGCTTTGCTTTGGAAACTACATTTGAATCTTTGATATCCATCTGAGAGGAGTTTTGTTTCATCCTTTCATCTAATTGATGCTGCATTGATATATCAGCCTAGAATATATATTGTATATATGTGTATGTATGTGAATATGTGTGTGTAATATATGCACTGTAGAATATATAAGGGTAAATTTTCTGGTCCTGCTCGCTATATGAATTGTTGCGGGCAGGAATCATTGTGGGCAGAAATTTGATGGACCATTAAAAGGTCCATTGATCTCAGGTGAGAGCTTCTGGTCTCTGGTTGGGCAGAGCTGGAAAATCCCACCAAGACTGTCTATAGATATATCTGCTCAAGTCTCCAGAGTGGAGTTTGAACTTTGAACCTCTGATTCACAGATGATTGGGATAATTTACAGTGCTAATGCCACAGAGTGAGATATTTGTGTCTGAGCATTAGTCAGAGTACTTGCGTGCAAAATGTGATACTGTCCAGGTGAGTTAATTTTTGACCATTGTTCTGATGATGGTAGCAATACAGTAATATCATGACGTAGAAAATTAACAATTTATTGAATAAATGTCTCAGAAAACCATTTAGAAAATATGCTGATAATGGAAATGCTGTTTAATCCCGACCTTAATTTGATTGCCTACTTTACTGGACACTCTTCTTTTAAGTAGAAGGGGCATTGGAGAGGGAGAAGGAAGATCTATTTAGTGTGGTCTATGTTGGGAAAGAAAATGGCAGTGACTTTCTATGTGCCTGGTGGCGTGTTTCTCGGAGGCAGGAGGTGGCTTGCCATTGGCCAGTGGCAGGATCTTCTGGTCAATGGGATTTCCCATTGAATCCACCCCCTGACATCTGATTCACCGATGGTGGTATCAGAAGATCCCGCTGGCAAGAATGGCCAAAAAATCCACCCCCACCCAACTTCTTTTTGTAAGAGGAGAGTACCAGGAATGTGGCACTAAATTAAAGGACACGATTCGAGGGCGATAATCTCAGGGTTATTACCCAAACCATTTGCAGACTGGTGTAAAGGTTACGACAGGAAGGAACTGTATATCTGAGATGGGTTTCACCTGAACCAGGGCACAACCAGAATCCTTGCATAAGGATAAATTGGCAGTCATAAAGACTTCAATCTAGTAAATGGATTCAGGTGGGAAATGTGTACATAATAGCGTAAAATGCAAACAAAAATGAAAAGAGTAGAAATAGGGGTTCAGGTAACACAGATGAAGGGAAAAATAAAAGAAGCTGAAGCAGTTGAGAGAGAAACGAAATGTGAGTAAAATATTCAAGCTGAAGATTGAGTCAAAGGAAAACAGCAGAGAAAGAAATCCTTCATCTGTATCAGCCATCAAACACCTATCTATTCAAATCCCATTTTCCAGCACTTGGTTCATAGCATTTTATGTACTGTACTTCAAGTGCTTATTTAAATACTTCTTAAATGTAATGAGGATTCCTGCATTTACCATCCTTTCAGGCAGTGAGTTCCAGATTCCCACCATCCTCTGAGTGAAAAAGTTTTCCTTCAAATCCTTAAATCCCCTGCCCCTTACCTTAAATCTATGCCTGTGGTTATTGACCCCTTTACTAGGGGAAACTTTTCTTCCTACCTACCTACCTATCCATGTCCCTCAATATCCTGTACACATCAAGTCAGGTCCCTTACTACGCCTTCTCTGTTCTAATGAAAACAACCCCAGCCTAATCAGTCCCTCTTCATAGCTGAAATGCTCCAGCCTAGGCAACATGCTGGTGAATCTCCTCTGCACCTTCTCTAGTGTAATTGTACCATTCCGATAATGTGGCAACTAGAACTGCACACAGTTTTCCAGCTATGGACAAATGAGCATTTTATACAGCTCCATCAAAACCTCCCTGTTCTTATATTCAGTGCCTCATCTAATAAAGCCTTCTTAACCACCATATTTACCTGCCTTGTGGCCGCACAGAATTTTGCAGTACAGAAAATGCAGTACCCCACTGCACTTTCTATATCCCTCTAGGGCATCCATTGTTTAGAGTCCCCTGTATCTCCCGTAAGCTTTCCTTCTTCTTCTCATCCAATGCAATATATTTCTCAACATTCAGGGTTCTCTGGACTTGTTGGTCCCACCCTTTACCTTTATGGGGAAATGCTGGCCCTGTGCCTTTTCTATTTTCTTTTTGAATGACTTCCATTGCCCTGATGTGGATTTTCCTGCAAGTAGCTGCTCCTAGTCCACTGTGACCAGGTCCTGTCATCCTATCAAAATCAGCCCCCAATTCAGAACTTCTATCCTTTTCCACAACTACCTTAAATCTTACCAAGTTATGGTCACTGAAATGCTCCCCAAAACTGTAATAAGGATATTTCTGCCCTTGGCCTATTGCACCGTTCCAGTGAAAATCAGTGTAAGCTTGAGGAACAGTACGTCATCTTTCAATCAGGCACCTTACTGGATTCAATAACTTTAGGACGTAAAATCTGTCACCTCCGTTTTCTTTCCTTTTCTTTCCTAGTTATACTTTTTTTTCCTTCCAGCTGCTTTAGGCACACTTTTAGTTTCTTTTCTTGCCCCATCACCATTCTCTTCGACCTAAGAAGACTTCTATCAAGTCTACCCTATCAAAGGCCTTCCTTGGTCATTTGCCCTTTGCTAAGAACATATTTCATCTCTAACTATTTCCTGTTCTGATGGATGGTCCCAGGCTTGAAATATTGGAAGTCTTTAAAAGTGATGCAGAGCTTGGCACAGGAAGCATAAAGGGCTATGGGAGCATGGGTGGCTGCATGAGCTGGCATGGATAGGGCATAGGGAGTGTTTGGACAGCAAGGGGGTGTAAGTGGTTTGGTTTTAACTTCTTTAAACTTCTAATGGGGTCAAATGGCCTAACTCTAGCCTGTATCTTGCCCGCAGCAATAAAGATCCTGCCCTTTGTGGACACTTTGTCCCAATGTGGATGGGCCGTGCCAGAATATTTCCCTACTCCCCCTACCTGCCTGGAGGATGAAAATCCAATGCTTTTAATGGTTTTTTGCTGCCTGACCTGCTGAGTTTTCCCCCCCCCCGAGTGTTTTCATTTTTTTAAATTTCAGAACTGAAGATAAGGGCGACTTCAACACAATGAGACAGAGCACACTGGCCAAATCTGTTAATGGGTAAAATTATAGAAGAGAAATGAGTTCAAAAAAAATTTAAAATGACACAGAATTAGTTTATTTCTCCTAAGGGACAGCAGCTGTAATTGCCAAAAATAACAATCATGGATGACAAAAAAGGTAACAGGCAACATTGCACTGATAAAAATGTGAGAAAAATAGGAAAGGTAAAAAAAGAACAGCAAAGGATGACAAAATAGATAGTAAAAGTTCCAAAAGGAAATATGAAAATAAACTTACAAAGGATATCAAAGTCAACACAATTTTGTTTTACAATTATCTGCAGAAGAAGAGCTTAGTCAGGAGCAGCGTGAGCTCCAAATAACTGATAACGGTGCTATTGTGAATAAAAATATGGAAATGGTGGATATGTTGAATAATTACTGTATCATTATTGCAGTCAAGAAAAAAGGTCAACATACCAGAAAACCCACAGAAACTAATACTGAACAGGGGGCAGATTATCAGCAAAATAACAGCAATGAGGAAAATAATGGCATCAAAGATTGCAAATAGCAAACAAGCTCCGAATGGACTGTGTTTGATCAGCTGAAAGACCATTTCTCTCTACAGACTTCATGTGCTCATAAACAATGGCAGATTCATTTGCCTGGGTTCAATTTCCTTGCCACCCCTGTACCATCCTATATTAATCAAAAATTAGATAAGTTAGAGACCTTCTTACTAATTGGCTCCCAAAGAGAGAATTTCAGCTTCTCAATAATTCTCTGGTTACTTTGCTTCCGGCTTTGAGAGATGCCCTTCCCCTGCGTCGAGAACTGTTTATATTCCTCAATCAACATTTGACAAGTTAACATTCTGAACACATTTGTGCCTAAAAAGATTCCAAAAAAGAAATTGAAAGTTTCAGTGTTCAATCGGACAAAATAGTTCTGGTTTAAATCATTCAGATGGAAAATCTGATTGTTCAAGGTTGCTGAGCAAATGGATTTTAGCACTGCGCTGAAATATCACCAGTTATGACAATCCTATCAATAATTTCCATATTCTATCTGAAATTAAAATGGATAGGGGTTAGAGGGACACAGTGTTTTAATGTTCAATACCATTTTGGCATGTCATTATCTCATTAATTGTGCTCTGAAATCTTTTGTGATTCAGCTAGTTTACTGCTCACATTTCTGTTATGCTATTCCATTTATTCCAAATCACATAATTACTCTTACATTTGACTTTCAAATATTCCTATCCTTCTCCTTCGTATGAAAAGGAATGACCTTTCCCATCCTAGGCTAGGCAGAACAAAAGGCACTTTGAAGTGACAGGCACCGGCGTATTTAACACGGTTACAGTAGTCTTTGTATATTTCCAATTAAAGACATTCATTTAACTTCAAAGTTTACAGAGATATTTTTTTAACGCCCACCTCACCATTACCAAGGCAAGGATTTAATTCTTGCTCTCAGCCAGGTTAATCCTTCAGTCTGCTATGCAGTTTACCAAGGATTGAGGCAAATGAATAATGGACCAATTGATTATTGCTGAGTAGCATTGAAAATTTCAGCAAATGTTTATTACCTCAAACAAATTGTGTAACTGCATCCTGACTGTGCTGTCTCCAGGTTATTAACTATATATCATTGTTGGAAAACCCGGATAGAATAGACTTTGTTTGGTAATAATTTTGCCATCTATCAGCAGTAAGGATTATGCTTACCGGTATTAGGGGTAATAACTACAAAGAAGGAAAGGATCCATGAATAAATAAAGCTGTTTCCAATCCCCCCACCTTCCCATCACCACCCTTGTGAAATGAATACAAGGAATTCACTGCCACTGAAGTCCAATTTGTGTGGTGTAGTAGATAGACTAAGCATCAGTCCAAAGTTGGTGTCTGCGCCACTCACCAGCACATTCCCAATCTCAGGCACACCGCTGTGGATGAATTAGGTATTTGCCCAAAAAGGGGAAATGGTACAAAGACAGTGAACAAGAAGCCACTTGCATATAACCAAGAATATTAAGGTGCGCTCACTCTAATTGTTAAGAACCATAGAGTCATAGGCTGAAATCTTATTCACCATTCATGCCGCTGGGATTTTCCTAACTGCTGCAGTGAACAGAGATTTGGCTGGTTGTCAAATCCTCAGGTCTCACTGCAGTTGGAGAACAGTGTGAATAGCGGATAAGATCATGCTCATAGAGTTTTCCAACACAAAAGAGGCTCCTTGGCCCATCGTGTTTGTGCTAGCCATTAAATAAATATCAATTCCAATCCCATATTCCAGCACTTGGTCCTTAACCTTGTATATTTTAGCCTTTCAAGTACTCATCCAATGGAATGAATGAAGTAGAGAAAGCAGAGGGAATCTTTTACCTTTTAAAAGGACTGGTACAATTGTCACCCAATGGCCTATTGTCCTGTTGAGGCGTAATCACTCCAAGGTGTTGATCATTCTGCATTTGGTCAGTATATCTTGGTAAAAATCCCCAATAACTCAAATCTCTTTCAATTGCATATGGGATGTGAAGTGAACTAGATCAGTCCTCAATCTGGGAAAAAGAATCAAAAACAGGCAGAAACCTCTTTCACCTTGCGTTTAGTGGGATGCTTAAGTTGCTAGTTTCTGATTTGTGTTTGATGCAGTGACCACAGCCCAAAGTAAACCTTTCACATTTGCTAATTCCAGTAAAAAAAAATTTCCTTTGCAGAAGCACACCATTCAGCCCTTTGAGTCTGCACTGACTCTCCAAAAGATCATCCCACCCAGGCCCACCGCCTCCCCCTCATCATCCCTGTAATTTTGTCCATTTACTATGAGCAATCCTCACAACCTGAACATCTTTGGATTGTGGGAGGAAACCAGAACATCTAGAGGAAACCCATGCAGACATGGGGAATATGTGCAAACTCCACACAGTCATGCCAAGGCTGGAATTGAACCTGGCTTCCTGTCTCTGTGAGGTAGCAGTGATAACCACTGTGTCACTCTTCCTAGCCATTGACCCAGGTCACATTTTGCAGTAGCAGAATTAAGACTCCTTGAAACTCACATGTAGGAAGGCATTGGGTTACTAAATCCAATACTGAGAAACAGAAGCTGCAAATGTCTTTTTTTGTTGGGGGGATGGGGAGAGGGTGCAAGTTACAGGTGGTTCTAATCCAAACTAATCCAATTTTTACCTCATACAGGATAATACAAAGCTGGTAAGAAAATTGAAGCCAAGTAAATGAATCTGTCACCATTTATGAGCACATAAATGTGAAGAGAGAAATGGCCTTTCTGCTGTTCAATTTTGATTGCTCCACTCTGAACATCCTTTAACTGTTGGTCTCTGACTTTATATTGCACTTTCAAAGCAAAGTGAGCTAACTGAGTTTAAATGAATGAAATCCAAGAGGGAAAATTGAGACTTTCTTCAAGCTAAACAAAGAAAAATAGTGCTTACAAACAAAAACAGAACTGGAAACAACCAGAGCGACACACTTCAATTTAAACAGAAGGATTTAATAGGAACCTCCAATAAAGGCAGCATTTTAAAGCACTTGCTGAGCTGTTTTCACGACAGTCTCTCTTTATTCTGGGGCTTTACTGTCAGCAGGTTTCTGATGCAGTACCTCACAATATGCATACCCCAGGTGTGGGAGGTGTGATTCTTTCATTAGACCATCAAGATATTTTTGCTTTCCTTTTAAACCTCTGGATTTCCACCACAACTGCCCCCACTCACCTCGGCCCACCTCTCTCTTCCCACCTCCAACCAATGACTGTGCCAGGAGAAACTAATTTGTTTCTGACGTCTGTAATGTTGCAATTACAGAGTGCAAGCCGTTTGTCAGCCATTTCAGGAACTGAGACACAACAAGGGGTAGTGAAACAAAAAAAAGGAGCGGTTAAACATCCCTGAAGGTTGCAGTCATCAAATTTATTACAGAGACGAGGTTTCAGGGCACACTGCTCCTCTCCAGGCATGCAGAACACATTAAGGTGATAATAAATGAAAAAGACTCTCCTGCTGAGCTTGCTGCTGACTCTCACTGCAGATAGCACCAACAGCCACTGAATTGGAATCATATCCAGTCTTGATTGACTTAGCAAAAGAAAATAGACATCCAGTAGCAGGAGATGTTAAATTACATTTGTGAAGGGTGGGGTTGGTGGGGAGGGTGGGGGGTGTGGAGTTGCATTTACTTCAAGGCATCAGCAGTTCAATTACTCATTTATTGCAGCGTAGCAGCAGCCTGCAGAAGAGTCTGTGAAGATTAGCAATTTTATCTCATTTTCCATAGCTGATTGGAAACAGCCCTTTCCATTTTGTGCCAAAAAAGTTAGATAGCTGTCAAGCAGCGATTCATTTCTGGTCAAAGTATTGTGGTCAGTCAGTATGAAGATCCTTCATTTACTCAGTGAACGCAGTACACAGTGTAAGGCAGTGAGCCAATTTACATTGTTGTACTCGAGCAAGCACAGCGCCTGAACTCAGAACACAATAATTCTTCAAACTGACCAATTCTAAATAGCTTATCTCAGCCTTGCAGCAAGTTGTAAAGCAATCTCTCTCTGCAGCAATGCCAAGTCCAGACTCAGTCTCATTAGATTAACCAGGCTGATTTTGAATTTTCACTGCTCTACATTCTGATAGTATCATAACATTGATTTGATTCAGCAGTGATCAACTAGAATACTGTAAAAGGTCATTGGAACATGCATTCAAAATATTACAATTTTGGGGGATTTTGTTAAACTTATTGTTCAGAAGCGTACAGTTTAGAGGTGTATTTGTGTACAGAATCCAAGCCTGAATGTAGGTCGTACAGTTCAAAGAAAGAGGTACAATAAGAATAAGCACACCCACAATATCTCCCATCAGGTTTCTTCCCGAATAAGAAATAGAAAATCTAAAAAGCAGTGGAGGTTTCAGGCCCCCAGTATTAATTCTACACACTGACAGCTGTGCCTTGACCTGCCAACTCTCTGAATTTCCTCCCTAAATAACATTGTTCCTCTACAGCTCTCCTATCTTAAGGATCACTTTAAAACCTACCTCCCGCTGACCCAATCGTCACGATGATGTGATTTATGCATGAATGATATCAATCTTTAATTCCTTTGGCTGATGTAACATATATTGAACTGCTGAAAGAGAATTTTCTAAAAGTAAACAAAGATATTGTCTTCAGATAGCTGACACAAGTAACCCATGGGCTGAATGATTCTAAGTGTCCAGCTAACGTGAAAATCTGGGAGTTCCTGATCTGTTTTTTGGGCAACTTTTCACGCCCAATCTTACATACTTAATCATTGAAAACAATGGTGTAGACTGTTTCTAACTGCTATAGGTGATTCACCAGCCAATCTATAAAGGGAGCTACTGTGCATGTGCAGACCTCTGATGCTGCACATGTGCAACTGCAATAGCAGTGGTCTGACACAGAGTGGGCTGTCAGGCCCCTGCTGCTGAAAGAAACCTCAACAAACTTCTCACACTGCAATCATAGGGGGCCTGTGGGCAACTGTGAATGCCACAACATACAGATATCTAGCCTCCACTGCCCCACCATTCAGACCGATCGTGCCTGCCTCCCCCGATCTGATTATATGTGCATAGTGGACCCCTGTTCCCTTCCCAATTGGTCTGCCCCTTTCAGGCCCACCCCTTCTGACCCCCACCACAGGCCCTGCTGCTGGGTGCCCACTAGGCATTATCAAGGTGCAAGGCACCAGGGTGGCGGTTCTAAGCTGCCATTGCCCAAGGGGCACCCCACCATGCCCTCAGCCTCCAAGGGGTCTCAATGGCCTCTGGTTCCACCAGCAAGGCCAACGCAACTGTTCCTCGTTCTTGGGGAGCAGGTGTTTTCGTCGCTGGAGAGAACCTTTCCCGCCAAGGTCATAAAGATAAGTGAGTCCAGACGATTGAGCACCAGGCTCACTAAACAAATGCAAATACACATTTCAATAAGTTTGAATAAATTATTCAGCCTCTTGCACCCTTCCGACGAAAGGCTGACTTGCCAGAAGGCTGGCTCTCATAAAACCGTGAGAGCCAATAATGGGCATGATCCTGATTTCTCAGCTCTCATCCGATTTTACTGGTTCGCTCTGCCTATCGGTAGGCAAGGTGAGTCTGTAAAATCCTGGCCCTGATGTCTGGTATTACAAATTGACCAGTTTTCTGGAAGGTTGTGAATTACAATGAAGACATATTAAGATTTCCTTATAAAATTTCACACCTGTTGATGTCAAAAACTACTTCACACAATTTACTGTAATTGTACTGGAACTGATATTTGAATTTCCATAATACTACACTCAAGCAGAGATAAAATCAGGACAATAGCTACACAGAAAGGTATTTTCCCCATCTCATCAAGATGGATAATGAATCATTCAGAAGTTGATAGCTGGGACATTACAGAATCTAATCATTTAAATTATAGGACCATAGTTATAATCTATCCAGACATAAATCTTCCAAATTCATTATGGAAGAAGAGTTCATGTGACTAGAACAATCATTGTTTGAAATCACCTTTCATACGGCATGCAAGTTGCTAAAGCAGAAATCTGGAAAAATCTACCACTGGGCCAGTAATCCTCTCCTTCTCCCTTTCTCTCTCAAGATTCAAGGCCGCAAAAATCATTGACTTCTAGAAAAGACAGGTTGTGTTCTAGAAGGAAATTGCCTCCAACAATTCTAGCTTTACGTGGGTTTTAACTCCTGAAATCTCAAGGCCACTGTGGGGAAAGGTCTGTTGCAGCTACAGGAACTAGCAAAGGGTCAAAAATGGAGAGCTCTTATTTTCCTCTTGCACATAACTTAAATTTGGCCAGGAAATTAACAACCTACTGTATAACAGTTGGTTTATGTATGTAGGTGGATGTTTTGTGAACATTGACATACAGGCTTACCTTTGAAATATTTTTACATCTCTACCTTTGTGTGTTTTAATTCAATAATCACTCAGCCCTCTTTGTTTTAAAAGTCAAGAAAGCCTGGCAGACTTGTTTCTATATAATTAGTACATAAATGATTAAGCGTAGACATTGCATAAATACCTCATCCTTGCTGAACCTACGAAAGAAAAACATGTTATGGTCAGATTTGGAGTAGTATGATAGGAAAGTCAATTTTACCTCTCCCATTGGCCGTAACATAGAATCACTGCATTCAGCCCATCAAGTCTGCACTAACAACAATTCCATCCAGGTTCTATAAATCCCTATAATCCTATGTATTTATTCTGCTAATCCCCTGACATTAAGGGGCAATTTATCATGGCCAATCTACCTAATCTATACACCTTTGGGCTGTGGAAGGAATCTGGAGTACCTGGAGGAAAACTACGCAAAGATGGGGAGAATGTGCAAACTCCACAGTCACCTGAGGCTAGAATTGAACCTGAGTCCCTAGTGCTGTGAGGCAGTCATGCTAACCACTGTGCCACCAACATATATGGCTTGGAATCAGATGTTTGATTAGGCTCCTGTACAGCTCCCTGGCATGCTTTACTTTGTTGAAGGCACTAAATGGATGCAAGTTGTTGTTTGTAAGACAAGGATCCAAAGACTTGTGCCTCTCATCCCTTTTGTTCCCTACAATCTTACTCACCTGCCCCATGCCTCTGTAGAAGCCTGCTACCTTCTTCTCTTACAGGAAAGGCCAAGAGATGTGGCACGAGGGTGAGAATATTGCATTCTTTCCTGCAATCATGCTTCATTATAATGAGAGAAGGCAGAGACTGCTCCAGCTCCAATCCTCAGCAAGAGTCACAAGTGTAATGTAGGAAAGAATAGAATATCATTAGGATATAGTGTGATACTGCATGGTTATCTTCTGTAGCCAGACATGTACTTTTTAAATATATTCACATGGAACACTAATGCATTTCCTGCGATAAATCAAATTATTCATCATTTTATAAGAGGATTCTTATACTATGTAATGCGCAGTGTATGATTTCTGTAAGAAATATGTTCCCTTTAAGCTCACAATGTCCATTTTCTTCTGTAAGAACTGACTCAGGTTAGACTTGAACGCTTAGGTGAGGGAACTCTGCTGGCTGGAAAAGCGCTTGCTCAGAAGCACCCAATACTTTAGAATTGTTTTGCATTCAGCATGTGCAAGATCTGGGGAAATTCTACCTGCTCCCAGCCTGCAAAGTGGGATGGACACTCATCCCACCACCTTCCTGCCCACCATAGTGTGCCTATGGAAAGGACCTTCTCATAGTGGGGGTACAGGGAGAGAAATGAACCTCAGTGGGGAGGGATGTTATGATGGCCATGACGGATTTTCAACAGATCTCCCCACGGGCTTCATGCAGTACAAACTACCTTATTGAGTGAGCAGAGGCCCATCCAATGGGAAGCAAGCAGCAAGGGAGGTACAGGGTTAAAAACCCTGTTGCTTCAATCAGAACCAGTATCCTGTAGGTCATAGAATCATACTGTGCAGAAGAGGCCCTTCAGCCCATCAAGTCCACACTGACACATTAGAAACAACTGAACTCCCACATAATCCCATCTGCCAGCATTTGGCACATAGCCCTTAATGTTATAATGTGCCAAGTGCTCATCTAGATACTTTTTAAAGGATGTGAGGCAGTCTGCCTCCACCACCCTCCCAGGCAACGCATTTCAGATTGTCACGACCCTCTGGGTAAAAAGACTTTTTTCTCACATCCCCCCTAAACCTTCTGCCTCTCACTTTGAACCTCTGTCCCCTTATGACTGACCCTTCAACTAAGTGGGATAGCTGCTCTTTATCCATTCTGGCAATATCCCTCATAATCTTGTACACCTTGATCAGGTCGCCTCTCTGCTCCAATGAAAACAACCCAAACCTACCCAACCTCTCTCCATTACTCAAATGTTCCATCCCAGGCAGCATCTTGGTAAATTTCCTCTACACCCCTCCAGAGCAATCATGTCCCTCCTATAATGTGGAAATCAGAACTGCACACAATACCCTAGCTGTGGCCTCACCAAAGTTCCATACAACTCCAACTTAACTTCCCCAATTTTGTAACCTATGCCTCGATTGATAAAGGCAAGTGTCCTGTCTGCCTTTTTCACCACCTACTAACATGCGGTTCCGCTTTTAGAGATCTGTGGACAAACACGACAAGATCCCTTTGTTCAACAGAACATCCTGGTGTCCTACCATTCATTGTGTGCTTTCTTGCCAAATTACTCCTTCCAAAGTGTATCACCTCACACTTTTCAGGATTAAATTCCATCTGCCACTTATCTGCCCATTTGACCATTCCGTCTATATCTTCTAGTAACCCAAGACACTCCGCGTCACTGTTAATCACCAGGTCAATCTTTGTGTCATCCACAAAATTATTAATTCTACCCTCCACATAGTCATCAATGCACTTATATACACATTTCAAGAAATCTACACCATCCAAGCCCTTAATGCTATGTATATCCCAGTTAATGTTGGAAAAGTTTGAATCGCCTAATAAAATAACCCTATTGTTACTGTTTTTATACACCTCCACAAACTGAGCACATACCTGTTCCTCAATATCCCTCTGACTATCTGGGGGCCTATAATAAACACCTAATAATGTGGCTGCCCCTTTTTTATTCTTAAGCTCTACCCATAAAGCTCAATTTGATGTCCCTTCCAATATATCATCCCTCCTTACAGAAGTAACTAACTCCTGAACTAATAACGCAATGCTTCCTCCTCTTCTACCTCCTCCCCTGTCTTGCCTGAAGATTCTATGTCCTGGAATGTTGAGTTGCCAATTGTGTCCTTTCTTCAACCATGTCTCTGTGATGGCTACCATAACACATTTTTATCATTGCCCTAAACTCATCTGTTTTACCTGCAATACTCCTGCCATTAAAATAGAGGCCATCCAGCCTGGCCTTACTCTCTTGAAAATTAATACTCACTCTGGCTTGTTTGTTTTGCTGTTTGATTCTGTGCCCTTATTCTGCTAACAGTCTGTGTCCCCTCCCCCTGCCAAATTAATTTAAACTCATCACAACAGCACTAACAAGACTTTCTGCAAGGATGTTCGTCCTGTTCTGGTTCAGATGTAGACCATCGCGTTTTTATAGGTTCCACCTTCCTCAGAAATGGTCCCAGTGATCCAGGAATCTAAAACCCTCCCTCTTGCAACAACTCTTAAGCCACGCATTCATCTGCACTATCCTCCTATTTCTGTGCCTGCTAGTATGTGGTCCCTGGGTATGGACTTGCAGGCTGTAAGCCACAGGTCCAGTACTTTCTTATACTGCTATTAAAGGGCTTTTGTTGATGGAAGACTGGCCTTAGTAGAATTACTATAATTTCTGAAGAAAAGCCCTCTGAAATGGTCTCACAAGCCATGCAATTGAAGGGCAGTTAGGGATGGGCAATAATTATAGACCCAGCCAATGTCACCCATATCAGATGGATGAATAAACAAAAAAATTAATCAATCCTCCCGTGTCTTATTGCTGTGTAGCTGCTCACTGAGCAGTCGGATAGCTTTGCTCCAATGTAGATTTGGGGAGGGGGGTGGTGGGGAGAACATGCTCTCTCCACGTGACCTTCAACACCCTTCTCCACCCTATGTTATTCAAGTTCTGTTGCCTGTATACATCATTTTAAACTATTAACAATATAGTTATTTGTATAAATTAATTCATTAAAAATCTTAAACCTGCATGCAATTCCTACCTTTTCTTTCAATACAAACTTTTGTTGTACTTTGCAAGTCATGTTTTTTTGATGCCGCCAAAACCCATTTATTTTCTTTTATTAAATTGTGGGATTATGGGTGTCACAGGGTTTATTGTCCATTCCTAATTATCCTTGAGAAGGTGGCACTGAGCTGCCTTCCTGTACCTCTGTAGTCTGTATGGTGGCGGTACACATACACTGCTGCTGGGGAGAGAGTTCCAGCATTTTGACCCAGCGACAGTGCAGGAACAATATATTTCCAAATCGGGATGGCGGTTCACAACTGCTGTGTTATGGGAAGTTTACAAGTGTACCATGGCTGCGAGTTTTAAACAGCGTGTGCCACAGAGCCTGAGGAAGAAAGAAACTGGGACCTGGGAGTGTGGTGGTGAAAAGAGAGGGTATACGGGAACCAAGGGTGTGGTAGACCCAGAGTGGGAATGTGACCTAACCTACTAACCTCATATCCTTCCCCCCTTGCCATGTTATGCATCTTCATGGACCTGGTTTGAATCAGGAGCGTGGTGACAATATTGATGCTGAGGCCTCAGAACAAATACCTGGGTTTGAACAGCGACGCTGTGCTGTTAGTGGGAGCTGAAGATCGTCATCTGTACAACTTGCAGCAGCGATCCTGAAGGAAAACAAGTCCTTTGAACTGAATATTCACTTAGTGAAACGCCTGCTATTATCTGTGAAGAATAAGTGCACCAGACCACAAATAGACCTCATTGTCTTCCTCATGGATTTGTGTAGTCGGCACAGTGTAGAAACTGTGAAGGTGCCTTTGGCCTATGTTGATGTGACTTTCTTTCTTGGGAAAGTTTGCTTCCTATCAGTTGGGGGCAAGGCTGTTCTGCATCAATCAGGAGACACAGAGCGGAATTTTCCCATCCTATCTGCCATGGGAATAGTAGCGGGACGGACCATCGTCCGTTGACTTCAGGTGGGAATTTCTGGCCTTGGGGGTGAGCGTGGCCAGAAAATCCCGCCCACACACTCTGAAGCAACAGGCAGATTCCTGCTCAAGCCCCTGATTTCTGTTGAGCTGGAATCCACAGGGAAGATATTCCTGATAGTTACAGACTTCTTCAGATATTGAAGGTTGCAGCAGGCCTGGAAGTAGGTGTCTCTGCACTTGCACTCGGCTCATCGAAAAGACTCTCCTTCAAAACCAAAATGGAGAGATGCTGAGCAATAGATTGTGCTAATGATAACTCTTATCATGAACTCACGATTGCAGAGCCACTCTGTTTTTGCCATATTCACATGTGTACATTGAACTGCAATTTATCTTTTGTTCAGTCAGCAAAAAAAAACCCATTATAATGCAGATTTTCTCAGCCTTGGAATTTGCCAAAGAGATTATTCCTTTCAATTGTTTCTGTGAAGCTATTTTAAATAATACAATGCACAATAGAAATAAAGAATATATATTTGGAAGGGAAGAAAATGCTTGGACACTCTGGCGTATCTGTTATCAAACAAAAAATTGTTTTTCATACACGACTAGATTTGTATGCAGACTCATATTTTAATGAAAACATTCCATGAAGTTACTGCTCCAAGTTTGTTTTCCTCGTGGCAGGACTGAAACTTGATTAAGTATTGACAAGGTATAGCAATGGTCTTTTTGCATTTTACAGTGCTCTACATGTTATATGCCTCCCCCCACTCTTTCATTCAAAATAGATTACAGTTACTTTTAAGCAGCTGATGGAATCTGGTTTAAACACTGGCTTGTGTGACCAATGATGTCATCTGACCCTCTGTTGCTTGGCCCACTTGGAATCTTCAGCGTGAATATTTTCAGCCCTTTGATTTGGAAAGATTTCAGTGTAATTTCAGTATAATTTATTTCATCTGTCAAGAGCTACTCATGCCCCCCCATCATGATACCAACAGATGGCACAATTGAACAGTTTAAGGCAGTGGTTTTCAACCGGTGTGCCATGGGAACATCCAAAAGCTGACTGGGAGAGGCTGTTCACAGGTAAAGCAATGCCAGGCAAGTGGAAGCTTTCAAAAACAAAATAACGAGAGTTCAGGGCCACCATGTTCCTGTTAGTATGAAGAGCAAGACTGGCAGGAGTAGGGAACACTGGATGACTTTGAGATATTGAGGCTCTGGTCATTAAAAAGGAGGAAGCACATGTGAGGTATAGGCAGCTGGGGCTAAGTGAACCCCTTGAGGAGTGTCGGGGGTGGAGGAGTACACTTAAAAGGGAAATCAGGAGGGCAAAAATGTGACACAAGATAGCTTTCGTAGAGAAGGTAAAGGAGAATCCAAAGAGATTCTACAAGCATATTAAGGGCAAACAAATAACTAGGGAGAGAACAAGGCCCCTTAATGCTCAACGAGGTTGTCTATGTGTGGAGCCACAGGAGATGGGTGAGATCCTAAATGAGTATTTCTCATCATTATTTACCATGGAGAAAGACTTGGAACCTAGGAAACTTGAGAAAATAAATAGTGATGTCTTGGAAAGTATCCATGTTACAGAAGAAAAGATGCTGGAGATTTTAAAATGCACAAAGTTAGGTAAATCCCCATGACCTGATCAAGTGTATCCCAGGACTTTGTGGGAAGCTAAAGAAGAAATTGCAGGGCCCCAGCCGAGATATTTGTATCATCGACAATCACAAGTGATTCCACAAGAGGAAGGCAAATATGCTGTTATTTAAGAAAGGTATCAGGGTAAAAACAGGCAACTACAGATCGATGAGCCTAACATCAGTGGTGGGTAAGTTGTTGGAAGGGATTTGGAGACAAGACCTATATGCATTTGAAAAGGCAAGGACTGATTAGCACTGCTTTGTGTGGGGGAAATCATATATTACTAGATTGATAGAGTTTTCTGAAGCGGTGAACAAGAAAATAGATGAGGGCAGTGCAGTAGACATTGTCTACATGGACTTTAGCGAGGCCTTTGAGAAGATATCACATGGCAGACTGGGCAGTAATGTTAGATCACATGATATCCAGGGAGAACTAGCCAATTGGATACAAAATTGGCTTGCGGTAGGATTAGGGAGTGGTGATAGAGGGTTGTTTTTTCACACTGGAGGCCTGTGACCAGCAGTGTGCCACAGGGATCGCTGCTGGGTCCACTGTTTTTTGTCATTTATGTAAATGATTTGGATGAGAATGCTTGCGGATGACATCAAAGCTAGTGGTGTAGTGGACAGTGAAGAAGGTTATCTTAGACTGAAGCAGGACGTTGATCAACAGGGTCAGTGGGACAAGGTATGGCAGATGGAATTTAATTCAGATAAATGTGAGGTGTTGCATTTTGGTAAGACAAACCAGGGCAGAACTTATATAGTTAATGGTAGGCCTGGGAGGTGTTGTTGAACAGAGAAAACTAGGAATGCAGGTACATAGTTCTTTCAAAGTGGCATCACAAGTAGACAGGGTGGTGAAGGTGGCGTTTGGCACACTTGCCTTAATTGGTCAGAGCATTGAGAACAGGAGTTGGGATGTTATGTTACAACTGTACAAGACAGTGGTAAAGCCACATCTGGAGTACTGCATACAATTCTGGTCACTCTGCTATAAAAGGATGCTATTAAACTGGAAAGGGTCCAAAAAAAAGTTCTACATGAATGTTATCGTAACTGAAAGACTTGAATTATAAGGAGGAGGATAGGCTGGGATTTTTTTTCCCTGGAGCATAGAAGGATGAGGGTGATCTCTTAGAGGTTTATAAAATCATGAGGAGCGTAGATGAGGTGAATAGCCAAGGTCTTTTCCCCAGGAGAATAGAGGGCATAGGTTTAAGGTGAGAGGGGTAAGATTTCAAAGGGACCTGAGGGGCAACTTTTTCACAGAGAGAGTGGTGAATTTTTGGAATGAGCTGCCAGAGGAGATGGTAGAGGCAGGTACAATTACAACATTTAAAATACATTTGGACAGTGCATGGATGGGAAAGGTTTAGAGGGATGTGGACCAAACGCAGGCAAGTAAGACTAATTCAGCCTACAAAACTGGTCGGCATGGACAAGTTGGGCCAAAGGGCCTGTTGAGGTGGCCCTCCCATTAACTGCCCCTGGATCAGAAGGCTCTGCACACATTGGTTGCCCCAGGTTTCCCACTAACCCCGTAATTTGTGATTTACTCAACTTTGCGTTTTGCTCTGATCCATTGAATTTGAATTTCAATTATCCGTTCAATTGCTTAGTAAAAATTATACTTTTGAAAATATTGTTACAAATGTGAAATTCATAAGGTGAAAAGGTGAAATTCAAATATCCAAACCAAGTGCTGCATGTGTAACAGATTTGGAGCTATGAATATTTAGAAATAGTTGAGAAGTAAAAGTGATGTTTGTGAGTAATCGATTCAGCTGAAAAAAGTGTGTTTGTCTCATTGAAGTGTGCAAGTGGCTTTGTACTGATGAGTTTAGAA
Source organism: Carcharhinus amblyrhynchos (assembly GCF_965287045.1). Classification (NCBI taxonomy): domain Eukaryota; kingdom Metazoa; phylum Chordata; class Chondrichthyes; order Carcharhiniformes; family Carcharhinidae; genus Carcharhinus; species Carcharhinus amblyrhynchos. Next base: position 79,975,025 of record NC_137326.1, on the reverse strand, counting down.
GGACGAGGAGGGAATCTCATTGAAACTTACAGACTAATGAAAGGCCTGGATAGAATGGACGTGGGGAAGCTGCTTTCATTAGGAAGCGAGACTAGGATCTGAGGCACAACCTCAGCATAAAGGGATAATTCTTTAGAGCTGAGATAAGGAAGAATTTCTTCAGCCAGAGGCTGGCGAACCTTTGGAATTCGTTGCCACAGGAGGCATGGGAGGTCAGGTCGTTGAGTGTATTGAAGACTGAGATATATATGTTCTTGATTGTTAAGGGGATCTTATAGAAAAAAGTCAGGAGAATGTGGCTGAGAAATTTATCAGCCATGATTGAATGGCGGAGCAGACTCGATGGGCTGAATGGACTAATTATGCTCCTATATCTTATGATTACTAAAAAGATTGGGGAACACCGAGTGGTACTCATCATGGGTTTGGAAGGTGTTGTCAAAGGACCCTTGGTGAGTTCCTGTAGTGAACATTACAGATGGTACACATTGCTGCCACTATGGTGGACTGAGTGAATATTTGTGGAAGGTGTGCCAATCAGTGGGCTATTTGTCTTGGATGGTGTTGAATGTTTTGGCTGTTGTTGAAGCTGCACTCATCCAGGCAAGTGGAGAGTATTCCATCACACTCCTGACTTGTGTCTTGTAGATAATGGACAACCTTTGGGGAGGCAGGAGATAAGTTACTCACCACAGGATCCCCAGCCTCTGACCTGCTCTTGCAGCCACAATATTTATATAATGAGTTCAGCTGCATTTCTGGTCAGTGGTAACCCCAGGCTGTTGATAGTTGTGTGAACCATCATCAATGGGAAAGCTGCAACAAGTAGTCAAATAGATGAAAAGAAACAATGTCTGCAACCCTGATGATAAACCAGCCAAGGCTTTCAAAGCTGGTGGACTTTTTCTTACATCAAGACTCCACTCACTCATCCTGGATTTGGAAAGAAAAATAACGACTCCTGTTCACACCAGCTGGATTCTCTGCTCCTCCTGGTGTTGTGAGATTTCTTATTGTGTTTACCCCAGTCCAATACTGGCATCTCCACATCATGTCCCCTGCAGTGCACAAAGATTTGGCTGAATATCAAATTCTCCATCCTCACTTGCAAACAATGCAGGGTGTGAATGGCTGGAGAACTCTGGCCATGAACGACAGTTTACGGGTGACTACAGAGTCTTTGTTAGATTTGCAAACCACTCTTGGTCTCTTCATTTCTACATACAAGAAATCAGGCTTGTCTTTCAAAGTTGTCAAAACAAAACTCAACAATCACCACAGATCTCTACCGCAATTCTCCTCAGAAATTAGTGCAGTGGGCCAGGAGATTCTCGTGTCAGCTGATTCACAGGGTTCGCACACGCGTTCGCACCCACTAGCATCTCCCAGTGTTGGATCGGCGGAAAGACCAGTTCAACTTATTTTCAATGTGGCTAGCAGACCCGGGACTGAAATCTTCAGGCCTGCTAGCATCCCCCACCCTACCCCCGCCTGAGTGGTTCACTCCAGCTAGAGTGAAGAGGGGCAATCGGGGCTCTCCAGGGGGTCGGGTGGTGGGAGGGGTGCCCACTGGGCACTGGCATCAGTGCCAGCCTCTGCCCCCGGCTCTTCCCATGGCGCCAAATGCCAGTGACCAGCGGGCACATTGGCCCCACCCATTGGGCATGGGGCAGTGCCCATGGATGGGGTTCCCACTGCCATTCTGCAAATAGGTGAGTAAGGGAAAGAGGGAGGCCAGTGATCAGGTAGGGGGTGGGGGTGGGTCAGCCTGCGGGGGCAGGGCGGGATCAGGACTGTCTGGGGAAGGGGGATGGAGTGCAGTTGGTGGTCAGGACTGTGGGGGTGGGGAAATCGGGGGGGAGCGCATGGGGGCGTGGGGGCAGAGATCAGGGCAGGCCAGGAGAGGTGGTTTTGGGGCTGGCCGGCCCAGGAATGGTCGGGGGCGGGGGTGGGGGCAGTGATCGGGCCATGGGCGAACAGAGGGCTAGTGATGTGGAGGCCGTGGGGGCTGGCCAGTGATTGAACATGCGCATCTCCGTGCTGACAAATCAGTGCACGCGTAGTGGCCTGCTCAGTGCTATGCTGCAGGCCTTTCAAGTAGGAATAGGGCCTGCTTCCTGAATTTTAATCATATGCATGATAGTGACCTTTACAGTGCACAGAGTGTGGGAGATTCTTCTCTGAACTCCCACTGAAAAAAAAGCGGGAATTATTCAAGTTTTCACACAAAATTGATACTTAGAACTTTTTTGGGTGAATTTCTGCTCTGGTAGGCCAAATATTCCACTGCTGGTATATGTTGAAGGAGAGACTGTATAATATGCTAAGCAGCCACATTGGTCAAAAGGCCACTATTAATGAGGAGCTCGCATAATAGGTCAACCTCCTACAAACTACAGAGTAAGCTTCTGACAACAAGGACTACCAAAAGTCAACAAGAATCCTAATGTACAAAGCACTTGTTGTCATCAAATTCCTGCACTGTGGTGAAATTTGGATTACATATCACAACACATAAGAGCATTAGAGAAATTTAATCAGCAATGCCTCCAACAACCCTCCAGGGTCACAAGGAGGACTATCACAAATTCCTAAAAAGTCAACCTTGATGGACTAGACACCATGTCCGAGTGGCCAAAATGAGTCTCCTCTGCCAGGTCCTCTTTTTCCCAACTTTCAAATAGCCAATGTTCCAGGGAGGATAAAGAAGGTGCCTCAAGGACACTCTGAAGCCCTCCCTGAAATGTGGAACCATTGGTAGCAAGCTCCTCCCAGTCATTAATATCAATCGTTCAGAATGGTGACAGCTTCTGGAACTTCTTCACCAAAAGAGGAACTTCTTCACCAAAAGGGTTGTGAATCTGTGGAATTCCCTGCCCAGTGAAGCAGTTGAGGCTACCTCATGGACTGTTTTTATGGCAAAGATAGATAAATTGTTGAACAGTAAAGGTATTAAGGATTATGGTGAGTGGGTGGGTAAGTGGACCTGAGTCCATGGAAAGTTCAGCCATGATCTTATTGAATGGCAGAATAGGCTCGAGGGACCAGATGGCCTCAGCCTGCTCCTAGTTCTTATGTTCTTATCCATAAAGCTGCAACACATCTTGTGAGTCCCAATGCGTTAATGAAGATTCAGAGCAGCAGCAGAGAAGGTAAGAAAGAGAAGCAAATCCCATACTCCAGATCTCATAACCTCATGTGATATTTTATCCCTTATGCCAGAGATCTTGGGTTGAAATTCAGTCACATGGCAGAAACTTGTGACACGGTGTAGACATCATCCTTGAATTGATGCACCGCCAATAATGAATAGAAGGATCCTGTACTGAATTAGACCCTTCTGCTAGTGGAGATGCTGCTGTTGGTAAGAGAATATAATTGTCAAGTGAGTAGTTTAACAAGATGTTTTTTGAAATGTATATGGACATAGGAATTTATACCAGAAATATAAATATAGCAACTGAAATTATGACCTGAAAACGGGGACTGAAGTACATCTGTACACTTGTCCCATTATGCCCCACTTATTCTGGAATCTACACTTGAGGGTAGATTAGCTACAAATCATCTGCCTGTTCCAGAAACCACCCAACCTTCAGAATTGGAAACCAAGCAATGGTTGGTCTATCCACAACACCATTTTTTATACCCGTGTGACAAGAGGAGAATCTACCAATTGACTTTGACTTCCCATGTGCGATGGCAGGGGAACAACGAGTCAGTTATAGACAAGAAAAATCCTCTGGATGCGGGAGATCTAAGATAAATTAGATTTATTACACAGGTTCCATATTCCTCAAGGGTTGGAAAGTCAGTAGCTTGTGAAGTCGAGATCACCAACTTGACAACTGAACAAAAGTAAGTCACTACATCAAAACAAAAGTAGACAGAGATTCACTTCCATATAATTTTAGGATCAAACGTAATACTACTTCAACCCAACCAAATAAGTGGGTTGGAATCACTCTTCCAAAAATTGACTGCCAGGGACACATGCCGCAGCAGTAATCCAGCATGTATTTGGTTCAAATATCACTGTAGTTCTTGATAACAAATACATACTCAATAGAAGAAATACTGGGGACTGACCAAAAATAAACAGGTGTGAGAACATAATTAAGAGGGGGAAGAGAAACAGGTCAGAGACAAGTGCACTTCATTAACTCAATAAAATTTGCATAAGAAATAAAAGGAAGCAAATGTGTTCAAGAGATTTTTTTGCAATTAAGCAGTTTGCTCTGAAGTTGAAAGTACAGTGCAAGATATTGCTGGGAATCACAAAGATGTATTAATAAAACGAACATGAAGCAAAGGTTTTGAAGAATCCCCAAGCTCGTATCCCTCAATATTCCCATTTCATTTACAGACTTTATTATTGTTTGATCTGTAAATCTGTCAGACGCACCAAATTTCCTCACATCAAAAACATCCTGAGTTCTTTTGTGCCAGTTGCCAACTTGTCATGGCATTGTGTGCTGCATAATTCTCAAGTGTAGATTACTGAGTGCCACAATTAATTTGAACCTTGTTTATCATTATTAGAGGCGGTTTACAATTCACTGGCTGTTGTATATACACATATTCTACAAAGGGCTTGCCAGTAGCTGTCATACTTTAGTGCTTGCATACGAAATTCATAAGCCAGCCCTTGACACACGGCAGCAGAATGAACGCACTTTAGATGTAGAACAACAGCTGGCTGTGAGGGAGAGATAAGACCACAACAAAATCAAGGGATTAGGATGAAATAAAGCAAACGAATAAAACTCAAATAAGATAGGAAGCTGGGATGAAGGATAATGAGGCGAGGGGTGAAGTAACACAACAGAATCTACTCGAGCTTATTCTTACCCCTCTGTCCTCAGTCTTCTACAAGATTGATCTACAGCACAAGCCCTGGAAAAAACACTTCATCTGTGATTTGGCATTTTGCAAAAATCTGGCCTCAACATTGAGCTCAATAACTTTGGGTAATAACCAGGGCTCCCATTTGCTCGGACTGTGGGTGCTGGTTGTTGTTTTGCTGGAACCATTTACACTTCCTTTGGAGTCCTCTTCTGCTTCTTGTCCCTTTACTATTGCATTCTACTTTATATAACCACCCCTTTTGTCATTAGTTTGTTCCCTTCTTTTGGTCGATCAAATAGCCTCCCTTTCTGACCCAGTCAGTATCTTTTTCCCAGTCTCTGTATGTAAATAAAGTAAAAGGTCTGACAACACCAGGTTTTAGTCCAACCGATTTATTTGATAATAGACTCACAAGCTTTCGAGGTTTCCCTCTTCGTCAGGTGAAACCTCGAAAGCTTGTGAGTCTATTATCAAATAAATCGGTTGGACTAAAACCTGGTGTTGTCAGACTTTTTACTGTGTTTACGCCAGTCCAACGCCGGCATACCCACATCATGTAAATAAAGTCCCAGAAATCAGTGTCTGTTTGGGATCCCAGCATGAATCCATCCTCTCCATCTTTCCCGTGGATGGAATCAGAAAGAATCGGGGCATCTCTTGGGTCTATTGGGTTAACAATTAAGGGATTGTTGATGTTATTAAGAAGTCACTTGTCTGGGACATGTTAACCAATGGAACCTGCTTCATGACTTGTCAGCAATTCTTCAGAGTCACCCTGGCAGGTACACATCTGGAAGAGCTTCCTCATTGAAACTGGAGGAGATTTTGACCAGTTACTGTGAAGAGTTCTAGCCATGGCCATGGACATTCTGCTGTTCTCTTCAAATTGGTTTCACTGATTGACAGGTGATTTCCAACTTCTTGAAAGCCACGCCATCAATATGTCACATGATCAGACTCTTAAAGAGACCCTGTTCCTACTAGGAACCAACATGAGTACATAACAGTGCCACTGCCCTGTTCCATCCCCGTAGCTCTGCCAGTTTATGTCCCTCAAGTGCCAATCCATTGTTCTTTTGAAATCTGAGATCATCTCTGCTTCCTGCACCCTCATAGGAAATGAGTTCCAGGTCATTACCACTCATTGTGTAAAAAACTTTTTCCTCACATCTTCCCTGCAATTACCATGGCTACATAGCAGTAATCCTGATGCAGAATAACAAAATAGGAAATCACATTATGGTACATGAATCTTCCCCTGGAAGTGAATTGGAAAACAGGACATACAAATTATATGATGTACCCACCACTTTGTGAGTTGCATAGTGTTTTGCCCACGTATCTCGTACTACTGGATCTTAAAAATTGTGAACTCTACTCTTTGCACCATCAGCTACTGGAAAAATGTTTTTCTTGTCCTCCATATCTAAACCTCATAACCTTGTGCACTTCAATCAAATTGCCCGTCAAATCTCCTGTGCTTCAAGGAGGACAAGCCCAGCTTCTTCAACCTATTCTTGTAGTTAAATTTCCTCCTTTGTGAAACCATTCTGGTAAATCTCATCTGCAGCCTCTCAAGGCCTTTCACATCCTCCCAAAAATGTGGTGACCAGACTGGATGCAATGCTCTTGCTATGACCAAACCAGATCTTTATAAAGGTTTAGCATAACTTGCCTGCTATTGCCTATCCTTAGAAACTAAGGTTACTGAGACTACACAAAGCAGTAGAAGATAAAGTGAGCCTCAATCCTTCATGCTAACAGTTTAGAAACGATTCTTAAATTACACTGGCCTGTACCATGTTTTCAGCTGCTAACTGCAATTGCCATGGCTACATAGCAGTAACCCTGACACAGAAAAATAAAATAGCACATTATGGTACATGAGCTTTCTCCTGGAAGTGAAGTGGAAATACAGGAAAAACAAATTATGTGATTCATCCACCACTCTGTGAGTTTCATAGTGTTTTTCCCACATACCTCATGTAATACTGGATTTTGAATATCAAAGACTTCTTTGAAAAGGTCAGTATTTAAATGTGTACACATATGATCATTAAACTTAGAAAGATCACTGAAAAATAAAATTTTGCATTTGCACAATATAACTCTCAGAAATGGCTTAAAGTGCTTCCTGTGAAGTTACGTTGAGATGTTGTAACCGTTGCCTCATGGCCAACATAGAAGCCTTTCTCCAAATAGTTACATCCAGTGAAATTATGCTCACACTTTCAGTGGTACTGGTTGAGGAATGAATCAAGGGAACTCTATAAACCAAACAAGATGAGCAGGTTCTCAGTTTAACATCCCGTAAAAAGATGTTTCTGACAACATAGTCTTCCTACAGTATTACAGCAGAGTGTCAGACTAGATTATGTTCTCAACTACTGTAATGGGGCTTGGATCAACAACATCTGAATGCAGAGTGCCTATCTGAGACTAATTAATAATAATTGCTGGAATCCAAATGATATAATGTGAGTCATAACGGCAATGACAATTACAATAAGCAAATTCCAGTCACTTTTACATCAGGACAAGACCATTTTCTTTTGTTAATTTGTCTTAGTGTAATTGTATTTCAGTTCACTTGATGGCTAATGGTGGGATAAGGCTGAGCATAAATCTGTGCTGACACAAATTCAAGTCAGCCTTCATGGCAGTGGAGGCATTTGAATTGCTCCCCAGCTTGTATAGAGTTCACTGGGTGAATGGGTGGGAGAATAGAATTAAAATCAGCCCAGGGCTCCTGTTTGAACACTCTACCATGTGCTATTCTATGTGTGAACAGGAAGAGAATGCGTTCTGGCTCAGCTATCATATTGCACATGGAAAAACTTCTGCTCACGCAGAATTACAAATAGCTACGAATACCCAAGTCACATTTGTCTTAGAGATGGGAAAGAAAGTCAATCAGATATGGTGCCCAGGATTCCACATTCAGAAGTCTATGGACAAGCAGCTGAGAACCAATCTCCTAAAAATTCAACCAAAAGAAATCTCACAACCTGCTATGAGCCCTTTGTTTTAAAGCACCCTCACTTCAACTTTAAAATATTAAAGCCAGTCAAACAAACCACAGGACTGCCACGTTGGAGACTGAAAATTGTAAATCAGGGACTCAAGTAATTAATTTGTAAAGGGCCCCTATCTGTATTGTACAAAATCGTGTGTGTGTAGGTATGTGTCAGTGTGTGTTGGTGGCAGAGTGGACGAGGGGCAGACCATGGAAAGGTAACCTTAGGTGGGATATTCTGCTTATGGGGCCAGCACAGCCACAAACCCTGCCCCAGGTGTATGACACTGCATTAATTCAGGGTAAGTGTATGAGACTAGATAACCTTTATTAACACATACAAAAGCTTGCTGTGAATTATATAATTGGAATACTATGCGCACTCCCTGGTTAATAAAAGACACACTTCTTTCCACCGCATACTGACTTCGGGCAGTGACAGCAAAATACATTCAGAAACAGTGTTTGTCAATAAGAAGAGGAATATTCCATTCTGAGGTTTAGTTAACTCCAAAGACATTATTTTGTTAATGATGTTGGTTGTCATTTGCTACAATAAATGTTTTTAAATGTGCAATTTTGACATTTAATTCTTTCAGCTATTAACTGGAGGCTGAAATATCTTTTTAAAGATTATTGGTTTATATGGGGAATCATGAAAATTGCAGTGGTCATAATGTTTTAAGAATTATTTTAATCGGCTACAAAACACTTTTGGATGCCCTGAGAGACACTGAGTAATACAATCTTTCCACCACCAAGGGAACTGAAGCATCATGATATTAAAATGACAAATTTCTGATAACAGAGGTATTGTAATTGCCATTACTTTAAAGGCTGTCATTAAATTGTTTTTCGTTCCAGCAATGCAGAATTTTATTAAACATTAGCATTCTTTGCAACAAACAGAGCACTAAGTGTCTGGTTAGCTCAGCTTACACTGAAAGATTGTTGAATCAAGCCCCATCATAATACTTCAGAACATAATGCAGACTGACACTGCAGTACAGAAGAAACTGAGGTAGGAAAGATACAGTTGAAAGTGGGGCAGTTCTGCTGGATGGCAAGCAAGGTTCCTTGCAGCTGATCTACTTTCATGTAATTGGGAAGGCATAATTATATAGGTCTTTTCCAAATCATCCTGTTCATGAAAATGGGTCCCGGGGAGGGGGAGAGGTCTGGTGTGGGTGGATGGGGGCGTGGTGGTACAGTGGTTAACACTGCTGCCTCACAGTGCCAGGGACCCTGGTTCAATTCCAGCCTCGGGTCACAGTCTGTGGGGAATTTGCACGTTTTCCCCATGTCTGCGTGCGTTTCCTCCGGGTGCTCCAGTTTCCTCCCACAGTCCAAAGGTGTATTGGTTCAGTGGATTGACCATGATAAATTGCCCCTTAGCATCAGGGGGATTAACAGGGTAAATATGTAGGGTTACAGGGATAGGGCCTGGGTGGGATGGTTGTCAGTGCAGGTTAGATGGGCCGAATGGCATCCTTCTGCACTGTAGAGTTTCTATGATTCTTCTTCTATGAATAGACCTGAAACCTGCTCTGCCATTCAATATGATCATGACTGATCCTCTACCTCAATGCCATACTTCTGCTGTCTCCCCATACACCTTGACATTTAAGAGTATAGAAACCTGTTTCCTTTTTAAGTATTTTGAGTGACATGGCTTCCACAGACTTCTGTGGTAGAGAACTCTGCAGGTTGACTAGCCTCTGAATGAAGAAATTTCTCCTCATCTCAATCCTAAATGGCCTACCCTGTATCCTCAGACTGTGGCTACTTATTTTGGAATCCCAGTCAGGGGAAGCATCATTCCTGCAACCAGTCTGTCCAGCCCTGTTAAAACATTAAACGTTTCAATGAAATCCCCCCTGATTCTTCTAAACTCAAGTGAATTCAAGCCTAGTCAATTCAATCCCTGCTCATATAACATTCCTGCCATCCCAGGAATCTGTCTGATGAACATTCACTGTACTTCCTCTATGGTCAGTATATCCTTTCTTAGGTAAAGAGACCAAAACTGCGCACAACACTCCAGAAGTGGTCTCACCAAGGCTATGTACAGCCGCAGTGACACAATCTGGGTCTTGTATCAATTCCTTTTGCAATGAAGGCAAAAACTATTTGCCTTCCTAAATGCTTGCTGCATCTGCATGCTTGCTTTCAATGACAAGTGTATAAGGACAGACACCCAAATCTCTTTGAACATCAACATTTTCCAATCTATCAACACTTAAATAATATTATGCCATTCTGTTTCTCTGTCCAAAATGGATCATTTTACCCTTATCAACATTACACTGCACCTGTCATGCATTTGCCCACTCAACTTGTGTAAATTGCCTTGAAACCTCTTTACATTTGCCTCATCACTCGATCCAACCTACTAATAAGTGATCCAGAAGTCTCAAGATGTGAGTTGGCTCAAAATTGTTCACATGTGGTCCATTTTTGGTGAGTTTCATGCCTCATGTGGGTTAACTGTGCTCCTGAAATCAAGTCACAACTAATCCACATTCTGATTTGATTTTCACACTATTTTTAGTATTGTTGGTGTTGGAAACAACTACTTCATTTGCTTAAAAGAACATTTTTGCATCTTCTTCAAACATAATGGAAGGGCATTTATTTGTCTTTGGAGCTATTTAAATTAACTGAGGATAATCCATCAGTTCCTCAAAAGTGCAAGCCAGATAAAGAAATTCTGACAAAATATGATTAAACTAAGTCACTTAAGTATACATAAAGAATAAAATGTCATTGAACTAACTGGCACAACTTAACTAATGTGGTAAATCAAAGCAACACCTGCACCAACGATAAGGAATATGTTGATGTTTTTCGGTTTAATGCACCCTAGTTCAAATTTTAGTGTTAACTAACACATTCAGCACTGAAAAGATTAATGATTGGATGTAAGGTAGAGGTGATCACAGAGTGCAACTTATCATCAAATGTTTGACATGAGAGTGGGGCTAAGTTCTGGAATGTCCCGTGATTTTACAAATCTCTGAGTTGGGGTGATAGCTACTGAGTAAAGGAAGGTGGAACAGTAAATTTTGGGATGCTTTTACCAGAGTGGAACTGAATCTGGAAACCCTCAGAGTCTTTTGCTACTTAAATTTAACAGATTTCCTTTAACCAGTTAATGGTCAAATACAAAAGGGCACAGATTCATGGTGATTAACAAAAGAACCAAAGGCAACATGAGGAATAATGTCCTTACTTAATGAATGATTAAGATTTGGAATATACTGCCTGATAGGGTGGTCAATGTAGTTTCATGGTAGCCTCCAAAAGCAAATTAGAGAATTACCTGGAAGGCAGAAAATGAGTTAGATATGGGGAAGTGCAGGAAATGAGACTGACTTGATTGATCTTTGAAACAGCAGTATATACTCAGTGGGCTGTAGGTCCTCCTTCTGTGCTATACTATTCTATGAACAACAACTTGACCTTATATAGCACCCTTGATCCAGTAAAATGTCCCAAAATGTTCACTGGTGCATTACAAAACAAAATCTGATGTTAAGCCACATGAAAAGACCTTAGGATAAATAAATGATCAAAGCTTGGTGAAAGAGATAGCTTTAGAGGAACTTCTGAATGAAGGAAGGAGTGGAAGAGAGGCAAGAGGTTTAGAGAGGGAATTTCGGAGCACAGCACCATGCCAACTGAAGGCAGCTGCCAATGGCGGAATAAAAGTTGGGAATGCTCAATCGTTAGACGGTGGCAGAGACCGTGGTGAGCTGGAGGAGATCAGAGATAGGGAGGGTTGAGATCATGAAGGGATTTGAAAACAAATATGAGAATTTTAAAATCAAAGCATTGCTTAACTATGAGGTGATACAGGTCAGTAAGAATAGGGGCGATGAGTCAATGGAACTTGGTGTGGGCTGGGACAAGGGGCATCAGAGCTTTGGAGGAACCCAAGCTTACAGAGAGTAGAAAGCGGGAGGTCAACTAGGATTGCAATGGAATTATTAATAAGGAATGAATGAGTGTTTCAGCAACAATGTGCTGAAGCAGGGAGATGCAAGGCCATGTGTTATGAGATGTTATTAGGGAGGGATGGAGAGTTGGAGTTAAAATTTGACACCATTGTTGTGAACAGTCTAGTTCAGTCTCAAAAGGTGCTCAGAAGAGGGTTGGAGTTAGTGGAAAGGAAAGAGTGTTTATGATCCACGATCAAACGCAAAGAGCAGAATTTTACCAGCCCTTTGAAGATAGGCTGGGATGTAGGAGACATGGTAAAATGGTAGCAGAAAGCATCACGATGAAAGCCTTGCTTCTCATCTCCAGGAGACATTCTGAAAGCAGCAATGGGTCGGCATGGCAAATTAATTCAAGTAATTGACTACGGATCAGTACTTTGCTGGCATCAGCGCAGACTCTCACTCACCTTCCCTCATCTTCACTCTGGTGGCAATAGTTTCTTAGCTATCCTTCAAGGGATCTTTCTTGTTCCCTGAAGTTTTGGCAACAGCCACCTCATTCAGTGGCGCTGTTGAGCCACCAGCCCTCTGATTGACCCAAAAATCTGAGAGGTTGGCTGCAGCTCTCCATTGGATCGACGTCCCAATGGCAGCCTTTTAATGGTCCAGCGCTCATACAACTGCTTGTGTGGACTCATCCATTTTCAGTCACAATGGAGGGACCATGTAAAATTCAACCCAATGTATTCACCAGCATTTTAGAGTGCTAAAATTGCTCATAATATAACTACTTTGTTGTTTGCTTATATGAACAATTAAAAACGTTTCGACCAGCAGCGTGATAGTCAGGAAAACATGAAAATGAAAACAAAAAGCTCAAAACAATTAAGCTTTGCTGAAGAAGAGACAGACAAAGTTTAAAATGAAACCTCTGCTAAATGGGTCACATTTCTTATCAACTTATTTGCCAGATCTGGAGGCAAAACAATTAACATTCTTTTCTTACACAAAGACAAGCGTCACTGAAAGATTTTAAACTCACTCAAAGTCCTTTCATGTACATAGAGTTAAATCACATCCAACAAGAATTTTGTGCTATTCTCAGCACTCTGATGCCACAAGCAAATGACATTTTCATTTTGGAATCCATTTTAATGACCTGCAATAACCAGGTGAGAAGATGTGATGTCCCTAAATGCTTCACAAACTCAACCTGTTCTTTTTCATTTGCTGCTTAGTATCTTTAGGAAGGCCCTTTCACCCTGCTAACCCCAAGAGATATCTGCTGAGCTTACATACCAATCCGTCATGGTCTAGTCAAAACCTATCAAGCAATAAAGGATTCAACAAATATATCACAAAGTACTGCTGCTCAGAGCAGAGCTTTTGTTTCAACATATTTATAGTGCATTGATCACAAGACAATTACAAATGAGGGGGGCATTTGGGTCCATCTTATTTCATTCATTCTAATCTAATTACATAATTGTTCCTGAAACAATTCCAGGGTTTTCATCTCTACAACTGTACTTTAAAAGAAAATTCACAGGATGTGAGCTTCACTGGCTAGACCAGCATTTATTGCCCAAACCCAAGTGCCCTAGAGAAGATGGTAATGAGCTCCCTTCTTGAACCACTGCAATCTATGTGGTATAGGTGCACTCATGGGCTGTTAGGGAGTGAATTCTAGAATTTTGACTCAGTGACAATGTTCCCATGCATCTGCTGCCCTTGTCCTTCTTGGTGGCAGAGGTCGATGGTTTGGATGGTGCTGTCAAAGAGGCAAGTGAGTTGCTGCTGTGCATTTTATAACTAATATATGCATACTGCTGCCATTGTGTGTCCAAAGTGAAATAAGTGGGAAAATGCTGAATTGGATGCCAATCAAATAGGCTGTTTTTTCCTGGATGGTGTTGAGCTTTGTGAGTATTGTTGGAGCTGCACTCATCCAGAAAAGTGGAGAATATTCCATCACACTCCTAGAAGCTAGTAGAACCTGGATGTTCATTGCATGGCACCACAAAATCACAAGAAAGAATTTGGTAAGTGGTGAAAGAATAAGAAGACTATTCCTAGATATTAGTGATGTAGGATTAAAAGTTCTTCTGGATAAAGTTTCTCATGAGAAACTGCCTCAAACACAACAGTTTTTGTAGGACAAGAACCTCTGAAGATACTTATCAGTGAAATGTGGTTTGAAGATAGCTGTGACATCAAGTATCACCTTAACACCAGGACAGCATGTCATGGTTGGAAATAGTTCAGTAACTTAGTGAAAGGAGACAAGATGGAAGAATGGTGAGCTTCCTATTTTCATGAGCATCATGAATCCTCCGTCCCCAATCATTCTTATTTATTGAATAAAATGATATCTTATTCTTGGTACACTGTGGCTTTTTACATCTAGAACTAAGGTTTGAAACATTCCATCATCTGTCTCTCTTGTTAGTAGCCCCTTGCAGCAGAAATTTATCATAGAACAGAATCCTTTGAGTGCTTGTTTACACAGTCACATTAGCTACCTACTGCCACTGGTAATTACCCTTCAGATGCTTGCTTTAATCAAATGCTACTAATTGTTCCATGAGAAACTGGTATATAATGTCCAGGAGAGGAGGTTGCTGGTGGAAAGAGCAAAGTCTGCCCTCAATAAGGAGGCTACTGAGCCATTGGGTTGCAAATTTCAACTGACAATGGGCACTTGTAAGGGCAGTGGGACAGTGTAAGCTGCAGCTTTAAAGAAACACTCCTTATAATGCTTTATAGAGCCAAGCTCCTACTGCACACCTGAGCTGTCTTCATTTTCATCACCCTCTCTCTACATATGGCTTGACCATTCCAACCTCATTTGCTCTTTTGCCATAAGTCCGGCACAGGAAATGAAAGGGGAAAGGATAAACATGGGAATGAAATCATGGAAAAGGTTTTATACTTATTTAAATCTGTTAGGAATTATAGTGATAATTCCATCCTCTGTACCTCGAGCACACTGCCTCTATTCAATTGTATCCCCTTTGATACCTATCTTCATTATTCCAACCTCCTTTTCACCCCTCTTTCGGCAGTATTTTGGGTTCTACTGTCTGACGTTTCCTCCTTAAAGCCTCCCATCTTCCTCTCCTCCTTTAACACCAGAAGCCTTCTTATTAACATTAAAAGGTATTTTATGAATGCAAGTTGCTGTTGTCATTCACGTTGATGTCCCATCATCCCATATTTGATCTTGGCATTTACAACATTAATTTGGTTTGGTATCTTGTGCAAGCTTGATATATTTTCTTGATTAAGCAGGTCAGAATGTTAAAGGCTCTCTTCAAACACAACTGAGCCATAAGCTTTAAAGATAGTAAAGAGATTCTAAACTCGCCAACAATCAAATAAGCAGGGTATGTTTGTGTTGATTTAAGACACATGATGAATTATATGACAGTGGAACAGCTATCATCAGGTATCTTTCTGGTCTAGTATCATCCTAGTAACTTTATTTTGCATCTTCCTGTATATCTTTTTTTAGAATAAGGATGCCAGAGCTGTTTGCAATATTCCAACCAAAGCTTTTGTTTACAAATTTGACATTACTTCTCTGCTTTTCAATGCTACCTCTTGAGAAATGAAATACAGTGCCTTCTTTGCCTTTTTATGACCTTATTAATCTGTGTTGTTACTTTAGTGATTTCATATATCCATTCCTTGATATCTTTCTCTCCCTAGTTCTTTTAGACATATTTCCAAGATGTAGCCACATTATTCTTCCTATCTCATGCTTCTCTGTAATAAAGTTACTTTCCAATTACATTCCGAATCTTCAAATTTATTAATGTCCTTCCTTGTATGAGTGGCACCTGTGATTTGATATTGTTTGCAAATTTTGAAATTGTACTTTTCATTAGCGTACAATCATTTATGCAAATAGCAAACATCAGTGGTCCCAACACCCATTCTTGTGGAACGTCGTTCCTCACCATTTGTCAGTCTAAATAATTACCTTCAATTGTGGCTATCTGTTTTCTGTTTTGCAACCAGCTTGATATGCTTTCTCCTACAACTCCTTGTCCCTGATCCTTTTATCTTTCGCAATGGCAACTGAAGATGGGCAATAAACACTGGCCCAGCCTGTGACACCCACATCTCATAAATCAAAGTCTGATATTTGGTATCTTTTCAACCCTTCCTCTTCCTTCTTCAAGAATTCAATATAGCTGATCAAGGATGATCTTCACTAATGCAATCCATGATGATTATTCTTTATTATATTTTCTGTGTCTAGATATTTTTCTTTTATCTTTCCGACCAATGACATCAAGATAATTGTCAAAGAATAAATCCAGCATAAAGATGCATTTAAAATATAGGAATAATCTTAGCTGTACATCAATTTTCTGGCACAACTACCTTTATTCATGATTTTGTATATAGAATTATGGCTCTGCTAACTCTTCTCTAACTTCTTTCAAAAAGTGATGATGCAATCCTACTGGAGTAGTGTTTTTAATTTTTACTCCATTCTTAAAGTTACAAAGCCAATGTAGAGAATAGACTGGGCAGACCTGAATCCATCTCCTCGCTTGTTCCAAAGAGCGATTCCAACTGAATCCAATTCATGGTCCCCACATGGGAGACAAACAAGATCTAAGCTGACAAGATGAGGCAATGCACCCCATCTTGGGCTTGATCTCAGCCAAAAGGCTAAGTGGCATACCCCTGCCAGGTAAGTATACCACTTCTCACCTTAATTAGTTTATGAATTATCTCTCCCTTTTCTATCTTAAATATCTTTATTTTAATCTCTTCTTCGATTGTCATGCACAGCATTTGAGTTTCTCCAACTTTCCCCACTGATCTCTGGTCATATAATTAGAACTTTGTCTTAAGCATTGATTGACATTTACTCACCTGATCATTGCAAGAAGTGGTGTTGGTTTCATATAAGCTGATGTGTTGCACATAAACTCAAGTATTGGTCAAATTTTAAAATTGCAACCCATGTGACTGTATTTTATTCATAAAAGTAAATACAACTCCACCTATTTAAATGGACTCACAATAAATCAATATCATATCTACTGAACATCAGTCTCACCTAATATTTTCCTCACTATTGACAGACCTAACTGTGCAGGGATTGCACGCTTTGAATATATGACATTACTATTTATTACAACACAATGAAAGTAATTAGCCAATTTAAGCTGGCCTGTTTCTGTTTACCAATAAGACAGTATAAACAAGCTTTATGCTTCTATCAAGGTTACATTTTAACTGCTAATATAAACTTCACAGGAACATGAGAAATTGGAGACAGAGTCAGCCGCTTGTCCCTTATTTTCCTAATTCAACAAGGTCATAGCTCATACCCAACCCAACTCCATCTTTTTGCACTTTCAGCTCAAATCCAGCCAAAACATTTGACAATTAAGTTGTCAAGTGGTTGATGGTTCAATTCTGGCCTTGGGTCACTGTCTGTGTGGAGT
The DNA here is from genome assembly GCF_965287045.1 of Carcharhinus amblyrhynchos. Lineage (NCBI taxonomy): Eukaryota > Metazoa > Chordata > Chondrichthyes > Carcharhiniformes > Carcharhinidae > Carcharhinus > Carcharhinus amblyrhynchos. Next base: position 79,957,749 of record NC_137326.1, on the reverse strand, counting down.
CTGCACATTCTCCCCATGTCTGCATGAGTTTCCTCCAGGTGCTCCAGTTTCCTCCCACAGTCCAAAGATTGACTTATGATTGTCACATGTGTTAACATACAATGAAAAGTAGTATCTCTTTTGCACTATACTAAGCATACCATTCGTAGAGAAGAAAACGAGAGAGTGCAGAATGTAGTATTACAGTCATAGCTAGGATGTAGAGAAAGATCATTTTAATGAAAGGTAAGTCCGTTCAAAAGTCTGACAGCGACAGGGAAGAAGGTGTTCTTGAGTCAGCTGGTATGTTACCTTAGAATTTTGTATCTTTTTCCCGACAGAAGAAGGTGGAAGAGATCATGTCCGGGTGCACGGGGTCCTTAATTATGCTGGTTGCTTTGCTGAGGCAGTGGGAAGTATAGACAGAGTCAATGGATGGGAGGCTGGTTTGCGTGATGGATTGGGCTACATTCATGACCTTTTGTAGTTCCTTGTGGTCTTGGACAGAGCAGGAGCCATACCAAGCTGTGATATGACCAGAAAGAATGCTTTCTATGATGCATCTGTTGATTGGTCATGCTAAATTGACCCTAGTGTCAGGGGGACTAACGAGGTAAATATGTGGGATTACGGTGAAAAGGTCTAGGTGGGATTGTTGTCAGTTCAGACTTGATGGGCCAAATGGCCTCTTTCTGCACTGTAGGGATTCTATTATTGTCAAACATTAAAACCAGTCTCCTAGTTACATAGTCAGTGATAGAGCTGACATTTGTTTTTGTGTAGTTTAGAGCTCATACACCAAGATATAACATTTTGGAAGACACAGGACAATAGAAGATTATTCATCCAATTTGTCTTTCACTTCTCAGCAGGTCATTATCTGGAATTTATAGCATAAAAGCATACAATCTTGGCGAAGAGCTCGATGCAGGTGTTTAGACACCACACCAGCTTCCGCACTATTTAACCCTCTCAACATAACTTTTTATTTTTCCATCTAGCTTCCTTTTGAATGCATCCAAAACAATTAGCCTCACCTATTCCATATGGTGGCAAGTTCTACTTCTAAGTATTCTCTCAGTGAGGAACCTTTCCCTGAACTCATTATTAGAGTCACTGGTGAGTACATTTTATTGATGGCCTATTGCTTTGGAGTATCACAAGAATGGTAGCAACTTCTTTCATCCAATCAAACCTCTTCACGCTTTAAAAGACCCCTGTTAGGTCACTGCCAGTTCAGCATTTCACACACAGTTTGATCTCTTCCCAACCCCATTAATAGAGACAAATAGTTGCAGGCAAAGCTGTAAAATTAATAAACCTCTGTGAATTTTCTATCTTAGCCTTGAAGTAAGTGAATGGAAACCTCAGGAGATCAATTGAATAGAACAATCTATATTATTCAACCCTGAGAAGTTCTATTTCACAAATGCCATTTCCATGGTTCTGAGAGGATTAACTCCATATCAGTCACTAAATACCTGAGTATCTGTATTCAAATTAATTTCTCTAACTTTCAGCACTATTCTTAACCAGACATTAATCCAGCTGTTTAAAAAGTTGAATCAATCAATTTAACGATCATTTTATTACCAGACCTGACTTGGTGCTTTCATTGGCCTCATGATTTCATACATACACCCACAGTAGCCTCTAGAAGATTTCCCAATCAGCATAGTACACCACAAATGCATGGTCTGAATTTTACGTTTGGGGCATGCCTAAGTTGGCATAGGTGGGAGCGAATGTGAAACAACATCCTGCCCAAGGTCACATTGTTAATGCAATGTAACACTGGGTGGTCAATTATAGTCCACCTACAAGGTCTGCCAGTTGGGTCTCTGAGTGGATGCATTAGGCATTGGGTCCGATGTGGACCTGGTGGGATAATTAAAAAGAAGAGGAGGCAGCTCACTGAAGGCTGCGAGGAGTTGTTGTGGAGGCTGAGGGTGTTGTGTGTTTCACACTTATTCAGAGGAGGGATGTCTTCAGTTTGTGGAAATCACAGGGGTGGGAGGGCAGGTCAGTTGGGCTAAGTGCCCCCCAGCGCCCCCTATTTTACAGATGAGTTCTTGATCTGTCATGATGCAGGAGATCAGTGCCTTGCACGACATGCTAGTCCCCAGGACGGCAAGAGAAGGTTGTTCCACCTGATGAAGAGGGCCTGGACTGAGGTGGCTGTCAAGGTCACTGGGTGTGACCTGGCTGCAGTACTGCAGAAGGTTCAACATTCTTCAGCAATTGGGAAGGGTAAGTGCAGAGATGGCATGGACCAGTTTGGAGAGATGTGGTCAGGTATTCATTCCCTGGGAACTCTGGGATCTGACTGTGTATTCCAACTGGCAATAAAGCCTGCCCTGCCAAGGCTGGACTGTCAGCACAATAGGCCTAAGTGCATTGGAGAGGGGAAGTATGCTACAGTGAAATTGCCCAGTAAATGCCTGTGTGTGGGGAGAACGCATTTGCAATGGTCCTCAAGGGAGATGGAACACTAATAAGCTTATTATTCTATCAGATGATAAGTCACAATACCATGGAGTGCCACTGAACTGGTGAGGTGTCCCCAGTCTGCTCTTAAGGGATGTTCTTAAGTTGGATTGTCACCAACTAGCTCATTCCCACAGTCCTGGTGAGATGCTTGGTCTGGGATGAAGGTAAGTATGTAAGTTCAATATGCAAGTGTTACGATCACAGGAGAGGTTACAGGCTGCTCTTATCAGAAAGTGAGCCATTGTCTTAGCAGGCCACTTGGCAGGTATAGTGAGGATGACAATTGATTCACTGACGTTGTGCCTTCCTTCCACAGACGAGCCAACCACACTAGTTCCAGGAACACCAAGGACCCCCCACCACACGCTCAGGAAGTCATGGCTCCTGCATCTGCATCACATTTCCTCTCAGAACCAAATACCAATGCTGATATTCTGATGTTGGTGGGCATTAGGTCCAAGGATGTGAGCACTGTGGCGAGGGCACATCACACTTGCAGGAGGTGATGGTAGAGGCAGAGGACCCAGAGCACTGGCAATGGGGAGCACTGCTGGAAAAGAGGTCAATAATGTGTGTCTGGAAATGTCCATTAGGTGGCTGATGCTGTATACCCATTGGGATGTGGGGAGATCTGGAGGGAAGCCATGAGGGTCTATGTTTTGTGACATCCATCAATGAAGAGTTTGTTTGGAACATGAGTGCTGAGGTGACCCTGAGCACCAAGTGCATGGCCTCCTCCATAAGGCAGTGGCAACTCTTGTGCAGAGGTTCCTTGAGGGACATTCTCAGGTGTCCCGGGATAGTGCTCCCGACTGCAAACCAGCACAGCGACTGTGACCTCTAGTGGTCACCTCAAGCTTGCAAATTATTTGTTGTCTCTGTGGGCTCCTCTTAGAGAGGTTTGGACGAGGGTTACTGTTCCTCTGCTGCTCTGCCAGCGGCTGCTGCATCTGATGATGCCACAGTGTCTGAGGAATGCCCAGCCATGGGGCTGGATGTTCCTTCTCAGCTTAGACAACTTAGACACCAGGGCCTGGCAAGGTCATCCCAATCACCATGTCAGCAAAGTCAGCAGACTGCCTTCACTACCACTGTCAGGGAGGTACCAGGATGCAGGACTTACAGCTGTAGGCATAATGCACCTTAAGAATAATAAGAGTATGTTGGTGACACTATTTGTTTTCATTACTTTGTTGTGTAATATATGAACTATGAGGAGAGGCTGAATAAACTAGGCTTGTACTTGTTAGAGTTTAGAAGAATGAGGGGAGATCTCATTGAGACGTATAAGATGATGAATGGGACAGATAGGATAGAGGTGGAGAGGCTCTTCCCGCTCAGAAAGGACAGTAGGACTAGGGGGCACAGCCTCAAGATAAAGTGGGGGCGGTTTAGAACGGAGTTGAGGAGGAACTTCTTCACTCAAAGGGTGGTGAATCTCTGGAATTCTCTGCCCGTTGAAGTGGTGGAGGCTGCCTCGCTAAATATTTTTAAGACGCGGGTTGATGGGTTTTTGATAAGCGAGGGGATTAAGGGTTTTGGGGAGAGGGCGGGAAAGTGGAACTGAGCCACGACAGATCAGCCATGATCTTATTGAATGGCGGGGCAGGCTCGAAGGGCTGGGTGGCCTACTCCTGCTCCTATTTCTTATGTTCTTATGTGTCGTAGGTTTGGCACATTTATACACTACTCTTAAGTTAAATTACATGAACACGTTCCTCAATTCAATGGTCTGAGTTGGCTACATGTTTTTACACAGGATGTTACGCAGGTCGTAAGCTGAGGGCTTAGTGTGGCAGCATTTCTGAGTTGGGCTCCAAAGGAAAGCTTGATTGCAAGTCAAACATTGCCATTGCATTGAGTCAGCCTCCATGCCTTGGATACCAAGCTGAAGGATCGCTGGATTAATACATCCCTCACACCCCTGAATGTTCGTAATCTTCACCTTAAAGTCCTCACGCTGTGCGATCTGAGGCTCATCCTCAGACCCATTGGAGTCATCCTCCTTGGTCTGTGGTCCTGCCTGTCTCCTCTCAACTTCTACTGGATCCCCTCTTGTCAGAGTTAGATTGTGCAGGGTGCAGCACATGACGGAGACGTGCTCTGGTGGATATTGCAGTGATCCCCCAGATTGGTCAAGGTATTGGAAGCGCATCTTGAGCAGCCCGATGGTCCTCTTGACCACCACTTCTGTGGATGTACAACTCTTGTTATCTCTCTCCTCTGCCTCAGCTCTTGGCTGAAGGTGAGTCGTCACCAACCACCTCTTTAAGAGATAGCCCTTGTCACCTCAGAGCCATCTGTCCAATCTTGCAGGAGCTACAAACAGCCTTGGAACCTGGGAGAACTACCTGATGTATGAATCATGTGAAGTCCCCGGATAACAGGCATACACCTGCAGAATTTGTAGCCTGTGGTCACAGACAATCTACAAAATCATCAAGTGGTACCTCGTCCTCTTGAAGAAAGCTCCCAACTGTCCTACTGGTGCCCTGGTGGCCACATGCTCACAGTCTCTAGCTTCATGAATGTGGGGTAATCCAGCCAGCGTAAACTCTCATGCTCCATCTGCCTGGCTGCCCTTGTCTTGTCCAGCAGTTCATTGAAGTGCGGATATATCTGAAGATGGCATTGGTCACTAACTTGACACAACTGTCTGCAGTTGATAGTGAGACACCACACAGATTCTCCACTGAGCCCTGAAATGAACTGGAGGTGTAGAAGTTGAGGGCCACTGTGACCTACAGTGACACCAGCATGGAGTAACTCCCCTCTATGCAGTTAGAGGAAATTTCAGGACCTATCATTTTGCAAAGGGATGTCACTGTGCCCCTAGGGAAGTGTAGCCTCCTGCAACACTTCTCTTCAGACATGTTCATGTAGCTGGTGCACTGCCAGTATACCCTAGTCACTAGGTAGTGGAATCTTTGACTTCCTCTCCCACTTGGCCTCCCTGCTGGCCCTGCACCAGTTGTGCCCGTGCCTCTCCTAATTCACACATGTGCCCATCGACTTCGAAATCATTCGTGCATGCGATGATGTCAGGAAACACTCCCAATGCCTTCTCGCAAAATTTTACACATTCACGGGTTCTCCGCACAGCCAGCCCAGACATGTAACATGCTGGCTCATTACATTTCTTTGGTTTCTTCCTGCTTTTCAACTGCACCCTCTAACCGTTTTCAGAGCCATATGAATTTTATTTAATTAGTGTGTGCTTAGCCAAAACCCAAGAAAACTGATGAAAGGACAAAATGCTAATTTATTGAAACACCCAATCCTCTTAACTCTGGGTTTTGAAATGATCCTCATTACAAATTAGCATATTCTTTATTTTAACCTACTCTGGGATATCCTTTGAAAACCAATGTTTGCTGAGCGTTTTCCAATGTATCCATCTTGTGACCCTGCCTCATTCACTCTATAATCCCTTGAACACTGTAAAGCTGTCCTCATGTTCCAGCTCCCACTGGAAGCCCAATGGCAAAACAAGAATCATCGCTTGCTGCCCCCTCTTTATTGGAGCAAAATGTGGTTTTAAACAAGGACGGAGTGTGATCCATGATGGGCAGCATGGTCGGTGCAGGCTTGGAGGTCCGAAGGGCCTGTTCCTGTGCTGTAACTTTCTTTGTTCTTTGTGATGATTCAGTGATCATCATAATCTTGTGAACTATTTCTAAATGCAAATAAGATTTATTCCCTCAAACAGTCAGCGCTATGCAGGAAATTCAGGACTGGCATTCAAATGTACTGATGCCATTCTTCACAAAGCCTGTCAGGCTACTTAAGTTTGTATTCAATTTTATTTTATACTTGATACATTACATACTTCATGGTTTGAAGCTATGGCTGTGGCTGCAAATTTCCTCTTTGGTGATGCACGCTAACCTACAAATACACACATGTATTGATGTATTCTCATTATTAAACATTTTACCAATCCAACAATACCTGTGACTGGATTTTTGATAAATGATGGGATCAAACCTCAATAGCCTCTGAAAATAATGGTGAGGATTGATCTGTGCCTGTTATTTCTGACACAGGCAGCATGGCAACTTTGTGATGGACACGCACATCGCTTTAACAGAAAAAGAGGTCAATTTAGCTCATAATTCCGATATATATCTCAGTATTTTTATACATCATCAAGTACACTTTTGGCTTTTCCCTATTTAGTCCCCTGCACAAACTAAAATTTCATAGGGACAGAACATCATTAAAACAATCCATGACATCATCAAATTACTGGGGAAAGGGAGGGAACTTTGCTGCCTCAGGTCTATTTATCCAATTTACAACCCACCGCAAGCAAGAACTGGCAAAGCAAATCAGCCAGTGATACTTTATCAGACGCAATTGGACAGTTGCCAATTAGCCAAGGGTCAGTGGGGTTTTTTGTGAGGTATTGTTTGACATCAATGCAAAAGGGGTGAACGCTATATTAGTATGAGGAGTCCTTTGGTTCACCTATGATATGCTGAGACAATTGAGCCAGATAGTTGTGTGTCATAGCAGTTTCATTATTTGCATTTACACAGTAGCTAAGCCAATTGCTATTGTCAGCTTCAGCCTCTTCCCTTTCCCTCGCCGCCTTAAGTGATGTAGGCGGTCTGAATTCACAGAGAATTATCATTTTAAAGAGGCGCCAGCAGAATGAGTAATAGAACAAATCTGACTCCTGACTCTGTAAAGATCCTGTTACGATTCTCCAAGGATATCGCCAAATTCTCCCCGACAATCCCCCACCCCCACTGCCTTGGCAGCAATTCGTCAGCCTTCAATTCATCACTTACTTCCCCTGAGACATCATGAGGAACAGAAGTGGTGACAGGTCGCTGTCTGACATTATTTTAATTGCATTCATTATTTGAGCTGCCCCTATAAGCAGATTATGCAATGAATCTTTTATTCGGGATAACTAGAAGCGAGGTTGCTATGCATTTTTAGCATGTGGCTCCATCACAGCTGACAAGCAAAATTGGAAGAGACAATTTGTGACCTTTTTTGGGGCTCCCCATTGTGTGCCTGTTCTTCTCAGATAATCTGAGGATGACACACATTTGTGAATTCATGAACAGAATTTGAGAGCATCTCCTCCTTCACAAAGACATATTTTGGGACTGTAATGAGCTGCAGCCGTGGAGTGTGGAGAAATACAAGTGGGCAGAAATTAATTTAAGTCAGGGTTCATGGTCCAAAATGGTTGCCAGAATCCAGTGGTCCAAAGATCACTCTCGGATATTTTCACCTCATTTTAAATAATAGAGGAGAGCTGCCATTGCCTGCCGTGTCCTCTGGAAATGGCACGTCTGACCTCAGGGATCGGGTTTAGTCCTTGCCAGCAGTCTTCAGGGGTGTGAGGGGGCAGTGGGCTCTGGGTAACAGAACAAATACAGGGTGAGCATAACAATAGATGGCATGGTGGCACAGTGGTTAACACAGCACGAGGGACTCAGGTTCAAATCCAGTCTCATCTGTGTGGAGTTTGCCTATTCTCCTCGTATCTGCATGCGTTTCCTCTGGGTGCTCTCGTTTCCTCCCACAATTCAAAGATTTGCGGGTTAGGGTGATTGGCCATTCTAAATTGCTCCTTAATCAGGGGGACTAGCAGGATAATCACATGGGGTTACAGGGATAGAGCCTGGGTGAGATTGTTGTCAGTGCAGGCTCGATGGGCCAAATAACCTCCTTCTGCACTGTATGGATCCAATGATTCTATTCTATAATTCTATATTATTACTTCAGAACAGGGACGAAAAATCCTTCTGAAAGCAGGCTTTTCTTATCATTTCTTTAGTGTCTTCTGTGTGGACTGCTGCTTAGATCTCTGTCGAACAGGGGAAAAAAAGATCAGCTGTAGAGTCCACAAAGCAAAGCTTATCTACCTCAAAGGGCCCGGGATCTCGCTTTGTATGTTTAAAATTAATCAAAGATTTCAGGCGACCATCAAGACTGCCTAAAGCAAGTTAGCACCAAAAATAATGGAGGCCAAACTGTTCATCAAGACCCCGCACTCTCAATTTTGTGCCCATTTGTCATCTGAAAAACAGGTAAAGTTCATTCCAATTTCTACCCCAACATCTGAAAAATGAAGTCTTAAATAACTAGACAGCCTAAAAGCTTGTTTCTTCTAAAATATGGCTTGCCCAACTAAAGTGATTGCCCTTCCAGTTGCATGCTAACAGCAGCGGAGTTGGGTATTGTAATTTAATTTGATCAGAAGACAGGGGTTTACGAGTGAGATCAGGATGTGTTCAAAGGATCGAATAGGAGGAGTAACATGACACTGAAGCGCATAGTCAAATTGTAAAGACTATGCAGTCCCTAACTGTTGGGCTCATGTTCATCTTCCTATAAAATTATTTGGAAATCCACAGGGGAATCGCAGATCTGTGTAAATGTTTACTTTACAATTAAAACAATTGCGGTATTAGTTGAACCATCCTGAAGTATCATATAATTCCACAGTATGATTAAAATAAAGATTTAGAATTTTCAAGTTCTCACATATCAGAGATGATAATTGCAAAACAAACATTAACTTCTCCAGAGTTGCCATTAAGTGCACAAAGTGGTTTAATTCACAAAGCACTGTGCTCAGATAAGGTTGTTGGATATTCCTGGATCATGTGAAGTGGCTGATTGTTAATTTTCCTGAACTCTGCACTGGGGGTGCTGCACATCAGCGACACTAATCAATCCTCGAGGCAACTAAGAAACTAATCTTTTCACTGCTAACTCATAGGTCAGAAATTTAAATGCAAAAGCACTTCTATCTGCCTTATTGGATCAGTTCCCAACTGTAAAAACCTCAACGAGGCCCATGGGTTTGGCCTCGTTGGTTAATTTGATTTAGTTTATTTGGTTAACCAAAAAGATTGGTAATGATTGCCTGTTTATATATTGAGGAGTGTCATATCTACTCCGGATTCTGACCTTGCATTTGAAGCACTCTTAGGAGTGGAGACAAGTTTATAAATAAAAGGAATCTGATAAAGGGACACTGGCCTCCAAGGAATATTTCACCAACCCTCCTGAAATGACGATGTCCAAGAACATTTGGAGAAATAATGGGAATAATTTACCAACTTCTCCATCCCATTATTTGTAATGTCCCAGACAACTTGGGGGAAACTGAGGAGGAGGATTAAGAAATTCAAATAATTGGAAATCTAAAACCTTAACCATCAACTTCTAGTTTTAACAGAAATGGGCACAGAGGCAGATAACCAATCAGGCCAGACATGGATCTTTCTTTCAAATCTTTTAAAGAGATTTTGTGTTCTTATTTTGCTTAAATTTTATTTTTAACACCACAAGTCAGGATGTCTGCAGCTTTGAGAATCCTGCAGGATGAAAAGAGGCAAAAGGGCTGGATCCCTAAGGTAAGGAGGAGATTAAAGGTTGTGGATTCAAGACCATCTAGTGCAAAGGCCTAGGTTGGCACTATGTTGCACGACTGAGAGAGTGCTGCACTGTTGGAGTTGTGGCTTTTTTGGATGAGACCAAAGCTCCATCTGCCCTCAAAGGTGAAATTAAATGATTCTATGGCACTTAAAAGACCATAAGACATAGGAGCAGAATTCGGCCACTCAGCCCATCGAGTCTGCTCTGCCATTCAATCATGGCTGATATTTTTCTCATCCCCATTTGCCTGCCTTTTCCCCATAACCCCTGATCCCCTTATTAATCAAGAACCTATCGATCTCTGTCCTAAAGACACTCAATGACCTGGCTTCCATAGCTTTCAATGGTAAAGAGTTCCATAGATTCACCACTCTCAAGCTGAAGAAATTCCTCTTCATCTCTGTTTTAAAGGATCATCCCTTTAGTCTGAGGTTGTGCTCTCTGGTTCTAGTTTTTCCTACTAGTGGAAACTTCCTCCCCACATCCACCCTATCCAGGCCTCACAGCATCCTATAAGTTCCAATAGTATCCCCCCTCACCCTTCTAAACTCCGAGTACAGACCCAGAGTCCTCAACCGTTCCTCATATGACAAACTCTTCATTCCAGGGATCATTCTTGTGAATCTCCTCTGGACCCTTTCCAAGGCCAGCACACCTGTCCTTAGATATAGGCCCCAAAACTCCAAATGGGGTTTGACCAGAGCCTTATACAGCCTCAGAAGTGCATCCCTGCTTTTGTATTCTAGCTCTCTCGACATGAATGCTAATGTTGCATTTGCCTTCCTAACTGCCGAATGATCCTGCACATTAACCTTAAGAGAATCTTGAACAAGGACTGCCAAGTTCCTTTGTGTTTCTGATTTCCTAAGCATTTTCCCATTTAGAAAATAGTCAATGCCTCCATTCCTCCTTCCAAAGTGCATAACCTCACACTTTTCCACGTTTTTATTCCATCTGCCACTTCTTTGCCCACTCTCCTAACCTGTCCAAGTCCTTCTGCAGTCCCCCCGCTTCCTCAGTACTACCTATCTCTCTATATACCTTTGTATCATCTGCAAACTAAGCAACAGTGCCTTCAGTTCCTTCCTCCAAATCGATAATGTATATTGTGAAAAGTTGTGGTCCCAGCACTGACCCCTGAGGCACACCACTAGTCAATGGCTGTCATTCTGAAAAAGCCCCCTTTATCCCCACTCTCTGCCTTCTCCCAGTAAGCCAAACCTCTATCCATTACCCTCAACACCATGGGCTCTTAATTTTTTTTTAAACAGTCTCCTATGCTGCACCTTGTCAAAGAGTACAGAAATTCTTCCTGGTATTCTGGCCAATATTTATTCCTCAACCAACACTGCCAAGAAGAGGTTACCTGGTTATTATCACATTGATGTTGGTGGCAGTTTGCTATGCACAATCTAGCTGCTGTGTTTCGTACAATTCAACAGTGACAACACTTCAAATTAATTCATTATCTTTGTCTGTAAAGTGCTCTGGATTGCCTGAGGTTGTGAAAGGCACTGTATAAATGCAATTTTGTCATTCTTGCTTTGCTTGTGGGCCAGGAGGATGATTAAAAGGGAAAATTCAGGTTGACAACTTCATATTAAATTCTGAAGCCATATAAATTAAGGTACTGAAGCATTTATTTTGACCCAATGACCATTGCAGCTGAAATAATAGTAGAAGGAGTTTCCTTCAAACTCTCTTAGTATTTATACTGAATAGTTGGCCAAGCATTTTCATCCATTTAGGGCTAATTAATCTATCATCTGACTCATTACTCAGGGTCTGATTGGGGGTGGAGGGGGCTATGGGGCTATGGTGTCAGTCATATGGTTAGAGGAGAGGGAGCAAGAGTCAACCCTCATTGGAAAATGTGGAGTAGGTGTATATCATTGGAGTTCCATACATATTTAAAAAGTAAGCTTGGGGGCCAGAGAAATCCATCAAATCAACAAATCAAGCCACCGTCTTCATATCTTGCTTTTAAGAATTCTTGTGGCAGAGATAATGAATGCTCAGGCTGTGACCCAGTGGCTAATTCACCATACAGAAAGTCTTTGGCTATTATTCAACAGATGAACATGGCTGGGCCAGTGTGGACATTGTTGGCTTAGCATGAGTATTTGTTGATGAAATTAGCACACTCCAGGATCACAGAATTGATAACCTTGTCCTGCCAAGAGATTCTGAGGATTCATCTGAGACAGTAAAAATGGAATCTGTTCAATCTTTTCTTCTGCCTAGCATGTTATCCAGGTCTAGCCGTTTAGAGGAATGTGCAGACTTAGTAGACACACAGGTTTGGTGTTCTGTCAGGTTGTTGTTGTCCCACACTCTCTTACTCAGCCTGAACACAACAAAGCTACAGCTTTTATGATCCATGTGTTGATTTCAGCATCAAACTGCAGATTGCCGCTGATTGCAGAGATCTGAAGCCATCAAAAATCCCAGTGTCATATCATCAAAGCTGACAGATGGTGGTATAGCAACATCCTGGATGTCTTCCTACCACTGATGGTGAAATCAAATTCTTTACCAACATGAGTGTGTGTGCCCATTTACTACTGTAGGCGTTTCTCAGTAGGGAATGTTGGTGCAGCAGCATCAGCATACAGCAACTCCCTGCTGAGAACTTGGAACTGCTTTGTCCTGGGTGTCAGAGACAAAGGCTGGGCACCTTTCTGCTTTCTGTCAGTACTGGTATGTAAGCCGCTACCCTCTCTGGGTATCCTGAAGGTATAGGCCAACAGAAAAGAGAAGAGTATGCCAAAAAGTGTCAGTGCCAGAACATAACTATAGTTGACCCCATACAGACCTTAAAGGGTTCTGATGTTGCCCTGTCTTGGCTGACCTTACCCATCATATTGTCATGGAAAGAGGAGATTACACTCAACAATTTTGGTGAGCAGCCATTTTTCTCCAGCAGCTTGAATAGATCACCTCTGCTTACTTGTCAAATGCCTTGGTGAGATTGATAAAGGCAATATGCAGTGGTTTTCTTTGTTCACAGCATTTCTCGTGCAGCTCCCAGATTGAGCAAATTCTCCAGTTCCAAAACCACACTGGGATGTCGGATAAGTGCACTCAGGCAAGCTCTGCAGTCTGACAGGGGCAACGCAATTTTGCTGCAATGCTCAATGGGGAGAAACGTTATGTGGTTGCCTTTGTTCTTGTAAAGGGACATTCTTTTGATTTAATTTATTACTGTCACATGTGTTAGCATACAGTGAAAAGTATTGTTTCTTGTGCACCTTGCAGAAAAAGCATTCCATTCATAGAGAAGGAAACGAGAGTGTGCAGAATGTTACAGTCATAGCTAGGGTGTAGAGACAGATCAACTTAATGCAAGGTAGGTCCATTTGAAAGTCTGATGACAGCAGGGAAGAAGCTGTTCTTGCGTTGGTTGGTACATGACCTCAGACTTTTGTATCATTTTCCTAACAGAAGAAGATGGGAGACAGTATGTCCGGGACTCATGAGGTCCTTAATTATGCTGGCTGCTTTGCCGAGGCAGTGGGAAATGTAGACAAAACCAATGGATGGGAGGCTCGTTTGCATGATGGATTGGGCTATATTCACAGCCTTTTGTCATTTCTTGCCGTCTTGAGCAGAAAAGGAGCCGTACCAAGCTGTATCACAACCAGAAAGAATGCTTTCCATGGTGCATCTGTAAAAATTGGCCAGTCATAGCTGGCATGCCAAATTTCCTTAGTCTTTTGAAAAAGTAGAGGTGTTAGTGGGCTTTCTTAACTCTCGTGTTGGTATGGGGAGACCAGGACAGGTTGCTGGTGATCTGGACACCTAAAAGCTTGAAGCTTTTGACCATTTCTACTTCGTCCCCATCGATGTAGACAGGGGCATATTCTCCATTATGGTTCCTGAAGTCGATGACAATTTCCTTCATTTTGTTGACATTGAGGGAGAGATTATTGTTGCCACACCAGTCCACTAGATTCTCTATCTCGTTCCTGTACTGTGTTTTGTTGTTTGAAATTCAACCTACTATGGTGGTGTCATCAGCAAACTTGAAAATCGAATTGAGGGGAATTTGGGCTCACAGTCATAGGGGTATAAGGAGTATAGTAAGGGGCTGAGGATACAGCCATGTGGGGCACCGGTGTAGAGAATGATTGTGGAGAAGGTGTTGTTGCCTATCCTTACTGGTTACAGTCTGTGGGTTAGGAAGTCTCGGATCTAGTCGCAGAGGGAGGAGCTGAGCTCCAGGCCATGCAGTTTGGAGATGAGTTGTGTAGGAATAATGGTGTTGAAAGCTGATTCCAATTCAAGTCAATTTCATTCCAATTTAAGTCAGGCGACTAACCATCACATACTGGATGTAAAGACCTGCATCTGCTCATTTCACTACAACTCATTGTCTTGTGTTCCCTCTCCTTTCAAAATCACCACAATCTCTCCATCTTACTGCTATCAGCCAGAGAAAGTTGTCTGCATCTTCCAATTTTTCTCTTGACATTTTTAAGCTCCCCCCTCCCTTCTCATCCTTGTCCTCAATTTCAAAATTACTATTCTCAGCAATGTTCCATCAAGATTTCACATGTTGATGATTGGGAAACCTATTGCTCCCATTGATGGATGCACCTCTAAGCACTTTGTTGGTCCCATTTAAATTATTTGTGCCTTTAAATTATGTTTACGTAAATATTTCCAACATTTTCTGGTTAAATAAATACCCCGTCTTGTCCATCGACCCTTTCCATTACACATGACAGTTGACGTTTACCAAAGGAAAGACATCTACCATAACAGTTTTAATGTTTTCTAACCAGATGACATTTCTAAAATATTTAAAGCTCTCTGAATTCTATATCCATTGGAGAAATGAGGTCCTTACATTTCCACCCCACCTCTGGGAGAATCTGCGTTTTCCTGTATGCTGCCCATACATATATAGAAAGGATTGAAGGTCTAACAAGTATATATCTCAGGTAGGCTGATTGAGGGGATGAAGGGGTTTCCTTATGAGGAAAAGTTGTGCAGGTTGGACATCTACTCAGGGTTTTGAAGAATGAGAAGTGATCTTGTTGAAACAGATTCTGAGGGAACTTGACAGGGTAAATGCTGAAAGGATCTTTCTTCCCATGGTGGAATCTAAAATTACAGAAGTTGTTTCAAAATAAGGGGTCTCCCATTTAACACATGGGTGAGAAAGAACTTCTTCTCTCAGAGGCTCATTAGTGTTTGGAATTCTCTACCTCAGACAGTGGCAGAGGCTGGGTCATTGAACATATTCAAGGTTGAATTGGGGAGATTTTTTACTGACAATGGAGTCGTGGGTTATGGGGGAGAGGCAGGAAACAGGAGTTAAGCCACAATTAGATCAGCCATGGTATTATTGACTGGCGGAGCAGGCTCAATGGGCTGAATGGCCCATTCCTGCTCCTTGTTCTTATGAACAATACGACTAGGGAATAGAGTACATGAGGTGATTTCCCATTGCATTCCTCGTGTAGTTAAATGAAATACAATTCCTATTCCCAAAGGAAGCAACTGTTGTCTTTCAAGGTTCCTGTTCTTCCATCATCAACAGTGAAAATTGTTTGGTTCCAAGTTGACTACGGTTCAGCTCCCTAAAAGCATGGGACCTTTACACAGACTGGGGCTGACTTACAAAAGAGCAGGGGTGACTACTCCCAGGATCTCGAATAAACAGTGAGCATTAATGTTGCTTCCTCTAAAATTATTAATATTAAAATTAAAAGATTTTTTTTAACCTCTTTAGTCTCAAGATAGCAGCAGATGGTCCAAAACCTAGCATCGTTTTTCCACTGATTTGGTAAAACATTATTCGATTTCCAACTATTAAGATAATCATGCATTCCACATAGAATTAGACAGTTTAATAGCTTTTGCCCATGCCATGTATGATCATCAGTTTTCTTGAATATTACTACAAACATTTACATACTGCTACATTAATTATTACAAGAATGGTTTCCATGGTAATGGAACTGAAGCATCCGTTCCCGTCATGCATTAAACTTCTAATTCTGCTTACCTAACGTTTAGGTTGGAAGTAACTGACATTCCTTTTGAATGGAGGAATTTAAGTCCCTAATGTTGGTTTCTCTGGTAGCCTAAGGCATTGGATTTTCATTTATTAGCCATTATAACAAGGATTTTTCTGCTTGATATGTCACAGTCCAATATTCAGAAATAGCATGAATGCAAGGTGATTAAAAACAAAGCGCATACATCTCCACAGGGTGAAAACTGCAGATTGTTTCAGCCCTCAGACTATAACTAAGTAATCAGTAACTAAGTAATGTAGCTGTAATCAGCTAGTAACTAAGTTAGCACTTAGTATATATTGAACAAGTCTGTATTAATTCTTGAGAGTATTTCCACAAAGAATAAAAATAGCTCAGCTGCAGATTTCACTATAAGAGTGAGGACTCTGAAAATACTCAGAATTTCAGCATTTTTCTCTACACATTGGGGGAATTTATCCGAAAAATCTCTAAGTGCCACAACAGTAAGAAACATGGGGTGAACCGTACCAATCTCTCAAGTGCGCTCTGCATCACAATTGTTAGACAATTGTTTTTTGGTGAATTGGGAATTCGGTGCTGGTACGATGGTGGGGCGGAGGTTGGAGATGTTGGGAGGAAAGCCAAAACATGCTAGCAAAACTGACTACAAAACACCGTATAATATTTTAAAAATATTTGTGGTTAAATTACTCTTGGTTTGAATCCCAGTGTAAATTGCCATTTAAAATAAGTACCCAGAACAGCTTTGATTTTGCTCTGTCAATTGAGGGGAAGCAATGCAAGGATCCATTTACATTGCAGAAGGGCATCACCTGAGCAAAACTAATCTGATGTTCCTCAAAATAAAACTGGCCTTTTGTTTCTGCCTCTGGCAAAATGCACGACCTTGACAATACATCAACTTAATAAAAAAAGGACTGAGCAGAAACATATTACTTGGTCCAAGCTTGAGGTTGCACTGTGCGCAGTTCAATTCTAATGGCAACCTTTCCTCTTATAATGGCAGCAATCTAAGATGGACTGGTTCAATAACCTGAAAGGTAAATCCATTTTTATAGCTCAGTGTGATACTGAATAAATGCATATCCTTGTCAAAACTTCAATTCTTAAGGTCTTCCAGATTGAAACAGAAATGTCAGATAAAACATATTCCAGATTCTTTGCCAGATCCTTTCTGAATCCCTGCACCGTGCAAAACAAGGTTACCCAACCTTCACGTAAAAAACGGAATGAGCCAATGGCAGCCTGCCCACATAGTGAAGGTGACTTATTCCAGTCAATGCACTGTCACATCAAGGCAAGGTTCATATATGATGTCTACAAAACATCAGCCTTTTTAGGTTAGTTGTTAATGTCACAAACAGACAACCAGGGAACCTATAATGGCCAATTCACAGATCAGTCCAACAGTCTTGGCCATCATGGGAAGTTTTTTGAAGGAGCAATGGTACGGAGAATGCATACAAACTGACTCGGAGAGTTCTGGATAACAGTACTGAGAAAGGAGAGAATAAACCTATATCACCATTCTACACATCCTAAACAACCATTCCTCATTCTCCTGTAAGTCACTGATGGGATAATGCTGACAATGCCTGTGGACATTTAATAAGATGAAAGAGCCTGAAGGAGATTGAAAGATTGACCATGCAAATAATTAACTTTCAATTTATCCCATGTAATACAAATTCTCACTATGTTCTTGGGGAAAAAAGATTAACACATGACCACGTGAGCAGAGTTAATTTCTATACAATTCAAAGACTTTGTTGAATGAAAAACACTTGGTTGTGAATTATGCATTCATAGAATCCCTACCCAAAATGACTCCATTTGACCCATCAAGGTCTGCACCAATCCCAATCTCACCCAGGCCCTATTCCCATGACCCCACATGTTTACCGTGCTAATCCCCTGATAATAGGGTCAATTTAGCATGGCCATTCAACGTAACCCACATGTCTTTGTACTGTGGGAAGAAACCAGAGCACCCAGAGGAAACCCACGCAGACATGGGGAGAATGTGCAAACTCTGCATAGACAGTGACCCGAGGCTGGAGTTGAACCTATTAAATGCAATAACAGGAAGATACTAAATACCTGAATTTGTATTAACATGTTACTAAAGAGGGAACAATTAGTCTTCAATTCAGCTAATCGCTTTGCTACCACTAACACGGTCTGTGATAATAGTATAGCTAAACATGTCAGCTACTAACTCAGTTATGTGATACTTGGCCTCAGAGCTGCACTGATAAGGACGACCTGACCATCTGTAGACGTGTAAATGCTGGTGACCAGATCCTGACATCGGCACTGGATGATCAGTGCAAAGAGTGAACTTTCTACCAGAGAGATACATGTACCGATGTTCACAAACCTAGATGCTTCCTACTCTATAGCACAGTGTTCGCACTCAATTTCTGACAATGGGTGTAATATATAAAAGATTGGTCATTTGCTTCTTTCAATGGACTGTGAGAGTACAGCTCCAATTGCTTTCCTGAACCACTGCAACATACATTATGCTGTGTGATTGTCCATTTCCATTATGCATCTTTGAGCAATAGCTTTTGAACAAGCTCTGTGCTCACTGCGTCCTTAGGAATGAATTTGTAATCAAAGTTCGTAATACTGAGGAACAATGCTGAATCTTACACATTAGATGAGGTTGAAAACACATGAATGGCTTTGACTTTGTAAAGGCTTTACTCCAGCTGTTATCACTACAAAGTCAATCCCAAGTGCCATAGATGTGTACTTACCCTTGTTAAGTAGCAAATTGTGTTGTGCGTGTAAATTGAACACTGCTAATTACTGTTGAGCATGTCCTGATTTGCTCCTTCCATGGACAATAACATCATGGGGTAGGTTGAACATCTCCTGAACAACTGGCAAGTAATCTTCTGGCATACATTTGGTCTAAATTTGGTCCATAGGGCATTCTGTGATTTGAAACACACTTTAGTGGGCAACAGGAGCTGTAAGATCTAGATTTAATTTTACTAGAAATATCTGAAGATAGTTTAATCGCATTTGCCCACATTATATTCCATTTGTCAGATCTTTGCCCACTCATAAACCTTACACCTTTCTAATCTGCTTATATCTTCTTCACAACTTACTTTCTGACTTATCTTTGTGTCCGCAGCAAATTTCAAAACCAAACCTTTGGTGCCTTCATCCAAGTCATTTGTATAAGTTGTGAAAATTTGTGATTCCAGCAGTGATCTCTGTGGCACATCATTCATAACATCTTGCCAACCAGAAGAACGTGTATTTCTGCCATCTCTCCATTTCTTGTTAGCTATCCCATCTTCTGTTCATGCCATTATGTTTCCTCTTACACTATGAGCTTCTATTTTCCACAGTAATCTTTGACATGGCACCTTCTCTGATGCCTTCTGGAAATCTAAATACAATACATCCATTGGTTGCCTTTATCTACAACAGATGTGACTCCTTTGAAAAACTCAAATATGATTTCCCTTTCACAAAAACATGGTCCAACGATTCTGCCTGCTTGCCTTGACTTTTTTTTCTAAGTGCCCTGCTGTAGTATCTTTAATACTGGCTTATAAAATTCTTCCTATGACAGATATTAAGCTAACTGGCCTACAGTTTCCTGCTTTCTGTCTCCCTATCTTTTTGAATAAAGGAATTACATATATTGGAACCTTCCCTGAATCTAGGATATGTTGGGAAATTAAAACCAACATATCATAAATATCTCACTACCCGTTCATTCAAAACTCGTGGATGAAGTCCATTAGATGCCACACCCCACCCTCCACTTCTACCCCTCCAACTTGGCTGGACCACTCCCCTGACCTGAACCCCTTGGCCTGGCTGGACCCTGCCCCAACCCACCAGCCTGGCTGTACAACCCCCTTGACCCGACCAACCTGACCCAACCCCCACCTTGTGAATCTCCCTCCCCCTCCCCAACACCCCACCCTCCCAACATCCACTTCCCAATGCCTAATGCTACACTCCTCCCCAAGTCTGACGCCGCATAACATCAGGCTCCCCTGATTAAAAACCTCCGCCCTATGAACCCCCCATTCTACCCCACCCACAATCTCAGACAACACCCACTCCCCTGATGTCCAACTGCCTCCCCCTTCCCCCGCCCCCTACTGTTCTGAGTCATTCACATTTCCAGTAATTGCCCAATGTGTTTAAACTCACTCTGAAAAACTCTCCAATACCTAGTGTATGAGACTAGAACTTGTTGCTTGATACTTAACCTTGTATTGTTCCACTGGCATTAGCCAGTAATTACTAGCAGGACACATCCCCTTGACTGTCCACCCCTGTACCGCCCATCCGTCCATTCACACAACACCCCGCCACTGAAACTCTCCTTACACCCCCAAAACCCCTTACCTGAATATGGTGTCGGACATGGTACAAAGGGGTTATGTCCTCTCCGCTGCTCTTTTTTGCCATTGTATTCTGTGGATAGTTGTGCTGAGGGATCACTGTTCCAGTTAGAACAGGAAGACCCAGCTGCAAGGACAAAGAAAAGGTAGCACTGTCATTATCTGTGTTGTCAGTGGCAATCACCTCCCAACATCGCATTGCTGCTGACTGGAAGTACTGGGCCACGAGACTTAAAGTTACAATTAAACTTGCATTCATTGTTACTTGCAGAGGAGAGTTCCAAACTTTAACCAGATCGTTCTTCCAGCTTTTGTTTGTTACTCTACTAAACAATCCAAAGCAAAGGGTTATCATTTGCAGTGACGAGAAATATAGATAAGTTGTTACAGGACGATGGAATATGCTAACAGGGATCTGAAAGACACTGCCAGAAATTTGCATCTGGACATGGGAAAGTGGGCACCTGGATGATACTGCAATTTTTATTCATGTACTGCTCAATAATCAATGCAAAACCCTATATGCTCTTAGAGCATCATTCTGTATGAGCAGATAATTATTGAACAATTCATCTACATCACTTTCAGCCTACAGCAGCCAAGTTGAACAAAATTTGTGCTTATTAATAACAATCAATTCAGAAATATTCCCATAAATTTTGAATTTTAAGCAAGACCATGACAGAGAATCAATGGCTCTGACTTTGCAGTCAATGATGATCAAATGGTACTACCCATTTGTTACACTTACTGGTCACATCATTTCTGGGGGTTTTTGAACTGGAAATGCAGTTAGAAGACAAAACAGTCCCCTTGACAGGGTACATGACAAATTACTGTGTGGCCGGGAGTCTCTGGCCTTGTACGCCATGCCACCACAACCAGCAAGAACAGAGAATTTGGCGCTCAACTTAATCACTGCTCACTGCAACAGGACTGGAGCATCCCAGCCCCAGGCAAAATTGGAGAATTCCGGCCACATGTCTCTTTCACAGATTAGATTGGAGAACACTCAGTGAGGCTGGGGAAATTATTTCTCCAAGAACACGTAAGATTAAGTGGGATGTTTGCATATTAATAATCTCAAAGTGAGCCCCAACCCGTTCAGAAACTGCCCACTTTTAGTTGCAATGGAGGTAGGATAAGAGCAGGCAACCAATCCTCTCAGATCAATGTTACTTCAAATTTAACCTTAATTTTAAATTCAACCTTGGCTGGCCTAGTTTACCAAGCCTTGAGACCTCATTTCTAAAGAGAGACAGCATTGTTTTCACACTTATCTGTAGGATCCAGTTTATCTGCTGCCCTGCCAGCCCATGCATTACCAACCCTCCCCCCTCTCCAGCATTCCTACTAAATCACTTCCTTCCACGATCACCCATAGTAGCCTTTCTGGACTTTCCCTCTCCCCTCGGCAGCCTGCTGTTAAATGACAACCTGTCATTCCGTCTCTCAGTCAGGTTGCCTGTGACTGGGAAATGCAGGTGGGAAAGGTTAATCAGGCTTGTCATTAAATTTGGCACGGCTTGAGGGAGACCCATTCTTCTGGGTTTCCCCAACTTCAAAATAGCATTCCATCCCTCTTCTCAAACTGATAGGCCTGTAGTCTAAAACAGAAATCTTAGGATAGAAATATTTAATCTAATGCCAAGTGATGTATGGAAAGCAAATTAAAGGGAGTTAATAAAAATAGGACTAAGTCAGAGCTAAAACATGCAGAAAGACAGAACTAAGACATGCAGAAAAACAGAGCTAAAACATGCAGAAAGACAGAGCTAAAACATGCAGAAAGACAGAGCTAAAACATGCAGCAAGAAAATAAATTTAATTTTTTTTAATCTGAAGAAATCAGGCTTCCCATCTGTAAAAGTTAATTTTCAGTGCCAGAGATGTTGCTTGGCAGCAATTAAACTTATGTCTTATGATTGCCAGAAGTTATCACACTTCTAGACACAAATTGTATTTTGAATGTATTTCAAATGTATTTCACAGATTCCACTACTTAAGAGGCAAATTTTATCAGCTATCTCATGGATCTGGTGTTTATTGGTCTCAGTGATGTATCATAATCATAAGGGCTAGGAGCAGCCCTCGAGCCTGTTACATCATTTAATATGATCAAGGCTGACCTCATCTCAGCCTGAACCCCACTTTCTCCTGTATTTATGCTCGTCAATGAACAGTTTATTAGAAACCATGTGTTCATTCTAATGACGCACCATCAACAACATCTTGTGCCCAATTTCCCCAGAAATCAGGTAACTAACAAGGAAGGCTTCAACACTTTGTCATACCACAGTCCATTAGTTAGCCTCTGTTAGGCTGAATAGTTTCTCTCAGATCATTCTCTTTTTGCTGTCAGCTTCATTTTTAATATATCTTTGTTGATGACCTACTTCTCCTAATATTTACCATTTTTAGTTTATATTTGCAGCCTTATGATGGATGTCAAATATTTCATATCAGCATCATTTTAAACATATTTTTGTTCTTTTATGAGCTTTTTTTAATATTTACTTACTTAATATTTATTTTTTAGTTCTTATTTGCACCCAGTTCAAGGATGGCAACCACTTCAACAGTGGGCACAAAGGGCAATATTGTTGTATGGACAGTTGCTTGATAAAATGGCATCAATTCAACGAGGTCAGAATCAGCCAATTAGACCACCTCAAAACCAGTATCACCTCAAATGACAAAGGCACTGGCTCCTTCTATCATCCTTCCAGGGAATGATTGGAAATTGTTGGCGAAGTTTGAAGTTGAATCCCTGGACAAATCAAGATGAGAGAAGCTAACGATCAAAAAGAGCATAGCACCCCAGTGATGTTAGAACCAAGAACAAAAAGCTGTTGATTGATTGTTTGCCATTTGTTAAACACTAATTTTGTGCAAGTTAATTGAACTCAATAAAGTCATTTTGATAATCAAAGCATCCAGTGACCACGTCTAAGATGGATATGGGATTTCTGATAGTGAGCTACATCTATCTTCTGTTATTTGGCATAATGCTGAAACAGGAATTTACCCTTTCCTTGCAGTCAATGGTGAATGGTGATCCAGCCCAATATAATGTTAATGGAAAGACTGCAAGGGAGCGTGTTTTAAACCTCTGGCATTCAGTTAATCTTATCCATTTTCACAAGAAAACAGGATCCGGTTTACATAGAAGCATAGAAAATAGGATCAGGAGTAGACCATTTAGCCCATTGAACCTGCTCCGCCATTCATTGTGATCATGACTGATCATCAAACTCAATAGGGAGTGCAGAGGAGGTTTACTAGGCTGATACCGGAGTTGAGGGGGTTGAGCTATGAGGAGAGGCTGAATAAACTGGGCTTGTACTCGTTAGAGTTTAGAAGAATGAGGGGAGATCTCATTGAGACGTATAAGATGATGAATGGGATGGATAGGATAGAGGTGGAAAGACTCTTCCTGCTCAAAAAAGACAATAGGACTAGGGGGCACAGCCTCAAGATAAAAGGGGGGCGGTTTAGAATGGAGTTGAGGAGGAACTTCTTCACTCAAAGGGTGGTGAATCTCTGGAATTCTCTGCCCGTTGAAGTGGTGGAGGCTGCCTTGCTAAATATTTTTAAGACGCGGGTTGATGGGTTTTTGATAGGAGAGGGGATTAAGGGTTATGGGCAGAGGGCGGGAAAGTGGAACTGAGCAGCGACAGATCAGCCATGATCTTATTGAATGGCGGGGCAGGCTCGAAGGGCTGGATGGCCTACTCCTGCTCCTATTTCTTATGTTCTTATGTTCTTATGTAATAGCCTGATCCCGCCTTCCCATATCCTTTGATCCCCTTTGCCCCAAGTGCTATATCTAACCTTTTCTGGAAATCATACAGTGCTTTGGTAGTGAATTTCACAGGCTGACCACTTTCTTGGTACAGAAATTTTTCCTCATCTTAGCCCTGAAAGGTTTATCCTGTATCGTTGGACTATAACCCCTGGTTCTGGGCATCCCCGCCATCAGGATCAAGCTTCCTGCATCTACCCTGTCTAGTCCTGATAGAATTTGATCCGTTTCAACGAGATTCCCACCTCATTCTTCTAAATTCCAGCGAATATAATCTTAACTGATTCAATCTCTCCTCATACATCGGTCCTGCCATTCCAGGAATCAGTCTGATAAACCTTCTCTGCACTTCCTCTAAAGCAAGAACATCCTTCCTCAGATAAGAAGGCCAAACTGCACACAATATTCCAGATATGGGTCCCTGAAGCCCTATATAATTGTAGCTCCTCTTACCACAATTTGCCTTTTTTATTGCCTGCTGCACCTACATGCTTACCTTCAGTGATTAGTATGTGAGGATACCCATGTCTCCTTGCACATTTCCCTTCTCTTAATTTATAGCCATTTAGATGATCTGCCTGGTGCTTTTGCTATCAACTGAGATACCTTCACATTTATCCACATTATACTGCATCTGCCATGCACGTGCCCACTCACTCAGCTTGCCCAAATCACACAGAAGCAACTCTGTATCATCGTCACATTTCACCTCCAACCCAGCTTTGTGTCATCTGCAAATTTGGAGATATTACATTTAGATTCCTCATCTAAATCTTTAATATACATATTGTGAATAGTTGGGGTCTTAGAACTGATCACTATGGTGCTCCACTAGTCACTGCCTGCCATTCAGAAAATGACCCATTTAATCCTACTCTTTGTTTCCTGTCTGCCAACTGATTTTCTTTCCATCTCAATACTACCCCCAATCTAATGCACTTTAATTTTACACTCTAATCCATTATGTGGGACCTTGTCAACAGACTTCTGAAAGTCCACAGAAACCACATTCACTGGCTCTCGCTCGTCAATCCAGTAGTGACATCCTCAAAAAATTCCAATAGAACTGTCAAACATGATTTCCCTTTTGTAAGCCTATGTCCGATTCTGCCACTATTTACCAATTGATCTGTTGTAACAGACTCTGGAATTTCTCTGCCACTGATGTCAAGCTGACTGATCTTTAATTCCCTCTGCCTTCCTTTTTAAGTAATTTGGTTACATCAGCCACTCTCCAATATATAGGAACTGTTCTAGAGTCTATAGAAACTTGGACGATCTCTACCAATGCATCCATTATTTCTAGGGCCACTTCCTTAAATACTCTGGGGAAAAGATTACCAGGCCCTGGTGATTTATCAGCCTTCAATCCAATTAATTCTCCATCTTTCTATTAATATTTCAGTCCTCCCTCTCAGTAAACAGTGTGCTCTGACTTTTCTGATATGTTATTTTGTCTTCCTTTGTAAAGTCAGAACTAATGTATTTAGTTGGTCAGCCATTTCTTTGTTTCCTATCATAAATTCCTCTGTTTCTGACTGTAAGGGACCTACATTTTGTCTTCAACAATCTTTTTCTCTTCATATTCATGGCTTTATTCACATAGTTCTATTTTTGAATAACACATGACAGAACAGTGCCATAGCGGTTAGCTGGGTGGCAAGGTGGCACAGTGGTTAGCATTGCTGCCTCAAAACCCGGGACCTGGGTTCAATTCCAGCCTCGGGTCACTGTCTCTGTGGAGTTTGCATGTTCTCCCTGCGTCTGTGGGTTTCCTCCGGGTGCTCCTTTGATTCCAAGGATATGCAGATTAGGTGAATTGGTCACGGCAAAGTAACCCCTAGTGTCAGACAGATTAGCAGAATGGATAAGTGGGGCTATGGGGATAGGGCTTGGGTGGGATTGTGGTCAGTGTAGATTTGATGGGCTGAATGGCCTCCTTCCGCACTGTAGAGATTCTATGATACTATGAGGATGAGCAACAATATCATAATCTAACGTAGCTACAATGATCCCATTCGATCCCAAACAGTCTGTAGAAAAGGGAAAGAAATATGTCTGAGTGATGATGAAAAAATATTCAAGCTGAAATTCTTGTTTCAGATTTAAAACTACCACCAACATCAATCAAAAAAAAAATCTCCAAGAACATTCTGGGAGCAGCTACAGCAAACTTTAAATTCAGATCACCAAGGATTTCAGGTGAATGAATGTACTTCATTCAAACTGACTGATAATTCATCCCAACTTCACTATATTTCACGCAAATTGATTTATATTTTCATTCAATCTCGATTGTGTTGTATATATTGTCACTGGCTGGTTTTGTACACTATCATGCTGTATTAACTACCACATTTGGGGGGTTGAAAAATTAGTTTGCTTTGTTGATTTTAACTGTGGGGGTTTTTGTCATTGTTTTACACCATAGTATGAAGTTAACAATTTTGTTCAGTGTTTATGACAGAGTAAAGGACTGACGTTATTGGAATTCAAATTCTTAATGTGAAGTTTGCATATTTGACAGAAAGCGCCAATACTCAACTCCCCATTTGCCTCATATAAAATATGTTGGCTAGATAATCGACACTCACCATGTAGCAATGCCAGTTGAAGATGAGGACTCCTTGGAGAAATTCTATTTTATTAATATGTTATACCCTCTAGCCCACCCAGTGCAGTTATTTGTTTCTATCCAGTTTTAATTCTCCTCATCCTCTCTCTAAATTCTGTTCATATCCACATTCCTTCTCATCTATTCTCTGCCTATCTCCAATCTTAACCCATTAAGAAGAATGCCATTTCTGTTCATTGACCAAATACCTTGACAAGTGTTAGCAAATATATCCAGGTTTGGGCTGACAAATGGTAAGTAACATTTGCACCACACAAGTGCCAGGCAATGACTATCTCCAACAAGAGAGAATCTAACCATTGCCTTTTGATATTCAATGGCATTGCCATCACTAAATCCCCCATCACCCTGGGGGTTACCATTGACCAGAAATGTAACTGAACTAACCATAAAAATATTGTGGCTAGCAGAGCAGATCAAAGGTTAGGAGTCCAACAGTAACCAACTCATCTCCTGATTCACCAGACCCTGTCCACCATCTACAAGGCACAAGTTAGAATACTTTCCCCTTAACTGAATGAGTACAGCTCCAACAACACTCAAGAAGCTTGAAGCCTTCCAAGACAAAGCAGCTCAATTGACTGGCACTCAATCTACAAATATTCACTTCCTCCACCACCAATGCGCAGTGGCAGCAGTGTGTACCACCTGGTGACAGGTGCTGTGTCAATATCCTGGAAGTCCCTCACTAACAGCACTGCAGTTATATCCACACAGTAAGAAATCTCACAACACCAGGCTGAAGTCCAACCAGTTTATTTGATAGTAAACCCACAAGCTTTCGGAAACGCTGTTCCTTCGTCAGGTGTGTGGAAAGTTATATCCACAGCACATGGACAGCAGCAGTTCAAAAAGGAACTCACTACCACCTTGTCAAGAACAATTTGGGATGGCCTCGATAGGGAAGTCCACGTGTCTTGAATGAATAAAAATCACATAAGTATATATAATTTCCTCTCATACTAACCATAACCTTAACACACAATTAATATGGAGTGTTCTGTTTATATACTGAACTACATTTATCACAGTACCATGTAACATAACATTTTTCAAACATAGAACGAATGCACTGAGGATCTGACATTCGTCACCTCAAATTCACCAAGGTTACTATTTGGTTGAATGAGCGTAAAGAGCAGATACAGCCTGAAGCATTAACTTAATCCTTTGCCTCATCCACCTTTAGAAATGATTAGAAAGGGTTGTGGGATTTCCAGGGGATAAAAGTCAACTTCATACTGCATGATTAGTTTTCCCCAAAGGTGAGGAAAAGAAATGGCGGAGGTTTTAATGTTTGGCAGACAGTTTCCAACGAACTCCAATGCCCAAATGTCTGCCATTTTTCTCTTAATCTTAATTTCCACGATGCTGTCAGAATCAAAGTAACAACTGATTTGTTAGATTCCACATTTGTACAACGTAGGAGCAAAACAAAGGGAAGTGACATCATTCAGGCTCACGGTGAAACTAGTTTTGAGGAAGGTGAGCAACTCAGTTGTAGTTGCTTCCAAAATAAACTCTTGTTAATCAATCCAATTTTTACACCGGAGTTTACCTGTTATGCCCACCTCGGGATTTGTGGCAGGCATGGGGGGCGGATAGTGAAAGGCGGGCAGGATTTTCTGGTTTTGGAGTGAACGCGACTGGAAAATCCCGCTCTTAGATTTTGACCATTGGGAGAAGGCCATTACACTTTGTTTAGTGCGTAATACTCCCTTTGTTGAAAGGAAAAGGACTAGTTATCTAAAAGACTAACATAAGCAGGAAGAAGGGACTCATTCTAGAAGACAATGGCTCAATGGACACATTGATGGCTTGAATGTTAATTTTCTTTCATTTCATGGAATCAAACTATATTCTATAAAACAATAGCAAAATACAGTGGATGCAGGAAATTGTAAATAAAAACAGGAAATGCTTCTCAGGCCTGGAAGCATCTGCACAAAGAGAAAAAGAGAGTTTAAAACATGAACTAAGCTTTTCTGTCCATGGTTGCAACCAGACCTACTCAGTATTTCCAGAACCTTCTCCTTTTATTTTTAATTTTATAACTAATTCCCATGTATTAGTGCCAACATTAGATTCAGAGGCAGAGGCAGGAACAAAGTTGTGGGCCCCTTTCCATTCCTCTTCCAATGCACACATATAACCTAATTTTGCCGCGTGGACTAGCTCCCCACTCCCCTTCTCCTGAAACCCAGCCCTCCAGTTCCCAACCCCAACATCTACAGTTAGAGGCAACCTTAGTTGGTGGTGGTGCAATGTTTAGAAGATGGCATTTGAAGCTTGTGACTTTGAAAATTCATTGGAGATCATTAAACATCTTCCTGCAATGTACCCAGATCCTCAGAGCTACACCCCTGGCACTGACCTCCATTGCCATCATTTATCACTGTCTTTCCACTAAATGCCTTGGATGTCTCCTGCACACCTTTCAAAGTACAGGACATCTCTCCTCCTTGCTAGCTCTTCCACCAAGAATCCAAGTGCAGTATTTGAAAATCTTGGTGCAAGATCAGCTACTATCAAACCTTCCACAGAACAACAGTCTAAATGATCTCAGCATCAGCAGCTGCCACAATGCATCTTCCCTTTCAGAGATGCTGGATAGCTCCAAGTAGTGAGTAGACACTTGTGATATATGTATGTATTGTATATGTTGGGGCTTGGGGTGCAGATTGTCCCTTTAAGAATGCGGGTCAGGTGACCATTGGGCAATTAGCTCCTCCCAGTATGGGACCCAGTTGGGCTGTCTGAGATCTGACCGTGGAACAGTGCACACCTCTAATAAAAAACTCCCAGTGTTCAAATTACAAAGCCCACCTCGTGATTCTTTCTGCAGCCTTGGTCCATAGGGGCATACATAATAGCACTCACGATAATGGGTCATTTGATGATGTATGCAGCCAATCAAGAGTGCTGGAAGGCTGGCTGAACTTAGCAATCATTGAAAAGAACATGCAACACAAAGTTGCAGTTCTGCCTACAGTGCAAACACAGGTCAATGATGCATTGTGCTCATATTTTTAAAGTTTACTTATTAGTATCACAAGTAGTCTTACATCTACGCTGCAATGAAGTTATTATGAAAATCCCCTAGTCGCCATACCTGTTTGGGTACACTGAGGGAGAACTTAATGTAGCCAATACACCTAACCAGTACGCCATTCAGGCTATGGGAGGAAACCCATACAGACACAGGGAGGACACAGGGAGAACATGCAAACTCTGCACAGACAGTGATCGAAGCTGGGAATCGAACCTATGTCCCTGCCGTTGTGAGGCAGCAGTGCTAACCATTATGCCACCATGCCAATCAATATTTGGGATTTATCTAACTTAACCATGTGTGAAGTATGATAGCCCAAATACATATGCAATTTTATACATTCGAACATGCATTAAACATGATGACAGAACTGATGAATACTGAAAGAAACCTTCTGTTTTATATTCTTAAATACTCTGAAGACAAAGATGTCAATCAACTGTGATCAAAAGCCTAGTGCTTCTTGTAATATTCATTCAGAGTATCACAATGGCCCCATGGAATTCAAATGAGAAAGTAAACATTCAACGTCTGAAAGGATTTTATCACCTGCTAGAAGTTCAATTCATAATAGTAGTCAATCCAACTCACATTTGGACAAAAGAGCGCTCTGGTCTCAAGTCAGTCAAAGTGTCTCTGAACAGTTATTTTAAATCCTAATATTTCAAGTAAAATACAATTCTAAACCTGGTTAAGTCAATTTATAATTAGATATTAGAATGCAAGAGAAATTTAGGGTGAATTTTACACACATTTTTCATAAATGGACTCATCAACCCAATACTGCACCAGTAAGTGTACAGGGAGGGACTGGTTAGCAGACTACATTGCAATTTAAATGCTAAAAAAAACTTCTACAATACTGCATCTGATATTTAGTTCAAGTCATTCTCAAAGCCTTGGGTCCATTGCACAATCCTTCACTTTATTTTTGATTAGCTTGGCTCAATGATTGTTTGAATCTGCCTTGCAATTACTCTCCAAATTGTTCACTTTTCCCTGAGTACTTGCAGTTCAGTTGTCAAACAAAACACTTGCACTGATTTTAATTACTAAGTTCCCAGTCCAACCCTGTTTCAATTTTATACAGAAATCCTGCTTTACTTAGGTGGCAGGGAGAAGTGTTTCAGATAGGAAATGGGGCAGGGCGAGGCAGTGGAATCAAGAGGAGGCATGAGGGTATTAGACTTTTGCTTCACTTGGCCCACAAGCAGTGTTGTAAAGACACTTACCTCTGAAACAGTCCTCTCTCTTCAGCTGTCAGGTTTCCCGTGTTGGTCGATAGACGCTGAAATGAAAGGCTCCCAGCCTCATCAAAATGTTTGAATTGTCAACCCGCCTAAAATAGGGCAATTATTTTTGCTATATGTGTTCAGTCTTCAGGTACTCTTCTGAAAGCTCTCTAAAGCCTTGCTCTTCAGAGAACAAATAATCCTAAAATTCAGCAAATTGAATTTGCAAGAGCCCAGATTCCTTAGCATTCCAAACTGGTCAAGAATCCAGGGAATACAGCAATGGCATGGTGGAACACAGGGACACAAAAACAGAACCACATTCATCTTTGGGTCTTCTCATCATAATCAAGGTCAGCTGTGGGCAACAAAAGGGGATGTGATGGCACACGAGTGCCGTCATTGGACTAATAATCCAGACACTCAGGGTAATGCTTTAGGGACCCAGGTTGAAATCCTACCACAGCAGATGGTGAAATTTGAATTCAATAAAAATCTGGAATTAAAAGGCTTATGATGACCATGAAAAACATTGTTGATCACTGCAAAAACCCATTATGTTCACTAATGATCTTTAAGGAAGGAAATCTGCCGTCCTTACCTGGCCTGGCCTACATGTGACTCCAGACCCACAGTAATGCAGTTGACTCTTAAATGCCCTCTCAAATGGCCAATCACTTCAAGCACATACAGGGACATGCGATAAATACTACAGATGCCTGCATTCCATGAATGAAAAAAAACAATTAGGTACTTCAATGCATGTAGATCCGAAAGGGAGTATATTTGTTATCTGAAGCTTGGAGGAACATTGCAGGTCCTTTTAAGAGACGGTCTTTAGGCTGAGTGAGAACAGTCAGAAGTTGCACATCACAACACTAACATGAGTGCTGAGTTTATTTCAGTCAACTGCCAGAGTTGCTTGAATGAAAGGCCCTATAAATATTGCAGTGACCTTAACACAAGAGCAGGTTGGGTGCTGCCTCTGCCTGTTTACTCATTTGAAAGGGTGCTTCAGTGTCAAAGTTCAACCCCTCAAAATTTATAATTAGTTGTGACAAATTTTACTGCATTTGAAACAATCCTCAGGCAATTAAGTTTAACATCTCATTTAGAGTAAGAAACCCCCCAAAAACTTCTGAATACAAGTAGGTGTTCTACATTTCCACAGCTATTATCGTCCACCAGTCAAGAAACTATTCCAGGGACCTTTGGGAAGGTCGGTGGTTCAGATTTAGAATACAGCTCATTCATTTGACTCATTGAACTTTCTGCAACATATAATTTTTTTCAATGTCTTCAGCTGCCTTGAGTTAAAGATACCGCTTTCTTTGTAAATGTTGATCCAGCTCTGCTACTACCTACCGCCTCTATTTAATTTACTCACACGCTTCATTTGCAACTCAGTCAGCTATCTGACAGTGAAATATTGCTCTGGCAAACACGATCACACCATGAAGCAAGTTCCTTTGCAATTTGGTGAGGTTTTATTTATAAATCTTCAACAATTTCTTGTCTTTCTTTCCTCTGAAAAATGTTTTATCTGGACAATTTTACTTCTCCCCAGCTACAGTTCCATGGAAAATGATTGCATTAGTCCCTCATTCAACTTGCCATGGTTTATGTGGAAGCATCAATGTGGAGTTCCAGTAGGTGATTCGATCATAGTGATTTTCTCATCAGATCCATGTTATTCTCATCTGACAATTACAGATGTGCAATGTGGCTCAGCTGTTCTTCCTCTCACTTCTGTGTCAGAAGGTCATGAATTCAAGTCCCTGTCCAGAGAGTTGAGAAGAGGCTCACACTGGAATTTAGCGTTGAGAAAAGTGCAAGAGGTGCTGCTGTTTGGATGAGATGTTAAACTGAGGCCCTGGCTGCCTTCTGAGGTGGATGTCAATGATCATTTACATCCACCTCATTAAAGATGACCTTGGTGTCTTAGCAAATAATTATCCTGCAATTGACATCACAAAAAACAGATTATCTGGTCATTTCTGTTTGTGGAAGCGGGGAGGATATAGTGACCGAGAGAACCTTGCCAGCTTTTTCACCCAACACACACAGGGCTTGGGGCAACTAGATTGTCCCCCCTGCCAGCCAAGCTCATGTTAGCAAATTCAGATCAGGCCAAGGATCAACATGTAACCGATTTTGGGGATTAATAAATGGATCTTTTGGGAGGGAAGAAATTAAACATGTTAAAGTCTGAAACAGGAACCCAATCCGAATTGAACCTGCTCTGATCCAGTTGAAACAGAGTTGGGATGTGGGGGATTATGGACAATTTTCTCACAGGAGGTAGGATGGTCAGTGAAACCTTTTAATGAGGCTCTGTGCATTTGAACTGTAACTCTATTTTTAAGCCACATTGGTGGTGTTTCCCTAACGTCCGCAAAGTTGGTAGATGAAAGATGAGGAGGGTTGCATTCCAAAGGATTTTTTAAAAATTCATTTGTGGAACATTGGCATCACTGACTGGCCAGCATTTGTTACCCATCCCTCGTTTCCCTTGAACTGAGTGGCTTGTTAAGCCATTTCAGAGAGCAACTGAGAGTCAACCACATTGCTGTGGTTCTGGAGTCACATGTAGGCCAGACCAGGTAAGGACAGCAGATTTCCTTCCCTAAATAAAGGTCACTAGTGAACAAGATGGGTTTTTCCAACAATCGGCAATGGTTTCAGGGGCATCAGTAGACTCTTAATTCCAGATTTTTTTATTGAATTCAAATTCCACCATCTGCCATGGTGAGATTCGAACCCGGGTCCCAGAACATTAGCTGAGTTTCTGGATTAATAGGCTAGCGATAATATTGCCAGACCATCACCTAGTGGTATTATATCTTTATGTTACTTTTTAAGGGCTTGGAAGACCAGGATTGTTTCCCCAAGACCTAACAAGCTTAGCTATAAAGCCTCACCTCCATGATCTTTCTATTATCAGTTCCTCCTGCAATCAGACCCCTTGAACCCCCATAGTCATGTTCATTCCTTCCCCAGCCACTGTGATTGGATGTCCCTGGCTGCCATCTGCTCATCACTCACCATCCCCCGCAGTGACCATGTACTCCTGACCACAATCTCCCCACCAATTCTACTTGACCCCTAATGATGACCTTTCTTTACTAACTGCTGTATTGTGGTAAAGGATGCAAGGCTGGAGTGTGAGAAGGCCAGAAAAAAAATTAAAAGTAGTTGTGCAGTTAAAAAACTGTAGAATGTTTGGGAAACCCATACTTCTGTGTTTCCTGTCCATTACTCCACCATTTCTCCTTCACCAAATGCACATTTGAGATACGGCTCGAATTTTAACCTGAAAATGAGTTTCAAGCAAGGCCATTATGAGGTTGAGAACCCTGGAAGAATGATTTATCCTGAATTTTTTAGAATAAAACTCATAGTCATAGACTCTTACAGCATAGAAAGAAGTCACTTGGCCCATCTTGCCTGCACCAGCCGTCAAGCATTATCTATTCTGAACCTATTTTCCAGTACTTGGTCTGTAGCTTTGTATGCTATGGCAATTCAAGTGTTTATCTAAATGCATCTTAAATGTTGTGAAGGTTCCTGCCTCTAGCACCTTCAGTCAGCAAGTTCCAGGTTTCCAATACCTGCTGGGTGAAAAGGCTTTTCCTCAGATCCCCTCTAAATCGTTTGCCCCTTACCTTAAATCTATGCCCTCTGATTACTAACTCCTCTACTAAAAAGAAAGGTTTCTTTCTATCTATGTCCCTCAAAATTTTGTACATCTCAATCAGACCTCCCTCAGTCTTCTCTGCTCTAAGGAAAACAAGCCCAGCCTAGCAAGCTTCTCTTCATAACTGAAACACTCCATCTCAGGCAACATCGAGGTGAATCTCGTTTGTGCTCTTTCTAGTGCAATCACATCCCTTCCATAGCTGTCGCCTGAAGTGTTTTGCATCTCCTTCGTAACTCCCTGCTCTTATATTCCATGCCTTGGCTAATAAAAGCAAGTATTCCATATGCCTTCTTAATTACCTGATCTACCTCTGCTGCTGCCTTCAGGGATCTTTTGACATGCACAGGTTCCTCTGGTTCTCTGTACTTTGTAGCATCCTAGCATTCATTGTATATTCTCGTGCCTTATTAGTCCTCCCAACATACATCACCTCACACTTTTTAGGTTAAATTCCATTTGCCACTGTTTTGCCCATTGACCAGCCTGTCTACATTGTCCTGTAATCTAAAGCTTTCCTCCTTGCTATTTACCGCATAACCGATTTTTGTGTCATCTGCAAACTTACTGATCATATACCCGGTGTATTCACATCAACTGCAGGGCTCTCTTAACTTTTTTTCTGTCACGTTTCCACCCACTGGCAAGCTAATTGACTGGTTGGAGCCTTTCTGCTGCGAAAGAGAAAGTGGAGGTATAGTTGGAGTATGAGAGTCATGATGTACGAGGGTAGGTGGGGGGAGTCCACTGGTGGTGTGAGCATCCTAGTCACAGGATAGAGGAGAGGAGAGGGAAGCAGATGTTTGTCAGCGATGAGGTAGTAGACACATTACAGAGGTGGCAGGGGGGCTTTACCGGATAGCTTGTTGAGCTTGGAGGAAACCGGGCAGTAAATGCACCCACTTCATGGATTTTGGGCAATCGGCTAATATGAGTTACAAATTGAATGACATAAAAGGAAAGCAGACAGCCTCGTTCTAATATTTAAGTGACCAATGCATCAGATTGAGCTGAATTAGTCACCCACACCTCACTGTGCCTCCATTAATATTGCAGGTGGATAGGGTCGAAGAGGTTGGATTTCTGTTCCAAGTTTCTACATTTTAACCTCTGGTGCGACACATCTCTTTTTGAAAAGTTAAGATTCATACTTGCCTGAAAAAGCAATGACTTTTTTTTTCCAGAAAATCTGATGATTTGACACACTGTACCATCAATTCCACAATATGTGGAAGACATCAGAGAGGGAAATTAAAACTGCGGGCCAGATGAGACCACATTTTTCTTTGTGGGAGAACACTCTTCAAACTCCTGGCCCCAAAGGAATGGCCTTGGAAGGGCTTATCCTGTCTGCAGATCAGCATGGGGGAGGGGTGGGATGGGGCGGGTGTTGGTTGGTGGTGGAGGGGAGAGAATCATAGTTGCACTTGAGCTAACAGGACCCTGAAAAGCATATAAATTCATGGTCCCTGTTCACTTTAGGTGGGCATCTCATCTGCCTGAAGAATGCTGTAGCTAAGAATGGAAAATGGCTTTATAGAGTCGAGTCTCAATCATGTACATGACCTGCTTGTTAGCTGCCCTTCTCAGCTGGTTTGTAGGGCTAAAATTAACCTCTTGGTAAGATGAAACTCCATGTAGATTCAGTGGATGGGGTTTTACAGCCTCACTTGTCCTGAAACCATAAAATCCTGCCCAAGGTCAATGGACCTTTCCATTGTCCATCCGTTGCCCACTCCGATCCCTGTAGCAGGCAGGACAGTATGACTTTCAGCTGTAGAGTCATACAATGCAGAAAGTCTCTTTGGCCCATTAAGTCTGCCTGGACAAAATCCACCACTTAAATCGCGCTAATCTCATTTTCCTGCACTTGTCCGATATCCTTGAATGTTATGATATTTGAAGTGCACAAACTGTAATGCAAAATTGTTTTACTTAACAGCATAACATGATCAGATTCCCTTACCATCCAACTTGACTTCAACATTACACAAAAATAATTAACATGCAACGATTTGCTCCCACATCAGTGGTCAATCTCGTTTGACAGGAAAATTATATCTCTTGTCGCATTGTTTTCTTCTTGATTCTTCTTTGAGCTTCATTTCTTTTCAGCTTTCTGTTTCAGCAAAACCTGACTGCTGGCATTGCATCTTGTTTCAAAAGCTTCTGACCCAGTCTGCGTCCTAGCCTTTGTCTGATCTTGTTCTCTTTGCAGTCAGGGAAGGGATCAAAGGCCTTCGAATAGACTGAGTGTGAAGCATTTCTTCATTTGCCAAGGCACTCAAATTAATTGCTTATTATTTACAGTCTGTGAGTTATCATCAATGCCAGCTCATTACCATCACCACTATCTCAGCTTGCTTCATAATCCTCACTGAATAAAAACCAACAATAACTTAAACTTATACATAAGCAAAACACTACAGATGCTGGAAATCTGAAATAAGAACAGAAAATGTTAGAAACAGCAAGCACCAGTGGAGAGATAAATTGAGTTAACGTTTCAATTGCGACCTTTCATCAGAACTGATTTCCAGTGTTTTCTGTTATTATTTAATAACTGAAACTTCTTTTTCTCCCAAAATCCTGTGTGTCAAATAAAACTCACAAGGTAGCATAAGAATATGGAGAACAAGAGCAGAAGTTGGCCATTCGGCCCATTGAATCTTCTCCACCGTTCAAACTGATCCGAGGCGGCCTCAATTCCACTCTCCTGCCTGTTCCCCTTCCAACTTCCTCCATAACTCTTCATTCCCTTGTAGATCAGAACTTTGTCGAACTCAATCCTGAGTCTATTCAATGACTCAGCCTCCATTGCCCTCTGAGGTAGAGAACTCCAAAGATTAATGATCCTCGGAAGAAATTGCACCCTCATTTGAATCTTAAATGGGAGAGCCCTTATTTTGAAACTGTGCCCTTTAGTTTGAGAATCTTCCATGAAACATCCTCTCAGCATCTGTCAAGACTCCACAGAATTAGTAAAATCATCTCTTATTCTTCTAAACCCCAATGAGTGCAGGCCTGCTTTGCACAACCTTTCCTTATGAGGCAATCTTTTTCATTCTGAATCAACCTGGTGAACTTTGTACTGTCAGCAAATTTGGCTACAAAAAAGTGGTGTCTTCATCTAAGTCATTAAGGTCACTTGCGACCCTAGCACTGATCCCTGTGGCACTTGCTGCAGCTACATGAGAAGGTGTAAAACAGATCCTCTATCCAGCACTCTAAATCTGACCGTAGCAGGGTTTTTATGTGAATTTGAAAGGATGGAGATATTTACTCAATGGGGGAAATTTTCCTGTCCTGCCTCCCCCATGGGAATCGTAGCGGGGTTGGGGGGTGGGGGGGGGAGAGACCATACAAATGTTGAGCTTGGGTGGGATTTTCTGGTTTTGAGGTGAGTGTGACCAGAAAATCCCACCCTATGTCTGTATTAAACCACTTACATGTTATTCGTAAAGAAACGAGTCTGGCAGGATGTCTTGGGTTGAAAGCAGAAAGGGATTATTTTTTATTGTTTGAAAAACCTATCCAAGATAAAAAATCTATTTAAAAAGGCAAACCCATGCCTCAACCTTTACAACACACACACCATGCAAAAAGTTTCAAGTTATACCTTAAGTTGTTATTTTCTTAAAGTTCAATGCTGAAAGGTGGGAAAATTGAGAGTTCACTGTTTATGAGTCCTTTGCTGGTATCTGCAGCTGCAACATAAATATTTTCATGGTGGTTGTGAAATTTCAGGAAACCCATGTAAGACTGCAATTGGCAGAGACAATTTGTTTTTATAATGTAATTGGTATTTTCCAGAAATCAGTGATTTTTGCACGATGTTCCTTTTGATGGAAGTTCATCATGTTTGCACAAGGTTTTTAAAACTGTAGAGAGATTGGGATTTTGCCTGGGAGAGAAGAGAAGAGAGCTCGTTGCTTCATTGGCAGCTTTTCCGGGCTACTTTTTTTTAAAGGAGCTTGTGTGATGCATTAAAGAGATTTTAAAATTTGTTACTATACTCACATGACCTCTCTCTTTCCCCATTATGATTTCTGAAGGTGTTTACTTTGTTACACAGACTGTGGCTTTTGTTTCATGGTTTATAATGTAGAAGCCATTAGCTCCTGAATGATTCAGTACCCTTCTTGATGAGTTACGAGAAACACTTTTCTATATTGCTATTGTCCTGGTAGACTTTCTGTCTCTGCTTAAGAGCTAGCTTTGTGAAAATGCAAATATAATTGCAGTACAGTTTCCAGTAAATCCTTCTGAAGTGGTCCTTGACATCAGCAAGTGTGAAATTTCATGAAGGTGTACGGGCATGTCTGAATTATAATTCACAGTGGAACTTTTCAGAAGCTGATCAATTGCAATAATGGACATCAGGTGACTTGCGGCAGCCATCTTAAGTCACTGTCTTTCCTTGTTTCTAAAAAGTCCTTTCTCAAAGAGTTCAATATATATTGATCAGCTCATGAAATTATATATTGATATCATTTATGCAGAAGTCACATCATCATGACTCACATACAGTTGCCCCAACCAGAAAATGGCCTTTCAATTCCATCTCTCAGTTTCCTATTAGTTAGCCAATCCTCTATCCATGTGAATATATTATCTTGAACATTCTTTGTCAACGACTGGAGGAAAGGTGGGAATCATGTGACATGGCCATTAGCTTGTGGAATAAGTAATATTGAATGAAATCAGGTGAAACTACACCATGCCGATTGCAGGGGTTCAAAAGGTCAACTCACCACCACCTTCTCAAGGGCAATTAGGGATGGGAAATAAATGGACTAACCAGTGAAGCACATATCCCTTGAATGAATAAGGACTATTGCCTTTCTGTACTGCATAGCTCAGATTGCTGCTTACCATCTCACTTACAGCCTCACCGATGAGGAGGGATATCTGGCCCTCAGCTATACTGTTTCTATTGGAAATTCTGTACCAGCACCTATATGTCTGGTTCATCTCAGTATGCCCATCTCAACGTGTGGAGTCAATTCCACTGGAAAAGTGAATTATCCAGCAATAAGTTTTCTGTTTGCTGATCTCCAAGAAGGAATATATAATTGGCCTTTGATTCTGGTCTCTGGAAACTATATGAAACAATCAGCTGGAGTCTCTTGCCTCCCTGTGGCATTTTTCTCAGTGGCAGTCGGTGGCATGCATTGGCCAGTGGCAGATCCTCCAGGCTAGCAGCGGGATTTTCTAGCCCTGCTGCTGTCAATGGGATTCCCCATTGATTCCGCCCCATGCTGCTGGGAAACAGGGTGGGGGCTGTGCCACAGACAGGACCAGAATACCTCGCCAGCATGAAGAGCCGGAAGATTGTGCCCAATATTTTCTTTTCTCTGTTGTCTCTGTGCTACAAAGCTTTCTTTTCCCTCCTCCTCTCTTCATTATCTAAAGATGGGGGGAGGGGGATGGTATTGTAAATTCTCTTTTTACATTGAGTTAATCTTATTTTGCATTTGCTGCGGGGTTATTAGCAGATAATTGGCTCCCACAATCCGAAAGGTCGGAAATAAACCACCGCTTATAAGAGGAAAATAAATCAAAGCAGCTTTCTGTTTAAGGACAGAGGGTGAGAGGAGAAAATAATGTGTTTAAATTAACCCCCACCCTGTCCATAACATTTTCTTTTATTGTAATTAATGCTGAGT
Organism: Carcharhinus amblyrhynchos; assembly: GCF_965287045.1. Lineage (NCBI taxonomy): Eukaryota > Metazoa > Chordata > Chondrichthyes > Carcharhiniformes > Carcharhinidae > Carcharhinus > Carcharhinus amblyrhynchos. Next base: position 79,917,384 of record NC_137326.1, on the reverse strand, counting down.
ATAACATGTACAGATTTAGTTTCATGTGATTGTTTACAGTTCACTCAGGGAGTCTGTGTTGCCATGACAACATGAATTTTTACATGCAAGTTGTCTTCTGGAGCTATGGAGAGCAATGGTGGAGACTCCAACTTTCTATCACATGGCTGTTACTCTTACTGCCTAACAGTGGCCTGTGTGGGAAGGATTTGCAGGTTAATATTCAACCTGTTTGGCTATGTAGTGAACACATCTTCCTTGGCCATCAACTCTTGGATTAGGACTCAAATCCAAGCTCATAAGTAAGGACACTACCTGCTGTACCCCAAGATCCCTAGTTTCACATACAGGGATCTTCTACAAATATTCAACTTCCAGATTCCTTCTCTTCTGCCTGGTGTTTAGTGCTTACTGCGTTTATTGTCCTGAGTGAAGAAACAAATGTAGGAATGCAATATATAGATCAAAATTCTGAGTCATAACTCAAAAGCATTCATGCTCCAAGAACCCATCAGGCTGTTGAATGATAGGAATAGGCTTGAGTGAGCGTAAAAGCCAGAATAGAATGATTGGGCCAAATGGCCTGTTTCTGGACAGTTATGTAGACTTTTGCCTTCAAGGAATTAGGCACTATTCAATCAAAATTTAACCCAAATTGCTTACTGCTATGCAACTCGATTTATTTTCATTGTACATCCATTGAAAACTTATAGAAGAGAGTAATTAGACTGACTTTTGTTAAGAGCCAGGATGTTGCTATTCCAAAGGTTAGGTTAGATCTGGCATTGCTGGAAGCAGCAGTGAAAATCTTGTAGCTATTTTCTCCATTGGTAGTCAATTTAACAAACCTCACACTTTACATCAATTCAACCATCTGGTTTTGATCTTTGGGGTTTTTGAAAAAAAGACTTCATGCTTTTAAATTGCCCCTGAGCCTCCCTCAGTTGGTGAGTTTGGTCACAATTAAATGAAATGGAAAAATTACCCCCTTTGCTTCCAGTAGAACTTGACTGCTTACGACTTTTGACTTTTTGTGGCATGGGCAGCCATCCCAAGTAAACAGGTTTTTGATTTAAGTCGTATTTTAAGTATGCAGATTGGCCTCAATATCGTCTGGGGCTCAGCAGTTCAAAAGTCAATTGACTATGGCAGGACTGGAAAATCCTGTCAGCAGATGAAGCAGTGTCCAGAGGCCTGAGCAGTAATGGCTTCCACATCGGACTGAAATGTAATTGATGGAAGCTGAACAGAGGGGTGGCATGGTGGCTAGCACTGCTGCAGGGACCTGGGTTCAATTCTGGCCTCGGGTCAATGTCTGTGTGGGGTTTGCATATTCTCTCTGTGCCTGCGTATGTTTCCTCCCAGTGATCCAGTTTCCTCTCAGTTCACAGATGTGCGGGTTAGGTTGATTGGCCATACTAAATTGGCCCTAGAAGGATTAACAGGGTAAACATGTAGGGTTATGGGAATAGAGCCTGGGTGGGATTGTGTCAGTGCAGTCTCGATGGGCCGAATGACCCCATTCTGCACTGTAGGGGTTCTACGATTCTGTGGAGAACCAAAAGGCCCATGCAGACAAGTTTTAAAATCATGCTCATGTTACTTTTTAGACTAAGGACCTCACTAGAAAACCATTGCCCCCTTTGCCTTAGGCTTGCCCTCATCTCATCCCATCATGCATCCTCCCTCTACCCTACTTTCCTCACCAGACACCTGATTTTATTGACGGTTCCAATCACTCAAACTTTTATTTTCATCCTCACAAAGGGTCGTCTAGACATGAAACGTTGACTCTATTCTCTCCATGATGTGGAGATGCTGGGGTTGGACTCCCCACACTACTGTCAGACCTGCTGAGATTTTCCAGCAGTTTCTGTTTGTGTTTTATTCTTACCCGTTGGCCAAGCAAGGTTAGTTTTTTTTTAAGTTTTAAGTTTATTTATTGCTGTCACAAGTAGACTTACACTAACACTGCAATGAAGTTACTGTGAAAATCCCCTAGTCGCCACACTCTGGCACCTGTTCAGGTACACTGAGGAAGAATTTAGCATGGCCAATCCACTTAACCAGCACGTCTTTCAGACTGTGGGAGAAAACTGGTGCACCCAGAGGAAACTCACGATGACACGGGCACAACATGCAAACTTAAACACAGATAATGAGCCAAGTCAGGAATTAAACCTGGGTCCTTGGCGCTGTGAGGCAGAAGTGCTAACCACTGTGCCACCATGTCACCAGTTTTTTGTGTGTTGTCAAGCGCAGGCAGCAACCAGAACCTGAATATGGAAATGAAGCCCCCAGGAGCAAGAAATCGCTCCAGACTCCCTAACCATGTGAGCTTATTGTGTGAAACTTCTCTAGTACGGTGTGATCCCATCACAGTAAAATCAGGACCAAGCTGTCTTCGATAATTTTAGATTTAAAAAATAAAATTCGTGCAAATAAAACACCACTGAAATCCAAAATAAGCAAAGTTATACATTTTATTTTTTGGAATAATTGTTCACTTTTCAAAGTATTCAGAAATCAAAAGTACAAATTTTAACAAGCTTCAGAATTTTTCCAGTGCTCCTATCGACATGAGAACAGTGATGGAATCAGATCGAGCTGCTCCTATGTATGTAGGCTACATGGGCCTGTTTGATCAAACAGACTTCAAACCAATTGCGTCTTTGGTCTTTAGCCAGCTAATGAAGTTTTGTATGGGTTGCTTGAAAGATGGTCTGTTTTAAGAAATAGGAAGCCTGAGGAGATTTCTCCCAAGCCCCCACTGACGAAGGGGTCGGAGGGGGGGGGGTGCAGGAGGGAGGGGATGTGTGAAAGATCAATAAGAGGCTCAAAGGCCAATTTTATACCAATGTGAATTTACAGCAGGATCTTTCACTGGTGCAGACCCTGGCAGATTGCAAAATCCACTGGTGTCCAGCGTGAAACTCACTTCCATCCCGCTGAAGTGGAAAAACACGCTGGTGCGAAACATGTTTGGAAAATGTGACGTGCATATGTCAGGAATCACCTTAACAATTCCTGGGGCCAACTGCAGAGTTCAGAATGGAGGCTAATACTAAGCGCGGACCACCACGGCAGTGGGTCAGGGCAGCATCTGCAGATGGACCTTCTAGATTCAGTGCCCTGGAGGGGGTCCATTTTCCAGCCTCAGAAGAATCCATTCTCTTTCTCATGAAGTCCACCTTCTGGCCCCACAGTGCTCCCGGAGATCCATCCCAAGACCTGAAATTCCCACCCGGGCTCAATGGACCTTTAAATGACCAGCCAAATTTTCCGTCTCTCACGCTATGATTCCCCTGGCAGGTGAGACAGGACAATTTTGGCCATTGAATTCAAAAGCAGTGATGTGATGATAGATTTGTACAAAACACTGGTTAGGCCACAGCTGGAATTGTGAGTACAGTTTTGCTCAGGAACAAATTACAGGAAGAACATAATTGGCCTGGAGAGAGTACATTAGAGATTTATGAGAATGATATTTGTAATTGAGCAGTCCATTACAATGGAGCACTAATTTAGGTGATTAGAGGGGTTCTGACAGAAAACTTTTTCATCCAGAGGGTGGTGGGCATTTGGAATTCATTGTCTGAATTAGTATATGAGGTTGAAATACTCAACTCATTTAAAAGGTACCCAGATCTGCATCTAAGTGTTGTAACCTGCAAGGCTACAGGTGAGGTGCTGGAAAGTGGAATTAAAATCAATGGCCAGTTATTTTATTTCTCTTTGTCGACTGACGCAAACGTGATGAGCTGAATATCCTCTTTCTGCACTGTACCTATTGTTGGGTCCATTCATTCATTTGAATAGACGAGGGAACAGTATTGGCATCTTACCCAACCAGGGGTGACCCTGAAAATCAGCTGGCTTAAGCTTATAACCTGTTACTCCAGTAGATAAATGGGTGGCATGGTGGCACAGTGGTTAGCACTGCTGCTTCACAGCTCCAGGGACCTAGGTTTGATTCCTGGCTTGGGTCACCATCTGGGTGGAGTTTGCACATTCTCCTCGTGTCCACATGGGTTTCCTCCGGGTGCCCTGGTTTCCTCCCACAGTCCAAAGGTGTGCGAGTTAGGTTGATTGGCCATGCTAAATTTGCCCCTTAGTGTCCTGAGATAGGTTAGAGGGATCAGCGAGTAAAATAAGTCGGGATATGTGGGTAGGGACTGGGTGAGATTGTGGTTGGTGCAGACTCAATGGGCTGAATGGCCTCTTTCTGTACTTTAGGGTTTCTATGATTCTATGATAATTGATAAAGATTGATTATTATGATTCCTCCTCAATTCAACTGTTGTGTGATGACCAGGATGGCAGAAGGTGAACTAGATCGACCTTGCTCTTTGATCATTAATACTAACACCAACCCCTGGGACAGGAATCATAAAAATTACTAATACGTGTTTGATGTGTCTGGGAAGGGTGAGATCAGGTCAGAGATTAATAATGCAGCCTGTTCATCCAGATGAAGATAGTGAGTGCTGCAAGGACAAGCTATGAACTGAACTGCCCAAATTTAGTGACTTTCCATTAAAGGCAGTAGAGAGAAAAATCAGAATGACAAGTCTGCTATCACTCACTTCTCACTATCACCAAAAGTATAATTTACCCCAAAGCCTGTTTTTAAATGATGCCTCTAATTTTCTTTTTTCCTTCTATCTAGTGTGTCCAATTTTCACTGGTATCTCCTAGCACAGCACATAGAATCATAGGGGACAATCTTATCTTCTCGTCCTACTGGCTGGTGGGTGAGGCGAGCTGGTAAGGTCACAAGAGAGGTGAAAAATTACGTTTGCAGCTGATTTCTTACCTCTCACAATTAAACCAGGCCCAGGTTTCTGGTGAGATCAGCCTTGCGCCCGGAAAGGGTGCAAGGCTGATCTCAATAATAAAATCCATTCAAATGTGGATTTAAAAATAATTAAATAAACACAATCACCCTGGCTCACTTTCTTTAGTGACCTCACTAGTGAGGGTCCTCATCAATGGCATCCTGGCACTGCCAGCTTGGCACACTAGCAGTGCCCATTGGGCACCAGATAATCAGCTGGGGAGGCCAGCGATCATGGTGGATCAAGGTTGAGGGGGGGTGGGGGGGAGGGTAGGGTGGTACAGAACAGAAATGTGCACATATGCGATTGTGCCCTCTACTGTGAGCTGCCAGCTTTCTGGCAAGCTTAGGCCTCACCCTCTCCTCTACTGGCAGGAAACACATTGTACAATAAAAGTGACATAAGATTAGACTTGTGGCCTCACCAAAAAGGCAGATCTGAAACTCCTGTTTTCATGCTCATTCAGATTCTAAGTGTAAGAGGCCATACAGCCCATCGAGTCTGCACCAATTCTCCGATAGAGTGTTCTACCCAGGCCCTCTCCCCCACCCCCACCCTATTCCAGTAACCCCACACGTTTACCATGGCTAATCCATCTAACCTAGACATCTTGGGACACTGAGGGGCAGTTCAACATGGCCAATTTACCTGCCCTGCAATTCTTTGGACTTGAAGAGTCTCCTGTGGTGCTCTACAGGTTATTTATTCTTCCTCTCCCCATTGCGCCCATTTGCCCTCCAGTCCAGGCTAGGATTTGAATGCAGCAATCTATGATCCTGATGGAAAACTAAATCCTGATCAACAGGCTGGTGTTCCAGCCCACAGGCACGTCACTGGGAATGTTACAGAAAGCAACTTCTGAACTGTGGATGAAAACAAGGTTTTCATGATAACTGCAGCAAGTCTATTATGCAGACCAAACGTGAATCAATCCCACATGCTTTCCTAAAAGCGGATCTGAATTGGTAGGCGCCTGCTGTTATATTAAAAAGATTTTCTACACACAGCACTCAATAATACAGAACAGCATCCAAACCTTGTTTACAACACATTGTCACAGTTCATTATCTGCACTGATGGTGGAAAATGCATCACTGTGCACAATAAACTGACTCCAGTCTATTTTAACACAATGGCTTGTGAGCCATCTCGAGTGCTGTCACCAAGACTGGGGGATGGGACCTGAACCAAACTTAAATTGCCTCAATCCAAGTTAACCTATGATGAAAACTGCAGCTAGCCTAGATCAGCATCAGATGCGCTTTGAAAATAGCAACTTTTTTTTTACTGTTTCCAAGCTAAAAGATAAATTAAGTAGTTGTTTTGAGGGCTAGGGTTCAGTCAAATGAGGTTTGAGCAAGATCAGTTTTTATTCTAACAATCTGCTCTCAATGTATACAACATTGGCAAGATAGTATTAATGCCTGGCCTTAGTTGTCATAGAAACTTAGTTGGCATGATAAAGGGGGAAATTTGCTTTGATAGTATTATTGGAAGGTTGAAGAGATGTTCATGGAAGATGGGACCAAAGTTGCATGTTGCCTGATTCAAGTCAAGGGTGTGGTTTCCCTTCCTCAAGGGCATGGATGAAACCAGTTGTTTTTGCTTTTAATAAAAATCCAACATCTTCCATGGAAGTAACTTTGAAATGATCATACTAAATTCATTAAATTTCATTTGTTATGCATTACACAATTTCACTGGCCAAGACTCTTGCAATATTGGGAAAAAAACACTGTTCCAATCTTTACTAAAAATAGATATTTGTACATAACTACAAGAAAGTAAAGTGAGCCCAGCAACTAAACAACTTCAGGATGTTCCAAAGCATTTTACAGCCAATTACTGTTCAGTGCTTTAGAAACAAAGCAAAATGAATGCTGAAAAACTGAAATTAAAACAGAAACTGTTGGAAATGTTTAGCAGGTCAGGCAGCATTCGCTACAAAGAGAAAAAGAGAGTTTACACGCGGGATTTTATGGCCTTGCTTGTCCTGAACCGTAAAATCCCTTCAGAGGTCAACAGACCTTTCCATACTCCACCCCTTGCCCACTCCGATTCCCATGGTGGGAGAGACAGTAAAATTCCAGCCAACATTTCAAGTCAGTCGCCTTTCATTAGAAACCTATTCTGATGAAAGGTCATCCATCTGAAGTGGTAGCACTGCTTTTCTCATCAGCTATCGCTCCGTCGATAGTACGCACTCCTCTGAGGCAGAAATTTGGGGGTTCAAGTCAGGGTCCAGGACTTGAACACAACAATCGAGCGCAGTAGTGAGGAGTGCTGGACCATCAATGGTGTCGTTTTTTGGAAGAGACATTAACTGAGGCCCAATCTGCTCCAATATAAAAGCAAATCACTGCGGATGCTGGAATCGGAAACATAAACAAAAAATGGTGGAAAATCTCAGCAGGTCTGACAGTATCTGTGGAGAGGGAATGCAGCTAATGTTTCAAGTCACGATGACCCTTCATCAGCGCTCTCTCAGATAGATATGATAACTGGGTTATTTTAAGAACTTCTGTGGTTTGGTAAGTATAGACCAAGTGATCATGTGAGTACATGATGATGCGAGCACAAAAGAGGTTACATGGCTAGAGCTTAGGGGGTATCCCCAGGAGCTTGGGGGGTTATCTCAAGAGCGTGGGGATTATCCTCGAGAGTGTAGGGGGCTATACCCAAGAGTGTAGGGGGCTATACCCAAGAGTGTAGGGGGCTATACCCGAGAGTGTGGGGGGCTATCCCCGAGAGTGTAGGGGGCTATCCCCGAGAGTGTGGGGGGCTATCCCCGAGAGTGTGGGGGGCTATCCCCGAGAGTGTAGGGGGCTATCCCCGAGAGTGTAGGGGGCTATCCCCGAGAGTGCGGGGGGCTATCCCCGAGAGTGCGGGGGGCTATCCCCGAGAGTGCGGGGGGCTATCCCCGAGAGTGCGGGGGGCTATCCCCGAGAGTGCGGGGGGCTATCCCCGAGAGTGCGGGGGGCTATCCCCGAGAGTGCGGGGGGCTATCCCCGAGAGTGCGGGGGGCTATCCCCGAGAGTGAGGGGGGCTATCCCCGAGAGTGAGGGGGGCTATCCCCGAGAGTGAGGGGGGCTATCCCCGAGAGTGTGGGGGGCTATCCCCGAGAGTGTGGGGGGCTATCCCCGAGAGTGTGGGGGGCTATCCCCGAGAGTGTGGGGGGCTATCCCCGAGTGTGTAGGGGGCTATCCCCGAGAGTGTGGGGGGCTATCCCCGAGAGTGTGGGGGGCTATCCCCGAGAGTGTAGGGGGCTATCCCCGAGAGTGTGGGCGATTACCTTCGAGAGGGTGGGAGGCTATCCCCGAAAGTGTGGAGGATTATCCCTGAGAGTCATTGGGAATGTGGGGTGTTATCCCTAGGAGCATGGGCAGAGCACAAATGTTGAAGTAGCTGCTAAGCTGATGTATAAACTACTCTTTGCTTAAAGTCCTTTCTGTCAGTGATTAGGGAACCCACAATATTTACAATAAATATAAGATTTCCATTAAAGTGCTCAGGAAGAAGTAGGACTAAATAAATTTTAGGATAAATCTTAAACATACTTCTGTGGAAAATGTAGATGAGTGCTCACACCTCTTGTTTACTGCACATGAATTGGGTGTTTACTTGTATTCGGGTGGTGAGCATTAACTAGAGATTGTGCTCAAATACATAGTGATGGGCTGAAACAGATTGTTGGATTTTGAGGTACCTGAGATATGTAATCTATGTTTCTGTGAATAAAACCTGTGAATGTACAAAGACTAGCTCTATCCTTTGCTACCTAAATGAATTCTAACATCTATATATTATGTTGTAGATGGTTCTTGAAGTATATTGAAGTTGTTATATGATGGTTAAAAATTTAGGAAATAAAGCCCCAAGTACATGTTTGCCTGTTGCACCGTTTTATTTTCAATGTAATTCAGATGAAGTTGGCGTTGCTGGTGTTAAACAATCCTGGGATTTTAAACTAAATTGCCCTTGGTGTTATTACTACTACTACTACTACTACTACTACTACTAAGTGGAAGGGTCATCTGGACTTAAAATGTTAACTGAGTTTCTCTCCTCAGAAGCTGCCAGCCCTACTGAGCTTATCCTGCAATTTCTATTTTTATTTCAAGTTTTTATGATTTTTCACACTAATTCAAAAGAAAACATTGTTGCAGAAGGCATTGTTCCCCACACGGTGAGTTGCTCCTCCTAATCTCACCACGGTGGGAAAGCATCCAGAAAGCAAATGATGGGGAGAGAGAAAAGTACCCAACAGTAAACGACTCAAATATGCTCTCACGTGCCGACTAGTGGTCGACTGTGAAACAAGACTGATGACCAGTATCCAGTTGGCTCACAGAAACATGCAGGATGCCACGAGGCAAAACATTTATTTTAAAATGTATTGTAGCAAAGAATAATCCACTGATTTGCACAAACTCCAGCCTGGATAAATGCCAGATTTGTTGCTTTGGTTCATCAGAAACACTATTAAATTTTAATTAGAAAATTTGAAAGATGCAACTGAACGGGAACGGTAACATAGTCGTTGTTCTGGGACTTGTAATCTGGAGGCCTGGATTAATGATCCAGAGACACAAATTCAAATCCCACTTTGACGGCTGAGGAATTAAAATTAGGCTAATTAAATAAATCTGGAAAAAAAACAGGATCAGTGATGGTTACCACCTAACTACTCGATTGTTGTAAAAACCCATCTGGTCTACTAATGTTCTTTTGGGAAGGAAACCTACTGCCCTTACCTGCAGCCTATGTGTAAGTCCAGATCCATAACATAGCAATATTTCAGACATGTCACTGCCCTCTGGCTTGGTAGGCTATTTCACTCACTTGTCAAGAAGGCAACTCACTACGTTTTCTTAAAGGAGATACAGGAATGAACAATAAATGCTGGTTTTGCCAGTGATATTTGCAATCCACGAATGTATATTTTGAAGTGTGCATTTTCAACATAATAATGCAGGGTTGCAGTATTGCAACAGCAAAGACAACAATAACAATTTCAAAATCTGTCTGGTTTTATTTTTGGGAGGTGAAGAAGGGGGCTATTTTGTATTATTAAGGCCGTGCAAAATACTGGAGTTTACAATAGAGAACTTTGCTCTTTTATTAAACACTCCTGCTAAGGTTCTAAATGAGACACATAGGCTGGAATTGTCCAGTATTGTACACGCTGCCACCACTGACAGCAAAAATGGAGAATTTGGCACTCAGCCAAAACTCCATTCACTGCAGCAGGGCTGGGGGATTGAGCCTCAGATGAGGTCAGAGAACCTGACCCATAATTTTCAGAACAGCTTCAATCCAAAGCTGTTGGTCACTGACTTTTCACTAATCCACAGAAACATTGTTTTCTTGAAATCTTTATCCAGATAAAATTTTTGAAGAATAAAACTGAACAAAGAAAATTACAGCACAGGAATAAGCCCTTCGGCCCTCCAAGCCTGCACCAACCATGCTGCCCCGACTTAACTAAAACTCCCGAGTCTTCCAGGGACCATATCCCTCTATTCCCATTCTATTCATGTATTTGGCAAGGTGCCCCTTACAAGCCACTACCATATCCGCTTCCACTATCTTGCTGGCAGTGAGTTCCAGGCACACACCACCCTCTGTGTAAAAAATCTGCCTCATACATCTCCTTTGAACCTGCACCCCCTAGTAATTGACTCTTCCACCCTGGGAAAAAGCTTCCGAATATCCACTCTGCCCATGCCTCTCATAACCTTGTAGACTTCTATCAGGTCACCCCTTAATGGGTGAGCTCCGATGATGGGTGAGCCCCAAACTAAGATTCATAGTTTGAGGGTAAGGGGTAAACCTTTTAGGATTGAGGTGAGTAGAAATTTCTTCACCCAGAGAGTGGTGAATCTGTGACACTCACTACCACAGAAAATAGCTGAGGCCAAACATTGTCTGATTTCAAGAAGAAATTTGATACAACTCTTGGGGCTAAAGGCAACAAGAGATATTGGGGGGGAGGGGCGGGGGGGTGGGATCAGGAAATTGATTTTGATGATCAGCTATGATCAAAATAAATGGCGGAGCTAGCCCAAATGTCCAAATGACCAACTTCTGCTTCTATTTTCTATGTTTCTATGAGATTTCACACTTGACCTAAAAATCATTTGGTGAAGTCGAATGCAAATTGCTCAATTCAAGGAATCACAGAATACTACAATGCAGAAGAGGCTGTTTGGCCCATCGAGTCTGCACCGATGCACGAAAGGCCAAGACCTGCCCACCTAATCCCACTTGCCAGCAGTTGGCCCATAGCCTTGAGCGTTAAGGCATGCCAAGTACTTTTCCAGGTAATTTTTAAAGGATGTGCTTCCATCACCCTCCCAGGCAGTGCATTCCAGACTATCAGTACCCCCTCAGTCTTTTCTGCTCCAGAGGGGGGACCTGATTGAGGTGTCCGAGATTACGAGGGGCATGGTCAGAATAGGGAGCGTCTGTTCCCCTTAGTTGAAGGGCCAGTTTCAATTACCACCAAACCTGCATGGCATCTCTACTGTGCAGCTACCACTCTGCTCAGGGAATTGATATCTTCCAAGCTCACCCCACATTGACATTGTCAATCGCCATCAGAAAATGTGCAGACCTTCCCATCTGCTCGAGTTGGTTTCAAACACAGTTGCCAAAGGGGAAGAATATTCCAAGTCACACTTGTCACATTTTGTATCCCACATTCTAAGTTTTCCGACTGTTGGAATTTGTTCTGCTTAGACTGCATTGCCTAGAGATTTCTCTCTTGGTCTGGCAGGAAACACATTGGCTGGGAGGAAGGAATGAGAGGTTTGGGTCTTCTTTTATTGGAAACATGTGTGTGTGTGTGTGTGTGTGTGTGTGTGTGTGTGTGTTGGGGGGTGGGGGAGCGCTAATGCAGGAATGTTTGGTTAAGTGGCATAGATCCATGTCTCAAGTCTTCAGCCAATATGGAATTTGAAGATAGACATGCGCATTGCTAAGCGGGAATGTTTTCCAAATACATCCAATGAGAGCAAATAAGATGTTTCAAAAAAAATTTAAGAACAGAATCCATAGAGAAAAGAAATACACCATGAGCTCTTTTTATCTCATTCTATAAGACCAAAAGAAATAGGAATAAGCCATTCACGCCCTTTGAACCTGCTCTACCATTTAAAAAGGTCATGGCTGATCTAACACTCCACCTTCCTGCCTTCTCTCTGCAATCCTTAATTCCACTACCGATTAAAAACTTATCGCTCTCAACCTTGAAAATGTTCAAGGACTCAGCCTCCACAGCTTCCTGGGGTAAGAATTCCAAAGATTCACCTAAGAAGAAATTCTTTCTTAAATAAGCAACCCCCTTACTCTGTGACTATGCCCTCTGGTCCTACACTCTCCCATGAGTCGTAACATCCTCCAAATATTTAACCTGTCTAACTCCCTAAGAATCTTTCATGTTTAAACAATCACCTCTCTTTCTTCTGAACTCCAAGGAGTACAGAGCCAACATGATGAATCTTTTCTGATATGGCAGTTCCTCCATACCCAGGATCATCCCTGTAAACCTCTTCTGTATGGCCTCCAATGATAATATGGTTGAATTCTCCTGCTGTTCCTGCTGGCTGGACCTTCTGGTCCCCCTGATGGCGCGGCCTCAGTAGCACGCTTTCGAACGGCATAGGATAAAGTCAATGGGAAATTCTATTGACGGCAGCAGAATCAGAAGATCCCGCCACCGGCAAAAAGTACACTGCCTCCCGCCACAACCAACACACAGTGCTCCAGATATCTTTCCTTAAAAAAGGAGACCAAAACTGAACATTATATTCTAATTGTGGCCTCACTAGTACGATGCACAGGTGCAGCAAAATCTCTATACTTTTATACTCTAGCCCTCTTTAAATGAAAATATGCATTCCATTTGCCCTCCTTATTATCTTCTGCCTCTGTATGCTAGCTTTGTGGGTCTCATGAACAAGGAACAGTCTCTCCCCATTTAATAATAATCCGCCTTCTCATTCTTTCTTCCAAAACGAGCAATCGCACATTTTCCCACATTGAATTCCATTCGCCAAGTTTCTGCCTATTCACTTAACCTGTCAATATCTCTTTGTAAATTATTTACACTCTCCTTACAACTTGCCTTCCCTCCTGCCTTTGTATCATCCGTTTGGCCACATGACACTCTGTTCCTTCATCAAAATCATTAATATATATTGTGAAGAGCTGCAGTCCCAGCACTGATCCCTGTGGCACTCCACTGGTTACTGCCCTCCAACCTGAGAGAGACTTGCTTATCGCTGCTTCCTGTTAGTTAACCTTCTCTGTGTCTTTTATCAGCACTCTTATTTTTCACTGCAAGTTACTAACTGCTTTCTGCTGGACAAAAAAAATCACAGTTCTGCCTCCTGTATAATATCTTACTAACTTTTTTTTTAAACATACATTGTATTTCTCTATTGAGCAGACTTGTTTTGAGCGAGTTAATTTATTTTACAGTGCTTACATTTTACAGTTCCTTGAGGTAATAATTTGCCTTTGCCATATTCAGTGTACACATTTAAAAACTGAAATTAAATACATTAGATCTTAGAAAATAATGATTCTGTGACTGGAGGCATGTTAATAACGTTGTAAAGCTGTGTGTTTTCAAGGAGATGGTGAAACACTGAGGTTTTTTTCTGTCCAGTAATGTTGCCTGTCACTCACCCTGTGCAACAATAGCTGATGAACATGCGTCAGATTCATCACTATGACTACATTTGTTTTCCCCCTATTTTCTTTAAGTTCCACACACATTCACAGCATTTTCTTCTATTAGCCATGGGACGGTCAAATCTGCTGACTGCTTTGGCATTAGATTCCATTCACCCACCTTCCCTGTCCTGTGCTCATAGACTTACATTAACTCCCACTTGGATTTTGACATTCTCATTTTTGTTTTCAAATCAATGGCCTTTTTCCTTCCAGTCTCCACAACCTTGCCCTACAACCCTCTGAAACCAGTATGCTTTAATTGCTCAACTAATAACATCATGCTTTCAAAAACCTAAGCTTGCAGCTCAGGAATTTCCTCCCCAAGTTTTTCGACTTTTCTATCTCTATTTTCCTTTAGGTATTTGTTAAAGTTTTTCACCCATCCTACACCTCCTTATGTGGGTCAGTACCAAATTGTATTGGAGAAGTTCCTGTGAAACACCTTCAGACATTTCACTATGTTAAAGTTGCTATATAAATGTAATTCATTGGTGTTGATGCATCCATATGGCTCAGTCAAACAGAACATGTGGGATATCGCCCCCATAAAACGTAATAAAACTTCAAAACAAACTTCCTGAAGTATATGGGAGTTTGAAAAATCAGTCCTGCTACAGCTTCAAACTTGTGGTTGGAAGTCAACATCCGTCTTTAGGATTTTGACTAGTACATGTTTCAAATACTCCACAAATGAACAGAGAGGATGAAACAAGGGCAGTATTTGAGCAACCTGAGTATCACTCAACCTTGACTCTCTAACTACAATGTGCCCCTCACTAAAACTCATTCCTCATCAGAAATAGCATGTTTCTGCTTTGAAACTAGTTAACAGGTGAAGAAAATCGAATGGGTTATACTGAATTTTTATTCTTTCATTAGCCATATCTACATTTTTTTTGGCTTTTTAATTTCAAATGTGCAGATTCTCTTGAATTATCTCTGCTTTCCCATTTAAATGTAAATAGCTCAAGAACCCATTTCATTAGTGATGCTCTTGATTACATCACTTTTGATAGCTTTTCTTCTTCATTTTAATCCGCAGAGAATTCAGCTATCAATTTTATTGTGGATTAGGGAATAGATAATCTTCCGTTTCATCTTTGCCGTTCATTCTAGCTGCAAATATCTCCCTACAGATGTTTCCTATTTAGAATTTTATCACAGCACATCGACTCAGCCACAATTCAGGGAGGTTTTTTTTCTTCCTTACGGCATTAAAAAACCTTTTCTTGCTTCTATACATTTTGAGGTTGGTTGCCATTTTCATCCACTTGCTACAGACCATCTGTCACAAAATCAATTTGGGGCAGATTCCATCAATTTGGGCCAGGTTTCATTGGTATAAATTTATACGTTAGGCAGCAATCTCCTTTTGAAAGTCTCCTCATACCATCTCATTATTTTGAAAGCAGTCTCCTGAATTACCATATGGTTAACCTATTCTGAGTATAGAACAGTGTTCACAGCATGTATGTAGGCCATCAAACAGCTGTTTAGCATTTAAATGTGCTCACACTTTTACACATTTCTTTCTGCTTAATATAGGAGACACAGTTTAGGAAGAGCCAAAACATAAAAAGGAAGATATTCTGTACCTTGACATGGTCTGAAGCAATGCTGCAAACATTAGGGAATTAAAGCAGGGCAAATCAAATTAATCACTTTTAATTAGTATCTTTCCATATTGACAAGCCAATGCTATTACTAAAATATTGTCAATGTTCTATTAAAATTTGTTCAGAACAATAAAGGACTATGACAATCAGGAAGTCCATCCACCCTTGACCACCTGCCCATCTGCTCCAATCGCTGCTCGCCACAGAAATGCATCTAATTTGGATCAAAGCCAGCCCACTAATCATCTTCATAAATCTGTTCCTTTTTTTTTAAACAGAGAAATTCTGTCCAACTTACTTATTCACCTTTCGACTTGCATTGTTTGATATTTTAACTTTGCCGCAGAAAGGGAATGTGTTTCATTCATCGTGAATTTTCTTCATAATTTTGAGAAGTTCAAGTCACTTTGCAGCATCATCTTTTCCTGAGAAAAATAAATCCAATTTCCCAAAGTTTCCTGAATTCCTGATTATGGTCCTGGTTCATGTTGGTTGACTGTCGAGGATAATGATGAACTCTTTTAAAATGAGGCTCAATAGCAGCACACGATATTCCAGAATAGTTACACGAAGAAATAAGCTACATTCCTATAGCATCTGTCAATATCTCAGGACTTCCCAAACAAAGCATTTACACTAACAAGGTGGGGAAAATCGAGTCACAAAATTGCCTGGCCTGGCAGATCTCATCATGAATAGGGCCCCACCTACCTTTTATCAGGTTATGAGAGGTGGGGCTGGATGGAGTCAGGCCCACTGTCACCGGAGGCAATTTGGAGGTGGCCATGGAGGAGTGTGCCAAGATGGGCTGTTTGGAAGGTTCTCTGCAACTTTGATGCATTTGTATTCAAGACTGTTAAGCTTTCATCCCTCTGACCCCTCACCCATCCTATCCAATCCCCATGCACTCTCATGCCCCCTCCATGCTCACTTATAACACCCCCATACCCTTTCATATCCATTCCATTTATCCTGCAAAGTCAATCCTCCAATGTCCTATGGGGAAACATCAAGAGTCATACAGAGATGAAAAAAAATAAATAGCAATCTAATAGATGTCTCATTCAAACACCCTTGATACTAAAAAAAATCTCTAATTCATATAGCCCATGCAAAAGTGTGAATCCTCTCAAGTGGTAGTTTATTAATTACATCAATTACAACCAATCCTTTAATAGCCCCTTAAAACTATTAATCAAAATATCAACACAATCTGCAGCTGAGATACATGTTTCTGGATATACAATTAGGCCACATGTAAAAAATGAAAAAAAATCCCGATTTAATGAGTTGGCTGAAAAAGGAATATAAGCTAGGTATACATCATCTGATTCCAGTTTACATAAATATGTGTTGCTCTCATCCAAATTAGATGGGAGCTCAGCTACTGAATAAAACAACAGTGCTGCTGCAGATGGGAATGGAGTGGGAAATTGACTGTTGCCATTTTAACTCCTGCTTGGGGGGAGGGGGGCGGGGTGATAGTTTAGACCAGGTGGTGGAGCTAAAAGTCCACCATATCATAGGATGTTTCCCAGTGACAGAACCATTGACCATTGAGCATTTGAGACTGTCATTTGATATTCGAATGAGGAAAGGGCTATGGTAAACAGTCAGTAGTTGGGGACGACAGGATGGTGGTTCCCAGCAGCGCGATACATATTTGCAGGTAGTTACTCATATGGTAAAGTAGTTAAAAAAACTTTCACCATTGCACTCAAAAAAGAGATGATGATGAGTGTTACAAGGTCTCAGCCAGCCCTTTCATGGATAAAATTGATAATCAAGAGAACATATTGCTCAGATGGAATTTTAAATTGCATCCCCCTCACCATTTAAATTGCATTCCCCTCACCCTCATCAACTGTCTTATCATCGCATTCTTCCCTTTTACTTGGAAAGTGCAACAGTCTGAAATGCAAGTGCTCTATCGTTCCCAACTATGAATCATGTCTGACCCATTTCCCACACGTTTGCCCTCACTGCACCACAAAACACATCTTCCCCTCATCCAACCACTCTGCCTGGCCAGCATTCCATAGGAGCTATTCCCTCTGTGTGATACCCCAATCCTCCTTTATACCCAACACCTCACCCCAGCCCACGTGTCCCTTTGCCTCTTTCGTCCTTGCTATCCAAGGCCCCAAATACTCATTTCTGGTGAAGCAATACTTCAACTAGCACATCTTTCAATTTGGTTTATTGGATTCACTTCTCACTCTCCTCTTTGCTGGGGAGATCAAATGCAGCCTGGGTGACCATTTTGTGGAACACCTTCGTTCAGCGAGCGAGCATGACTCCCACCTTCCTGTGGCCTGCATTTCAATTCACCACCTTGCTTGCATGTCCACATTTCCATCCTTAGCCTGTTGCAATGTTCCAGTGAAGCCCACTGCAAACTGGAGATGAGGAACAATGCCACATCTTCCAGATAGGTACGTTACATAATAAAAAAGCAAATTACTTGCGGATGCTGGAATATGAAAGAAAAACAGAAAATGCCGGAAAGCCAATCCGCATCTCCTTGCCTGATCATACTATTTGGCTGAGATAGACAGATTTTTGATCTCTCAGATGATCTGGGACATGGGGAGTGGCTGGGAAAATAGAATTGTAGCCCAAGGTCAGTCCATGGTCATCTTGCATGGAGAAGCAGGCTTGAAAGGCCTCAAGGTCAACTCCCACTGCTATTTCCTATCTTCTGATATTTGAACTATTCCAAGGCACTTATTGTTGTGGAGAAATCATGCAAGTCAACATTAGCCATTTGAATTTCCAAAGACTGTAGTAAAAGGGATTTTTTACTCAGTTCTAATTTACAGCACAGTTAACTTGCTCCCTGTTGCTGAGTGAAAAGCCTGTTTACACACCAAATGATTTTATTAATTGTTATGTTGAAATAAAACAGCAGCTTTATCACACCAGAATGTTAATAAACCAATTTACACATGACAAGCAGATCCGTACTGAAAAAGCTAGCTAGGACACATCTGAAAAAAAGATGTAAAGGAACTGCAGAGGGTGCAGGGAGAATTTACAAAGATAATGTGAGGAATGTGTGGGTACACATATCAGGAAAGAATTGACAGGCTGGGTCTTTTTTTCCTTCTTGAGAAAGGGCTAAAGGGTGACCTAACAGAGATCTTTAGATTTATGAAAGGTATGGATTGAGTGGATACAGACAGAATGTTTTATTTTAGGGGAAAGAGCATAACTAGAGGCCAACAATATAAGACAGTCACCTAGAAATCCAATAGAAAATTCAGAAACAACTTCTGCAAAGCAATAAGAATGTGAAACTTGTTACTGTAGGAAATGCATGAAGCAAGATTGGGGGAAAGGCAAATTGTGCGGAGGGTGTGGAGAGTCTGCAGAAGGATCTAGATAGGCTGGGCGAATGGGCCAGGAAATGGCAAATGGAATTTAATGTTGGCAAGTGTGAGGTGGTCCACTTTGGTAGGAAGAATGGTAGGAAGGACTATTACTTACGTGGCGAAAAACTGCAGCAGGCGACGGTGCAGAGGGACCTCGGGGTCCTTGTGCATGAGTCGCAAAAACCCAGCTTGCAGGTGCAGCAGGTGGTCAGGAAGGCGAATGGGATGCTGGCCTTCATAGCGAGGGGGATTGAATATAAAAGTAGGGAGGTCTTGCTGCAGCTGTATAGGGCATTGGTGAGGCCGCAGCTGGAGTACTGTGTGCAGTTTTGGGCGCCGCACCTGCGCAAGGATATTTTGGCCCTGGAGGGAGTGCAGAGGAGGTTTACTAGGCTGATACCGGAGTTGAGGGGATTGAGCTATGAGGAGAGGCTGAATAAACTAGGCTTGTACTCGTTAGAGTTTAGAAGAATGAGGGGAGATCTCATTGAGACGTATAAGATGATGAATGGGATGGATAGGATAGAGGTGGAGAGACTCTTCCCGCTCAAAAAAGACAGTAGGACTAGGGGGCACAGCCTCAAGATAAAGGGGAGGCGGTTTAGAACGGAGTTGAGGAGGAACTTCTTCACTCAAAGGGTGGTGAATCTCTGGAATTCTCTGCCCGTTGAAGTGATGGAGGCTGCCTCGCTAAATATTTTTAAGAAGCGGGTTGATGGGTTCTTGATAAAAGAGGGGATTAAGGGTTATGGGGAGAGGGCGGGAAAGTGGAACTGAGCCACGACAGATCAGCCATGATCTTATTGAATGGCGGGGCAGGCTCGAAGGGCTAGATGGCCTACTCCTGCTCCTATTTCTTATGTTCTTAAGTAGCATAGGTGCATTTAAGGGGAAGCCAGACAAGCATTTGAGGGAGAGGGAATGGAGGATTTGTGGTGATCGGTTTAGATGAAAAATGATGGAAAGACACTTGAGTGGATCACAAACACCAGCATCAACCGATTGGACTGAATGGCCTGTTTCTGTACTTTATATCCTATGTATGAATTTGAAAAGGTTAACCCAAATCCTTATTTCTGCAAAATAATGGCACACAGCAGGAGTTTGATAGAGGCATTAGTTCAGTGACTTACCGCCTTTAATGTGGAAAAATACCCCAGGGTGTTTTAGAGGAAATAAGAAGTCAACCAGTCAATTTTGGAAATATTAGGCAGGGTGGGGAGTAGTGACTAAAACCTTGTTCAAAGAATCACAGAATTCCTATTGTGTAGAAGGAGGCCATTTGGCCCATTGAGTCTGCACTGGCAACAATCCCACTCAAGCCCTTTCCCCATAACTCCAATTATTTACCCCACAAGGGGGGGGAATTTATCCTTGCCAATCAACCTAACCCGCACATCTTTGGACTGAGGGAGGAAACCGGAGCACCGGAGGAAAAACAAACACGGGGAGAATGTGCAAACCTCACATGGACAGTTACCTGAAGCTGGAATCAACCGTGGGTCCCTGGCACTGTGAGGCAGCAGTGCCAACCATTGTGCCATAATGAGCTGGGTTTTAAGAACAAATTTTAAAAAACTTCACCTCCAAATGATATCTTTGCATACCAAGTAACACCTTTTGCAAATGCTTTCAAGTAAATAGAAGAGGTTTGAGAATGATGGTTTGAAGTAGCTTGTGGTCAGAATCTACCTTCACTTTATCTTCCCCAAACAGATAGTAATTAAAACGCATAAAGCAAAGACAATAGCCATTTTGGAAGAATTGGGTCTAAATACCCAATGGTGAATCTAGGTGAATCTCTAGAATTCTCTGCCCGTTGATGTGGTAGAGGCTACCTCGCTAAATATATTTAAGACGCGGGTTGATAGGTTTTTGGTAGGCAAGGGAATTAAGGGTTATGGGGAGAAAGCGGGAAAGTGGAACTGATCCACTTCAGATCAGCCATGATCTTATTGAATGGCAGGGCAGGCTCGAAGGGCTAGATGGCCTACTCCTGCTCCTATTTCTTATGTTCTTAAATACAAGATCTGATGTGTTCAAGGATTTCAGAAAAGAAAGGTAGGAAAGAGCAATTGATTACTGATGAGTTGACAGCAAATTTTTTGAGCTGGAGTGATGATGGCAGTTTTAACAAGAAGCCAATAATCCTAATGAAGAGAGAACCATTTATAATGTCAGCTAATAAGGCAGCAAGGAACGGAAAACAAAGGAATTCCTAGTAAATTAAAACAACTGCTATAGACATGGGACTTTCTCCTACTTACGATCTAACGCAATTTTTTTCTAGTCTGTGAAATGATTCTGTGAAAAGTTAGACAGCCGATCACTGTAGCTCTTGTACAAAACGCGATGAGAAAGACAAGTCATGGGCTAGTTAGCAATAGTGGGAATGAAGAGAATTGAGTAAAACATAAAGAAACAAATAGCTAGTTGGGAGAACAAAGACAAAAGGCACTGAAGCAGTGGAAGAATTCAATCTTTTACCACCAGAATTGAAAGAAACTAACTATACAAAGCCCATGGGATGAATATGCTTGAGATTCTTTTACACTGATTTTTTTTGTGTGGAGTGAATGTCTATCAAGAGGAGTTGGCACAATTAACATCATTAATTGTGATTGTTTAAGAAGCTTGAGCAGTTTTAAGTGCTTGTGGCAGTTAGCTGGCTTTTGTGAAGGAAAATTAATTTGGTTGGATTCTTCTTCCAGTCACTGATGAATTAGATGATAGCCCCAAAATGTACAACAAAGAAATTCACTCCAAACTTCATAACGGGGCAGGGATATCCAAATCTCACTATCTTTTCATATGCCTGTGGGAGATTGAGGGAGAGAGGAAAAGACATGGCAGAACATAACTTCTCCTGGAAATCTTTTGGACTAGGCATTTTCTTTGCTGACTCTTATTGTGTTGGCTTGGTTTGTCTTGGCTCTGAGTCAAAGGATTACGGGTTCAAGCACTGCTTATTGATTTGAATTCATAATCAAGGCTGATATTTCAGTGTATCACTGGAACAGCAGGCAAGATTTTTTGGATGGTTGGATTTCCTATCCTGCCTGCAATGAATCAGTGAGGTAATGCATCCCCACCTATACTGATTGCTCGGCAGCCATTTAACACTTCAATTGGTGTTAATTGGCTGGAGACAGGATTTTCGCCCATTACTCAGTAGAGAGTGCGGTCTGAGACAGGTGCCAAAGGCTCCAAAGTCCTAACAGCATCAGTAGCAACAGTGGCAGGGACTGAGACTACAGCATTCCCCAGATTCTGAGTCTGGAGCTCGGCACATGACCTCTCCATGGGGACGAGACAGGAGGCCTGGGGAGATGGCGAGGTAGTGTTGGAGGTCTTGATGAAGGAGGCAGTAAGGGAAGAATCAGTATGGGAAGGGCAGACCTTGTAGAGAGTGCGCCCAATGTAGAGAGGGAGCCATTGCAGCAGCTGCAATTCCCTCCCTACCCAAGACCCAAACTGAGTGTTCTACCAGGCCTCCGCTTGCCTGCCTCAACATTGAGGTCAGACAAAAAATAAACCACAAGTGGTCATTAGTTTCCTACCTAATGGCCTCAATTTGAGCAAGGACGGACCTCACCTTTCCCACCGTAAAATTGCCAACGGGTTTGTTTGGGCAGGACGGTGGTGGGAAGGCCTTATGCAGAACTTTACAGGCTCCCCCATCTGTAAACACACTGGCAAGGGACGGTAAAACTCTGTCTGTGTTGCCTTCTTCGCAACGAGACTCCATCCGTCTTGACTAGCACAGCGAGGTGGAGAGGAGCACAAGAGTTCATGATATTGAAGAGCTCATCACAAAGACCACTGAATTTAAGCAATTGTTACCTCAGTGAATCAGAGAGATCAGGAAACAGAGGCACGTGAATCAATTTGATAGGATCAGAGAGAGGGAAAATACTGATGTTTGAATAGGATTCAATAGCAGCATGGTAATCTTACATTTCAATGGAAGTTTGTCTCGACCACATTTGGAGTACTACACACAGTATTGATTTCGCCTCCTCAAAAAAAAAGGGCTGGAGGAAGAAAAAAATTACAAAGATTGAACTATCAGAAAAAATTGATCAGGCTAAAGCCCTCTGGAAGACTAGCCAGAAACCTGACAGAAGCCTTTAAGATTACAAAGGGGTTTATAGCATGACCTGGAGCTTCGTTTGGACTTGTTGTTGAGCCTAAAACAGATAACCACTAACAGAGTAACCAAAGACTTTAGGAGCAACTTAGAAATCAATGCAAGTTGTTGTTGTTGAATTTCTCAACGCAGAGACTGCTGAGAATTTAGAAATCACCACCACATGGGAGTGGTCAAAGCACGTAGATTCGATTTGTTCAAGGGGAAATGTTCAACAAACCGTAGGGGAGAAGGGAAGAGGCAGTTATAGTGGCAGGGTGGTTAGTATTAGTTAAAGTGGGATGAGACTTGTATGGAATAACAGTAGCATAGGCCAATTGCGTTTTTTTGAGCTGTAGCTTCTATGTGGATGGCCAACAAATATTCATGCCCTTATGTTTAAGGCAATTGCGCCCCTTTGGGCATTGCATGGTTTGTCTGAGGAGTGTACAATGTTACTGGATTAATTAGTATTGTTGACAGGACTGCTGGTGAATCCGTGCACAGGAAAGATGTCAGAAAAACTATTACTCTGTTTTGTGGGGTTAGAATTAACAAAAGCTAGGCCTGGAACAAAAAGACAAAATTCTCAAGGAATTAGGAATGTTCCAGAATACAAAGCAATGCCAAATAATGCCCATGGAAGGAACAGGATGCTGGGTTTATTTTTTTTTACTGACTTTTCAAGAAGGGAAGTGGTTTTTGAAGTAAATTTAACATTTGATGATGGTGCAAAATAGATGATATTGGATCAGTCAACCGTTACATATCTCCTCTAATTTATCTCTTCATTGAAGTCATTAGAGGTGAAAACCAAAAGGTGAGTGTAACAGACAGATAGCTGATCAATACGATCCATCTTGCACCATTACCAAACTTAACATAGACCCCACTGAGTGGAGAATGTGAAATTGCGTTGACTCTTTTGCATTCTGTGCATTCAGCTGCCAAGCTCTAAATAAAACAACCTTATGATTTGTATCTGGCTCTTGTCATGAGGTGTTTTCTCAGTCTATCCTTGCAGAAAGACTTGAGGGTGTATTTGTGGGCAATATACAGTTCAAATCACAAGGCACACCCTGTTCTTATGTTCCTCAGTAATACTGTAATATACAAGAAAGGTCACATTACAGGTCCACTCTTAGTCACGTAATTACGGGTGTGCCCACCACTGCAGCACCCAAAAGAGTTTCTAAGAATGAAACCAGGAACAGAAGAATTACACTTTCAGTACAAAAGGCCACAAACTCAGTTTCCTGGCTGTCCTTTGCTTCCATGGTTTCCGCTAAACCAACAGTGAGGATAGAGTCCTCTTTGACAAATATTCAAAGAAGGGCCCTTTAATTGCTCTCAACGACCATCAAGTGAGTACGGGGTGTAACGTGCAAGTAAATCACATTCACATTCGAAGATCATGCATGCAGAATGACCACTTCCTTGAAGTACTGGGGGCTGTTGTGGCTCGGAGACCTGAATGGTCAGGAAGGGAGGTGAGGGCTGGTCATCGAGGGAGATTTGGAAAAGAAAACAAAAAGAAGAGAAATTTCTTTCCTCAGAGTTCTGAATCTTTGCAATTCTCTACCACATGGCATAATGGATACTCAGTTATTTAATGCATTCAAGACAGTGATCAATAGACTGTGAGTACGAAGGGAATGAGGGGATAAGGGATATTGCTAGATGGTGGAATTGAAGAAAGGGTTAGTCATGTTCAAATTGGACAAGGGAACAGGTTGAATGTGGACAAGTGACCTACCCCAATCCCTGAACAACAGCAATTCATTGCAATAAGTAAAATAAACAGACAAGTTACAGTAATCTCACCCCACACTGATCCACCATTTCAGTTAACATAAGAACATAAGAAATAGGAGCAGGAGTAGGCCATCCAGCCCTTTGAGCCTGCCCCGCCATTCAATAAGATCATGGCTGATCTGTCGTGGCTCAGTTCCACCTTCCCGCCCTCTCCCCATAACCCTTAATCCCCTCGCTTATCAAAAACCCATCAACCCGCGTCTTAAAAATATTTAGCGAGGCAGCCTCCACCACCTCAACGGGCAGAGAATTCCAGAGATTCACCACCCTTTGAGTGAAGAAGTTCCTCCTCAACTCCGTTCTAAACCGCCCCCCCCCCCCCCTTTATCTTGAGGCTGTGCCCCCTAGTCCTACTGTCCTTTCTGAGCGGGAAGAGCCTCTCCACCTCTATCCTATCCATCCCATTCATCATCTTATACGTCTCAATGAGATCTCCCCTCATTCTTCTAAACTCTAACGAGTACAAGCCTAGTTTATTCAGCCTCTCCTCATAGCTCAACTCCCTCAACTCCGGTATCATCCTAGTAAACCTCCTCTGCACTCCCTCCAAGGCCAAAATATCTTTGCGTAAGTACGGCGACCAAAACTGCACACAGTACTCCAGCTGCGGCCTTACCAATGCCCTATATAGCCGCAGCAAGACCTCCCTACTTTTATATTCAATCCCCCTCGCTATGAAGGCCAGCATCCCATTAGCCTTCCTGACCACCTGTTGCACCTGCAGGCTGGGTTTTTGCGACTCATGCACAAGGACCCTGAGGTCCCTCTGCACCGTCGCCTGCTGCAGTTTTTCGCCCCGTAAGTAATAGTCCTTCCTACCATTATTCCTACCAAAGTGGACCACCTCGCACTTGCCAACATTAAATTCCTCTCACTTATCTGCAAGCTCTGGGTTTTGCAGTCAACAGGACCCATAAACCTGAGGGCCATTCTGTTTTTCTGACCAACTGCATTGGGCACAATTCTTAATGAAACACTTGCCAGCTGAACATAGTTTCTATCCTCAGAACTAAAACTAACAATCAAGATTTATTGGAGTTTCCGACTCTAGAATCATAGTATCCCTGCAGTGTAGAAGGAAGTAGTTCTGGGAATTTTCACAATAAAACTTCAGATTTGCTTCTCAGCTCAAAATAGTTTTATTTTTGCCAGCCAAGAATTATCCCGCTACTTCCCTTACTTCGTAAGTCCACTGAGAATTGGCATCCAGGCATAGGTTAACCTTCAAATACACTTCAAGGCCCCAAATGTGAAATCTTGGAAGTTGTCCAAAATTGTTGCCTTCAGTACAAAAATTCCACAAAACTAAATACTGGAGAGAAGGGAGAAAGGAGCATCATTAAAAAAAAAATGGCTTTAGAAACGAAAATGAAGGTTGTAAAGAGAAAATAATGGGCGGGGTTAAATTGACCAACCAATTGGAAAACCAGTGGGAATCCCTGACAGT
Organism: Carcharhinus amblyrhynchos; assembly: GCF_965287045.1. Taxonomy (NCBI): domain Eukaryota; kingdom Metazoa; phylum Chordata; class Chondrichthyes; order Carcharhiniformes; family Carcharhinidae; genus Carcharhinus; species Carcharhinus amblyrhynchos. The sequence goes on along the minus strand of NC_137326.1, from coordinate 79,891,444 downwards.
TCCATGGGAAAGGCCCAAACATACAGGGCGGAATTTTATCAACTTGCCCACCACGGGAATCAGTCCACCGAACTCGGGCACGATTTTTTGGTTTGGGGGGCAGGGGTGGGGAAATGAGGCAATGAAATCCTGCCCATTGAATGCCCTTCAGACTTCACTGGGCCTTCTCTGGGATTCAGGAACCCAGCAGCTGAAAATCAACTCTTCAAGAGCCGCTGGCCAGAGGCCGGCAGTGCCACCAGGATTGTTGGCAACTGCTGGCAATGCAACCACCAGAGGACCAGGATTGCCAAGGGACCCCAGGTCAAAGTTGAGTGGGGCAGGATGGGAAGCACAGGGTGGTGGGTCACATGATGAGGGAGGGTAACGGGTTTGGAGATAAGGGCAAGGGATGTGGCTTTCAGCAATGTCAGCTCCCTCGATTGGACACAGAGCATCTGATAATGAAGGGTCTCCACACCAAAGCCCAGTCCACAGGAAGTCACTGCAAAGCCGGCACGGTTTGCTGGGAGGCACCGGAGAACGATAAAGCTCCTGCTTAATTCCTGAATTGCCACCAGATTATGGTGGGCTTAAGGTTAATGGGTATTGATTAGCTTAAGTAACGAGTCTAATTGACATCCAGCTGCCAAAGACATGGAAACCTGCTTCAGCTCCTTCCTCCCTCCAACTTAATCAGGAGAGTTTTTATTACCGCTGGGAGTCTCCCACCAAGAATTCTGCTGTGATGGGTGGATAAATTCAATCTAATATTTATCACTTGAACCTACAGGATTTGTGTTCCTGGCCCTGAACCTCATGCAATTAAGACAGGGAAATTGAACTTAAGTACAAAAATCAGTATGCAGGATAAGATTCCTTTTCACTAAAATGACTCTCTCATGTCAAGACTACTTGCACAAAGTTTCAGAAAATGAAATTTATAAACTTTAAAATAACTAAAAATGAGAAAATGTGGTGTCATTAATGTACAGTAAAATCTCTGTCAGAGAACAACTGAAGGACAGATTGTACCACAATCATACCGCAATTATAATAACCTTATAAATTCCCGTGCTGTTTTGTTCTTTGTTCTTATAATTAGTTGACATGTTAAAGCAAGACTGAGCAGTGCATGAAATAAGCAACAGCAAGTGAGCTATAAATCTGAGCCGAAAGTCTAAGTAAGGATTCAGTGTTTGCAGGATCATTGCTGTGTAAAGCTGAGAGAACAATGTGCAATTCCAACAGGCGTACTCAAAGAAAAGCATAAATTACATGTTTTAATATTTTGAAAGATTATTAAATCAGGGTTGCACTGGTTAGAGGATTATTGTAATGCAGTATAAATGTCTGATTCAAACACATTGCAAATTCAATTACATCTCTTTCTATGTGTTTGTCTTATAAATACAGAAAAGGAAGTTATTCAGCAATTTCCATCTTTGTACCAGCCCAACAATAATGCCAGCCTTAATCACATCTTGCACTGTTCTTATCACACTGATTGTCAATGCAGCATGGTTTGGCAATAATGCATCCTTGCCAGCTTTGTGATATTGATGCTATGTTGGCTTTTGAGTTGAACCAAAAGACACAAATACTGAGAGCACACAGCTTCGAGAGCTCACCAACTGTTCCAGGAGAAACTTACAATTATGCCTAAAGCCATTACTTCTGATGCCAATTAACAAGTGTAGTTCTGACCAACGGTTTTCTTTTCACCCTTGAAGTTACAAAGCCAATGTGCGCAGTGATGATCCATCTCCATGCTTGCTCCAAAAAACAATTCAGATTGAATCCAATTAATGGTCCCCACAAGAGAGATTCACAATCATAGAATTTTACAGCAGAGAAGGAGGCCATTTGGCCCATTGTGTCTGTGCCAGCTTCCAGTCCAAGATTCAGGCTGACAAAAAAAAAGTACCACACTCGTCTAGGACTTGATCTGACGTTTCTCATTTTGGGAGATTAACATTCCTGATCGTTGATTCTCCCGGCCAGGTAAGTCGCTCCACTAGCACCACCAGTTCAAATGAATTGATCATTGATCTTGCTTCCAGTTTTTGGAAGTGATATGCAAAATTTCCTGTTTGTCAGGTAACAATGTTTGTATTTCGAGAAGTAATGCATTAGATGTAAAACATTTTGATACCTCCTAGCAATTTGTGTCTTCTTTCTTTTTGACTTACTTCCGTTTCCATTTTAATCCTTTGCCAGTTGCATCAATCAATTTGTAACATAGGTAAAATTTGCGAGCAAATTCACATTGGCAACAATGTTATGATTCAACACTCCCTAGTGTGGAGCTCGATAAACAGGAAAGCAAATTGACTTACAGACTCAGAGGTTAACAAGCTGAACTGCAACTGTCAAAAATGTTCAGGTTTTGATTGGGGTGGTACGTGAGTTGGGATAGGCAACAACATTTTAGGGGGCAGAGGGTGATGAGAGTCTGGAGCCAGCTGCCAGAGGTAGTGGTAAAGGCGGGTACAATTTTGTCTCTTAAAAAGCATTTAGAAAGTTATGAGTGTAAGATGGCTATTGAGGGATGTGGGCCAAGCGCAGGCAATTGGGACTAGCTTAGTCATTAAAAAAAGGGTGGCATGGATAAGTTAGGCCGAAGGGCCTGTTTCCATGCTTTAAACCTCTATGACTCTATCACAGTTGAGCAAGGCACTGTGGTAGGAGCACCAGCTCACAAAGTTTACCACTAAATTGATCTAAATTCATTTGATTTTATTTGATTTATTATTGTCACGTGTATTGTTATATGGTGAAAAGCATTGTTTCTTGTATGCTATACAGACAAATGTATATGGTGCATAGAGAAGGAAAGGAGAGTGCAGAATGCAGTGTTAGAGTTATAGTTAGGGTGTAGAGAAAGATCAGCTTTAATAGATCCATTCAAAAGTTTGATGGCAGCAGGGAAGAAGCTGTTCTTCTTTCAGTTGGTACGTGACCTCAGACTTTTTATCTTTTTCCTAATGGAAGGAAGAGAGTATGTCCAGTGTGATTGGGTTCTTGATTATGCTGGCTGCTTTTCCAAAGCAGCGGGAAGTGTAGACAGAGTTAATGGATGGGAGCTTGCTTTGTGTGATGGATTGGGTTTTATTCATGATCCTTTGTAGTTTTTCAGTCTTGGACAGAGCAATGTGGCTAGCCTGGGATTTTAGCTTGGTCTAGTACTGTTTTTGGTCATTTTTGACGGATCTCCATAGATTGTATCAGGACTTTTTGAATAGGTCAGAGTCACCTGAGTTGAATGCCTCAGACCTGGACTTCAGCAAGCAGTAGACATCCCTCTTCATGCAAGGTTTCCGTTTGGGAAACTGACAGGCTTGCTTCTTTGGAATGCAGTCTTTTGCACACTTACTAAATTAGTTATTGTAGTGGTGTACTCATTCACGTTGGTCACTGAGTTCTTAAATATTGATGAGTTCACTGATTCGAAGCAGTCTCATAGGAGATCATCCAATTCCTCAAACCAACATTGCACGACTTTGTTTATTGGGTTCTCTCGTTTCAATTTCTGCTTGTAAGCCGGGAGCAGGAGCTCCCAGCTTACAAGCAGATTTGCCGAAGTATGGGTGAGCGATGGAGCAGTAGGCATGTTGGATATTTGTGCAGCAGTGGTCTAGAACATTTGGAGCTCTGGTGGAACAGAAGACGTGTAAGTGCTATCTTGTTAGGGCATTCCTGAGCTTGGCCTGGTTGAAGTCGCTGGCCATGATAACAAGGACTTGGGATATTTTGTCTCAAGGCTATTTCTGGCGGTAAATATTTCATCCAGCGCGATCGTCATGGAGTGAGCCGTGTCTCTGTAACAGCAAGCTTACGGTGCGGTTGAGCAGCAGTTCAGTTCAGTAACTCCTCCTCAATATTGAGAGCATTTGGACAAGTTACATTTTTCCTTTGTTTTGGGAACCTGCTCCTATTCTCAGTCAATAGAAAAAAATCTCGCACACCCATAGAGATAAATTTTAAATCACAGATGTAAAAAACTCAATTTTATACTGGCTTATTATTAGACATACAGGTAACAAGATAAGAGCTCAGCCGCTTTGCACTGCAACTGAAATCATTTTGATGTGATCTATGCTCGGCCTCCATTGAAGGGAGACATGTAAAGAAAAACTGGGGAAAGCTGGAAATCTGATATACAAACAAAAAGGGCTGAAAGTAGACAGCAAGTCTGTCAGCATCTATCAGCATTGCACCAAATGTTAACCTGATTTTTTTTTTTCTCTTCACATTTCCAGACAAGACTTCTTTTTTATTTCTCAGATTTTTTCATCTTCTTATTTCATTCAATTAGATTGGAAAAGATAAGATTTGAAAGAAGCTCTTATAAATCACAACAGAAGGTATGTATACAAATATCTGTCTTCATGGAGGGAAGGTGGAACTTGAAACTAAATTATACTGAAACAGCACAAAGCTCATCGTCCAGGCACCCAATTTAATCTGACAATTCTAATCTATCTTCTCCTTATTTGTATTTATTCTCAGGACATGTGCCTGGCTCTTTAGACCAACAATTATTGTCTATCTCTAATTGTCCTCAAGAAGGTTTTGCTGAACTATGGTCAGAGGCTTGTGCGATCCCGCCCAAGGGCAACGGAGAATGCCGTTCTGCGAGCCTCGCCTGCTCCGTTTCTGGGGCTGGCGTGGCGGTAACATTCCAGCCCACGTTTGTGAACTGCCTCTCCATAGTTTAAATCACAGTTCATGTGGTGTAGGTGAATGGAATGCTGTTCGGGAGGCAGCTCCAGAATTTTGACTCAGTGACAGTGAAGGAACAGCGATAGGTTTCCAAACCAGAGTGGTGCGTGACTTGGAAGGAAACTTGCAGGCGATGGTGTTCCCATCTATTGCCCCTGACCTAAGTGATAGATGTCACAGGTTTGTAAGGTGCTGTCAAAGAAACCTTGGAGAGTTGCTGCAGCGCATCTTGTTGTTGGTTGATGTCCTAGCAATGACTCAAATCTTGCTTCTTTTGGTCTCAGTTCAGTTACTCTTCAGATCCCTTGCTGGCCACATAAATCAAGGTGGGGTCAGTAAGTGAATTCACATTGGCTGAAATGTTACAATTTAGCACTCCCGAGTGTGGAGCCTCAATTAACAGGGGAAAAAATGGACTTGTAGGCTGAGTGGTCAACATGCAACAACTGTACACTACTGGTGGAGGGATTACATTTTGAAGATGGTGAATGGGATGTCAATCAAATAGGCTGCTTTGTTCTGGATGATGTTGAACTTCTTGAGTTGGAGGTACACTTTTCCAGGCAAATGGAGAATTTTTCATTACACTCCTGACTTGCTCCTCGCAGACAGGTGAAAAGGCTTTGAAGAGTCAGGAGGTGCCTTGTCCCAGGTATTCATTTTGTTTTTCATCTCAATTACATGAGGACATTAGCAATTGAATTGTATTTAAAGTGTCAGATTTGGTTCAGAGGCAGCATTCTTGCCTCAGAGCCAGAGGTCCTGGAATCAAACCTCAATCCAGGATATTCAATACTGACATGCAGCACTGAAGGATCCTACCTTGTCAGAGCTGCCATCATGTTGTTTGGAAATTAAATCAAGATCTTTCATGCCTATTGTAAAATATCTCACTGCACTAATTATAGACGCTATTCCCACCCCCCTCCAACATGAATCCTTCAATCAGTACCATCAGAAAGAGATTAGCTGGTCAATTAGCTCATTGTTGTTTGTCTTAGGATCACGCTGTTTTCAAATTGTCTGTTATAAACAAAAGTTACCATACTTCAAAAGTGCTTCAGTGAATGTGAAATGTTACTTTCCAGAAAGCTTGGTGAAGAATGAAATAGGAGGCCATTTTTATACACTTCTATTAGCATTTATTCACAGATACACACATTATAACCATGTACCTCCTAATCTCAAAACACAAATCCAGTCTGTTCCTATTCATAGAAACTCAAGGGAATGCCTTGTTAATACCCACCACCTGAATCCAATTAAATACAATTAATAAATGACTATGATTAAATGCGTTATGACATGAACAATCCTTTATAAACACTCATTCATTCTTACTCAAAGGCTAAGGGGATAAGAACATAGCTTGATTAAAAAAGTTCTTTTGGCCTATCAAGTCTATCCCTTTCATGGCATAATCCACTGTCACCGATATCATCAAAATCATACAATCTCTGGAACGTTCTTCCTTGTCCTCATTTGCAAAATTAATGTAAGATATACCATCAAAGTTTCTAACCAAAATGACATTCCATGCTACTCCCATTTTGACACTTCTTCTGAAATGATGGGCCAGGTTTTGCCACTCTCTCTGGGATGCAGAGCAGCTCATAGAATCGCACAGGGAGGCAGGGGTTGGAGTGTTCATGGTCTTCTTGTCATCATGCCATCTTGCTAGTGCTAGTGAAGGTGGTGGATGGCCCTGCTGCCCAGAACACCATTCAGCAACGTAAGTGACAATACCCTCCCCATCTTTGCTGACAGTTAACCAGCAGTGGGGTGGATTGGAACCGTGTGGGGAGATCTAGGTAAATGTTGGCAGCCAGTCAGCGGACTCCTGAGAGGAGTGCTCTCCTTTGCCTATATGGCCCATGGAAGGGCCCTTTCAATACAGTGGCACCCCAGTAGCAATGGCACCATCTGCCCTCGCTACCCACTATCCCTCCAATTCCCCATCCCACGTCCTTACTGGCCCAGTACCCCCAGGACATGTCAATTACCTGGTTGTGAGGGTACATATCCATCAATATGTGCTCTTTCTCCAGTTACAGCCCCGATGGTCACAGCTCCTGGTAACATGGCTAAGGCAGCTGATTTCTTGGTAAGATGTGGCCCTGGGATCCATCGATTGCTGAATCTTGTTCACCTATCCCATAACCCCAACCTCCACAAAGTCTAGGCCTGATCCATTAAAGATGTCACCAGTGTGGCCATCATCATACTCTACACATTGATCACTCATCATCAACACGTACTTAACCATAACTCTAGTCATATACTCAGGCACCAAGTTATATTTACTGATTATTTTATCACCAAGAATAGTATAATGATCCATTTCATAATGCCACATCATCAAATATTCCTGTATCTTGGCTAACCAAAGAAGGTTCTGCTAAATGGAACTGTAGCAAGGACAAATGTCCCCATTAGAAACACGTGTATCTCTGGATTTAATTGTGTGGTTTATTAACATAATATTTATGGCTCCACATTATTTATTCCTCTTAATGAAGAATATTGTTTACTCATTATCACTGAACACTTGAAAACCGAATATTTCCATTGTCTAAATAGAAATTAAATATCTTAATTCATTTCTTATCAATGCAAATTGAGTTCAATGTTGTGACTTGAATAATTTTGGTGACTAATCCTGCTAAGGGATGCTTTCACTCAAATTAAACATTTCAAGACATACTGCCAATGCACATTAACATTAACTAGCCTGAAGAATTTCAACTCATCACCCCAAGTTAAAAGGAAGAAGAATTATGGGAAGGGAATTTATCGCATCCGTAAGGGTACGGGATGTAGAGTTTGCACAGTTTCCCCGTGTTGGCATGGGTTTCCTCCAGATGCTCCAATTTTCTCCCATACTCCAAAGATGTGCAGGTTAGATGGATCGGCCATGATAAATTGCCCTGTAACATCCCAAGATGTGCAAGTTAGAGAGGTTAGTGGAGTAAATGCATTGGTTTAAGGGAATCAGGGGGAATGAGGGTGGTGGGCCTGGGTAAGATGCTTTGCTGGACAGTCAGTGCAGACTCGACAGGCCGAATGGCCTTCTTATCCTTCTTATCATAAGCTGACACCAACAGTTGGAAAAAATGATTTAAGCGGAAGCACTATCGGATGCGTTGCTTAAGGATCATCATTTTCACATCAAAGAGCAACTTGTTAGTAGCGAACAAATCACATTCCAGGTTTTGTTCAAGCTGGCAAGAAAAAGTAACGGCAGCTTCTGCTGCACAGTTCAGTACAGCATTGTGCTTTTTCCCCCATTTGCTCACTATCAACTGACCTTGGCACTAAGAGCCCTCCTGCAAGCTAAAAGCCTGCACTGCAGCAGCACAGCTCAGGAGGTAGCCCCTGCTCAACCCTGCAGCCATCAGAATTTGCAGCAGCTCTTAAAAAACAGTTGCTCCTTGGGGAAGAAACGATCAGAAGGCTGAGGCAAGGTTTCCAGAAATGAACTGGAAATCTCATGTTTCAGGAGAGTTCAGGCTGTTTAGACAGCGGATTGAACTATAACTGCAAGGCCAAAAGTTTGCAGACTGGAAAAGCAAGCTATAAAGATCAGGATCATCATCAAAATGAAGATTTGCATGGGATTAATGTCTCTGATCTGTCCAAGGATGATCAGTAGAGTCCAGCAATACTGTGGGCAACATTGGAAAGTTGGTTAAAGATTAAAGTGAATTTCAGTATTCACCTCCTGGAATTCAAGCAGTGCAGACAGAAAGCCAAAGAATGCCTCAACAGCTTTACTAACAACCTGCAGAGAAAAAGGCAAAGAAACGTGATGTGCTTGATGCCAAACTCTCATAGTGAATTATGAAGTTGATCATCACCTCCGCACCCAGGGACAAGCTTCAGAAAGTCCTTATGAAAAAGCCAAAAACAAGGTGTAACACGGTGTACAGTAATGCTGAACCTGCCCATAATCCACCAAGATGTCCAGCACGTGTGCAAAGCCAGTGGGCTTAGAGGACATTGGGCCAAGCTTTTCAGAAGGTCCAGTCGCAGGAACTGTGGAGACCCAGTGCAGGCAGTGCTCCAACTAGAGAAGAAAGCCACTCAGTGGTGAAGGGAGGCAGAAAATGTCCAGGAATCTCCAAAAGTACGGACCCAGATTTTAAATGGCAGAGTTCCTAACCGAAATGGAGGAGGTAGTCCGAGGTGAAGACACTACAGAGGAGCAATTATTTCACATGATCACCTTGGGGAAACAGGTCAATTCTGTTATCAAAATGGAAGCTTTGGCAGTACTCTCAATCAACTTCCCCAATAAGCCAGGTAAGCATCTACAGAGAGTGAAGATTGAAATAGGTGCAAGTGCCAAAACTCTACCAGTATAGCTCATGGAATAAAAGGGACATTAGGGATATGGATACAAGATTGGCTGAATAATAGAAAGCAGGTAGTAACGGCCAGTGAACATTTTTCAGGCTGGAGCAGAATTTGTAGTGGTGCTCTCCAAAGGTCACTATTAGATCCCTTGCTTTTCCTGATGTACGTTCATCTAGCTCTTGGTGTGCAAGGTCAATTTCAAAGTTTGTGGATGATGCAAAACTTGGAAATATTGTAAATTTTGAGGATAACAGTATAGAATGTCAAAAGGACATGGACAACTTGGTGGAGTGGGCAGATAGGTGGCAGTTCAATGTGGAGAAGTGATGCATGTTTATAGGGAGAACACGGAGAGGCAATATAAAATAAGGGGAAAAAAATTTAAGCGTGTGCGGGAGCAGAGGGACCTGGGTGTTCATGCGCATAGATCATTGAATTTGGCTGGAGAGGTGGCGAGAACAGTTAATATAGCATATTGTATTCTGGGCTTTTTTAATAGGGCATAGGAAGAACGTGAACACATTGGAGAGAGTGCAAAAGAGATTTACAAGAATGGTTCCCTGAATAGCACCATTGAGTTATGAGGATAAATTGGAGATGTTGGGACTGTACTCTGTGAGCCCAGGGTAATTAAGGAGATTTTTGGCCAAGAGATTTGTGAGACCATCGACTACATTTGGCGCTGCCTATTGGCAATAACGTGAGCTCAGATTATACCTGAATGACATGCTCAATAAATTGCTTATTTCTCAGAATATAGTTTTAAATTATTCAATAAATTTGTGTTTATTTAAAATCTATTCCAATGTTACACAGAGAAACTGTAATTCAATACGGAAACACTTAAAGTGAGTGTATTGCACAACTTTGACTTATGAAAGCTTTCTCTCATGGAGACATTCCACGAAATGTACTAGAAAAAATCTCTCAGTGCTGGCTGCCTGGAAAACAATGGCAAATGGGTCACATCCTGATAGTTCTGACTGTCTGTGGTTCAAATACGAATAATTGTTCAAGATTATTCTCTGGCCAAAATAAGCAACAGGCAGAGACAACTTTCCTTGCACTAAAAAAAGTGCAAAAATTGCTCTGCATTAGATCCTTTTGGTAACAAACCATGCTTACTTAAGAGCTATAGGTATTTACTTACCAATGCCTTTTGGATGGTCTTGCCAGTCTTTTTTTAAAAGGTGAAATGCAATCAAATACTGGTATCCACAAAATTTCCCACACAATATGGAAAGACAAATTGGAAAGGAAACTCGTCTACCCATTAATAATGCTTTGATATAATGACAAAAATGTCAATGCTGTCTTTCAGCATTGCTTGCCTTATTGAAGCACAGTGAGGCCTCCTTGCTTTTTTTTCTCTCTGAAGTCAAGGTTAAATATTCAATTTATTTCTCTTTGGTCACTTGTGTTCCAAGACTAACATCACCAAGGTACATAAAACTCTACAAATCTGGAAACTTCCTATACATCTCTAAATTATATTCACTGGGTCTTCCAACTGAGAATGATAACCCTTTCTCTTCCTTACTTTTCTTGCTTCAGATAACTTGCCCTTGTATCATTCAAATCTCCATTATTTCAAAATTATTTTGTTTACACTGCTTTGAACAAGGAATAAATGAGATAAAGGTGTGCTAAGCATTGAATGCAATACTCTTAAAAATGCATTGTAGTCGTTCAAGGCTTAACCAAATCATTGATTTCATATTTGAAGCTTTAATTAATGGTAATTAAAGACTACTTCCCTTTTCTTGGCATTTTACAGAGTGATCCTTGCTGACCACATGATCAGGTCGGACCCTAAGGAGTGGCTGCTTGGAAACCTTGGCCAATCAGAAGCGAGGGCATGCATTCTTGAATGGGGAGGACCTTCAGTTGGAGCCAGGGAGGAAAAAAGCATAGACCTGTAGAGTGTTTGTATCAGACCCTTATCTCACATATATATTAGTTTAACAAACCCTTTGCTGTTGGAACCACATCACATCACCTCCAGTTATCACAGCATTGGTGTAAAATCAGTGCAAGCTCTAGCCTTGCCTAAGTTTAATGACAATCCAATAGACTGGAAGGGATAAAACAGTGGGGTGAGGACCACAGATGGTTAATTTCCAAGGTATGTTCATATTCCGATGAATGCATATTTCCTTTTTAATGCTTCTGTGATTCCTTGCAACATAAGCCAAGAGGGAAATTGTGGAATGTCAGCATGCTCTTTAGATTCAGAATACTTGCTTCACTGTTTCTCAATAAATGCAAAATCCCGTCCAAATCTTTCTGCCGGTGAAACTCCATACATTTCTAAAGAATGTTTCTTGCAATATTGAAATCCACAAGCTGCATTCAAGGGGAAGAGGTTATGTTGTGAAGCAACATTTCACAGAACAGGATGACTTATTACACACAAAGTGACTGGTCATCAAGTCTGCCTTGGTATTTTTCTTCCCACGATAGTTCAGGCCCTATTCACAAGATTACCTATTAAAGGCTAATCTTCTAGTGTGGTGGTTCCCAAACTTTTTTCACTCAGCCGCACTTTCAGAATAAAAATTTGTTCACACCACATCAAATTTTTTATTGATAAGAAATACATTCAAATATAAAAAAAATTAATCGTAATACTAAATATAAATCTCACAAACAAATGTGATAATAACTCACTATACCACACTGCACTTAACACAAAGAGAGATGGCATGAAATCTGGAAACTTCTACGAGTTACTATACATGAATGTTTAAACGTTTCTTTGATTGTCCTTGAATCTTCCCACCACACTTGCCATCCTCTCTCACTATACCAGTGTGGTGTGCCACCCCCTTTCGGAACTAGTGCATGGAGCAGGAGGAATCCCAATGCATATGTTGACCAGTGAAGGCTTGCAGCAGTCTGCAGTAGAGAGCCCTTAGCTTGTTAGACTGCCTCATTTCAAAAGGTGAGTTTGAGCGTGGGACAGAGCACATTAAGATATTTCAGAAAATTCTTGCATGCAACAGCTGCAGATTCAAACATAGCAAACATGTCATGAAAATAACAGTACAATGTGAAAATAGGGATACTAATCTGAATGGGTCTTGCATACTTGAAAATGAAACACCAACAAAACAGATAAATAAGAATACTGGTTTGAACTGATTTTCCTTCTTGAAGGTATATGAGGGGTTGTAGGTTAGGTGTTATTCCATCAGAAACCAATTTCTCATGGATGCCAATGAAAGTTTTAGTGACAACAAGCCCTAGTGGGAAACCCACGATAACACTATCAATTTGGGTGTGCATAGTGTCATTGAAATTGAACTCAGGTGCACGAATTGCTGAGCTCCTAAGTTCAATGAATGCAGGTTCAGAACACAGTGGTGCATTTAGATTGCCAGGATATAGTGATATAGTGCAAATGGCTTAAAGCCTCCTTGAGCAGCATTGGCTTGAACATGCACGTGGACATGGCATTGCTGTCAATGTGTAGGACGTGCATAGTCTTTGCAAAAGTGAAGGAATCCTTCACTGTGTATATGGTAAAACTTACTCAGAAGTAATTGTAGCAACTTGCCAAACTATTTGTTCAATTCATGTTCTGTAGAATCAATCATATAGATAAGATAGGATACAAGCGGACATCACTTTGGGCAGTCCATACTTAGTGAACCATAACAAATCATTTTATATAACCACAAGGCAGCTCATTACTCTTACACAAGTCTAACAAATGCTTTTGTAACTTGTTTATGTGCAGGGCTGTAATGTCATGCTTAGTGGCTTAGTGTATCCAATGGATACAGATTTGGATCCATCACTGAGGACTGTGTGCATTTTATCAATACGGTCGTCTTTGATAGGGCTGACTATTCCGGTCTTTTTTTCCAGCTTGCAAATGTTGCCCTTGAAAGCAACACTAACGAACATTCACACTGCATGTGAAAATCAGACAAGTGGTTGGGCATCCCACACTATGTATGTGTTAGATCAGTGAGGCATGCCTTCAAGGATCCTGGCTTGCGGTGGGATAGCTGAGAACAGACGAGTTCAAACTCAAGCAAATATTTTTCTGTTTGATGTTGGACCAAAGAACACCAAAATTGAAGCCCTATGCAAGGGCAAAAGTGCATGATCAGACAGGTTTACTACATAACTGTCAAATTCTGCTTGAGTGAATTTACAGTGCAAGTGTTTCAAACAGGTATGGTGCAGTCATCCATGTAGATGATATAGCAGCATGAACGGATCAAATCAAGAAACAAAAGACCAACACAGCCTTTTAGGTACAATGTGGATCAGTAACCCTACAAGCAATTTGTTCAATCTTATCCTACATGAATGCTTGCTCAATCGTGGGCTGTATCTCACTTTATCATTATCAATAAACTTGGAAATGAACACTAGCACAACATTGGGTCTAATCACTTACATGTACGCAAGACTACATTCAACCTACATATTGAGAGCAATGCTGTATCTACATGTTCATGCGATATTGCAATCATATTCATTAATCTGCCACATATCACATCACTTACCATCGCAAGTTAGATGTGCCATCATGTTCTGAATTGGTATTTGGTGAATTTATGAACTTAACAACTTGTACAATTGAATTTAGCTTTAATTACACTATATATTTCCAACACCCACAGGTGTTGTTACGATTTCCTTTCTATGACCAATTCCCGCTAATATTTTTATTTGTTTCCATAAGAAATATGAACTGACCCCTAACTTCCTGTCGCTCACATATTTCTGATATGTAGATGGCATGTTTGCTTCTTCTGAATCTGCATGTAAGATTTTCCTCACACACATTAAGGCACTCCAACCCTTGCTCAAATTCATCTTTGAAATGGAGCAGTCTAACTGGATTCAATTCCTCAATGTGCTAGTTGAGAAATCCACTATTGTCTACCACAAACCTGCATTCACTGGTCAACAAATGCGTTAGGATTACTCTAACTCTGTATGTTTCAAGATTTGCTTTATCACAACTTCATAAATAGGGCCCAAGCCATTTGCACGCCATGAACCAAAGCTATTCTACAGGATAATGGCCGTCCCCATCACATCATTGCCTGCAGTGCATTGCACATATTCATGCGTTGGCCATAAGCCGTTGCTATGAGATCTGGAAAGTGCCCAGTCAACTTCAAAAATCTTTGAAGGAATGTTAAAAATCTGAATAACGGGCAAATGAGTATTGCGGCATATGAATTTTAGTGCCACTGCAATGCCAGGCATGGAGGCTGTACATCCCAGAGTGACAAACCCATGCTTAAAAAACGTTTAATGTTAGATGGAATTGGGCATTATTTGCTGAACAATTACAAGTGTGCTATGAATTAAACCAACAACCAATTTAAGATTGTCAGGCTTGCAACGTGGCTCACTTATACTTGCTAGAAGCTGCACATAATCATGTGCAGGGACCTAGCCTCTACAGTGGCAAACAGATATGTTCAGTCATTCCCCCCATTTTGAATAAACAAAAGCAGAGGGGAACAATGCTCCACGGCATTGATTCAAACAATCAGAGCTGACTTGCCAACCAGTCTGCATTCTATTTTCTCATGCAGTTATTCCCTTTGAAATTTGGCATTCTATCTATCCTGATGAATGCAATATGAAAAGCTTCAACAGCATGTCTTTTTTTCCAATATTACTGAGGCTAAATTAAGTAAATCCATGATGCTAGCAGGGAGCCAAGCATTAAGATAATGTAGGATGAAGATTGGGCACTTGAGTTGCAGGTTGCAGCTCTGCAACAATGCTTCTTTTGAGTATAGTTTCCTACTAGTAATATTCATTGGGATTGTTTGAACACATATTTCCTCCTGAGGCATTTCTTTCAATTAGAAAATGTGTTAGCACAGCAATAGCAATAACAATAAGATTAGTAATAAGAATAACCCAAAAAATACAATAGCTTTGAAGACAGCCTTGTTCCTTTCATCTGGCAAATGCTTGCCATCCTCTTTTCTTCCTGGTTCACTCAAAGAAGAAGAGTTTTTGCTTTGGGCGCAATTTTTAATTTCAGCATAAATTGCATCAGAAGTCTTGTCCATATTGAAACTTCTTTTCTCCAAGTTTACATTCAAAATTTGCTATGAATCAGCTCAGCTGGGTAAAGTCTTAAAATGTAATAATTATCAACATATTTTCACTTCCAAAAATATCCCTCAAGATAAAACTTGATGAAGTCAACAGATAGCACAAAAGTAAGAATTTTAAGTCACAAAGCTAATCTACCATTTGGTGGTAATATGTTTTGAGAGAAGATGGTTGTATTGTCGCTGGACTAGTAATCCAGTGATCCAGGATAATGCTTAGGGACCTGGGTTCAAATTTCACCTTGGCAGATGTGAAATGTGAATTCAAAAAACATCTGGAATTGAAAGTCTAATGATAACCACAAAGCCACCATCGATTGTCGCAGAAACCCATCTAGTTCACGAATGTCCTTTCGGTGGGGAAAGCTACCTTCCTTACCTGGTCTGGTCTACATGTGGCTCCAGATTTACAGCAATGTAGTTTACTTTTAAATGCCCTCTGCACAAGGCAATTAGGGATAGGCAATAAATGTGGGCCTAACCAGCAATGCCCACATTCCACGAATGATTAAAACAAATGCCTGAAAACTAGTATAAAGATTTAAAACTATTTTTGATGGAGATATTGCAGTGGGTTATTTATTGAACCTATTAATATTTTTGCACCTTATTTTGGGAGACTCCTTGAAAGCCTGCAAATAATTTAAGTAAAAATTAATGGGCAGGAGTTGGAGGGAGGTCTGCTTCTAGTGTTATGTTTCTTAAGTCAGGCCAAAGCTTTGAAGAAATTTGAATTACATTATACGCTATTTGCACTTAAATGTTGCGATTCTTTTGGATCGGTTATACTAATATTGGGGCATTGGTGCAGATGATACCAATGCAATCAAACAGAAACTCTCAGCCAATGTTTTATCACAGCAATGCAGTTGAGACTAGGTTCTGCAGACCTGAACGAAAGGGACAATTGACCTTTCAACTTTCTGTTCCAATGCACTGGTCCACTGTGCTTGCTTGGTCTTACTTCCCTGTAGCAGAATCTATTATTCTCTCTCACCTTTGAGCTATCACCAGACTGAGTATGGAAAACAACTCTGTAACATAGTTTTTGTGTGACGTGCTTAATATTTCACCACAAAACACCCCAGAAATATTACCACAGATGATTCGTTGATTAGAATGAATCAGATATATATTTGAATTCCTCTGTTCAGCTACAATCCAGGCTTGAAAGACAAAATGTATCATTGTATTGTTGGATGTTTTCACATTCAAGTGAACATAGTCCTGACTTTCAGACATTGAACATTACAATTTACTGATATCTTCATGACAATCTGCCTGAAAAATTCTGCTCTATAACCGGCCACTAATGACTGTAGAAGACTGGCTTGGATTAACCGACCTTTTAACTTTCCAACTCTTATTGGGAAATTTTTATGTCTGGCTGGTGATTAGCCAACTGCGTGACAGAAAATCACCATGTGAGAAACTGTGAATGTAAAACCCACATTATTTGACACAATCATTGGTGTCATTACTTGAACATTATCTCATCTTCGAAGTGTCACTTCCATCCTTTCTGCAGTGACTAAGAAAAGAAATCAACTACTTTTTGACCTCTTTCACTTAAACTTTTTTCCTCAATAAATTGATACCATCACACAGTATCATGCTTACCACAGCCATTATTCATCACAATTGTCATCAGGAATCACCAGGCATAGAAGGAAGAGTGATCATCAGCTGAAAGCATTGATCGATCCAAGTATTTTGCCCATAACCTGTGTTTTTCTTCCCACTATCTTCCCAGTAAAGGAATTCACTGGGTTAGATTTGATTATATTAGGGAATGTCCAACTGGTGCATTCAGCCTGAATAGATGTGTGAAATGGGGCGGCATGGTGACACCACGGTTAGCACTCAAAGCGCCAGGGACCTAGGTTCAATTCCCAGCTTGAGTCACTGTCTGTGTGAAGTTTGCACATTCTCTCTGTGTCTGCATGAGTTTCCTCTAGGAGCTTCAGTTTCCTCTGCAATCCAAATATGTGCAGGATTGGCCATGCTAAATTGCCCCTTAGTGTCAGGGGAAACTAGCTAGCATAAATGCAAGGGGTTATGGGGATAGGACATGGGTGGGATTGTGGTTGGTGCAGACTCAATGGGCTGAATGGCTTCCTTCTGCATTGTAGAATTCTACGTTGATTGCATTTTAGCGATGAGTGAAATTTTCAAAATGGTTTTGCTGTTGCCTTTCCAAACAGATATGTAAACAGGAGGCAAAATTAAAGCACCAAAGTGGGCCTTTTGTCCCACCTTATTTGCACCAGCTCTCTGAATGAACAAATCACTTACTGCCATTCTCTTATCTCTGCAACACCCATCTACCCCACAGAGCATTTACCACTGCAGCAAATATCAAAAAGTATTGAGCCATTATTTAACTGTGGGACGACAGGTCTTCAAGTACTGGAATTGCCATTGGCAGATACTTTTTGAAATCCACTCAATGCTCTAGTTGTCAACAGATATCTCTTGAAGCTGTACGTCCCAGAATGCAGATTGAAAAGCTAGAATATCTCGATACCATTGAAGCAATAATAAGGAATTTACATCCGATTCTTGTAAGAAAATGACTGAGGCTGTGACTTCATCTAATTGACTTAACAATTTCTTAGTTGGCTGGAAAATTTCCCAATCATAAAAGAGTAAAAGTCTAAAGGTCAGCTAGTCCACTGGGACATTCTCTTAGAAGGGAAATTCCAGGACCAAACTATTGTAAGAATCAAATCCTGGCATATTACTTTGCTAGGAGGACCCTTTTAGAAAAGCTATTAAATGTAATTAAAATGTATATCTATGGTTTTAAATTGATTTTCCATTAATGAAGCACAGCATTTTTTTAATAGCGACTAATACTTTTGCAGTAGAAAATATATCTCCAATATGTTTTAGTCCTTTAAAATAAATTACTTACTTTCCCTTCTATGAAGTCATGTATTCATTTTGCATTGTGTGAAGGGGAATCATTTGGGATTGGAACACATTCCCATTTCATTTCAGGCAACCATTAACAACATCAAATATTCCCAGATCAACGTCACTTCACTAGATGCAGAATTCAGCTCCCTTTTCTTTGACCCAATTATGAACCTAAAATAACTCCTTCAGGCACTAGACTAACCTTGCCATTCTCAACACCAGCAATTCTCATGGCTCCACACTCATTAGCAAACAGGTTGAAATTGCCCAAACAGCTGGCTTGGTTCTGAACCAAGATGCGAAAGTGCCTTCTAACCTCCCCATTATGTGACTCAGTCCACTTATTCTTTCCTGATTTTTATCGACCTGACTTAATATGAAGCAGTTTTGAACTCATGATCATCAGAACATTGAAAGTTTCAGGCCAATCCCAGGAGTTTAAGCTAACAATCAAAAGCCAACATTCAAGTGCAATACCGAGACAAGGCTGTATTTATTAGCATGCCTGTTCTTAAAGTGAAAAACATAACTCTCAGGTGGCACAGTAGTTAGTACACAGCGCCAGGGACTTGGATTTGATTCTGACCTTCAGCAATTGTCTGTTTGGAGTTTGGACATTGTTCTTATGTCTGTTGGGATTTCTCTGGATGCTCTGATTTCCCGTCTTAGCCCAAAGATGGGCAGGTTACGTCGATTAATCATACTAAACCACACCCTGGTGTTCCAAGGTGTGCAGGTTGGGTGGATTGGCTATGCTAAATTGCCCCTTAATGTGCAAAGATGCGTAGGTTGGATGGATTAGCCATGATAAATGCACAGGGTTGGGGGGATAGAGTGGAGGGAGGGCCTGGGTGAGATGCTCTTTTGGCGAGTCAGTGCAAACTTGATGAGTCATATAGTCTCTTTTTGCACTCTCGGGATTCTATGTTTCTGTAACCAAAACACATTTGAATGTGCCAGCGTTTCAGGTGTGTGCTGAACGTCCTATGCCATAATTTGAAGATCAGGGCCACAATGTTGCATGGTTTGAGCAGGCGCATGCAATTGTGTGAGAAGATGTTGGATACGCATTCTTACATTGTTGCCCATTTGCACGATATCTTGCTTGGCGGGTCTGCTTGAGAACTGAAAGTGCATCCACTGACAATTCAACCCATTAAGGTGTCAATTAAAAAACAATTTGACATGGCCGCCCACTTTTACAGTTGGTAGATCAGTCAGTTGGCCTGGCCGCCTTTATATCTTCACTTCAATCTTGATCCAGGTCGAGATTAAATGTCTGGGGATTGAATACTGCTCAGAGGTGTTTGACTCTGCTGCATAGCCACAGTATACCACATTTATTTCTTCACTTTTAATCTGAACAGGACTGCAGCTCCCTGAGACAACGCTGCCTTGAGGTAGCCCAATAAAAGTGCCAACCAGCATCCTCCCTTTTCTCGATGTCCACCCTCTTCGGCAGTGCTAAGACCTTTCTCAGTGTGTATATCTACTTAACAGGCCAAGCATGGCTGGAAGCACAGATTGCATCTACTTCTGGGCCCACTGACTGCGCACAACCAACAAGTGCAAAATTCAGCCCAAGAACTAGTTCAGTCCTGAGACTGCTGGTCAGCAGGAAAGGTTCAAGACAAATTCTGAAAACTATCATGAAGTGTATTAAGTCATTTCTAAAATAAATTTTGTTAAAAACATTTCAAAACAACAAATTTTTCAAGGAAAACCTTGGTACTCCACAACAATCCAAATGATTTCATAAATGTTTCTACTCACAGCACAACAGACATTGCCCTCAATTTTAACTTGGTGGCAAACCACCCCTGCTTTGGCAGTGTGGGCCCTACGTGACGTTGAATGCTGAAACCTGTGTCCATCTGTCAGTCTGCCACCTGAAGTCAGCAAGCAGCAGCTGGCCAGTAAGTAAGAGCAGAACACCAGACAGAGACAGGCTGTCACCACAGACCTTAGGAGATAACTGGTTGCATGGTGATTTGAGTGGAACTACATTTTCTGTACACATTACACGGGAGAAATTGTGCAATTTGTTATGTGATTCAAACTTTCTCTCGAGCTTGTTCTGAGGAAGTTCCCAATTTAGGCCTGTGTACAAGTTCCCCAACTGTGCCACCAACTCCTCAAATCTTTAATAAATGAAGCTATGTATTTTTGTGTTAACCAATCCCTTATGGAGGATTAGCGCCTTGATGTTTATCTACTAAATACGGCCAAGGAAAAGAAAAACACATCATCTTCTGACCCAGTTCATTGTAAGCAGCAACCACCACAGCTTCTCCATATAGGCCTCTGGATTTTTTAGCAGTCAGGTCCTATTGGTTTATTTGGAGTCAAAGCATCTTTTGGAGGAAGATGGTTGCGGTTGTTTGAGGCTAATCATCTCAGTCCCAGGACTTCACTGCAGGAGTTCCTCTGGGTAGTGTCCTAGGCCCAACCATCTCCAGCTGCTTCATCAATGACCTTTCTTCTGTCATAAGGAAATTTGAATTGTTTTCTGATGACTGCAGTGTTCAGCTCTATTTGCAACTCCTCATAGTGGAGCAGTTCATGCCTGCAGGCAGCAAACTTGGACAACATTCAAGCTCGAGCAGGTAGCATTCATGGTATGCAAGTGACAGGCAATAACTGTTTTCAACAAGAGAGAATCTAATGATCTCTACTTAACATTCAATGACAGTAACATTGCAGAATTCTTTACCTTGAACATCCTGGGGTTTGTGTAGATCAGAAACTGAATAGAACAAGCCACATGCATGCGGCTACTTTAGCAGGTTAATGCCTGGGAATTCTGCTGTAAGTAACTCATTTCCTGATTCCCCAAAGCCTGTACACCATCTACAAATCAAAAAGTCTTTGATTTGATTTGATTTATTATTGTCATATGTATTAGTATACAGTGAAAATTATTGATTCTTGTGCAT
Source organism: Carcharhinus amblyrhynchos (assembly GCF_965287045.1). Taxonomy (NCBI): domain Eukaryota; kingdom Metazoa; phylum Chordata; class Chondrichthyes; order Carcharhiniformes; family Carcharhinidae; genus Carcharhinus; species Carcharhinus amblyrhynchos. Next base: position 79,870,422 of record NC_137326.1, on the reverse strand, counting down.
TATACAAAGCATATAGTTCATAGAAAAGGAAATGAGATTGCAGAATGTATTGTTACAGTCATAGCTAAGATGTAGAGAAAGATCAACTTAATGCAAGGTAGGTCCATTCAGAAGTCTGATGAGGGCAGAGAAGAAGCTGTTCTTGAGTTGGTTGGTAGGTGACCTCAGATTTTTGGATATTTTTCCTGACAGAGGAAGGTGGAAGATAGTATGTCTGGGATACGGGAGTCCTTAATTATGCTGGCTGCTTTGCCGAGGCAGCGGTAGCACAGACAGAGTCACTGGAAGGGAGGCTGGTTTGCATGATCAATTGGGCTACATTGCAGTTTTCTGCTGTCTTGGGCAGAGCAGGAGCCATACCAAGCTGTGATAGAACCAGAAAGTATTTCTATGCTACATCTGTAGAAGTTGGTGAAAGTCGTAGCTGACATACTAAATTTCTTTAGTCTTCTGAGAAAATAGAGGCATTGGTGGGCTTTCTTAACTATAGCGTCAGCATGGGGGGACCAGGACAGGTTGTTGGTGATCTGAACACCTAAAAACTTGAAGCTTTCAATCCTTCCTACTTTGATCCCATTGGTGCAGACAGGGGCACGTTCTCCACTATGCTTCTTGAAGTCAATGATAATCTCCTTTGTTTGAAGGATAGATTATTGACGTCTCACCAGTTCACCAGATTCTCTATCTCATTCTTGTACTCTTTCTCGTCATTGTTTGAGAAAGTGGTGTCACCAGCATACTTGAAAATCGAGTTGGAGGGGAATTTGGCCACACAGTTATAGGTGTATGAGTATAGTAGGGGGCTGAGAACACATTTTTGTGGGGCATTGGTGTTGAGGATGATCATGGAGGAAGTGTTGTTGCCTATCCTTACTGATTGTGGTCTGTGAGTTGGGAAGTTCAGGATCCAGTCACAGAGGGAGGAGCCGAGGCTCAAGCCACAAAGTTTTGAGATGACACTCATAGCAATAATGGTGTTGAAGGCTGAGCTGTAGTCAATAAATAGGAGTCTGACATAGATGCCTTTGTTATCTAAGTGTTCCTGGATTTAGTGCAGGGCCAGGGAAATGGCTTCTGCAGTGGACCTGTTGCAGCGGTAGATGAACTGTATTGGATCCAGGCAATCTGGGAGGTTGGAATTGATTCGTGCCATGACTAAACTTTTGAAGCACTTCATAATGATGGATGTCAGAGCCACCGGACGATAGGGCTGCTTGACTTTACTTTAGTACTGGGATGATGGTCGTCTTCTTGAAGCAGAAAGGGACCTCAGATTATTATAAAGAGAGTTTGAAGATGTCTGCAAATATCCCCGCCAGCTGATCTGCAGAGGACCTGAATGCTCATCTGGGTACCCCATCCAGGCCAATCGCTTTCCACGGGTTGACCTTTGAGAAGGCTGCTCTGACATCTGCAATGGTGACCTCAGATACAGGTTCATCTGAGGCTTCCAGGGTGCAGGGCGTGCTCACACTGACTCTTGCTCAAAATGGGCATAGAATACATTCTAAAAGTCAGCAGTGTGATAGAATACTCACTACTTTCCTAGAACACGCAAGAAGTTTGACATCATCCAGGACAAAGAAACCTGTTTGATTGGCACCCCATTCACCACCCTAAACATTCATTCCTCTACCACCAATGCCCAGAGGCAGAGGTTTGTGCAATCTATAAGATGAACTGCAGCAACTCACCTAGGCTCTTTTGACAGCACTTTCCAAACCCACAACTCCGACCACCTAGACCAACAAGGGCAACAGGCACATGGGAATACCTGCAAGCTTTTGTCCAATTCATACAACATGCTGACTTAGAACTAGAGTACCATTCTTTTACTGTCACCAGGTCAAAATTCTGGTTCTCCCTCCCTATCAGCACAATGGGGTAAGTGTACTCACATAATATGGACTACAATAGTTCAAGAAAGCAGCTCACCACCACATTCTCAGGGGAATTAGGATGGGCAATAAATGCTGGCCTTGAAAAGATGCTCACATTCCAAGAAAAAAAGAAAGGTGAATCAACTTCCAATTGGCATTCCTGCCTCCTGCTCAGAAAAGCGCCATAAGATTAGAATGTACAGGAAGACAGCAGGACTACAGTGGGCAAGTTTCTGAAGCAATTTTAACTGTCAGCCAGCACTCTTTCCATCAGTGTCCATGGTTAAAATTGCAACATTAAACACAACTATATAACTACAGAGAAATGTGGTGGGGACAAAGGACTTTAGATGTTTTATTTCATATTTTCTGAGGCTTCTGCTGTGTTTTTATAATCATATAAAGGCAGCAGTCATTCATAAAGGTTTGGGTAAACACATTGTGGGTTTATTTATTCAGAATAGGAACAAATGAACATTTATTCATGCGAGGGTTCTGAAAGAAATGGCGGAGGTGATAGTGGATGCCTTGGTGGTTATTTTCCAGACGTCGCTGGATTCCGGGGAAGTGCCGGATGATTGGAAAACGGCTAATGTTACGCTGTTGTTTAAGAAGGGTACCAGGCAAAAGGCGGGGAATTATAGGCCGGTTAGTTTAACGTCTGTGGTAGGTAAAATGTTAGAATCTGTCATTAAGGAGGAAATTGCAAGGCATCTTGAAGGGAATTGCTTGATAGAGCAGACGCAGCACGGTTTCATTAAAGGGAAGTCGTGTCTGACAAATTTACTGGAGTTCTATGAGGATGTGTCTAGGGCGGAGGATAGAGGAGAGCCGGTGGATGTGGTCTTTCTAGATTTTCAGAAGGCGTTTGACAAAGTACCTCACAAGAGGTTATTGCAGAAGGTCGAGGGACATGGAGTTGGGAGTAGGGTGTTAGCGTGGATAGAGGATTGGTTGTCAAATAGGAGGCAGAGAGTGGGGGTCAACGGGTGCTATTCGGATTGGCGGTGGAGTGCCCCAGGGGTCGGTGCTGGGGCCTCAGCTTTTTACCATTTATATAGATGATCTGGAGGAGGGAACTGAGTGTAGGGTGTCGAAATTTGCTGATGACACCAAGATTGGGGGAACGGCAAATTGTGCGGAGGGTGTGGAGAGTCTGCAGAAGGATCTAGATAGGCTGGGCGAATGGGCCAGGAAATGGCAAATGGAATTTAATGTTGGCAAGTGTGAGGTAGTCCACTTTGGTAGGAAGAATGGTAGGAAGGACTATTACTTACGGGGCGAAAAACTGCAGCAGGCGACGGTGCAGAGGGACCTCGGGGTCCTTGTGCATGAGTCGCAAAAACCCACCTTGCAGGTGCAGCAGGTGGTCAGGAAGGCGAATGGGATGCTGGCCTTCATAGCGAGGGGGATTGCATATAAAAGTAGAGAGGTCTTGCTGCAGCTGTATAGGGCATTGGTGAGGCCGCAGCTGGAGTATTGTGTGCAGTTTTGGGCGCCGCACCTGCGCAAAGATATTTTGGCCTTGGGGGGAGTGCAGAGGAGGTTTACTAGGCTGATACCGGAGTTGAGGGGGTTGAGCTATGAGGAGAGGCTGAATAAACTGGGCTTGTACTCGTTAGAGTTTAGAAGAATGAGGGGAGATCTCATTGAGACGTATAAGATGATGAATGGGATGGATAGGATAGAGGTGGAGAGACTCCTCCCGCTCAGAAAGGACAGTAGGACTAGGCGGCACAGCCTCAAGATAAAAGGGGGGCGGTTTAGAACGGAGTTGAGGAGGAACTTCTTCACTCAAAGGGTGGTGAATCTCTGGAATTCTCTGCCCGTTGAAGTGGTGGAGGCTGCCTCGATAAATATTTTTAAGACGCGGGTTGATGGGTTTTTGATAAGAGAGGGGATTAAGGGTTATGGGGAGAAAGCGGGAAAGTGGAACTGAGCAGCGACAGATCAGCCATGATCTTATTGAATGGCGGGGCAGGCTCGAAGGGCTAGATGGCCTACTCCTGCTCCTATTTCTTATGTTCTTATGAAAACTTGAAGATACCAACAGCAGAGCTGACTGTCATGTCTTCTGCTGAAAGCAAAAGTAAAATTACAAGCAGATCACATGACATAGTTCCTTTCAAATGATGTCATGCTATAATTCCATCATGGCATATTACAACAGCTTCTGATATATTTTATTAAAATAATTCGAGAATGTATACTCAAATGATTAACATTTAATTCTTTCAAATCATTGCTAATTAGAATTTTCCCATGATAAACCTAAAGAGACAGTTCATGGGTATTAAAATGCACCACAAGAGGAAATATATAGCCTGCTTCAGGATCTTGAAATGAATTCTCATCTTTTTTACTTTCCAATGTCACCTGTGGTCCCTGAAGTAAGTATGCATAGCCTGACCCATTTCAACAAGATTCACTTCCAACTACACATACAAATTCATCGGGGAAAAATGTATGAAAGCAGCAAAGAATTCTTAAAATAGATGGCATTATGAATCGCAAGCGCAGTTCACCTTTAATTAAAGTAATTGCCCATTCTCCTTAAAAACTTGTATGGAATTGACTGGTGGCCAAATTATACTGGCTGATCATACTAGACCTTGTTAACTCATTCTCAGTTGGTCCATCTGAGCAGTTTCAAATTTTATCTAAAGTATTAACTACCCAGTAGCTTTGTTTACAAGCAAAAAACATTTAAACTGCAGGCATGAGAAATTTGTGATTGACATCGCTCAAACACGGCTGCAAGAAAACCTGATGTATCTCAGCACCTAGACCTGGGTGCCAATTATTTAGCAATGCAGGAGGCAGCAAATCACATGATCATGCATATGCTCTTGCGTAGACAGCATGCGCCCTCCAGCGTTCTGGGACACCTCAGAACAGCACAGTAAGTTTTGGTCCCAATGATGATCATTGACAGCAAACATGGAGAAGCAGTTAGCATGTGCGGATCACGAACTGATGGTTGGTAAGCATGCTTCATGCGATTGGAAGCATACCCCAACATTATAGTCAATTCATATTGTCTCAAATTTAACACCCAGAGCGTAAAAGCTAGAAAAATATGACATACTGAAAGTTGCAAACAGTCATTCGTTTAAAATTGTTTCCCAGCATGAAGATAGATGACACCTTTGTTGACCATAGGTAGCCAGAGGTGACATTACATATTGACTATCCTCCCCTATTGCTTTTTCCAAAATATATCACCCTGATTCCCATCAAAAGGGAGCAGTCATTCTCATCAACAAGACAGTGAACTGCAATATGCTTCTTGTATCAAAAGAAGGGTGTTAAATCATTGTTTTTTTCTTAAATTACCTGTGCTAAAGTTGAATTTTACACAATGATCATTTGCAAGAGTCACTGGTGTTTACCTAAATTAATTAGTCCTTTGCATGCATTGTATTTTTTGTTATACGTAAGAAGTTCCCTACACAACTTCATGTTCTTCATCCTGTACTCAATTTCGTCTTTGAAATGGAACAGTCTAATGAACTCCCTTTTCCTGATGGGTAAGTTGAGAAATCTGCCAGTGAGTTCTCCACTGCTGTCGACCTCAAATCTACCTTTACTATTCAAGATGCAAATTGTGATTCCAACAGCTCCACCCGCTATAAGACTGGCCTCATCAGCAAACTCACAAATAGGGCTGAACAAGCACCTGACGCTGAAATCAGGTACAACGTAGCTATATGGGAGGGGGTAGGTGGAAATGTGGAGTTGGTTACAGTGAGATCAGCCATGACCTTATTGAATGGTGGAGTAGGCTCAAAGTGATGTCCAAGTGGCCATCTCCTCCTCCTAATTCGTATGTTTGTACCTTGCTGGATAATGTCTTCCCTGATCAGGTAATTGCTCCTTACGTATCATGCATACTCATGAACGAACTGATGGCCGCCACCTCAGGACCTGAAACTTGTCCATTCTACTTCAAATTATCCTGAGAGATTAAGATATTGGCAGCATGGCGGCACAACAGTTAGTACTATTGCCTCCCAGCATCGGGGACCCAGGTTTAATTACAGCCTTGGGTGACTGTGTGCATTTTGCATGTCCTTCCCATATCTGCGTGGATTTCCTCAGGGTGCTATAGTTTCCACCCACAGTCCAAAGATGTGCAGGTTAAGTGGATTGACCATGCTAAATTGCTCCTTAGTATGCTAAGATGTATAGCTTTGGTGGTTTAGTGAGGTAAATATATGGGTTTATGGGGATAGGGCAAGGGATAGGTCTGGGTAAGACGATCAGTGCTGACTCGATGAGCTGAATGGCTTTCTTCTGCATTGCAGGGATTCTGAGAGATAACTACTTCCATTACTCATTAACTTGTATTATATCAAATGGTTCAACATAATCCTCTACTTAGGGTGGGATTTTCCTCCCATGGATGCTCTAAGGCCAGAAATTCCCACCCAAGGTGAATGGATCTTTATATTGTCTGCCAAATTTTCTTTCCTACCCACTATGATTCCAGCGGTGGCTGTGAAAATTCTACCCATAGAGATTTACTGCACAGAAAAAGGCCCTTCGGCTCATTGTGTCTGGGCTGGCCATCATTTTGAGCTCCTATGGAAATTTGGGATTATTGGGGGAAAGCCAAAAAGATGGAGAGCTTTCTCAAAGGTAAAGACAGCACCAAAAACACAAAACATTTGGAAATGCTCAGCAGGTCTTGCAGCATCTATGGAGAGAGGGACTGAGTCATCATTTCAGTTCCTTGGCCTTTCATCGCCGATCATGAACCTGGTTTCTCTGCAGCTGGTTCCAAACCACACAGTGGCACAATGGTTAGCGCTACTGCCTCACAGCACCAAGGACCTGCATTCGATTCCCAGCTTGAGTCACCGTCTCTGTGGAGTTTGCACATTCTCCTCTTGTCGAGGTGGGTCTCTTCCAGGTGTTCTGGTTTCCTTCCACAGTCCAAAGATGTGTGGATTAGGTAGTTTGGCCAGGGGCTAGATAAGGTAAATGTATGGGGTTATGGGGATAGGGCCTGGGTGGGATTGTGGCCGGTGCAGACTCAATGGGCCAAATAGCCTCCTTCTGCATTGTAGGATTCTATGACTCTATGAAATCAGCACTTCCTGTTTTTATTTCAGCTTTCTAGCGTCCACAGTATTTTGCTTGTGTGAGAAAAATCAGTGCGAGTGTACCAATACCATTCTCACTACACCACCTAGTGACCACAACAGCTGCAAACCTAGACCATTCTCAACACATCACCTACTCCATAATTGATCTGAGAGCTAAACCTGAAGCAAGAAGAACACAAGCAGAAAATGAAAATCAGCTGATAGAAGGAAACAGACAATATAAATACAATTTGAGAAGAAACAAATTGCCACTGCAAAGCTATTAGCATTCCCTGTAATAAAAAACATAATGACTTTCAATAAATTCTGCCAAGTCAAATACCACGGAAAATCAAAATCCAGACCACAATATTAATCCACAGTCATTTTTTTTGCTGTGCTATTAATGCAAACGACTTCCCTATTTAAATTCATTGAAATCCAGCATATATAATGCTACAACTAGGATTCAAACAAATGTCCAAATATTGGTCTGTCAGCAGACTGTGAACATGAGAAGTACATTCATCCCAATGTTGTTGAACAAGCACATTGGAAAGAACACATTTGCCCCATCTGTCTGCTTATCTAAAATAGACAAGATGTAAATTCTTCATGGACCCTTGTAAATTTGAAGATCACTTTAATTGTGGAGGGGTGGGGGTGACTTGCAATGATTTCTCTGAGAAACAACATTGATCCAGTCATCTTCAGCTGCTTCATTCTCTCCTTCTCTCCATCAGAAGGTCAGGCATGGAACTGTCTGCCAAGAATTCCATTGGGCCCCTGGCCCCTCCCCCTACAATCCCATTGCCTGCTTCAAATTCTCTTCTAGAACTCACTATTAATGTTTTAATGCAAAAGTTTCCTGTAGAGGTAGAGAAGATATCAGCAGCTTGTGAATAAAATGTTAATAAGCTCTGGGATCTGATTTCGGACCAGCCTCAGGCCTTCCTGTTGGGCATACAAAGCCCATAGTGTTTTTGAAGGCATGGGGAGATGATTGATCTTTTCGTTATTTGAGGTGATATTTTGGTGAGCATGAATATTATCAGCATAAGTTGGAATGTTGTCCAGACCCTGCTGAAGGCTACAATGGGTTGCTTTATTATTGAAGTAGTTTATGAATTGAGCTGTACATTAGAGGTCTAAACTTTCTCGGGGTAGCAGAGTCAGAATGTCTACTCTTATATTTTTACCTTGGAATCTTTCCAATCCTTTCTTGTCAGACCTTCTGACTCAGGCTGGATACTGACTATACAGAGTAGTACGCTCATGAAGTCTTCTGCTGAGCACTTCGGTGTCAGACTCAAGGAGGTCATGTCCTCTCTTTATGGTACCAGTTACTGTAAATCAGGTAGGCTTTAAGGTGCAGTCACTTCCAAGCCAGGGAGGTAACTAGCTAGAATTTGAGGGGGGAAGGAAGCAGGGAGGGCTCACAGACTCACAGAAGCAGTTCAGCTATTGAATGGAGAGATTGATGGGGCAGTCAGGGGCTCGTTGGGGAGTGTTGAGCTCTTGGGCATGGTTGGCACTTAAGAGGATACCAGTCTGGAAAGAGAGAAGAGTCGGCCAGTCAGTGAGAGAGGGAAGGTTGGTCAGGTCAGTCCTGGAGAGGTGGTGTTGTGTTAGGGGGTTGACAGGAGTTTCCTAGGGGGTTTGCGTGGCAACCCTGTGGGGCACAGTGAGGGGAGCATAAGATATCCCATGGTGGGTAGTCATGGGGCTGCAGGAGTGTTCTGGGAATTTGGGGTTATCATGGGTGGGGTGTCCTAGGGTGGTTGGTGTGGTTCAGTACAATAGCTACCTAGAGACTAAAAATGGTTTTAATCCTTCTAACATTTCCTGGGTAATTATTGATGTAGGACAGCCAGAACAATTCAAAGTTGCATCTGAAATTGCATTTTTGAATAGTTCCTATTGCAAAGCATTTGCCCATTGAAAGTTTACACTTCCCAGGCAATCATCACACACACCTCACCTGGGACTCCCAGGGTGGAATCAGGAAGTGGGGTGAGGAGTGGTGAGCTCCCCAGCACATCTTTGGGTTACCTCCCAGTTATGCTGGCTCAAAGTTCAGCAGTTATGGCCCATTGTAAACCAAACACAATTTGATTCTTTTCTAGGGACCATTTTAAAACCATTCACTGACCATATCTGGAAGGAACTCTTACAAACGTATTTTCATATTCCCTCAGTAATGACATGCATCTTTATCCTACTTACAACACCCAGCACTATTCAATGGCAATGAAGTCGTATCTCACTCACTGTGAATAACCCCAGTTCAAAATAACTGAACTGAAATACTTCTAAACACCAAAAAAAATTGTTTTTATTCATTCATGGGACATGGATGTCAATGGCTAGCCAGCATTTATTGCCCATCCCTAGTTGCCCTTGAGAAAGTGGTGGTGAGCTACCTTCTTGAATTGCTGCAGTCCATGTTCTGCGGGTTGACCCACAATGCTGTCAGAGAGGGTATTCCAGGATTTTGACCCAGCGACCACTAAGGAACAGCAATATATTTCCAAGCCAGGATGGTGAATGGCTTGGAGGGGAACTTGCAGGTGGTGGTGTTCCCATTAATTTGTTGCCCTTGTCCTTCTGGATGGAAGTAGTCATGGGTTTGGAAGGTGCTGCCTAAGGATCTTTCGTGAACTGCTGCAGTGCATCTTGTAGATAGTACACACTGCTGCTACTGAGCATCGGTGGTGAGGGATTGAATGTTTGTAGATGTGGTGCCAATCAAGCAGGCTGCTTTGTCCTGAATGGTGTCAAATTTCTTGAGCTTGTATCTGCACCCATCCAGGCAAGTGGGGAGTATCCCATCACACCCCTGATTTGTGCATTGTAGATGGTGGATAGGCTCAGGGGAGTTAGGAGGTGAATTACTCGCCGCAATATTCCTAGCCTCTGACCTACTCTTGCTTATTTGGTGAGTCCAATGGTAATCCCAACGATGTTGACAATGGGGGATTCAGTGATGGTTACACCATTGAATGTTTAAGGGGTGGTTAGTGTGTCTCTTATTGGTGATGGTCATTGCCTGGCATTATGTGGCATGAATGTTCCTCGCCACTTGTGAGCCCAAGCCTGGATATTGTCCAGATCTTGTTGCATTTGAACAAGGACTGCTTCAGTATTTGAGGAGTCACAAATGGTGCTGAACTTGCACAATCATCAGTGAATATCCCCATTTCTGACCTTATGATGGAGGGAAGGTCATTGATGAAGCAGCTGAAGATTGTTGGGCCTAGGACACTACCCTGAGGGACTCTCGCAGAGATGTTTGACCCTCCACAACTATCTTCCTAAGTACTAGGTACAACTTCAACCAGAGTTTGCTCCCAATACCCAATGATTTCAGTTTCACTAAGGCTCCTTGATGCCACACTTGATCGAATGTAGCCTTGATGTCACTCTCACTCACCTCTGGAATTCAGCTCTTTTGTCCATGTTTGAACCAAGACTGTAATGAGGTCAGGAGCTGAATGACCCCGGTGAAACCCAAACTGGATGTCACTGAGCTGGTTATTGTTGACTAGGTGCTGCTTGATAGCAGCGTTGATAACCCTTTCCATCCCTTTACTGATGATCGAGAGTACATTGGGCAGTGATTGACTGGGTTGGATTTGTCCTGCTTTGTGTGTGCAGGACATACCTGGGCAATTTTCCACTTTGTTGGGTAGATGCCAGTGTTGTAACTGTACTGGAAGAGCTTGGCTAGGGAAGCCGCAAGTTCTGGAGCACAAGTCTTCAGTGCTATTGCTGGAATGTTATCGGGGCCCATTGCCTTTGCAGTATCCAGTGCCTCCAACCATTTCTTGATATCAAGTGGACTGAATCAAATTGGCTGCAGACTGACATCTGAGATGCTGTGGACCACTGGAGGAGGCCAAGATGGATTATTCACTCAGTAGAAATGGTTGAGAGCTTCAAGTTTTCAGGAGTCCAGATCACCAACAACTTGTCCTGATCCCTCCATGCTAATGTTATAGTTAAGAAAGCCCACCAACACCTTTACTTTTTTAGAAGACTAAGCAAATTTGGTTACGACTCTCACCAAATTATATAGATGCACCATAGAAAGCATTCTTTCTGGTTATATCACAGCTTGGTACGGTTACTGCTCTGTCCAAGACCACAAGAAACTGCAAAGGGTCGTGAACAAAGTCTAGTCCATCATTGAAATGACCCACTCAGACTGTCTACACTTCCAGCTGCCTTGGAAAGGCAGCCAGCATAATTAAGGACCACACATACCCCAACATACTCTCTTCCATTGGGAAAAAGATACAAAAGTCTGAGGACATGTACCAACCGACTCAAGAATATCTTCTTCCCTGCTGCCATCAGACTTCTGAATGGACCTACCTCACATTAAGTTGATCTTTCTCTACACCTAGCTATGACTGTAACACTACATTTTGCACTCTCTCCTTTCCTTCTCCATGCACAGTACGCTTTGTCTGTATAACGTGCAAGAAACAATACGTTTTACTGTATACCAATACATGTGACAATAATAAATCAAATCAAATCCACTAGGTTCAATTCAAGCTATGTTCTTCTTATAAACTTAAACGCCCCTTCAAAAAGGGTCTTTTAAGAGACTTCTGGATGAGTACATGGGACTTAGTACAATTGACGCTTATAGGTAAGCCTAGTAGATAGAGATATGATCGGCGCAACTTGTGGGCCGAAGGGCCTGTTTGTGCTGTAGTTTTTCTATGTTCTATGTTAAAATTAGTAGCAACACACGGACTTATATTTGGGCTACCAGTCATCAAGCCTCCAGAACACCTCTGAGTCAGAAAGAGATCTATTTCTTCTAGTAGGTTCCAAACAGCAACATCCAGCTGCAGAGAGAGAGAGAGAGAAAGAGAGAGAAAGAGAGAGAGAGAGAGAGAGAGGGAAAGAGAAAGAGAAGGAGAAAGAGAGGCTTCTTGCTTCTTTCAGAACCTGGCCATAACTGCCTGCTTTTCCGTGTATGGTTAGCTCCTCCCTTTAAGCACATGTCAATCAATCTAATCAAAACCTACCCTGAAAGCCCAGGAGAAAAATCTAATAAACAAAAATGCATTAACTCAGATTAAAACAACACATGCCTAGCTGAAATCAATCACTGGCCTGCATTCTTGGCATGTGAGCTGCCCGGTTTGTAGACAAATCGGCACCATGTAAAACAGCTGAATTTTACACATGTCACTTACAAGAAACATGATATAAGCACATTCCTTAAAAGGCACAGTATCATCACAATGTTGTCAATGAATGATATTTCTCAGATTGAAGACGCTTGCAAATGTCAAATACATGGGCTTAAAGTTTCAGCATTTAGTTACATCAAAGGTTCATATGTGTAGTTCTATTTTAAGACAACAGGTTGAAATTATTATCCAGTTATCTCATCGGCTCAGACCATATCCTGATGGAATAGGTTATCTACGAATACAAACTGAAACCCTTTTCCTGACCTGAGCTGAAGTTCTAATTCCAGAATGTTCTAGCTGATGAAATGTGAAGTGAGCTAACAGATCTGATTGATGGGTGACCTTAAGGATTTGGCGACAGGAAGTGCAGTAGGCGAATGTGGAACAATTGAAGATGATTGTTAGTTTGTGATTACAAACTGTGCTGTTGAAGCTGTCCAGCAGGAAGTGACTGGGAATCGATGATATCAGTCAGAAATCCACATTTCCCCAAAATGGAACCCTCTCGATCTGTACGCTGCTTAATACAGCAGAACCAATGGATAGTCCAGTACCATAAATTAAAAAACACATTTTTGGGGAATCAACCAGTCCAATATTTGCTCAATTATACAAATGATTGCATTACCCAAATAATCTGCGAGTCCTTAATCTTCAGATAATCTTAAATTTCAGCATTTTGGTAAGCTAACAATTAAGTTAGCTGTGTCTTATTATGCCGACCATGGGAAAGCCAAGAATCCACTTAGAGAGCTGTGTGCTTTGTGCATTACAGGGGACGAGGGAGGGAATAAAAAGGAACTATAATCAAAGACAGGCTGTACACATGTCAATTTTGTATGCTTTGCCAATAGACCAACAGCACACAGCTCCTGTCAGTGCTATTTGTGATCAAACTCTGTATCAGTCATCTCGACTAGTTATCTTCAATTCAGCACAACCCTAGCTTCTGCCACTTGCAGCTGCCTGTCATTTGCAATAGCTGTGAGGCTTTGACATGGCCATTTCTTTTTTGTTGCACAGTTTCCATTAACAAAGAATAAGGACTAAAATGCAAAATGTCTTTGATGGCCAGGCTTTGTTCCTGGAATAAGTCTCCAGCACAGAAGGGAAGGCAAATACATCAGGGCTTGCTTTGCTGCCCAAGACATGAAGTAATTTGACATAGTCACATTAATCTTTTTGCTATAGGTTTGTCTCTCCTCTTTCAATTAATCATTTTTCCTCTGTTCTAGCTTCTTTCAATTTTTCTAGTCAGGACTTTAGATGTTCTGGACAAATTGCTACTCCGTTATCTACAGATATAGTGCTTGCAATATCACTGACCTATTAGTTTCCCAGCTGCTTAAAACAGTTCTCCATTCTTGTAGAGTGTTGTAATGTCTTAAGTAGGTTAATTCAATGTATTTATTAACCACAATAACTATGTACATATAGACAGTAAAGGCTTCAGGCTCAGAGTTGCATCCATATTTGCTTGTGCACACAGCTCTGTCCAACACTAGACTGACCCCTTGGTGCAGGTCACATGTTCTCTTACATTACCATGTGGGTGCTACTGTACTCATTCCTACATTAACTCTATGTATATCAGTTCCTTATACTACGTCCACCACAGAAAAGTGTTAAAATGCATGCTTGAAGATTCATTGAGTTTTACTAGTAGTTGAAAATAGAATTTGCATTCAAGTCCTGATGTTTGAGTGACCAACAACCTAGCAAAAGTGGAAAATGCAATTAGGCCACCTTCTCACAAAATAACATATTTTTCCAAATGGAATTTCCTGGACAGCTTACATGTTGGTCTGAAAACAGCCAATTCACACTTTGTGTACTTCAGCGAATCAGTCTTCAAGGCTCTCCTGGATAAAGGAATCAAACTGAACTCCGAACAGGCAACCAAACAAACAAAAAGATTCAACTCCACTCTAGTCAGTCCAAGTCCAATCTCTCAGAGAACGTTAAATGGCGTTAAATGAACGTTAAATCTGCCATGATGCTGTTACTCTTGGCATCTTCTTCACGGATTCACTAAAACAACTCAAGGCTGGCATTTGGTCAAGAAATCTGGCGCTGCCTGTACAGGAGGCAAACTAGTACAAAATTCAGACTGTTGATTTCTTTTTGAACTGCTTATTTTTCCATCTTTGAAATCGGGATCCACTTCTGTGTGAACATTTGGTGAAAGCAGCCTTTTAGCTGGTGTGGCCTTGCTCCAATATTTTCTACCAGCCTCTCATAATTACTGAATCTTTGCAATGAAGACACTTTCCTTTGATCCAAAGTGGCAATTTTAGTTTTTTTTTCCCTAACTCATAGTAACAGCAACTCTTTGCCTTTTATTTTTAGTCCTTTCACGATGTGACCTCCAGACAGCCACCACATTGATCTCACTGCCGCCTAATCATGCCACAGAACAGCAGCTCTTGGGGTCTTGATTCTGCAGAGTGAGCAGTTACTGAAAGGAGCCTCCCTGATTTAAAAAAGGAATCCGATGACCTCAGCGATGAGTCAATCATACACTACACACAGCAGGATTCAGTGATTTATTGGAAAATAAATTCAGTGTCGGATAGATCTCACGCTGCTGCAGATTAGACAGTCATTTGTGTCCCATTTTACTGCATGTTCTACCGTCTGCAAGACTACTGAATCAGAGATCTTAGTATGAAAAAGTATAGCTATTTCATCATTTGCTGCAAATGTATCCTCAATATGTCACATTGGATGATATTATATATTATACATTAACATAATTTGTATGGTACTGACATGTCGAATTTATACTCGTGTGATACTAATATAGGGTATAGAGTGTTCTGTAAGCTCAGAAGCTGCAGGCAGAGTCACAAGTGACAGGAAAAGAAAAGCATCTTGTTCACAGGAGCACCTGATACCATATAACCCACACTTCTCCACATGATGGTTATGAATAACCTGCACATTTCATCTGAACTCCATCTGTAATCCATCAACATTTTATATAAGGTCCCCCACATGGTAGATTGCAATTTTTAGAACTTCACAAAGCATCTGATGCAGGAATTCATTGTTGATCTACAATTGCTGCATTCACAACTGAGATTCCACAACTGCAATGAGAGTGGAGTCAGGAATAACTTCAGTGAGAAGAAAGGGTTTACTTCCAGGACAGTCCATTGCACTCAGCTTGACTTTCATAGAATCTTAGAATCCCTACAGTGCAGAAGGAAACCATTTGGGCCATCAAGCCTGCACCGATCCTCCAATAGAATATCTAACCTTAGCCTTATTCCCATAATCTTAGATATTTAACTCACTAATCCCCCTAACTTGCATGCCTTGGGACACTAAGAGACAATTTAGTGTGACCATTCTACCTAACCTGCGCATCTTTGGATTGTGGGAGGAAACTGGAGCACCCAGAGGAGACACGGGGAGAACGTGTCAGTTCCTTTCCCCATCTGCCTACTTGGAAATACATTAACATTCCTTGTGATGTTGTTGTGCACTGATTCATTGATACTTCACACAGACTTTGTAGTCTTGAATACGAATCAACCATTGATCCGTTATAGGAAGTCAACCTGGGAGGGTAGGAGAGAACAAGTAGAGAGAGAAAGATATAAAGTTATGGGGATCTACCCCAATACATCGCAAACAAAATCAGAAAATGCTCGAAAATCTCAGCCAGTCTGACACCATCTGTGGAGAGAGAATACAGCCAACATTTTGAGCCTAGATGACCTCTTCTCAAAGCTTTTGTCGGAGAGAATCATATCATAGAATCATAGAATCATACAGCGCAGAAAGACGCCCTTCCGCCCATCGAGTCTGCACCAACCACAATCCCACCCAGACCCTAGCCCCATATCCCTACGTATTTTACCCATAATCCCTCTAACCTACGCATCTCAGGACACTAAGGGGCAATTTTTTAGCACGGCCAATCAACCTAACCCGCACATCTTTGGACCATGGGAGGAAACCGGAGCACCCGGAGGAAACACATGCAGACATGAGGAGAATGTGCAAACTCCACACAGGCAGTGACCCGAGCTGGGAATCGAGTCACTCGATTCCCGTGGATGGAATCCTCAAGCGAGTGGGTGGGATGTTACTGAAGAAGAACAGTACTTCTTCAGGGAAGGCATTCCTAAGGCTAGGATGAAGGGACATCTGGACTCAAAATATTGGCTCTATTCTATCTCCACAGATGCTGTCAGGCCTGCTGAGATTTCCCAGAATTTTTGGTTTTTGTTTCAGATTCCAGCATATGCAATATTTTGCTTTTATGCCTATATATATTCTTAAAAAGTAAAGGAATTCAGGACTGTTTTGTCACCTAGAAGCTTGGCATTTGACCATCTGAATTATCTAACCCATCATGACAGAGAAATTCCAAACTCCACCCCACCATTCACCAATAGTCATACATCCAATAGGCAACCATTACACAAATGCTCCAAGTACCTGTCTAAGAGTTAAAATACTGTAAAGTCAATAGCCAGTAAATTTGGGAATCAATGCATAGAGCTCCAGAATATATACAACAATAAACCTTACATCCTTCCTTACCTTCATGATCTCTGTGTCCTCATGACATTTTCTGTTGGCTGACCTCATTTTTGTAAAAACAAACTTTTTTTGGGGAGAGACTGTCTTGAACAGATTTTTGTGGAGCCGATTTAAATTTCCAGCGCGATGAATCAGTGCACAACAACATCACAAGGAATGTTAATATATTTCCAAGTAGGCAGATGGGGAAAGGAACTGACTAGGTGACCTGTTATAGACAGTTAGTGGTGAGGTTTCATACTGGCATGACAAAGAGTTATATTTAGATTGCTGCATGATCTAGGGTGCCAGTGAGTCACAAAATGAGAAACTTGAACTGGGTCCTTGTAAATTTATTGAAGAGAATTGCTGTCATTCCCAACCCACTTGGATTCCTACCTTATTTGGAAAGCAGCCGCATGGTGGATGTTATCCAAATAGACAAAATAAAACTCTCTCAAAAAAATCTGACACCTCTTCATAAAATGGGAACTTGGATATGCGTGGGATTAGGGTGGAGATGAGGCATCATGGTGGGATGGTCTTTCAAAGAGTCAGTGCAGATTTGATGGGCTGGATGGCCTCCTTCTGTTGTTCTGTGGAGTGAAACCACAAGTGAAGTGTCATCATCAATTCTGGAACCTGAGCAGTACGTTATAGACAGCCAAGTGTTAACCAATCAAAAATAGGAATAACTGTCTAAAATTAAGTGGCAGTTGCAGTGATCAGTGATTCAAGCTAAAGATAGGCCTTCTCCTGAAACATCCATTTTGTATTTTGAAGCTTTATAGTGAGAGAAAAGTTTTTTTTGTCTGCCTGAATTGCTAGTGCCTCAGAGAGTGATAATGTTTATCCATCAAGCGAAGATCGTCTGGCAGCGAAAATTATGGTTTGAATTTCATGGGTCGCAGGGGATCATTGAACCCCTTAAAGTCTGCCTGAAATGCTGAAAACAAATAGCCAGAGTGCTCTTTTTAAATATATTCCAACTCTTTATTCAATGCCAACTGATCATTCAGTAAAAAGCACCAATGAATCTCTGGCCAGTCAACAAGTGTCTCCTGTACACGGGCTTATGTGGGAAAGGATTATCCAGTGAAACCATTAAAAAACAACCACCCTTTCAGCCTAACATCCGTGTGATATCACTCAGCTGTCAAAACATGGGCGTTCTCTTGCAGACCTTAATGTCTTTGGTAGTTCAAAAACTATGACATTGACACTCAGGAAAACCCACTGGAGATTACTGTCAGCTTAGTTTTGGAATAATTACCAAGATGCAGGTTTGTACAAACAATAACTGGTTTATTGTATACAACTAAACTATCGCCAGGATTTTAAGGCCTTGCAGCAGCATGTCTCCCCACCATTGGATGCTGCGAACTGTTAGAATCTTCTTTGGTTCAGCATAATCCTAGATTATGGAGAGCTACACAAGACTGGATGTTACCTTGTTGTTCAGGTGTTACTGAAGCAATGTCACATTCTTCCCTTAACTCCTGGTCATGTGTTCTCTGATATCACCATTATGCTATTTACACAATCTCACACATTAACCCATTAATCTGTTATACAACAGACATATTGGGTGGGATTTAATGGCCTTGTTCAGGTAAGGACTGGAAATTCCCACCTGAGGTCAACGGAGATTTTCAATCTCGGACCCTCGCCCATGCCGATTTTGTGGCAGACAAGGTGGTAGAGTTCCGGCCGTCAGGTTTTTCCCAATTCCTGTCACACTGGGAGCTGGGGTGGGAGGACCTGGTCGCCCATTAAAAACCCAGATCCAAGGGCAGCGTATGTGTCAGGGACATTTTAACCTAGCTATTCCCATACTATTACCAGGTTTTCTGACCAATTACTGTAAGCAGACATGATGATGTGCTCAAGTCAATTTCAACATTGTTTAAAATGACATTGCAAACATGAAATCTGATGGGATCTGCAGTTGGGAAATAATGCAGGGAGGTGACAGAATGGAGCGCAAACACCCTAAGGCTGCACCTTGTTTCAATCACAGTAACTTCATTGCACTCTTAATGTAAGCCTATTTGTGACATTAATTTGAAAAAGCATTCGCACCATCGGTGTGCCAGACAATGACAACAAAAGAGAATCTAACCAATCTAACCCTTGACCTTCATGGCATTTCCATTGCTGAATCGCCCACTTTTAACATTCTTGTGGTTGCCATTACCAGAAACTGAACTGAACCAGCCATGTAAATATTGTGGCTACAAGAGCAAGTCAGAGACTGGAAATTGTGGTGAGAATAACTCACCTCTTGAATCCAAGAAGCGCGCCCACCATATACAAGCCAGGAGCTGCCTGGATGACCGCAGCTCCAACAACACTTGAGAAGCTCAACACCATTCACAACAAAGCAGTCTACTTGACTGGCACCCCAACCGTCAACTTCAATTTCAACTCTCTCCACCTCTGATGCTCGGTGGCAGCAGTGTGTACCATCTACAAGATTTACTGCTCTGGCAGAATCTTCCAAATCCACAACTTCTTCCACCTCAAAGGACAAGAGCAGTGGAGGCATGGAAACTCCACCACATGCAAGTTCCGCTCCAAGCCACTCACCATCTTGTTTGGAAATGTATCAGTGCTTCTTTACTGTCACTGAGTCAAAATCTTGGAACTCCCTCCATAACAGCACTGTGTATTTCCCTACATCACAGAGATTGCAGCAGTTCAAGAGGCATCTTATCACCTGGAACAAATGGGACTCAATAGGGAATCACCCCAGGGGTGGTGGGGTCTCCTCCCTTTGGTAGAGACATGTGGGGAGAAAGCTGCAGCTGTTCGGCTAGTGAACAATTCATAATTAATTAATTTTGTTTTCATTAATGGAGTCCCTGAAAGTGCATCTTTACATGACTGTTACTGGTGGCACTGGCAAACAAGCCATTGGTCACTTTGTTCTACCAATTGTGAAATCTTGGCAATGTCTCTGGCAGAACCAGAGGCAAAGGCATTAAGGATGGCAGTGTCAACATATGGTCTTCAGACCCACTAGGCTAACACATTGCAGTTAAATGCAGAAACTGCAGGTTGGCTCTAGCTTCTAGACACGCTGTCAATTTCCATGTTTTTAATCCCTTCACCATTCCACCGCCAGCTGCCAAACATGCACACTCCTGCAAGTTAAAACTCACCACGCTCTAATGTATCAGCTCGACTTTAACCTCATCAGCAACAACTGGGGGGACAAGGTGGTGGTAATAGAATTTTATTATAGCAAATGACTAGTCGTCTATCATCATACAAAGTTGTAATGTTGCAACTGATGAAAGCTGCATTCACAACTGTCATATATCACAGTGGCAGCTTTGTGTGTGCGCATCCAGATGAGACTAACAAAAACAAATTGAGCACAGCATTTCTCTGGATATCAAGCCACATCTTCCTCCAGCTCTCACTGGTTCAAGGCTCTGGGCCTTGAAGTCAGTGTGTTAAATAAAATGACCTTCAAAAGAGGCAAGGTTTGCTCAGTGTGGGAGTAGAGAAGGGTAGCGGTGTTAATTTACTCCTGAATTATTTACAACCTTCACTCTCAGATAGCATTTGACTCCCTGTTGTCGCATGTAGCATATACCCTTCAATAGATAACGAAAATTCAAGTAATTAGGAACATTGATCCGCCTCCAAAAGTTAAATGATTAAGATTGTTCAGTGACTTCTCCCTCCTCATTGTTTCACTCAATATTTTCACCATTATAATTGATTATCTTGGTTACTTTCTAC
Source organism: Carcharhinus amblyrhynchos (assembly GCF_965287045.1). Classification (NCBI taxonomy): domain Eukaryota; kingdom Metazoa; phylum Chordata; class Chondrichthyes; order Carcharhiniformes; family Carcharhinidae; genus Carcharhinus; species Carcharhinus amblyrhynchos. The sequence continues at coordinate 79,849,947 of NC_137326.1, read as the reverse complement.
CATTGTTCATTTTTAAGTATAACCTGCAAAGCCTTTCCCTAATTTCCACTTTCTTAACAACTTACTCAACCAAACATTGTTGCCCACCAATTACATTACAGCATTTGAAAAATGTTACAGTAACAAAATACCTTCTGCAGTTGGTACCAAACAACTGACTCACCCAATCCACAGCAAATGCACAAATTAAAATTTATCACACCACAACCACAGAGTGAAGACAAAAGGAAATACCGGAATCTGGCCCCAACAACTTCTCCAATTATGTTTGCCCCTGTAGACTAAGCCACAAAAAGAATCAGGAGGTAGACTTGAATACGGGGAGCTGTTTATTGAAGGTGCGGCCTCATTCACACTCAGAGCTAAAATTGCCCAAGAAGGTCCCACACTAGGCAGTGCTAACAGTCCAGGTGTCACGGATCCATACTCTTAAAGACACACACACAGACTTCATTCTTCCTCTCTGTCATCCCTTCCATTTGTAGCTCATTGAATAGATGCGCAGCACTATGGCCAGTTTGGATTAGGAAATACTGTTCTTATTAGCTGCTGGTACATGAACAATAGGATAGCGATTTGAGATTTTGGGCGAGAGATGCAGGGGAGAATATTTTTATGCAAACATGGTAATGGCCTTGAACTCACTGCCCGGGGGGTGGTGAAAGAAAAGGGGATCAATGATTTTGAAAGCAAACTGGATGGGAACTTGAAAGGAATAAACTTGCAGCATTGGCAGGATGGAGCAGGAAATGGCTGTGACTGGATTGCTCTAGAGAGAGCTGAAATTAACTTGATGGACCAAATGGCCTCCTTGTATATCATAGTGGCCTCATCACTCTATGTCCTGTCCAGCTTGATCTCCGAGTATCATGGATTCTGTGTTCTGTTGACAAATATTGTACTAAATTCCCAGGACTCTCTGGACACGATCATACCACCTATTCAGGCCACGCTCCCACTGACAGTGGAGATTTTGGTGACACCATCAGGGAACCCACTATGGGCGGGAAGGTGGGGTTGACCTTTGGCAGGTCTGGAAAATCCCACCAGCGGGAAGGGCTGGAAAATCCTACCCAGTCTATTTGTAAAGAAGAAGATGGATTGGCTTAGTAACCAAAATGGGGAGTGGGTGCACTGCAGCGTGGGAAGAAGCAGAGAACTATAGAGTAGTTAATGCACAACATAGGCTGACATTCAGTTCAATGCCTAGAAAACCCTTTATGTTTCTAGTAGATTATCTGGCATTGCAGTCTCTCTGCAAGGTAGCATTCTTGATTAAAGGTTGTTACCAATTTGGGCCTCAGGGTATTTGGAGTTACTTTACGTTGCTATGAGCTTAAAATTTATCCCACAAGAGGATTGGTTTGGCAATACCCAAGATACATGCAGTATTGATTAGGTTCAATAGCTGGAGTTCCTGATAAAGCAAATAATAAGAGAGTTGGCAGATGGTGACATAGTGATAATCTTACTGGATTAGTATTTCAAAGGCTAGGCTAATGGTTTGAGGACATGGGTTCAAAGCGCAACAGACATGAATTCAATTAATAAATCTAGAATATAATTGTGACCATGACAATTATTGTCAATTGCTGGGAAGGAAATCTGCCATCCTTACTTGGTCGGACCTATGTGACTCCAAACCACAGAAATGTTGTTAACTCTTAACTGTCTCCCTGTAATGGTTTAGTAAGCCATTCAGTTCAAGGAAAGTTAAGGAGTGGATAATAAATGCTGGCCTTCCAGTGAAACTTACATCCCATTAAAGTATAAATTAATAAAGTTATGAATGAAATACTGTTAGTTCAAGTCCAACAAGAGGAAATCAACACCACTGAGAATCATCGACATTGAGGGATTGGTTTAATGAGCACAGCAGAAGATTTCACTGGTAAGACAATGTAGTTTTGGGTTTCACACCCAAGGGAGGACACTATGGGCCAAATTACCTCCTTCTATGGCGTAACAATACTATAGTTAGCCAGGAGGAAAATAGGTGGTCACTTTGCATGTCAATAGGCCAATCCATGACACAAAGAGCTATGAGGGGAAGAGGTTAAACATATGTATGTGTACACACATGCGCATGCATACATTGTCTGTGTTGTGCGTGAGTGTGTGTGTGCATGCGTGCGCATGAGTGTTTTTTTTGTGGGTATCTCTCTCTCTCCTGGTGGAAAAAAGCCAGTCTGCAGCCATTTTGAGTTTGAAACAGTGAACTGGAGAGGTTTTGCTTTCTCTCCAGCAAGAGAATGACTGTGATTGATTCTAGGTCAAGGTATGAATATGAGAAGCCTATAAAAGGAAAGGTTAATGCCAGCTAGTTTCAAGGATGGTTAGCTGCAAAGTGAGTTTAACCCATTAACAGAGCTGGAGTGGCATATTTTATTATTTTCTATCTTTCAAGGAGTGATATGAAATAGATTGTGTTGCACGACAAGATGGTATTATGTGCATTCATGTATTTCATGTAAAATAAACGAGTTTGTTGGTTTACAATTGGCTTTCTGCAGGATATGAGAACCTTACATGGGCACATCAGGAGGCCAGTGCAACCATAGTAACATAAAGACTTACAGTCAGAAACCCTAGGTCCAATTCTCAAATATCTAAATAGTATGTAGTAAACATATACTCTTGATTAAAATAATTGTGAGATATGTCTATAGGAGTGATGAGTGATCCTAAACCCAAGGAAATATCTGGTGCAGATCTGAAATTGTAAACAGTAGTTTCAACTTGTTAATATCACCAAACTGGGGACAATGGATATCTGGATAAACACAGCTTGATCTGAATTACACTTAAGCTAGGCTGTGACAAATAGTGTTCAATAAGTGCAAGGCACCTTGGAAGTCAAGATACAAGGTGTACATACCTCATAAGATGGAGCAGAGCCTGCTCAAGGCAGACTACAAGAGAATTAAGAGTATTGACTGACTCATTGCCTATCGTGTTGAAACTGTGTTTGCTTTCGTGGCTCATTTAGTGAGATGCTTAGGTATATTGCTAAATCAACTCAGCAAAAAAAAAGCCCAAATTCATTTTCAAACTGCCCAAACCATGTAAAGTTGTGTCACCAACATCTACGTGATTTTGCTACGTCCTCGAAACAGTGTTGAGGAAAACAATAATACTCACGCTGTGATTAAATTATGTGGACTGTACAATCTGATAATTTGTTTTTCAACCTTGAAAATGAGCATTCTAGATAGATCTATTTAGAAGATACTTAAAAGGGGTGGCACAGTGGTTAGCATTGCTGCCAGGGACCCAGCTTCAATTCCCGACTTGGGTCACTGTCTTTGTGGAGTTTGCACATTCTCCCTGTGTTTACATGGTTTTCCTCCGGATGCTCCGGTTTCCCCAACAGTCCAAAGATGTGCAGGTTAGGTGAATTGGTCATGCTAAATTTTCCCTCAGTATACCCGAGCAGGTGCCAGAATGCAATGACGAGGGAATTTTTATACTAAATTCATTGCAATGTGAATGTAAGCCTACTTGTGACTCGTAAATAAACATTAGAATAGAGACAGTGAACATGAAGCAATACTTTCTGACTGGCCATGTCAGAGGGGCAAAAAACTGTAGCAACAGGGTATTGAAAGACAGACGTCAGGAATTTTCCTTGGTTAAAACAAGTTACTCAGAAGATATTTAACAGCAGGGCAATGGACTTATTCCAAAAGAATAAAGAAGAGTTGGATGTTGTTGTGGGAGGATGATAGGCTTATCATTCCAGAAAGACAAGGTGAAAAACATTAAAGAACCTTCCTTACCTTAATCCGTCCCATCATCACCTCAATATCAAAATGCCACAATACTTTCTTCGCTTCTAACTTGAGCATAGAGTGAGCAAGTCAGTTGGTGATTATACCTCTATTATACAAACCTTGGCCAAAAAATTGCCTATCTTTGAATAATTAATGCCAAAGCATATACAGGTATAATATTCTATTATTTCAATTTTACATCTGCACACATAACTTAAAAGCCAATCTTCATTTATCAAAAACACTGTTTTTACTTTCTGTAGTATTTACCATCATACCAGATCTGAGATTTGAAACTTGTTGCTATGGATACAATGAAGAGTCATTCTGGGTTGCCCATCAATCAACTCTTGTTCTCTTGCCTTGATGATGGTGGAGCAGTACAGATTTCACAAAGATATACCCAAAAAGAAAGAACACCATTCCAGTATGTCCACACTCTCCCGGCAAACTGAGATTTATGCAAACTAGGTAAAATGGCAAAGATTGCATTGAAATTAATTGTTAAAGGTCAGCCATGATACATGGAACGTACTTTCACACTGACACTGATTTCATAGTTCAAAACTGATGATTCATGAGAAATAATGGCTGCTACATAAATAAGAATAATTCATGACACATTCTATCTATGACACTTGCAGCAGATTTCCTATTATAGTCTATCATGAAAATGTGTGAATTAAAGCTGTGTCTAACGTTTATAAAATTTAAAGTTTATTTATTAATGTCACAAGTAGGCTTACATTAACACTGCAATGAAGTTACTGTGAAAATCCCTTAGTCGCCATACTCTGCCACCTGTTCAGGTACGCTGAGGGAGAATTTGGCATGGTCACTGCGCCTAACCAGCATGTCTTTCAGACTCTGGTAGGAAACTGGAGCACCCAGAGAAAACTGATGTAGACACAGGGAGAACATGCTGACTCTGCACAGTGACCCAAGACGGGAATCAAACCCAAGTCCCAGGCGCTGTGAGGCAGTAGAGCTAATCACTGTGCCACCATACCTCCTGAGGGATCATGTGAGGGACAAGTGAAGGCTTTAAACCTGTGGACAGCCTGTTATTCCAACTGGGTGGATTATTTATATTTCTGGTTCATGGGGTTTTACCATCAGCTTTTCTTTGCAGCTGGTTTGCATTGTGTAGAATCTCCCTTTGAAGAAGGTGGAAGTTGAAACCATGAGCAATAGCGTCACTGATTACACCGTGAGCAATGCCAATCACTGATGTTGCGAACCAACCAGCAATCTGTCAAATGTTTTTTCTCTCTTTCAAGCAGCAAGCAGAGAATCAATCTGACTGCTCTGCCAGAGCTGCCACTTTCAATGTGGGTGAACTAAAGGTGTGGCAGCCTTGCCACCCACCTGCTGCCAGTCCGCATGTGGTACGCTGATGTACGAGACAAAATGCTGATTGGCGAGCTGCAGTGCGCTCTCTGACTTTGTGGAAGGGTCGAGACAGATGGGATCAGTTGGGTGAGGGGTTTGCCAGCTCAATTATACACTCAATGCACTTCAATTATTCTTGTAATTATCAAAAAAAACTAATTAAGAAGCATGGAATGATCACTTTATTAATACGGATTGAATGAATCAGTACTGGAGGGTACCTTGGTTCTCCAATGTCCTAAAAAATGTAGGTCAACTGAAACACGTGACAAAAGTAAATAGTCTATTGAATAGAAAGGGAAGAGTAAAGCCATTGTTGTTGTGTCAAGAAACGAGGCAATAAGAGATGACAATTTCAAAAATCAGCTATAAAGAACACATTTTCTATGAAAAGATGTCAAAAAAAGTCTGTCAAAAAGCATTAACATCCTGCCATTTGGAGCCAAGACCAGACAGATGTAATATTACACTTCCATTCGCATTTCAACCTGACGAACGCTACCTATAATAATCCGACTATTACATATCATGTCATTTCTCTCCCCGTCGATTTTTTTTTAAGCGTTCATTTTAAAAGTGACAAGAGAATTGCACTGAAGACCGATGCATTTTTCGGCTGCAAACTCATGATATTTTAAAAGCTGTGAAAATGCTGTCTAAATGGTTTTCGCAGCACAGCGTCTGTGAGCAGAGGCTATGCCAGCAGATTCGGATATCTGCAGCATTAGAAAAGCTGCTGCGTAACCAAGTGATTAAGTTATGAATTGGTTCTGGTGTTTGGCTTCACAGATGGTATAAATATTGTCAAGCACCGGGAGGAATCATGCACGCTATTTCTATTATGAGTGAATTTATTTTTCGCTGAAAAAAAGAGTAAAACACCCCGGGATTAGCAGGAACTCACCAGTGTTGGCGGGGGGAGTTGTTCCTGTTGTTTTAGTATATAAATAGCACCGGCTGTGAAATCAGATCACTGATATGCAATACATTACCATGTCCATAGAAATATATAACACATTATAGGTTCAAGTAACTCTGCAGTATCTTGTCCAAATGGGTGTTCTTCATGACCGTGAAACTTCAGTTAGGGTTTCCATAAAAATTGGTGTGTCTTCAAGATCTTTACTCGCAATGGGATTTACAATAGAAACTACTGAGAGAGCTGTGAGAATGTGGAACTCACTACACTGCAGTGACTAGAATAGGATGTAGTTAAGTGGAAGCCAGATAAGAACACATGGGAGAAGGGAATAAAAGGACACATAGAACATAGAACATAGAACATTACAGCGCAGAACAGGCCCTTCGGCCCACGATGTTGCGCCGACCAGCTTTTTAAAAAAAAAACACTAACCCACTAATCTAAACCAATCCCATTTCGTCCATAAACCTATCCACAGATCTCTTAAACGCCCCCAAACTAGGCGCATTTACAACTGCAGCTGGCAGGGCATTCCAGTCCCTCACCACCCTCTGGGTAAAGAACCCACCCCTGACATCAGTCCTATAACTACCCCCCCTTAATTTAAAGTCGTGCCCCCTCGTGCTAGCTTTCTCCATCCTAGGAAAAAGGCTATCACTATCTACCCTGTCTAAACCTCTAATCATCTTATATGTTTCAATAAGGTCCCCTCTTAGCCGCCTTCTTTCCAGCGAAAACAACCCCAAATCTCTCAGTCTCTCCTCATAGGATCTCCCCTCCATACCAGGCAACATCCTGGTAAACCTCCTCTGCACCCTCTCCAAAGCCTCTACATCCTTCCTGTAATGTGGGGACCAGAACTGCACACAATACTCCAAGTGCGGCCGCACCAGAGTTCTGTACAGTTGCATCATGACGCTGCGACTCCTAAATTCAATCCCCCTACCAATAAACGCCAAGACACCGTATGCCTTCTTAACAACCTTATCTACTTGATTCCCAACTTTCAGGGATCTATGTACACATACACCTAGATCCCTCTGCTCCTCCACACTATTCAAAGTCCTCCCGTTAGCCCTATACTCAACACATCTGTTATTCCTACCGAAATGAATTACCTCACACTTCTCCACATTAAACTCCATCCGCCACCTCGTGGCCCAGCTCTGCAACCTTTCTAAGTCACCCTGCAAACTATGACACCCTTCCTCACAATCTACCACACCTCCGACTTTGGTGTCATCAGCAAGCTTACTAATCCACCCAACTATACCCTCATCCAGATCATTAATAAAAATTACAAACAGCAGTGGCCCCAAAACAGATCCCTGAGGCACACCACTCGTAACCGAACTCCATGACGAATATTTACCATCAACCACCACCCTCTGTCTCCTATCTGCTAGCCAATTCCTGATCCAATTACCTAGATCACCCCCAATCCCATACATCTGCATTTTCTGCAGAAGCCTACCATGGTGAACCTTATCAAACGCCTTACTAAAATCCATATACACCACGTCAACTGCCTTACCCCTATCCACCTCTTTGGTCACTTTCTCAAAGAACTCGACAAGGTTAGTAAGGCACGACCTACCCGCTACAAAACCATGCTGACTGTCTCTAATTAATTCATTACTCTCCAAATAACTATAAATCCTGTCTCTAATAATCCTTTCCAAAACCTTACCCACCACAGAAGTAAGACTCACCGGTCTATAATTCCCAGGGAAGTCTCTTCTCCCTTTCTTAAACAATGGGACAACATTTGCTGTCCTCCAATCTTCCAGTACTATACCAGAGGCCAACGACGACCTGAAGATCAGAGCCAGAGGCTCCGCAATCACCTCTCTTGCCTCCCAGAGAATCCTAGGGTAAATCCCATCCGGACCAGGGGACTTATCTATTCTCAAACCCTCTAAAATATCCAGCACATCCCCCGTATCAACTGCAATACTATCTATTTTACACCCCTGCACCCCAGTGTCCTCCTCAGCTACATTCATGTCCCCCTGCGTGAACACCGAAGAGAAATATTGGTTCAACGCCTCTCCAATCTCCTCCGGTTCCACACACAACTTCCCTCTACTGTCTGTAACTGGCCCTAATCTTGCCCTAACCAACCTTCTGTTCTTGACATACCTGTAAAACGCCTTAGGGTTCTCCTTAATCCTATCAGCCAAAGTCATCTCATGTCCTCTTTTAGCCCTTCTTAACTCCCTCTTCAACTCCCTCCTAGCCAATCTAAAACTTTCTAATGCACTAACTGAGCCCTCAAGCCTCATCCGAACATAAGCCTCCTTTTTCTTCCTAACCAACAAATCAACTTTTTTAGTGCACCACGGTTCCCTGGGCCTACCAAATCCTCCTTGCCTGACAGGGATATACCTATCACAGACCCGCAGTAGCTGCTCCTTGAAAAATCTCCACATCTCGGACGTTCCAAGTCCCTGTAATCTCCTAGTCCAACCAATGCTTCCTAATTCTCTCCTAATAGCCTCATAATTACCCTTCCCCCAGCTGAAACTACTGACCCGAGGTTCATGCCTATCCCTTTCCATCACTAAGGTGAACGTAATCGAATTGTGGTCACTATCCCCAAAATGCACACCAACTTCCAAGTCTAGCACCTGGTCTGGCTCATTACCCAGCACCAAATCCAATATAGCCTCACCTCTAGTCGGCCTATCTACATACTGAGTCAAAAAACCTTCCTGCACACTTTGAACAAAAACTGACCCCTCTAACGAGCTAGAGCTATAGCAATTCCAATCAACATGAGTAAAGTTAAAGTCCCCCATAACAATTACCCTATTACTTTCACTCCTAACAAGGATCGTCTCCGCAATCCTCTCCTCAACCTCTCTAGAACTTTTAGGAGGTCTATAAAAGACTCCCAACAGGGTGACCTCTCCTCTCCTATTTCTAATCTCCGCCCATACTACCTCAACAGACAAGTCCTCATCAAAGTTCCTCTCTGACACTGTGATACAGTCCTTGACCAATAATGCTACCCCACCCCCCCTTCTGCCTCCTTCTCTACTCCGACTAAAGCATTTGTACCCCGGGACCTGCAACATCCATTCCTGACCCCGCTCTATCCAAGTCTCTGAAATGGCCACAACATCAAAGTCCCAGGTACTGGTCCACGCTGCAAGTTCATCCACTTTATTGCAAATACTCCTCGCATTAAATGATGGGATTGATGGGATGGGATGAAGTAGGGTGGAGAAAATGCTTGCATCCAGTATAAACACCTGCAAAGACTAGTAGAGGAATGGCCTGTTTCTGTGCTCCAAAATGTTCCGCAATTCTCTCTAAACTACTCCACATTGAGGGCGCCACAGTTAAGGCCAAAACAACACAGATCAGGAATCAAATCTGATGGTTGTCTGGACTGTATGGCTCACCATCTGCACAACAGGCAACATATTTCCTCACTGATCCATCGGCAAGACTGTTTCTTTGTATCTTTCAGATGCTCTGTGTAGATTTCTAAGCAAGGTCTAAATCAAACCAATCTTTTGCAATGGCATGTCCAACTCAAACTTTAGTTATTGTTGTGCTCTGTTCCTTCACTGAAGCCAGATTTGGAACTAACTCTTGATTAGTGCAAAAGGAGGACAACAATTGGTTTTCAATCAACTACTTTTCACAATCATTTAAATATTTATACTATTCAGATATGGAATGAAACTGTACAATGTAGTTTTGGTAAGTAACAAGTCAATGAGCTCAGTTTAAAGTCCTCCCTTGCCAGCATAACAGCATAATCCACACACTATATATAAGTTAACCATCTCATCAAAAAGCAGACAATGGAATTTCATTCAAATACTCAAGCATTCTAACTTTGTGGAATTTAATCCAATTTTAGATCAAATGGGAAAGATGCATAAACAGTAAATTATTTTACAGCTGAGAGATTCAGATTGGTATCAAATATTTCTTAATCAATCACTAAGTTTATTCTTAAAAAGCAGTCTTTTCGAAAATAATTAGATTTGACTTGCGTTCAGTGAGAAGACGACATGGGAGGCTTCATAAAGCTGTGGAAGTTTTTTTTAGTTTGACAGGTTTAATCTCATTAGGTATCTAATTCCCTACTCTCAGATTTACAAACTGTAATGGGATACTTCAACTCTTTCCTCCACTTTCCAAAGCAATTGATATGTTCAGTAATTGAGTAGCTATGCACAAAGCATTTTATTTAAAAAATACTCCTAACCAGCTAAATTAGCAGCCTTTTGAGACCTGTAGATATTTACCCAGCACTTGACCAAATCCAAAAGCACTTCCTATTATTGGACCGTGATAGTTTTGTTCAGATGAAATAAGCTGACAGTTGGTATGATGGATTATCGAGGTATAAAGACAACTCCCTAGGCAAAATATTCTATTTCAAGAGTGCAGTGTTGCTGAGTACATCTTAATAGAGTTTTTGACACCCTCTGCGCTTTGTGCCTAATGGACGCTTTAGTGTAACATGCGTGTAAATTTTTAGCAAGATAATGAATCAAAGACTGTTGAAAATTAACTCTTAAAAAATAATAAATTTCACTCACAGTAGCTAACGTGACAATAGAGAGACAATTTAAGTAGTTCAGATTTATTCTATTTCTCATTTGGGAAAAATAATTCTTAAAAGTACAGGGTTTTTACATTACAGTCTTATTTCAAATGACCAATTCTTCTTAGTGAAAGTATTTGGGTCGAAACAATTGCCACTGGTTCCATTGCATGTCATTAATTCAATGAAGTTATATATATGAGAAACAGTTGCCATTTTGTCAGGAGCTGAACAGTGAATTGGAATTGAAACTTGGTCAAGGTGGGCGAAACATCTGTCAGTCTGACCAAACCTAAATTAAACTTGAATCACTTCTGGGTCATTTTTGTACTGGACTAAAAATTTGTCCATCAGGGAAGGGTACAGAGTTCCTGGTAGGCAAAGGTTTAAGATGATAGTTAAAAAAAAGTGGCATTGCTAATTTCTTCACGTGGGCATGTATCCGAATCCTCCAGTGATTTAAGACCAAGGGTGGCCTGGTCTTCAATAACGTCACAATAGCTACAAACAGCGGTAAGTCAAACAAAAATATCATATTAACTTCCCAATGAGCAGATTTGATTGACTGTTCTCAAAAATTTTATCTATTTTCCAATCTGTGTGTGAACACTTGTGTGCGTTACTGCTTTTGAGAAGCAAGGACTTACAGTTTATAATACAAATGCTGGGAGTTATATCTGTGCTGGATAATAAATCTCTGTCATTGCCTCAAAAGTGTGGGCATGGAAGTGTTAATAAGCAACCTGTACATTGTTGTTAAACAAAAGACATTGTAACGTGGTTGTCAGTAAATGAAGAGAATAGCACCTGAAACTTAACTACTGAGTTTTTGTAATGTAGAAATAGAACAAAATCATGATAAAATTGCCAGATTGGAATTTGCCGAATGTTTGTTATTACAGATGTTAACATTTTGATATTGATGAGCACAATCTAGAGGCCCTGTTAGCTGCAGGCACAATCCCGTAATGGCCGCTACATCTTACAAGCGACGAAAAATTAGATTTGCGCCAGTGGGAAGCGAGCTCTCAGCTTGAGATCTCCAACAAGGGCATGAACATTATTTTAATTGATCTAAATAAATTTTAATATAATTAATGAGTTTGATGCTGTAGCATCCACCCACAACATATTTTCTCCCTGGCGGTGTAACATCAATAAGAAGTTTCACAACACCAGGTTAAAGTCCAAAGGTTTATTTGTAGCAAACGCCACTAGCTTTTGGAGCGCTGCTGTTCCTAGCCAGTTCTGAAAGCTAGTGGCATTTGCTACAAATAAACCTGTTGGACTTTAACCTGGTGTTGTGAGACTTCCTACTGTGTTTACCCCAGTCCAACGCCGGCATCTCCACATCAGGTGTAACATCACGCAGGCATGAATTACTACTGGTTTTCAAAAGGGAGAACCAGTCGTGATAATGCCTGGGCACGGAGGTGCTTGTGGGACCTGAGGCTTGAGGGACAAGGCTTGGCATTCCCCACATCACCCTGGAAGAGTCCTCTGATATTGGCATTGTGATGGAGAGGGGTTATCCCCATCGCTGCTGGGGCAGGGTGGATCTCGATGCCTGTGTGAAGAGGGGTGGGCTTAATTTTGAGATCAGGGCACCCTGTAAAAAAGGTGCCTCAATCTCAGAATCCAGGTTTTGCCAGTATGTTTATGGGCCCACCCACCTCCAGCTGGCTGTGCGATCCTCACCAGCACTTTAAAATTGCACAGTGCTGTTAAATCAGGCAAGAAAAGGTGCATGTGAAACCAGAAAATTTCACACTGCTTTCCTTGCCTGATCCAACACTCCCTGCAATTGGGAAAATTGCACCGCATATTTTTAGTGATATTGATGTTATAGTATGTTCTTTGATCAACATTTTTAGAACAATTTACATACTGGCCTTCTTCACGGACGTTTTACTAAGCATAACATTAGACACCGAATAATGTATTTTTAAAGTAACGCGAAATGATTCCTTGGTGGACAGACAGCTGACAGGAGGAGTGTGAAGTTGTGGACTGAGGCCATGCTCAGTCAGAGAGTGAACAAGCCCAGGTGTGTAGGCAAAAACTAGTCAAACGGTACCTACATTGAGAAGAAAACACCAATCTCGCGTGGTTTGGATGGTACAATCAGGATGCAGGCAGCTGTGACAACCCCAAGGACCCATGATCTCATTGGAAGGTAACTTGAGGCTGAAACCACTGTGCCAATAAGCATACAACATCATTTGCAGGTCCGATAGATTGGTATAAGAACCAGATATGCAGCAGACTTCTGGCTGCAATCGTAAGAGAGGAGAACCTAGTTAGTTAGCAACATGAGCTACAGAACAGGACAGTTTGATCTTCTCTGTCTTTCGAGAAACTAAGCAATAGGATATCCAATATACATTAGCAGATATTTATCAGTATATTACATTGATATGCAAAAGGATTTGGGGTAATAAAGATATGGCTTGTAATAAAACTGTACATTGAGTCACTGATATCCCAATTAGATTTCTGAATAACAAGGGTTAAGTAACTATTCCACGGAAGGAGATAAGTCTGAGAAAGGAAGGAAGAATGAAAATTCCTGGCCAGTAGAATAATGCAACTTCAATCACCGTGTTTTACTCTTACCTGCTCATCTATGTTTAAGTCTCTGGGTGAAACATTGTTTTGGGAAATTAGTAGAATTGGTTCTGCTTGAGTTTGGAAGGAAGCCATATTCTAAACATTATGTGGGTGGAATAAAATAGTTGCCATGGGCAGCAGATGTGGAGAACAATACCTAGGCTGATGGAGAGCTCTTCCATTCATAGAATTCTAAATATGCAGAAGGAGGCCATTCGGCCTATCAGTCTGCAGCAACTCTCTGACAGAGCATCTTAGCCGGGCAAACCCCTTTCTCATGACCCCGCTAATGCCCCTAACCTACACATTATTGGACAATAAGGGGCAATTTAGCATGGCCAATCCACCTAAATCGCACATCTCTGGACTGTGGGAGGAAACCAGAGCACAAAGAGAAAACACACACAGACATGGGGAAAACATGCAAACTCTACACAGTCGTAGAATCATAGAAACCCTACAGTGCAGAAAGAGCCATCTGGCCCATCAAATCTGCACCAACCACAATCCCACCCAGGCCCTACCCCCATATACCTACACATTTACCCACTAATCCCTCTAACCTATGCATCTCAGGACACTAAGGGGCAATTTCAGCAGGGCCGATCAACCTAACCTGCACATCTTTGGATCGTGGGAGGAAACCAGAGCTCCTGGAGGAAACCCACACAGACAAGAGGAGAATGTGCAAACTTCACACAGTGACCCAATCCAAAAATCGAACCCAGGTCCCTGGAGCTGTGAAGCAGCAGCAGTGCTAATCACTATGCTACCATGCCGCCCAATCACCTAACTCTACTTTGGAACCGTGGATCTTCTTTGCATCTCTTCACTGTGCAAAAGTCACTTCTGTTTACGAGCCATCAGCTTTACACAATTGGTTAAGTTTGCTTTCTCCTTGAAGGGGATTGAGATTCCGATAACAAATCTTTCTCATGTATGAAATGGATCTTAAAAAGAGGTATACATCTCTGAAGGATATATTGGTTTAATTCAGTACATACAATGGCCCAGTGAGTGTGGATGAGAGCTTAACCACACACAACTCATTTCCACATGACTTCAAAACTTGACTTTTTTAATGTCAACTGAGGTGAGACTGCATCTGAAGTTTAGTAAATCTGAGCGCTCGATCCCACTATCTGTATTTTTCAGCTGTGAAGTGTTTGGATTATGTTGGAATTTAAGTTAAACAAAAACACAAGCATTTCCTTCCATCTGACTGTCATCATCCCAAAAGAATATGATGGTTTAAACTACAAGTGTATTTCTAGAGTACTAAAGGAAGCAGTCCTGGAAATAATGAATGTATTGGTGGTTATATAGAATCTATAGACTTTGGGTCAGTTCCTGCAGATGGGAGGGCAGCTAATGTAAGTTAATGTATTTAAAAAGGCAAGTAGAGAGAAAATAGGAATTTATAGACCAGTCAGCCTGACGTCAGTCAGGATTGGACACAGTCAGCATGGATTTACAAAAGAGAAATTATGCTTAAAAAATCTACTGCAGTTCCTCAAGGATCTAACTAGTAGACTTGATGAGATGAAAGCCAGTGGACGTGGTTTATTTGGACTTGCAGACAAAATCCCACATAAGAAACTAGTATGTAAAATTAAAGCACATGGGATTGGGGGTAGTACATTGAGATGAATAGAAGGCTGGTTGGCAGACCAGGGTAGGAATTTACAGATCTTTTTCCAAATGGCAGGCTGTGACTAGTGGGGTATCGTAAGAATGAGTGCTGGGACCCCAGCTATTCACAATATATATTAATGATTTGGATGAGGGAACAAAATGCAATCTCTCTAAATTTGTTGGGTGGGAGAGTGAGCTTTAAGGAGGTTGTAGAGATGCTTCAGAATGATTTGGATAAGTTGAGTGGGTGGGCAACTGCATAGCAGATGCAATATAATATGGATACTTTGGTGACAAAAACTGGAAAGCAAACAATTATCTGAATGACAATCAATTAAGAGAGGAATGTGCAATGAGACCTGAGTGTCCTCATAACACCAAATTGCTGAAGGTAAGCATGCAGATACAGCAGGCGGTAAAGAAGGCAAATGATTATGTTGCCTTTGTAGCGAGAGGATTTGAGCACAGGAGCAATGATATCTTGCTACAATCATACAAGGCCTTAGTGAAGCCACACCTGGAGTATGGTGTGACGTCTTAGTCTCCTTATCTGAAGAAGGATGTTCTTGCTATAGAAAGAGTTTACCAGACTGATTTCTGAGAAGAGAGATGGAATCCATTAGAATTATATTCCCTGGAGTTTAGAAGAATGAGAGGGGATCTTTACCCAGAAATTTCTTCACCCAAAGAGCGGTAAGCCTATGGAATTCAGTACCACAGAAGGCAGTTAAGGCCAAATTATTTTATGTTTTCAAGAGGAAGTTAGATATAGCTCTTGAGGATAAAGGGATCAAGGGATATGGGGGTGGGAAGAAAGCTAGAATACGTTACTGAGTTGGATGATCGGCCGTAATCATAATGATTGGTAAAGCAGGCTTGAAGGACTGAATGGCCTTCTCCTGCTCCTATTTTCTATGTTTTTAGAAACATGTGAAAACTAACAAACTAATTCTGACTTAATTTACATACCATACAAAGAAAAATCATTGACCAGACTGCATTCAAACTTCAGCTTCAGTGCACTTGACTGGAGCTGCAGTTAATTATCAAAAACCTCTATGTTTAAACAATTTCACTGAAGCACTACTGACAATCGATAAAGGTGCACTCATTTCTCTGACAAGCAAGCAAAAAAGAGACATAGCATGCAACACCGCAGAATTGTAATTCTGTCTTTCCAGGTCAATTTGGGCAATCAAGAAAAGCATTTGGTATCCTATCTCTAAAACCTGGTCAGGATCTCGTGTAGTTTGGGTAGCCTTAATCTAAATAGGGTGGAATTCTCCCAAAAAACAAACGACTAACTATCATAACAGTGAAAATAATGGAGCAAAACGCGCCAGTTTCTCAGGCGACACTCTTTACCACAATCCTCCCATACTCTGTCACTTGGGAGTTTTGCACTGGTACTACAAGAGTAGAGGGAGCGGGGGGGGAGCCTAAACACGCTGGTGAGCTCAGCTTCAAAGCGCTCGGGCTCCCTTTCACAAAGACACTCTGGTCTCACAGCGCACTGGGATACTCCTTCTCTCCCCCCATGAACATCAGGATGCACCTTTTTGCCGACATGTTCCCCCACCCTCCTCCCCAGCATGCATCACAGGCATCAGGGCCCACCCAGCGGGTCCCCTGCCTAACCCCTGACATGCCCCCTTTGTACCCCCCCTGGCACTGCCCCGGCACACTGACATTGTCCAACTGGCATTGCCATCTGTCTGGTGAGCACTGCCAAGTGGGCACCACCAGACCATGCCCCTGAACACCTGTGGGCTTCTCATCACCCTGGCGTGGGCATCACGCCAGCATCCACTAGTGGAAACCAATAGTGATTCATGACATTTCCCCGGCATTCTCGAAGACTGGAGAATCCTGTGCGCTGGGAATCTAATGGGCTATGCATATCTCAATGCTTTTTAAAATATGCTAATCAGATGCAATCTGTTTAAGGCTATTAGAAATGGGCTGGGAAGACCACAAACTGAATGGCACCGGGCACAAAACCGAGTTCTCTGTGATCAGCATGATCTATGCGAGGCATGGTGAGGTCGGAGAATCCACCCCCCCAACAATATGTAGCAAAAATGCCATTATAGTGAATTGGTACTGAATGATTCAGAGACAACTACATATTTCACAATGACAAATAGGATTTTGCAGCATTAAATAGTCCACTCAGCATCCATACAAAAATATGGTTTCAGATTGCTAGGTCTCTCATTTGACTCCTTAATACATGGCAAGGTCAGGAATTCTAAAAATCTTAGTCATCCCAAGCAGGAAGGTGTGTTCAGATTTGGATTATACCACCTGAATAAAGATCAAATCTGAATAAATCTAAATACTTTTCTATTTCATCATGAATCAGTCCAAGATGTTATGAAAGCAGAGGGATATATTGGCACTGCCTCAGCACAAACAGTGAAGGAAAATGAGTATTCTGCTGTTGGGTTGAGGCACTCTCTCAGGGAAATGCAACAGGAACACAAATACTATGTTTTACTTAATCAACTTGTAGCCCATAACATTGTAAGATGCAAAATGGAAGAAAAACTCATTCCCTTTTAAAAGAAATGCACATCAATTTATCATGATAATTTTAACAAAAATCAGAAAAAAAAAATCACACTGTGTCATGTAACTACAATACTTAAAGGTTGGAGTGAAAGGTAACAGAAAAGGTTATCAGCGTGTAAGTTAACACATAAAGCTTGGCAAATAAGGTTGAGAAACTGCAGGCAAAGATAATCACATGGGAACATGCTGCTTTGTTGTGGCGATACATGTCCCAAAGAAGAACAAACGGGCACTAAATATTTCAGGATATAAAGTGTTCTGGATAGAAAGGAGGAGAATGAGTCGTATTGATCATGGAGAATATTACGGTTCTGGGGAGAGAGAATGTTCTTAGAGGCATTAGGAACAGAATCTGTTTGGTGAGAGTTTTGTCTATATAGCCTGCCAAGAAACAATACTTTCGCTGTACCCCAATACATGTGACAACAATACATCAAATCCTATTGGCTGCAGTTTTCACATCACCAACTAATGGGGAAAATATACACTGCAAACTTACAGGGAAAATACTGAGAGGTACAAAAAATACAGGATTGTGATAATGGGGGACCTTTAATTATCCTAATGTTGACGTGATGACAACTGTGTAAAATGCCTTTGGTGTAGAGGAAAGTTTTTAAAGTGTGTTGAGGAGAATTTTCTTAATCAACATAGTCCTGGCCCAAAGCAGGAAGCGGCAGTGTGGATCTGATTGTAGAGAATGAAGTGGGCCAAATGGATCAAGTATCAGAAGGGAAACATTTAAGAAATTGTGGACAAAGTATCACAAGGTTTAGATTAATTATAGAGTAAAAGCAATCCCAAATACTTAATTGGAAAAAAAGCCAAATTCTATATGGTTGAGAACTGATCTAGCCCAGGTAAATTGTAATCAAAGATTGGCTGGCAAAACTGTAGTGGAATGATGAGTGCCTTTAAAGAAGAGGCAGGTCAGGTTTGAGGTAGATTTCAATGAGGTGGAAAGGTAAGGCAAACAAATCCAGATGTCCCTGGATGGCAGAAAAAATAGATGCAGGTGGAGCAGAGAAAGGATACATATTACAGGTGTTAGATTGATGGCACAGGTGAAAACCAGGCTTTCTTTATTTAGTCATGGGATATGGGCATCACTGGCATATATTGCCCCATCCCAAATGTCCCTCAAAAAGGTGGCAATGGGCTGCTTTCTCGAATTGTAGCAGTCGCTATGCTGTAGGTACACCCAGACAGCTATTAGGATTGGAGTTCGAGGATTTTGACACAGTGACAGTGAAGGAATGGTGATATATTTGCATGTCAGGATGGTGAGTGTCTTGGACGGGAACTTTCAGGTGATAGTGTTTCCAGAAATCTGCTGTTCTTGTCCTTCTAGATGGTAGTAGTTGTGTGTTTGGAAGGTGCTGTCTAGAGATCCTTGCTGAGTTCCTGCAGTGCATCCTGTAGATGATACACAATGGCTGCCACTGTGCATTGGTGGTGGAGGGAGTGAATGTTTGTGGATGGGGTACCAATCAAGCGGGTTACTTTGTTCTGGATGGTGTCAAACACTTCGAGTATTATTGGTGCTGCACTCATCCAGGCAAGTGGAGATTGTTTCATCACACTCCTGACTTATGCCACGTAGATAGTGGCCAGACTTTGAATTAGGAGGTGAGATATTCACTCCCAGCTGCTGACCTGCTCTTGTTGACACAGTGTTCATGTGGAGCTCCAGTTCAGTTTCTGTTCAATGGTAACCAACACACTGTTGCTAACGGATAATTCAGCAGTGGTGATGGCATTGAATATCACGGGGAGATGGTTAGATACTTGTTTGATGGAAATGGTCATTGCCTGGCACAAGTTTATTTGAACCCATGGAATAAAAGGGAAAGTGTCAGCATACATATGAAGTTTGAGGTGTGAAAGGAAACAGACATATTGAAAGTTTTTTTTGGACGGGAGAAAGGTATATTCTAGAATTCCCCTGGGGCTTGGTGTTAGGGCCTTCATATAAGGATAGCTTTATAATGCAAAAGAAACAAGGAAATCATGAAGAAAAACATTGTTGCATGGTAATGCGCTGTCTCAGAAAGTGGAGGAGGCAGATGCAGTCGTGGCTTTCAAAACGGAATTGGCTAAATACCCAAAGGGAAAATATTGGGCATTAGTGAAAGGTCTGAGGAGTGGGACATCCTCTTTCAGAGAGCAAGGATACTCAAGATAGGTTAAATGACCTCCTTTGATCCTGTACCCATTCTATAATTCTTAGTAGGAAACACCACGGGACCAGGAGACTTCAGCATTGGCCAATTTGTGCTGGCCATCCAGGCTTCAGCGCACCTCCCAGGGCCAGATTTCCAGTGCTGTCAACTCGAACGCAGAACTGAATTACGTATTCAAAGAGTGACTTCCCTACAATTTAAATACAATTAGCGAGCCCAGGACTGAAGTCTCTGGGCCCACTAGCCTCCCCTTCTCACCCCACTCCCACATCCACCCTCACCAGGAGTATTTCCCTCCAGTGGGGTTGACAGTAGCTTCCCACTAATGACGAGTTGGTGGTCTGACTCCGCCGGAGTGAAGAGGGAGCAATTGAGGCCCCCAGAGGGTCAGGTGCCCTCCTGGGCATTGCCACCCTGGGCACCTTGGCACCGCCCAATGGGCATAGGGCTGTGCCAAAGGGTGGGGCATAATGGGGCAGAGCCTGGTAAGGGCAGGACCTCACTGCCCACTCTGCAGTCTGAATCAACAGGAGAGTGGGGGTGGAGGGAGGCCAGCAATCAGGACTGGCCATCAGTGCACAGGGGGTCGGGGTGAGGGTGAGAGTGGGGGTGGTGACAGCAACCTCCTGGGGGAAGCAAGAAATTCAGGTGGGCCAGGAGATGGGGAGGAGGGGTTGAAGCTGGCCCATACACGTCTGGGAGACCAGCGATCGGTGGAGTAGGGGAGGTTGGAGCTGAGACGGCCAGCATTGTAGGGGTCAGGGGGCTGGCCATCGATTGAGCTGACCAGCAACCGAGAGGTTGGCCGACAGGAGCCACTACAGGTGCAGTAGCCTGCTCAGCGTGATGCTCTGGCCACTTCAGAGGGAATAGGCCCCACCTCTTGATTTCTGGAGTGAACCACACTAGTGCACAGAGTGTGGAAGATTCGTTTTGAAACTCCCATTGAAAAACCAGCATGATTTACTCCAGTTTTCATGCAAATTCAACACTTAGAATTTTTTTGGAAGAACAGTCCCCAATGTATGTTCCGTACATCATAGTTTTATTTGATATTTCAGTAAAGCTTGCCAAATCAGTTGGACTCACTTTGATCCCATGAGCAAGACAGATGAGAGAAACAAAAGAGTGGAACGATAGTGGATTTGCATGGCTCATTAACATTGAATTTACTGAGAATTTTGCCACTTATGAGCCTGTATTCTAGCATAAATTGCCACAAAACTGATTTCCTGCAAATTAATAATGCTGCTGTTGATTGAGAACACGAGGATAACAATATTGTCACACATCAATTTTATTTTTCAAATTACTTCATAGCTTTTTTCATTTAATTTTTAAACAGGTTAATTCATCGACACAATAGTGACTCCACCTCACTCATTATCCATTGGATGTAAAGCACTGCCTTACAAAGATAAGACACCAACAAATGTACTTATTTTTCTGTTTTTAGTCTGAGTTATGGGAAGATATAATTGATATGAGACAAAATCTTGAAAATTCTTGAAGAAAATAAATTTCTTGAAAAAGGCGAGTCAAAAGGCTATGGTTTGGTGGTCACAGTACTGAGCTTTGAAACATTGCAATTTTCAGGCGAAAAGGGGAATTCTGTCCTATTTTAACTCCAGCTCCATCATTCACCAATCTGATTCCCACAAAGGTACAAGCCACACTTATAAATGTTCCAAGCTTCAGCAGCTTTGGAACCAAGCTGCCGACATTTGAAGCGTTTGTTTCAATACCTATTGACACAATCGAATAGTCACTACTTACCATATCCTCCATAATAAAACACTTGGCTGTAATGGTTAATTCATAAACAACAAGAGATTTTTTTTTACAAGAATCTACAACAGTATGTCTATTGCTGGTTCTGAAATGATTCTGCCTAAGAGAACTCCTCCTCCCAGGGGTGATTCCCCATTCTGAGCCCCTATTGGTCACTCAGGCCAGGTGACCCTTATTCTGCTGTGTTTTTCTTAAAGAGACAATCACCAAATCTACTCTTGGTCAATCTGGCTTCTCATTCATGGACAGGCTTGATCCCCCACGCTACAATAAACAATATAAATGTGCATTCTCTTCTTTAAACCCCGAGGTTATGGTGAAATCACGATCGTAGCATTAGAACAGAAATGGAAACCCTGTCACCACTGTTACAATGGTAAAATGAAACTGAGTGGCAGAGTTATGTGAATTGCTGAGATCCACAATCGAATACAATACGCAGCTGCAGGCATTACTGTCACAGTTAAACAGTTCACATTTTTGATAGCAAATAAACTGAATAGTTCGAAGCTTGTCAGTAAATCAGTATTTGAAAATAAATTTTAATTTTGCTGGCATGTGATCTCATTTCCAGATTTGGACCAATTGTGTAAAACTTGTAATAATGTCACCGAGGCCTTTATTTACACAATGAATAGAGCACCACGTCTGTGGCTACAGTACACAGGCTAGGTCCAGGAATCCTTTGGCTGCTGATCTCAGTAGCATCAGCTGATTTTAATCTCCTGCTGCTCCTTTCCTTTCGGGTGAGCTTCCACTCGTTCGATGGCGAGCTTATCTTCCATGAAGTCCACGGGGAGATCTATTGATGATTCCCCATAGCCATTATAACATCCCTCTTCCCTCGACTCTATTTCTTCTTCAGCACCCCTGCCGCAGGAGGGCCTTTTCTGTTATTTGGCGATCGGCCTGGAGTCGGTTAATGGCTATCTTAATGGCCTTCTTTGGATTCAAATTGTATTCTGCCAATAGCTTATTTTGGACTTTCACATTATTAATGCTGCAAGCCAATTTATTTCACAACAAGTCCTTAAAATGGTTAAACCTATGTCTGTCTGTGACCACAGAACAAAGGAAGCCACCTTGCTGTTTCGAGAAAGCACATACCTCGTTATCTCTGAGGAGCCAGTAATGATTACCTGAGGACTGCAAAGCCCAACTTCAAAGCAAAGTATATAAAGGCCATTTGCATTTGGTAATCCAAGCTTTCCTTGGGTCTGCTAAGTCAAAAGGCACCTCACATTCCTTTCAACTCATAACAACTGTGATGTTTCACAGTCTTTGAGACCCAGCCAAATGCCAGACAGTGGATACACATCCTTTGTTAAAAACCTTGTAGCAAAGTGGGAGTTATGTGAACTACGCCTCTGGGTTGTTGAACAAGTCAATATTGTGTTGCTGAGCTGAACAGTTCAGTCTGCTCTTTTACATCTGACTAGCAGCCACACAGAAAGGAACTCTGCCCAGATTGAACACCAGGCCCTATCCACACTGCTTCTGTTGGGAGTTCTATGCCATCACCTACAAGACTGATTCATCTGTGTGTGCTTATTTCATCATGTGAAGTCAACACAATGGAAAATGAATTCTACATTAGTGTTCAGCCTGCCAATCTCCATGAAGGAATACTTCATTGGTCTTTGATTCTGAACTCTGGAACTCATGTGAATAAATTTTTATTTGCTCTGTGGTCTCTGTATTGTAAAACCTTCTTTTCTCTCTCTTTCCCTTTAATTTCTGGGTGTGGAAGTGAGGTTGTGAACTCCGATTCCTGTGTTTTGAGTGTGCGCAAAATAAACTAACCTCTTGAGCCCATCCTATCTTGAGGGTGCTGTGTGGTTATTAACAGAAGGTTGGGTTGCACAAAAACCAAGTGGTTGGGGAAATATGCCACCCCTAATGAGGAGAGAAACAAATCAACACATCTTTTTGTTTATGAATAGAGAGTGAGAGGAGAAATAAGAGATGTTTCAATTAACCCCCCCTCCCATTCATAACACTAATCATCTCTCCCCTATAGCTACCTTCCACCAGTCCTCTATTGCTCATCAGACTGTAGATTTTCTCTAGAATTTAAAATATGCTACTGAAAGACCAAAGTACTAGAACAGACTTGTATATCATATTTTACATAAAGGTCTCAAAGGTTCTTCATATACTTTACTTTGAAAGGCACTAATTGTTGTGGATTAACCCCAAGAAACACAAAACAGCAATGAAATAAATATGGCAAGATCGATGGTCAGCATGCTGGGAAAATTCATTGCTCTGCTTGGAATAACAGGACTTCCAAAAATGCAGCATTCCCCTTGATACTATTAACCTAGAATATGTGTTCCAGGCTTGCAATACCCCAGACCTCATGATCCAAAGGAAGGTGGGTTAACAACTGAACAAACAGGTAAATGACGCAATGGGAATGGTGCACACATTTGTATCAGAGTTTTGGGCATCTTTTGTAAATTCAACTCATGCTTGAAAAACTGAACGGTTGTAGAAACCAACTTGTTAATATAAGCAAATGATCCCAGAAATGAAAAATGATTTTTAATCAAACACAATATGTTACTCTGCAATTAGTTTATCCATTACACAAAGTGTTGGATGGCTTCATAAGTCATCAATAAATATTTCATCTCAACATAGGGTCTGAAACTCTGTAACTACATAGTTCGTTCATGCTTAACATATTGCTTCCCAGAGGCAGATAGAAACCAAACCTGACAACGAAGGAGATTCAGAAAATTGCATCCCCGTTTTCAAATATGTGTAATTTTTCCTGGCTGTCTTTCAAGACTCCATTATCTCCATGCTTCATGCATCACTTGGTGCACTGTCTCCAACATCCGTTCTGACTATAGATCAAAAAACACAAACTAAATACGCATAAGGAAAGCCATCCCAGCTTAACTGTCCGGAATGAAAAAAAACATTTTCCTCCACATCCCCATGACAGCATCCAATTGGGTTTTTTAATAGCTGCATACTGTCCCTTCCAACCTTCTGCCCAAAAATGTAATTCCAAGAGCTAATTACTCTTTTTATAAGGACATCAGTCCTGAAAATAACTCAGATGAGTTTGAAATATAATCCTTTGTTCCACTGTCATATCATTTGGAAAGGACATCTCTTGGCTAACTTCTTTCAGAACTGAGGAGTTCCGGATTCACCAATCTTCCCTTGTTGCACGTTCCCCTCATATTTGGAATCATTTCGCGTTCCCAGGTGGACAAATTACTCCTCATGTCAGTGCTAAATGGTTGCCCCCTTAACCTGAGGCTGTGGCCATGTTTTAGATTCCCCAGCCAAGGGGAAAACAACCTCTTGGCATCTACCCTGTCAACCTCTTCAGAATTGTTTATGTTTTCAATGGGATCACCCCCTCATCGTTTAGCACCAGCGGGAATGCGAAGAGTAACTCTTACAGTCAGGGCCTACTTGGCTTCCCTACCTTGTTCCTCCTGTAAAGAAAATTTCAATCCAACTGAAAAGAATTATCGCTCTTCACTTCTTATTATATTATTTACATTATATTGGTACATTACATCAGATTGTATATATTTGGTTTTAGCTATTCTCCTGCCTTTTCAAACTTATATGTGTTTTGGTTTTGAATCTATCTGAATTCCATTCATTGGATCTATCCTTCATTTCTGTGGCCCACGTTCTGTATGAGTTGCTTAGTATTATTCCACCAGGCTAGCATCAGTTTGCAACAATTGCTTTACATGTGTTCACATTGGTGTGTTGTATTCATGATCATCTCATGAAAGGAACAGCAGAGCTCTTCCACTCCTGTAGCCACATTCAATCCTGCTGGCCCAATCGAGACAGGACTTCCCAAGGACATATAGCCCTCTCAAACTGTGGCACCTTCTAAGAGTGATGTGGGAGTGGGGGAGGGAGGTATTGGGGAGGACGGACGGTGGTGGTGGTGGTGGTGGAAGGGGCACCACTGACTTATAATCAGATTAGTACATCCGCTTCAATGGTGATCGCATATTGAATTTGAAACAAGAAAGATAATTTTCATTTCAAAAGATTTAAATAGGAAAATGCAAAAAAAAACTAAGCCCTCAATTTGGGTTTTGAGACTCTATTTTAAAATTAATCTTTGATGTTGTGAGATGTTTCAAGTCTATTTCAGATCTTCTGTGTAAAAATAAATTTTCAGTGTGCCCAAAATAGCTGCAGTTAAAAGATCTTTCACTATGAATAGAAAGGGGAGTAAATTCCGGTGAGATCAGCAGCTTATACTAAATGGGTTTGACAAGCTGCTGGGTTGATAATATTTCTGATGGCATTATCTCATTATCCCAGCAATAATTTTAACAAGAGAATGCTCCTAATCAGAAGCAATCTCTTTATGAAAATATTGACAGTTTAAATTTGAACCCAGTGCTCTGCTATATTTATATATTTGTAGTCGACCTCAACCTAAAATAGAGTCCTAAGCTCAGAAAACCTAGATAAGACACAAAACCTAACTATGGCACAATACTAAAATGACTTAGAGTTAAGAAGTCTGAGAATTGTAGGGAATAGAAGACTGAGGGAGCTAAGGAGTGTGATAGTTGTAAACTCTGGTGAAAAAATTAATCAAAATGGCATATCTTGGATTCAGCGCAACAGTGGTGAATTGGGGGAGAGAAAGTGGTACTCATTTCCCTTAAATGAGTGTTATGTGCCACATTGTTTTGCCCATTTTCTTTAATGGGTAGTCACAGTCCTGAAGCACTGGGGAGTTAGTACTGTAAATCATTTTATGAACAGACATTCTTTAGAGAGGATTTATTTGGAAGAAACCTTCTCCAGCTCCAACTGTCTGACATGGTGATTGAGTAAAGTGTAGGTGGATGAACACTTTTTAAACAGGGAGCCCTGCTTGCGCTCATTATTTCTAGTTTCATGAAATGATAGAGCCAGGAAGGAGACCAACTAGCCCATTCTGCCTATGCTGGTTCCTTGGTAGAACTATCCAATTAGTTCCATACCCCTGCCCTTTCCCAAAAGTTCTGTCATTTTTTAGCTTTGAGTATTCATACAATTTCCTTTTGAAATTTACTATTGAATCAGCTTCCACCACCTCCTTATGATAATACGTTCAAGATCATGACATTTCACTGTGTTAGAAAATGTTTACGCATATTGCCTTGGCTCTTTTGCCAATTACCTTACACCTGTGATGTTGCGTTACCAACTTTCCTACAAGGGGAAATAGTTTCTCCACAGTTACTTTTTCAAATCATTCATGATTTTGAAAATCTCTATTAAATCTCCTCATAACCTTCTCTGCTCAAAGAGGTCAACTATATAATACTGAGCCTGGTAATAGACACTTGAATTATCAAAATGGAGATGCCTCTCGCAGTAACTTGCCTTCTTATAGCACTTTCTGTTAAATCCCTTATTCCCTACATATAAAATTGCCTGGGAGTGTACAATCTTCCTAATATAAGGATATCATTCCTTGAACTGCTGGCTCCTTGGATGGTATTTTTTCACACTGTCAGCTTTTTTAACTTGTCATTGCAAGCTGCACTTCCTACTTGCTGCCATTTCAACAGCATGGACTTAATGCGGTGATAAATGGGTGCCCAATGAAGGATACACAGGGTCCATTTTAATTATCTCTTCTTAGTCAAAGGCTTCTTATGAAGCTCCTTACATTTTCCCTTTCACTTTTTTTTAAACTGTAAATCTGTGCCGGGTGGTTTTGCCTCAACCTCTCTGTCCTGAGTAGCAAAGAAGTCTCAATGTCACCTAATGACCACTGCTCTTCATAAAACATTGAACACTGCTCAGGGTAAGTCTCTATTACTGACTGCCTAATTTGTTTACCACAATATGGTATTTGTCACAGTGAGAAGACCTACTCCACCAAATCCCAGAGGTGAAAGGAAAGCCAAGATTAAGATCCTGTCAGCCGCAGTTCACCATTTAGCCTTATGTTGCAGTATTGATAACCCTAATCCTTCTTCTATAATTCTTTCCCTTTCACCTCCCAACAAGTGAAAAGGCAATCCTAAATCTAAATAGTGGAGGCTGGAAATCTGAAATGAAAACAGAAACAAAAATTGCTGGAAGTAGTCAGTACGTAGGGGCAGCACAATGGAATAGTGGTTCGCACTGCTGCCTCACAGCGCCGGGAACCTGGGTTCAATTCTGGTCTGAAGTGGCTGTCTGTGTGGAGTTTGTGTGGAGCATCCTCCGGATGCTCCGGTTACCTCCCACAGTCCAGAGAGGTACAGGTTAGGTGAATTGGCTACGCTAAACTGTCCCTTTGTGTCCGAGGATGTGTATATTCAGGGGATTAGTGGTGTAAATGAGTGGGGTTACGGGGTTAAGGTCTGGGTGAAATGCTCTGTTGGAAAGTCGGTGCAACTCAATGGGCTGAATGGCTCACTTTTGTATCATACAGATTTCAGTTACTGGCCAAGGTGTATAATACAAGAGTAGGGATGTTATGAGGGAGCTGTATAAATTGCTTGTTAGGCCACAGCTAGTGTACTGTGTGCAATTTTGGTCACCACACTACAGGGAGGATGTGATTGCACTTGAAAGGATGTAGAGGAGATTCACCATTGCCTGGGAGGGAGTGTTTCAGCTATGAAGAGAGGCTGATTAGGCTGGGGTTGTTTTTCTTAGAGTAGAGAAGGCTGAAGGAGGTCTGATTGAGGTGTACAAAATTATGAGGGACATAGGAAGAAGTACTTCTCTTTAGTATAGGGAACAATAACTTGATTAAAGGTAAGGAGCTTGAGGAAAAACTTTTTCACCCAGAGGGTAGTGGGATATTAGAAGTTACTGTCTGAAAGGATGATTGAGGGAGAAACCCTCACAACATTGAAGAAGTATTTAAATGAGCACTTGAAACATAGGCACAGCCTCAAGATAAAGGGGGGGGGCGGTTTAGAATGGAGTTGAGGAGGAACTTCTTCACTCAAAGGGTGGTGAATCTCTGGAATTCTCTGCCCATTGAGCTGGTGGAGGCTGCCTCGCTAAATATATTTAAGACGCGGGTTGACAGGTTTTTGAGAGGCAAGGGGATTAAGGGTTATGGGGAGATGGCGGGAATGTGGAACTGAGACACGACAGATCAGCCATGATCTTACTGAATGGCGGGGCAGGCTCGAAGGGCTAGATGGCCTACTCCTGCTCCTATTTCTTATGTTCTTATGTTCTTCTTAGTATACAAGGTTACAAACCAAATGCTGGAAAATGGGACTAAATAGATAAGTGCTTGCTGACTAGCACATACACGATGGGCTGAAGGGCCTCTTTCCATGCTGCAAAGCTGTATGGGTGGGACCTATTCGCTGTGTTCGCCCTGAAACTGGAAAATCCTGTCCGAGGCCAATGGATCTTTCCATGGTTGACCTCTCACCCGCTACAATTCCAGTGGCAGGTGGAATGGGAAAATTTGCCCCATGACTACTGTGACCTTTCCTGTGGGTTGATGAAAGGTAATCAGCCTGAAAGATTTCCATCATTATCTATTTTTGTTATAATTGGAAGTGTAATCTTCCCACAAATTTCAATATTAAAGAACTTCTTCCTTCTTTGATGCGTACTTCTTTGTATTCTCTAGGCACAGTATGTTGTTAAGGCTACACAAACACTGAGCTACACAACAGAATAAATGCAAAAGCTCTTTGCATTTAGATTACACTGCATAATATGAGCACCTGCAATTTCTTTCTCTGCTAGTTTAACAGATAGAAGTTATCACTCTTAAAATCAATAGGTTATTATTGGTTAAGATGGTGACAATAGAATTTCAGAAGCATCCCTATGTGAGTATGCACAGCATCATTTCAAGGGTGCTGTTACTATCATGGTTATTATCATAACAAAACTGGTTTCAGATATAGGTCTATGTGATATCAAAGTGTTTGGGTACCAAATTGGATAGCATCCCCCGCCCCTGAAAACAAGCGTGAGGATCACAGCCGACCCCAGACACATTTGTTTCAATGCCAGTTTATGTGCTAGACGCCGTTCTATCCAACATAATGTGTCAGTTTTAATTGGCTGCACGTTTGAGCTGGGAGAACAAAATTGTGAATGGCTAAGGTCAGGTCAAGCTCGCTGACATGACTTACATCCAGCCTGCATCTCTTACAAGCAGAGGTGTCTATCGATTGCAGAAGGTGCTGGAAGCTGTTCCAAGAGTGAGATTAACCTGGAAAGTACAGAAGAGTTGCATGACATGGCAGAGGTCAGGTTCCAAGGTTCACCAAAGGAGGCATTGCTGCATGAGGCAGACAGGAGGAGAGGGAGCTCAGTAGGCCCTTATGACAAACATTGCAAAAGCAATTGGGATTAATACCAGTATGTTAGTCCCCACAAGCACAGTCTAGCTTAGAAGACATGGATGCAGTATGGCAAGAAAATTAATGACCTTGATTAATGAATCAAGGTCATTTAATGTATCTTTGCATGCCTTATCTTTACAACAGAATCACTGGACTTCAAAGTGCTCAGCCTTCCCATGTCCCCACCACTCATCTTCACTTCAAGCAATTTTTAACAGCCGTGACTCACTTCATATTCATAGCTTCACCTGTAGTGCCAGTTCCACCCTGGAGGTTGCCTGAAGCAAAGAAGCTGATGGCCATGATCACCATGGCAATGGTGGCATTGTTCTATTCTGTTTCAGGGTGCACCGTGTTAGTGAGAGGAGGAGGAGAAGAAAAGCTTTCAGTAGAAGACCATATCCACCCAAGTTCTTCAGGGCGCAGTTCTCAAACTTTGAACTAAGCCAGGAACAATGTGTGTGTACACTGAAAGACCTCCAATTGATATAGTCTCCTCCCAGGAGCTAATCTCCCTCTCCTGTTCTAAGGGCTTGTCTTCCACTGCAGCTTGTGCTGATTCTTTCACCCATGCTGTAGGGTAAGGAGTTAGGAACTATAGCCCTAAGAATAAGAGCAAGTGAACTGTGCAGAACCCTTGAAGTGATCTTCATCTAGTGCTACATTGCTCCCTGTGGACCACCAATTTTAAAGAGGTATACAAACCACAAAGTATTTCCATCAACTCAGCAACAGTTAGTTCAGTCAAAAACTAACATGGAAACAGTGAATTATCGCTCTAAAGAGTGCTCACAGTGGGTGGATGGACAATTCTTCCTGCTGTTGAGCATACTTTCAGCTAGGCCAAGTTACGAAAAGGTGTTAGCTGAAACATGAAGATAGAAAATGACAGCAGTATATTAGAGTCAAATCAATGTTATACACTGATTGACATTACAATACTCCAAAGTGTCTGCATTAAACAGCTCAAAATGGCACCCAGCACAGTAGAACCAGCACATTTGGCTCAGGTAACATTTTGGACCTGAAATGGCATCCATTGTGTCAGAACGATGATGCACTATGCAGCCAAACTTTGTCGGCCTTGTTTTTAGGCATTGCTTCTGGATATATTTTAGAACATCACACAATTTTGACCTCGCCGCTTGACTACACATGGAAAGAACTGTTAGATCAAAAAGAATCAGAGATTCTGTGTCATTACACATTGTGCAGCAGGACAGATTGGTGGTGATTTTTAGATCATCAGTACAGTGATGTGTAGGGACTCAGCAGTGTTCTACCTGCAGAAACATGCATCTGTTATCAAGTTATCACATAATAATTATTTGTGTGATAATTGAGCTGTGTCCCATCTGCATCTAGATAGCTACAGGAACAGCTGGGCTATTCACCCCTATCTTAACCTGTTTCAAATTCCTGTGCTAAATGATACTGTGCAGCTTTGCTTTAGGACTAACTATACATCTTTCCAACAACTGAGCATGAAATGCAATCACAATCTTAAGGAGCGGAGCGGTCGAACGCTGAGTCAACAGTATCTAAATGTCACATATTCTTTTGTCTATCCTTTTTAATCCCATTTTAGATTCTTTACATGGAATCCATTGAATTAAACGTTTTGTGTGTTAATTCTTCACTACTTTGGAAGTACCTCATTCCTTTACAAACTTAGAATCCTGCACTTTGGTCTTTGGACTTTTGCCTAGTTTTCTCAATAGAAAGGGAGAGATTTAAGATTGGTGAAAAAATAATTAAAAGTAATAGATGCAATTAGGTTAGTTTTTACATTCAGTTGCATCATACTAATTAGGAGTATAGCACTCTAATTTGAGACATTACGATCAGTTTGCATAACCAAATGATTACTTGGCTCAGGCATTTCTGGGCTGATTATGGACTAAAACAGCTACTTAATTTGCTGATAAATCAACTGATCAAACTGCTAGCTCCCAGCGAATGTCAGATGGGGGGAAGGGTTGTCAAGGGTGCAATGGAATGAATGGCTTGGCTTTCTTGAGGTTGGGGATGGGGACACACTTGGAATACTGTGTAAGCTCTGATCACCCTATTATAGAAAGAATATTATTAAACTAGTAAAAGAGCGCAGTAAATATTTATTAGGATGCTACTAGAACTTGATGGTTTGAGTTATGAGGAGAGGCTGAATAGACTGGGACTTTTTTCCCTGGAGAGCAGGAGGCTTATGAGTGATCTTATAGAGGTCTATACAATAATGAGGAGCATAGATAAGGTAGATAGACAACAGCTTTTCCCAAACGTAGGGGAATCTAAAGCTAGCGGGCATTGCTTTAAGGCAACGGTCTCCAAACTCCAATCCGGATGTGGCTGGATTAAGGTTTAACGTGAGAGAAGAGAGATACAAAAGAGTCCAGAGGGGCAATGTTTTCACACAGTGGGTGGTGAATGTCTGGAACAAACTACCAGAGGTAGTAGTACAGGCAGGTAGAATTTTGTCTTTTAAAAACATTTAGACAGTTAAATGGGTAAAATGGTATAGAGGGATATGGACCAAATGCTGGCAATTGGGACTAGCTTAATGGTAAAAACTGGGTAGCATGGACAAGTTGGGCTGAAGGGCCGGTTTCCATGCTGTAAACCTCTATGACATATATAACAGCCAATCACGAACGGAAAAGTTGCTGATGTGGTCACACTGCACTCTGGTGTTTGATGATGTCCAGTGAGGTTTGGATCACCTGACCCAGAGGGCGTGAGTGGGACTGAGGAAGCAGGGGTCAGTGTCTGTGACGCTGCCATCTCACTCTTGGAGGAAGCAGCTCCTGCAAGCTGTGCTGATCAGCTAGTTTGGAGAAGGTTCTTCAAATGCTACATGATTCAGGGATATGGGAGGGCTTGAGGGCAATAATCCCTTGACAATGTTGAGTGTCTCCCTCTCTCTCTCTCTCTCCCTTCCTCCCCTTCTCCATCCTCCACACAGAGAAAAGATGAATTTTGCCTTGCAGCCAGGCCTTCATGGTGTGTTAGCTGCTGTGGCAGACAGGTATTGGTGACAGGGCCAGCGCCATCCCATGCCTGATCTGCCACTGTGGGAACCAGACCCTGAACATCAGGGAGCCACCACAGAGGCTCCAGTACCGGTCATCCATCAGGCAGTAGGAGGGGCCCCTCCGTAGGCCACACAGGAGGCACTGGTCATTAAACAAGCTGTCAGACAATATGTCTCGTCGAAGACTGTGCCTTCATAGGGAGATGGTGTAGCATCTGTACCAGGTTTCAGCTCACCTGGCACCAAGAGGAGGAAGAAGAGGATATCTGCTCCGGGTGACTGTGAAGGTCTCAACTGCAAGAATTTTTATGCATCTGGATCATTCCATGGCACAACTGGGGTCCTAAGCAGCATTTCTCAAACCTCCACGCACAGGTTCACCTGTTCAAGAGGGATGCCCTGACTGTCCAGGCATCAGATTACATCACCTTCCATCTGAACCAAGCTCACCAGGATGCCTGGCTCAAGGACTCTTTGCTATCACCAGGAATGCCCCAGTCTAGGGGACAATAGATGGCACCCATGTTGCTCTTCAAGCTCCGTCTCAATATGGTGTACATTTCATTAGCAGAAAGGGGTTCCACTCCATGAACATCCAGCTGGTGTGCAACGACTTCCTGAACAGTGTGCATGTCTCTGAGTGTTATCCTACGACAATCAGAGATACCTGACATGTTTGAGGGTCACGTTGGCCTAGGGGATGGCTGGTGGGGGTCAAGGGTTATTGGCTATAGTCGTGGTTGATGATGCCTGTGCGAAGGTCCTAGACCAAGGAGAAAACCCATTACAATGAGGCCACTTTGCCACCAGAAAATCATTGAATGGTGCATAGCTATTTCCAAGATGCAATTCTGCTGTTTGGGCACTCAGACGGGGTGCTACAATATAACCTCCAGAGGATGGTTTGCATGGTGGTTGCTTGCTATATGCTCCACAGCCTCGCACAGCAGTGGGGTAATATGGTGAAGGAGGAGAAGAAGGAGCACGCAGCAATGTCAGCAGAGGAGGACCAGGAGGATAACAAGGAGGATTCTGAGGGAGCTGAGCATCCGGAGTCCAGGGTCTGACAGGGAAGTCAGACCATGGAGGCCCTTATTGCTTCCAGATCTGAGGTGTAGTAGCCTCATTGTCCATCACCTCCCTGATCATCATAGCCTGCCTTGGCTGAGTCCTTGATTCCCCCTTTCCCTCATTCCAGGTTCCTTCATACTCTCCCTCTCTCAATCTTCCTGCTCCACCTATCCTCTCTTATAGTGTTCTGCCCAAGGGTTAGAGTGACATCACACCAGGTGGATGGATCTGGGTTGGCACTGCAGAGGGTTCCATTGTGAAGGCTGGAGGGTGATGACAATTACTGTGAGGAAAACGGTAGTGCTCCTCAGCATCCTTACTGATGACAGTCGACTCATCATTGTTGGAGTGAGGGGGTGGGGTGGGGAGGCTCTGGCATCAGATCATCAGGGTCCTGGACTGGTGAAGCTGTCAGAGATCGGTGTGTAACACTGTTGCTCTCAAAACCCCCCGATTAGGAATGAGTGCGGAGGCCACGTAGGAAGGTCAGAGTTCCAAGCAGTCGACATAACCCCGTGCCCCCTCCCTGACTCCCCTCCACTCCCCTTAAAAGAGAGATGTAGTCAGTATGGGGGTGTTCATTATTTACAGAATACAAGTAGTGTCCTCTTCCCCCACCACAAGTTTGAAACTTCCCCTGTACTGACTTAGTGGTCCTCTATCTTCTTATTTTTTCATTCCCTCCTGCTCCTTCTAAGTGTGTCCCCAGATTGCACATCTGAGGTGGAAGCAGAGTGCTGATGATTGCACTCTCTGCCTCTGATGCTTTTGGTGAGCATCCTTTGGAGGGCCTGGATCTGGAGGTGCATGGCAGACTTTTGGGTGTCACATGTGATGTCAACATACAATCTTGTTCTGCCTGCTGCCCAGGAATAAAGCCACCATCAGGAAGAGGGGATTCAGAAAAATTGATAAGGGCTGAGCCTTCATCGTTCAAGATCCGGGGCTAGGCTCCAGCACCTCCTCCTCCCTTAGGATGCTCATTGGCTCCTGGTCACTCCTTGCAACGGAGGGGTAGCTGGAGTGAGCTCCAGAAGCCTCTCCGTCATTCAACACTGCCAGTCCTGGAGGCCTACCATTGTCAGCACCATGGTTCTGATGTCTTCAGCCATGGCACTTAGCAATTGGGCAACGCTGTGCATTCCCTGAGCTGATTAAAACATAAGAACATAAGAACTAGAATCAGGAGTAAGCCATCTGGCCCCTCGAGCCTGCTTCACCATTCAATAAGACCATGGCTGATCTTTTCATAGACTCAGCTCCACTTACCCGTCCATTCACCATAACCCTTAATTCCTTTACTGTTCAAACATTTATCTCTCTTTGCCTTAAATGAGGTAGCCTCAACTGTTTCACTGGACAGGGAATTCCACAGATTCACAATCCTTTGTGTGAAAAAGTTTCTCCTCAACTCAGTCCTAAATTTGCTTCCTTATTTTGAGGCTATGCCCCCAAGTTCTAGTTTCACTTGCCAGTGGAAACAACTTCCCTGCTTCTATCTTATCTATTCTCTTCATCATCTTATATATTTCTATAAGATTTCCCCTCATTCTTCTGAATTCCAATGAGTATAGCCATAGTCTACTCAGTCTCTCCTCATAATTCAACTCCAGGATCAACCTAGTGGATCTCTTCTGCACCCCCTCCAGTGCCAGTATAGCCTTTCTCAAGTAAGGAGACCAAAACTGTACACAGTACTCCAGGTGTAGCCTCACCAGCACCTTATACTGCTGCAACATAACCTCTCTGTGCTTGGTATTGGAGGGCATGGGGCCTGGCCAATCAGGGGGTACGATGTAGACTGTGATGTGGTGGGGGTGTTAGATGGGGATTTTGTGTGGCAATGTTAGAAGATGGTACGGTGGGATTGTGGGGGTTTAAGGTGAGATGTCAGAGGTTAGGGACAAGCATGATGCCAAGGGAAGGAAGGTGGGCACTCACCCTTGCCATCCAGAGCAGGTCGGTCATCTTCTTCCGGCATTACATGCCCGCCCTCTTGGTGAAGTTCCTTGCGCTGACTGCCTCGGCCACCACTTCCCATGTCACTGCTACCTTGGCTCTTGGCAGCCTGCTGCCAACTCACAGGAAGAGGGTGGCTCTCCTCGCCTCTCAACGTCTGATTGGAGGCATCTGAGTGCCAACCTTTTCCTGGCCATATGGCTGGTTGATGTAAGAGTGCTGCTGAAGGGAGCACTGGAATACTGCTCCTACTTGATGAAGGCTAACAGCTAAATCCTAACTGCAGCAAATCAGGTGACAGGCATCGGGAAGTCACATCCACAAGTCGTACTGCAGCAGGTTGACAAGCTCACTTCAACAATACCTCCCAAATAATCACCTCTATCACCTAGAGTGATGTGGGGACAAGGCTAAAAGAATGGGAATACCATTACTTCCAGGTTCCCATCCAAGTCGCACATAATCCTGACTTGAAAAAGGGTTAGTATCCCTTCATCATCACCAAATCAAAATCCTGGAACTCTTCCCAGTAGCACTGTGAGTTGCACTCAGGCCACAAGGATTTAAGTAGTTCAAGAAGTTGACACGTCACTATCTTCTTAATAGTAATAGGAGATATACAATAAATACCAACCTTGTTACAGGCACCAATATCCCATGAACGAATTTAAAAAGATATTTTCTGTCGTTACAAAATGCAATTTTGTTTTAAGTTTGAATCAAAGTCTCTTAACAGAGGCTGAACATCTAATGGAATTGATAAGGCTCCTTCAATTCAATGCTGAACTCAGTGTTCCAAAGATGGCCACCGCAAAGCAAAGAATGCAAACCTCTGCCCAAACTAATAAAGCATTGAGAGCATTGGATATTGCAAACTTGTCACCTACACTAATAATTACAATAAATACGACCATGTCATTTTGACACTAAAAACATTACTTGTCCTGAAAGCTTTATTACTGTCCTGTCAGCAGTGCGACTGAACAAAATTATTGTTTTGCCATAATATTCACTGTAGTAACATAAATTATTCATAGCTCACACTGCATACTGCCTTCTGGATTTTAAATATAGCAACCAACAGAATAAAAAATTAGCAATGGCGTTTGCAGTCATCATTAAAACAAGCCAGTATTTCCTGCACTTGTCATGTTTTCTCTCATTGGATCCTGCGAAGGGGGAACTTTCCTACACCCACAACTAGAGAGAAGCTTTTTTATTAAAAAGAAGTTTCAGTACAGCCATAAATACAAGGGTGGTTACTTCTTCATAATTGCCTCTCACTTTCTGCCCATTCTCCGTAATAGCAAGCAAAAACATTTTGTCACAGACAATGGGTTGTTAAGAGAGAGGAGAAGAAAAGGGGATTAAATGGAGAAGGAAAGAGGAAAGTTAAAGAAAACTATATCATAGAATCATAGAACCCTACAGTGCAGACAGAGGCCCTTTGACCCTTCAAGTCTGCACTGAACACAATCCCACCCAGGCCCTACCCCCATATCCCTACATATTATACCCAATAATCCCTCTAACCTACGCATCCCTGGACACTAAGGGGCAATTTCTTAGTATGGCCAATCAACCTAACCCGCACATCTTTGAATGTGTAGAGGATATTTGTATACATAGAGGAACACATGTGGATGACAACTGATGGTTCCTTGCAGCTTTTACAGTGGATAACCCACATCTGATGACACTAATTCAACTTTTCATTATCTCTCTCAACTATGTTTTCAATCTGCTTAAAAAAAATACTGCGGATGTTGGAATCTGAAACAAAAACAGAAAATGCTGAAAAATCTCAGCAGGTCTGACAACATCTGTGGAGAGAGAATAGAGCCAACGTTTTAAGTCAAGATGACCGATTCAAAATGTTGGCTCTATTCTCTCTTCACAAATGCTGTTCGACCTGCTGAGACTTTCCAGCTTTTTCTGTTTTTGTTGTCAATCTGCTTGTCTAATATCCAGCCCTGGATGATCCTCAATTTCCTCAAACTAATCATTGGTAAGATTGAAATTATTGCTATTGCCTCTGCTACAAACTCTTTTTGCTCCCCAACCATACCATTTCCCTTCCTATTACTGTCCCATCATTGCATCATAATGCTTTCAATCATGTGGTCTTATTGACTCACACTGAACTTCCGACCCAATACTGTCCATGTTTCAGAAATGTCACATATTGCCACTAAATTCATGAAATCAATCCAAAAAATATGTATCATGTGCAATGCTGCCCTCAGCTAGGTCATAAGATTTGGACTAGGCCAAGAAATAGCTGTCTAAATAAAAGGTAGTCTTTCAACACTGCTGGTAAGAAACTGTACATAAAGAGAAGATCAAGATGGAGAACTTTAGGGTGATTCACACAATTAACTTTCAATTAGAAAGTTGCAAGAATAGAAGTCTTAGTTGAAGGAAGACTTTCCACAAATGGAACTTGCATTTTTCAAGATTTTCCAAACATCCTAACAGAGAATACTTTGTACCTAGATCTGCTGAGATCCACATGCATGGACAAGTAATTAATATACATCAGTGCTCGCTATGTGAATCTATAAACTAGAATAAGCTACCATGAGGAACTACCATAGAATGGGTTGTTAAATTTTGTTGCATTTCAATTGTGCCTTTATATGTAGGACAACAGAGTGGTCTAAAATGTAAACAACAACAAACACACTCAAACAGCTGAAATATTGGTATTAGTGGAGAATGAGGGGCTGCTGCTTAACAGACTGACGTTTTTTAAAATGCAAGCCAGGAGCATACATAAAATTTCTGTCAGCTGTGGACATCTGATCACAGTTGATGGTGCAAATCCTTTGAAACAGTACTGTGAATGATGGCTTGTCATCAACAATTTCTCCTCATTTCAATGATTGACATGTAGTTTGAATCACTTTCAAGTCTTCGAGACCTTAGGGTAGTCGTCGCTCCCGTAGGTAATGAATCCCATTCTTATAACATAACTATATTTGGAGTGTATCTTTGGATTTTCTTAATCTGTCATTCTAAATTAGATCAGACAGGATTAATGAACAAAATTCTTTTCGCCAATGGTTTGAGAAGGAACTATACTCCTATGATACAATGATCTTTTAAAAAACCTCACAGATTACAATAAAAATAGCCCATTAATCTCTTCATTTTCTTTGGTTTCTTCCATTACTTTTTTTATTGTAGATCATTCAATGGGCTAGACTGGATCATGAACAACTATTACTATCTGAATGACCAGGCCTTCAACCAAGTATTTAATTCATGCTCTCATCTTTGCAGTTTCTGGGAATAACCAAACAGGAAAAATAAGTTTTCCTATACTGCAATGCAGGTCTTCAGCAATCATTTAAACTAAATTACCCATTGCTAGTCTTCAAAATCAAATCTGATCCAACTAATGAAGTAACTGAGAGCTAATCAAAAAAGAGGTGAGTCAATGAATGATGTATGCAAGAAGTGATGAAGAATTGCAGAGACCCAATCATATGGTTTGAGGTGACGGTGGCACAGTAGTGTTTTCACTGGACCCATAATCCAGAGACACAAGGTTACACTCTGTGGACCCAGGCTTGAATCCTACCATATTGAATTTGATTTCAATAAAAAATCTGGAATTAAAAAAACGATGACCATGAAACCATTGATGATTGTTGGAAAAACCCATCTGGTTCGCGAGTCATAAGAACATAAGAACATAAGAACTAGGAGCAGGAGTAGGCCATCTAGCCCTTCGAGCCTGCCCCGCCATTCAATAAGATCATGGCTGATCTGTCGTGGCTCAGTTCCACATTCCTGCCCTCTCCCCATAACCCTTAATCCCCTCGCTTATCAAAAACCCATCAACCCGCGTCATAAAAATATTTAGCGAAGCAACCTCCACCACTTCAACGGGCAGAGAATTCCAGAGATTCACCACCCTTTGAGTGAAGAAGTTCCTCCTCAACTCCATTCTAAACCACCCCCCCTTTATCTTGAGGCTGTGCCCCCTAGTCCTACTGTCCTTTCTGAGCGGGAAGAGTCTCTCCACCTCTATCCTATCCATCCCATTCATCATCTTATACGTCTCAATGAGATCTCCCCTCATTCTTCTAAACTCTAACGAGTACAAGCCTAGTTTATTCAGCCTCTCCTCATAGCTCAACCCTCTCAACTCCGGTATCAGCCTAGTAAACCTCCTCTGCACTCCCTCCAAGGCCAAAATATCCTTGCATAAGTGCAGCGACCAAAATTGCACACAGTACTCCAGCTGCAGCCTCACCAATGCCCTATACAGCTGCAGCAAGACCTCCCTACTTTTATATTCAATCCCCCTCGCTATGAAGGCCAGCATCCCATTCGCCTTCCTGACCACCTGCTGCACCTGCAGGCTGGGTTTTTGCGACTCATGCAAAAGGACCCCGAGGTCCCTCTGCACCGTCACCTGCTGCAGTTTTTCGCCACGTAAGCAATAATCCTTCCTACCATTATTCCTACCAAAGTGGACCACCTCACACTTGCCAACATTAAATTCCATTTGCCAGTTCCTGGCCCATTCGCCCAGCCTATCTAAGATCCTTCTGCAGACTCTCCACACCCTCCGTGCAATTTGCCGTTCCACCAATCTTGGTGTCATCAGCAAATTTCGACACCATACACTCGGTTCCCTCCTCCAGATCATCTATATAAATGGTAAATAGCTGCCTTTATGAAAAGAAATATGCCACCCTTACCTGGTCTGGCCTGCATGTGATTTCAGACCCACAGCAATATGGTTGACTTCTAACTTTGGATTTTGAATTTCTTCTACCTAGCAAACCATTCCATTTTATCAAGTCTACACAATGGAATGAAACTGGACAGATTGCCTGGCATTGACCGAGGTACCAGAAATAACAATGGCAAACCCAGCCTTGTCAACCTTGCAATGTCCTCCTCAGGGGCTAGTGCCAAAATTGGGAGAATTGTCTCACAGATTTATCAAGAATAGCTTGACTTAGTCATACTCACAGAACCATAACTTACAGATAATGTCCTTGACACCACTATCACCATTTCTGGATATGTGCTGTCCCATTGGTAGGACTGACCCAGTAGAGGTGGTGGCAGCACAGTGGTATACAGTCAGGAGGGAGTTGCACTGGGAGTCCTTAACATCAACTCTGGATCCTATGGAGTTTGTGGCATCAGGTCAAACATGGGCAAGGAAACCTCCTGCTGATTACCACAGAACTCCCACACCTTGCACCCTTGCATCCCCCCTCCGTCAGATGATGAATCAGTACTCCATGCTGAACACCACTTAGAAGAAGAACTGAGAGTGGCAAGGGCACAGTATGTACTCTGGATGGAGGACTTCAATGTCCATCATCAGGAGTGGCTCGGTAGCACAACCATAGACCAATCTGGCCAGGTCCTAAATGATATAACTGCCGGACTGGGACTGCGGTATGTGGTGAGGAAACCAAAAAGAAGGAAAAAAATACTTAACCTCATCATCACTATCCTCATTAACCTGCCTGCTGTAGATGCATCTGTCCATGGCAATGTTGGTAGGAGTGACACACACAATCCTTGTGGAAACAAAGTCCCATCTACACATTGAGGATACCCTCCATTACGTTGGGTGGCACTATCAACAAGCTAGATGGGATAGATTTTGAACAGATCTAGCAACTCAAGACTGGGCATCCATGAGGCACTGTGAGTCATCAGAAGTAGCAGAATTGCATTCAACCACGATCTGTAACCTCATGGCATATCCCCCACTCTGTCATTCCCACCAAGCCTGGGGATCAACCCTGGTTCATTGTAGAGTGCAGGAGAGCATCCCAGGAGCTGCACCAGGCATACCTAAAAATGAGGTGTCAACATAATGAAACTACAGCACAAGATTAATTGTATGCCAAACAGTATAAGTAGCAAGTGATAAATCTAAGCAATCCCACAACTAATGGATCAGTCCTGACACACACAGCTGTAAATGGTGGCAAATAATTCAACAGCTCACTGGAGGAGGAGGCTCCACAATATTCTAATTCTAAATGATGGGGGAGCCCAGCATATCAGTGCAAAAGATAAGGTTGAAGCATTTGCAACAATTTTCAGTCAGAAGTTCCAAGTGGATGATTCATCTTGGCCTTCTCTGGAGGCTCCCAGCATCACAGATGTCAGTCTTCAGCCAATTTGATTGCAATATCCTGAAGACTTGCTATGCCCCTAGCCAAGCTGCTGCATTGCAGCTACAACACTTGTACGTACCCAGCAATGTAGACAATTGTCCAGGTACATCTTGTATACATAAAACAGGACAAATCCAACCCGGTCAATTACTGCCCATCAGCTACTCTTGATCATCAGTAAAGTGATAGAAGGGGTCATCAGCAGTGACATTAAGGGAAACTTGCTTGGCAATAACCTGCTCACTGACTCTCAATTCGGGTTCTGCCATGATCATGCAGCTCCTGACCTCACTACAGCCTTGGTTCAAATATGGACAAAAGAGCTGAACTCCAGAGGTGAGGTGAGAGTGAATGTCAAGGTTATATTTGACAGAGTGTGACATCAACGACCACTAGCCAAACTGGAGTCAATGGGAATCGGGAGAAACTCTCCACTGGTTGGACTCATACCTAGCAGAAGGGAAGATTGGTCTTTGGAGGACAGTCATCTCAGCTCCAGGACATCACTTCAGGAGCTCCTTCAGGTAGTGTCCTAGACTCAACCATCCTCAGCTGCTTCATCAACGACTATTCGCCCATCATGAGTATGTCCAAATGCAGCAAGACTTGGACAATATCCAGGCTTGGCATGACAAACAACAAGTAATATTTATGCCAAACAAGTGCCAGAAAATGATCATTTCCAACAAGAGAGGATTTAATCATCATCCCATGACATTCAGTGGCATTACCATCATTGAATCTTCCACTATCATCATCATAGTGGTTACCATTGACTAGGATTTCTACTGGACTAGCCATATAATTATCATTGATACAAGAGCTTGTCAGAGGTTAAGAACCCTCTGGCGCATAACTCAGATCCTGACTTCCCAAAGCCCATCCACAATCCACAAGGCACAAGTCAGGACTGTGATAGAGTACTTTCTACTTGCCTGGATTAGTGCAGCTCAAACAACATTCAAGAAGCTTAACACCTTCCAGGATAAAGCAGCCCACTTTATTGGTACCCCATCCACAAACATTTATTCCCTCCATCACCCATGAACAGAGGCAGCCATATGTACCATCTATAAGATGCACTGCAGGATATCACCAAGGTTCCTGAGGCAGCACCTTCCAAACCCATGACCACTATCATCTAGAGAAGGACAGCAGTTACCTGGGAACACCACCAGCTAGAGGTTCTCTTGACTTGGAAATATATTGCTGTTCTTTCACAGCTGCTGAATCAAACTCCTGATTTCCCTTCCTAAAAGCACTGTGGGTACATCTTCACCACAGGAACTGCAGTGCATCAAGAGGCAGCTCACCACCATCTTCTACAGGACTATTAGGGGTGGGCAATGTGTGTTGTTCTAGCTAGTGAAACCTGCATCCCTTGAACAATTTTTTTGTAAAAAAATGAGTTTGATGTATATAGAGTTGCTTTCTCTGGCCTCCAAGACATGTTCGTAAGAGCAGTATCACAGACTTAAAAAGAGATCATAGTAGTCTAGCTCAACATTGTGGTTAATACCTGTGAATTCTCTAGGTTTTTACTACTTAGAAGAATAACCAGCCTCCATCTAGTGGCAGAAACTGGTAGGTAGAGGTAGCAGCTGAAGGCCCAGGATTACCCAAGATAGAACAACTTTTATCATTAGATAAGCCCAGGACTTCTATATGAGTTCAGAACAGAATGCAAGGGGCAGAAGAGGAGCAACAGAGGAACTGATCCTGGGGCTAAGGTAAGAACAAAGGCCTGGAGTTGGCAAGGCTGGGAGATGGCAAAGAGAACAGAAGGACGAAAAGGGACTAAGGGTGAGGGCACAAGCACTGAAGGGAAGGTGATGTGATCAGGCAGGCCACAAAAGAGAGAGCCTATGGCAAACAATTTTAAAGTGAAACTGGTAATGTTAAACA
The DNA here is from genome assembly GCF_965287045.1 of Carcharhinus amblyrhynchos. NCBI lineage: Eukaryota > Metazoa > Chordata > Chondrichthyes > Carcharhiniformes > Carcharhinidae > Carcharhinus > Carcharhinus amblyrhynchos. The sequence goes on along the minus strand of NC_137326.1, from coordinate 79,806,049 downwards.
AATATATTGACATTAACAATGCTAACATGAAATAACTTTCAGTGAATTGGCATTAAGGGGCGACTTATTGTATCTTAAAAGGGATTCACAGCAAAATTCCTTCTATCATCTAGAGTAATTTGAGTCTGTCTGCAATTGCAACTCTCCTCCATGCTTTCTTCCTCTCTAGACCAAACTATCTAATTGGCCACTTCCTACCTTCACCAGCCAGAAATTGCTCAATATTCTCCTTGCATCTGGAGCACATTTTCCCCCCACTTTAATTCTTAATGACTTATGCGGACTTGCTGCCCTCCACAGATTGAATGAAATAGTTATTTTCATTCTAACTCTGCAAGTACAACCTTTATGGCCCTCTTGTGCTATTTAGAAAGGAACATGGAGATAGGAATAGACCAATTAGACCCTCATTTAACCCACAACTAGATCAGCCATGACCTTATCAAATGGCAGAGCAGGTTCAAAGGGCTGAAAGCTTTCTTCCTGCTCCTAAATCCAACGTTGTTTCCCCATCATTCAGTACTATGACTGAACTGCAATATCAATCCATTTACTTGCTTTGTCCCATATCCTTTTGTTAACAGAGATCTATCAGTATCTGTTTTAACATTAACGATTGATTGAGCATTAAGTGCCATTTGTGGAAGAGTACACCATATTTCTATCATCACTTGCACAAAGAGATTTTTCCTAATTTCACTCTTGAAACGTTTAGCTCCAATTTTCTCACCACGTCCCAGTCCTGTACTCCCCAGCTGTTGGAAATATTTCTCAAAACTCATCCCATCTGGTCCCCTTAATACCTTGAAAACTTTGGTCAAATCAACTTCCAAATTCCTATTTGGTGTGACCTGTGTATCCTGCCATCCTGTGTTAATAGTGGCAGAATTTTCAGCTAGGAGCCCCAGGGTGGCACGGTAGCACACTGGTTGGCACTGCTGCTTCACAGCTCCAGCGACCTGGGTTCGATTCCTGGCTTGGGCCACTGTCTGTGTGGGGTTTGTACATTCTCCTCGTGTCTGTGTGCGTTTCCTCCAGGTGCTCTGGTTTCCTCCCACTGTCCAAAGATGTGTGGGTTAGGTTGATTGGCCTTAATGTCCTGAGATGTGTAGGTTAGAGGGGTTAGCGAGTAAATATGTAGGGATATGGGGGTAGGGCCTGGGTGGGATTGTGGTCGGTGCAGACTCGATGGGCCAAATGTCCTCATTCTGTACTGTAGGGTTTCTATGATTACTCACCCCTAGTATCTGGACTGCCCTCACTTTTTTTGTTCTCTTCTAAACCTTGCAGAAATGGTATACGCCTTTCCAGTTTCTTTCTGTCCAGACTTTTTTTTTCAGCCATACATGCCAAACAAATGCACATCCTTGTTGCTCTACTGCAAAGGTTGGTTCTGCTTGATGGTCAATGAGTCCATTCTTTGATCCATCTCTTGGAAGACAGCTTCCTAACCTGAAAGAAGACAGTAGATCACCTTGACTGAACAAGGTATCTCAATGGTAGAGGTTGTCTGCAGGTGGTCTTGTGGGAGATGGCAGAGTTCTGCAACTGCCTTTTTACTGGCACAGTATCTAATGGAAGTCATTCCTTCAGAGTTGGGATGGACTGTGTGTGCCTACACACCATTATGTTGTAATGATGCTTTGCAGAGCAAGAGCTAATGTAAGATTAGATAATAGCACTACTTGTGGTATGATGTACAGAGTCACATAGTAATAGGCATGGAGAATGTCAAGAAGGAAACTGTGGGAACAGCAGTATGCACAGCAATAACTGGGATCTGTACATTAATCATTACCAATAAATGGTTAAAGTTTAAATATGCACATCTGAAGATCTCATCAATGGGACACACCACAAACCGACAACATAACAGGTAGGCAAGCTAGGGCCCTGGAGCAGCACGCAGCTCTCTGGGATCAGATGTCTTGCTTCTGAGCAACCCCATAATGAATGCACCTTTTAATTATTGACTGAGTGAAGTTGTAGAAACTCGTTTTCCCAAGGTGCTTCCAGTGCAGAAGCATGAAAAAAAATCAGCAATCTACAACTTCTTGTTTGTTAAATGCTTCACCAGGAAAAATGGCCTCCAGCATTATAAACCTACCATCCAATCATGCAGATCACACACAAGCAGGCACATTAATCAATAAAATATTGCACTCACTTTGGCCTTTAGTCTGTTTGAAAAGCTCACCTAAAATGGCAAATTCTGATTTGGGTTTCGAATCGAGCCATTGTTGATTGCCATTAATGATTAGCCCTCCACAACTGGGTGGATGTACAGCAAGAAGAGTGAAGATTAGTCATTTCAACTGTAGTGTTCTTGATTATCTTGATGCTCTGCTGCTGAGAATGTGTAGGCTGGCACATTAATCAATACAAGAGCGTACTCACTTGGGGCCTGGTGCTGAGACTGTTGGTGAGCACGTACATCGCATGAAGGCAGATAAATCATTGAAGGGTCAAATTTACTCTGGCCCTTGCTTTGAGGCTGCTTGAGAAATGGCTGCAAAGGTGAGAAGAATTGAACAGGAAAATCAAGAATTTCAAGACGAATGGACTGACTTGTTCACATTGATTCCGAATTCGGCTGCCCTCCTTATGTGTCTCATTTGCAATGAGAAATATTCCAATAACAAGAGAAGTATTTCAGTGGAATGCAGAGGATCTTAGCAGAAAGTTATCGAGCTGAAGATATCCAAAAGAAAACAATGCAGGAGCTGAAGGACATTTCAGAGTAAACCTAGGAACATATTGGCTAAGTGGGTGAAATCATCAGTTTGCTGATGTACTGCTGGTTTCATGGAAGCTCAAGAGTTTGACAAATGAGGAAAACTGTTGGTAATTGGTGATCATATAAAAGATTGTTTTCTTAAAGTCTCAGAGCAGCTGTACAGTCAATTGAAAAACCAGAATGATTATTTTGAAAAACAGTATTTTTTAGGTGTGAAGTCCATAAGGGCAGAACAGTGAAACGGGCCACAAACATTGCCAGCCGGCAGTCTGAGGACATATATTCAGATGCAGCATGAGAAAATGTTTTCAAGTATGAATTTCATAAGAAGGAAAGAAGTCAATTGGGTGAAGCATGTTTACAATCCTGCTTGAAAGTGAAAATGGCCGCACATTGCCCAAACATTGAATGGCTCCCCAGAGAAATTCAGCAGCAGAAACTGTATCAAAGTAAGAGTTCCTTCCTCAATTAAGGAAGGAGTTTGTAGTAGTTAGCCCCATTCAGGGGCATGCATCGGAAGGGTCATGTGATTCAACTGCCAAATGGAGGGCATGCGCAGGAATCTCGGGGCAAAGCAGCCCCGATTGATCCTAAAGCTATGAATGAACACATTGATTGTAGCACCCTGTATGTAATTGTAAATAGTATTAAACTCGTCATTGTTAGCCAGCTAGTGACAATGAGGAAAATTACAACAACTCGGACTGCAATGAAAAATTTGTCGGGAAGTTCATTTGCAGGAGTTGCAGAACAAATACAACCAAGATCAGCCTGTGAAAGAGGAAAGAATAGTCCTGCCTCTCTTCGGAAAATTAGAAGCTTTTGATATTCCTACAGAAGACTAGGTAGAGTATGTAGAGTATTTGGAATATTTTTTCCAAGCTAATGAAATAGAGGGGTAGTATCGGAAGAAAGTTATATTGCTGACTGCATTTGGAACCTAGACTATAACTTGATTTGAAGTCTAATGTTTCAGATGTACCCGACACAAAAACATTGTACAGCTCATTGAGCTAGCAAAGGGTCATTACCACCCTAAGCACTCAGTAATATTGCAAAGGTGCAAACTTAACTCCATGGGGAGAACCCCAGGGGAGACCATTGCAGCCTTTTTACCAACTAAGACAAAGAGCATTGCGATTTTGGGTCAGGATTGGAATATATGTTAAGGGGCTGACTGGTATGTGGTGTAAACAATGTAGGGTAAATTGTTGGTTGAATCAGAATTAGCATTCAAAAAGGTGCTGGAGATGATGTCAATGATAGAGAGCACCTAGAAGGGCACCCAGGAGCTACAAAGTGAATATAGCAGCGAGGTCTTCCAGTTAGAGCAGGAAGCTGTGAGCTGCAGTGCCGCCAGGAGTTAAGGCACTGGTTTAAGCTGAGACGTAAATACAAAAGCCTGAAGAGTGGTGAGTATAGAAGATTTAAACAACAACCTAAGTATAATGCAGAGTGCTATCAGTGTGGGGAAAGTCATACCCCAGAAACATAGATTTAGAGAAGCAGAGTGTTTCAAGTGTGGAAGGAAAGAAGATTTGAGGCACAAGCATATAAACAAGCCCAGTACCAGCAGCTAAATAATCCAGCCCCAGTATATATTATGGAGGATTGCTCAACAGGTGAATCAAACATTTTGTTACGAAGTAATGTGAAAGTGGGCAAGGTAGCCCCCATCACAATAGTGTTGTTAGTGAATAACTGGCCACTGAAGATGGAAGTAGACATGAGGATATCAGCTACTGTGTTGAGCGAGCAGATCTTTTGGTATCACCAAGAAGAGGTTCAACCCCTGATGTTGAGGAATGTGCAACTAGACTGACTAAATATACTGGAGAGGCCATCAAAATAGTAAGCTTGACCATGACTCCAGTGAATTATAGATAGCATTCTGCACAGTTACCATTGATAATGGTGTCAGGCTAGGGATTGAGTTTAATGAACCATGACTGGCTCCAAGAGATCAAGTTGAACTGGCTGGAAATTTTTAAAATATAAGCAGGGTTCTGCACAAAGGCATCAAAATGAATGTATTCCAGGAAGAACTGGGAAAGATCAAAGGATTGCAAACAAAAGTCCATGTGGATTCGGAAGCTTTTTTTAGATTTTATAGAGCAAGATCTATGTCCTACACATTAGCAGAGAAGGAACAGACAGAACTAAAATGATCAGAAGGTTTGGGTATCATCAGGCCCATACAATGTTCTGAGTGGGTAGCACCCATTGTGCCTGTGGTTAAACCAGACAAGACTGTCCATATTTGCAGGGACGACAAGCTGATGGTAAATCAAGCGACAAAAGTACATAGGTATCCTATCCCTAAAATAGAGGATCTGCGTGCAAAGTTGGTTGGGGGTCTGACAGATACCAAATTGGGCATGAGCCACGCTTCCTAACAGTAAGAACTGGATGACGCACCAAGAGAGTATGTCACCGTAAATATTCATCAGGGATAATACAAATATACTTGATACTGTTTGGGGCTTTGTCAGCTTGCTCTATCTTTCAGTGAACAATGGAGAGTTTGCTGTAGGGTTTGCCCAGAGTTGGTGTTTATTTGGATGACATTTTTAATAACAAGATCCACCAAAGAGGGACATTCTGACAATCTGGACAAAATTTTGAAGGGATTCCAGAAGGCTGGAGTGTGCCTAAGATAAGACAAGTGTACTTTCCAAGCAAATAAAGTGGCTTGTCTGGGTTATTGGACAGATGCTCAGGAATTACTGCCAATGGAAGACAAAGTGCGAGTGATTAAAGAGGCACCGGCCCCTAGGAACAGCTGAGAACTCAGATCCTTCCTTGGTATGATCAACTATTATAGGTGGTTCCTCCCAAATCTTTCAACATTACTTGCACATTGCATGTGCTGTTAAAGAAGCATCAGAGATGTTGTTAGAAAACACACAAAAAGAGGCTTTCAATCAAGTTAAGTAAAACTTCAATCAACATGCCTATCAGTGCATTTCAACCCCTCTGAGGAGGTAGTACTTCCGTGCAATGCATCATCATATAAGGTTAGGGCTTTGTTATTCCACACAATAGATGACGGGTCTGGGAGACTCACTGGATATGTATCAAAGCCCCTATCAGATGTGGAAAGAGAATACTCCCAAATAGAAAAGAAAGGCCTCGCTGTTGTCTTTGGCATCAAAAAGTTTAATTAATACACTTATGGGAGACATTTTACTATCATCACAGACCACAACCCATCTTTAGGGTTTTTCAGGGAAGACAGAATGATTCAACCATTGCTTCTGTTAGAATACAACAATGGGCACTGTTCTTGGTGGCTTACATATATACCTTCGAACACTGGCCAGGGACTCATCTAGTCAATGCCTTAAGTCACCATCCATCACCAGAAAGCATGCCACCTGCCCTTGTACTGCAAAAGATTGTAATGACCTTAAATTTTCTGGACTTTACCTGTAACAGCACAACTTAAGTAATGGACGAACAGAGACCCACTGTTATCAAAGATTAAACATAAGATATTGCATGGATGGCAGAATGAGACTGCCTTGGGGGAAATAAAGCATTATCAGCTCAGGAAACATGAACTTAGTTGTGACGATGCTGTCACCCTTTGGGGGGCAAGAGTAGTCATCCCCATACCAAGAAGAAAGTGATTGCTTGAAGAATTGCATAGTGTGCATCTGGGTATGTTGAAGATGAAAATGCTACAGAGAAGCTGTGTTTGATGGGTAGGCGTTGATATTTATATGGAAAAGATTGTGATACAATATAACTAGTGCCTGTTCTAGCATTACAGCCCCCTTTCGTTCTTGGGAATGGGTAGGTCAGCCATGAGTGAGAGTGCACATAGATTACATTGGCCCATTTACGGGCACAATGTTTCTTTTGCTAGTGAATGCCCAGTCAAACTTTTTGCAGGTATTCATAATAAAGTCCCCAAATTCATAAGTCACAGTACGAGTGGCACAGTAGTTAGCTGCCTCACATCCAGGGACCCAGATTCGACTCCAGCCTTGGGTCAATATCCGCGTGGAGTTTGCATATTCTCCCTGTATCTAGTTTCCTCTGGATGCTCCAGTTTCCTCCAACAATTTCCTTAAGATAAGCGGGGGGTGGGGGGGGGCGCAGTTTAGATCAGAGTAGAGGAGGAACTTCTTCACTCAAAGGGTGGTGAATCTCTGGAATTCTCTGCCCGTTGAAGTGGTGGAAGCTACCTCGCTGAATATATTTAAGTCACGGGTAGATAGGTTTCTGATAGACAGGGGAATTAAGGGTTATGGGGAGAAAGCAGGAAAGTGGAACTGATCCACTTCAGATCAGCCATGATCTTATTGAATGGCGGAGCAGGCTTGAAGGGCTAGATGGCCTACTCCTGCTCCTACTTCTTATGTTCTTATGTTAACAGTGCAAAGATGAGCAGGTTAGCTGGATTGCCTATGCTAAATTGCCCCTTAGTGCTCCAATAGATTAGTCAAAATAGTCTGATAAATACATGGGGTTACAAGGATAGGGCCTAGGTAAGATGCTCTTTCAAAAAGTTGGTGCAGAGTCAATGGGCCGAATGGCCTCCTTCTGCACTGTGGGGATACTTCTATGAGTTGAGAAATGGCACCAATGTTTCGCCATCCATGGTATTCAGGAAGTACATATCTCAGCCAACAAAAAGGCATTCACAAGTGCCGAATTCCAGAGGTTCATGACATCTAATGAAATAAAGCATTTCTGAACTGCACCATTCCTCCTTTCATCTAATGGGTTAGCAGGGAGTATGGAAAAGAGACAGAGTTGCCAGAAAAGAAACCATGAGATAGCTGATTCAGTTTTTGTAAAGAATTTTGGAATGGACCAAGTTGGGTCCCAAGCTTTTTGTAACCAGGACAGGACCACTATCCCACGAAGCGAAAGTGCACGACAAGTTTTTGAAGAAACACATAAATCATGTGCAGAGACCAGAACCGTGCCAGGAGCCAGTGTTGTTGCCTCAGGAGCCAGTGTTGTTGCCTATCCAGTAGCATCACCAAGTAGTTGTTAATTGTCCAAAGAGTGAAATGGCTGATCAGCCAGTAGCAGGTTAAAACGCTGCTGCCAATGAAACCGAGGAAATAGTGGAAAGTGATGTCCTGGTACCTGGAGAGAATCCTAGTGAAGAAAGTCCAACCAAAACCAATTAAACTACATCACTCCCAAAGAAAGAGAAAGTCCCCTGGCAGACTGAGTTTCTGATAAACTGTGTTCAAACCGTTCATTATTTCTCATGGTTTGAAAACTGTCTAAGTTATCAATGGACTGTGTAATAAGTAAGAAGTCTCACAACACCAGGTTAAAATCCAACAGGGCTTATTTGGTATCACTGCTCCATAAGCAGCACTCCAAAAGCTCGTGATACCAAATAAACCTGTTCGACTTTAACCTGGTATTGTGAGACTTTTTACTGTGCCCACCCCAGTCCAATGCCGGTATCTCCACATCCTGTGTAATAAGGGACTTAAAGGGGGAGGGATGTAATAGTTTGCCCCTTTAAGAGGTGTGCATTGGATTAATCATGTGACCCAATTGCCCAATGGGGAATCTCAAGGCTTTTGCAGCCAGATTGATTTTACAGCTTAGAATGAACACATTGATTGTAGCACTCTGTATACAATTGTTTGTTAGTTAACACTTGGTCACCACTTATTGCATTTACCACAGAGTTGATGTTAATTAAATGGGTTGTTTTGTTATTTCAAACTTGTATTAATCTTGTGCTTGTGGGAAAGCAACATTCAATTTGCAACTTCTCGTCAAAATCTTAAACAATAAAATGTCCTCTTTCATTGACATTAATCCAGGTACATTTATGAATGTCAGTAAAATGGTACTGCATAACAATCCATAAATGTGCCTCGCATTTTTAATTGATTAGCAACATTGTTGCTCTTAAGTTATTGCACTTTTGATTAATTTTTTGTTTTAAGTGCTGCTTCTCGTCATCAAGGTTGCTGATCCCTGCCATTGATATTATTACATAGGTGTGCCCAAGCCCATAAACAGGACTGGTGACATAATAGCAGACGTGGCTATTTCATCTTCAGCAAAATTTCTTGCTCCCTATTAAGTTTTATTTGATCTTTTTTATCTCCAAGGTTTAAAAACTATGTTGGAGTGCTTGGAAAGCAAACTGGGAAGTTATTGAAACTTATAGCTGTGTAAAAATAACATCAGTGTACGTGCAAAAGTTGACAGCTTCAGTGTCTTCAGGAGCTTGCTCCACCTGCAAAAACACCTCGAGATCACATCACTGGGCGTATGCACTTAATTCAGGCATATGTAGATATCCTATTGCCCTTTTCTTCCATTTCCCTATTCACATTTTTTGAAGGCACTAAGTGATGTTATCATCTCTTAGGTACTGGAAGTTATCCACTCTTTTACCCAAAGGGTTTTTCTTCAACTGAAAGCTCGTAATCGATTATGGCAACCTATCCACCACAGGATATCACACACATACACAAAGGCACACATGCAGCATAGTTTCAGCAGCAGTTTCTGGGCAGTAAGTAGAAACCATCCTTATTCACCACCCCCTTTCTCCATCCCCAATCTTGAGGGACACTGAGGTCAACTGTCATACATACACCTATCAGGTAGCTTAGCACATTTGAAAAACTGAGCCTGTATCCTTCATTACCTGTTCAGCCAGGTATCAGATCACTCAACGTAGTAATCAACTGAGTCGTCATGTATACTATATTAGTGTTCTGAACAGTTTGTTAGCCTGCACTTTATCGCCCTTGGATATGCAAGCAGGTTTCAGCAAAAAGAAACCTCTTTGCGCATCTGCTTAATTGCAGATGGGATCAACCTCTTGTATACAGGTGGGGCCAGAGTTATATGAAGTGAAACTGAACCTCCAGGAGGAGATGGAAAGCACTACCAACTGCGGAAAGTTACATTTCTACCATTGTGGGAAGAAAGCAAATTTCACTACATGGAGTTAAGGAACCTTCATCTCCTTGGCCTCGTTACTGGATCTGCATCTGTGGTGTACTGTCATACAGGAGCCAAGACAATATTAATGTGACACTGCCAAGATAATAAATTGAGGGGGGACCACAATCCTCGAAAATCAATGGATCACTGGTTTCAGTAATAACCTTAGTGCCACATTCTGCTGTTCCTTGGGAGGGAGTATCTCTTAGCAATGACACAGCAAATGGCCTTGTTAATCTTCCAAAACAGCGTGACGCCACATCTTCTTCTGCTCCAGTTAGGTAATCTCGACGTGTGAAGGAAAAGAAGTTAAATCAGGCATTGTTAATTGGACAAAGTAACACTGCAACACTGAACAGAATCGAGATTTCCAACCAGAATAGCACACATAATTATAGTCTGCATTAATAGTGACAAAAGAGTTTTGGAAAAAAATACATAAACCTCCACTCTGTCTTTTAGTGATGTTTTTCTCAGCATTAAAAGCAGCACTGCCCTAAGCCTGGGAGAGTATTTTGCTTGAACGTTTTGTTCTAAACCATTGTCCAGGGTAGCGTGGTCAGAGCAGTTACATTATACTTGAATGGACCTTAATTTGTCGTGGAGACAGCTAAATCAGCCAGGAATAAAAGCTCAAAAGGAGAAGATAATTTAGAAAATTGCTCATGTGTGTTTTTTCTCTTTTGTTTTCTTTTTAATTTTTATCATTTAATCATTCACACCCCTGCCTCTTGAAGCATGGAGATTATTGCATTTAATTCTCTTCTGGGAAGGGAATCACTTTTTCCGGCAACTATATTAAAAGTGCTGGACATTTTATTCAAAGTCAATGGAAAAAGAAAACAAATAGAAATATAAAAAATCATCTATGGCACACTTGTTTTCCATAAAACATGTAACGCAAGACGATTGTGCTAACAGAAGCCACTGAAACCTCTTGTTTGCAACAATATCTAGCATTATAAATTTAATCCTTATGCCATTCAAGAGGGAAATATTTACCAAACCAGTATACCCTTACTAATTATCATAATTGTACAAAATATGGCTAAGGATGCAATTCCACAACATGTAGATCTATTTCTGACTCACAATTACCTGTCAAGGAGGGATTTCGTTTATAAAGGTAACCAGCTGATAAATGATATTTCTAAACCAAAATGACACTCGCGATTTAAGGTTATTCTTATTACAATAAGCCAATCATCTCCTTCCCTAACCACATATTTATTCAAGGATTCTGTCGTATATCAACTGCACACATCTCACATTCATTTCACACAAGGTCATGCAACCTTTGAAGTGACAAAATCATCCTGCATGTGCATGCCTAGTGGAATAGAGAGACAGTGTTTCCTGTACAAACGGAAAAAGCCATTAATTCAAAGTATTTTCCTGTTTCAGAGCAGATTAATATGATGGCTAGAACCACGACTTGAAAGATTAGGTTACCGCGGTAAAGTAGACAAGGCACTGTTTCAGCAAATTCTATTCTATCCCTAATCATATTCAGCGTGTACAGCAAACATTTTGTCATTCATAAGGAACAAAGGTTCCCATTTGTTCTGGCAGAGACAGATGGTGTTTACCCAGGGCGAAAATGTTGTTTACGCCTGAGGCAAGCTCAGTTAAGGGTCGATTTTGACTTTTGGGTGAGTGATCCATGATGTGTGCCTGTACCCACATCAAGGATGCTATCACCATTTTAAGGCAACAGAGTAATTCACATTGGGCTGGTGAATGGCAGAGGTCTAAAGCAGGCACCCATAAGTAACTCATTGGCTTCAGGCCTCCCAAAGCAGGTCACCTTAATTACTAACAAGGAGAGGTTGCAGGAGGCTAGAGTCACTTGTTGGCTGCAGCTACATACTTCTTAACTTACCTTTGGTGAGTCTCCTCAGTTCCTATCCCTGACTGGCATCTAAACAACAGTCTGGCCCCCAAACATTAATTACTTCTGGCAATGAGATGTAGGCCACTTTCACAATGTCACTGGTCATTCCATTGAACATGGTGGGGCTGCAGAACTTTCTGTGATCTTTTGGTTGTAGGATTGCTTCATTCTCTCTGTATCTGGTTCTGGTATTCAGCACTCATGTTATCTTCACTAGTTTGGCACCTCATTTTTACACACATCTGGTGCTGTTCCTGCTATTCTACATTTCTCACTGAACCAGGGTTGGTCTCCCGGCTTCATGGTAGACTGAGGAGCATGTCAGGCCTTGAGGTCACAGATTGTGGTGGGATACAGTTCTGCGCTCACAGATCTACATTTCTTAAAAACATTGTTCATGGGAAGTTATTGGCGGCACAATGGTGCAGTGGTTGGCACTGCTGCCTCACAGCACTAGGGACCCGGGTTCAATTTCAGCCTTGGGTAAATATGTGGAGGAAAGGACCTGTGTAAGGTACTCCGTCAGAGAGTCAGCACAATAGATTGAATGGCCTTCTTCTGTCCTGTCGGGATTCTCTCATTCTATGATGTGAGAGTCCCCGGTAAAGCCAGCATTTGTTGCTAATACCTAATTGCCGTTGAGAAGGTGGTATTGGGCTGTCCTCTTGATTTCTCCAGTCCATATGTTGTAAGAATCTCTTCAGTTTGTCAAGGAAGGATTCCAGGATTATGACTTGGAGACTATGAAGGAATGGCAATGTATATTGAACTCAGGATAGTGGGTGACTTGGAGAGGAACTTGCTGGTGGAGGTGTTCTCATGAATCTGCTGCCTTTATTCCTCTAGGTGATAAAGGTCACTCGCATGTTTGGAAGATGGTGTCGAAGGGGCCTTGGTCAGTTGTTGCAGTGCATCTTGTGCTGCAGATGGTACAGACTAATGGCACTAATGTGGAGGGTATGCTAATCAAGTCAACTGCTTTGTTCTGAATGGCATTGAGATTCTTGAGTGTTTTTGGAGCTGTACTCATCCAGATAAAGAGAGAGGAATCTATCACAGTCCTGACTTGAGCCTGGTGGATGGGGGACAGGTCTTAGGAAGTCAGGAGGTGACTTTATCGCTGCAGAATTCCCAGCCCCTGACCTGCTCTTGTAGTGCCGGAAACTCAACTTTGACATTATTTCCGGATCATTAACCAATTTGAGGCATCAGTAGTCTTCTGATGATATTTTACTGGAGGCAGACAATTAGCAGGTTCCCTCCCTGTTCACCGCCTAATTAGTGATGGTGGGTGGGGTCCGGAGGTGGGAGCTGCAGACAGCATGGTCCAACTGGAAGGGCAGCCTTCACTATGTGACCAGTGGAAGCGTAATCAGGCATAAATAGCAGGAGCAGCAGGGAAACACTGGAGCCACCGGGAAGTGACTGAGATCTCATTGGACCCATAATGATTAGACAAAGCATTGCATGATTTCGAAACTCAATGAAAAGGCTAGGACACAAGGAGACAGAGGCTTCACAATTTTCTACCATAAATATGTAGATCTCCTTCATCTATACACAGCCTCAACCTCCTGTTGTGCAGTCTGCTCTGTAACTACTAATTGAACAATTCGGGGAAATCACTTTTTGCCCTCTCAGTGCAAGACTGTGACCCCCATTTCACCTAGAACCTAAAATCATGGCCAACCTTTCAGGTCAATGATCTGAAGAAAGGTCCCCAACCTGCTAAGTAGTTCCAGGATTTTCTGTTTATAAAGATGATACTATTTTTGTGACTAGGTTCTCCCATTAATCAAGGGAAGACATTAATGGTGTTGCCATTTCTGAATTTCATTCTGTGGTATTGAATCTGGTATATATGTGAGTATAGCTGTACGTTCAATTTCTTCTGACCATGCATTGTTATCCTGGTGATAAAGCTTTTCCTGCCAACACTTGACACATGACACATTAAACAGGAAAACATCTTATGGAGGCTGAAATTTATTTATTCATGTGGTGTGAAGAAATGGTAGAAATATTTTTTTTCTCCTAATGTGCACAAACTATTGACTTCTCCAGCTCATGAATAAGAAAAGGATTTGTTCAAAGTGTTTACTAAGCAAGGCGTGAGGGTTTGAACTGATCTGTGAGCTCTCAGAAATCCCAAACAGCTCTTCAGAAAAATATGAAACAAGCGCTTGCTGGATTTCTCTCAGAGCCACACCCTGACAGCCCACTCGACAAAGTAACATGAGCTATACTTGACAGGTGAGATTTTGCAATTCTTGCTCATTTTGAATGATCTGCTGAATGCAGAAGACCAAAATATATGGAACATGTTAACACAATGGCGGAAAATTCTACAGTAACCGTATCATCATTCAGAAGTGATTTACATAAGGAGGCTTGTATTTATACATGGTACTAAAACATAGCTCCTTTAAATCCTGTTGCAAAACTATTGGCAAAGAAGGTGTGGTATCAGTCGGTTTATATTTTCGTCAATCCAATTCATTGTTGGTACCAAAACCTCACTCTTTAGCTCCATGGATCCGTCTGTTAGTGTGAAATTGTTGCATCTATCTGGAATTAATTTGCATTCAATTTGTTGAAAATTTTAATGTGTACCAATAAACATGTCGGTAGCGTCGGAATAAATTTTAAAAAAATTATTTAACAACTAACTTTGCCCAGAAAATGATTGTTTTCTATTAGTCCACTCAATCTTTATAGAGTGTCTAGTTTGATTAAACCACTTCAAGGAAAGTTATTTTAATCACATAATACTGATTCCTATATCTAGCTGAGGTAGAAAGCTGTAAAGAAAGGCAGATAAGAATGCTGAAACATAATGCTGGAACACCCATTCAGCTGATCAGAGTTTCAATGGAATATTCAACTGCCTGGTGCTTCCGATGATATATTCAGAAATGAAAATCCCAAGAGGTCATTCCTCATTTTGTACAATGAACTGATTTCAGACTGGGAGAATGGAGTGGTGAGAAGGAGGAAGTCAGTCAGGGTGCCCTTATACTCATGACTATCAAGTGATTCACATTATAACTGAACATTTTGGACTTCCAGTGAGAGCAAGATCAAGTTTAAGTTTATTTATCAGTGTCACAAGTGGGCTTACATTAACACTGCAATGAAGTTACGGTGAAAATGTCCTCATCGCCACACTCTAGCACCTGTTTGGGTACACTGAGTTTAGCATGGCCAATGCACCTAATTAGCACATCTTTTAGACTGTGGAAGGAAACCCACGCAGACATGGGGAGAACATACGGACTCCGCACAGGCAGTGACCCAAGCCAGGAATCGAATCCAGGTCCCCGGTGCTGTGAGGCAGCAGTGCTAACCACTGTCCTGCCATGCTGCCCCAAGATCAACTATAATGTTTCCACTCCTCATGGTACTGACTTTCTTGATGAATATATGGTGAACGATTACTTTAGAAGGATGTAGGGACATTTCTCACAGTTCTTTCCAGAAGAGGTGAAAATGGATTACCTCTGCTGCTCTAACCTCCTATTAGATCAAAGGAGTTTATTCTACCCCAAACTTCAAACAAAAATTTTACAGATTAACAAAGAGCAAATCCCGAGCTACTTCGAAATATGAAATTCTGAAACATTCATTCAATTATTGGTGAAGGAATTTAGTATTCTTTCTGAACAATTGCCATCACAACATGTGTCTGATCTCCCACATCATTGGATCTCCCTGTATATTAGATATAGTTAGAAACATAGAAACTAGAAGCAGGAGTCGGTCATTTGGCCCTTCAAGCCTGCTCCGCCATTCATTTTGATCATGGCTAGCCATTGAATTCAATATCCTAATCCCCCTTCCCCCAATATCCCTTCATCCCTTTAGCCCCAAGCACTATATTTTTCCTAGTTCTGTATGTTTTGTCTGTGCCTTCACTATTTTGATGTCTTTACTATTTTTTACTTGCGTGTTGACGAAGGAGAAAGTATATCCCTCAATTACCAAAACAAAGGAATTGTTTTGTCTATTGAGCGGAGAATGGAAGTTCTGATTCCATGTGATTGAGGCTATTAACTGACATATCTATTGCAACCTCATGATCAAAAGTGCAGAGGTTCCAATGATTCTATTTTACACACTCCAACCTGCCAATGGAATATCAGTACAAACTGCTCAGCTGGAAAACCAAAGGATGAAGGTATGAATTAAGTCCTTTAGTGAAGATTGCATTGTTTATAATAATTTGTTTTACCTCAGGCAGCCGTACAATGTGCACTTTGGAAATGTTGCATTTCAAGCCTCCTGCCTTGCATAACTGTTGTGCATGGCAATGTTGGAGTCTCAGCAGGTGTTTGTTGCAGTTCTAATGGAACACAATGTTACAATAATGAGGTTTGGAAGATTTTTATTCTTTGATGCTGTATCTTTTTAATATAAGGTAAAATGAATGGGACCATGTGACCTGTTCTACCTGACAATGAGCTTGGGTGGTTTGATTGCTGGAGATTAAAGAGGGTCCACATTGGTTTACTGGGAAGAAAATGCAAGGTGTTAACACTTGGATACAATGGGGGGAATTTTCCCCTCCTGCATGATTGGCAGCAGGATTGAGAGATCATGCAGGATTTTCGCCAGCGGGATTTATCATTCTGAATGTCCCTGCCCCAACCAATGATGAAATGGGAATCCTGACTGTGATAACCCCGTGAAGTCCATGGGGAATCACTGATTGATCTCTCTGTATGGCTCATTGAGTTCCCCTGGTAACAGGCTGGCACTCATTACCTGGGCCTTTTATATGGCAGGCCCAATCCTGAGCCTGCATATAAAATGCCCAGGTAATGAATTTTGTGTTGGGGGGCTGGCTTCATGGAAGGGGTAGTGTTCTGGATAGGGGAATTCTGTGAGTGGGAAGTGGTTTCTATTTTTATCTTTTTAGGTGCCTTGATCTTTTACAGACCAGCGGGACAGTCTCTACTGGCATATCATCATGGGTTGCCCTTTAACCTTTTTTCTATGAACCTAAAAATACAGCAGAAGAAGCCAGCCTTGGAACTAACAGCTTCCATGCCACTTCCCCACCCACTATGAAAATTCTGACCAATGGCAGCAGCCTGTGTACTGAAAGGAGATAGACTGAGAGTCATCCAAAAGCGTTTTGAGAATTTTGGGGTTGTAAAACATAAGAACATAAGAACATAAGAAATAGGAGCAGGAGTAGGCCATCTAGCCCTTCGAGCCTGCCCCGCCATTCAATAAGATCATGGCTGATCTGCCGTGGCTCAGTTCCACATTCCCGCCCTCTCCCCATAACCCTTAATCCCCTCGCTTATCAAAAACCCATCAACCCGCGTTTTAAAAATATTTAGCGAGGCAGCCTCCGCCACCTCAACGGGCAGAGAATTCCAGAGATTCACCACCCTTTGAGTGAAGAAGTTCTTCCTCAACTCCATTCTAAACCGCCCCCCCCCCCCTTTATCTTGAGGCTGTGCCCCCTAGTCCTACTGTCCTTTCTGAGCGGGAAGAGTCTCTCCACCTCTATCCTATCCATCCCATTCATCATCTTATATGTCTCAATGAGATCTCCCCTCATTCTTCTAAACTCTAACGAGTACAAGCCTAGTTTATTCAGCCTCTCCTCATAGCTCAACCCCCTCAACTCCGGTATCAGCCTAGTAAACCTCCTGTGCACTCCCTCCAAGGCCAAAATATCCTTGCGTAAGTACGGTGACCAAAACTGCACACAGTTGTGATTTAAAATTGTTCATTTACTCCCAAGATAAAAAAAAAGTCTCAAGGATAACAGGTCAGCACTTACACCTGGAAAAAAAACTCATTGGAAAGACAGTTCTCAGATTAAAAATTCCCAGGCTGATTAAGGGAAAATAGAAGCAAATCCTTTGGAGAATTGAAAATCTGCTTAAAGGTGTAATGCATATCTATGAATTACATTATGAGATGCGCTAACAGTAAAAGAGGGCTGTTCTACTCTGTCTTTTAAAGTATAAGCTGCCTACAAAGATAGTGTTTAGTCAATCATGTTTTTAATCTTTCTGTTACAGTAAAAGTCTTAAAAATGAACTCTTGTTATCTGTTCTGCTATTAACTGGAAGTTCAACTTTCTTTGTAAAGATATCAGGTGCAGTTTCTCCATCCCGCCTGCCATGGGAATTGTAGCGGGTGGGGCAAGACCATGCAAAGGTCCATTGACCTCGGGTGGGATTTCCTGGTCTTGGGGCGAGAGCAGCCAGAAAATCCCATCCATCATCTTTACAGAGATCATAAGAAAAAACTGGAAGCAACCTTCAATGAAAAGCATTAATTCTCCACATGAAGTACAAGGTAATCTAAGAAGAAAATTCTAGACCAAAATTATATGCCACGCAATCAGTAGGTTCAAGCCAACCTCCAAGATATTGGGCTGCACTTTACATACTCCTCCAAGTGTATTTTCAGAGGGAGGGGAACATAAAAGTGGGGCATGTGTCCATCCTACCCTCTTCCCATTTACCTTTGAGCTCACACCCATAATAAGGGGGTGAGTGGGTACCAAAATAGCTATTCAAGGATCATTTGGGCTTGTATCATAGCCAATTGGCCCTGATACTACAATGCCCACACCGTAAAATGTATGGTGTGGGCAGTCGGGCAGGAGTGGGCAGCCAGATTTCTAAGAACTAAGTTCTTCAAAGGATGGGAAGGAAGTGGGATTTCAACTCAACTGGCTCAAAGGGCTCATGTCCAGGAGAGACAGAGAGATGAGGAATAAACTCAGCTATCTTAGAGTTCTGAGAGAGTGTTACACTGTCAGGTGTCCCCAGTTTTGATGAAAAACTATCAACCTGAAACATAAGCTTGGTTTCTCTCTCCACGGTCTAATCTGCCGAGAATTTCCACCACTTTCTGGTTTTACTTCAGAATTATTTGACTGGCAGTAAAACACCTTTCTCATGTGCAATGCAATCTTTCATTCAAGAGGGTCAAGGAATGTGTTTGGTTTTCATGACCTAATGTCATGCTATACAATACCTTTCACTTTTGATTGTAACAGGTGGTGTGGAACTGACTTCTGAGAGACAATTGCTCCACCACTGCTCCAACCACAAATGTCAGGAATTTATTTTTAGATGGGAACAACTGCCTTAAACATTCAATCCCTCCACTATCTCCACCAGAAGGACAAGGTCTTCACCAACACTTGCAAGTTCCCCTCCAAATTGCATGCCATCATGTCTTGGAAATATATCACCATTCTTTCTTCGGCAAATCAAAATCTTGCAATTCCCACCCGAAAAACAGCATGGGAGTTCTTTACCCCATGGACTGCAGCGGTGTAAGGTGGGCAGCTCAAGGGCAGTTAGGAAGGGCAAAAAATCCTAGTCTCATCAGAGATGTCCAGAGTCCACAAATGATTAATGATAAGTTCTTTACCTTATGTTGGAGAGTGATGCCATCTCTTCGAGGAAAATTCACATTGCTAAACAAAAGCCAATGAGGAAATGAGGTTAGCTTAAGGCAGAAGAGGCTCAGGCATATCTTCAAAGACATATTTTTTGCCTGAAGCAAAGGCTGAAATCAGATATCTTTTATGCTCATTGGTTGTCATGAATAAAGGTTATTGGCAGATACAATTTTAGATTGCAGTGAACCTGAGTCCATACACCAGTGGTGTTCCAGCACCTCCAATAAACACGTCGATAATTGAAATCATTCTGTTGCCACAGCAGATGCTGGAGACAAGAGAGAATTTTTCATCAAATAGAAGGGTGCTTAACAGTTTTCATAAATTGACAGATAGCCCAGCAGTGGTGCCGTTATATCTCAATATACTGAGTACTCAAACTACCCATTCTTCAGTACTGCCAATTCTTATTAAGGTACAGTTTAATTAAAATATAATGTAGCTGAGTACCAGCCCAAATAATTGAGACTTCTACCCCCAGGACATTTTTAGGTATTTTATGTCATTCAACATCCTGTCTTTCTTTGCTCAAAAAAGCCAGTCCCTATTGCAGACCAACCCACATCATCAATTTCCCTTCAGTCAGAATGACAGGATAGTCCAGGTCATTGGGTTTTCAACAGGAACTGCCATGTGGCTTGTTGGTTTGCGGTGAGAGGGAATTTAGCTGCTTTGATGCAAGCTGATGTTATGTCATTCAGTACAACACCAAAATATAAAGACAAAATGATGCAATAGAGCTCTTCATCTTGGGATAGATGGCTGATGTGTCAACTGATGAACTTGAGCAAAGTGTTGGCTGGAGATCAAAACCAACCCTTTGGGTGGGATTTTGCAGCCCCACTGCAGTGTGTTTGCTGGTGGCAGAGGCAGTTCAGCATTTGCCACCAGTGGAATCACCTGGTCCCATTGATATCTACTGTATTTTGCGTGGCTCGCCCATCCCACCACCAGTGGAGATCAGGCATAATGGCCATTCCAGAGGATCGGATCATTGAAGTCCCTAGGTGGTCAGGGGGAAGGCTGAGCAGTATCCACCTGACACCTGGTACTGCCTGCCTGACACCCTGGCACTGGTCCTCCCCTGGCACAACCCTTGGGCACTCTGCACTCTGCCATAACTGTGCCGGGGCAGTGGCAAGGGGATGGGGCCTGAGTTGGGGCAGAGCACGTGAAGTTATGGTAGAAGGGAAGCAATGAGAAAATTGTCGTGGTGGGACAGAAGGAACTCTGCTGGGGTGGGGGATCGGGGTGAGTTGGAAGGAAGGGGACTCTGCAGAAGGGGTGGCAATCAAGGTGAGAGGGGGCAAAGGGAACTCTACAGAAGGGTGGGTGATTGGAATGGGAGGGAGAGAAGGGCAATCTGCCGGGACTCAATCAGCAGGGAGGGGGAAAGGAACTCTGCAGAAGGGGGGGTGTGCAATCAGAGTTGGAGGGAGGGAGCTCTGCCGAGGGGTGATTCACAGTGTGGGAGAGTTCACAATGTGTGTGGGGTGAGGTCCTGATGAGTGTAGGATGGGGGCACGATGTCCATGGGGGGAGCCCTGATTTGCATGGGGCGGGTGGAGAAATCCCAATGTGTGGGAGAGTCCCAATGTCCATGGAGTGGGGAGGGAGCCCAATGTCCATGGGAGGGAGCTTGATGTGCGTGGGGTGGGTGAGGGGGGGATCCATGTCCATGGAACAGGTTGTGAGGGTTCCCAGTATCTGTGGGGGGGTGAGTCGATTCCACGGCGTGGATGGGGAAGTTGGCCTGTGCAACGGTGCCTATAGCCCTCAGCACCTGGCTTCCCTGCTGAGCTCTTGCTCCGCCACTGCTACTAGCAAGAATCAAATCATGGCTCTTTTATTGCACTAAATGCTGTAAAATTGTATTTTCTAACTCACCCAAAAAAAGCAAGCCTGAAACTCTCCCATTTCCTTGGTCGCCTGGCACTTAGAATTTTTTTCGCAAGTTCGTGCCTTGAATGTTATTTCCCCTCCAAGCTTAGGAACAAAGGAACAAGAGTAGGCCATTCAACCGATGTCCTTGTAATTCAATTAAATCAAGGGCATTTACTTTAGATCTTCTACCTACAATGATTGCTTAATCTCCAGTGCAGTGCATTGCATACATACTTCGATCAATTTGAATATGCAGAGAAGTGAACGTGTGTACATGTTTGCGAGAATGGAAGACCTAAACAAAGACATTTACTTTTGGCACTCTCTATAATGAAATACAATTTCTTTCAATACAATAACCTGAGTCATTGCGAGGAACTACTATAACTGAAGTCACCTACTTAGTAATGACCAAGGAAAGGAGATTTAGAATTATCCCTTTGAGCATGACTAATGTGGCAAAGAAGCAGTATTGACAATATATGGAATCTTGTCTTCATCCACTGCCATCAGAATCACTAAGGTAAATAGTCATGATACAGAAGTGTTAACGTAATGGGAAAAGGGGGGAAAAGCAATTATAAATATGAAAGGCAATTACCTAAAGAAATAATGAGAGCCTCCCCATGTGTACAAATAGCAAAGGGTGCATGAAATGATTTAACTGAGCTTTACCTAAACTCACATCACCTCATGGTGTAATAAATCTGTCAGTAGCAAACTCTAATATACTAGTCATCTTTGAAATTAGTTCATTCTTTTGCTCATATATTAATAACTTCAACATGCCTTGGGAGACGTCTGCAGTCGCAAGATTCATCAGCCTTTGCCTGTAAATCAGTGGAGCCACTTGAGTGCTTTCAGTAAAATCTATGATTAACTGCAAGCAGCAACTTAAGTGGGAAAGTCATCACCCTGAGCTATTCATACGAGAGGTGCTGGCACTATCTGCGGCAATTCCATTAATGCTGGCCTGGGAACAGCTGGGGTGTCTAGTCACTCACAGCATTAATCCCCTTTCCAATAGCATGATCTTATACAAGACAACGTATTGCAGATGGAATTAATCCGTTCTGGCAGAAGCTAATTAAGAGAGAAAACCTTGAGCCTATGCCTTACGGCTATCACTTTTTTTTAGATACCTTGGAGAAACAATATCACAGTGCTGGAGAATAGAACTTTCCCTATTTTGCGAAATGAGTCCTTATCTTACAAAAGACAAACAAACAGAAAAGCAGATGAATTGCTGATATTTATCTCTCAACCAACATCAGGAAAGTAGATTTCCAGTTGTAATCCCATTGCTCTTTGTGGAGTTTGTGGTGTTCAAATATGTTGCCATGTTTCCAACACCGCAACGGTGGCTAGGCTTCAAGTATATCTCACTGACTGTAAGGCATTTCAGAGATGTCATGAGTCATAATTAGGGAGCAGAATTTTCAGGATGGCTCTGTTCGGTTGACAGCTCGCCAACTCATCCAGGTACAGTGCTGCAGTGGCCAGAAGAGGTATTGCGTGGAATTGAGACCTGGGACCTTAAGGTGAATCCTGGGGGTCTCAGGGGCGGGAGGTTAGAGATGCTTTCGGGGCTCTGGGATGATCATGGCAAGCTGAGGTGAGGTGGGGTGGGGAGGGAGGTCACAGAGGGAATAGCACCCTAAATCTGAAGGGATTTTAAAATAAAGTGGCTGCTTAAGGTCTTTGATATAGAAAAGGATCTTCACTCACTTCAGATCTTGCCTGAAAGGAGTGCAAAGTTCTGTATACTATATTAGTGTAAGCACATCTTTACTGAGAGGGAATGACATTTAAAAATAATCATCTTTGGACTGTGAGAAACTTGTATTTATATACTTCTTTCACAATCTCAGGATGTTCCAAAGCCCATCTCAGGATGTTACAGCCCATGCAATAGGTTTTGAGTGAAGCCACTGTTGTAATGAAGGAAATGGCACAGCAAGATCCCACAATCAGCAATAAGATAATGACGTGAAAATGAGTTGCTGTGATATTGACTGAGGGAATCCATTTTGCCCAGGACACTAGGGATAAGTTCCCTGCTCTGCTCTGAAACACTGTCATGGGATCTTTTATGTCCATATAAGACACATGAATGCTTGCTTTAATGTCTCAGCTGTAAGTAGACAGCTCTGACAGAGCTACACTCTTTCAGGACCACACTGGAGTGTCAACCTTGATTTTTGTGTTTAAATCTCTGGAGGTAAACTTGAACCCACAGCCTTTTGACTCAAAGATGAGGGTGCTGCCAACTCAGCCCCAGCTGAATTTATTGGTGTCATTAGAATGGCCATGCTCAGTTGCTTTGGAGACGATGATTGTCAATTATCTTCCTATTGGAAGTCAGTGCTGAAGGTACTCATAAGGAAGATTTGAACTATTGGAGTCTGTGCTGAAGGTACTCATAAGGAAGATTTTGACTTGGAAACCATGAATGAAGGAATGATGATATGCACCATGTCAGGATGGTTTGGGGTTTGAAGGGAAATATGGATGGTGTTCCCAGGCTGTAGTTTTGAGACAGGATGATACACATGAGGAAATGGACTGCAAGTAAAGATAGAGCAGTCAAAAAACATTGGCAAAATGAAGAGGGAGTCAGATTTGGTTAAAGGAGAGATTGTGTGATTACTTTAAACTTTGCCAGAAAATCTTTGAGATGTCCCTTCATCTGTTTCTATCTCCAATGGTGTCACTTATCTAAACTACTCCACTATTGGACAAACAGAAGGATTAGCTATTACTTGCAATTTGAATGACATATTCCTGAAATTTAAATGAACTAACTGTTTCAAATTAATGAACAAAGTTTAATTATGTAGAGGGTTCAATCTGTATCATTCATGTTAAAGTCTATCAAAGTTCAAACAAGAGGAGCAAAAGTAGAAACATAAATAAGTAAAAATGGGAAATGAGATAGTTAAAAATGAAAGCAGGGATTAGAATACCATCTGATCAAATGGGCACTAAGGATCATATGATATGTCAAACATCTGTTCAATTTTCATGTGTTCAT
The DNA here is from genome assembly GCF_965287045.1 of Carcharhinus amblyrhynchos. Classification (NCBI taxonomy): domain Eukaryota; kingdom Metazoa; phylum Chordata; class Chondrichthyes; order Carcharhiniformes; family Carcharhinidae; genus Carcharhinus; species Carcharhinus amblyrhynchos. The sequence goes on along the minus strand of NC_137326.1, from coordinate 79,782,111 downwards.
TTTTCATCTTTACTTTCCAGAATAATTTCCTTCCTTTCCTTGAATGTCTATTTTTCTACTTTGAACAATCAATCAATTTGAGTCTTAAATCGATACAGTCTAGCAGATAAGTTCCAAACTATCAAAAGGCTTTTTCAAGAGGTTTTTCATGATGGAGGACTGGAGGACCATTACAGATCTCCCAGTCAAAGCATCAGGAGTTTCAATGGAATGTGTGAAGATGGACAGATATTAATGAGAGGAGAGCCTTGTTAAACCACCTTAAATGATCAATGCAATTCTTCTGAAAACACAATGTAATCAAAAGCTACAATGGCTTTGCAAAATATATATCTTGAAAATACAAAATGAAGGGATTTTCTGTGACACTTTGAGAGCTTCTCACATTAAGTTCTAGCGGTTACAGCTACAGCAGTGAGCCCAGTGCAGATTAAGTTCTGGAAGTTAAAACACAGAGAAACTATCCAGATTTTCTTTGGAGTCCAAACATGTGCAGGTTAGGTGGATTGGCAATGCTGAATTGCCCCTTATTGTTAGGGGGATTAGCTGGGGTAAATGCATGGGGTTAAGGGGGATAGGGCCTGGTTGAGATTGTGGTCAGTGCAGACTTGATGTGCCAAATGACTTCCTTCTGCACTATATGATTCTGTGATTCCATGGACAGAGAAACAGGTTACAATCCCCGACAATTCTGACGAATATATTCTGGCTACTAGCAGTAATCACCACAATAAAATGCAAGCAACATTAGCAATAAAAACACCTTGCTAAAATGGATAAGGAGGGGAAAGCTGTCTATATTGCAACCGCCACCCCCCGGAGCTATATCAGAGGCAATGGACCTCCCCCACCCCGCCTTCTCTCCTGGGACCTCTGCAATTGGAAACATGAGTGACAAGTCAATCACTGGCCAATTGCCCTATTTCACCTCATCAACAGCAATCAATCTGTTTTAGGCCCAGTGGGAAAATCGTTTTACCAGTCAGTCTCTATCATAGCAAGGATAAAAACAAACAACGACACATTTAGCAGGAAGGGCCAGGGGCTCAGCCATACTTTAAGATATTAAGTAGCTTTACCTCCACATGTTCAGGAAACAAGATTCAAATAAGGCAATGACACCAAAACAATACTGGCCTCCTCATGCCTCAGCTTTGGGAAACCATGGGGTTGATTCTCCCATCCTGCTGCGCTGATATTTTTAGTTCAGTGGGTTGGGAGATTTTAGTGGGGCCGGATTACCATGATCTGCACTGTGCATCCGGCCCGGAACACACCCCCCAGCACTGGGCCTCTGGCATTAGCTCCATGCCCGAATTAGGTGTGGAGATGCCTAATGTATTCAAGAAGTCATTTCAATATAATTTAAGTATAATTAGTGGGCCCGAGACTCCCCCACCCCCCTTCAACCTCCCCTCTCCCACCCATGTCCCCCCCAATCCCCCACACCATCCCCCACCACCACCACCACCCCCCCTCCCTCCCCACCACCACCACCACCACCACCAGGAATGGTTCACTCCAGCAGGGTTTACTGTAGCTCTCTACTAACATGGAGCTGGCTGCCTGACTCTGTTGGAGTGAAGGGGGGGGTAAATTGAAGCCCCTCTAGAGGGTTGGGCGATGGGGAGGGGTGCTCCCTGGGCATTGGCACCTTGGCAGTGCCAGCCTGTGTCCCCTAGCACTGCCCAAGGGGCAAAGTGCCAATGCCCAGGGGGCATCTTGGCACTGTCCATCAGGCACAGAGCAGTGTCAAGGTGGTGGGGCCTAATGATGGCACTGCCTCTAGGGGGCAAAAGGTGGGTTGGGGGAATCTAACTACCAGTCTGCATACAGATTATGAGCAGAGGGCGAGAAGCCAGCAATTGGGGCTGGCCATCAAGATGTGAGGGAGGGTTTGACCTGCCCAGAGGAAGAGGTGGGGTGGGGGCACTTGCAAGGGAGGGGGGCAAGTCGGGACTTCCGATGCAGAAGGGGGAGGGGGGAGGGGGGAGGGGGATCGGGAGTTCAGGGCTGCAGGGTGGTGGGGGGGATCGAGGCAGGACCCGGGCATGCCTGGGGGACCAGTGATTAGTTTGTGGGGAGGATGAAAGAACCGGCATTGTGGAACTGGCCAGTGATTGAGCTGGCCAACAATCAGGAGACTGGCAGACAGGGGCCACTGTGCATGCACCAATCTCAGCACATGTGTAATGATCCGCTCAGCACTATGCTGATAGTCTCCTGGGTGGGAGTAGGCCCCACCACTTATTTCTAACATGATTTACACTGGTGCATTCAGCAGTGCACAGAGTGTGGGAGATTATTCTCTGAACTCCCACTGAAAATAAACAATGGAATTACTCCAGTTTTCATGCAAATTCGACACATAGAATTTCTTTAGGAGAATCCCCCCTTATGTTTCCAAGTGATTATACGAATGTATGGGAGATATTCCTCCATTATAATCTGTAAAAGGGCTTTGAGCTGTTACTTGGTCTATGAAATGCTCAAATCCCTTTACCTCTCGTTGGCTGAAAGACTAAAACCAACAGATTATAGCCACCTTGAGAATCTGTCCCATTCAGGGATTATACATTCAGAATTCCATTCTAATTTTGGGGATTGGGGAACCAAGAATAGTTTATTTAAAGCCCCGGGTGATCAATGCCAACATGGGCGCACAGATGATCATTATTTGTATGAGGATTAAAGCATAGCTAAAGCAGGTACTTCCTTTGTTGTAGTAGTGTATCTAAAGAGGGCAAGGATTATTGATGGCCTTAAACTGCCTTGGAAAACTGAAATGGACCAGGGATAAGGATTATCATATCTAACCTTTTTTCATCTCATTTGAATTCTCTTTGACCAGTCTCTTTCTTTGCTCCTTTCCATATTTAACTTGGATTTTTTTTTCTACTGCTTTCTACACGTCAAGTTTGACTGTAATCTCGTTGACTGTACAGAGTTAAATCAATAAATAATGTTATATCCTGTCTGCAGAAAATCTTTGTACACCCATAACCTTTCTGTTAACGCAACAGGACATGATTATAAGTCAAACAAATTAATTCTGCATTTAAAAAGTACTTACGTTACTCATTCACTAAATATTTGCTGTCAGACCAAATGCAATAGATTGGTTCCATAATCCAGCCACATAAATCAAAGTGTGAATTATATACTATATCGTGCTGGGATAAACAATAAACCCCTTGTGTTTCTCTCAAAAGAACCTGTTAAACAGTCGAAAATGCCTTGTACTTCACTGGTCTCTGGAATGATAGGCAAAAACTCAGATCAACCAGATATCTTTAGTTTGTCACTGCAACTCTGGCACAATAAGAAATAAAATTAGCAGAATTAAAAGACAATCAACAGCAAAAGGCTGAATTAAAGTATAATTTTCACTTACAGTATCTGTTTCTAACTAATTAAACATCTTGAAACATTGATAATTTTTGCAACCTGTTACAGCTTGGTCTATGAAATGCTCAAATCCCTAATTGGCTACCAGACTGCAGACCAACAGATTACAAATCTGGGAGCTCTATTGAAAAATCGGTTGCTCACAAAATGTTTGTCATTCCAGTCAAGCTGCAGTTTCCTTCCAATGAGTGCAGTTCCCCTTTAAGATGGGCAGCTTGCTTTTAAACGCCAAGGATGAGCAGTAACCTGTGCTATCCATGCCCCCTGTTTAGCTAACAAGCCAGCCAACAGAATGAGTCACATTCACTTTGCCATCATGAAAATGAGGAGGTGGCGTAAAGAAAGTTTGCATGCTGCCATTACGTGGACTGAGTAGTGGGCTGATAACAAATCATGATTATGCCCATTTGAAATAGGGAGCAAGCCAACCTTTAGTCCTGAACATCTTTCTCTCTTTCTGGTCCTGACGCTTTTAATGCTAATGATAGACATACCAACCTGAGGGAAATTTTGAGGCCAAAGTGTCTGAAGTATGAATTCACCTGCAGATTTAAAGCTGGTTTTATGCTCCAAGGGCTTCTGGCTGACAAAGATTCATTCTGTTTATTACCTCATCCATTACTTTGCTTGTTGCCACCCACAAAATAACAGTCAGGTTAAATGAGATGATCTCAAGTGCCTTATGAAAAAGGAGTACTTGTTCAGAAATTAGAGGGATTTGGAACTTATGCAGTCCATTGATTACAGGTTAGCCTGTCTCTTCAGTTCCACTGCTACAATGTGAAGAACTGCAGTGAAACCTCAATTATCTCTGCTCCTATTATCCACGTTCTTGCTTATCCACAAGAATCTAGCTTGGGAATAATTCAATCAAAGTCATAAGAAAAGCAGCCCCATCTATCAGACTGCTTTGCTCCCTCAGCAGTTGATTAAAATAAAATCAGTTCGCCAATCTGGATAACCTGCCAATTTCTATTAAGTATAAAAGGCATATCCACTATTATTGCAAATAATTGCTGTTCCACTTCATAGAAACAAATGTAGCCCAGATAGCGAATGAACTGGCCTGATATGTTTTTGCTAAATTAATTTGAAAAGTTGGACTGAACACTCATGAGTATAGCCAATGAAACTTGACCTTCTCAGGTATGAATTGTAATCTTTGAAACTCTTGTGACACCTAGTTGAATCCAGCTCTGGTTCAATGCTGACATGGACTTACGGTTGTTGATTTGATTTATTATTGTAACATGTATTAGTATGCAGTGAAAAGTATTGTTTCTTGTGTGCTATACAGTTAAAGCATACCTTCATAGAAAAGGTACCAGGATAGGTTGTTGGTGATCTAGACACCTAAAAACTTGAAGTTCTCGACCATTCCAACTTCGCCCCCCTTGATATAGACAGGGGCATGTTCTCCTCTACGCTTTCTGAAGTTGATGACTATCCCTTTCGTTTTGTTGACATTGAGGGAGAGATTATTGTCATAGCACCAGTTCACCAGATTCTCTATCTCATTCCTGTACTCTGTCTCATCATTGTTTGAGATCCGACCCACTACAGTGATGTCGTCAGCAAACTTGAATATCAAGTTGGAGGATAATTTGGCCACACAGTCATAGGTGTATAAGGAGTATAGTAGGGGGCTGAGAGCACAGCCTGTGGGGCACCGGTGTTGAGGATGATCATAGAGGTGTTATTGCCTATCCTTACTGATTGCGGTCTGTGGGTTAGGAAGTTCAGGATCCAGTCACAGAGAGGGGAGCTGAGGCACAGGCCAGGGAGTTTGGAGATGAGTTTTGTAGGAAAATGGTATTGAAGACTAAACTGTAGTTGATAAAAAGGAATCTGACTTAAGTGTCTTTGTTATCTAGGTGTTCCAGGGTTGAGTGCAAGGTGTGGGAAATGGCGTCTGCTGTGGATCTGTTGCAGTGTTAGGCAAACTGTAGGGGATCCAGGCAATCTGGGATGCCGAAATTGATTTGTGCCATGACTAACCTTCTGAAGTACTTCAAAATGATGGGTCAGGGGCACTGGATGACAGTCATTAAGGTTTGCTGCTCACACAGCAGCAGTGCCCAACTGGCACTTCCAGGTGTCTGGTGGCCACTGCCAGGATGCCTGATGGATACTGCCACTGTGCCAGGTGGGCACTACCCAATGGACACCACTTGGCCACGTCCCCGGCCACCCACAGGCTTCCATGATCTCTGAGCCCCTGGCATGGCCATCACTCCGGGTCTCCGCTAATGGAAACCAGTACTGATACCAGTACTTACTGAAGAGCAAAGAGTGATTTCCAGAATTTAAGGCCTAGTTTGCTAGAAACCTGGTTGCCAATGGACAGGTGGAGTGTGTTATGTATGTGGGGAGGGGTGCGATGGGTGGAGGGTGGGTGGTAGATTCTGGGAGGAGTGAAGGAACTGGGAGACAGGCAAGAAGCCAAAGTTCTTGAAGGACTGCAGAATGTTACATAAGGAGGGACCTGAACACAAGGATGAGGATTTTAATTGTTCAAGGACCAGGAAGCAGTATAGTTCAATAAGCATGGTGGCCACATAGACAGTTCTGGTGACATAAAGCTTGATTGTTATTATTACATGCAATTTAACAGGAAGACAAGGTATCCCTAGCTCCTTCTGAGACACCAGAAGTCAGAAAAACCAGCAGACTCATGGATGATTCACAGTTCACCCGGCCACATTTTAGTTGCTCAAGGTGAATAAGTAAAATAAACCTTCACTCAAGGACTTGAAAGTGACTGGAAGAATTCATTACATTCCTCAAAGATTATTCTACAGGTGTTGAGGAATAAATCACCTCATAATATGTTTGCCCTATGAACAGCAGTTTGAACTTTACTGTCACAAAGTAAATTAGTATAGTGTTACAGTCTTCACAAAGTTTGAAGATAGTCGGCTTTTGCTTCCGTGTCTGAATGCAACAGAGCCTTGGTAGCTAGATAAAATCTGCCATAATGTCTCTGCTCCGGCTGTCAGTAAACTGTGCAAAACTGAAGCCTGTGCATCCCCAGTGGGGTAGATCCGATGACCAGAAACAAAAATCGCAAACCGTGACCATCAAGCAACAGCACGTTTACAGGTTTCCAAATGCACAGAATTTTTTGCCCACCTGCCGTTCCACTTATGCAACACCTGTACCACAATATGACAGGTTCCATCTCGGGGCAATATTTTTGAAGCAGCTCTGTGAGGACTTTTCAAAAGGTGCATTCTGTGTCAGCGGAGTGGCGCAGTTCCTCCACAAGTTAACCGCAATCTCAAAGATTGCGTGAGATTTTCTCTAGCTACCATTAGTAAATTGAGATGGATTTTGAGAAAGTTCAGAGAGGTGTTTAAATTCAGATCTTTCATTGTACCCTTGATTAACATGTTTGAAATTATACTTAAAAAAGGATATGACAGATGCTGAAGTCAATTGGCCCCAGGCAGATTTCAGACTAGTTTACAAATATTTATTGTTGAACTAGGATAATCTTTTCCCGTTTAATTGTCAAATGCATCTGTCTTCAAAGTCACATGACACTTGCACATTAATACATTTAGCTGCAGGGTCGTATCAATCCTCTGAGTCATAAGATTTTTGTGTTTACACAAGATAATTAAATGCCAGATGTGTTTAGCAACTGAAATGTTCATATATTAAAACAAGCTATATGCATCAGCTGATAACCACAGGCTGAATTTGCTCAAATCACAGTTAATGAAGAATAGATAACCAAAATGCAGAAGACTCTTTAGGGAGTTATTGTGGTTCAGTGCATACAGTCCCTGCCTCTGAAACTTCAGGTTCAAGCCCTACTTGTGGGCCATGGAAGGTGCATTCTTTGATTTTTATCCAGCTAGTATTTTACTTAAGTATGATAACTACTAGGTCCATTGAGAAATCACTGATTGTTTTCCCTGTGGGGCTCATTGAGTGCGAGTTCCCGGGGTAACAGGTAATGGCTTGGCAAATTGGAATGTTACCTGAGCAGGCCCAGCATTGGGCCTACAGACCTGCAGTCCCAGGCATGGACTAGTGTATATACACTACAGTTGTGGCTTTACTTTACGTTCTGTAAATAAATGTTGTTCCTTTTCAGTCAGGTTTCTTGGGCTATTACATTAACCAATCCCTGGTTTGCTTTGAAAAAATGGTGGTGAACTGCCTTCAGAAACTGCTGCAGCGTAGGAACATCCATGGTGCTGTTAAAGGAAATCCAGGATTTTAACCCAGTGACAATGAAGAAATGACAATATATTTCCAAATCAGGATATAGATAGAAACATAGATGGTTTGTACCTTGGAGGGAAACTTGCAAATAGCTTTGTTGTCATGTATCTGATGTCCTTGTCTTTCTAGATGGTGGAGATCTGGTGTTTGGGAGGTGCTGTTGATGAAGCCTTGGTGAGTTGCTGAAGTGCATCTTGTTTATGGTACACACTGCTGCCGCTGTGTGTTCATGGTGGAGGGAGTGCATTTGAAGATGATGCATGGGATGACAATCAAGTGGACTGCTTTGTCCTGGATGGTGCCAAGCTTCTTGAGTGTTACACACAAATGAAGAATATTATATCACACTCCTGACTTGTGTCTTTTAGATGATGGTCAAGCTTTGGGGAGTCAGGAGGTGAGTTATTCACCATAGAATTCCCAATCTCTGACCTGCTCTTGTAGCCAAAGTGTTTATATGGCTCGTCTAGCTATGTTTCATTCTTTTCTTTATTCTTTCTTGGGATTTGGACATTGTTGGAAAGAGCAGCATTTCCTGCTCGTCCCTAATTGCCCTTGAACTGAGTGGCTTACTGAGCCATTTCTGAGGGCAGTTAAGAGTCAACCACGATACTGTGTGTTTGGCGTAAAATGTAGACCTGATCAGGTAAGGACAGCAGGTTTCCTTTTTAAAGGATATTACTGAACCATAGCAATCAGTAATACTTTCATGGCATCATTACTGAGACTAGCTTCATTTTTCAATAAGTGAATTTAAATTTCACTAGGTCAGCAATAGCTTCCAGAATGGTGACTGTAAGGGATTCAGGGATGGTAATACCATTAAATGTCAAGGAGAGATGGTTACTGTGCCTCTCTGGAAATGGTCATTGCCTGGCACTTGTGTGGCACCACTGTTATTTGCCACTTATCAGGCAAAGACTGGAAGGTGAATTTTCCATTTATAAGACAAAGGCTGAGGCGCAAATTTTCCTGTTCTGGCCACCATGGGAATTGTAATGGGTAAGGGGTGGGATTTTTCGGTTTCGGGGCAAGCATACCCAGAAAATCCAGCCCTGAGTGTCTTGCTGCATATGAACGTAGACTGCTTCAGTATCTGAGAAGTTGCAAATGGTGCTTGACATTGTGCAATCATCAGTGAACATTCCCGCTGCTGAACTTACAAAGGAGGGAAACTCATTGATGAAACAGCTGAAGGTGTTTGGGCCCAAGACACTACCCTGAGGAATTCCTGCAGTGATGCCCTGGGAGTGACGTGATTGACCTCCAACCAGCAAACCATCTTCCTTGATATTAGGTATGATTCCAACCAATAGTCAGTTTCTCCCTGATTCCTGTTGACTCCAGTTTTGCTAGGGCTCTAGGGATTGGACAAATGCTGTAAGAGTGATTACTCTTACTTCATCTCGGCGTTCAGTTCTTTTATCCAAATTCAGATCAAGGCTGTTATGATATTAGGAGCCAGTTGGCCTTGGCAGAACCCAAACTGAGTGATGAGCATGCTACTGTTGGCGGAGATGTGGTGCAGCAGTAATTCATAGTCCCAGGATAATGCTTTGGGAACATGGGTCCAAATCCCACCACATCAACTGGTGGAATTTATATTGAGTTAATAAAAATCGGGAATTGAAAGCTAGGCTCCGCATTGACCAGGAAACTATCATTGAATTTTGTAAAAAAAGAATCTATGTGGTTCACTAACGTTTTTTAGGGAAGCAAATCTACTATCTTTACTTGGTCTGGCTTACACATGAATCCAGACTCACAGCAATTGTTGGGGACTCATCTGACTTCATAACATACCTTGGATTTCTGATCTGATATCCTAATATCAGGCTGTCACTTGACTAATCTGTGTGATAGCTGTCACAATTGTGGCACAAGTCCTTAAATGTTCATGAAGAGGACTTTGTTATGTTGAGACACCTAGGTTTCCATTGTCATGTCTAGGCCGATGCCAGATGATCCATTCTGTTCAATATCTTTTGGACTTCTTTGCAGCGATTTTATACAACTGAGTGGCTTTATAGACCACCTTAACAAGCAGTTAAAAATCAATCACATTGCTGGGGATCTAGTGTCATATGCGGACCAGATGAGCTCAGAGCAGAAGATTTCTTCCTTAAAGGACATTAGTGAACCCAATGGGCTTTTATGAAAATTGTTGAGAGTTTCATGTTTACCTTTACTGTGACTAGCTTTTTATTCCAGATTTATTAATTCATTGAGTTTAAATTCCATCAGCTGCTGTGAATTTGAGCATCAGCCTGGGCCTCTGGGTTCTAGTTTGGTGACATTAACACCAAGCCACTGTCTGTCTTATAATCAACCTGTTCATCTTTCCAACACACCCGTAGCTGGTGGTAAGAGTGAGCAAAATTCCTGGTCAGCCATTTTTGATGCAAATTGGTGCCTTCAAGTCCAAGCCACTTGTCTTTCTCTCTCACACTCTCTCTCTCTCCATATATATCTTTATATATGTGTATATATCAGAGAAAAATGCCTACTATCCCTCATATAATATGGTTTACCACACATGGAAAACACCCAAATTTAATTTGATGTCTTATTCTAAATGTACTTCTTTATGACATAACCTGCATGTAATAGCCTGGTCCTTTAAGGGGGGTGGGGGCGGTGGCAGTGGCGTTTCCCAAAGACCACGGGTCGAGGAGAGACTCACAGTTGAAACCAGAGAGTCAAGTAGAGCATTGTAATTTAGTCTGACCTTGTTGCATATATATTATGCTTTATTTGACAATAATGTCTATTGTTGCTTCAAGCCACACTGAATCAGCCTTAATCTATTACACTGCACTTTTTCATTACTGACTCTTACAGGCCAGGATCACTGATCATTGCTGACTTAGCTGATCTCAGTCATCGCAGGACAGCTAAAATGGTATATGTATCTGATTGCCAAAAAAAAACTCTCACTTATATAGCACATTGCGTGACTTCAGGATGTGTCAAAGTGCTTTACAGCCCAGGAAGTACTTTTGAAACAGAGCCATTGTTGTAATGTAGTAAATGTAGAAGCCAATCAAGTACTACAAGCTCAGCACCAGCAGCATTGTGATAAAGACCAGATAATCTGTTTCCGTGATGCTGACTGAGGGATGAATATTGATCAGGACAACAGAGATAATTCCCCTACTCTTCTTCAAAATGTCCATCAATGAGAAACTTAGAGGCCAGAGTAGATTAAACAAGGAAATGGCAGATGAATTGAACAGATATTTTGCATCAGTCTTCATTACAGAGGAAATAAGTAACAAGCAGTTAGAAATCAGGAAATGGAAGGGAGGGAGGAGCTCAGGAAAATTACAGTCACCAGGGAAGTGGTGCTGGGTAAATTGTTGGAGCCGCAGGCTAACAAATGCTCAGATCCTAATGGGCATCAACCTAGAATCTTAAAAGAAATGGCTAGTGACAAAGTTGATCCAACAGTTCTAATTTTCCAAAACTCTAAATTTGGAGAATGTCCCATTAGATTGGAAGATAGGAAACGTGATATTGAAAAATTGAGGGAGATAGAAAGTAGGAAACTACAGGCTAATTAGCTTAACATCTATCACAGAGAAAATGTTCAAAGCAGGGGACTTGGATAAGTTCAAGGTAATCTGGGAGTAAACATAGTTTTGTGAAAGGGAAATCCTGATTAACCAAATTATTGGTATTCTTTGAGGAAGTAACATGTACTGTGGATAAAGAAGAACCAGAGGATGTACTGTACTTAGATTTTCAGAGGGCTTTTGATAAAGTGTCTCAGAAAAGGTTATTGCATAAAATAATTGCTCATGTTATAAAGGCTAACATATTGACGTGAATAGATGATTGGCTGGTAGCAGAGAGTTGGCATAAATTGATCTTTTTCAGGTTGGCAAAGTGGCATGCCACAGGAACCAGTGCTGGAACCTAATTGTTTACATTTTAGATAAATGACTTGGATGAGGGGATTAAGGTGATGGTTGCGAAATTTGCTGGTGACACAAAGATAGGGAAATAAGTTGTGAAGACAAGGTAAAGATGGCTATAAAAAAGCTATTGATAGGTAAAGTGTTTGGGCAAAGGTATGGCAAATGGAATATAATGTGGGAAAATATGAAATTGCTATTTTGGCAGGAAGATAAAAGAAATGCTTATAATCTAAATGGTGAGAGATTGCAGAGTTCTGAGTTACAGAGGGATCCTTCGTGCATGAATTGCAAAAGACTAGTATGCAGGTACAGCAGGTAATTAGAAAAGCCAATTGGATCCCATCATTTATTATGAGGGCAATTCAATACAAAAATAGGGAAGTTATGTTTCAGTTCTATAGGACAATAGTGAGACCACATCTGGAATACTGTGCTTAGTATTAGTCTTCTTATCAAATGAAGGCTGTAAATGCATTCAAAACAGTACAGGGAAAGTTTACCAAACTAATATCTTGAATAGATGGGTTATCTTATGTGGGAAGATTAGACAAGCTAGGCTTCTACCTGCTGGAGTTTAGAAGAATAAGAGGTGACTTGATCAAAACCTTTAAGATCCTGAGGGGTCATGACAAGGTGGATATGGAGAGGTCATTTCCTCTTGCAGGATAATCTTGAACTAGGCATCACTGTTTAAAAATAAGGGATCACCCATTTAAAATGGAGACGAGGAGAATTTTTTTTCTCTGAGGGAAGTGAGAATTGGGAACTATCTTCCTGAAAATGCAGTGGAAAGAGAGTCTTTGAATATTTTAAGGCAGAGGTGAAGAGATTCATTGTAAGCAAGGAGGTGATAGGTTATTATGAGTCGGCAGGTGCAGTTTTGAGGCGCCTGTCAAACCATTTGTCATATGGCAGAGTAGGTTTGAGGGGCAGAATGGCCTGCTCCTGCTCCTTGTTCATATATTTGTAACAGACAAAGCCTTGGTTCAATATTTCAGCTGAAAGGTGGCATGTCTAAAAGTGCACAGAACTATCTCCATACTGCTGTAGAGTGGCAGCCTAGACCTGTCTGTTCAAATTGCTGAGGTGTTGTATGAGATTTGAGTATCACTGCCAAGGTCATTATTTATTGCCCATCCCTAACTGCCCTTGAGAAGGTGGTGTGTGTTGAGCCACCTTCTTGAACCATTGCAGTCCATGTGGCATAGGTACCCTCACAGTGCTGTTAGAAAGGGAGTTCCAGTATTTTGAATAAGCAAAAGTGAAGAAAAACTGTATTCGTTTTCTTTGCAGTGTCAAATCGAGAGGTTTGTGATTTGGAGGTAGTTGTGTTCCCATGCGTCCGCTGCCCTTTTCTTTCTAGGTGGGAGAGATCACAGATTTCAAGGGTGGTGTTGAATGAGCCCTGATGAGTTATTGCTGTGCATCTTGGCCATGGGGGCAGACTGCTGCCATTGTACATCAGTGGTGTAGGGAGTGAATATTTAAGATGGTGATGAGGTACTGATCAAGCATACAGCTTCGCCCTGGATTATCTTGAATACATTACCTGGAAAGGTAAAGGAAGCAGAATCAACAATAATTTTCCAAGGGGAACCATATAAATATTGAAGTGAAAACATTTACAGTGTTACTGAGAAAGTGAGAAGGAATGGAGTTGCTTTGTTAATTATTTCAAAGAGCCAGCACAGATGAGGCAGAGCAGAATAATCTAATTCTGTGTTGTAGAATTCTGTAAGTCAATCCAGAGGTAGGGAGCTGCATTATAAACACAAGAGGAAAGGATGGCATTTTCTTTTATAATCAAATATTTAGAAATAAAAATAAATGTTAGAGCCATTTTTCATACTGTAAACTACTTTTGCATTCTTGTTCTATCCTCTACAGTTGCGTGTTTGCCTGTTTCAGTCTCTGATTTAGGTGAGATGCTGAAAGATCACCGCATTCACTGTCACAAAGCTATATAACCCATTACTGAATGTATGGACAAAAAAAATTGCATATTTTAGTGATAGTCTCATAGCCTTGCCATATATTTTAATATTCCCTCTGGTCCATGGAGAGAAACGCTTGCAATTCTTTTTGTATTCTTTCATGGGATGTGGGCGACTGCGTCAAGGCCATCATTTGTTGCCCATCTCTAATGGCCCTTGAACTGAGTGGCTTGCAAGACCATTTCACAGTGCAGTTAAGAGTCAACCACTTTGCTGTGAAGCTGGAATCACATCTAGGCCAGACTGCTCAACGATGGCAAAATTTATTTTTCTAAAAGACATTAATGAACCAGTTGGCTTTCTACAACAGTCAATGATAGTTTCATGGTCACTATCACTGAGACTAACTTCACATTCCAGGACAGCACAGTAGCATAGTGGTTAGGCCTGCTGCCTCAGCATCAGGGACCCAGCTTCAATACCAGCCTTGGGTGACAGTAGGTGGTGCAGGCTTGATGGGCTGAATGGTCTTCTGCACTGTAGGGATTATATGATTCTACTTATTAATTTAATGTAAATCCCACCAGCTACAATGATGGGATTTGAACCCACAACCCCCCAAAACATTGGCCTGGGCTCCTGGATTACTAGTTTCATGACATCAGTGAATCATGTTCGTAAGTCACAACCCACTCTCCAGGACCAGACTGACAAATACAAAGCATACTTTGCAGCCAGATGAAGCCATGCCGCAGTCATTTAAAACAGGACAATGTTGGTTGTGTACAGTAACATTACATATTCATTAAACTGTAACTGTTCACAGCCCATTGACTGAACACAATTCTGCGTGCTGCTATACAGTGAACACCAAGCAAAGTTATTGTCATGCATAAAGCCTCTTTTCAGGTGTCATTGCTGAACTGGAATTTGGTCTCCGGAAGTATAAAAGCAAGTCAAGGAGAAATTATAAGAAAGAGGAGAAATATGTCAGAGCAATAAAGCAGTGACCACATCAATCATGGTGAATTAGAGATACAGGTTCAGTCTTCTCTGTCAACGTTCTTGTCAACTTGGAACTATATTATTGCTCCTTCCTTTGTCACTGAATCAAATCCTAGAACTCCCTTCCTAACAGCACTGTGGGTGTTCCAACAGCACATGGAATGTAGAGGTTCAAGAAGGCAGCTCACACCACCTTCTCAAGGGTAAATAGGGATGGGCAATAAATAGCCAATAAAGCACACATCCCATGAATGATTGAAAAGCAAATCAAAATCGTGAACGTTACAAGTTTATTCCGAGTCCCAGGTGCTTGTGAGTATAGAATTAGGAGACTAATGCATGGTTGGAAGATGGTGAAAGTGGGAGGGAGCATTCTATATTCTTGTAATGTTGGGAATGGTCCAGAGGAGGTGAGAACTGTGCAGGCCAGATGGGTTGCATCTTCTCAAAGTCCAATGTCCTAGAGTGCAATCTGCTTGTGCTGAGGAAAAGGTTTAAACTAATTTGTCAGAGACACAGGAAACAGGATGGAACACTGGAAAAGTAAAGCAAAATGCACAAAGGATTGGGAAAGGCTGGTAATACCTTATTATTTCTTACTCCAGTGTTATGTGGGGTCAGACAATGTGCAACCAAAGTAGGGTCTAATCTGGATTTACTGTGTATGTATGTGAATATGCAAAGCATGATAAATATGATTGGTGAGCCGCTGGTACAAATAGAAACATGATCATATGATGTTGTGGTGATAATGTAGACCTGGCTCAAAGAGAGGCCAGGCTAGATACTGAATATTCTTGGATACAAGATGTTCAGAAAAGTTAGAGAAGAAAATAAAGATTAAAGAGAACGTGATGGTGCTGCAGAGAGAGAGGATATCCTTGAGGGGTAAAGGACAAAAATTATTTGCTTAGAGTTAAGAAACTCTAGTAGAAGTTCCATTAGGCTACTGTTTGTCTACTATTGACCACCAATAAGTGGGAAAGATGTAAAGGAAAAAACTTCAAGGAAGTTATAGTTCAAGAATTATGGAGTCAGTTTAATGGGAGACTTAATTATCCTAGCCATAGTAACAGTGTAAAGGATAGAAATGGGTAAAAGTTTCTGAAGAGTGTTCAGAAGATATTTTTGAGCAATATATTTCTGGCCCAACAGATGAGGAGGCATTCCTAAGTCTAATTGTTGGGAAAGTGGTGGGTCAAGTCAGTCAAGAGGATCATTTAGGAAACTGTGATCATAATGTTTAGATGCACTATGGGGAAGGGCAATGAGTAATCCAGAGTAAAAACATTTAATTGGAGGATGCACAATTTAAGTGTTTTGAGAATGGATCTATCCAAGGTAATCCATCAAGATTGGCTGACAAACATTGACCCTTTGTTGGAATGTGTGAAGCAAGGCTCAGCACATTTGTTTAATTAACCCTTTTCTTTGGTTGGGCATTTAAGTTCTATAAAGATGAATGGTTTGCCAAAATATCTATACTTATTTCAGCACATTCCATTCTTTATTCCCAAATATTTTCTTGTTTCAATGGACCAATTAATTTCTTGCATCATGTGGAATAAAAAGAATCCAGAATTCATAACATTTTTTTCAAAAAAGACCCAGGCATTTAGGTGGTTTGGCACTGTCAAATTTACGGGTTTATTATTGGTCTGCTAATATCTGCAACATTTCGCTTTGGCTTCATTCAGGCCCGGCTAGTTTAGTGTGGATGCAATTGGAGACAACATCTTGGGTCAGTCCATGTCTCTATCTGCTCTGCTGCGCTTTTCAATGAGAATTTTGCATCTGTCCTTACCAAGAAAGAAGGTGCTGCCAATGTTATAGTGAAAAAGGAGGCAGCTGAGATACCGGATGGGGTAGAAATTGTTAAAGAGAGGGAGTTAGAATGGTTGGCTATCCTTAATATTGTCAAGTCACCAGAACTGAGTGGGATGCATTGAGAATAAACATAAGAAACATAAGAAATAGGAGCAGGAGTAGGCCATCTAGCCCTTCGAGCCTGCCCCGCCATTCAATAAGATCATGGCTGATCTGTCGCGGCTCAGTTCCACCTTCCCGCCCTCTCCCCATAACCCTTAATCCCCTCTCTTATCAAAAACCCATCAACCCGCGTCTTAAAAATATTTAGCGAGGCAGCCTCCACCACTTCAACGGGCAGAGAATTCCAGAGATTCACCACCCTTTGAGTGAAGAAGTTCCTCCTCAACTCCGTTCTAAACCACCCCCCTTTTATCTTGAGGCTGTGCCCCCTAGTCCTACTGTCTTTTTTGAGCGGGAAGAGTCTCTCCACCTCTATCCTATCCATCCCATTCGTCATCTTATACGTCTCAATGAGATCTCCCCTCATTCTTCTAAACTCTAACGAGTACAAGCCTAGTTTATTCAGCCTCTCCTCATAGCTCAACCCCCTAATACTAAGGGAATTAAAGGAAGAAACACTTAATCTTCTGATCCTCCTTAGATAATGAGGTGTTACCAAAAGCCTGGAAAATTGAAAATGTTACAGTCTTGTTCAAAACAACTAGTTATCTTAACCTTGGTGGTGGGAAAGCTTTTTCAAACAATAATCTGTGAAAAAAAAAGCAGTCACTTGGACAGGTGTGGAATAGTTAAGGAAAAGGATTATGGTAAAGGCAAATCATGTTTAACTAACTTGATATGAGCATTTTGACTTAAAACAGAATGAGACTAATGCGGTTGAAGTGGTTTATCTGGACTTCAGGAGATGTTGATAAAGTGCAACATAATAATGTCAGCAAAGTTGAAGCTCATGGAATAAGAGGGATTGGGCAGCATGGATCTGAAGTTGGCTATGTGGAAAACAAAGAGTAGTAGTGAACATTTGTTGTTTAGACTGGGGTTTCCCAGCAGTCAGAATGAGGCCCATTGCTTTCTTGATCTATATTAATGACCAGTTTGGGGTAGACAGGGCACAACCTGAAAAACTACAGAAACAAAAGTTTGAAGTTTAGTTCTAGAATCATAAAATGGTTATAGCACAGAAGGAGGCCATTTGGCACACAATGTCTGTCCACGTCCTTTGCAAGACCAATTAACCTAGTGCATTCTTCTGCCTTTTACCCATAGCCCTGCAAAATGTTCATTTTCAGACAATGATTCAATTCTCTTTTGAAAGTCATGCCTATCTCCAGCACACACTCAGACCGTGCATTCCAGATCCCAGTTGCTCACTGCATAATAAAGATGTTTCTCCTGTCTCTCTTGCTTCTTTTGCCAATCACCTTACATCAGTATCCTCTGGTTCCTGCTCCTTCAATTAATGGGAACAATTTCTCCAAATCTATTCTGTCTGGACCCCGCATAATTTTGAATATCTCCATCAAGCCTCCCCCAAAGAAGAACAATGTATGTTTCTCCAATCTATGTCACTAAAAGTTACCTGTCCCTGAAATCACTCTTATGAATCATGTTGTAGGACAATATTGAGGATTGTGTCTTTTATATTTTAATTTGTATGTCCGTTCATATTTTATTTAATTTGCGGATAATACATGTAGGGCTACATAGAGCAAGCCCAGCATGCCAGGCCTCACCAGAGGGAAGGAAAGGGTTAACGTAGTCAGCAAGAGGTCTGCTTTGCAACAGATAATGATTAACGCATGCTATCAACTTCTGATGTGCAGGAGATCGCTCGGAATTATCACGACAATGGGAGAACCGGCACTAAGACAGCCAGGCTCCATATAATCTAGGAGAGCATAGTCTTCCATAAAACACGATCATCTAGTGGAAGGGGATAACGACCAACACATCAGTGCAAATCAGTTGGGCAAATACAATGCTTTGACATTATAATCGGGTAAATGGAACTGCCCAAGAAACTGATTAACAAAATTGTACTGAACAATGCAGTTTTGCACAACGAGATTAAAAGGATCATTTTTCATCCAACTCGAGGGATTAATATGCTAATATAAACCTTTTTGATTTGAAACAGTATATTAATCTGTACCAATGTACCAGGGGCAGAGAGGACTCACAGGCACCCTGAGATTTCAGGCCCGAGTTCAGCTCCCCTTTATACATATGGAATAAAAACTTTTCTTGAAGCTAGACAAGGTCTCCAAGGCTCGACTCATTTTATTTCCGTCCTACAATTGGCGCTGCAGAGCAGGGTACTGTACTATGTGGCCCCTTGTGGCGACTATGTGGCCCCAAGTCGGTTGAGAACATTTATTTTACCACCCATAGTTAGGGGAGTGATTCCTCACTCATCATTGGCCAGCTGTAAGTCGCG
This sequence comes from Carcharhinus amblyrhynchos, assembly GCF_965287045.1. Classification (NCBI taxonomy): domain Eukaryota; kingdom Metazoa; phylum Chordata; class Chondrichthyes; order Carcharhiniformes; family Carcharhinidae; genus Carcharhinus; species Carcharhinus amblyrhynchos. The sequence continues at coordinate 79,763,341 of NC_137326.1, read as the reverse complement.
GTACTAAAAGAACTATATGGAGGAAGAGTCTGACTATGTGAGCTTGAAGGAACTCAAAAGGTAATACCGCATGGCAGGGCATACAACTGTTAAGAAAACTTAAGTAAGAAGTTTTAGCGAAGTTTGCACATAAAACCCATGCTGGGAAAAAACGCGGAGAATGGATTGAAGAGTCTCGCTTACAGTAAGGAGGAGTAGCCACGATGGAGGACTCTGCGAGAGGGTAGAGCCCCAAAGAAGGATTCCGCGAGAGTAGAGAGCCATGCCGGGGGAAAAGCGTAGGTAGAAAGTATTGAAGGCTCTTGCTCACAATGGGGAGGAGTAGCTGCCACGGAGGATTCTGCAAGAGGGTAGAACTGCAGGAGGAAAAAAAGCCGCAAGAGGAGAGGGAGTGCAAAAGTGGCTGGGTGTAATAAAACAGGTGCTGGTACAGGGGATTTACAATGGGGACCCGAGGGATCTATTGTACAAACTATAGTTGATCATAATATAAAATTGAGTAAGAAAATGAGGGGAAAAAGATTTAATTCAGGTGCGTCTGAATAAAAAAATCAAGAACAACATGAAACGAGAGTTGCAGTTTTAAGATATGCACTTGAGGAGGAGAGGAAAAGACAGCAGACGATTCATAGGGACAGTAATCACCAACAGAACAATGACAAGAGTCAAACTGGAGTAGAGAAAATGAGCTCCATTTGCTGAGAGAGAGCACTTCATTCTGATTATTTGCCAGTAGCTTCAAAAGATTCCCACTGATTTTTAGAAATTCCCATTCAGAAGTGCCAGCAGGATTTTGTGCCATATTTTCCAATTGAAACCTGAGATTGCCTGATATATTCCAATTGTTCTGTAAGGCTTAAGGTACAGTTTAAAACTGCTGGAAGGTGAGGAGATGAATTGGCCAAACACAGCTTAATTATTTTGAACCACACTTTCTTTATATAAAACAACACCTACAAAAGCATTGTTTCAGAACAGCCCACCTTTGACCTTTTTATAGGTTGTGAAGTTTAAACTTGTCAAAAGCATTGTGAAATTGTCACGTTAATCAAGTAGTTGAGATTTCAAAAACAAACTACGTTGTTTCCTTAATTAATAGTCTGCTTCGCACATCCTAGTTTCACACAAAGTTTTTTTTTACTTTCTAGGAAGCCAACAATCAGCTAATGGGTCTGAAGCTTTGTCATGTATTTTTGTTTGTCTCACATTAGAGCAGGTAGGCCCCCCCAGAGTCATGGTATATTTTTCCTGCGTGCTAATTTACCAAACTAACATGAAGACCAACCTTATGAGGTTTGATCCGTTTAATGGGATAGAAAGTTTCAATGTAGTGGCAATGTGCACAGCAGAAGAACAGTTGCTCTCTTCCCTCCAACCTGTAATACATTTTGTTTGTTGCAATATGAATGTCCTCAATAAACTATACCCTAAACACTTTGATAGAACTTATGCCAATTGTTTGAATATGTACATTCCTCTGGTACATTAATAGTCCAAAGATTGAGGTATTAGTTTTTTTATGAACTACTGGATATTTATTTTTCCTCCGCACAGCACTTGTGCCTCTGTTGTTTCACTAACAATGAAGGTAAATTCAGCTCTTCATTCTCAAAGAGAGTGGCATTGAAACAGGGCAGGATCAGAGAGAAGGATGGGGCATCGAGCCCAACCACAGAGACCAAACATAGGCGGACTTTTCTGGACTGCTCAACCAGAACAGTGGCTAGAACACTAGCAGAGGAAATGATACTGTGATGGAGTGTCTCACTGCGGCTAAGGCTTAGATCAAGGTTCCCACTTTGCAGGAAAGTAATGAAGCAGACTTGTGACCTGCTGGGAATCAAGCAGCCGTTCCATGTCCCATACCACCTGCAGAGTTCAGGGATGATAAGAAGAATGAACAGGAATCTTAAGAGCAGTCTGATAAAGGCCTTAATGGAAACAGGACAGGGTTGGGTAAAAGTCGTGCCCGCTATATTGATGAAACTGTGTGCAATCCCAGCTAGAGGGACAGGACTGACGCCCTTTGAACTAATGACTGGGAGAGCCATGGCGTTTCCCGAGGATGTAGTAATCGGGAATGCAGAGGTCTATAATGCAAGGGAGAGTCTGTTCAATTTTGTCCAGCACCTGGCTGTACAACTGCATTGTTTAAAAGAGGAGGTGGTACATACGCAGAGAATTAGGGACTATGAAAGAGAGAAGAAAATTATCCGAATTCATAACCCCAAGATGGGGGATAAGGTAATGGTCAAAGTTCTTTCTGAACGAGCAGGTCTGCAGCCCCGATGGGTAAGACCCTTTGAGGTGATTGTTTCAAGGGACACGTGCGCCTTGGTAGATATGAAAGGTTCGCCGAGGTGGAAACATTATACACAATTAAAACTGCATAAATAACCTAAGGAGACCTAACCTTCCCCTGACTGGTGGGGATAATGTTACCCTTTCTCCCCAGATTCATACTTTTGTTGGTGAGCCAGACGGGGACTCCACGGTCCCCGTGGAGGGGGACACCTGCCTTCATCCTGGACAATATGTCCAGCTCCCCGTGTGGGCTGGGGGGGAGGTGGTGGTGGAGAGAGAGACAGGCGAATGGATTAAGAAGATGAACACTTGGATTTCAGACCAAGTGACCTGCTAATTATTGGACGCAAGTGATCATGCCAGTATGGAGAAAAACCATGCTAAAATGCACTATCTACGTGCCCCTTGAAAGACCGGAATAGAACATAGAACACCACAGCACAAACAGGCCCTTCGGCCCACAAGTTGCGCTGATCATATCCCAACCTACCAGACCTATCTATAACCCTCAATCCCATTAAATCCCATGTACTCATCCAGAAGTCTCTTAAAAGACCCCAGCGAGTTTGCTTCCACCACCACCGATGGCAGCCGATTCCATTCACTCACCACCCTCTGAGTGAAAAACTTACGTCTCCTCTGTTACTACTCCACAGCACCTTAAACCTGTGTTCTCTCGTAGCGACCATTTCAGCCCTGGGAAATAGCCTCTGAGAATCCACCCTACCTATGCCTCTCAACATCTTATAAACCTCTATCAGGTCATCTCTCATCCTTTGTCTCTCCAGGGAGAAAAGACCTAGCTCCCTCAACCTATCCTCATAAGGCATGCCACCCAATCCAGGCAACATCCTTGTAAATCTCCTCTGCACCCTCTCAATAGCTTCCACATCCTTCCTATAGTGAGGCGACCAGAACTGTGCACAGTCCTCCAAGTGGGGTCTGACAAGGGTCTTATAAAGTTGCAGCATTATCTCCCGACTCCTAAATTCAATCCCTCGATTGATGAAGGATAGTACACCATACTCCTTTTTGACCACATCCTCCACCTGCAAAGTGGATTTAAGAGTCCTATGAACCCAGATCCCAAGGTACTTTTGCTCCTCAACACTGCTAAAAGGCCTACCCTTGATATTATACTCCTTCATCCCATTGGACCTGCCAAAATGGACCACTACACATTTATCCGCGTTGAAGTCCATCTGCCACTTCTCCGCCCAGTCTTGCATCCTGTAATGATCCTGCAAAGTCCACATGCATATTCACTCATGGCCTACCAGACCACCACCATGGGTGTACGGAGGCTGAGGAAGGTGATTGCGATTTGGCACAGCTCACACTGCTTCAGCAAGTCTGTGATGTCAGTCAAGATTGGCCCATCAGATGTAACTCCTAGTCAGCATTTTCATTTTTGATTTTCCAGTGGCCATTATATAGTTCCGTGAATATTAACATAAGAACATAAGAAATAGGAGCAGGAGGAAGCCATCTAGCCCTTCGAGCCCGCCCTGCCATTCAATAAGATCATGACTGATCTGAAATGGGTCAGTTCCACTTTCCCGCTTTCTCCCCATAACCCTTAACTCTCTTGTCTGTCAAAAACTGATCTACCCATGACTTAAATATATTTAGCGAGGTAGCCTCCACCACGTCAACGGGCAGAGAATTTCAGAGATTCACCACCCTTTGAGTGAAGAAGTTCCTCCTTAACTCTGATCTAAACTGCCTCCCCCCTTACCTTGAGGCTGTGCCCTCTAGTCCTGAATATTGGACGTTATCCTGGTGGCAGAAGAATTACTCAGGACCCTAAAAGAATGATCCCTGTCCTGAACACAAAGTTTGTCTTTCTTGATAAGTTGGGTTACATTTCTTTGAATGTTCATCCTTGGAATCCGCTGTGTAGGATCATGTGCTTTATTTTAGATGAGGTTGGATTGCTTAAAGTTTATCTATTAATGTCACTAGTAGGCTTACATTAACACTACAATGAAGCTACTGTGAAACTAACATTTTGGGTCCAGGCCTTAATCTGCCTTGCAGACTCTATCAAAGTCTCCAAACAATTTAGAGTCATCTTCCAATGCTGGTAAAGGAGTGAGGCTTTTGGGCAACAGGAGGTGACTCCGTATCAGCATTGACTATCTGGATTCCAGATTGGTGTTCTTGAAGATATTCATAGGCTGCCAGTAACAAGGCCCAGCACTGTACCTCAGCACAGGCAATGGGGGATTGTCTTATCCTCTTTGAAAAGGCCAACTAATTTACATTAAGTTTATGGTTGGTAACTATAAAAAAACCTTCAGCATTGGACGTACTGATGGAATCTTTTCACGCCAAATACGACCACCAACCATTCTTTCTCAACCTAAAAATTCCTTCGCTCTACATCCAAAAGGGTCCTGGAGCCATACGGGATGGACACCGATTAGGATCAAAGACCCAGACTACGGATGGGCTGACACGGATGCTATGACACACTCCACAGGATGGCACTTCGTGTATGAACTGCGAAGGGGTCACTGGTTCCCCACACCTTCTGAAATGGGACTAAAAACAGAAAGGGATTCAGAGGGACATTCAGTTATTAGGAGGATATATGATGCACATATGGGGTTGGTTATGTGGGCTTATACATGTAATACTACAAAGCCAGGACAGGGAGGATATTCTGTCCATATTTAAATTTAAAAGAGGGATGGGCTGATCTCCCTCCCTTTGTATAGGAACCCGGCCTTGAGGATCAGTATTGTCAGGAATACTGTACCCATGTAATAAGTAGATTCAGGTGTAGGAAGATTAGATGTTATAACCTTAGTACTTGTGGATATCAGAAGCCTACACAATGCCCTCAATTGGCTGATCTCTTCTCAGACAGACAAAACCCTACTAAGGGAACCAATAGGAACCAAGAGCAAGTCATCACCCCAAAGGCTGAAGTCCTCTCTGTGTTAGACTGCATCTGGTAGTTATATAGTCAACATGTAAAGGCTGGAGCGCTGGTCCAGGCAGCCATGGGCTGTAACCGCCTATATATAGTTTCTTGTTGTCAATAAGTACCTTTTCTTCCGAACAAAGTCTCTAGCCTCTTCACAAAATCCAAAGCATGTCACACTCTTACAAACGTCTTGCTTATAACCTGTGGAACCTCATCCTACCACAGCTGAGGAAGTTTATTCAGTCAGCAGCAAGTTTCACAGGGATACCATCCACCAGACCAGGGGTGGAGACTGAATCTGTAAATCTCTCGGTTTTTCATGAAATTAAGCCAGAAGTGTCAGGTACTGAAGGCACCGGTGCAGACAGTGACCATCCACATGAAGAGCTGCTGGACCTAAATGACTTTTTTTCAAAAGAAAGTAATAAGGAAGAAACCATTGCAGCATTGAGGAATCTCTGGATGATCAGGGACCACGTGAAGTCCCTGATGCCTTTTTTGAGGATTCAGTTGTGGCTGAGCAGCACTCAGATCTTTGTTCCACTGAACCACCATTATATTGTCTAGTCTATTTCTCATTAGTTTCAAAGTTTATTTATTAATGTCTCAAGTAGGTTTACATTAACACTGAATGGAATCACTGTGAAAATCCCCTAGTTGCCACACTCCGGTCAGAACCTGTTCGGGTCCACTGTGGGAGAATTTAGCATGGCCAGTGCACTTAACCAGCATGTCTTTTGGACTGTAGGAGGAAACTGGAGCACCTGGAGGAAACCCACACAGATATAGGGAGAACATGCAGACCCTGCACTGTGACCCAAGGTCAGAATCAAACTCAGGTCCTGGTGCTATGCAGCACCACTATTAACCACTGTGCCACCCATTAAAAGCCCATTAAGAGTCTTCCAGAGAGTATGCATTGGCTGACTCCATGCCAGTGTCCATAGATGTTCATACTGCTAAGGAGATGGTACGTTCCAAGGATGGAAGTCAGTTAGCATCCAGTTGAAGTTTTCTTCTCTCTATGTCAACACAGAAGGTGCAGCAGAACCTTTAGCACTTCTGAAGCTCCAGAATCCTGTATAGCAATCTTGCCTCTAAATTAATAAGCAGGAAATTCATCTTCATTTCATCATTGAAATTGAAGTCTCCATAACCTCAGCAATTCTTCCCTTTACGCAGAGTGGAGAGGCCTTGCACAGATGAAAATGTAGTGTTCATAGGATCACAGAATCATACAATCCCTACAATGCAGAAGGAGGCCATTTGGGCCATTGAGTCTGCACCAACCACAATCCCATCCTTGCTCTATTCCCGTAACCCCACATATTTACCCTGTTAATCCCCTGATACTAGGGTCAATTTAGCATGGCCCATCCACTTAACCTGCACATCTTTGGATTGTGGGAGGAAACTGGAGCACCCGGAGGAAACCCACGCAGGCACAAGGAGAATGTGCAGACTCCACACAGACAGTGACCCAAGGCCGGAATTGAACTCGGGTCCCTGGCGCTGTGTGACAGCAGTGCTAACCACTATACCACCATGCAGCCCCTAATGTTCTTATCGTTGCCTACAGAAAGTAAACAACCCTTCCGAAATATCACCCGGAAATCACCTCTTCATCTTTTCTTTAAAGGCTGACAGGAAATTTGTCACTTTTTCCTTCATCATTTATGTTCATTGAAATCTTAGATTTTAAAACTTTTCCAGCCTTCCATGCAACAGTGAATGTGTCAGTTTTCCCAGAAATTGAAGATCATTCCTCTTCTGAAGCTGTTTTCTGTGGATGCCTTAAGGGAGCAGCAGGTTCCTCAGAGTGTCCTCATTTCTTCTCTTCTACTCCCAGACAGTCCAATGATTGATGATATTCTGTCTTGGATCAGTCTTGTGTTGGAAAGAACTCATTGTCCTTACAGTTCAGTCATTCTGAATCCTACAGCCTGCTTCTCAGCTGTGCTGCTGAACTGATTTCCCATTCTAATGATGGTGTCCTCCAGTATGAGGTATCCCTTATATCTCCAAGGTATCTTCCCTAAGAGCCAAGAATACTGTGGGTGGTGCAGGGTGCGGGGTAGAATAGACTGTTACGTAAATATTCAAAAGCGAATGTCATGTAAGTAATTAAAGATATATGGTAGGGAGAAAGAATGTAGTATAGCAAATTAACAAATGGAATATGTTAAGGTTTTTTTTATTCATTTGTGGGACCTGGGCATCGGTGGCAGGACAGAATTTACTGTCCATTCCTAGTTACCCTTGAGAAGGTGATGGTGGGCTGCCTTCTTGAATTGTTGATACAGATAAGTGGCTTGTTAGCCAATTTCAGAGGACATTTGAGAATCAACTACATTGCTGTGGCCCTGGAGTCACATGTAGGCCAGGCCGGGTAAGGACGACAGATTTTCTTCCTTAAAGGACAATAATGAACCAGATGGGTTGTTCTGACAATTAACAACGGTTTCATGATCATCAGTAGATTCTGAATTCCAATGAATTCAAATTCTACCATAAGCTGTGGCAGGAGTCGAACCCAGGTCCCCAAAAAATTAACTGAGTTTCTGGATTAATAGTCCAACAATAACACCACTAGGCCATCGCCTGATGATGTAGCATTGATAGATTAGACTTTCTTTGAGATTAAACATGCCCAGGAGCAATGTGGATATTCTGTAACCTGTTTTTAAGTGCAATGCTAATAATCAGCGTATGACTATAATCCGTCCAGTACTTGAGTACCATGTCTCGAGGCAACAAATGAGAAGTATCACCTCAAATTAGGGAAGTGTAGGGAATTGCATGCAGCACACACCACCCTCCCACTACACCTCCTTCTTATCTTTGTTCATATAGGCCTTTAAAAGTATTCTGCCCACTCTCTCTTAACTACCCACATGAACCATGCGGGCAGCACAATATTCAAGTCAATGGACCCTTTATTATTTATTTACATATGGTAGGTAGGCTGCTGAACTTGGTACCTGGCCACCCAACATATTTCAGAGGTGAGCTTGGGGTGAGCAGGCAGAGTCAGCTAGCCACTTGGTCTATTTTATGTGCCACCAAGCAAACCATCCCCCTCCCCACACCCCCAACATGCTGGAAACAGCCCTGGCGGGGACACATATAATCTAGGCCAGTATATACACATGTAGGAAGTTTTATAAAATAAATTGTCGATTTTTGAATCATCCTCTATCAGAGATAGAAAAATCAGGTAAATACAGAACACAAAAACACTAAGTCATGTGAACCATCTGCAAGAGACTTCAAGAGGAGATCCCTGGGGAGGAGGATTGGAATTAGGATGTCAGGTGAGGATAGGGTTCAGGTGTGATATTCCCTATAGTCAAATGACCTCCTGATATTCAATGTCAAGATTTGTACATAAAGAATGGTCACTTGGATAAGGCTCTTGGAAACATATTCCATCTGGGGATGCATCGAGCAGCAACAGAATGTACCCACAGCTCACCTCACTGACAGCTGCCAACAGAGTGTTTGTGAGCTTGTGAGTGCAGCCTTCCTCTTTTTGGACAGAAGTTTGAATTTAGTGGCTTCTCTGGGGGATCTACAATGTCAGTGAGCCAGCAGACCTGAAGGAACAATCAGTTTGAATAATCTTCACAGACACACGCAAATAAAAAAGCAGGGAGCAAAGAAAGAGCAGGAAATATCAATTATCTTTGAAGCATTCTACGGAAAATAAAGTTTGGAACATAAATGTAGGATTATAAGAAACATAACAGCAAAAAGCAACAGCCCTTTTTTTGTAAAATCTGTAACATTAATTTTCTTTTGAGAAAATGACATGCCACTGTTAAATGAATTTTTCAGGGCCAAAGGGGCTGTTTAGGAGTATTTCTGACTCATTAAAACCTTCTGATTAAATAAGGCTCAAATTTTTCTAAAATCTTTGGTTCAATAAGGATGGGTAATGATTTCTGGGGTGCCACGGTGACACAGTGGTTCACACTGCTGCCTTACAGCACCAAGCACTTGGGTTCAATTCCTGGCTTTGGCCACTGTGTGTGTGGAGTTTGCATATTTTCCCCATGTCAGTATGGGCTTCCTCTGGGTGCTCCAGTTTCCTCCCACAGTCCAAAGGTATGCAAGTTAGGTTGACTGGCCATGCTAAATTGTCCCTTAGTGTCCTGGGATGTGTAGGTTAGAGGCATTAGTGGAGTAAATTGTAGGGATAGGGTCTGGGGCAGGATTGTTGTCGGTGCAGACTAGATGGCCTCCTTCTTGACTGGAGTTTCTCCGATGATTTAAACTCATACCATGGCAGTAATCACTGCACAGAATCCTTGGCAAGGATTGCAGCATAGCACAGCCTGTGGAGGAGTAGGGCCCCAAAAGAGGCAGCACTCTGAAAGCTAGCGGCATGCACTACAAAATAAACCTGTTGGACTTTAACCTGGTTTTGTGAGACTTCTTATTGTGCTTATCCCAGTCCAACGCCGGCATCTCCACATCGAGGAGTAGGGCAGCAGCGATTTCTGTATTGAACTGCGTGCAGGGGTATAAGAGATTGTTATCAGCTTTGCACTGTAATAATGGTGAACAACTCACACTGCAAAATACAGGTTCCCAAAAAATCTTTGGGAAAGATGAGTTGGAGGAGATGGGACACATTCAAAAGTAAACAATTGCAGTAAAAGTTTGGAGGTTCATTGTATTATGTCATCTTTTGTGTAAATACACTAGACAACAACACAAATCAATTGCATGCAAAATCCTTCTCTTATATTAAATCTTAATTAGGTGCACAACACAGATCCTGTGATTGAATTTGAGATTTTAACCATGTTGTGAGGCATAATCTATTTTCTTTCTACATTACAACAAATGAATTCATATGCCAATCTTGCAAAGTTAAAAGTGGGTAAGTGTTCCCTAGCTAACCATGACCAGGTTGCAGTAACCCTTTTAAACAAGTAATCCTACAGTGCAGAAGGAAGCCATTCAGCCCATCAAGTCTGCACCAATCACAATCCCCATTCCCATAACCTTACTTTAGTTAGTCCCCTGATACTAAAGGGAAACTTAACACAGCCAATCATAAGGTGGTCAAAGGGGAGAGATTACTAGTGGTGATTTAACCTGAGGATTGCCATACTTCAGGCAAGATTGAGTGGGCAGGGTCTTTGTGAATAACCACTGCCAGTACAGGAATTGAATCTGCGCTGTTGGCATCATTCTGCATTACTAACTTGTAATCCAAGCTAAAAACTTGTTAGCCTTATTAACTCAGGCATGTTATGCAGTGAGAAGGACAAAGGGTCAGGTGTAGGTCCAACACAACTTTATTGAACGTTTTATCAAGGAAAGACAATATCTATCAGGCTCTACTATTGTACTTAAATTCTATCAAACTCTATCAATCGCTTCAAGGCCTCTTCAAGTAAACAATCTTAAGTCAGTAAATAAACGGTCTCAAAATTAAACCAGCTATCTTTATCTGATATACACTTCCAGGATTCATTACACTCTCCACATATGTCCAATGGAACTGTGGAAAAATGGCAACACAGATGGCCAAGGTGATTAAGAAGGCAAATCTCATGCTTGCCTTCATCGGCTGGGGCATTGGGTACAGGAGTTGGGAAATCACGTTGCAGCTATATAAAACCTTGGTTAGGCCGCATTTGGAGTATTGCGTGCGGTTCTGGTCACCACTCTAACAGCAGGAAATGGAAATTTTGGAGAGAGTACAAAGAAGGTTCACCAGGATTTTGCCTGGTATCAAGGGTGTTGGCTATGAGGAGAGGTTGAATAAACTAGGATTATTTTCAGTGGAAAGACGAAGGCTGAGGGGAGAGCTGATAGTGGTCTACAAATTTTTGTGATGCATAGACAGGGTGGCGAGTCAGAGGCTTTTTCCAAGGGTGGAAGTGTCAATTACAAGACGGCTCAGGTCCAAAGTGAGAGGAAAGTTTAAGGGAGATGTGCGGGAGAAGTTTTTCACACAGAGAGCGGTGGGTGCCTGGAAGGTGCAACCAGAGGAGTTGGTGGAAGCAGGCACATTAGCAACATTTAAGAGGCATCTGAATGGTAAATAAATAGGGAGGAAATAGAGGGATATGGACCAAGTAAGGGCAGAAGAGCTTTTCTTTCATTTAATTAGGGCATTGTGATTGGCATAGGCTTGGAGGGCCGAAGGGCTCTTCCTGTGCTGTACTTGTCTTTGTTCTTTGTTCTTTTGTCCTTATCACTGTATTTGAACTATTTGTTTGCAAAGACTGTTAATACCCATTCAATGAGGCTAGAACAGGAGGTTCTTTGGTTTTTGAGGATTGGATGCTTCAGGATCTGTTGGATGCTTCAGGATTGATTTGGGTTTTCTCTTCATCTTGGGCTAGTTCTGGTCTTCGGGTCGTCTCACTGGGGTAATCTTCTTGGTCTGGTCAGTCTGATGATGCTTGCCGTGAGGTATAAGGAGCTGAGGATGTTGTGCTGCATGGCTGCCAGTTGAGGATGCTCCCTGGAGAAGCCATTGAAGAAGATGCAAGAAGTAGAGAGAGCTGAGTCTCCAGACTGCCCCTTTTATCCCATTCTTCATGCCCTTCTCAAAGATTCTGTGGCCTCTGTTCAATATTGGCCTTGTGTGGGGGCAGGAAGATCAAATTTCCATATTTGGAGGCCACAGAACATGGTTTTGATCTTTCCAATGTCAAATACTGTCCATTCACACTATGCCTCTGGCCTCCTACTGAGTTGTATGCCAACAAGTCTACCTAACATTCTCCTAACAAAGCAGATTCACTGGAGTTATAATCAGTGATTCATTCTGAAACAACGTTAGCACCTGGCAGTTCCAGACCTGTCTGGTTTCAATGGGAAATTGATTGTCCAAGACTTGGTTGCGTGAAAACTATCTGTTCCAGCTCTGCAGTTTGTAAATTGCAGAGTCTGGCTAGTTTTAAACTTGGTTTCCACATTTCAAATTTTTATCCATGCTCATGAAAACTATTAAAATATTTCTGTAACAATCCTGGACCACACATTGCACATCTTCTATAGTCAAGGCTCTTTTATAATCGGCTCATAATCCGTTCAGTCATTGCTGCTTAGACATGGAGTTCCATTAAAGTTGTTCCTCAGAGGAGCAAAGCAGATAATAAGAGATATGTTTCTTGTAGCAATTTTAGGAATATTTGTTCCGCCTTATCATCTTTGATTCAGGAACCTTTGTCTCTCTCATAGGAGTGTGCCAATGCTGCTCGACATCTATAAATGTAGTCACGTGGCCCCTTGTGGTCTGAAATGGATATCATCGGTAAGATGTTCCAGCCTCTCAGCCATGTTTCTCTTGGTGATAGGAGGTGGCATGTCATTCACTGGTGGCAGGGTTCTCTGGTCCCACTGTTGTCAATGGCATTTCCCATTGAAACCACCACAGGCCATCTGGAAACCCATGGGTGGTGGTGCACTGTCGGCGGGATCAGAGAATTACCCAGTGAATCCCATTCTATATCTTTCACATGGATCCTTATTGCACTTCTGCTGCCTGCCACTAGGCAAAATGTAAATCCTTCATTGAAAAGGGCTAGGAACAAATTATTTTACTTGCAATAAAATTGTCATGTTTCAAGAATACAGTTCAACACCACCTTCTCAAGGGCAATGAAGGATGGGTAATAGAAATCCTGGCCTAGCCAGCGGAATCCATGTCTCATGAAAGAACAATTTAAAAAGTAAATGATCGTTCTAATCAAAACATACATTCTTACTTGAAATTCGGTCTTGCAAATAAAAATGATAATTATTCAACATCATTTAAGTTTAACAGGACAACAGAATTTTTCCCATTTGTGTTTTGATCTTGCCTAACATTTAAGATAAATCAGTTTTCTCATCAGTCAGAGCTTCATTCCCAGAAGTCAAATGGACGGAATGAATTGGCAAGATTGGATGGTGTTTATTTTAATGCAAGGAGTCTGACAAACAAGACAGGTAATTGAGGGCACTGATTTAAACATGGGGGTGTGATGCCATTGCTGTCACTGAGACATGATGAGAGAGAGGTAGAGTTAGCAGCACAATATTCCAGGATATGGGATCTTCATGGCATAGGGAAGGAGGTAAAAATTGTCGCAATTTTGATCAGGCAATCAATTATAGCAGAAGGGAGGAACAACATCTTAGAAGGCTCTATAAATGAAGCAATAAGGGTAGTCCTTAACAAAACAAAAAAAGGCAATCATATTGCTTAGAATGTTCGATAGGCCCCCGATATTGAGGGATGTACAGCATAGGATAAAGAGAAAAAGGGAGGCTTGTGGAAAATATTTAGGGCTCAAAACAGCAGAAGCCCAAGTGGAATATATAATGTGCAAGGGGGAATTTAGAAAGGAAATTAGGAGAGCAAAAAAAGGAGACATGAAAGGACACTGGCAGGTAAAATAAAAATAATTCCTAAATTGTGTTACAAGTACATTAAGGGTAAAAGGATAATTAGGGAAATAGTGGGGTCCATTAAGGGCCACAGTGACAATGTGTGTGTGGAGGCAGAGGATGTAGGTAAGATTCTAATTTCCAATTCCTCTTTGGCCACGGGAGAGGTACCAGGGACTGGAGGACAGCCATTATGATAACATTATTTGAGGAGGCAATTTTCCTGAAAAATCCAGGAAACTACAGGTCAGTCTGGCCTCAGGGAAATGATTGAAAGCAATTCTGAGAGACAGCATTAATCTGCATTTGGAGAGGCAGGGATTAATCAAGAATGGTCAGCATGATTTTGATAAGGGGAGTTCATGCTTGACCAACTTGATTGAGTTCTTTGAAGAGGTGACCAGGTGTGTAGATGAGGACAGTGCATTTGACATTGGCTTTGGATAAGGTCTCATATGGGAGATTGATAGCAAAGGTAAGAGCACATGAGATCTAAGGGAATTTGACAAATTGAATCCAAAATTAGCTGAGTGGTAAGGAACAGAGCATGATGGTCGAGGGATGTTTTTTCAGCTCGAAGACTGTGTCCAAAGGAGCCCTGATGTGGGTATGCCGGCGTTGGACTGGCGTAAACACAGTGAAAAGTCTGACAACACCAGGTTTTAGTCCAACCTATTTATTTGATAACATACTCACAAGCTTTCGGGTTAGTCCCTTCGTCAGGTGAATGGAGAGTTCTGGCCTCAGACAGAGCATATAAAGCACAGACAGCTTAGAGATTACTGATTAGAATGCGAATCCTTACACCTAACCTGCTGTTCAAGACCTGAAGTGGCTGATAATGTGAGTGGAAGGAGCACTGATCACAGTTTAAAGAGATGTGTATTGTCTCCAGACAGTACAGTAAGTGAGGTTTTGCAAACCCAGGCAAGTCACGGGGGTTACAGATAGTGCGACATGAACCCAAGATCCCTGTTGAGACTGTCCTCATGTGTGCGGAACTTGGCTATCAGTCTCTGTTCAGCGACTCTGCGCTGTCGTGTGTCGTGAAGGCCACCTTGGAGAATGCTTACCCGAAGGTCAGAGGCTGAATGCCCGTGACCACTGAAGTGTTCGCCAACAGGAAGGGAACAGTCTTGCCTGGTGACTGTCGAGCGATGTTCATTCATCCGTTGTCGTAGCGTCTGCATGGTCTCCCCAATGTACCATGCTTCGGGACATCCTTTCTTGCAACGTATCAGGTAGACAATGTTGGCCGAGTTGCAAGAGTATTTACCATGTACCTGGTGGATGGTATTCTCACGTGTGATGATGGTATCCATGTCGATGATCCGGCATGTCTTGCAGAGGTTGCTGTGGCAGGGTTGTGTGGTATTGTGGTCACTGTTCTCCTGAAGGCTGGGTAGTTTGCTGCGAACGATGGTCTGTTTGAGGTTGTGTGGTTGTCTGAAAGCAAGAAGTGGGGGTGTGGGGATAGCCCTGGCGAGATGTTCGTCTTCATCAATGATATGTTGAAGACTCCGGAGAAGATGTTGTAGCTTCTCCGCTCCGGGGAAGTACTGGACAACGAAGGGTACTCTGTCCACTGTGTCCCGTGTTCCCTTCCTGTTGGCGAACACTTCAGTGGTCACGGGCATTCAGCCTCTGACCTTCGGGTAAGCATTCTCCAAGGCGGCCTTCACGACACACGACAGCGCAGAGTCGCTGAACAGAGACTGATAGCCAAGTTCCGCACACATGAGGACGGTCTCAACAGGGATCTTGGGTTCATGTCGCACTATCTGTAACCCCCGTGACTTGCCTGGGTTTGCAAAACCTCACTTACTGTACTGTCTGGAGACAATACACATCTCTTTAAACTGTGATCAGTGCTCCTTCCACTCATATTATCAGCCACTTCAGGTCTTGAACAGCAGGTTAGGTGTAAGGATTCGCATTCTAATCAGTAATCTCTAAACTGCCTGTGCTTTATATGCTCTGTCTGAGGCCAGAACTCTCCATTCACCTGACGAAGGGACTAACCCGAAAGCTTGTGAGTATATTATCAAATAAATAGGTTGGACTAAAACCTGGTGTTGTCAGACTTTTCACTGTCCAAAGGAGCCCCTCAGGGATCAGTGTTGGGTTCCTTGCTGTTTGTGATTTACATAAATGATTTAGACTTGAATGTAGGAGGGTTGATCAATAAGTTTGTGGATAATAAAAGTGAGGAAGATAGCCTTAGTTTACAGGAGGATATAGACAGGCTGGTCGATGGGAATTAGTTTGGAGAAGTGTGAGGTGATGCATTTGAACAGGTGAAACAAAGGGAAAATTTGATGAATGGCAGGATCCTCGGAAGCACCAAGGATCAAAAGAACCTTGGTTTGATTCCCAGCTTGGGTCACTGGCTGAGTGATGTTCATATGTTCTCCCTGTGTCTGCGTGGGTTTTCCCTGGGTGCTCATGTTTCCTCCCACAGTCTGAAAGACGTGTTGGTTAGGTGCATTGGCCATGCAAAATTCTCCCTCAGTGTACCCGAACAGGTGCCAGAGTGTGGCAACTGGGGTATTTTCACAGTAATTTTATTGCAATGTTAACGTAAGCCTGCTTGTGACACTAATAAAATTGAATTTAAACTTAAACCTTGGTGTGCATGTACACCGCTTCTTTAAGGTAGTAGGACAGGTGGATAAAGTGGTTAAGAAAGCATTTGATATAATTGCCTTTATTAGCCGAGGCATAGAGTTTAAGAGCAAGGACTTAATGCTGCAACTATATAATAAGTCAGTTTGGCCACTGCTATATTATAATGTGCAGTTCTGAAATCTACATTATAGGAGAGATGTGCCAACATGAGAAAGGGTGCAGAGGTGATTTATCAGGATGTTGCTTAGGCTGGAGAGTTTTAGTTGCAAAGGGAGATTGGATAGACTGGGGTTGTTTTCCTTGGAGCAGAGGAGACTGAGAGGAGACATAATTGAGATATATAAAATTATGAGGGGCAGGGAGAGCAGACAGGAAGAAACTTTTCCCCTTGGTGGAGGGATCAATGCCGGGGTGGGGTGCGTAAATTTAAAGCAAGGGGTAGAAGGTTTAGAGAGGACATGAGGGAAAACTTCTTTTCACACATGGGAGTCTGGAACGCACTGCCTGAAAGGGTATTGGAGGCAAAGACCCTCATAACATTTAAGAAATATTTAGATGTGATGGGAAAGCATTCAAGGTTGTGGGCCAAGTGCTGGAAAACAGTTTTGTCTTTGGCTGACATGATGTGCTGCATACCTTTACGACTTCACTCATCCCTTTATCCTCTTATCTTTGTTTTCTTAAGAAGAAAAAGGCCTGTCCTTCCTGACTTCTCGCCTAAATCAGAGATTAGCCATTAGGACAGGGAATCAAATTGACTCACTCTTTCCCTGGAGTATATGCTGACCAGACAACCTCTGCTAGGATCTGGCAATGCAATCTGGACTGGTCGCCTGAAGTGTGATAGTGAGTCAATGATTGCTTCTGATTATTGTCAAAAACAATGAGGATAATTGTCCAATTTGCAAATGAATTCCCTCTTTGTCTCATCGGATGTAAGAAAGATTATAAATCCATGTGAATTAATCAACGTTGGGCGCTATTCACTTCTGTGGAAAAAAAATCAAACAAGTACTGAGAGAGTATATCAGCCTTGGCACTCTTGAAGTTAGGAGGCAGTTACCATGGTGCTGGTTCTGAGATAGGACATGTATCCCTGACACTTGGGCAAGCACACCTCTCCCCTCCCGCAAAAGGCAGGAATGAAAAAAAAAGGCAGTTTAAGGAAAATACATACATTACTTTCTCAATAAGTCCAGGGAGACTCATTACTGAAAAAAAAAACCCACAATTCAACACCCAGTTCTCCAGCACTGTGCAACTTATTGTCCATAATCACACATTTAGTTGCAAACAATAAAGGAATACAAAAAGCTGAAAATACCCAAGTGTGTTGCCAATATTTTGAGTTTGGAATAATTCATTTTCAACCTGTTGTTTCCAATGATAATTAAAAGTAGGTTATTCTTTTTGACACAGATATGACAAGCTGAAATGTCTCAGGTTGGAGTCTACAGTAACAAGATTTCCCATTACAGACCAACTTTAATTGCCTCCTGTGGGACTCCAGGAGACATTACATTGACTTGGATTGATCCTGACGGACACATGTCATTTGAACAGAAAGTAATGCTTTTGTGTTTCATCTACTCAAAATGCTGCAGACATGCGTAACAACTGACAATTTAACGCACAGACATTACCACAGATGAGATATGTAATTAAAGTGACTGCTCTAAAATGTTGTGTGTACTGTAGGAAATGACTGCTTTGGTTAGTGCAACAAAGAAATCTTGTGATGAATGAGAAGGTTATTAAAAACAGCAGTAATGTGAGCAAACAAACAAATTCACACAAATTCCTGATCAGAAGATATTCTACCTTTAGAATATTCAGGAACAGTTTCAGAGCAAAACCTCAAGGGTATGTTGCAAATCTGTCTCCACATATTGCCCAGTTCACGTATAAAAGCTTACAGTTATTTAATGCCTTTAAGGGGATAAAATGCTCCGAGGAGCTGAACAGGGGTGTGGTCAAGCAAAATTAGTTTCTGACCAACATAAGGCATTAATCGGGCAAATGGACAACACCTTGTGCAAGGAGGTAAGTGTTGAGGAGTTTCTTAAAGGAAGACAGAATAGCAGAGATTATTGGGGAAGGAGTTCCAGTTCTTAAGGCCCAGAAGCTAAAGGCCCAGTCACCATTAGCAAAGTAATTGAAAACAGTGTTGCTCAAGAAGGCAGAATTTGATGAGCATGGATGTCTTGGAAGTTTGGAGGTTGGTGAAGGCTGATAGAGGGTATGGAGAGAGGAAGAAGGTGGCCATGAAATTCTTTTGAAAACTAAAGAAATTTTACAAATGAGGTGCTGTTTGGCCAGGAGCCAAGTAACACAGCTTCTTGAATTACTTTCCTACTTGTCACACAACAGTCATTACACATCAATGCTATAAAATGTACATGACATATTTAGGAAGAAAGCCAGTCATTGACTAGGGGCCTGAAATTTATTGAAGCGACAATTGCTTCACACAGTAGTTTATAAGTAGCCACCATTTCCTGATTCTCCCCAGCTGAAGCTTTGGTTTGAAAATATCAAAACACATGAACAGCTACAGAGCTCCAGACTTCCTAGATATAACGTGCCAGGGGGATCTGTTAATCTAAAACGAAACCTCTTTAGGCTTCCTTGTCCAATGCTGCAGGCTTAGAGTAAGGCAACTAGGAATCCTTGATAGCAGCTAGACATTGAGGGATATATTCTAGCCTGCTGCTGTAACATGAAGGTACAAAATAATCTTCTTTGCAGCAGATGGATAGCTCTCAGAAATCAGAAACAGCAGCTCACAGGAAATGTACAAATACCATTCAGGATTTAGACAGTAGGCCCCAGACACAGGAAGAGCCGAGCAAAAAGGCAAAATTGAGAGAAGTTTCAAGTAATAAACAATGGCAGAAACTAGTCACCTACATGTCAAATACAGGAAACAGTCCAAACTGGATTCATCCATTTGATTGAATAGCATTAGAGACATGAAATAGAACTGTGATCTGGAAGGGCATGTTAACACATTATAATTCATTACAGATTTTAATACTGATAAATGTAACTAATTGATTAGTTGGCTTGTCATCAATCTGGCAGTAAACATGCATTTTAATTTCACCTTGTTGTCCTGTGACTTGGGTCATTCATGTTGTGATAACTCCACAAGGCATAAAGTTGTGGGGGGCGACTCCCCCCCAAAAATTCCAAGTGTCGAAATTGCGTGAAAACTAGAGTAAATCCAGCTAGTTTTTTCAGTGGGAGTTTCAAAATGAATCACCCACACTCTGTGCACTGAAGAGGGCACTAGTATGAATCATGAAAAAATTCAGGGGTGGCACTGATTCCTGCTGAAGAGGCTGAAATCAGTGTGCTGAGCGGGTCCCCGCGCATGCGTTCATCTCTGGGAAATTGCTAAACAAGTCCTCCCAGCATAGACATCACTATGTCTCTCACTTCTCCATGGACATTTCTGGCCTCATCACTGCCTTTTGCTTCCTCACGAACATAGTTGGCTTCATCGCTAGCCTCTCACTCTCCCCATGGACGTTACTAGCCTCTCACCCCCCTTCCCCCCACAAGAAAATCGCAGGCCTCCCCATCCCTCAGTGACCCAGACATCGCCGGCTTCCCAGCCTCCCTATCGCCAAGTGACTTGGTTATCACTGGCCTCCTGGCCTCCCCATCCCCCAGTGACCCAGACATCACCATCCGTCCCCCATCCCCCACTGACCCGGATCTCGCTGGCCTCCCCAACTGCACCCCCCCATCCCACCCAAGCACATGTGCTGTGCTGCCATGCACACCCTTGCCTGCGAGCATTCCCCCTTGTTGAGTGAGAGCCTCGAGCATGGCACCCCCTCCCCTCGGCTACAGTACCTTGTTGAGTTAACTCATTCAGCACCTATGGAGGTGGCTCACCCTCTATTGAAACCAGGTTGCCTTTACATTATTCACAATGAAATTTAACTATCAGGCCCATGACTGGCCCAAACTGACTGCACCCAGACCCCCAAAACAAGCCAGAGCTGTTTATAAGCTGCAATGATGGACACACAGGCAGTCACGCCAGGAACGTGGCCCCAAAGAAGTGTTTCAAGACTTTGAGACTGAGCAGACACGCCTGCTGGATGTGGTGTGGGAGAGCAACATCTGCTATACCATATCGCCCCTGCCCAAGGGGTCATGCAGTAAGCGTCATATGGAAGGCAGTGGCATCTGCAGTGAATGCCAGGATGCTGATCCCTCGGTCCGGAGAGGGGTACTATAAGAAGATGAATGACCTTTAGGCTTCAAGGGTAAGCATCCCATTCTGAAACTGGTACATGTGCTGTCCTTTCAATGTGAAACCATCCTCAGACACCTGAAGGGCAGCCACCCAGACTGGGGTTCCCCCCCCTCTGCCCCCACCGACCTGTACTGCCTCCAACCCCAGTGGCACCCCCCAAATCAGCAGCGCCGCCCCCCCATGGGGACTCAATTCCCTGAAATGACGCACACAAGCTGCCCAACCCCGACACACATTGTACCCCATGCCCTTCCATAGGTCATGCTTTCCATCCCCCTTATGTCCCCACAGGAGAAAACCACAAACAATTGGCATGAGAGGGAGAAAATTGGTGGTGGGATCCTGAGCTGCACCTGCTGAAGGTGTCTTATCAGCTTGCCCTGGAATTGGCGGGGGAGGAAGGGGGGGACACGCCTTGAGTGGTCACCGACAGCTAGGTCAGCATCCGGAGGCAAGTGAGCGTCAACTGAGCCTATTTCTAACTCTTCTTTGAAGAAGTGCCATGCTGCGTGGACTTTTTTCTCTCCTTTCCCCTAATGTGTGTTCTTTCTTACAATGGAGGACCCTGATGCACCAGGCCCTTCTGGTGTCGCCACACCTCCCTGTTGCTTAGGAACCAAGTCCAATGGAGATCTCTGATGACCCTTCGGAGGGAGATCCTGAAGAATCCTCCAAGGGCAGTACCAGTGATTCAACACAGGCATCTACCACACAACCCACCAACACAGAGACTATCATCATGGTGGCCATGTTAGTGCTGAGGCTTCTGGGTCACTTACTGGTTAGCACATCACAGCCACTGATGCACACCAAGTGAAGGCGGGCACATCCAAGGTCT
This sequence comes from Carcharhinus amblyrhynchos, assembly GCF_965287045.1. NCBI lineage: Eukaryota > Metazoa > Chordata > Chondrichthyes > Carcharhiniformes > Carcharhinidae > Carcharhinus > Carcharhinus amblyrhynchos. Next base: position 79,741,963 of record NC_137326.1, on the reverse strand, counting down.
GCCGGAAGTGAGGATGCAGCTGGCCTCCAAGCCAGATACCAGGCCTCAGGATGTGTTCATCCTGAAGCTGGTGGAGATGCACCAGAAAACCCGGGGAGTTGTGAATGGGCTGTCAGCAACTATGCTGCAACTGCACCGCTGTTTAGAGGAGTTAAACAGAGTGCTGTCGCAGGAGGTGGTGTCAGCACAATGTGTGAAATAGGCCAACAATGCAAGGTGGCATCGGCAGTAGGAAGTCTGGCAAGGGATTTGGCCTCATGGGTGACAGGCCCCAGGCCATCCTAGAAACACAAGGAGGCATGGCAGGGATGCAGGGGGACATGACCAAGGGTGTAGGCAGCATCCTGGAGGCCATCCTGATGGTCTGTGGCCATGAATGTTGGGGGCATGTTGGAGACACTGGTGGCCATGGCTGGGACTCTCACTAGCATTCTGGAGACACAGCAGGCTGGCACGAGATGGAGAAAATTAGTGATGGGGTACCTCACAGGGCTAGTGCTGAGGGCTCCAGAACATGGCTCGCTCACAGAATGCTATAATGGAAGGGTTCCAGAGCTTGGCCCAGTCTGAGAGCCAGGGCTGAGGGATCACAGACCATAAGGCAGACACATCTGGGCCTCCAGGACTGGCATAGCCAGGTGACGCCGGAGCTTCTGGAGATCAGTCCAGCTTTCCTGGCATCACGTGGAGTGTCCCGGGGTCCTATGGGCATCCTGAAGGAGGAAGTAGTGCTCGAGCCCATGCTGGGACATTCCACCCAGAAGACTCCGCACATCCCAAGACCTTCTGATTCCCCCCCTTTCTCACACTGGGGCATCTCAGGGCCAGCTGAGAACAGGATGGCACAAAAACATTAGTGTCATCTGCAAGTCGGCCGGGGCCTTCCAGGTCTCGGCTCCCCAGGGGACGGCTGCCAAGGACATCACAGGCAATGGAATGTGGGTCACAGCTGGGCACCTCCACCTCCAATGTGCAACTTGGGGGAGCACCTAGACGAAGCAGTAGGCCGCACAAAATTAGAAAGTTGTAGAGTCGCTAAGAGGGCACAAGTGAAAGTTAGGGTAAAGTTTTCATCACTGTTAGAAGCACAATTAAAACTGTTTTGCACTTCACAGTTGTGAGTAATCTGTCTCTGATTCTCCCCCCACAGGGCTGACTGTTCACCAATCTCATACATCGAGGTGCAGACTGTTGTACTGTGCAATAGTGGCCCCTTGGCCTAAAGTTACAGAGCACCTGCCCTGCTTTCTCCAGCACCCACTGGACCCTTTGTCAAACACGACCCCCTGGCATTGTTCCTGCCCCTCCACAGTCAAACATCCCCCAGCCCATTTCCTCACACGCTTGTGTTCCCAACACCTACTGCTACATGGGCCAAAGTGGCCCATGAGCAGGAAGGAATCAGATTGAGTGGCACCAGTGGCGGGATCCCACTGTGCCTTATAACAAGTCGTCACTAGGTTGATTCCAGATTTGAGAGGGTTGCCTTATAAGGAGAGAGAGTAGACTGAGGCTATACTCATTGGAATTCAGAAAAATGAGGGGACACCTTATACAAACATATAAAATTATGAAGGGAATAGAGAGGATAGAAGCAGAGAAGTTGTTTCTCCTGGCGGGTGAAACTAGAACTAGGGAGCATAGCTTCAAAATAAGGGGAAGCAGAACTAGGACCGAGTTGAGGAGAAACTTCTTCATACAAAAAGTTGTGAATCTGCGGAATTCCCTGCCCAGTGAAGCAGTTGAGGCTACCTCATTGAATGTTTTTAAGACAAAGATAGATAAATTTTTGAACAGGAAAGGAATTAAGGGTTATGGTGATCGGGCGGGTAAGTGGAGCTGAGTCCACAAAAGGATCAGCCATGAATGGCTCAAGGGACCAGATGGCTTACTCCTTGTTCTTATGTTCTTACATCATCCTCCAGCCTGCACCAAAGACTCACTACTATGGCCAGCCCAGACCATTAACCTGTTGTCTCTTGAGGTTGGCGGTGTGGGCTGAGAGAGGATGGGGAAGCGTAGGGGTAGGCTGAGAGAAGGTGGGAAGGGCGAGGGATGAACTGAGAGAGGATGGGGAAGGGTGAGGGATGAGCTGAGAGAGGGTGGAGAAGTGTGGAAGGTGGGCAGAGAGAGACGGTGGGCTGAGTGAGGGTGAAGGAGGGTAGGAGGTGGATTCTGAGGGTGGAGAGGGGTAGGGGGTGGGCTGAGAGAGGGTGAGGAAGAGTGAGAGATGAGCTGAGAAGGGTGGGGAAGGGGTAGGTTCATGTAGTTTGTGGGGCCAGTAACTGCAGTGGCTCATGGGATGTGGTGAAAGAGCAGCCCCCACACTGGATGTCACCTGCAATCAGGGCTGCCCTGCCGGATCCCTGCCATCACCGCATGCTCTCCAACCTCCAGGTCCTCATATGGCAAGTCATTGAGCTCTACCTGGTGGCAACCCTCCTCCTCCTCCTCCTCCAGCTGGTCCCTCTGCTGTTGGTCAGTGTCATGCAGAATACAGCAGATGATTATAATGCACATACATGGTCATACTGGAGGGCATCCCCAGAGCAGTCCAGGCACTGGAACCACATCTTCAGCTAGCTTATGCAATGCTCAACTATGGACTGGGTGGCAGCTTGGGTCTCATTGTCATGGGTCTCCATCTCAGTCTCTGGCCTCTGCACTGGCGTCATCTGCCATAACTTCAGCAGATAAATGGGGGCATGGCTTTAAATTAAGGGGGGGTAGCTACAGGACGGATGTCAGGGGTAGGTTCTTTACCCAGCGGGTGGTGAGGGATTGGAATGCCCTGCCTGCTGCAGTTGTAAATGCGTCTAGTTTGGGGGCGTTTAAGAGATCTCTGGATAGGTTTATGGACGAAAAGGGATTGGTATAGGCTAGTGGGTCATTGTTTTTGTAACTGGTCGGCGCAACATCGTGGGCCGAAGGGCCTGTTCTGCGCTGTAATGTTCTATGTTCTATGTTCTATGATAAGACCTTGTCCCCCACGATCCATCCAGGCAGTCTGGGCTGGTCTTCGAAGAGCTGAAGGATGTCCGTCTGCCTCAGGACATAAATGTCATGGACTCTCCCCGGGTGGCATGCACAGAACTGCACGATGGTCATCCGGTGGTCACAGACGATTTGTACGTGGAGGCAGAGGAACCCAGTTGGGTAATAAATAATTGCCCCTCACCTTGCAGGGATCACAGAGAAATATGTGTCCCACCCACATGGGGCATCCTGCGATGGTGGCGAAGCCTGCAGCCCGGGCCTCCTGCTGACCCTGACCAACATCAAAATGGATGTAATAGCCTGCCAGGGTGAACAAGGCATCTGTCACCTGGTGAACACATCTGTGGACTGAGGCCTAAGAGATTCCACAGAAGTCGCGACTGGATGCCTGAAACGACCTGTTGCATAGAAATTCAGCGCTGCCATGACCTTAACTTCTACAGGCTGCTGGTGGCCACCCCTGCCCTCAGGCAGCAGGTGTGCGAGCACCTCACATGGGTGCCAGACCTTGTCCTTGGATAGGCAGAGCTGGTGATGACAGATGACCTCTAATAGCCCTTGAATGATGTTCTGTTCTGGTACAACTCCGCATCATCCTCTCCTAGCCACCTTTTCAGGAGACTGCTCTCCCACTTCATGGCCACCAGCGGCAGACCCCTGCTGTCCTTCCTGAGGGCCTGCCACTGGCTGACTCTGGGGCGGCCTCCCTATGTCCTCCACCTTCTAAGCCACTGCCTCCTCTTCCTCAGCCACCTCCATGATGGCCAGCTCTCGATCAATCAGACAGAGATTCATTCTACATAGTGGAGGTTAGAGAGAGAGGGAGAGAGAGAGAGATACATATCATTGCTTGCAAACACCCCACTCCATCCCCCCTCCACACCCCTCCTCCCATCCCTCACTCAGACCACTACCGCCACTTGTGAATGCGGGCAACACAGCATCATCTATAATGCCATGTGTCACCTGATTAGGTTGCCTGCCATTGGCATCATTATCACAGCAGGCAGGGAGAGCGTACAGGTTGGTGTGCGGGCATGACTATTATGCTCCCTTGAGCCATTGCCATGAGTGTAACATTCCCTTCCAGGCATGTGTGGAAGCTCAGGGACATGGGACAGGGACAGACTCCTTTTTAATCACAAGATGGGTTCCCATTCACTGCAGAGTACATGCAGTATGAGTATCTAAACAGGACCACTCCTGTTTGGAGCACCAGCTACCTGGACTGATGAGCCTTCAAGCAGCACATGGTGCACTTTGCCCTGCAACACCCCCTCCCTGTTACCCCCTCCCTAAAATCCAGCACTCACCACACCCCACAGCCAGAGCAATGGAACAGCCCAGTGGCTGCAGACAGAATCCTGACCAGCATTCAGTAAAGGACCCTACCCCAAAGGAACAGCCCATTGTTTGCAGACAGCAGTCTGACCAGCACTCAGAGAAGGACCCCACCCCAATGGAATAGCCCATTGGTGCAGACAGTAGCCTGACCAGCACTCAGTAAAGGAGCACAGCCCACCTCACAGAGACAACATGGAACATCCCTGGGCTTGGGGACTTCCTGCTCACCAGGGACCTCCCCACATCAAGCAGAAAATTTCCAGGCTCTGCCCCCAACCTCCCCTGCACTCCAAGGGCTACAGCTCATAAAACTTGCCTCCTTACTCCTGTTCAGTGCTGCCATATCAGGTCCTAACTTTTATACATCAGTTGTAATCCCTGCCAGCGTGGTGTCACAGCAGAATAGGTGGGGGGAGCGGGAGACACTAGCAGGGGTGGAGATTTTAGTCGCAGATCCGCTAAATAGTTGGTGAGGTATGTAAATGCATTCTAATGTCTCTTATGCTGATTTTCAGGGTGGATCCGTTGACACGAAAAGAAACTTAGGCTGGAAGACACACTCAATGTTGAACGCCCAGCTCGAATCATGCAAATTGGCCACCGCAATTATCTCCCAGCCCGCAGCACTAAAAAATCAACACAACAGCATGGGAGAATTACTGGCTATGTCAGAGTAAATCAGTCACATGCTCTCAGTTAAATAGGAGCACCTCACATACACTCAAACAATATAAGAAAATGTACTTGATATGCATGTTTATCTAACATATATCACTATTCTGTAAACAAGGATATAAATCACAATAATCAAAAAGTACTTGGACGTACTTGTTTTGTCTTAACATTATGCAAACAAATTCACAAAAATGCACATAATTATTAATATCACATGCTCCATAATACTGCCTATTACTAATTTGTATTAACTATTCAGATTTTCAATAAATCCCATTAGCTAATTCATTGGACAACACTGTATATCCTTTAAAAAGTTTAAAAGGCCAGTGTTCATTTCATGAAGTTGATGTCAATTGATTGCCAAGATTCTCATCCTCATTTCCAAATACCTCCCCGGACTCACTTTACTCTCTCCCAGCAATCTCCTCATCCCAGCAAGCAGCCACCATTCCCAAAAATATCTTCATTCTCATTACTCCACCACTGTTGGTTACTGATCAAGCCCCTAATCCTTGATTTGGCTAATTCTCCCTGTCTTCCAAACTTACATAAAACCATATCCCTTCCGATATCCTTTCAACTCTCGATCTGTCATTTTTCCTTCCGAATGGAGATGTATACAGTGCGTGTAGAATGCCATGGAAATGTGCAGTCATTGTTCTGATCTCTTACAACAAGATTAATACATAGAATCCCTACGGTGCAGGAGGTGGCCATTTGGCCCAACAAGACAGCACGGACAACAATCCCACCTAGGCCCTATCCCATAACCCCACGTATTTATACTATAATCCCCCTGACACTAAAGGGCAATTTAGCACAGTCAGTCAACCTAACCACATATCTTGGAGTGTGGGAGGAAACCAGAGCTCCCGGAGGAAACACACAAAGACATGGACAGAACACGAAAAATCCACAGTCACCCAAGGCCAGAATTGAATCCAGGTCCCTGGGGCTGTGAGGCTGCTGTGCCACTATGCTGCCCAATACACCATTTCAGAATCATTTTGTGAATGATTTAATCACTCTGTGCCTCTGTAACTGATCTATTGTGGTACAGTGGTTAATAAGAACATAAAGAACTTAAGAAATAGGAGCAGGAGTAGGCCATCTAGCCCCTCGAGCCTGCCCTGCCATTCAATAAGATCATGGCTGATCTGTCGTGGCTCAGTTCCACATTTCCGCCCTCTCCCCATAACCCTTAATCCCCTTGCTTATCAAAAACCCATCAACCCGCGTCTTAAAAATATTTAGCGAGGCAGCCTCCACCACTTCAACGGGCAGAGAATTCCAGAGATTCACCACCCTTTGAGTGAAGAAGTTCCTCCTCAACTCCGTTCTAAACCGTCCCCCCTTTATCTTGAGGCTGTGCCCCCTAGTCCTACTGTCCTTTCTGAGCGGGAAGAGCCTCTCCATCTCTATCCTATCCATCCCATTCATCATCTTATACGTCTCAATGAGATCTCCCCTCATTCTTCTAAACTCTAACGAGTACAAGCCTAGTTTATTCAGCCTCTCCTCATAGTTCAACCCCCTCAACTCCGGTATCAGCCTAGTAAACCTCCTCTGCACTCCCTCCAAGGCCAAAATATCCTTGCGTAAGTGCGGCGACCAAAACTGCACACAATACTCCAGCTGCGGCCTCGCCAGTGCCCTGTACAGTTGCAGCAAGACCTCCCTACTTTTATATTCAAATAACACTGCTGCCTCACAGTGCTAGGGACACGGGTTTGATTCCTGACTTGGGTTAATGTCTGTGCAGAGTCTGCATGTTCTCCCTGTGTCTGTGTGGGTTTCCTCCGGGTGCTCCGGTTTCCTCCTACTGTCTCAAAGTCATGCTGGTTAGGCACATTGGCCGTACTAAATTGCCACTCAGTGTACCCAAACAGGCATGTGTGTCTACTAGGGGACTTTCACAGTAACTTTATTGAAGTGTTATCTTAGGCTTACTTGTGACTAATAATAAATAAATCAATGTAATCTAAGAGACCAGTTCCTTGGTGCAGTACAGACAGGAATCATGATTACTGCTCAAAAACATCAAACACACCAATATTTAATCATGCAGTGGACATCTTGCTGCAGTAATGCTGTACAGCTCAGAATCTTCTGAAAAGCTAGAATAATTTTAATAGATTGTATTAAAATGTACTATTCTGCACATGATCAAATATTCATTGACACTTGTATGTACAGATCTGAGATATTAATATAAAGCATACTATTATACCCACAAGACACTCTTAATTTTGCAGTTAACGTACTCAGTAATGATGCAATAAATGCTGGTAAAGAGCCAGCTTGTCAGGCAGCATCGGTGAAGAACGCAGAAGAGTTAACATTTCAGGTCGATGACCTGCCATCAGAAGTAATGATGCATCTGTTCTGTTGTCTAGGGAACTAAACACTTGCAACTATTTACTTCAAGTTCACTGCATTTCCCCTTAACACACCAGTGAAGCTGTCAAGAAAATAAAAACCCAAGCGTTGCAAGACCAGACACATTTCTGTCTTAAGATTCACATCACGCAGTAGCCATGGATTCAATTTAATGACAAGTAACATTATTTTTGAACAAATGCACAAGACGGTAAATACTTTGGGGATGCCTTAACTAAGAGATCAGATGAGGCTTTGAGTATCACCCCAGTGTCCAAACCATCTATTCAATCAGACTGTTGTACCTTCAGTCCACATACTCATTATTGTCTATGCAATTGCCCCAGAAAATCAATGGAGGATTTCATTTCTAAATTTATCAGCTGTTAGTGTTTTTGTTTTCACTGTTAGCCTGTCTGTTGATGAAATAAAATTATTCTGGCAGATCCAACAGAAAAGCCATTTGACTTAGTGAAATTAAACTGTCAATAAAGCTATTGCTTATTGATTTAGATACAGAACAGATTAAACAAACCAAGAAAGCTCCCTTCACTGGGTGCCAACCATTCCATCTCACTCTTTCTTGAAACCAGTTGACAAGAGTTTTCACCATGGAAAAACCAATCTGGTTTCATGGAGTGTTTGGAGCCTTGCAGGAAGGAACAAATTGCAAAGGGTACAGCAGGCACTACCCTGCAAAGAGAAGGAGGCAAAAGCAGGAGGTGAGTCAGCTTCTGGTACATATCTGACCAGCAAAACGGATGTGTTACTGGTCTAGTGATCCAGAGAATGCAAGCTCAAATCCCATGCCGTTCGAAAATTTCAAATCACTGATGACATTCTTTAACCGGACTTAAACAACTGTTGTCAGGAAAAGTGCCCATTCAGGATTCTAGGTTGCCAGCTAGCCACCAAACTGCCATATCCCAAATGAACAAGCATCAGTGAAGAACGCACAAGAGTTAACATTTCAGTTTGATGACCTGCCATCAGAAGCAATGATGACACTTTCTATCCCTGGCAGGTGGCTTTATTGTTCAGGTATATGAGAATGACAAGGAATAATGCAACTGCACTCAAAGCTCAAATTAAAATGAAAATCATTACTAGGTTTGAACTATACACTATACCCATTAGTCACAAAGAAATTTTCCATATGTTCGTCCAATAAGAAATCAACTTCCTGCCAATCACATCTTCCGGCAGTTGATTAAGCTGCCCTGACTTAAGCATTGAATCACCTTCCTTCCCAATGAGAGCAGGATAGTCCATTGAGAAGACTTTACTGCCCTACCAAAATCCACCTTAAGTTACAATTGTTTGATGATGCATCCAATTCTTTGTTCAAACCATACTATCAGAGATTCATCTGACTATGTCTATAAGTTTAAACTTCTTCAATATTTTCTGACCAAGCGTGGTTGTTGCAAAAATCATTATCAGTAATGCCTTTCAAACTAGTGCTTGGAGAATTAAAGACAGAGTTTATCTGACAAAGCAAAAAAAACTAAACATATCTTCTATACTCTCTACATTTCAAAAGTAGATATTGTCAATCAATGTCAGTTTGTGTCACCCTCTCGCAGATTTCAGAAAAGTCAAGACTATCTGAATAGCATTTTAAAAATATATCAATCTCTTATCTTTGTGTTTCCAGACATGTTGTCTCCAGTTTTTCCGTATATGTAAAACTTTGCTCGAGTTCTGACTTGACATCAAAGTAAAGCTTAGTTTTAAAACATGACTGTTTATCGATTTCAAACCATTTTATGAATTTTTAAGAGCCCAAAAACATTTCACCAGTGACTCTATCTGTTAGGAAAACCATCTGCAGTTACATACCACCTGTATTTCATTTAAACTATCAATGCTCCCTGGATTGAAAAGTTTGCATAATATCTCAACCACAAGTTTTGATTAAAGGCACTATTATTCTTAAATCTTTTAAGGAATGTGGATGTCACTGCAAGGCAAGTATTTGTTTCCATCCTTTAATTGCACTCGGGCTAAGCCAAGCCATTTCAGAGGGCAGTTAAGAGTCAAAGACATTGCTGTGGGTCTGGAGTCACTTGGCCAGACCAAGTAAGGGTGGCAGATTTCCTTCCCTAAAGGGACATTAGTGAACCAGATGCATTTTTACAGCAATCTATGGTAGATTTTATATCCCAGAATTATTAATTGAATTCAAACTCCACTAGCTGCTGTGGTGGGATTTGAACCCAAGTCTGAAGAAATCTCAAATATTAGAGTTGGGAGTAATATATTAGCATTGATGGAGGACTGGTTAACAGATAGGAAGCAAAGAGTAGGGGAAAACAGGGTAATTTTAAGTTGACAGCTGTAACAAGTAGAGGTTCAATACTGCAGTATCAGCTGTTTACATTCAATATTAATGTCTCTGATAAAGGGACTGAGAGTAATGCATCTCAGTTTGCTGATTATACAAGACTAGATGGGAACATAAGATATGGACAGGTTAAGTGAATGGACAACAAGGTGCAAATGGAGTATAATATAGCAAAGTGCACAATTAATTTATAAACAACAGAAAAATAGATTTTTTTTTAAAGGTGAGAAATTTCTAAATGTCGACTTTTAGGGAGACTTGGATGTACAAAGAACACACATCTAGGTACAACATTCAATTAGGAAAGCAAATGGCGAGTTGGCCTTTATTGCAAAGTGTTTGGAGTAAAAGAATAAAGATGTTTTGCTTCAATTGTATGAGGCAATGGCGAGACCACATTTGGAAAACTGTGCAGTTTTGTCTCCACATCTAAAGAAGGATATATTTCTTCAGCATCCTGCAAAGTTTCTGCCATTCTGTATGTCGATCACTGTACATCACTGTCAGAAATCAGCAAAGGACTGTCTGCAGCTGCCCTGGTCACTTGACAGAGGTTACAAGATAAACATTCATGACTGTAACATTTGTGGTAAGCAGTTTCCATTCCCACAACGGCATGTTGCATTCCAACGTGTAAAAAGATCTCCACTCAGCACTTGCATCCTCAACCTTCTGTGACACAAATATTGACCAGAAAGAGTCATACAAACGATATTTATTAATCAGAGAAAAGCTTTGTTCACATTAGGCAAGCATGAATGATTGTGATATTGTGATGTTAGTGTCCCTTTAAGAAAGTTTTTGTTTAAATCATGCCCACAATCTTAGGTGATGTGGAGGAGAAAAAAAAACTGTCAGGTGCCAAGGGTTGTTTTTAGTTTCATTTTGGCTGCAATGTCTCTCTCTCTGTTTTTATTTTGAAAGTTTTACCAGTTAGCTGAAAGCACAGCTTATTGCCATTCTGCAGTAAAGAATCTGTGTTTTGGGGAGCGAAAGACTACAAGCTGCTTGGAGCTGTCAAGATCATTTGAAATCAGCAGGGAAGACTGAGGGGTGACCTGATTAAGGTGTTCAAGATTATGAGGGGCATGGACAGGGTGGATAGGGAGCAACTGTTCCCCTTAGTTAAAGGGTTAGTTATGAGGGAACACAAGTTAAAAATGAGGGCTGTGAGGTTTAGGAGGGATTTGAGGAAAAACATTTTTACTCAGAGGGTGGTGACAGTTTGAATACACTGTCTGCGAGGATGGTGGAAGCAGGATGCCTTGAAAAAAATACCTGGCTGAATTCTTGGCGCGCCATGACATTCAAGGTTATGGGCCAAGTGCTGGCAAGTGGGCAAGTCAGGGCATTTCATGTGTCAGTGCGGGCTCGAGGGGCCAAAAGGCCTCTTCTGCACTGTAGTATTCTGTGAATTCCATAGATATGTGTAATAGGGCCCTCAATGAACACTTGAAGATAGCGTTGGAAGAGCCAATCAGGAGCACACGCACAAATGCCACACTGTCCATTTCAGTGCTGTGTATTTTATGTGATGTAATTCTTTGTTAAATGTCAGGTATATATATTCCAACACAAGTCTAGCATATTCTAAAATGAAAACAGTAAATGCTGGAAAAACTCAGCAAGTCTGGCATCTATGGAGTCAGAAAGAGTTAATGTTTCTCTCTCCAGAGATAATGTTAACTCTGTTTCTGTCTCCACAGATGCTGCCAGTGCTGCTGAGCTTTTCCAGCATTTTCTTCTGTTATTTCAAATTTTCAGCATCTATTTTGGGCTAAAATAAATTTTCAGCAAGTATTTTACTTCTATTCTAGCGTATTCAAATCTACCTGTAATAGGAGATGGAATTACCATCAAATTTTCAGTGGCAGTAATCTCAGGATGGCTGCAAGTTATGCTTACCAAACTCAATGGGCAGGATTTTCTGATCACATCTGCCCTGAGACCGGAAATTTCCGCCCATCAAATTCTCCGACCCACGCACGACGATTCCCTAGTGAGCAAGACTGGGAAACTTCCCCCATCATTTTGATGGGTGCAAATGATTAGACCAATTCACAGCAGCTTGAGGCTATATTTGCTGCAAAGTGAAGCACGATAAAAAGAGAGATGCATTGAGAACAAACAACACATAAAGCATGCTGTGGAAGGAGGCGGAGAAGGTTAATTAAAGCAAAGGAGGTTATACAAGCTTTGGGTATGCTCTCTGACCTAGTCTGATCTTTTTGAACGCTGCTTCAATGAACAGTCTTTTCTCAAACTATGTGCAAATCTGCAGTCAGGTCCTGAGGGCAAGTCTGTTTCGCACTGCCGTGTCACTAGTATTGCGGGCAAAAGCAGCTCTCTATTTTAGGTCGCTGGTTTTGACCCAGCAGGGATTTGATAGCCATCAGCCGATCTTCCGTGTTTAGCCAGGTCATAACAGGCTTGATTCTTGAGTCAATTCCCTAAACCTGCATCTTTATAAATTCCTCTTGCGTGACGGTTCTACATCCAGCTGATTGCACTTACTGTAACCACCAGCACTGTCGCCATATGAAGTCATTTGTTGAAACTGGAAAGGGTTCCAGTCAATGAATAAGATAGCTCGTTTGTTCTGTCACTATCACTGCATTATTTATGTTCTCACTGCTGCCAGGGAGACTAGTATTCCTGCGCAAGAGATTTAAACCAGACTATATTCTGCAGGAATTATGGCGATTAGTAGGAACTGTGGGTCAATAACTACTTACCTGTTTGAATAAGTATCTAGTTTAGATTCAAATGAAAGAGGTAGTATGTTACTAAGCCACAAATGGCAGAAAAATAGTGGGGAGCCATATCAGGGCTGCTTCCAAACCCAGTTGGCCTCAAATGGGGCATTTTCCCAGCTCTGAGGAAAAAGGGGGTGGGAAGAGGGTGGGGAGGGGGCGGGGGCAGGGGATACTGGAGTCAATTTGCAAGCCTAAAGTCTCTATAAAGGGCAATTTTATGGAGTCAGATCTTCCAACTGTCCTCTCCACCACCCATGCTCAGTGCTGGAGAAGCTGCCAGGTTCATGGAGACAGCATTCCTATGGCACCCCATGACAGTATGGGGCACTCTCAAAGCCACCAGAGACATTCCATGGCCCAAAGCAGAGACTGCAGACAAGGGCCGGAATTTTAACACCCAGCCTGCCACGGGAATTGGAACGGGTGAGGGGTGGACAATGGAAAGGTCTGTTGACCTCGGGCAGGATTTTACAGTTCTGGGACGAGCGAAGCTGTAAAATCCCATCCAAGGTTGGTCACTTGTATGATCAACCCAGGTCTTCTGCCTGCTTCAGCAGTGACCATCTCTCTGGGTGATGCTGCCCAGGCTTCAGAGCTGCCAATGGACTGATGGGCCTGCAACATCAGAAATCTGGCAGCAGACTTGGGGGAGGCCAATGAAGTGGCCACATGTGACTAATATAAAACCACCAAACCAGCCCTGCTCCCACAGATGCCAAAGATAGGAACAAGTCTTCAACAAGACCCAAAACCATAGGGAGACAAAAGAGAACGTTGAGGACAGCACAGAAGTTAGTGTCAGCAATCCTTGTAACAGACAGATCAGGCAAAAGTAGGACAGAGAGCAAGGGAAGTCCAGATTAAACTGCATTTATTTCAATGCAGTTTAATGGGCAAGGCATTTTATTTTAATAGGCAAGGTAGATGAACTCAGGGCATGTGGTACTGGGATATTATAGCAATTACTGAAACATGGCTAAGGGAGGGATAGAACTGGCAGCTCAATGTTCCAAGGTGCAATGGAAAAATAGAACAGAAGGTAAGAGAGGAGGGGGGAGTTGTTTTTTTGATTCAGGAAAACATCACGGAAGCACTAAGAGGGAATAATATCCAAGGATTCATCCACTGAGGTTATGAGCCTGATTTCATCATTGTGTTACACCCATTTTCGGGTGTGAAAACTTGGTAAAGTTGGGCGTGAGGCGAATAGCATGATCTGCGCCGATTCCCCATTTACCAAGGTCCGAAAATGGCCGTGATCAGCACTGTGCTCGAAATGGATGCAACAGCAATTTAAATGCATTTGCAAGCATTTAAATTGAATTAATAAGCTGCCCGCCCAACTTTACCATCACTCCCCCTTTACCACCGTGTTTGCCAATCTGAATCGACACGAAACAGCCATGCTCGATAAAAGTCCGATTCGGGCACTCCATCAGTGAGTGTTAGTGAGGAGGTAAGTGTATGGTGTCCAACAGCTCTTTGCTACTCCCAGGTGTCTTGGTGTTGCAGCCATTTTCTGTCTCAGGTCGGTGGTAGATCTGTGAGTGTGTGGGGGGGGGGGAGGGTGGGGGCTGTTGTGCTGCACTGTCTCTGATGTTTGGCTTGCAGCACAGACCCAGGTCTCAGCACTGACCTTGGGTCGTGCAGTACTGCAGGGTCCTAGCACACGCAGCTCACTACCAGCTGAAGGATATGCACAAAGCCCTTGCAAATAGCATTGCAGTCTCTCAACTTTGTTAGGAGCTGAGATTGTGGGGAGCATATGGCTGGGGGAATTGGGGGAGGGGGTTGTGATTGTGGGGGGCATGTGGCTGGGGGAATTGGGGGGCTGTGATTGTGGGGAGCATGTGGCTGGGGGAATTGGGGGGACAGGGGGCTGTGATTGTGGGGAGCATGTGGCTGGGGGAATTGGGGGGGAGGGGGGCTGTGATTGTGGGGAGCATGTGGCTGGGGGAATTGGGGGGGAGGGGGGCTGTGATTGTGGGGAGCATGTGGCTGGGGGAATTGGGGGGACTGTGATTGTGGGGAGCGTGTGGCTGGGGGAATGGGGGAGGGGGGCTGTGGTTGTGGGGAGCATGTGGCTGGGGGAATTGGGGGGCTGTGATTGTGGGGAGCATGTGGCTGGGGGAATTGGGGGACTGTGATTGTGGGGAGCATGTGGCTGGGGGAATTGGGGGGGCTGTGATTGTGGGGAGCATGTGGCTGGGGGAATTGGGGGGGCTGTGATTGTGGGGAGCATGGGCTGGGGGAATTGGGGGGGCTGTGATTGTGGGGAGCATGTGGCTGGGGGAATTGGGGAGGGGGGCTGTGGTTGTGGGGAGCATGTGGCTGGGGGAATTGGGGAGGGGGGCTGTGGTTGTGGGGAGTATGTGGCTGGGGGAATTGGGGGGCTGTGATTGTAGGGAGCATGTGGCTGGGGGAATTGGGGAGGGGGGCTGTGGTTGTGGGGAGTATGTGGCTGGGGGAATTGGGGAGGGGGGCTGTGATTGTAGGGAGCATGTGGCTGGGGGAATTGGGGGGCTGTGATTGTGGGGAGCATGTGGCTGGGGGAATTGGGGGGGAGGGGGCTGTGGTTGTGGGGAGCATGTGGCTGGGGGAATTGGGGGGGCTGTGATTGTGGGGAGCATGTGGCTGGGGGAATTGGGGAGGGGGCTGTGATTGTGGGGAGCATGTGGCTGGGGGAATTGGGGGGGCTGTGATTGTGGGGGGCATGTGGCTGGGGGAATTGGGGGGGACAGGGGGCTGTGATTGTGGGGAGCATGTGGCTGGGGGAATTGGGGGGACAGGGGGCTGTGATTGTGGGGAGCATGTGGCTGGGGGAATTGGGGGGACAGGGGACTGTGATTGTGGGGAGTGTGGCTGGGGGAATTGGGGGACTGTGATTGTGGGGAACATGTGGCTGGGGGAATTGGGGGGCTGTGATTGTGGGGAGCATGTGGCTGGGGGAATTGGGGGGGGCGGGGGACTGTGATTGTGGGGAGCATGTGGCTGGGGGAATTGGGGGGACAGGGGGCTGTGATTGTGGGGAGCATGTGGCTGGGGGAATTGGGGGACTGTGATTGTGGGGAGTGTGTGGCTGGGGGAATTGGGGGGGCTGTGATTGTGGGGAGTATGTGGCTGGGGGAATTGGGGGGGCTGTGATTGTGGGGAGTGTGTGGCTGGGGGAATTGGGGGGGCTGTGATTGTGGGGAGTGTGTGGCTGGGGGAATTGGGGGGCTGTGATTGTGGGGAGCATGTGGCTGGGGGAATTGGGGGGCTGTGATTGTGGGGAGCATGTGGCTGGGGGAATTGGGGGGCTGTGATTGTGGGGAGCGTGTGGCTGGGGGAATTGGGGGGGGCTGTGATTGTGGGGAGCATGTGGCTGGGGGAATTGGGGGGACTGTGATTGTGGGGAGATTGTGGCTGGGGGAATTGGGGGGGCTGTGATTGTGGGGAGAGTGTGGCTGGGGGAATTGGGGGGCTGTGATTGTGGGGAGCATGTGGCTGGGGGAATTGGGGGGGCTGTGATTGTGGGGAGTATGTGGCTGGGGGAATTGGGGGGCTGTGATTGTGGGGAGATTGTGGCTGGGGGAATTGGGGGGACTGTGATTGTGGGGAGCATGTGGCTGGGGGAATTGGGGGGGGCTGTGATTGTGGGGAGCATGTGGCTGGGGGAATTGGGGGGACTGTGATTGTGGGGAGTATGTGGCTGGGGGAATGGGGGGGGGTGTGATTGTGGGGAGCATGTGGCTGGGGGAATTGGGGGGGCTGTGATTGTGGGGAGCATGTGGCTGGGGGAATTGGGGGGGCTGTGATTGTGGGGAGTGTGTGGCTGGGGGAATTGGGGGGGCTGTGATTGTGGGGAGTATGTGGCTGGGGGAATTGGGGGGCTGTGATTGTGGGGAGCATGTGGCTGGGGGAATTGGGGGACTGTGATTGTGGGGAGTGTGTGGCTGGGGGAATTGGGGGGGCTGTGATTGTGGGGAGCATGTGGCTGGGGGAATTGGGGGGGCTGTGATTGTGGGGAGTATGTGGCTGGGGGAATTGGGGGGGCTGTGATTGTGGGGAGTGTGTGGCTGGGGGAATTGGGGGGGCTGTGATTGTGGGGAGTGTGTGGCTGGGGGAATTGGGGGGGCTGTGATTGTGGGGAGCGTGTGGCTGGGGGAATTGGGGGGGGCTGTGATTGTGGGGAGCATGTGGCTGGGGGAATTGGGGGGACTGTGATTGTGGGGAGATTGTGGCTGGGGGAATTGGGGGGGCTGTGATTGTGGGGAGAGTGTGGCTGGGGGAATTGGGGGGCTGTGATTGTGGGGAGCATGTGGCTGGGGGAATTGGGGGGGCTGTGATTGTGGGGAGTATGTGGCTGGGGGAATTGGGGGGCTGTGATTGTGGGGAGATTGTGGCTGGGGGAATTGGGGGGACTGTGATTGTGGGGAGCATGTGGCTGGGGGAATTGGGGGGGGCTGTGATTGTGGGGAGCATGTGGCTGGGGGAATTGGGGGGACTGTGATTGTGGGGAGTATGTGGCTGGGGGAATGGGGGGGGGTGTGATTGTGGGGAGCATGTGGCTGGGGGAATTGGGGGGGCTGTGATTGTGGGGAGCATGTGGCTGGGGGAATTGGGGGGGCTGTGATTGTGGGGAGAGTGTGGCTGGGGGAATTGGGGGGCTGTGATTGTGGGGAGCATGTGGCTGGGGGAATTGGGGGACTGTGATTGTGGGGAGCATGTGGCTGGGGGAATTGGGGGGAGGGGGGCTGTGATTGTGGGGAGCATGTGGCTGGGGGAATTGGGGGGACAGGGGACTGTGATTGTGGGGAGCATGTGGCTGGGGGAATTGGGGGGAGGGGGGCTGTGATTGTGGGGAGCATGTGGCTGGGGGAATTGGGGGACTGTGATTGTGGGGAGTGTGTGGCTGGGGGAATTGGGGGGGCTGTGATTGTGGGGAGTGTGTGGCTGGGGGAATTGGGGGGGCTGTGATTGTGGGGAGCATGTGGCTGGGGGAATTGGGGGGGCTGTGATTGTGGGGAGCATGTGGCTGGGGGAATTGGGGGGGCTGTGATTGTGGGGAGCATGTGGCTGGGGGAATTGGGGGACTGTGATTGTGGGGAGCATGTGGCTGGGGGAATTGGGGGACTGTGATTGTGGGGAGAGTGTGGCTGGGGGAATTGGGGGGGCTGTGATTGTGGGGAGCATGTGGCTGGGGGAATTGGGGGGCTGTGATTGTGGGGAGAGTGTGGCTGGGGGAATTGGGGGGCTGTGATTGTGGGGAGCATGTGGCTGGGGGAATTGGGGAGGGGGGCTGTGATTGTGGGGAGCGTGTGGCTGGGGGAATTGGGGGGGCTGTGATTGTGGGGAGCATGTGGCTGGGGGAATTGGGGGGCTGTGATTGTGGGGAGCATGTGGCTGGGGGAATTGGGGGGCTGTGATTGTGGGGAGCATGTGGCTGGGGGAATTGGGGGGGCTGTGATTGTGGGGAGCATGTGGCTGGGGGAATTGGGGGGCTGTGATTGTGGGGAGCATGTGGCTGGGGGAATTGGGGGGACAGGGGACTGTGATTGTGGGGAGCGTGTGGCTGGGGGAATTGGGGGGGCTGTGATTGTGGGGAGCGTGTGGCTGGGGGAATTGGGGGGGCTGTGATTGTGGGGAGAGTGTGGCTGGGGGAATGGGGGGGCGGGGGACTGTGATTGTGGGGAGCATGTGTCTGGGGGAATGGGGGGGCTGTGATTGTGGGGAGAGTGTGGCTGGGGGAATTGGGGGGGCTGTGATTGTGGGGAGAGTGTGGCTGGGGGAATGGGGGGGCGGGGGACTGTGAT
Source organism: Carcharhinus amblyrhynchos (assembly GCF_965287045.1). Classification (NCBI taxonomy): domain Eukaryota; kingdom Metazoa; phylum Chordata; class Chondrichthyes; order Carcharhiniformes; family Carcharhinidae; genus Carcharhinus; species Carcharhinus amblyrhynchos. Next base: position 79,723,667 of record NC_137326.1, on the reverse strand, counting down.
TGTGGGGAGCATGTGTCTGGGGGAATGGGGGGGCTGTGATTGTGGGGAGCATGTGGCTGGGGGAATTGGGGGGGTGTGATTGTGGGGAGAGTGTGGCTGGGGGAATGGGGGGGCGGGGGACTGTGATTGTGGGGAGCATGTGGCTGGGGGAATTGGGGGGGCGGGGGACTGTGGTTGTGGGGAGTGTGTGGCTGGGGGAATTGGGGAGGGGGACTGTGATTGTGGGGAGCATGTGGCTGGGGGAATTGGGGGGGCTGTGATTGTGGGGAGTGTGTGGCTGGGGGAATTGGGGGGACAGGGGACTGTGATTGTGGGGAGCATGTGGCTGGGGGAATTGGGGGGGCTGTGATTGTGGGGAGCATGTGGCTGGGGGAATTGGGGGGGTGTGATTGTGGGGAGCATGTGGCTGGGGGAATTGGGGGGGCTGTGATTGTGGGGAGCATGTGGCTGGGGGAATTGGGGGGGCTGTGATTGTGGGGAGAGTGTGGCTGGGGGAATTGGGGGGACTGTGATTGTGGGGAGAGTGTGGCTGGGGGAATTGGGGGGGCTGTGATTGTGGGGAGAGTGTGGCTGGGGGAATTGGGGGGGCTGTGATTGTGGGGAGCATGTGGCTGGGGGAATTGGGGGGACTGTGATTGTGGGGAGAGTGTGGCTGGGGGAATTGGGGGGGCTGTGATTGTGGGGAGAGTGTGGCTGGGGGAATGGGGGGGCTGTGATTGTGGGGAGCATGTGTCTGGGGGAATGGGGGGGCTGTGATTGTGGGGAGCATGTGGCTGGGGGAATTGGGGGGGCTGTGATTGTGGGGAGCATGTGGCTGGGGGAATTGGGGGGGTGTGATTGTGGGGAGCATGTGGCTGGGGGAATTGGGGAGGGGGGCTGTGATTGTGGGGAGCATGTGGCTGGGGGAATTGGGGGGACTGTGATTGTGGGGAGAGTGTGGCTGGGGGAATTGGGGGGGCTGTGATTGTGGGGAGAGTGTGGCTGGGGGAATGGGGGGGCGGGGGACTGTGATTGTGGGGAGCATGTGTCTGGGGGAATGGGGGGGCTGTGATTGTGGGGAGTGTGTGGCTGGGGGAATTGGGGGGGCTGTGATTGTGGGGAACATGTGGCTGGGGGAATTGGGAGAGGCGCATTGGGCTCCTCAAGATGCAATTCTGGTGCCTGGACCGACTTGGAGGGGCCCTCCAGTACAGCCCCCTGATCTCCTCCCGCATTGTGGTGGTGTGCTGTGCCTGGCACAATCTGACTCTGCAGTAAGGTGACCGCTTGGAGGAGGAGGATATGGAGTCTGACCAGCCGGCCGTCACTGGAGAGGATGACCAGCAGGAGGAGGAGGAGGAAGAGCGTGCCCTTGGAACACCAGCCAGGCGCTGGAGGACTGACATCTCAAATGAGGCATGCGAGGGCAGCAAAGGAGGCCCTGATCACCAGGCGGTTCAATTGCTAGGGGATGGTGTTTGTGGGTTCCATTCCAAACCACACCCTACCCTTGCTCCGTGGCTTGTGATGCACATGGCAGGCGTCCTCTGGAGAACCTGGACCTTGAGGGCCCTGCTTCCAGGTGACTGGGACGTTTCCATGACACCCTCTTCATCCCACTGTCCCTGAGATGCCCCAGTGTCAGGAAGGGGGGAGGCAGAAGGTGTAGCCACAGGCACAGTCTCCTGGCTGGAAGGCCCCTGCGTGGGCTTGAGCCCTTCCTCCTCCCCTATGTCACTCTATGGGACACTGGTGCTTCTGCAGTGAGCTCCAGAAGTTCTGGCGACACCTGGCAGTGCCAGTCATGGAGGATCACCTGCCTCCTACCCATGTTGGTCGCACCCCTTTGCAATGGCCACTTGAGTCATGGGTCATCTATCAATGGCCACAGCAATTGCCCTCTGGGACTGGCCCACACTCTGCAAGCCCTCAGTCCTGGCCCCCTAGTCCTTGGCTATGCTCTGCAAGCCCTCAGCCATGGCCCTCTGAGACTGGGCCACTTTTTCAAGGGTTGCTACCATAGCCCACCGTATCTCAGTGCTGTCCCGCACGGTCTCCTGCAAACTCTTGAGCCTCTCAGAAATGGGTTGCAGAATCTCGAGAAGCCTGTTCAGTCCATCAAGTATGGCCCGCTGTGATTCGACCATGACTCTCTGGGACTCTGTTGTGGCCTGCTGTGATTTGGCCATGGCCTGGAACCTGCCAGTCATGGTGAGGATCCCCTACCCCAGGTTTTCCACTGCAGACACCACCCTTGCAGTGTTGGCCTGGGAAGCACACAAGATAGGCAATAGCTGGTCCACCTGAAAGCATTGGGATTCCTCCCAGCAGCCTCTCAGTTGGTCCAGCGTGGCCGTCAACCCCTCCTGCATTCGTTGGCGCTGTCGCTACATCTCCAGCAACTGAGGAAGGAGTGATTTCAGAGGCCCAGTGTGTAGCCTGGAGCCAGCTGAGTCCTTGCCTTCAGTAGGCCCCTACATGCCAGAGGCCTCAGATGTTCGCTCCTCCACATTATCAGATGTATATTATCAGATGTGTCATGCTCACCAGAGAGTGGCCCAGAAGCCTCATCACTAACTGGACCCACCGATGTGGGATGGTGAATTGAGAGTTGGAAGGTGGCGTCAGAAAGTGCCACCCTCAGAGGTCCCTCCACCTATATCCTCTGACAACTCATTTGAGTTGTTTTGATCAGAACTGGGTGGGAGCTGCAGCAGGGGCCTGAGGTCCAGAAGGCCCCAGGGTGTCTGTCCCTGTAACACAGGACACAAGGTTAAGTGCAAAGGAGGGAGAGGAATCCGGGATGCCAAACACATGATTCACATTTCTCCACTGAACATAGAAGTAAGCACCAAAAAAATTACATCACAGGTACAGGCCCTTTAGCCCTCCAAGCTTGTGGCAACCAGGCTTCCCATCTGATTTGTTAGCTCTTACCCTACTGGGAACCAAATGCCTCTAATCCCATTCCAATCACATAGCTGTAGAGATAGAATCATAGAAACTTACATTGCAGAAAGAGGCCCTTCGACCCATCGAATCTGCACCGAACACAATCCCACCCAGGCCTTACACCCACACCCTACTTATTACACCCACTAATCCCTCTGACCTACACATCCCTGGACACTAAGGAGCAATTTCTTAGCATGGCCAATCAACCTAACTTGCACATCTTTGGACTGTACGAGGAAACCGGAATATCCGGAGGAAACCCACGCAGACACGAGGAGAATGTGCAAACTCCACACAGACAGTGACCCGAGTCGGGAATCGAACCCACAACTCTGGAGCTGTTAAGCAGCAATACTAACTTAACAGATGCCCCTTAAAAGTCAGTATCGTATCTGCATCGATGACCACTGTCAACAGTGAGATCCAGGCACCCACTACCCTCTCTGTGCAAATAAACATGCCTTGTACATCTCCTTTATATCTTGGCCCTCACACCCGAAACTCATGCCCCCGAGAAGTTCCTTCAAAGTGAGTGGAGGAATGACAAGTGGCCATGACTGGACGGCAGCCCAACTGTGCTGTCACTGATAGCCTGCATCTCCCCTTCTCTGGAGAGCTCCAATGCGTGATCTTCAAAGGGGGTGAGGACCCGGAGGTCTGGCTCACCACCCCCTGTCTTTGCCTTCTCATAGGGGTTGTGCTTGGTCATCTTCTGTGGAGACAGAAGGAGCCAGGAAAGAAATGGTGGTGCGATTCCTGCAGAGTATCAGGTGGTGGCTCATAGAGGACAAACACAGTGGGGCTCACTGGGGAGAAAGGAAGGAGATGCCTACAGGTAAGGAGCTGGAAGCATGCAGGATGCTGGGGATGGGAGGATCTGGGAAGATATGGGGGAAACATGCAAAATGGGGCTCGGCACTCACGCTTGCTGCATGGATGAAGTCATTGAGTTTTGTCCGGCGCTGCTTCCCAGTTCAGGGGGCCACTGCCCTGGCACTGATCAAGGTGGCAACTTCCTCCCAGGCCGCATTTCTGTCAGCCCCCCTGAGTCTGCGTCCTCCTAGGACGAAGATAGTGTCCTGCCTCAGCTTGCTGCATCCAGCAGCCTCCTGAGGTCACCCTCAGAAAATCGGGGAGCTGGTCACATGCTTATTTTTTCCTTCACTGCCTGCTGCCTGTCCATCCTTGAGTTTTTAATGGAGCTGCCCCTCATTAGGGCAGATCAGCTGCAGGCAGTTTGGCAGAACATTCCAGCAAGTTCCATGAAGCTTGCTTGTTGAGAAGAAGGCAAGTGAGCATTTGCAGGTGTGCTGCTGGGAAATTGGGCAGGCGGTGGATGAATGCCTCAATGATTGGGCACAAGGGAGAGAGAGGGGGGTGTCACACAGCCATCAGATTTCAGTGGAGATGGGGGCCTTGTAGAGGAGGGACCGGAGTTGGGGGGAGGGGGATCACTCTGCCTGATATCTGTAGGATGGAGGGGAATGGGGGATCATTCTGCTGGAGATTGGTGGACGGGAAGGAGGGTCCGCTTCTGCCTGAGATGAGTGAGGGGGAAGGGGTGTCCGCTGCCACTCTGCCTGAGATGAGTGAGGGGGAAGGGGTGTCCGCTGCCACTCTGCCTGAGATGAGTGAGGGGGAAGGGGAGGGAGGGGGGCTGCGGTTGGTCTGGATGGTGGCGGGTAGCAGGTGGCGGGTGGGGGGAGGGGGTGGTGGGGGGACAAGTGGGTCAGTAATGTTGTGGGAATGGGACGTTTGTGGGGGCCGGGGAAGGCAGTAACCGGCCCAGGTGTAAGAACTTCCAATTTGTTTTACTGTGCATGCACAGTTGAAGGTTCTGATCAGAGCTGCAGCATTTTGGGCGTGATAAGCCCCGCCCACAGCGCAATCCAGATTTGTGACTTTTTTTTCAGCCTGAATGCGTATGGGGGTGCCTGAGAACAGGGATGACAAGTCAGATTCAGCACTTAGACACTAAATGGTAAAATCGCTCCTTAAATGGGTAGAACTGAGAATAAGAAGGGGGAAATCACTTTGATAGGGCTGTCCTATTGGCCGCCAAATTGTCAGCAGGAAATTGCAGAGCAAATATGCAAGGAGATTACATATAGCTCCAAGAAAAATAGATGGTAATGGTCGAGGATTTTAACTTTCCCAACATTGACTGGGGCATCCATAGTATTAGAGGCTTGGATGGAGAGAAATTTATTGAGTGAATTCAGGAGGAATTTCTCATTCAGTATGTAGATGGCCTGACTAGAGAGGGGGCAAAACTTGACCTCCTTTTAGGAAATAAGGAAAGGTAGGTGACTGAAGGGATCACTTTGGGATCAGTGACCATAATTCCATAAATTTTAAGATAGCTATGGAGAAAAATAGGTCCGGCCCAAAAGCTAAAGTTCTAAATTGGGGCAAGACTAATTTTGATGGTATCAGACAGGAACCTTCAGGCAAAGGGACGTTTAGTAAGTGGGAGGCTTTGAAAAGTGTGTGAACTGGGATCTAGAGTAAGCACATTCCTCTTAGAGTGAAGGGCAGGGCTGGTAGAAGTAGGGAACCTTGGATGACTCAGGGTATTAAGGCCCTGGTCAAGGAGAAGAAGGACGCATAGGCAGCTGGGATCAGGTGGATCCCTTAAAGAGGATAGAGGGTGTAAGAGTAGAGTAGAGAGAAATTAGGAGGGCAGAAAGGAGACACGAGATTTCTTTGGCAGATAATGCAAAGGAGAATCCAAAGTGCTTCTACAAATACACAAAGGGCAAAAGAGTAACTAGGGTGATGTAGGACCACTTAAGGATCAACAAGGTCATTTATGTGCGGATCCACAAGAGATAAGTAAGATCCTAAATGAATATTTCTTGTCAGTATTTATTTTTGAGAAAGGCATGGATGTTAGGGAACTCGGGGAAATAAATGGTGATGTCTTGAAGAGTGTACATACAACAGAGAAGGAGATGCTGGAAGTCTTAAAGTGCATCAAAGTAAATAAATCCCTGTTAAAGTGTATCCCAGGACGTTGCGGGAGGCTAGGGTGGAAATTGTGGGTCCCCTAGCAGGAATATTTGAATCATCGCCAGCCTCAGGTGAAGTGCCTGAAGATTGGAGGGTGACAAATGTTGTGCCTTTGTTTAAAAAGGAATGCAGGGAAAAGCCTGGGAACTGTAGGCCGGTGAGCCTCACATTTGTATGGGTAAATTGTTAGAAGGTACTCTGCGAGACAGGATCTATCAGCATTTAGAGGCAAAGACTGGTTAGGGACAGTTAGCAGGACTTTGTGAGTGGAAAATCATGTCTCACAAAGTTGATTGAATTTTTTGAAGGGGAACCAAGAAGATAGATGAGAGTAGTGCAGTTGATGTTGTCCACATGGACTTTAGCAAGGCCGTTGGCAAGTTACTGCATGGTACTTTTTTTTATTCAGTCATGGAACATGGGGTCACTGGCTGGCCAGCATTTATTGCTCATCTCTAGTTGCCCTTGAGAAGGTGGTGGTGAGCTGCCTTCCTGAATCGCTGCAGGCCATGTTCTGTGGGTTGACCCAGAATGCCGTTAGGGAGGGAATTCCAGGAGCAACCATGAAGGAGCAGCAATATTTTTCCAGGTCAGGATGGTGAGTGGCTTGGAGGGGAACTTGCAGGTGATGGTGTTCCTATTTATCTGCTCCCTTGTCCTGTTGTACATAAGGTTAAATCTCATGGGATCCAGGGTGAGGTAGCCAACTGGATACAAAATTGACTTAATGACAGAAGACGGTGGTTGTAGAGGGGTGTTTTTCAAACTGGAGGCCTGTGACCAGCGGTGTGCCTCAGGGATCGGTGCTGGGTCCACTGTTATTTGTCATTTATATTAATGATTTGGATAAGAGTTTAAGAGGCATGGTAGTAAGTTTGCAGCTGACATCAAGATTGGTGGCATAGTGAACAGTGAAGAAGGTTATCTAGGATTGCAACGGGATCTTAATCAATGAGGCCAATGGGCTGATGAATAGCAAATGGAGTTTGGTTTAGATAAATGTGAGGTGATGCACTTTGGGAGATCGAACCAAGGCAGTTAATGGTAAGACGTTGGGGAGAGTTATAGAACAAAGAGATCTAGGGGACTGGTTCATAACCCCTTGAAAGTGGAGTCACAGATGGACAGAGTAGTGAAGAAGGCATTTGGCATGCTCAGTTTCATGGGTCAGAACATTGAATATAGAAATTGGGATGTCTTGTTGAAGTTGTACAAAACATTGGTAAGGCCACATTTGAAATACTGAGTACAGTTCTGATCACCCTAGTATAGAAAGGATATTATTAAACTAGAAAGAGTGCAGAGCAAATTTACTAGGATGCTACCGGGACTTGATGGTTTAAATTATAAGGGAGGGTGGAGCATAGGAGGCTTAGGGATGATCTTAAAGAAGTCTATAAAATAATGAGGGGCATAGATCAGCTTGATAGTCAATATCTTTTCCCAAAGGTAGGGGTGTCTGAAATTAGAGGGCGTAGGTTTAAGGTGAGAAGGGTCCAGAGGGGCATTTTTTTCCACACAGGGTGATGAGTGTCTGGAACAAGCTGCCAGATGTAGTAGTAGAGGTGGGTACAATTTTGTCTTTTGAAAAGCATTTGGACAGTTACAATGGATAAAATGAGTATAAAGGGATATGGGCCAAAAGCAGGCAATTGGGATTAGCTTAATAGTTAAATAAAAAGGGATGGCATGGATAAGATGGGCCAAAAGGCCTGTTTCCCTGCTGTAAACCTTTATGACATCAGAGTCCTGACACCCATATACTATCCAGGCCAACAAATAAAGAATGCATCATCACTAAATAGATGCCTTGTACATTGAAAATTGGGGTTAGGTGTGCGTGAGGAAATACTATTCCTTTTTTTTGTCCTTGGCATAATCACATAACCTGGATTCACGCTCTTAACAGCAGCTAAAGGGAAACTTATATATTTATCAGTATACCCTGCTGATTTTGGGTCACTACCCTTTATCATTAGTAAGTGCACACAAAGAGCACAAACCGTGGGTTCCTAATTCCTGCTGAATCATGATTTAAATTAGCAAAATTGAAATAATACAATTGAACCAAAAAAAGACAGATTTGTCTGATACTCTAATTTTATATAATCAGTAAACTCACTTATTCCACACTACAAGAATATTTTATGGTGGGGGGGAGGGAGGGAGAGGAAGAGATATTTTCTACATGGGCAAAAATGGACACGCTAACATGTAATTCACATGACTGAAGTGCCACTTTACACATCAATCCACATTACACAATATAGCAGTTTATACTAAATATATAGGTAGAATACAGAGAAGATAGGATCATAGAATTCATACAGTAGAAAACAAACAACCAGTATCGGGGAGCCAGCATATTTCCACATTATATAATTCAACTGATGTACACTAATTAGCTTGAAATGTGCAATAAAAACACAAACAGCACAAATCAAGAACTTTTAAATAATAGATCTCTCGTGTCATTTGAGTCCTAATTACATCGATTCATATGGTTTAAAAATGTGAAATCATTATTTTCTGTTAGCTATAATATCAAATTAATTCTGAGCCACAGCCAGAAACAGAAAACATTTCTTTTTCTAGGTGAAGTCAAGTAAAAAATGTATTCATCCCATCTCTTTTCATTTCCAATCAAAAGGATGATTGAAAAGATTACTGTTCTCCTTGCCTTTGAGGCATTGTTGGATTTCTGCAAGTGGCAATCTTTTAGAAGCAGAGATAGTAACAAAAAGATTTCATAGAGATGTGCAAAATCATGAACAGTTTTGAAAGGATAGCTAGGGAGAAACTATTTCCACTGGCAGATGGGTCAGTAATCAGAGGACACAAATTTAAGTTGATTAGAAGCCAGAAGCAACTTGAAGAAACATTCTTTTTTAAACACCATAGATTGTCATGGACAGCATTTGTGTGTATCTTTTTATTGCCCATGATCAATATACTTGCATGTAAAAGAAGTGTAATTTCTTACTCACAAGAATGATCGACCCAATTACATTATCTCTAGCAGCAAACTTCTTGCATATTTAAAAACATCAGTGGCTATTTTATTAATCACATACATGCTCGATATTTAAAACATGATGGCTCATTCAGTCAATGTTCACACATCACATTCACAAATGTGAGTTACAGATTAAGGTAAAATTTATGATTACAATTTATGATTGTCTCAGTGTCTTTTGTGGCAGGCCTGTAATTTCTTAGATGAGGTGATACTTCAGCAAAGTATCAGTAAAGCAAAAGGTTCTCTGCAAGGTAATTTTGGTTTCATGAGGTTGTTTCTCAGATGAACTGAAAGTTGGAATAGATTGGGCAGATCCTTTTCCCATTATCAAGACATTGTGGTTTGTTACCTTGGTTACTTAGATGCCTCACTACTGATTCAATAGCTTTCTGATGAATCGCTGTCCACAGAACAGATTTGTGCTGCTATTTTAAAAGAAAAGCACGGCTGTCTCATTATGTGACATTTTTCCAAGTCTAAAATCCTTTCAAACCAAAGCAGATGATTAGGTAAATGCTACATCCTATGTTCTGGCTTCACACTTTGACAGTTTGAGACAGCCGGTGTCTTTGTATCTGGACAATCCATTCAATTTGAAATACCCTTTTCAAATTAGTTTCAGGAAAAGGCATCGAGTCCACAACAGTCTGAAGATTCCTTTAGTTTCTTCTCAAGACAGGATCCTGGTTTCAATCCACAAAAGAAGTTAGGTGATCCTCGAACGTCTATCTTTTTGTTGTCTTCTTCAGCTTTTTAAAATAGAAAAATGAGTCTGATGTTCAGAATATCCTCGGATGTGACATTATGATGATCAGGAATGAATTGCCTAAAAGGATGGTTTCAGCTGCTTCAATACTTTTAAAAGGGAATTGACTAGAATCATAGAAACCCTACAGTGCAGAAAGAAGCTATTGGGCCCATCGAGTCTGCACCGACCACAATCCCACCCAAGCCCTACCCCCACATCCCCACATATTTACCCACTAATCCCTCTAATCTGCGCATTTCAGGACTCTAAGGGGCAATTTTAGCATGGCCAATCGACCTAACCCACACATCTTTGGACTAAATATTAAGCGAAGAAGTACATTTTCCAGCCTTTCCCATTAGCAGCATCTTCTGGTCCTGTTGATGGTGATCCTCTGCAGTTTTCCCCAGTGGCACAAATTCCCTTGGACATCAGTGGGATCAGAAGATTCTGCCACCAACTAATAGTGGGCTGACTCTATCACCAGGAAATATCCTATGGAGTGGCGGAGAGGATGGTGGGGTCTGGAAAATCCCACGCCTTATGTTAAAGTGAAAGGCAACTCTGGTTGGATCATACTCAGCATACTGTAATTCTGGACTCCATGTTGTAAAAATATATTGAAGCATTGGAGAAGGTCACATTATGTAATTACTACAATGATGCCATTCTGAGAGATTATGCTCATCATATAAAAATGATCAGGCAGGGGATTTTTTCTCTTAAAAAGGAAAATACAAGGAGTGAGCTGATGGAGGTTTTAAAGATTATGAAAAAGCTTGATTTAGATATAGTGAAGATGTTTCTACTTGCGGGAGAGATCAGAACCCAAGGTCACAAATTCAAGATAGTCACTATTAAATCCAATAGGAAATTCAGCAAAAGTTTTTTACCGAGAGTGATTAAAATGTAAAACTTGAGCACAAAGGAATATTTCAGAGCAGAGGTGGATTCATAGGAAGTTAGATGAACACCAGAAAAAAGAAAGTTGAAGGATAATGTTGATGGGACTGGAAGCTTGCTTCCAAATGGCCTCTACAATCCTTGTTCTGGCTGCTGGAAGATGTAAAATGACCTTTTAGTCTGCTCTCAGGCTGACTGTCCAGACTTTGACTGCCTGTTCCTGTGAGAACGTCACAGCAATAAACCAAAAACAAGCAACAAAAAAACCCCTTGCAGTCTATCCCCACAGAAATATGGGATACTTAGGATATCTCAGATAGAGATTTAAACCAATTATCTGCAATCCTGAAATCTGTTATTTCAATCTAAAAAGTAAGTGGATACTTTAAGATACGGCCTTCTTTACAAGATGCTTCCAAACATTTTTCTGATTGGGTAAGTTACATGGATAATTTAAAATGGGACAACTACATTCCAACCAGAGTCACTGACTCCATCATGAAGCCCAAATAGGAGTCACAAATCATTTATAACATTTCCTACTTCCAGTTCTGACCTTAATAACTAAACACAGGCGACATTTTGAATTGCAATTACCTTTGGGTTTGTTTACCAGCTTCTTATCAGCTGTTATCACCAGGAGGGTTGCACAACAGCACAGTGGTCAGTATGCCACACAGCACCAGGGCCCAAGATTTGATTCCGGTTTTGGGTGACTATGTGGAGTTTGCACATGCTTCTTGCATCTGAGTGGGTTTCCTTTGGGTGCTTCAGTTCCCACCCACAGTCCAAAAATGTACAGGTGAGGTGGAATAGCCATGCTAAATGTGCAAGGTTATGAGGAGTGGGCCCGGGTAAGGTGTTGTTTCAGTGAGTTGGTGCAGACTCGATGGGCTGAATGGCCTCCTTCTGCAGTGTAGGAATTCTATGGTTCTATTCATTTAGTTTACATTTAGGAACTTGAATCCCCTTAATGATAAATTATACTCTCAAAACATATGAACCATGTAATCACATTCATAACATTCTTTACAACTTCATTGAACCTTCCAAACAATATACTAATATTCCCAGAGTATAGCATGACCTGAAGGACTTTAAACTTAAATTCAATTGTGTTTCGCAAAATAACCATTAGTGCCCATGGATCCATTGAAATATGTCATCATCTATATTTCCTTCATTCTTAAAAAGATCAGGACTTCAATCAAGATGTGTATTTCTTTCCATTGCATCACATTCGAAGCACAGGACCAGCATCTTATTCTGACATTGGTGTTTCCCAAGATTATTATGTCAGTTTCAACTTCTAAAAGATGATAATATAATCAGTTTATTGGTCTAGAATTTTATTTAAGCACTAGTTGAAGCATATGCCAGCCTTAATTGGATGTACTGGAATTGAGGATATTGGAGTACATTATTGGGCTTTCCTGGAATGTTGAGGTTGACCTTTTCAGTTTTCCTAGAATAAATGCCTTGAGTCATGGGAGTCCTGCTTTTCTTACATTGTGTATGATTTATTACTGTCAAATCCAATAAGATGCTTGTCCGTGTCTAATTATTTTTGTGCGTTTCTACTGCATTTTGAATGAAATCTTTGTTTGAAGTCATCTTTCACTTATAGATTCTGCTTTGTCACTATCCCATAGATTCAATCATTCTACGATTATAGACAAGTGCTTATCATCTTAGTCACACCAAATTAACCATTGCCCCCCAGTGATGATGATTCCATAGTGACACCCCTTTCCATGCAACTCCCCTCTGAGTTGAGTTGGGGGACTGGGGGAAGGGTAAGGGGGAGGCGGGGGAAGGAAGTGTGCGGAAGGGGATGTGCAGACGAAGTCCTGAGGTGGAGATGAGAGTGAACCAATTCAGTTCTGTGGGAAGTCCTTCTAATTAAGCTCCAAGTTCCTCCTCTGCAAGCCTTTAATGACAAATAATAAAGTATGTATTTGGTTTTGTCCTGTTGAAATTTTAAAGGCTTAATCTTTTTTCACTCAGTACAATGTAACAGACCAGCATCACCCTGTATGCTTTACAAGAGTAAATTGTAACTGAGGGACTCTCAGTGATGGTCATATTTAAAATGGTAACAGATGTCATATTCGTCACATACTTTCCAATTATTTCTCGGTTAGAGGAATAATTTTATGACACGGAAGCCAGCAGCTACCAGTGATTAGCCCTGCTCAGAAAATTTTTTGAAGGTTCTCAACAGACTGCTTGACAAATTAATGGAATTTGCTTGAATTTTAAAGAAAAATTAATCATCGTAATAGAGGTAACTTCCTGTGTACACCAGGCGTGATTCAAGTTTGTTATAGGTACAGGAAATGATACAAGTCTGTAAATATCTCAGCAGTGATCATTATGTCAAGAGCTCTTGCAGGGAAATGTATACATTAAGTTGGTGATTAAGCCATGTACCTTTTTTTTGCATTGTAAGTAAATATGATCAGTTTATATTTTGCAAAGTGGTATAGAAGTGTGATATTTTCTCCAATTCAAATTGATAGATGTGTTGAAGCATCCTTCATATTTTCCAACAAGCAACTTACCATGACCAGAGTAAATTGTTAGAACAGGGCTAAGCTGAACTGAATAAGGCACATAATGGAGATGCAGGCTTCTGTATGTACAAACCTTTGATCCTTGCAAGTGTCATTACTACAAGAAAAAGATCTCAGAAATAGCTCAGGCAGTTAACGTTGTCACTCCATCCTTTTTACTATGGTCAAAGCACACAATTTTCTGCAGCATTTTTTAAAACTGTTTTCCTTCTCAACAGGAGTTGAGAGAGTATATACTATTGCAGAAGGATTTGATTGCATTATTCAGGATTCCAGTAACATCAGATCCTCTTTTCAATCATATTCTTTAATAAGAGTGGAATGATATTGTCCTATAGGGAAACATGTTACACATGGCAAATTCAGCAAGCCCAGGAAGAAAAACCAGATGGTCACAAATTTAATCCACCATATATTTCAAGATAGCAAATCTCAACTGGTAGGGCAGCAGATGTGCTACAATTGGTAGTACCAACTACTAACAGATTGCAGTCCATCACAGCAAGAGGTCAGTTTTTCAGAAGAGAAGGAGAGAAAAAAACAATAAGCATGGCTGAGGCATTAATTATCCTGTTCAGTGCAAGGGTGCACGGTGGCATAATGGTTAGCACTGCTGCCTCATAGCTCTGAGGACTTGGCTTCGATTCCGGCCTTGAGTCATTGCTTATGTGGAGTTTTTAAGTTTGCCTTGTGTTTGCATAGGTTTCCTCCAGGTGCGCAGTCCAAAGATATGTGAGTTAGGTTAATTGGCCATGCTATATTGCCCCTTAGTGTCAGGGGAACTAGCATGGGGATAGGGCCTGGGTGGGGATTGTTGTTGACTCAATGGGCTGAATGTAGGGATTCTCTGTGTTTGACTAATTGCAAGTGTTTGTCAGTGTAGCATAAATGCATTAAATAATCATGGCTCTCATTATCAGCAAATATTTCACCCAATAGAGCAGAAGTTTCATAAATGTTCAAACTCTTCTTAAATGAGAATTCAGTGTAGCCCGCACAGAAGAACATTAGCGCAATGTAACTTATCATTTCAGATAAGAAATCACTCAAAGCAATCTCATTCTGATCAGCAATTAGAATAACACTTGTTCTTTGAACCTGAGTTAGTTTTGGTGGATTTATCAAACATGTTCAGTTTTCTGTCAAGTACAGTGCAAGCCAACTAAGAATTGCAAGATATCACTAGTTCATTTCACATTTCACAAACAAGAATCCAAAGAAGAAAGACACAAAATTAGAGAGAGTGAGCAACTGAAATCAACTAAAGATAGATTGTTGAAATAAGAACCTTAAAACTTTGGAGCATTTTCCATGTTCTCAAAATGTCTGAATATGTTTACAGTACTTTTGAAATGTAGTCACTGCTATGGAAGCAAAAATGGGAGCAGATGTATACACTGAAAGATCCCACACACAGTAATAACATAGGTGACCAGATAGGGCAGGATTTTACAACCTCGCTCATCCAGAAACCGTAAACTCCCACCTGAGGTCAATGGATCATCCCATTGTCTGCCCCCCACCAACTCGGATTCCCATGGCAGGCGAGGTGGTAAAATCCTTTTTTGGCACTATTTGTTGAGAGAGCAATGTTGGCCAAGAGCTCATTGCACAGAAGCATGGAGTCTTTTCGGGTCAGATAGAACCTCAGCTTTTAAGATTCCCTCTAAAAGAACTCACCTCAGATGATGTAGCTTTCTTTCAGTATTGCACCAGGATGTTAAGCTAGCCAAGTTTTAAGACTGAGACTTCGACCCAAAATACAGAGGTAGGAATGCCAATCCATGTTAAATTACAAACAGGAAATACATTTGAGGATGGAGAGGGTACGGTCAGTTATCATTTAAAAGAATACAGGTTGTCATTGTGAGCAAGACCTCAATTCTGATGAAAGAACCAACTCAAAATATTAACTAAACTTATTTTCCTTTCAGATACTGAGTGATCTAATGTATTTCTTAAGCAGCTTCTATTTTTAATTCATATGACAAAATATTAGTGATCCGTATCATCTCTGGGCAGCTGACCTGTCTTTCGACATTTTGCAATTCAACTGCGCTAGACTGAAAAACACCGGCTGAAGAAGTTTTGAAAAATAAGGTGAAGACCGGCAGAGGCAAAGTTACAAATAAATGAATTAGAGGATGAAAGGAGAGGAAACAGCAGCCAGATATTATGCAAAATGAGAAAATGAAGATGTGAGAAAGGATTATATAAATGTTTCTCCACACGATAAGTGAAAAGGATTAACATAAAAGTTCAATGCTATTCCAAAATTAATGTATTCACAAAGCATGACAGACCATTCATATTTCAACTAATGTGAAAAGGTTGAAGACGTTATTAAATTAGTCCAGTCAAGCTGAGGAGCTTGATGTAGGAAAATCAATGATTTATCAGCACTAAAATGATCTGGAAAGAATAGAATTAGGTTGATGTTTCACAGGACTTATGGTAATCAGCTGGTTACAATGCAAATTTGTTTGATAACTGGAAGGAAGTATGCAATAGCATGCAAAGCATTCCTTTCTTTGTGAGGTGAGATGACATTTTCTTATATATTTCGCCTGCTTGGCTGATTCACCTGTGATGCAGGAAAACTAGTAGAAGTTAATAACGACATTTTTATCATCATGTAATTAGAAATTTTTCCCTAGAGGTGAGTTTTACGTCTGTTATCGGTCACTGATACAGACTTGCATGTGACTGCGCTGATAGCAATCCCAGGCCAAGGAGCTTGTTCAATCCTCACTAAAAGAGGAAGCAATTTTCTCTCAGATTCAATTACACAATAAATAAAGTTAATCAGAGGGCACAGGGGCAGAATTCTCCCCCAAAAATTCTAAGTGTCAAATTTGTGCAAAAATTGGGGTAATTCACACTGTTTTTTTCAGTGGGAGTTCAGAGAAGAATCTCCCAGGCTCTGTGCACTGCAGAGGCCACCAGTGTGAATATCATTACATTTCAGGTGTCAGAGCCTATCTGGCTGGAGAGGCTGAAATCAGTGCACTGAGTGGGCCACTGCGCATGCGCCGATGTGTCAGTGCTGAAATTGGCACATGTGCAGTAGCCCCACATGGATGGCCTCCCAATTGCTGGCTAGTTCGATCGCTGGTCACCCCCCTGACCCCAAAGCTGGCTCTTTGCTCCCCCATGGTTCAATGGCTGGCCCACCAACCATTCCTGGACACAGCCCTGACTGGCCCTCTCCTGGCCTGCCGCGATCTCCATCCCTCCCCTGGTCATTCACCCCCCGCAGTCTGAACCCACCTCCCCACGCTCCCTGCCCCCGCAGTGCCAACTCTCCCCCAGCACTTGATGGCTGACCCCCCGGTTGATCCCCCAGTCTGCCCTGATTGCTGTCCTCCTCCCCTTCTTCTACACCCTGATCCCTATGCAGAGTGGCAGCACGACCCCTCAACTCCACCAATCATTCCCTATGCCCCATTACAATCAAGCTTACCTAGGTCCAGACCCCATTAGGCCTCACCCACTTGGCACTGCCTGGTTCCCTGTGGGCAGTGCCAAGGTGTCCCTTGCACTGTCAGGGTGTCAATGCCCTGGGGGGAACCCTCCCTTCTGCCTAACCCTCTGGGGGGCCTGATTGCCCCACCTTCACTCCACAGGGGTTGGGCCACTAGCTCCCCAAAAGTGGGGAGCTATGTAAACTCCGCTCAAGTGAAATACTCTGGCGGGGTGGGAAATGCTAGCGGGCCTGGAGACTTCATTCCCAGGCCTGCTAATCACATTGAAATTATATTACGATGATCATGTAAATGATCTTTGCACCCCACGCCCCCAGCGATTTCCAGCACCAAACAGACGCCGCTGGAAATCCGTTGCTGGGAGATGCAAGTCGGCCGTGAATGCTCGCGTAAACCTCATAAATTGCCCGACGCAAGAATCTCCCAGTGTGCTGTGCTAAAAAATTAATGCAGCAGGATGGGAGAATTGCGACTATCTGCAAGGATGGTCTTTCCCACCCACCAAAAATATATAACTGCAATCATACAGGGCACTGCAGCATATGTACAAGCCACCCTTTGGAGAGACTTAAGGAAAATATAATTCACTAAATACCCATTTGTGTTCCATTTTCCCCCTTTCTCTTATATTGGATAACACACTAACATCAAACTTATATTTATACTATTTGGACATGAGAATTTGTTTCTTAATGGACGACGTGAATGATTGTGTTCACATAACTCTGCAATTTAACACATCAACAAATGCACTAAAAATAGGACACAGAGCACTAAAAATAGCTAAAGATAAATTAAGAATCATTTGATTTATCTTCTCCATATGAAAAAAGTGAACATCTATATAATTAAAATCTTGGCAAGGAATACCTTCTGCCTTTCATCTCTTTTAGGTTCTTAGTCAAGAAATTGAAAGTGTACAGTCTGAAAATGTGCCAAGGAGACTCACAGTAACCCAGAGGAGAAAGGTTTTCTTCTTCACAAAAGACCAAATTATTCATGACTGTATATTTCAGACTGTCAATCCTAAGAACTATTTTGGACCATCTTTGATGCAATATTATCAAGTGCACGACTGTGTGTGTACATTAGGTAAATACGTGTATACCAAACTTACATACAAACATGATACAATCATATATAAAATATCTTTCCTTGCTTAATTATAAGTGCTTACATATTTAGTTTCTGAAGGAAAATGCTATTTCAGGAGATATAGTATAAAATGTTTTAACTTTATTAAATAAAATTATTCAAATAAAGTTATGCCCTGTGCTTTTGAACTGATACTGCTATCTAGTGTCAGGGTACAGTTTATTGTTTGAATTTTCAAAGGAGTTAACACACAGCCCAAATATATCCACCCATCACTAATGTATTTGACATCAATAAAATGCTGCCAGTCAATTAGTACAATAAATATTCTCTACCCTTACTTCCATAATTTCAGTATTTTCAAGATTCCATTTTCATCTTTATGAATGTGTGGATAATTATGTATAGAGCACTTTTCAAAAAATGACATTAAATGGTCTGTAATTAATTAGGTCTTGTAGTTAATCACACGAATAATCAGACATCAAAATAATGGACAATATAATAGCGCGGCATGGTGGCACACATGGATAGCACTGCTGCCTCACATGGCCAGGGGCTGGGTTTGATTCCTAGCTTTGCACATTCTCCCCATGTCTGCTTGGGTTTCCTCCAGGTGCTCCGGTTTTCTCCCACAGTCCAAAGATGTGTGGGTTAGGTGAATTGGCCATGCTAAATTGCCCCTTAAGTGTGAAGGAGACTAGCTAAGGTAAATGCATAGGGTAATGGGGATAGGGTCTGGGTGGGATTGTGGTCAGTGCAGACTCAATGGGCTGAAGGGCCTTCTTCCACACTGCAAGATTCTATGAAATGTTCAACCTCCAAAAGCTGTCTTTAATTCACAGCTCGGTACTTTGCAGTATTACTTCGGTCATCCACAACAGTGCACAACAGCAAACTTATCAAACCCTAGATGACAATCAGAAACTTAAATCCATCTGATGGAGGATATTTCATGAAATGTCAGGCTATCTTTCTTTGGAGCTGACCAGATAAATTACATGTTCCATCTAGCTAGGACTTATAAAAAGCACTTTTACCATCTGCTTTATGTGAAAGAAATCGTCACTCTAGTTAAGTGATCTGTCATCACGAAACTTTGAGAGAGACAAGCAATTCCATATATATGAATATTAGCATCTCAGTCAGAATTAAATTTTCCCCCATACTGACTTCCTCATTTGAATCAGCAACCAATCCTGCCTCCCCTCAGCCCAGAAAGGAAAGAAGGAAGTTTCCAACTGCCTGTTGTAATAGCTGTGCGTACAAATCGGCAAGTGTTCAGCTCACCAGCAGTGTTTAACGTTAAGAATTGAAATTCAATTGCTGTAAACCAGGTCATACGCAGGCTGCATTTGCAACTGTTACAAGAAGGACTATCCCTCAATCTGAGGTAGATGGAGAAAAAGAAATGGATTAATCCTTTTCAAAAATACTCATGGAAAAGAGAGAAATGGGCATTGATAGCTGTTAGGATGAAATCATTGGGTTTGTACAGGGATGATTCATTGCCAGAAATTGTTTGCCTTGAAAATTCAGCGGTAGCAACATAATGGAGTACTGTTTATAAATGAAAGCAGGACTCTCTCTGTCCATCACCTTACAAACCCAGGCTTTTGCTTCCCTCAGTCACAGAACCACAGAACTGTTACAAGGCAAATGGTGGCCTCTCGGCCCACCATGTCAATACTGGCTCTCAAAATGATTAATTCACCTAGTGCTATTCCACCCCCGCACCCCCCCACGTCTTCTTCCCCTGGTGCCGCACATTTCTCCTTTTCAGATAACAGGCTGGAATGCCTTGCTTGAACTTGCCTCCACCACACTCTCTTGGAGTGTCTTCCAGATTTTAGCCACTCACTATGCGAAAAAGTTTCTCCTTATGTTGCCTATGTTTTTTTTTCCCCAATTACTTCAAATCTGTGCTCTTCTTTTCTCAATCCTTTCATTCAAACATGTGGATTAGAAGCAGCAGTGGGCCACTCGACCCCTGTAACCTGCTCCGCCATTTGATAAGATCCTGGCTGATCTGATTATAACTTCAGCCCCAAATTGCTACCTACCCCGATAACCTTTCACCCCTTTGTTAATCATAGCAAACATACCTTAGGTTCATTGATCCAAGTCGTTGCTATAAACTGTAAAAAGTTGAGGCCCCAGCACTGATCTCTGTGGCACACCAGTTGTCACATCCTGCCAACCAGGAAAAGACCTGTTTATGCCAACTCTGTTTCCTGTTAGCTAGCTAATCTTCATTCCATGCCAATATATTAATCCCTGCACCATGAGTATTAATATTCCACAATAACATTTCATGTGGCACTTTTTCATATGTCTTCCATAAATCTATTCACAGCACATGTTACTCCTTCAAGGGATTCCAATGAATTGATTAAATACGATATCTCTTTCCTAAAACCATGCTAATTCTGCATGATTGTCTTAAATTTTCCCATGTGTCCTGCTATAACATTTTTAATAATGACGTCTAACATTTTCCCCATGACAGATATGGGGCCACTGGCCTTTGGTTTTTTTGTTTTCTGTCTCCTTTTTGAATAAAGGAGGTACATTTACTATCTGCCAATCTAGAGGAACTGTCCCCAACTCTAGGAATTTTTGCAAAATTAAAACCAATGCATTAATTATGAGATTAGTCACTTCCTTCAAGACCGTAGGGTAAAGTCTATCCAGATCCAGGGATTTGTCCGCCCGCAGACCCAACAATTTGCTTAGTACCACCTCACTGGTGATTGTGATTTTCCTGGTTTCCTCCCTCTCTTCCATTTCATGATTTACAACTATTTCTGGGATTTACTTGTGTCCTCTATAGTGAAGACTGAAGCAAATACCTGTTTAATTCATCTGCCATAGCCCTGCTTTCTATTATCAATTCTCCAGTCACAGGAAAAATGCTCACTTTATTAACTCTTTTCTTATTAAAATATTTGTGGAAACTCTTGCTATCTATCTTTATATTACTGGCTAACTTTCTCTCATACTTCAGTTTTTTCTCCTTTTCAATCTTTTTGTCATTCTTTGATTTTCTTTCTAATCTTCCCAATCTTCTGACCTGCCACTTGTCTGAGTGGAAAGATATGTTTTTCTTTAAGTTTAACACTATCTTTAATTTTTCATTTAACCACGGATGACAGGCCCTCCCCATGGATTTTTTTCCTTTCTGACTGAAATGTGTCCATTTTGTGTATTCTGAAATATCCCTTTAAATGTCTGCCACTCAACCTTTGTTCACCTATCCCTTAAGCACATCTACCAGTTCACTCTATCTAGCTCCAACTTCATGCCCTCATAATTGCCATTAATACCAGTCATACACGCATTCTTCTCTCCCTCAAACTAACTACATAATTCAATCACATTATAATCGCTCTGCCTTGGGATGCTTTCAACACAAAGTTATCAATTAACCTTATCTCATTGTACAATATCAGGTCCAGTACAGCCTGCCCTCCAGTTGGCTCCAGGACATGTTGTTCTAAGAAACTATCACAAAAACATTCTATGACACCCTTGTTTATGTTCCCTTTGCTCATCTGATTTTTCTAATCTATATACAGATTTAAATCCCCCCGTGATTATTGCCATACCTTTCTGTCAAGCTCCCACTATTTCTTCTTTGATACTTTGTCCTATCATGTAGTAACAATTAAGAGGCTTGTACACCATTCCTGCAAATTGCGTTATCATTTCTCATCTCAACCCAAATTTCTTTTACATCCTTGCTTCATGAATTTAGTTAATCCCTCTCTAATGCTGTCATTAACAAAACTATACCTCCACCTTTCTTTACTTTCTGTCCTTGAGTACCAGAAACATCTCAATATTCAAGTCCCAATCTATATTACCCTGAGATTATATCTCTGCAATGGTTATCCGATCGTATTCATTAAATTCTATTAGCGCTATCAGTTTTGTTGCATTATGCTATCTCCATTTCGATAAAGAGCCTTCAGTTTAGTCCTTTTATTATTTTTGTAGCATCTAATTCTGCCTGCCAATTATGTACACTCTGTCCCTGCCTGCCATTGTCTGTTTATCATTCCCCATATTAGTACCTTCCTCTCTTGCCTTGTCTCTACTCTTTGATGCATGACATCTTCTCCAATTTGAATTCTTACCCCCAGTGTTCTGTTCAAAATGCTCTCTACTTCCCTAGTTATGTGGCTCACTAGAACATCAGCCCAGACTGTTCAGATGCATACAATCTCAATGTTACAAATCCTACTTTCCCCAGTACGGTGCCAGTACTGGTGAAGGGCATACCCCCACCCTCTCTCAAACTTCTCCACTTAAGAAACTCCAAGCCTTCACTCAGCTTTCTTACTGCACTCAGTTTTCATGAGTAGGAAGAGTTTTCCCCTTATCTCTGCTATCTGGACCCCTCATGATTTTGGATACTTCTGTCACATCTCCTCTCAGCCTTCTCTTCTCCAGGGACTATTGTCCTGTTTTCTCCACGCTGTCCCCCAATCCTGGGTCCTTTATCATGAATCTTCACAGCACCGTATCCATTATCTTTCTAAACTGGGGCGCCCAGAAATGGGTGCAATACTCTATTTCAGAACAAACTAGTCACCTATATAAGTTCAGCATAATTTCCCTGCTCTTGTATTCTCAGTACCTATTAATAAAGTCTGTATACTTGATTAACCACTCTTTCAACCTGTCCTTCACCTTCAATGACTTATGCACATATACACCAGTTTGCTCTGCTCTTGCACCTCCTTTTTTTTATTGTCCCTCCAGGTTCTTTTTATCAAAGTAAATCACTTTTCTATGCATTGACCTTCCTCAGTCACTTGTCCATGCACTCCACCATCTTTTCTATGTCCTTCCGATGATATTCAATATCCTCTTCAGTTCACAATGTTTCCAAGTTTTGTAACATCTGCAAATTTTGAAAGTGCCCTGTACGCCGAGGTCTAGGTCATTAAAATATATCAGAAAGTGCAAGGATGTTAGCACTGACACCTGAGGAACTCCACTACAAACCTTCCTTCAACATGAAAAACATGAATTAACTACAACTCTTTTTCCTGTCAATCAGCAAATGTCATATCCATGTTGCTGCTGTCCCTTTCATGAGCTACAAATTTGCTCACAAGCCTTATGTGTATAGTGTGCTATGTGCAGGCAGGTTAACCAGCTTGGCCTAGTTCCCTTGACAATGAGAAGTTTTGATTGGCAAAAGCATTTCACAGGGAACAGACTGACAGAAAGTGCACCCTGCCTGAAATTTAATTTCCCTAAGCTTAAAAGAAAAGCTCAGTGTTTAGTAGAAAACAATTAAAATCAAAAAATGGCTTTCCATTTCCGAAGAGCTTCATCTTTTAAACAAGGACTAAATAGTATTTATATATCATCCCTCAATGCACACTGTAATATTTTATGATTTCCATCCTAATTATTTCAAAGGTGCATGAAAAAGACCAGCTCCTACTGTCAGTCTTTCTATTGTAAAGGTGGCAAAAATCATGCAGCAAAGCACAAGTCGCTGCAATGTCACATGTTGCTATGGTATCCCAATTCTGTCAGTGAATTTTAAATCTTAATAACCAGTAACCTAATTGCATTTTTAAGCAAAAGGATTTCTGCTATGAAGGACTGTCACACTGCATTGTAAAACGCAACAACATGTGACATTAGATTTGTCCCTCTGTGGGTTGAAGCAATGCAAGAATGTAGTCATAGTTTGGAAACTCGTTCACCTTCTGAATCAGGTTTTGTGGAATGCGTGTACTGTTCGTGCTATCGCAACCAACAAATCGGGGCAAGCAGCAAATCCCCATGCAATGAGCCTCATTGGGGTAAAAGTTCTTGGTTCTGCCCATGAAATGGAACAAAAGCATCAAAGTTGATCAGGGAGCATGACTCTCCCTCAGTGGAATCCTTCCAGTATTCAGAGGAACCAGGTACAAGACCAGGAAAATCTGCCCCACTGTATTGGCGAGACAAATATACAGCGTTGTGATTCTAATCCTGTCAGGTCACAAATGCAGTGCTCGAATCAAGCTTTCCATATATGTTGAGACACCTGCATTTTCTTAGAAAAGTGGTTTTCCACAAAATTAACTTTGATGTAAAAGCAGGCAGTATGACACTACCTATCACCAGAATGACACTGAACAGAACAAAATCCCAATAGATTGAACCAGCCACCGTAAGCTTACATTTGATTTAACTCAAAATTAAACTGCACAAACATTCAATGGGCTGCACATCCTGAAATAACGGTCACACCCAAAATGTGTCCAAGCTATGTGTAAGCTCACACAGTTCTGTTCTGTACTGGGGACACGGTGCATTGCATTCTGTGTACCATGAGTTTAATGTATATCAATGCATTCCATGAAGAATTGTGCTAAAAACTGTTTAAAAAAACAAATACGTATGTTTTAATTGTAATAAAACAAATCATTTCAGACTTGTGCATCTTAGATTAGAGATTCTAATTTCTATTAGTTATCACATATCAACAAGAAAAATGTCCCCACATTTACAGTAAGTTCGATTATGATGGCCCATAACTTCCTGGCTTCCCAGCATCAGATTCTGGGAGTAGTCCAAAAATGCACTAGGGAATTCCTCTCGGACATTCCTGGATAAGGTTTTACAAGGCAATTGTCCAGAAGCACAAACTTTTTCAGATCCCAGCAATGATTCATTGATTCTGCTGCCTGCCCCAGACATTGTCAGTAGAATCATAGAACTCCTACAGTGCAGAGGAAGGCCATTCGGCCCATTGAATCTAAACTGATTCTCTGAAAGAGCATCTTACCCAGGCCCATTCCCTCTGCCCTATCCCTGTAACCCCACACCTTTACTATGGTCAATGCACCTAACCTGCACATCCTTGGAAACTAAGGGGCAATTTAGCATGGCCAATCCACCTGACGTGCATATCTTTGGGTTGTGGGAGGAAACTGGAGTACCTAAGGAAACCCACACAGACACAGGGAGAATGTGTAAACTCTGCACAGAAAGTTGCCCAAGGCCAGAATTGAACCTGGGTCCCTGACAGGCAGTAGTGCTAAACACTCTGCCACTGTGCCACCCCACTTCCTGAACAGTTGTGCTGCACTTTAAACGATTTAAGTCACTAACTTGGGATGGTTCTGCCAGTTTTACACCAATAGTTGCTTTGAAAGAGTTAAAAGAAATAAAGCCATTTCTAACTTCAAACCAAACACTGCATAAGTTACCCCCGCCCTATCTTTCACCCCTGACTGATCAACCCTGAGGGCATTTCCAAACGTCCCCCTCCCCCAGTGAGAATACCCCTATCTGAAATTAGCCATGAAACTCCCCAACCTGGAGGCCCAACTCTAGCCTCCACACCCACCTTTGACAATCCCCCCCACCCTCCAGTGGATGTGATCTGATACACCACCCCCTCCCCCAACCATCAGATTTGACCTAACCCCATGTCCCCCCAATCCCCAAGGAGCAAAACGGAATCCGATACCCAACCCCGGCAAAGCAGACCCAAGCCGAAACCCATCCCTATGGAACAGACCCCGTCCGCCCCCGCACTCCCGCCTACCTGGAGTGGACCCAAACCTCTGCCCCCGACCTCACTGCCAGGCCCCCAGAATGGATCTCAGTCCATCCCCCCACCCACCCCTCCAGAGCAGATTGGACCCAACCTCAGACAGTGTAGTATAAAAGCGAGCGTGACCTCACTGAGTGCACTGGGGTTCCATGAAACTTGGCCTTCAGAGACTCTTTCTCTGCAAACTCCAAGCAGCTCCAGCCAATGGAGATTTAAACTAAGATTTCCAAAGCGGGAAAGTGCATTTTAAATTCATACAATGCCAGGTGGCCATGACTTAACACGGTTTTGTGGAAGAAATAGTTCACTATTTCAACTTCTTCGTGTCACAGACACAGAGTACAGGACAGATCATGTTACAACAAAGACAATTCGGAGAGAAACTCCTCTTTATACTTCTTTTACAAAATGTAAGTCTATTTATAAAAGATGCATTCAAATCTATAATGCAGAGCAGACAGGTAAATATTGGTTTGGTGGATTTTTTGCTTGACTTCATTTTACTGTGCACAGTACTGCGATCTAAAAAAAAGTTATCCTCATGAATAAATATAGATGTCATATTCAAGCTAAAACAACACTGCCAGAAATGAGTGCCAATATCTTGCTCGACATTTCATTAAAATTGCTTGTTTTCAATTAAAGGAATCTCAAGGAAGAAAAATACATCTCCCAGCCTCTGTCAATAAAAAAAAAACAGGGGAGGGAGGGGGAAATAGGGAAAATAATCAATTTGCATCTTTCCTGAACGTGAGATATCCAAAATGCTCCTTCTGTCCCTCTTGTGTGTACTTAGAGTTTCTATGTCAGAAACACCACAACCAATTCCATATAGCAAGCTCTCACAAACAGCAATGTAATAGTGACCAGGTAATTTGTTTTAAAGAAGTTGGTTGAGGAATAAATATTGGCCAGGACACAGGGGAGAATGTCCCTGCTTTTCAAGTAATGTCACATGATCTTTTATGTCCATACGTGAGGGCATGCGGAACCTTAGTTTAAGATTTAAGAGTAGAAAGGCTGCTCCTCTGACACTACAGCATTCACTCAGTACTGTGTGAAGGCAATCTAGGTACATGCTTACAATCTCTGGACTGGGGGTCTTCCTGGGACTTCAGGAAAGCAGACCACATTTTGAAAACAACCTCCATCCCAAAGGCAGTCCACAGTGGCTTACTCCCTTGGCAATCATTCACCACTGGAAATAAAAGGAAAACTAAGTGTCAGAAATGCATATTGTCTACAAGATGCAATTGTTAAGGTTCCTTCAATAGCACCTTCTAAGCCCTTTACCTTATAAAAAATTGGGAGGATAGGGCATCAGGTAGATAGGAATATCACCAACTGCAAATTTCCCTTCAATTCACATACCATCATGACTTGAAACTATATCACTGTCAGTGGGTCAAAACCTGGATATCCCTTTCTAACAGTATTGTGGGTGTTCCAACAAGATATGAACTGCAGTTTACCACAACCTTCTCAAGGGCGATTAGAGATAGCAATAATTGCTGACCTAGCCAGTGACACAGACATCCCATTAGCAAACTTTAAAAAAAATCACCTTTAATAATGCAGTAACAGCACAACTGGACCACGCTCACAATCGCTAACAGTAATTAATACTTCAAATAGTGGAGGTAAACAGCGATAGTCATCAAGAGCCTTTTGAGTGTTGTGATTGAAAAGTGAGCAGTCAGCTGGAAAATGTTTATCTCTTTTTGCATGGCTAGGCCAAATAGTCTTTTTCTTATCTGGAGCAGTGGATCCCAACCAGTGTGCCATGACGATCCTCCAAATGTGCCATGACTAAAGATTCAAAATTCACAAAGTTAAACTAAAACTAATCTGTGATTTCAGCTGTGGTTGGCATCCCCGGTACCCAATAAATCTCAGGGCTCCTGCCCATCCACCAACAGGGAAGGAGCCGCACACACGCAGTTTAGTTTTTGTATGTTGGTCAGACCCATGCGCTTGGAACTGAAGACAAAGGTGCCTTGTGCCACACAAAATCAGAGACTCAAAAAGGGCATAAAATCCCTGAGAAGGCGAGAGAGACAGGGAAAGATAGAAAATAAACAGACAAGAGAACAGGAAGAAATTAAGGACAAATTTCTCAGTAAGGAAAGAAGACGGAGAAAATAGGGGATACACCTCAGAAATGCTTTATAGTATCAAGCTGTGGCATGACATATAAAAGTTTGGGGCCAACTGATCTACTGAACCAAAACATTCAAGTCTTCAGCTGTCTCATCGGATGACTAGGCCTCCATCTAGTGGATAATTGCATATTGCAAGTTATTCATTGATTTCTTAATAACACTTCTTCCCACGGGAAACATGTAGCAACATCTTATTTTCCTTAAATTTTCCCACTCTGGCAGAAAAGTGAGGTGATTCCAAGAGAATTGTACATCTGTGATCTCTAGTAATTAAAGTATTTTGGCTCATATTATTTATTTATTTGATGACTCACCACAGTGCAGATGAAAGAAATGCATGTTTTCACACAGAACTGGTCACGTTGTAATGCAGAAATGAAAACATTATACAAAGATATAAATGAGTGATATATTACAGGGTTTCTGAAGCCAAATTCAGGCTAATTAACTGAGAATTTCAGTCACAGAGGAGTTAAAATCTCTATAAAAGGTTTGTGAGATTTAGGCCAGGATTTTCCAGTTCCATCCACAGCAGGACCAAAAACTCCTGCCAACAGGCCTTGGACTGGCTGTCAAATTTTTTATCCTGCCCATCATGCTATATGTCACGAGGAGGGTAGGACCTATAAATATTCTCCTCTAGTCATTGTAAAACCAGATCAGTGA
This sequence comes from Carcharhinus amblyrhynchos, assembly GCF_965287045.1. Classification (NCBI taxonomy): domain Eukaryota; kingdom Metazoa; phylum Chordata; class Chondrichthyes; order Carcharhiniformes; family Carcharhinidae; genus Carcharhinus; species Carcharhinus amblyrhynchos. Next base: position 79,695,494 of record NC_137326.1, on the reverse strand, counting down.
GCCAAGTGCATCAACCTTTTGGTCAAATATATTGACAATAACTAGGAGATTGTCACTTTTCCCTCTGAAGGCCCAAACTTTGGTTCAGCATGCCAAAAGTACAAGGCTGCTGTTCTTGACACTACAGTACCAGCAATGAAACAGATGCACCTTCGTCATTTATCTTAATTCGTGATTGCTAGGAAGACAAATTAAAAATTAACAACAAAGACCCAGAGTACTAAGGTAGAATGTTCATGAACATTAAAATAAATCCTTGATTTTGCATGTTATTCTGTGCATCGTCATATAACGTTACTGATTATAATTCCTTTTATAATGTTTGTCTTCCCGAGTGGGCAGTGACCTTGTTCAGAGGGTAACTGAATTATAACATTTTATTCCTTTCATGGGATGTAATGAATGCTGGCAACGCCAGACCAGATAAAGGCAGTAGATTTCCTTCCTTAAAAGATATTAGTGAACCATTTTCAGGGTTACCATTACTATCTTTCAATTCCAAAATTATAAATTGAATATTAATTCCGTTTGTTGTTTTGGTGAGATTTGAACCCCTGCTCCCAGGGCATTAGCCTGGATCTCTAGATTAATAGTCCAGGGAGGCAATGGCTTAGTGCTATTATCACTAGACAATTAATCCAGAAACTCAGATGTTGCTCTGTGGACCCGGGTCCAACTCCCACCATGGCAGATGGTGAAATGTGAATTCAATAATAAAAAAATCTGGAATTAGGAATGTACTGGTGACCATAAAACTATTATTGATTGCCGGAAAAATCCATTTGGTTCAATAATACCCTTTAGGGAAGGAAATCTGTCGCCCTCACCTGGTCTGGCCTACGTGTGACTCCAGAGCCACAGCAATGTGGCTGACTTTTAACTGCCCTCAGACAACCAGAGATGAACAATAAATGCTGGCCAGCCAGTGACACCCATGTCTGAGAAATGAGTAAAAGAAACAAAAGAAGGCTAACTCGCCATCTTTTGACAGGTGGGGTAAAGGGTTATTTGGACCACTCAGAATGGAGGAAATGACCAGTGAATGAAGCCATTAACTATTCCAGCATGCCATTACACAAATACAGCATCCCAATAAGTTATTTTATTCATTGATTAACAATTAAAATTGATGCATGACAGCTTACATAATAGATGTTTATGGGAGAAGGGCGATTCTTCCATCCTGCTGCACTGTCTTTGTAATCGATTTGCATGATTTGCTCTGCACAGCCACGTCTCCCAGCATAAGTTTTTTAGTGTTGATAGATCCACGCTCAAAATCAGCGTAATGGCCATTTACATTCATTAACATATCTTAATATCTCATTAGCGGGTCCATGACTAGAATCTCCACCCCCGCTAGCATCTCCCCCCACTCTGGCGTGACAAGATGCTGGCGGTGTTTACAACTGCTGTATAAAAGTCGGGACCTGACATGGCAGCGTTGACCAGGAGCAAGGAGGTAAGTGTTATGGAGCTGCAGCCCACAATTGCAGGGGAGGTTGGAGGCTGGGACTGGAAAATTTCTCCTTGCTGTGGGGATGTCCCTGGAAAGCTGGGAGTGGTATGTCCCCAACCCCCGGGATGTTCCATGTAGTCTCTGGGGGTGGAGGGGGGAGGGTCCTTTACTGAGTGCTGGTCAGGCTGCTGTCTGCAACCAAAGGGCTATTCCATCGGATGGGGGAGGTGGGGTTTGGGTGGAGTGCTTTACTGACTGCTGGTGGGGCTCCTGTTTCTTGAATGGGAACTCATCTTGTGATTAAAAAAAGAGTCTAGCCCTGCCCTGTGCTCCTGACGTGTAACACATGCTTGGAAGCGAATGCTACAGTTGTACTCATGGCAATGGCTCAAGGGAGCACAATGGTCATGGGATAGTTGCAAGCAATGACATATCTCTATCAACCTCTCTTTCTCTAATCCCAATTGTGCAAATGGACCTCGGTCTGATTGATCTGGAGCTGGCATCATGGTGGTGGCTGAGGAGGAGGAGGCGGCTCAGGAGGTGGAGGGTGTAGGGAGGCCACTCCAGGAGCAGCCACTGGAAGGAAGGAGAGCAAGGGGATTCTACTGATGGCCATGAGGTGGGAGAGCTGTCTCCCAAAAGAGTGGCCAGGAGAAGGAGGATGTGGAGGCCCAAGCGATACCAGACCAGGACATTATTTGAGGGCCTATCAGAGATCATGTGCTGTCACTGGCTCTGCCTATCGAAAGACAAGGTCCCGTACTTGAGTGAGGTGTTTGCACACCTGGAACCTGAGGGGAGGAGCAGTCACCCACTCCCATTAGAGGTTAAGGTGATGGTGGCACTTAATTTCTACACAATAGGTTCGTTCCAAGCACCCAGTGGCGACCTCTATGGAATCTCATAGAATCATAGAAGCATAGAGTCAGAGAATCCTACAGTGTAGGAGGAGACCATTCGGCCCATCGAGTCTGCACTGACCACAATCCCACCCAGGCCCTATCCTCATAACCCCAAGCCTTTACCCGTGCTCGTAGCCCTGACACCAAGGGGCAATTTAACATGGCCAATCCACCTAACCTGCACATCTTGGACTGTGGGAGGAAACTGGAGCACCCAAAGGAAACCCACACAGACATGGAACAAGCATGCAGACAGTGATGCAAGCTGGGAATCGAACTTGGGTCCCTGGTGCTGAGGCAGCATTGCTAACCACTGTGCCTTGGATGGGGAGGCCAGCAACATCCAGGTCAGTGGGGGATGGGGAGGTCGGCGATGTCCAGGTGTGTGGGAGGTAGGGGAGCTGGGAGGCCAGTGAGGGGATGGAGAGGACAGTGCGGGTCAGTTGGGGGATGGGGAAGCCGGCATTCCAGTAGTGTTCTTGTGGGAGGGTTGGGGGGGTAGACAAAGGGAGTTGAGAGGCCAGTAATGTCCATGGGGTTGTTTAGACCAGCGATCTCAATGCTGGGAGGACTTGTTCATCAATCTCCCGGAGATCAGCGCGTACACGGGGACCCGCTCAGTGCGCTGATTTCAGCCTCTTCAGCGGGAATAGGCCCCACATCCGGATTTTTCATGTGGTTCACACTAATGCCTTCTGCAGTATACAGAGTTGGGGAGATTTATTTTGAAAGCCCCGCTGAAAAAACCAGCACAATTTACTCCAGTTCTTATGCGAATTTGACACTTAGAATTTTTTTGGAAGAACCGCTCCCCTAGTTTGCAAACAATTCCATTTTCGGAAAGCCAGATTACAGACACTGTACTCGTCACAATACCACAACAAGAAGTCAATGTCCTTGGCAAAATACAGCAGAAAAATTGACAACAAAGGGAAGCAGCAAGGGTTAAGATTTGCCTCAACACTTCGGAACAGACACAGTTCAGCTAGAGGGGAGCAGGGCATGAATGAAGAATTAAATAACCTTTGGCCTGAATTACTGAGAAAGTTACATTGGAAACATGTCAGGCACCCAGACCATTAATCACAGCTGCCCAGCCTGATTTATCTTTAGTCATTGCAGATAACTACACAGAAGCTAAGGGAATTGATGCATAATACATGAACATACGGTTAAGTGCCTGGAAATTGTTTACAAGGGGGGACCTGTGGGTCACAATGGACATTTCGGATTCTGGAACATCTGAGCCCTGATCGGTTTGTCTTTGTTCAACAATAAATGGACAGGAGGGGGCCATTTTTTTTGAATGAAGCATTGTCTTCTTCATGATACAAGCATTCATGTTTTGGCAAATCTCAAAAGTTAGTCCAAAAGAGAAAATGCTGGAAGATCTCAGCAGGTCTGGCAGCGTCTATAGGGAGAGAAAAGAGCTAATGTTTCGTGTCCAAATGACCCTTTGTCAAAGCTCCACCACCTTTTTGGTTTGACAAAGTTTCGACAAAGGATCGTCTGGACTTGAAACATCAGCTATTTTCTCTCCTTACAGAAGCTGCCAGACCTGCTGAGATTTTCCAGCATTTTCTCTTTTGGTTTCAGATTCCAGCATCCACAGTAATTTGCTTTTACTCAAAATTCAGTTACTGAAGACCATTCCAATGGACATTAACTGTCATCATCGGCCCATGGATTGAATATAAACCTGACGCAAAGCATCATCAAGCAGGTATATACCTTGTATGGGAACATGGCAAAGTAGGCATTCCTGGATCAGCAAAGATTGACAACTATTCAGCAAGATTAGAGACTCTATCATAAAACGAATCAATCAGCGATCAGGCAGCTTCATTAGACTCGAGAGCTGTGTTTCTAAAAAGCAACCACTTCTTTTATTGATGTAATTTAAATTACATGAATAATTTGCATGCAAGGATTTTAAAAATAAAAATAATGATACCTTTCTGCCTATGAAAAAGATCAACCAAATCTATTTTTAATCACCAACAGTACACAGTTTGGTTCTAAATCCAACCCATTCTGCTGTAGTTTTAGCTACAAATACACAATTGGTGGCTGCCAGCAGCAATGCACTATTGTGCTTGGGGACTTAGATTAAGAACAGATCCTCTAGTTTCAAACGAGACAGTCTTGAGAGATTGTGTGTTATACCGTCAGCACCTACATCGTATTCCACGACAATTTGCAACCATGGGCTGGTTTATCTCCAATGTTTCCAATGCCATCAAAGCAGATAGCCAACTCCATTTAATGAGCAACATAGAAGAGAATGTCATCAACCTGATGAAGCTACACGTGCTAAAGAGAAGAGCAGCATGTTGTGGACAGAGTTGCGATTCCACAATCAGTAGATCAGATCAAAGCTCTAAAAAGGTGGTGGACAGTTAAACTGATGGGAGGCAATGGTTCCATGTGCATCCTTAATGATGGCAAAACCAAGCGTATGGCTACAAAAGTCAAGGATGAAGCTCTTTTCACCATTTTCAGCAAGAAGTAGTAGGTAATTTTTTAAAAATTAATTTGTGGGACATGGGCTTCACTGACTGACCAGCATTTATTGCCCATCCTTAGAAAGTGGTAGTCAGCTGCCTTCTTGAATCATTGCAGCCCATGTTCTGTGGATTGACCCACAATGCCGTTACTGAAGGAACGCCAGGATTTTGACCTAGTGACTGGTCAAGTACAGTGAAGGAATGGCTATATAATTCCAAGCCAAGATAGAGAGTGACTTGAGGGCAAAAATCAGTTCAGTGGTTTTCGATGTGGTTTAAATACTCAGGAAGAAATTTCTTATTTGCTTGCTTGATCAATGTAGCTCTCCAAAGTCAAAATTCAAAATGTGATTGAATTCAACCTTCTGTACTTTATGCAAAACCCAAGAATTTAAAGCTAGTTTTCCACTCAGAAACAAGTGACAACTGGGGGGAATATCTGGGCAATGTAAAGCACATTCATTTGAGACTCAAGATTCTGAATTCATTTAAATTTGATTTGACCATTTTGAGATTGTCTGCATTGCAAGAATATTTTTGTAGACTATTTCTTTGTTAAGTCATCACTATTTCAGTGGGTGTCATTTTAAAAAAGATGCTTTCTTGCATTAATTTCTATAGAAATTGGTTCTATTGAATATGTACAAACTTACACCGAGGGCAATGATTTGGTCTGTGTTTGAGACAATTAAATTCACTCACTTAAGAAGTTCCCGGAATGTCACATTTCCAAGTTGCTCATCTAATCAGCTCCTAAAAAATCACTTCATTATTTATTGACCGTTCTACGTGCAAAACCGAGCTGTAGCTCAGCTTATTTCTATGTAAAAATATGTTCAATCAGCCATGACCTGAGATGACAAGACTTTATTCAAATTGACCATTTCCCCCCCCTTCTTTTGCACTGTTAAATTCTTTTCATGACCAAACGGCAGCATTCTAGTCAGGCATATGCAAACACCCCAGCCAAGACTTTCACATGCAGAGTGACTTAGCTCAAAGCTAAACCACACGGGTCAAGCCCCATTATAATACTCCCAAGCAATGGAGCATTAACTGCAAGCTCAACCAAAATACATGCACAGATCAGCTTCTGTTTGAAAATCATATTTTGTGGAACTGACAATGGTTGGGGAGTAGGAGATGAGGGGGTGGCAGGGGAAGAACAAGCAAGGAATTTCTCATTGAAAAATTCAAATTGGCAAACGGTGATTTCTGGAAATGTCATGCTTATGTTATTCTGATTTTTTCTTTTTTGATTTTTGGAGCTATGAGCTGAGTCACAACGTATATCTACTGCTCCCCCTTCCCTGCCCTCACACCTCTTTCATTAACCTTCCTCATAGTAAATACATTGTTCTGCTTATTCACTTGATCCAAAATAAATCTATTGATGTGGTTTCCACAAACAAGACAAATCTTACTCTCTATATGAAAATTAATTGAATTCCTTTTTCTCTGACAGATGATTTAACTTGGATATTTGGCAATTTTGTTTTTGGGGGTGTGGTAGAGGAAAGAGGATGGTGGAATAAGAAAGTGATATGACAAAACGTGGCATTAGGAATCCAATGTTAGTATATGAGAGACGATATTGCTGCTTCATAGTGCCAGGGACCTGAGTTCAATTCTGGCCTCGGGCCACTGTCTGTGTGGAGTTTGCATGTCTTTCCTATATCAGCGTTGGTTTCCTTCATGTGCTCCAGTTTCCTCCCACAGTCTAACGATATGCGGGTTAGGTGGATTGGCCATGCTAAATTGCCCCTTAGTATCCAAAAATGTAGATTAGGGGGATAAGCAGGGTAAATATACAGGATTCTGGGGATAGGGTCTGGATAAGATACTCTGTCGGAGAATCAGTGACAGACTGAATGGTCTCCTTCTGTACAGTTGGGATTCTATGATTTTGTGATTCTGTCATATATTCTGTTACTCTTCATTATACTTTGAATGGGAGAAAATGGAATAGTGTCGAAGATCACAGAGGTTTGGGGCTTTGGATTCAAATACAGTATGTCAAGTGGATAAAGCCACAGTATAAACTAATGGAATAATGCAATAGATAACATATAAAAATCAAGATGTAATGGTGAATTCATATAAAGATGTAGGAAGAGGATCGTTTAGAAAGCATGGTTTACAGTTCTGCACTGCATGCTATCAGAAGGGACAAATAGGACAAAGTGCAGATTCACCCAGAAGTCACCTACTATGAGGAAATCCGAATATGTGGCCACAACTTCCATAGAGTGGCAATCGCAGTCGGACTACACTTGGCTCCTATTTATCTACACTAAAATGCAGTAGCATCTTTCTCATCCAATCTTCCAACTTGGGGTCAGGTGAGAAATGGGGTTTTCTGCTCAATGCAGGAAAACATACCAGGTTAAAGTCCAACAGGTTTATTTGGTAGCAAAAGCCACTAACTTTCAGAATGCTGCTTCTTTGTCAGGTGAGTAGGAGTTCTGTTCACAAACAGGGCATATAAAGACACAAACTCACTTTATAAAATAATGGTTGGAATACGAGCCTTAACAGGTAATCAAGTCTTAAAGGTACAGACAATGTGAGTGGAGAGAGGGTTAAGCACAGGTTAAAGAGATGTGTATTGTCTCCAGACAGGACAGTTAGTGAGATTTTGCAAGCCCAGGCAAGTCATGGGGGTTACAGATAGTGTAACAAGAACCCAAGATCCCGGTTGAGGCTACACACTTCAACCAGATGAAATCGAAATTCTCAGCCGAGGGCTGAATTTAGAACATAAGAACATAAGAAATAGGAGCAGGTGTAGGCTATCTAGTCCTTCGAATCTGCCCTGCCATTCAATAAGATCATGGCTGATCTGAAGTGGATCAGTTCCACTTTCCCGCTTTCTCCCCATAACCCTTAATTCCCTTGTCTATAGAAACCTATCTACACGTGACTTAAATATATTCAACGAGGTAGCCTCCACCGCTTCAATGGGCAGAGAATTCCAGAGATTCACCACCCTTTGAGTGAAGAAGTTCCTCCTCAACTCCATTCTAAACCGTCCTGCCCCCTTATTTTGAGGCTGTGCCCTCTAGTTCTGTTTTCCTTTCTAAGCGGAAAGAATCTCTCTACCTCTACCCTATCTAGCCCCTTCATTATCTTGTAAGTCTCTATAAGATCCCCTCTCAGCCTTCTAAACTCTAACGAGTACAGGCCCAGTCTATTCAATCTCTCCTCATATGCTAACCCCGTCATCTCCGGTATCAGCCTGGTGAACCTTCTCTGTACTCCCTCTGAGGCCAGTATATCCTTTTGCAAATAAGGGGACCAAAACTGCACACAGTACTCCAGTTGCGGCCTCACCAGTACCCTGAACAGTTGCAGCAAGACCTCCCTGCTTTTATATTCTATCCCCCTCGCTATAAAGGCCAGCATCCCATTCGCCTTCTTGATCACCTGCTGCACCTGCAGACTGGGTTTTTGCGACTCATGCACAAGGACCCCCAGGTCCCTCTGCACCGTAGCATGCTGCAGCTTATCGCCCTTTAAATAATAATCCCTCCTACTATTATTTCTACCAAAGTGGATAACCTCACATTTGCTAACGTTATACTCCATCTGCCCCAACACCAAAATAGACTCCATCAGTCTCGCAGCAGACACAGAGGAATTCATCAGACGAGTGAGGCTGCAGGAGCTCTTCCACAAACCTCAAGAGCCCAACAGCAAACACCATGAGAGAGCCAATGAACCGGAACAGCCGACAGAGAGATCCACAATGCAGCAACCGAAGAGGAAAGAGTTGAATTGGACTCCTCCAGAAGGCCGCTGTCCTCGACTTGACATGTATGCCCAAGCCATCAGGAAGTGTACCAACACCAGATTCATCAACCGCACTCACAAGACAACCCTGAACATCACCCAAGCACAACACAACATCATCTGCGCTCTCAAGATCAACCGCAATATTGTCATCAAACCAGCAGACAAAGGAGGGACCGTCGTCATACTGAACATGAACGGATTACTGCAAAGAAGTGTACCGACAACTGAACAACGAGGAACACTACAGACAGTTATCCACAGATCCAACCAAAGAACACACCCACCAACTCAACAGTCTGATCAAGACCTTTGATCCGGATCTTCAGAGCACCCTCTCATTCCATGTACTCCCCACACTGAAATCTCTACTGCCTCCTGAATATACACAAGGCAAACACACCTGGCCGTCCCATCATATCGGGCAATGGGAACCTGTGCAAGAACATCTCCGGCTACGTCGAGGGCATCCTGAAACCCATTAGAACATAGAACATAGAACACTACAGCACAAACAGGCCCTTCGGCCCACAAGTTGCACCGATCACATCACCTACCAACCTACAGACCTATCTATAACCCTCAATCTCATTAAACCCCATATACTCATCCAGAAGTCTTTTAAAAGACCCCAGCGAGTTCGCCTCCACCACCACTGACGGCAGCCGATTCCATTCACTCACCACCCTCTGAGTGAAAAACTTACCCCTAACATCACTTCTGAACCTCCCTCCCCGCACCTTAAATCTGTGTCCTCTCGTAGCGACCATTTCAAACCGGGGAAATAGCCTCTGAGAGTCCACCCTATCTATTCCTCTCAACATTTTGTAAACTTCTATCAGGTCGCCTCTCAACCTTCGTCTCTCCAGGGAAAAGAGTCCCAGTTCCCTCAACCTAACTTCATAAGGCATGCCTCCCAGTCCAGGCAACATCCTTGTAAATCTCCTCTGCACCCTTTCAATAGCTTCTACATCTTTCCTATAGTGAGGCGACCAGAACTGCGCACAATACTCCAAATGAGGCCTGACAAGGGTCTTATAAAGTTGCAGCATTACCTCCCGACTCCTAAACTCAATCCCTCGATTAATGAAGGCCAGTACACCATACGCCTTCTTGACCACCTCCTCCACCTGCGAGGCCGATTTAAGAGTCCTGTGGACCTGGACCCCAAGATCCTTCTGCTCCTCAACACTACTCAGACTTCTGCCCTTGATAGTGTACTCGTTCATCCCGTTGGTTCTGCCAAAATGGACGACTACACATTTATCCGCGTTGAAGTCCATCTGCCACTTCTCCGCCCAGTCCTGCATCCTATCTATGTCCTGCTGCAACTTTTGCCATCCTTCCAGATCATCCACAACACCACCGACCTTCATGTCATCAGCAAACTTACTTACCCATCCCTCCACTTCCTCATCCAGGTCATTTATGAAAATGACAAACAACAAGGGTCCCAGAACAGATCCTTGAGGCACTCCGCTGGTGACTGACCTCCATTCAGAAAAAGCCCCATCCACAACCACTCTCTGCCTTCTGCAGGCAAGCCAGAAAGAACCCCCAGCTCCTGTCGCGATACTATGGACTTCCTACAGAAACTCAGCACATATGGAGCAGTTGAACCAGGAGCACTCCTCGTCGCAATGGATGTCTCGGCACGCTACACCAACATCTCCCATGACAATGGCATTGCTGCAACTGCCTCAGTACTCAATACCGACAACTGCCAGTTTCCAGATGCAATTTTATAATACATCCGCTTCATCCTGGACCATAATGTCTCCACCTTCAACAACCAGTTCTTCTTCCAGACACACAGAACAGCCATGGGGACCAAATTCACACCTCAATATGCCAACATCCTTATGCACAGGTTCAAACACGACCTCTTCACTGCACAGGACCTTCAACCGACGTTATACACTAGATACGTCAATGACATTTTCTTCCTTTGGACTCATTCTGAACAATCATTGAAACAACTATATGATGGCACCAACAAGTTCCATCCCACAATCAGATTCATTATGGACTGCTCTCCAGAATCGATTACATTCTTGGTCATATGCATCACTATCAAGGACGGTCACCTCAGCACTTCACTGCGCCACAAGTCCAAGGGTAACCTCATGATGCTCCATTTCTCCAGCTTCCACGCCAAACACGTTAAAAAAGCCATCCCCTATGGACAAGCCCTCCGTATGCACAGGATATGCTCAGATGAGGAGGATTGCAATAGACACCTAAAGACGTTCTCATAAGAACAGGATATGGCGCTCAACTAATCGATCGACAGTTCCGTCATGCCAGTGAAAAACCGCACCGACCTCCTCAGAAGACAAATACGGGACATGGCCCTTCGAGCACCCTTCATCCTTCAGTATTTTCCTGGAGTGGAGAAGCTACGACGTCTTCTCTGGAGCCTTCAACATATCATTGGTGAAGACGAACATTTCACCAAGGCCACCCCCACATCCCCACTACTTCTCTTCAAACAACCGCGCAACCTCAAACAGACCATTATACACAGCAAACCACCCACCCTTCAAGAGAACAGTGACCATGACACCACACAGCCCTGCCTCTGCAAGATGTGTTGGATCATCAACATGGATGCCATCATCTTATGTGAGAACACCATCCACCACCGACACCGTATATACACTTGTGACTCAGCCAACATTTTCTACCTGATACGCTACAGGAAAGGATGTACCCAAGGCGTGGTACATTGGGGAGACCATGCACACACTCCAACAACAGATGAATGGACACTGCTCAACAATCACCAGGCAGGAGTGTTCCCTTCCTGTTGGGGAATACTTCAGCAGTCAAGGGCATTTGGCTTCTGATCTTTGGGTAAGTCTTCTCCAATGCAGCCTTCACGACATATGAAAATGCAGAATCACCGAGCAGAAACTGATAGCCAAATTCCACACACATGAGGACGGCCTCAACCGGGATCTTGCGTTCATGTCACACCATCTGTAACCACCACGTCTTGCCTGGGCTTGCAAAATCTCATTAACTGTCCTGGCTGGAGACAATTCACACCTCTTTAACCTGTGCTTAACCCTCTCTCCACTCACATTGTCTGCATCTGTAAAGACTTGATTACCTGTTAAGATTCGTATTCCAACCATGATCTTGTAATTAAGTTTGTGTCTATATATGCCCTGTTTATGAAACAAATTCTGCACTCACCTGATGAAGGAGTGGTGCTGCAAAAGCTTGTGCTACCAAATAAACCTGTTGGACTTTAAGCTGGTATTGTGAGACTACTTACTGTGCCTACAATTGAGTGTAACAGTCCTGAAGGCATTGTTGACCGCCTGGCGCCAGTTAAGGACAACTCTACAGGACTGAAAAGTAGCTTGAAGTGGGAGAGAAAGTTTCCCATTGTTGTCGTCCATGTGAGTATCAATGACATAAGTCGGGCCAAGAGAATATCAGCAGCTAGGGGCTAAGTTAAAAAGCAGAAGTTTAAAGAAAATAAGCTCTGAATAACTCTCTGAGCCATGGGTTGATTGGTATAGGATAAATAAGACTGAAATGTAAATATGTGGTTCAAAAGTTGATGTGAGAGAAATGGGATTTGATTCCTGGTGCCAATAGTGGAAAAAGAAGGAGCTATTGAGATGGTCTTCACCTGAACCAAACTGGTACAAGGGTGCATATGCAATTTACAACTAGACATGTAGATTATATGATGGGGGAAGGGAGAGGCAAAAAGTAGGTAGGATTTACTTGAAGGTTGAAGAGAAAGGAGAAGGCTATAATCATAGAATCCTAAAATCCCTACTGTGCAGAAGGAGGCCATTGAGCCCATCAGGTCTGCACTGACCGCAATCCCACCCACGTCCTACTACTATTACCCCACATATTTACCCTGATAATCCCCCTGACACCATGGTCAATTTAACATAGCCAATCAATCTAACCCGCACATCTTTGGACTGTGGGAGGAAACTATAGCACCCGGAGGAAACCCATGCAGACACAGGGAGAATGTGCAAACTCCACACAGACAGTGGTCCGAGGTCAGAATTGAACCTGGGTCCCTGGCACTGTGAGGCAGCAGTGTTAACCATTGTGCCGCCATGCCGCCCATAATGCAGATTAACAAAACTGGTAATGATAACCAAATTGTGATAGGAAGGGTCAGAGCATACAAACGTAAGAATTCTGCAGCTAATAAGGTCAGAGCAGGAAAAAAAATGATAAAAAGAATTAGAATCCCCACTGTACAGAAAGAAGCCATTCCACCCATCAAGTCTACATCAATTTTCTGATAGAGCATCCCACCTAGGACTTATCCCCGTAAATAAAAAGCTGTTTATCTGAATGCATGCAGCATTTTCACAAGATGGATGAATTGATAGCACAAATAGAAGCAAAGTATGATAGAATGGCTATTGCAGAGAAAAGATTGGAAAGTGACCAGAGTCAGGACCTGAATATTGAAGGGTATTTGACATTTCAGAAGGCCAGGAAGAAAGGAAAAGGTAGTGGGATAGCTCTGTCAATAAACAAAATCACAGAATCTTCACAGTGCAGAAGGTGGCCATTTGGCCCATCAAGTCTGCACTGGTTTTGCGAAAAAGCATTCTACCTTCTCTCCCTCTCCTATCTTTTCCCTGTAAACTTGCACCTCCTCTCTTTTCAGATGAGAATCCAATTCCCTTTTGAATACCTCAATCAAATCTTCCTCCACCACCATCTCAGGAAGTTCTAACTTCTGGGTGAATTTTTTTTAAAGAATGAGATTGTTATAGTGGTGAGAAATAATCCTGGTTGAGGTATCAAAATGCAGAACCAGTTTAGTGGAGATAAGAAATAGCAAAGGAAATAAGTCACTGGTGGCAGTAGTTTATGGACCACATGACAGTAGCTACACTATAGGACAGGGTATAAATCAAGAAATAATGGAGGCTTGTAAGAAGGGTACTACAATAATCATGGGAGATTTTAATCTTTGTATAGATTGGATGAGTCAAATTGGCAAAAGTAGTTTGGAGGATGGGTTTGTTTTTCTCCTTCCAAATGCTGTATCCAGTTCACTCTCGTCTTTGTAAACTTTATCTCCCCCAGTTTAGAGATTTCACTCCTGATCTATCTTTGTTCTTTTCCATAATGATGTTAAATCTAATTATGTTATGGTCACTATCTCCAAAATGTTCTCCCACTGCTACTTCACCCTGTTGCCCAACAATATTTCCTAAGACTAAATCTAGAATTTGCCCCCTTTTATTGGGCTTGTTATATGCTGGCTAAAAACATATTCTCTTGAATACTGTGCAGGGTACTGGGAAAAGGCAGGGGAATGGCACTAAGCCATAATGCGCATTTGGAATGCCAGTGCAGATATGATGGGCCAAAAGGCCTCTTCCTGAAAGGTGACTGTTCTGTGATTCTGTGAATGCAGTTCAGGAATTTTGTATCCCCTATACCCTTTCACACTGTTCATAATCCCAATTGACATTAGGGTAGTTAAAATCCCCAACAATTACTACCTTATTGTTTTTGCACTCAGAAATATAGAACATAGAAAAACTACAGCACAAACAGACCTTCAGCCCACGAGTTGCACCGATGATATCCCTACCTACTAGGCTTACCTATAACCCTCAATCCTATTAAGTCCCATGTACTCATCCAGAAGTCTCTTAAAAGACCCTATCGAATTTGCCTCCACCACCACCAACAGCAGCCGATTCCACTCACCCACTACCCTCTGAGTGCATATGTCTACATATTTGCTCCTTGAACTCCCCCCCACTATTTGAGATTTTATGATAGTGTACTAGCAGTGTGACTGCTCCTTTTTTATTTCTGAGTTAAATCCATATGGCATCATTTGATGCTTCATTTAGTACATCAGCCCCCTTCACAGCTGTAACTAATTCTTTAATGCTACAGCTTCACTTTTTTTTAAATTGCCCTCCCTATCCTGCCTGAAAACCACATCCAAGGATGTTGAGCTTCCATTTCTGCCCCTCAAGCCAAGTTTCCATTATACCAACAATATCACATAAAGACTAGCATGCAGGTACAGCAAGTAATTAGGAAGACAAAAGAAATGTTGGCTGTCACTTGAAGGGAGATGGGAATATAAAAGTAGGGGAGTCTTGCTACAACCTCTACATGGTATTGGTAGGCTGCAGCTGGAATGGTGGGTACACTACTGATCCCTTTAATTGTCTTGCATTGGAAGCAGCTAACATAACACAACGTGAAATAGGAACAGAAGTAGACCAAACACCCAGATGTGCCCATTCCACCATTCAATATGATCATGGCTGATTATTGGCTCCAACTCCACTGCCAGCTCCCCATATCTGTTAATTCCCCAAGACCAAAAGCCCTAAACAAATTCAAAGATGGAGCAGCCACAACTCTCCAGGGTAGAGAATTCCAAAAATTCACTACACTTCAAGTGAAAACATGCCTCCTCATCTCAGTCCTAAATGATTGGTTCCTTATCTTGAGACTGGATTCCTGTAGCTTTTTCCCCCAGTGGAAAACATCTCCCAGTGTTTACTTTTACAGAATCATATATGTTACAGTGTGATTGGCTGAAATTTTATCAATGGGGCAGGCATGGCTCGCAGAACAGAATTCTCTGTTGGCCTCGGGCGGGATTTTACGACCCTCACCCGAGCAAGGTATGGAGACCAATATTCCAGATTTGGTCTCTTCAAACTGGTGTGCAACTGTAGCAAGATTTCTTTACTCCTTGTGACCTAATCCCCTTGCAATAAACACCTAGAATGCCATTTGCCTTTCTAACTGATTGTTGTACTTGTACGCTAACTTACTGCACTCCCCATACGAGCACACACAAGTCACTATGAATGTCAACATTTACAAGTTTGACATTTTCAATAAATATATTCTGCCTTTCTATTCTTACGTTCAAAATTAATAACTTCACACTTCTACACATCTGCTGCCTTGTTGCCCACTCAGTCAACCTGTTTATATCTCTCTGCAGATTTTTTGTCCTCCCAGAGTTTACCTTTCCACTTACCTTTGTATCATCAGCAAACGTCTATGACTGAGAGGTGTATCAAAGTCGTTAATATTTATTGAGCTAACGTTGCAGCACTGCTCCTTGTGGCACTCCATTAGTCACAGCTTACCAACTTGAAAATACCCTGTTTTTGCCTACACTACTCTGTATCTTTGCCAAGTCATTAATATAAATTGGAACGAGCCCCAATACTACATCTTGTGGAACTCTATTAGTCACTGCCTCAACAATTTGAAAATACCCTGTTTATGCCTTCTGTCCATTAGCCATTCCTCTATCCATGTCAATATATTATCCCAAACTCCATGAACTCTTATCTCACCTACTAACCTTTTGTGTAGCATCTTATCAAATCCCTTTGGAAATCCAGATTACAGAGTCTACTGGTTCCCCTTTATCTACTCTACTAATTACATCCTCTCCTCAAAAAGCCTGTAGTAAATTGGTCCCTTACATAAAATCATGTTAATTTGAACTGATCATGCTATGCTCTCCTAAGCACATAGTTAAGACTTCCTTAATAAGAGATTTGAGCATTTTCTCAACATCTGAAGTTAAGTTAACTGACTTGTAGTCCACTATTTTCTCTCTCCATTTTTATCTTGAAGACTGGTGTAATGATCGTTGAGTTCCAAAGTGTACCCCTTCAAACCTTAACCCTTGTCCCCACTTGCAGAACCTGGGTAATGAGTAAGAAAGGTCAATCAAAACAAGATGACGTACCACCCTATGTCCTGGGCTGTTTCAGTTATTATGAAGGCTTGTTAGGAACCTTAGAAAACTCAGCAGGTAAGGCTCAGGCAAACAATGGGAGACCAGGCTGAGGAAGATGTGCCATCTAAAATATCCCAATGGCTGTTCTGGCAGACAAAGGTTGCAGAAGGATGAAGCATTCAAATATCGTGGTTTCCTCGACACCAAACCAAGGTTTTATTCTGTCAAAGTATACGTGAAATCTGATGTACAACAACTTCTCCACGGTGAAAGATATCAAACACAGGGGTCGTTCTTTCTCAACACATCCACCATGGCAATCAGCAAATGACGGCAGAAGCAGCATTTTGTCATCTGGAAACTTCTGATCATGATCTGGCACAAGACTGCCAGAGTAAAAGATCCACTTGGAAATAGTAATCATAATACCATTGAATTCCAGTTAAATTTGAAAGTGATATATACCAATCATAAACAACAATCTTAAACAAAAGCCAATTACGAAGATATGAGTGAGAACTTGCTAATGTTGATTGGATTAACTGTGTAAGAAGTACTGCAGTAAATGAACAGTAGGAACCATATAAATAGATAATTCAAAATGTTCAATGAAAATATATTCCATTGAACCACAAAAACTCAGCAAGAAGACCCATCCATGGCTGATTGAGGAAGTTTAGGATCATATTAGATAAAATGCAAAGGTTTAGAATGTTGTAAGGAATAGGAATACATGACTAGGATGGGAATGGAGGGATATGAAGCGAAGGAGGTTTTAGTTCAGTCGGGCAGCATGATCGGTGCAGGCTTGGAGGGCCAAAAGGCCTGTTTCTGTACGTAATTTTCTTTGGTTTTTGTTCTTTCTTAGTAGCAAGTCTGGGGGTGCTTAGAGAAAAGCAATTGGTTGATTAAAAAGGGAACAAATAAATGAATGAGAGTATAGCCAGGAATATAAAACAAATTGGAAAATCTTTAAAAGTACATATAAAGGGAGGGAATTGTAAAAGTAAATGTTGGGCCCTTACCATCAGAGGCAAAAGACATTATGGGAAATGCCTGCATCATTGAACAAGTATTTTCTGTCTGTTCTCTCAGGAGAAGAAACAAGTTCTATGCCCAAAATAGAGGATAGCTTAGGGGCTAAAGAGTTTGAGGAAATTAAGGTAATTACTATCAGAGGAAAAAAAGAAGAATCTTAAGGGACTAAAATTGAACAAATCCTGGGACTTGATGGCATACACTATAGAGTTCTATAAGAGAGAACTTCAGAAATAATGGCTGTTCTAGCATTGATTTTCCAAAATTCCTGCATTCAGAAACAGTCCCACCAGATTCTATTTGGACATGGCTATCCAATTGGCCTAGTCAGTAGTTGTGAAGCAGATTGTGGGCAGGATTCTTTCCCCCCTCCGCCTCGGTGCTGCATTTCCTGGTGAATGTGGCAACTCACCATTAGCCAGTGATGGGATCTTCTAGTCCCACCAATGTCTATGGGGGTTTTGTATGCCCCATACTCTCTTCCACCAGGAAATGCATCGCAAGGGGTTGTCATCGGCGGGATTGGCCGGAAAAGTTCGGCCTATATTTAGACAACTTTTTCTGGCTACTTCCCCGATAAGAATTGATCAGAGTCACAGTTACAGCTGAAAAAGCTCCTTCTACCTCATAGTAACTGTCGCCTCTAATTATTCCCACCTCATTATACAACATGAGATTTAACATAAAAATGCTAGATCTAAGATAGCTTTATGCCTAGTCAGTTCCATAACGTATTGTTCAAGGAAGCCATCGCAGAACAACTACAAAACCCATCTACTTACAGAGTGTTTGGGATTATGGGGAAAGCTAAAACTCAGGGACACATAGGTCTCCCTTTTAGGACAAAGATGAGGCGAAGCCTTTTCTCTCAGAGGGTAACTAAAATGTGGACTTCTCTTCCCAGAAAGTATTGGAGGCTGTATGTTTAAATTTATTCAAGGCCGAGTTCAATGTTTGTTAGGAAAAGAGTCAATAGTTATGAGGGTGCAGTCAGGAAAGTGGAGGCTGTAGATCATGAGACATAAGAACAGAAGTAGGCCATTTGGCCTATTAAATTTGCTCCGCCATTCAATGTGATCATGGCTGATCTGATGTAATCTACAATTCTACATTCCCACCTTATTCCCATAATTCCCTTGATAATTAAAAATCTGTCTATCTCAGCCTTGAACATACATAATGACCCAACTTCCACAGCTCTGTGGTAAAGAATTCCACAGATACACACAGGGGTGTACAAGGGCAGCATGGTGGCACAGTGGTTAGCACTGCTGCCTCACACCCGCAGAGACCCAGGTTCAATTTTTGCCTGGGTCAGTGTGGAGTTTGCACATTCTCCCCTTGTCTGTGTGCGTTTCTTCCAGGTGTTCTGGCTTCCTCCCACAGTCCAAAGGACATGCTGTTTAGGTGCATTGACCATGCCAAATTCTACGTCAGTATACCCAAACAGGTGCCAGAGTGTGACGACAAGAAGATTTTCACAGCGACTGCACCGTTAATGTAAGCCTACTTGTGACTAATAAATAATTTTTTAAAAATTCACTATCCTCTAAAAAAAAAATCCTCCTCATCGTGGCCTTAAATGGAAGGCCCCTTACTCTGAGATTATGCCCTCTGAACCTGGACTCTCCCACAAGAGGAAACATGCTCTCAGCATCTACTCTGTCAAGTTCCCTAATAATCCTGTATGTTTCAATAAGGTCACCTCTCTGAGACCGTCACTAGGTTAGCCACGATCTTATTGAATGGTAAAGAAGGCTTGAAAGACTGACTGGCTTATACGGCCTCCTAAGTCCTATCTTCTTGGTCATTCTTGTGAATTTAATTGTTCCGGTCTATATAAAGGTTAAAGTCCCCGAACAATTATTACATTGTCTTGTTAAAAGTTCCAGTATTTTCTCATTTAACGCTTTGTCCAGTATAAATACTGCCTGGGGGTTTATAAGCTTCTCTCACCAGCATGTTCTGATTCTTTCTATTCCTAATTTACATCCATACTGATTCTACTTCATTCTCCAATCTCATCTGCACCTGCCCCACCACAAGTGAGAATGGTGAATTTGGCACTTAGCCAAAACGCCATTCACTGCAGTGGCAGTGGAAAATCCTAGCCGTGGATGAGGTTGGAGTTTTCAGTTCTTGAGAAGCCAGATCCTGGCACATTGATTGTCCTTACATCATCTTTACTATCAGGGCTATCTTTCCTCTTTGCTTTTCTGTCTTGCCGAAATATTGTGCACTCTAGAATATTTATTTCCCCAAACTTGATTACCTTGCAACCATGCCTCTGTAATAGCGATTAAATCTAAACCATTTACCTCCATTTGTGCTATTAGTTCACCTATCTTATGCTTTGTGCCTTTAATTTGTACTACAGGAAACCGATTGTGATCATTTGAAATTTGGAGTTCTTGTATTTGTACTGATTAGTGCAAGACAAAAAGCTTCGGCAACACGTCTCTTCAGCAAAAGAAAAGCCATACCCAGTTATTATTTAAAAACACTTCCTGTGCAAATCCCAAGAGTGATCTTGCTCAGACACATCAATATCCTTCAAGTAACACAGACATCCCTGAACTGAACAAGGCATTCAAAGTGTTAGGCTCCTTTTTGGATTTGTTGGTTTTGAATGGCATGTTAACTCAATTTTGTATATCAGAACAATTTTGTTTTAAACTATCACCCCCATATTCACTTTCCACTGTACATTTAATTGAATGATACCTTTTATTATTTGTTTAGTATTTTGACACCAACGTGCATTGCTTTTTAATTTATCTAACCTGACAGCAATTGCAAATCACCTGTGTCAGTATCAAATCTGTGAATCCACCTGGATATTTGCCTCACAGAATCAATTTGTTACCTCAAACAATTTCTTCCCCTCAGCAAATACAAAAATCCTCTTTACAACAGTTCATCCAATAATTAATAAAAACAAAGATACACTGATATGAAAAGTAATATTCTCAGGTGAGTGCCACATTTAAGAAGTTAAACTATTCATTTCCTCCCCATCTATGTGTATGTTTTTTCTCCTGTCAAATCAAATTGTGGTGAATTCCATTAGCAATAACCTTCTCAATAAGGGATTTCAGTGATATTTTATCAAACATTTGGAATTGAACTAATATTTCTCAATTTATCAAACGTCTGGGACTTTTCCAGTCTCCGACTAATTATGAATGTGTACCAAAGGTGCTTTGGTTTCACTTTCTCTTTTTTTGATACACTCAAATACATGACATTAAGGTGCTTTGTTCACTTTGGGCTCTCAATAAATCCTTCTTTGCTAATCTTTGTTTTCATTAGATTGCTTCTGAGGTTCTGATTACCAAGTCTGAAATCTGCTTTCTTTGTCCTTGTGCATACTTATTAGAAATAATCTCTCAACAGCAAAGACATGCTATTTTCTTCAGTTTAATGGTTTGTATTTTTCTTAAACAATCTGTTGTGTACTCCAAAGTGGTCGGCACTTTGTTGGAGGGACACTTTGTTGGAGGGGAAGGGATGGGGGACGGGGGGAAAGGTGGTGAGTGGTTCTCCTGCTCCACTGCAGCAGATCTGTAAAATCCACAGGAAAATAGCATCAACTCAGCCTGTTATCTCTCTAGCATTTTTAGAGGCTTTCCTGTTGTTGCACAAGGATCCAGCCTCCATTCCCCACCTTTCAGGTAGATAGCAGCTGGAGGACATGGTCTCCAAAAAGAATTCCACTTCCCTAATGTCCAGGCTAACATTCCTTCCTCAATGATGTGTGGGTTAGGTTGATTGTCATGCTAAATTGCCCCTTAGATCCCAGGTTAGAGGGATTAGCAGGGTAAATATGTGGATTTATGGGGATAGGGCCTGGGTGGGATTGTTGTCAGTGCCACTTGATGGGCTGAACGGCCTCCTTCTGCATTGTAGGGGATTCTATGATGTTAACCAACGTGACCATAGAACAAATTAATTGATTATTCATTTCATTGCAGTTTTTGGGACTATGCTATGTAAAATTTTGTTGTTTGCTGGCACAAAACATGAGACTAAACTTTAAAAGCAAGCATTGAGAGACATTCTGACAAGACGAGGTGTCAATTAAATGCAATTTCTTTCTTCCCAAATTGGCAGCATACTTTGGAACTAATGGCAATTTTAATTATTTTCTAAGATAAACATATTTTAATACTAGGACTAATGAGAAACAAATCCCAGCCATTTCCATCTCCACTGGATACAGTGCACTGTCGGTTTTATTTTTAAATTTGCTCATGGGTTGTGGGTGTCACTGGCTGAGCCAACATTTATTTTCCCATCCCTGAAGGCATTTAAGAGTCAATCTCATTGCTGTGAATCTGGAGTCACATATAGGCCAGACCAGTCAAGAGGATAGATTTCCTTTCATAAAGGACATTAATGAACCAAGTGGGTTATTATGACAATCGACAGTGGTATCACGGTCATCATTAGATTTTCAATTCCAGATTATTTTCTTGAACTCAAATCTCACCATCTGCCACAGGAGTGATCTGCGTTGATCTTTCAGGTGCACTCTACACTGCAATCCTCCCTCAATTAAGTCACTTTATTGCAGGGACTTTTGCACTGTTCCTGGGGGAGGGAGGAGGGACACACGACTAACATGTCAATGAGCCTGGCTTCAGAGGGCTTCCGTGCCATTTTTCAAGAGTACCCTGATTTCTCAGGGCATTGGCTGACCCCAGAACGTCGGCTGACCCCAGGACATAAGAACATAAGAACATAAGAAATAGGAGCAGGAGTAGGCCAACTAGCCCTTCGAGCCTGCCCCGCCATTCAATAAGATCATGGCTGATCTGTCGTGGCTCAGTTCCACATTCCCGCCCTCTCCCCATAACCCTTAATCCCCTCTCTTATCAAAAACCCATCAACCCGCGTCTTAAAAATATTTAGCGAGGCAGCCTCCACCACCTCAACGGGCAGAGAATTCCAGAGATTCACCACCCTTTGAGTGAAGAAGTTCCTCCTCAACTCCGTTCTAAACCACCCCCCCTTTATCTTGAGGCTGTGCCCCCTCGTCCTACTATCCTTTCTGAGCGGGAAGAGTCTCTCCACCTCTATCCTATCCATCCCATTCATCATCTTATACATCTCAATGAGATCTCCCCTCATTCTTCTAAACTCTAACGAGTACAAGCCTAGTTTATTCAGCCTCTCCTCATAGCTCAACCCCCTCAACTCCGGTATCAGCCTAGTAAACCTCCTCTGCACTCCCTCCAAGGCCAAAATATCTGCACACAGTACTCCAGCTGCGGCCTCACCAATGCCCTATACAGCTGCAGCAAGACCTCCCTACTTTTATATTCAATCCCCCTCGCTATGAAGGCCAGCATCCCATTCGCCTTCCTGACCACCTGCTGCACCTGCAAGCTGGGTTTTTGCAACTCATGCACAAGGACCCCGAGGTCCCTCTGCACCGTCGCCTGCTGCAGTTTTTCGCCACGTGAGTAATAATCCTTCCTACCATTATTCCTACCAAAGTGGACCACCTCGCACTTGCCAACATTAAATTCCATTTGCCATTTCCTGGCCCATTCGCCCAGCCTATCTAGATCCTTCTGTAGACTCTCCATACCCTCTGCACAATTTGCCGTTCCACCAATCTTGGTGTCATCAGCAAACTTCGACACCCTACACTCAACTCCCCACTAATCAGAATCATGCCCTTTCTGGGCGTGAATTGGTTTGCACCATTTGGTAGGGGCCAGGAAAAATCACATACCGTTTGATGCCAGTTGCAGAACTGATTTTTAGGTTGAATTGTGGTCAGTGCAGACTCTATGAGCCGAATGGTCTCCTTCTGCACTGTAGAGTTTCTATGACTTAGGAACGTTTCCAATCAGAGTTGACAGTCACCATTGTGTAAGATCTTCTAAACTGTTACTTGTGAAGCAAATGGTTGAGCTGTCAACCTTACCATCCATTTTGAGACTCTTATCCAAAGAAATATAGATTGTCGTTGTTATCATCATCATCATCATCATCATACAAACACATTAAAGAAACTTCTCAATGGTATTGAAGGCTTGTTTCAAGAATCATTTGTCAGCTATTCACTCTGTAGCCCTCTGTGACTTAATCCTTGTCGTCTGAGACTGTACCCTATAAGGTTGATACTCTACGCTTCTCAGATTTAAATCATTTGCCTGTTAAATTAAGTAAGTACCAGTCAAACACAGTTTAGCATAATTCGAAACAGGAACTTGGGAAAGCAGGCAGTGAGGAGAATATAAAGATTTTATAGACAGATATAGATAGGGCTGGGTGAATGAGCCAAAATTTGGCAGATGGAGTTTAATGTAGCTAAGTGTGAGGCTGTCCACTTTGGCAGAAAAAACAGAAAGGCAAATTATCACCTAATTGGAAAGCAGATTCAAAATGCAGTGGGATCTGGGTGACTACGTTCATGAATCACAGGAAATCAGTATGCAGGTGCAGCATGTAATAAAAAAGGCAAATGGAGTGGTGGCATTTATAGCAAAGGAACTGGAGTATGAAAGTAGAGAAATGTTGCTGCAATTGTATAGAGTTTTGGTGAGACCACATTTCGAGTATCGTGTCCAGTTTTGATCTCCTTATTTGAGAGAGGATGTGATAGCATTGCAGGCAGTTCAGAAAAGGTTCACTAGATTGATTCTGGGGATGAAAGGGTTGATGTATGAGGAAAAATTAAACAGTTTGGGCTTATACTCACTGGAGTTTAGAAGGCTGAGAGGGGATCTGATCGAAGTATATAAAATTTTTAAAGGGATTTATAAAGTAAATGTGAACCAAATGTTTCCTTTTATGGGGCAGTCTTGAACCAGAGGTCTCAGGTATAGGTTGAGAGGTGGTAGATTTAAAACCAAGGTGAGGAGGAACTATTTCTTACAGATAGTGGTGAATTTATGGAACTTGTTGCCCTCTAGTGCAGTGGAATCAGAATCATTAAATGGATTCAAGAAGGAGATAGATATATTTCTAATAAAAAAAAAAGGGATAAGGGGATATGAGGAACATGTGGGGAGGTGGATTTGAGGCCAAGGAGAGATCAGCCAAGATCTGATTGAACGGCAAAGCAGGTTCAAAGGGCTAAATTTGCTTACTTCAGCTTCTAATTCCTATGTTCCTAACCATCCACCATCTCACCCCACAAAATAAAAAGAAATAACTGAAAACCTTAAACATCCAGTGGAAGAATAATGACATTAATGTATATGAGAGGGCATTTTTCAAGTTTTACAAAAACCTTTCCCCAGAATGCCAAAAGGTTTTAAATTAAGACCTGTGAGCCAAAATCTTTGATTCAGATTCAATCACAAGCTAAGGACCCTGGATTGTTTCCATGACAGTTTAATGAGATCCAATCCTTCATTCAAACTGATGCTCAGACAATTGGCTATTTATTATTGCTGCAGCCTCTTCTGTTAGCTTGTTGTTGTGCCCTCTGCATTTCAGGAGAGATAATCGAACCTGGGCTCTTTGACCCTGCGTATGTTTTAGAATTCACAAACAGAGCAGTGATAAACTACCTGCATACCATAGGATTAGCCTCTTGAATTCCAACTGAATTTAAATGAAACCTCGACCGGCATTTAAGTTCTTCACGCAATGGGCCATTTTCACTGTCGGCTGCCCATCCCTAATCGTAAAAACACATTTTCACACAAAGCCATCTTTCAAATAATTAATTAATTTCTGACACACAACCCAATGTATCCTCAATAGAATTTAAGGGCGAGGTCAAGCATAATTCATTTTTAGTTCCTTTTCAAGAAATATTAATAAAAAAAATCAATGTAAAGAGCTGGTGTCTTCTGTTTTGGCCCCGTCTGTGCAGACTTATTTGTCACTACAGACCATCAGGTCTGCCTGCTGTTATAGCAGCATGCTCACTGAACTCTTAACACAGTAATGGATAGATCAAATCTCATTCAACTTTAAAAGAGGAAAGCATTTTTTTTGAACTGACCGAGACAGAATTTTAATCTAACTGTATTTTAATTGGGTATCCCAGAGCCCTTTCCAGAATCTTTACTGTAAAATCTAAATTGATCCAGTGACTGCCATCTTTGAACTTACTCAAACATGTTGCTATAGCAGCAGCCAGGACCCAGCATGCCACTGTGTGCTCACTGTCATCAGCGTTCGCTGATAAACAATATCAGATCAGCAAAAATGCATCTTCCTGACATTTAACCGAGAACAAAAGTTGAGATTGCCTGGTCGAAAACAAAGCTATCCCTCTTTTTAATATTTCAGGGTCAAACTAATGACCTTTAAAAAAATAAATTTGCTAAGAAGGTGACCTCAATGTAGGCTCTGTGAGTTGGATGATAAGATCCACTTATGTTCCTGCTGGCAGGCACATCATTAGCTCAGAAAATTGTACTAACTGAAAATCACAACAGGAGATTAATTTCTGACCTCAGCTAATGAGATGAAGAAGGTTGCTAGACTGAAGGAGGTTAGTTATTACATTGAAAGAGTTTGCTGACATGTACTGGGGGAGGAAATGGAGAAGAAAGTTACGTGAAAAATGGTTTATTTCCTGTTCTTTGTAATTTAATCAGAGTACACCTTTCTTGTCATAATTCCCTTCATTTACAGTGAATGATTCAACACAGGGGCTAAAGGCTTTCTTTGGTCCTCTCATTATCATCTAATATGAAGCTGACGTTATTGCAATAAAATGAGAAACGGGGAACTCCTTTTTCCCTTGCCATCTTAAAAGACCCAATAATTTAAAAGATTCTTGACCTTGCCACAGGAATCTTTTGACACTTAATAGGTCCTGAGAATCTGTTTTCATGCAAACTGCTTCTCCCTGCTCAAACATTCATTGCCGGCAATATTGTCCCAGTCTCTGGTGGTCAATTTGCAACTCCCAAATCAAATGTGCCTCAGGTGTCCCACATCAATCCAAATACCAGATCTCGGCTCAGGAATTGGATTCAACCTGAGTGACCGCCCTCACAAATCTATCACTGATGTCAAAGCTAGAGTCAGGTCTGAGGCCCAGATCCAACACTACCCTTCACTGACCAACACGTCTAGTTTCTAACTATACGTCCAACTCGTTCCAACTAATTTTGCCCCCAGCCCTTCAAACCCCCAGATAAGGCAGCACAATGGCATAGTGGTTAGCACTGTCACCTCACAGCAACAGGGACCTGGATTCAATTCCAGCCTCAGGTCATTGTCTGTATGCTGTCTGCACATCCTTCTTGAGTCTGTGTGGGGGTGCTCCGGTTTCCTCCCACAGTCCAAAGATGCACGGGTTAGGTTGATTGATCGTGCTAAATTGCCCCTTAGTGTCAGGGGGATTAGCAGAGCAAATAATGGGATTATGGGGTTAGGACTTGGGTGTGATTGTTGCCAATGAAGATTCAATGGGCCAAATGGCCTCCTTCTGCACTGTAAATATTCTATAAGGCATTAAGTAATTAAAATGGTTGCAAAGGATCAGTGACATGGTGGCACAGTGGAGATGCAGACCCAATCGGCTGAATGGCTTCTTTCTGTGCTGTAGGAATTCTATGGTTCTAAAGGTGATGTCATATGAGTCTAAAAAAAAAGCTGTGACCAAATAGGCTGTGTCTAAACTCAGCGAGTGAGTATCAGTAAGCTACTCAACTATGTAAGGCATCATAAACAAACCTTACCCAACATTCACACATCAGCCCTTCAATAAAAATCATTCACCAGGAAGAAGGACCAGAGAACCAGTTAATTATTCCCTTCCCTTTATCAACACAAAGCTTAAATATAATTTCTAATAATGTATCTCTTTACCTGTACTTCGATTACTGGACTACATTTGATCAGGAACATTTTTCAGAGAATTCAGCATATGACAGGAAGAGGTAGAGCTACATCATACTCCAATGCCTCACCAACGAAGAGAAAATGTTACTGAATAAAAAATGCTGTTTCTATTTTACACAAGTTCTGGATATGTTCTCTAGACTAAAGTTAATTGGTTATGTTATTTACTCTTTGCCCATATGTTTTGATAGCATAACATCCTTCAATATTGGGATTCAACACTGGAATGTTTTAATTGCTGTCATAGCAACCTGATCTGGGCAGTCTCTTCCTAGTTGGGATCAGCAAGAAAGAGTCATTGTACATGTGTTCACTGGTCTGCTTGGTGCAAGTAGGCTACAACACTAACAACAATTCGTATTGATATAGCATCTTTAAAATATCTCAAGGTGCTTCACAGGAGCATAATCAATCAAAATGTATTACCAAACCACCATAAGCAAATGCCCAAAAACTTGGTTAAAGTGATAGGAGCATGTTGGAGGAGGAAACAAATGGAGGTGGAGATTTTGGGACTGAAAACATGACTGCAGACATTGAAACAAATGAAATCAGAGGTGCTGGAGAAAGCTAGAATTGAAGGAGTGTAAATATCTCAGAGAGTTATATGGAGCAGGATACAAAGAGAGGGAAGAGAACAGACTATGGAGGGATTGGGAAACAGGAATAAGAATTTTAAGATCAGGCTGCTGTCCACCTAAGAACCAGCATAGTTCAGTGAGAACTGGAATGATGGGTGAACAGGGCTTGGAATGAGAAAAGATGCTGGGATAGTTCAATTTTATAGAATCCCTATACTGCAGAAGGGGGCCATTTGGCCAATCAAGTCTGCACTGACAACAGTCCCACCCAAGCCCTAGCTCTGCAACCCCATGTATTGACCCTGCTAGTCTCCCTGGCACTAATAACAATTTAACATGGCCAATCAACCCACACGTCTTTGGACAGTGGGAGGAAACAGGAGCACCCAGTGGAAGTCCACACAGACACAGGGAGAATGTACAAACTCCACACAGTCATCTGAGGCCAGGATTGAACCCAGGCCCCTGGCGCTGTGAGGCAGCAGTGCTAACCACTGTGCCACCATGCCACCTTATGGAGGATAGCAGACCAGACAGGGCTACATTGAAACAATCAAAACCAGAGGTAGCAAAGGCATGAATGAGAGTTTGAACAGCAGGCAAGCTGATGTGAGGATGTACTTCAATGAATTTTCTGAGATATAAATATATTATCTTAGTGATGGCATGGAGATATGTAGTTGTAAAGAATCTGGTACATTCTCAGGGCGTTGTCAGGGACAGAGAAGGAGTCAGACTAGGAAATTGAAATTGTGAAGAGAATAGCATTAGTCTCCTCAACATTTAAGTTGGAGGAAATTTCTGTTCATCTAGTTCTCGATATCAGTCATGCAGTTTGATGATTTAAAGTCGGCTGGGGGGCCGGTGGTGGTGGTGGTTGTTGAGGGACTAGTGCCATGTCAGTCAGAAGTAATGTCCAGCAGCAAGGGGGTAGCTGGAACTGAATGTAAATGAAGCGTATCCTTCAGTACAAAATAGAGCATCAGACTTCTGCAGTAACTCTCAACAAGGTGCATCTTTTCCATTATATTAAAAAAAATCAAAGTATTGCTGTTAAGGCAGTAGGATCAGGAGTTCTATTCTGATTACAGTAATGTATTCAATATCGACTCCTATCCCATTGCTGCTCAAACTAGAATTTACCTTTGGACACTGTCAAAGAGGTAAATGATGCATTATTCTCCTATGTCAAATGATCAAGCTGCTATGGGAAGGATAGGCAGTGGCAGTTTACTGATATAGTATAAATGAGGCCTAAAGCCCTGACTTTCTCTTGGCTCCCTGTTCAGATGCTGCTAGTTCTGTGCCTGTAATGACTTCAACAAGGCCCAAGGCAGCACAATGGCACAGTGGTTAACACTGCTACCTCACAGCGCCAGGGACCCAGATTTGATTCCAGCTTGGGTCACTGCTTGTGCAGAGTCTGCATGTTCTTCCTATGTCTTTGTGGGTTTCCTCAGGGTGCTCTGATTTCCTCTCACAGTCTGAAAGACCTTTTGGTTAGGTGCATTGGCCAAGCTAAATTCTCCCTCAGTGTACCCGAACAAGTGCCAGAATGTGATAACTAGAGGATTTTCACAGTAACTTCATTGCAGTGTTAATGTAAGCCTACTTGTGACACCAATAAAATAAAAAAATGAGGTTTGCCTTTTGGTGTATGAGGTAATGATTGTCTCCCAATCAGGGAGTCTCACTTTTATATATATTGAGGACTGTCAGGACTACTGACATTCCAGATTCTAATTTTGTACCTGAGAAGTGGGATTGAGTTTATAAATAAAGGGAATCTGGCGAAGAGATACCAGGCTCTGAGGAGTTACTTCAGTGCCTTAAAAGGGGCAATAGCTTATGTCTCCATAATCTGATGGGGAAAGTAACCTGGGTTCAAACGATATCTTTACAGTACTTTAGTAAGCAACTGAACAACACCAATCATACTGCTCAATTTATACAGGAAAAACCTTCATTTGTAACCAATGCATTTTCTACACCAAACAAATGTACAAATCACTTTGATTTTTGATTTGACTTGATTTGATTTATTATTGTCATATGTACTAGCATACAGTGAAAAGTATTGTTTCTTGCATGCTATACAGACAAAACATAATGTTCATAGAGAAGGAAACGAGAGAGTGCAGAATGTGGTGTTACAGTCATGGTTAGGGTGTAGAGAAAGAACAACTTAATGCAAAGTAAGTCCATTCAAAAGTCTGACAGCAACAGGAAAGAAACTGTTCTTGAGTCGGTTCGTATGTGACAAAGAACAATACAGCACAGGACCAGGCCCTTCGACCCTCCAAGCCTGCACCAAGACAGCAGGAAATATAGACAGAGTCAATGGATGGGAGGCTAGTTTGTGTGATGGATTGGGCTATATTCACCACCTTTTGTGGTTACTTGGAACTAGGGATGGGCAATAAATGCTGGCCAGCCCAAATGAATATAACAGATGAGGACTGTATTTGGTGGGGATGGGATCAGTGAGATCAGAATCAGGTGAGGATAGAATCAGGCTGAGCAGCAATCTATCTACATTCACTGATCAGGATTGCATGAAAAAAGATCACTTGAGTGAAGGGAACTAACAGGAAATTATTTAGATTAGGAAAAAAAGGAGAAAAGAAGACATAAAATCCATTGAAGAATGATTTGACAGCTTTGACAAAGGGTCATATGGACTCGAAAGGTCAGCTCTTTTTCTCTCCTTACAGATGCTGTCAGACCTGCTGAGATTTTCCAGCATTTTCTCTTTTGATCTGAGATTCAAGCATCCACAGTAATTTGCTTTTATGAAGAATGATTATTTATTTCAGACTATTTCCCTGTATTGTTGATATTTCCTGAATGTGTTACTATATTTTAATCAATAGAAGGGATTGCTACTATCAGCAGAACATATGCTGCATTTTAGCATTCCCAACCAATTTCACAAATTCCATTGCTACTGTGATTACTAACTTCGGCAGAGAGAAAGCTGCATTATTCTTCAATTGATGCCAGTCTCAGATGGTGTTCCAAAAAGGGTATTGCATTGTCCTCTGACTATAAAACAAACAACAGCGCGTGGTGTTTCCTAATTCTATATCTTCTATATAGAATTATAAATATTCATATTTACTATCAGAGTAATTCCTAACTCAGGATGAAAAGGAAATGAGGAAAATTTACAAAAACGAGAAACAAGCTAAAAGAAAA
Source organism: Carcharhinus amblyrhynchos (assembly GCF_965287045.1). Classification (NCBI taxonomy): domain Eukaryota; kingdom Metazoa; phylum Chordata; class Chondrichthyes; order Carcharhiniformes; family Carcharhinidae; genus Carcharhinus; species Carcharhinus amblyrhynchos. The sequence continues at coordinate 79,664,442 of NC_137326.1, read as the reverse complement.
GTCACCACACTTTGGCGCCTGTTTGGGTCAATGCACCTAACCAACACATCTTTTAGATATGACCTCCTGGCAATTTTGTCAAACAGACACAAACGTCACAGCAGTATTGGCTCTCTGCAATTCCTCAGGGTTTCTGCTAACATTTCACCACTCAGGGAGTGGTAGAAACCTGGCTGCAAAAACTCTTTGCTATTTCTGGATGTGTTGTATTAATACACATTTGTCTTACAATCCACATTTGTTTATTAGATGAGGAATTAAAGTCCCATGAGCTTACCTCAGAGATAAAATATTAAGTTTACTTATTAATCACAAGTAAGGCTTACATCACCACTGCAATGAAGTTAATGTGAAATTCCCCTATCACCACAGTCCGGCAACTGTTTGGGCTAATGCACCTAACCAGCGCCTCTTTCAGAATGTGGGAGGAAACCAGAGCACCCAGAGGAAACCCACACAGACATAGGAAGAACATGCAAACTCCACACAGACAGTGGCCCACGCCAGGAATTTAACCTTGGTCCCTGGCACTGTGAGGCAGCAGTGCTAAGCACTGTGCCACCACACCACCCCATGAGATAATTTCAGAGAAAAAAAGGTAGTTGTTCTCCACCAATCCTGTACTATGGACTTGGTCAATGCATATCCCTCAACCAACAATATTTACATTCATATCAGATCATTATCACATAGCTCTTTGTGTTCCCAATTTCCTACAAATTAAAACTACTTTGTTTGCAATAATACACTTTGAGATGCCCTGAGGCTATGAGAGGTGCTGCTTAAATGCAACTTCTTTTTCTTTAATGTGGCAACAAAACCTGCTAGTAGGAGATGAAATTTGGTTTTGAGTGATGGAACTTAATCACAGAGTAGAATCGTAGACTCATAGAATGGTTACAGCGCTGTAGGAAGTCATTCAACCCATAGTTTTCATGCCAACTCCCTGCAAGAGCATCGCAACTAGTCCCACTCTCCTTTTCACCACAGCCTTTCTCTCCAGATTCAATTCCATGTTGAAAACCATGATTGAATTTGTCTCCAACACACCCTCAGGAAGTGCATTCCAAATGCTAATCACTCGCTGCCTAAAAAAACGTTTTCTCTCGTGTCCCATTAAATTCTCTTGCCATTCACCATAACTTGGCATCCTCTGGTTCTCAACCCTTCCGTCAATGGGAATGATTTCTCCCTAATTACTCGGTCTAGACGTTTTGTGATTTTGAACCCAGAGCTATGACATTTCCTTTAAACCTTCTCCACTAAGGAGAACAGCCCAGCTTCTCTAATCTATCCACGTAACTCAAGTCCTTCATCCTGGAATCCTTCTTGTAAATTATTCCTGCACCTGCTTTCTAATACCTCTACATCTTTCCTAAAGTTTGAAGTCCAGAATTGAACAAAAGACACCAGTCGGGGCTAAATCAGCCTTTCATAAAGATTCACCATAATCTCCTTGCTTTTGTACCCTAAGTAAACATGATTTCTCATCTATTTAAAAGCTTCCTTAAATAGGTTGCCTATAGTATCTGGTAATGAATGCTCTGCCAAACTAACATAATTGGCAATCTGAATATACTTGTTTCTGGAATAAATAATAATTCTGCATCAGATTCAAATTTAGAGGGCACATAGATCTCTTTGTAAATTATATTTATTCATTTCCTTTCATCTTAAATTGTTTTATGAATAAAAATGACACTTGTGGTGGAAATCATTTTCCGTCATTGTTATGTGTGAATAGCCCCATACGTAAAATAAGATGTATTTGTGGAGTGCACTAATCAACATCCTTAGATGCACAATTGGAATATTACCCATGACTTAGTGAGAGGGGCTATTAGCAAGTAACCAATCCTGAGCAAGAATCTTTATGCTGCTCTGAGATATGAATCTGTCGCTGCTGACCCAGTATTGTACTGGATGAATCTCAAACCATTTGAAAATATTAATGGGCCATATTTTACAGCCTGCAACTGGCAGGTTTGCAGGTAAGAGGGGCCTGTAATATTCTGCACTGCTCTTCCTGACCTTGCAGTGACTTTATGGGACAGGGAGTGCGAGGCCTAGGGTGGCCAACCCATCCTTGCCCCAACTGAGGCCCTTATGTGGCCAATTAATTGTTTTTCCTCATCACTGGTCGTCACTAGCAACACCAGCATTTGCCTTTCAGTGGGCAGTTAAGAGTCAACCACATTACTGTGGTTCTAGAGTCATGTGTAGGTCAAACCATCAGCTAAGGATAGCACACTTCCTGCCCTGATGAACATTAGTGAACCTTGATTGAGGATAACGTTAGTCTAGATTTTTATTAATTTAATTTAAATTTTGTTTGCTGCCATCGTGGAATTTGAACCTCCATATTGCAAATCCAGTGAAAGAGCACTACGCCACTTGTTCCTCCTAATTAATGGCCACTTAAAGACTGGCACATTAGCCTGCTTGGGTCTCCCTCATGTGCCCCTTTCACAATCATGGATTCTCACTGAGTTTGTACTCCACATTGTCCTCTTCTGCATGGCGTTTGCAACTTGGCCATGATTTACACCTTTCTCCACCCACTTTTTGGGCGTTCTCCTCTTGCCATAACAAGAGACCCCAAGACTTAGCAGCATACTGAGCTCCTGGAACTTTGCTCTGTGGGACTTGGTTCAGTCCCAAAAGTGGTTGTTGCTCTCAGTGCTGTTGCAGTGACAAGAGAGCTGTAGGCCATGACCAGAGTATGACCAATAACTCTCATAGGTGGAATTATTCTCCCATTGTGCTCTACCTCCAGACATTTAACTCTTCCCCGAATGTGCCTGTGGAGCAGCCATTAGGAGGAGCATGGGATCTAGAAGTCATAGTCTGAGGATGTAGGGTAGATCATTTAGGACAGAGATGAGGAGAAATTTCTTCACCCAGGGAGTGGTCAGTCTGTTGAGTTCACTATCACAGAAAGTAATTGAGGCCAAAACATTATGGGGACAAATTCACCATCATACACCACCGGCTGATGGGTGGGGCAACCTGGTAAGATCACGTGAGAGCTGAAAAGTGTGGTTTGTGCCTAATTTCTCATATCTCGTGATCTTACAGAATATCCAGCAAGATCAGCCTCGCACCCATTTCCAGCACGAGGCTGAATAAATTATTTAAATGAAATTTACATCTAATTTTAATGTGATTAGAGAACCTGGCACTGCCTGCTTAGCACCCTGGCGTTGCCTACCGGGCACCAGGCAGTTCCAAGTGGGTAGGGCCTGAGAGGGCAGGGTCTTCTTGGGAGGCCAAGACTGGGGGCAGGCTGATCTGTGGTGGTAGGGAGAGGGAATCTGTCTGAGCAGAGAGGTGGTTGTTGGGATAGATCGTTCTGGGCGTGGGAAGGTGCTGTAGGGGTAGATTGGTCCTGTTGGGGTGGGGGATGTGAAAGGCTGTGGGAGCTGGGGGAGTGCCTGCTTTAGGCCATGGTGGCTGGCTGAGAGAGACAGAGGCTGAGTGACAGGTTTCTCTGCCCTCAGAGCAGAGAGGTCTGCGCATGCGCAATAGCAACCTCTGCTGCTCTCAGCCAGTGTTTAGGTGATTTAAGCCCCGCCCTCCCTCCGACAGGCAAGAAATGCTTATTAAAGTTTTTTAATGCACTGAGTTCATAAGATCACAGATTTGGACTGGCCCAAAAAATGGGTCAGAAACTTTCCCATTTTCATGCTCATTCTGTGCTTAGAAACTTTTTCGTAAGATTGCCCCCTGTATGTTTTCAAGATGCAGTTAGATATATCACTTGGCTGAAGGGGATTGAAGGATATGGGGGTGGGGAGGATGGGCGGAGGGATGGAGATAAGATCAGTCTATTGAATTCAATGATTGCCATGATCATAATGAATGGCGGAGCAGGCTTGAAGGGCCAAATGGCCTTCTCCTGCTCTGATTTTTTATATTCTATGAGAAAACGGGTGTTATTCATGCTAGTCTCTTTAAGCTTGATTTTACGACACCTTCCCGCTGCAAAACGCCAAAGCGTAAAGCAGCCGTAAATTCCACCCGACAGTTATTTGTTTGGGGAGGCTCATTCTTCATTGAAAGCCAGATAACTATCCATTTTCTTGTACTCTTTCACTATTCCCAACTGAATTGGAAACCTATTTTTCAGCGCAGAAAGGAGAGCTAAATACATTTAACTTTACCGTGAGGAATGTCACACTGAAGGGGTGAATGAAGTACAAGAATTAGATCAAAGATAAAATCCTGTAGAGTTATCTGGAAGTATTACAGCATTGGCTCAGGTCTCAGAACATGAATTCTCACCCAGAAGCTGGTGCATCAACTGAGGAGAACAAAGCACAGGGAAGAAAACCAGAACTTATAACAGCAACTGACTTATCAGATGATCTATTTTTAAAATCAGCATTAGCTCCACTTGCCTCTTCTGTTGGATACATGCTCCAGGAACATGTTCAGCAATCTCTGAGTGCAATGCAGAACCCTACCGTTTGGTGGATTATTTCCAGCTCGAAGCTGGATCTCACCATGACTTTAATCAATGGCTAATGTCCAACAGAGATTACCCTGACTGAATGACTGACAGTGAAACACTGCATTCTAAATCATTATTGTTATTGTGTGTTGACTGGGCTGGAAGGAGAGCTGCTTTTCATTCACTCCAATCCACTTGCCTGTGACAGTTTAAAAGCATTCGATTTCAAAGAAAATCTTATGGAATTCACATAATATAGCTTTGATTCAGTCAGGTTGGTATGGTAGCACAGTGGTTAACACTGCTGCTTCAGAGTTCAGGGACCTGGGTTCACTTTCAACCTTGGATGACTGTGTGGAGTTTGCACATTCTCCCCGTGTCTGCATGGATTTCCTCTGGATGTTCCAAATGCTCTGGTTTCCTCCCACAGTCCAAAGATGTGCAGGTTAGGTGGATTGGCTATGTTAAATTGCCCCATAGCGTCCCAAGATGTGTAGGTTAGCTGGATTAGCCATGGGAAATGTGTGGGTATACAGGGATAGGCCAGGGCTTGGATCAGATGCTCTGTCAGACAATCGGTGCAAACTCGATAGTTCAAATGGCCTCTTCTTCACTATAGGGATTCTATAATTCCTAAAAGGTTGGTTGAAATATCAGGGACAATGAGATGGTAAAGTAGGGAATAAAGCACTTCGCGCAATTGGCACTAGTTTTCATGGCTGGAGCTATTTTATGAGTGCCGGATTCCAGTGCGGTTAACCTCTCACCGGAAATGGGCACAAGGCAGGTTAATGTATTTAAATTTATTACATCTCCTTAGTGAGACTGCTGCTCAATCTTCCAGGCCTGCGCCCTGCTCCCCCCCACCCCCAACCCCCTCCCCCCGCCCTTTATGACCTTGCTGGGAAAGGTTCTCGCCTGCAAGGAATCGGCATGCTCTCCATGAACAGGAAGCAGTTGACTTAGACTCACTGGTGGAACCAGAGGTCATTGAGGCCCTTCAGGGAGGCTCAGAGCAAGGGGGGTGCCCCTTGTAAGTGCCAGACTGGCAATGCCACCCTGTCACCTGGGCAATGCTAACTAGGCAGTGCCAGAAGGCGAGGATAATGGAAGGAGGGGCTCGTGGGGAATGAGCTAAAGGAGAAGGGGTTCCACTGTCACTCTACAGCAAAACGTGGGGGGAGGGTGGCGGGTCCACGATCAGTGGGGGGAGGGCAGCAGGTCCACAATCGATGGGGAGAGGGCAGCGGGTCCACGATCAGTGGGGAGAAGGTGGCGGGTCCGCGATTGGTGGGGGGGAGGGTGGCAGGTCGGCGATTGGTCTGGGTAGTGGGAGGTGGTTGGCAGAAGCTGTATCTCAGGTCGCAGGCCCCATGATTGGAGTGAGGGAGCTACTTCAGGCTGTCTGCACTAGCAGGGAGCTGACAGCTCTCTTTTTTCTGTTGAACCCCTGTTACTGCTAATGCGCCTGTGCAGCAACAGAGGCCTGCACATATGCACTATCTCGCACAGCAAGCTTTTGGGTATGTTAAGCCCCATCCACAGGCTTCTGTTGCAACAGACTTGCTCAAAATTCTGCAGGCCAAGACAGGTATGAAACTCTCCCATTATCACATTATTGTTTGTGTGAACTTGCTGTGTGTAAAATTCATTGCTACGTTTCCTATCTCAGAACAGTGATTGCATTGCAAAAAGTGCTTCATTAGTTTAAAAGTGCATTGGGACATCCTGGGATTGTGAAAGGTGTCACATCAATGAAAACATTCTTTTAAAATCTAAATTAGTTACTGAAAATAAACTATGCATGCAAATAGGGAATGTGGTGTTTAATCAATTAATAATGACTTGCTGTTTCACCATGGAGTCCGTCACAGTCAAACATTTCTTTTTAAACCTGTATCTGCATTTCAACATGTCCCTCCTTCTTAATTCTGTCTTTCTGTTCTGTTTTTCATTCACCTGCCTCTTCTTCTCGGTCTCACATACTTTCTTTTGCTGTTGTTCTTCAATGTTTGCCTACAACCCTCTACACCGTTTGATACATCCCTCAGGCTCATTATTTCCTCAGGTGGATGTGGTGTGGAAGAAACAAAACCAGTTGACCTATCAGAAATGGTCATGTGATGTAGGGACATTGATTGACTCAAGTTTGATAGACTTGTGTCCATCATACAATGACTGTGCTTACTCTTTGATTACAAACAGGAAGCATTTATTAATTGGATAAGCAAATTTAAACATTGACATCAAAGGATAATCTAGGACAGTTAGGAGTTTTGCATTTTTATTACAATTCCTGCAGCCATATTTAATTATTAATGAACATTCTAGAAGCGTACGCTCTTCTTTTATTTGATCAGACTGACCTCCTAGTCGTTTTGCATACAAGTCTTCAACTGTTAGGATTGGTCCGATTAATTGTACCTAATAATCTCCGCAAATGTGGATGGTCTCAGTACGGGGAGGTTGGATGCTACCCATTCTGAAAAATAAACAGGATGGTGCTTAGTTCTTCCAAACTGTTTAACTCAGCACCTACTTTTCCTCATAAAGCATATAGTCTTGCCCTGAAAAATCTGGGCCCTGCTTCTGGATCAACATAAACCTTAGGTCTTTGATTTTGCCTAAATCGTCACAGAAGATGTTGCTGTATTTTCTTAACAGTCCCCCTGCCGGCACTTGAAAGATGTTGGACCAATTAAACTTGACGTCCTTAAGCCAATCACAACCCAGACGGTTTAGCCTTTCACCCATCACTATTACCTCTCTGAAAAGGCTTCTCATTTATCTGAGTGTTACAGTGATGGAGCCTGATGTGACTGTGTTAAGATTAAAATGAGAGTAAATATCAGAATCAATGGTATCAGGCTCCTTCACATTGTGCACTTGTAATATCATGGTTGATTGGTTACTTGGCAGTCTTGACTTAGCTCTTCACCGTTTTACCAAATGTCCTGTTATGTGATAATAATGACACTCAGTCTCCTTAAACTTACAGGATTCTACAGTGTGATTACCCCCACATAGGTAATATCTCACCTTATCTCCCACATGATGGATGCCAATTTAAGCATTATGGACAACTTGCCAACCAGCCCCATGGTACCAAGGCCGGACCACCATTTTTAAATGATGCTCCAATCTATGCAATTGTTTACTGGCCCCCTCTTCCCCCAAATAATGAAATGGTGCCCCCACCCACTGACGAGGGGAGCACAATCAACCCCTCACTAAAGGGGGGCACCCCCCCCCACCTACAAATAATAGGTAGCTCCCCCCCTCCCATATAATCCACAGGCATGAGGGTAACCCAACTCAAACAACATCCCACCCCTTCCCCCAGCTACCCACTCAGACACTGCCTGCACTCAGACCCCCACTCCAGCTCCCCTTTCCCCTCAGACCATCCCCCCCACTTCAGGCCATAGTTAATGGAGAGACTTTGATCAACTTCAAAAAGCCTTCAGTGACAGCCTCAGCTGTGAATGCATCTGAAATGATTTTATTGATCCTAGACTTAAGCTAAGCCTGACTGACAGGCTGTGTTTTCTGTTTTGTGAAAGGGGAAATGAAACCTGTTTGGGAGTCTGAGCGCAGAGGGCACCCTTGGAGGCAGCTCTGGTCAATGGTGAGCTGATCTACTGGTCAATGGTGAGCCACCTCCACTGGTCAATGGTGAGCTGATCCACTGGTCAATGGTGAGCTGATCCATTGGTCAATGGTGAGCTGCCTCCCCTGGTCAATGGTGAACTGATCCACTGGTCAATGGTGAGATGATCCACTGGTCAATGGTGAGCCACCTCCACTGGTCAATGGTGAGCTGATCCACTGGTCAATGGTGAGCTGATCCACTGGTCAATGGTGAGCCACATCCACTGGTCAATGGTGAGCTGATCCACTGGTCAATGGTGAGCTGATCCACTGGTCAATGGTGAGCTGATCCACTACTCAATGGTGAGCTGATCCACTGGTCAATGGTGAGCTGATCCACTGGTCAATGGTGAGCCACCTCCACTGGTCAATGGTGAACTGATCTACTGGTCAATGGTGAGCTGATCCACTGGTCAATGGTGAGCTGATCCACTGGTCAATGGTGAGCTGCGTCCACTGGTCAATGGTGAGCTGCGTCCACTGGTCAATGGTGAGCTGCCTCCACTGGTCAATAGCGAAGAAAATCCCACCTACCGTCCTTCACAAACTCAGGAGCTGGCAGTGTCTTTTACAGCTCAGAAACATTTCTGAAGTGTAGTCACTGGTGTAACGTAAAAATGCAGTCAACTTGCACACAGCAAGTCTTCGCAAACTGTAATTAAATTAATGACCGGATCATCTGTTCTTGGTATTATCTGAGTGATAAATATTGACCATGCTTAGGGTTAGAATTATGAAAGCAGAACTTATTATTAGGCACAAAATTAAAAGCCTGTGAATCCCAGCTCCGCACAACCTGATTTCCAGCCTCCAACACTCCACTCACCACCTGCAGAGTTTGTTGCTTCAAATCCATAGTCAGGATCCAGTGTTATCATGTATATTAAATAATCCCTTGGCAGTATAAGATGTTGATCGGATTTTGTACCGGCCAATAGTCAAAGGTTTGCTTGCACTTTCCGCTTTGGCATCTAGGAATGTTTCTCATCTTCACTTGGTCACATTTTCAACAGCATTTACCACTCTGATTCTGCCTCCACTGTATTCACCAAGTAGAGCAAAATTGCCAAAAAGGTGCACTGAATCTTTCTGACTGGGTGACATTAGATGAGTTTTTACATAGGTGATGCTTTGCACGTTCTACCTGAGCACTTGTTTAGGTATTGAACAGCCAGATCTTTGACAAAGGGTCATCCTGCTGTAGCGAATGGAAATTTGGTTGAGTGCCAAATTCTCTGCCCTCACTTGCAGCGGCAGCAGGGCATTAACTGTTGGCAAATTCTGGCCATCACGTTACATTCATAATTTAACCCCTGTGTGGTTGTTCTGGTCAGAAACCTTCCACCACTTGCACTATTTCCCCATGGTTGTCTGTGAATGCAGAGTGAGAGAAAAAGGATTGCTTCCATTTCATAGGGATCCAACATGCTCAAAGTGCTCACATGTGCCTTTGTCATGCTCAGACACCAATTAATATTCTGTTCAATTTATACCTCGCCCAGTTTATAACCCATCTGGTAATACACTCTTGAGTTCAAAGCAGCCAAAAATATTGGGGGGAGGGCATAGATTAGGCAGGGTGTCAATGGGGCATCCAACATCAACACATCTATTTATGATTTCAGTATCGCGAAAGCCAACATTTAAAAGATATTTATGTAATTGAAGAAATGGCTTTGGTGGCTTTTTTTTCAAAGAAGCTGAAATGTAAGAGTTAGGATTAGATTCAAGTTCACTTATTAACATAAATCTAACCATGCAAAGAAAGTATTTTATCAAAGGTGATTAATTATTTATCCTGACTTCTTCATGTGACACTGCTAGAAGTTAGTTCTTTGGATATTTAAGTAAAATGTTCACTTGCCCTGATAAATTGACACAAAAACTGGTGAGCTTGGGAATAATTCATTAGCTTGAATTTTTGTGCAGATGGAGAATCTCTCCACCTTTCTGAAAATTGCTGTGGAGTCTCAGATTCGCAGGTCGCACCATTTTCACAAGCAGGAATGGGGATGGGTTCTGTACAGGGTATTTGTGGTTCACGGTGGCAACTTTTAATCATATTTTGCCTAGTGGCACGTCCAAAACATGAATTGTCCTCTTTAAACCTGGCAGGGGAAGGTCTAAAATTAGCGGAGTTATTTGGAGATGCAGATTATCCTTTTGGATATGGTCCTGGGATTTATTTGGGAGAAGTAAGATGCCCTTTGGGAAAGGTAAAGTGCTATTTGGGAGAGAGAAGATGTCCTTTGGGATTGTTAAAATTTGACATGAATGTGCGTAAAAAATGCATGAACTCATTGGAATTATCAAGTTTATTGAAATCACCCCCGCAGCTACAGCACTTTATGCTTTCTGGGGTTGCCCGCCTTGATTCCCATTCTCACCCGCCTCCTCGAACCAAAAATCCGATATCTGGATTACTTTTTCCCTGGTCAGGTTTGCAGAGCCAGGGATTGTTCCGATTCCGAATGTTCAAGCTGGTAATGAAGATTCAGCCTATTGAGTTTGCATAATGACATACCTTTCTCCTCCTTTATGTTTAGGGGCTAGCTCTTCAGCTTGAAGTCAGATCGGCTTTCTATCTCAATCACTTGTTTAAAATTGGAACAGGCAACCAGTCAGAAAGCTCAGACAGCTGAACCACTCAGAAAGTGCAGGCCCAATCCTAATATCATCAATGCGGATACAAGAATTTTTGTTGGACTCGACAGCCTCCTAGTGCCTAGCACACCAAGAAACAAGTGACATGATCCACAAGGAAAGATGGAATAATTAGATCAGGGCACACTGATGTAATTGAGAAGTAAAAATCCATTTACTTATTCAGTTTCACAAAGAGTCAAATCTCTGGCAAGGTAGCGTTGGATAATTTAAAACATCAGGGTAATCCCTAACTCAAGTGCCATTTCTGCAAAATTAAGTCTCTGTGTAGAATACATAGATTCCGCGGGAAACTCTGAGAGGGACTTGTCTTTCAATTAATTCCGAGTGCACATTGAGCTCAGACATAGCAGCTTCCAAGTACCACCGCAGAGACAAGTTGCTTCAGCAAATTCTTTCCTGTAAGCCATCGAGTTATCTTGTTCTGCAGCTTGCATGCCTTCAAGTTGCCCAAGATTCAACCTGCTATTCTGCTGACATGATCTGGCTAAACTGCTTTAATCCTCCCTCTAATAGACTGAAAATGCAGCCTGTGAAAGCTGTTTTCAGGACAGTCGGAAGGCCGATATTAAGTGATGTGTTGCTGGCTCCAAAAATGGACAGCAGATTAGTCGAGGTAGAGAGAAATGGACAAGTCTGAAAGGTTAAAAAAAAGGATGAGAGGCAGATGTGACATAATGCTGTAAGAACATCTTACGTTTGCTAGTAAATCTCCAAGCTATGCTCATGTCAAGTTAGAGAATTGACCAACAGGACAGGTCTTTGTGCCATCAGGAAGATACTACTGTTTTACAGCAATCTAGTCACATCCCAATTGTATTAAATTCATCAGATGCTCCTTAAAGTTTATCTCTTTAAGCAAGCTTTGGTTACCTATCCTGATATCTCTTTACATGGCTGGTATCAATCTATGTTTGATAACATTACGGTTATCACTCTGGGGTTTTTCACTCTGTAAAGCCAACATATAAATATTAGTTCTTGGAATATTAAATTGTACTCTGGGATATTTTACTAGCTGCATTGATGGATTGAATTCCAACACCTGGCCCATTATTCTGTAAAATTTATTGCCTTGATTTAAAGTAATTTTTCACCCATATATTTGATTCTTTTAAAAAATCAGCTTTAAAATTGAGAATATCCACTGAAACAGGCCAAACAGAATTAGACCTGAAATTCTGATGGAAAGGTTGAACTGCTGCGAGAATGTATTTATAATATATCATCTCTACCATATAATATATAAATATAGTTATTATATTGTCCTGTAAAGAAGGCTGTATGTGTTCATGTGTACATGTGTGTGAATGTGTATGTGTGTGTGTGCGTGTGTGTGCCTGTGTTTAAATGATTAAGTTAAGTTGGAGAAAGGTTAAAAGTGTCAACTTGTCTGGGAGATTTGAAAGATAAAAGATGCAAAGTTGCAAAATGCACTTATTTGTAAAGGACTATGCACTGCTGCTTCACAGCGCCAGGATCCTGGGTTTGATTCCCGGGTCGGGTCACTGCCTGTGTGGAGTTTGCATGTTCTCCTCGTGTCTGCATGGGTTTCCTCCGGGTACTCCAGTTTCCTCCCATAGTCCAAAAATGTGCGGGTTAGGTTGATTGGCCGTGCTAAGAAATTGCCCCTTAGTGTCCAGGGATGTGTAGGTTAGAGGGATTAGTGGGTGTAATATGTAGGGATATGGGGTAGGGCCTGGGTGGGATTGTGTTCGGTGCAGACTCGATGGGCCAAAGGGCCTCTTTCTGCACTGTAGGGTTCTATGATTTCGTTTTTTACACACACACCACAAGAGGGGCTTTGTAACATCTAACTCTTTTTCATTCATACAACAAATGGGAGATAAGGAAAAAAGAAGATTTCAAGCATGACCACAATAAAATATAAGTTATGAGTTTATGTGAATCTAAAGCCCAGAATCAAAAATCAAGAGTCCTTTCAGAGGAGATGTTGGCTGGTTGTAAGGTGATCCTGCTTTTCCATAAGTGAGATTTCCACAACAGGAGAAGCCACTTGGAGTGAGTTAGTCTCAGAGGCACAAGTTTCCAATAGTTTGCCGTTCTGATGAAGACCAGAGTTCTTTCTGCTGTCACCTTCTTGATGGGAGACAGCACAAGCTGTTTGCCAGGAGTTCTGTTCTTGTTGGAGGTCAAACAACAACTGCCTTTAAGGTCCATAGACTTTATAATTAAAGAATTCAGACAGCCCAAGTCTGAAGCATGCGATATTGGTTTTCGGTTGTTAAATGACATCCCCTTGTTGAACCCTTCATGTTGGAAAAGTTAATGTTTAAGCCATTAGCACTATTATTGGAGATTGGGACTTGTGAATGGCTGTCTTTATCTGTTGCTGGCTGGAGAAGACTGACCATCTGGTGGCCATTTGTGTTAACTTGGCTGGAATCTTTACGTAATGCAAAGAGTTGTATATGCCATTGTATATTGAAAATTTGGCCTTTGTTCACATTGAAATGGTTCAAAGCCTCTGGAAACCAGCATGTGGATTAGAGAGCCGTGGGTAACTAGGGATATTGAGGACCTGGTCAGGAGGAAGAGGGAGGCGTACATTAGATCTAGGCATTTGAGGACAGAGATAGCGTTAGAAGAATACAGAGAATGTAGGAGAGAACTTAAAAGGGGCATCAGAAAGGCAAAAAGGGGCCACGAAATGGCTTTGGCGGGTAGGATTAAAGAAAATCCTAAGGCATTTTACTCCTATGTTAGAAATAAAAGGATGGTTAGAGGGAAGATTGGTCCTCTCAGGGACAGAGGAGGGGAACTATGCTTGGAGCCTGGGGGAATGGGGGAGATCCTGAATGAATACTTTGCGTCGGTATTCACGCAGGAGAGGGGCCTGATGTCTGGTGCTGTGCTTGAGGAGTTTGAGGATCCGTTGAGGGAAATAGTCATCACGAGGGAAGAGGTGTTGGGACTTTTAGACAGTATAAAGACGGATAAATCTCCGGGGCCTGATGGCATCTATCCCAGGCTGCTAAGGGAGGTGAGGGATGAAATTGCTGGGCCTCTGACGCAAATCTTTGTCTCTTCTTTGGACACAGGTGAGGTCCCAGAGGATTGGCGGATTGCAAATGTAGTACCGTTGTTTAAGAAGGGTCAGAGGGATAACCCAGGGAATTATAGGCCGTTGAGCTTGACTTCAGTTATAGGCAAGCTAATGGAGAGGATCCTCAAGGATAGGATGTATGAACATCTGGAGCGCTGCAATCTGATCAGGGATACGCAGCATAGCTTCGTTACAGGGAGGTCGTGCCTTACGAATCTAGTGGAATTTTTTGAAGAGGTGACAAAAACGGTTGACGAAGGACAAGCCGTTGATGTTGTCTATATGGATTTCAGTAAGGCGTTTGACAAGGTCCCTCATGGTAGGCTGATAGAAAAGGTGAAGGCTCATGGGATACAAGGCCAGGTATGTAGATGGGTGGAGAACTGGCTTGGGAGGAGGAGACAGCGAGTAGTAGTGGAAGGCTCCTTTTCCAATTGGAGGTCTGTCACCAGTGGTGTGCCGCAGGGCTCGGTACTAGGACCTCTTCTATTTGTGGTATATATTAATGACTTGGAAGAGGGGGTAGGTGGTGTGATCAGCAAATTTGCTGATGACACTAAGATGGTTGGATTGGCAGGTACTGAGGAGCAGTGCCTGGCAATGCAACAGGACATAGACAGGCTGGTAGATTGGGCAGATAGATGGCAAATGGAATTTAATCCGGAGAAATGCGAGGTGATGCACTTTGGCCGGAATAATGTGGAGGGGAGTTATACGATAAAAGGTAGAACTATCCGGAGTATAGATACGCAGAGAGACCTGGGGGTGCAAGTGCACAAGTCCCTGAAGGTGTCGGCGCAGGTGCAGAATGTGATGAGGAAAGCGTATGGTATGTTAGCCTTCATAGGAAGGGGTATAGAATATAAGAGTAGGAGTCTGATGTTGCAGTTGTATAGAACGTTGGTTAGGCCTCACTTGGAGTACTGCGTCCAGTTCTGGTCGCCGTACTACCAGAAGGATGTAGAGATCCTGGAGAGAGTGCAGAGGAGATTTACCAGGATGCTGCCTGGTATGGAAGGGCTGTCTTACGAGGAAAGATTGAATGAACTTGGGCTGTTTTTCCTTGAGAGACGTCGGCTGAGGGGGGATCTAATAGAGGTTTATAAGATTATGAAGGGGATAGATAGAGTAAATGGTGGTAAGCTTTTTCCGCTATTAGAAATGGATAGAACGAGGGGTCACAGGCTTAGGGTGAGGGGGGCTAGGTATAAGACAAATATTAGAGGGCAGTTTTTCACGCAAAGGGTAGTGGGGGTGTGGAATGCACTGCCGAGTAAGGTGGTGGAAGCAGGCACGCTAGGGTTGTTTAAGAGTCACTTAGACAGCCACATGAGCGGGCTACATATAGGGGGATATAGTAGGCCTTACTAAACATTGTAGGCTTGGGAATACGTTTTGCCTCAGGGATGTTAGTCTTTGCCTGTTTAATAATGAATTTTTTTGTCTCCACAGGCATTTAAGTCCAGCAAGGGGCATGCATGCGGCAGGTTGTAGTGGGCTGCTCTTGGACGTTGCTTCGGGAGTTGCCTATTGCTTCATGTCATTAGTGTGCTTAAACTGGGCCATCTCAAGGGCAACATGACAGCTCAGAGACTATCTCTGTTACTGTGCGGACACATGGATTTGGGCCTGTGTCTGTGGGAGTTTGCACGTTCTCCCCGTGGTTGCGTGGGTTTCCTCCGGGTGCTCCGGTTTCCTCCCACATCCCCAAAGATGTGCTTTTAGGCTGATTGATTGGGTACTAAATTGTCCCTAAATTGGACCTCCCTGATCCTCGCACATTAGGCGTAGACTAAAATCATGAATAGGTCACTGAGACAGTGGGACGGCGGCGCGGGCTCGTTGGGCCGAAGGGCCTGTTTCCCGTGCTGTGTTGTTCTTTGTTCTTTGTTCTTTGTTCTTTGTGACCAACTGGAGCCATCTTGCCAGCTGAGCAACTGTCCATTTTGAAAAACATAAAAGCAAATGACTTTATAAAGCGATCCAGCTGATAATACATTATGTAATATTCCTTCACGTCTTGATCATGACAAAGATTAAAGAATGTATTAAGCTTAAAGAATCAGAATGTACTTGTGCAAAGATAGATGGCAGGACAAAAGATTGGACAGAATACAAGGAACAGTAATCAATGACTGAAATATTAATAAGGAGGGCAAAATAGAGTATGAGAGAAAGAAGTTCAGTACATAAAAACAGGTGGCCAGAGGTTTTATAAATATTTAAAGAAAAGAGTTAACAAAGTGAGTATTGGTCCTATAGAAAGTGAGCTTGGAAAATTGGTAATGGAAACCAAAGAGGTGGCAAACGAACTCAACAAGTATGTTGTGTCAGTCTTCAATATAGAGAATACAGGTAATAACCCAGAAGTAGATATAAACCAGGTAATGGAAGGGAGGGGGAACTCAAGAAAATTTCGGTCACCAGAGAAGAGGTACTGAGAAAATTGTTGGAGCTGCAGACTGACAAGAGCCAGGGTCCTGACAGACTTCATCCAAGGGTCTTAAAGGAAGTATCCAGTGAGACAGTTGACACATTGGTTTTAATTTTTCAAAGCTCCCTAGAATTGGGGAGAGTCCCATTAGGTGGAAGATAATAAATGTAACTGAAATTATTCAAAAAGAGAGGAAGACAGAAAACAGGAAGCTACAGACACAGCTTAACTTTGTCTTTGGGTGAATGTTAGAAGCTTTTAGCAAAGTATTTAGTAAACTTAGCTAAACTAAACATTTCGTAACTTCAGTAAAGCATTTGACAAGGTCCCGCATGGCAGTCTGGTGCAAAAGATTAAATCTCATGGGATCAGGGGTGAACTAGCAAGATGGATTCAGAACTAGCTTGGCCATAGAAGGCAAAGGGGAGCAGTGAAAAGGTGTTTAATGAATGGAAATCTGTAAGTAGTGGTGTTCCACAGGGGTCAGTGCTGGGATCTCTCTGTTTGTAATATATATAAATGAATTGGAAGAAAACAGAGCTGGTCTGATTAGCAAGTCTGCGGATGATACTAAGATTGGCAGATTTGTAGAAAGTGATGAAGATTGTTAGGGAATGCAGCAGGATATAGATAGGCGAGAAAATTGGGTAGAGAAATGGCAGATGGCATTTAATCTGGACAAATGCGAGGTGAAGCATTTTGGTAGATCCAATTCAGGTGGTAGCTATAAAATAAATGATAGAACCATCAGGAGCATAGGCACACAGAGATCTGGGAGTACAGGTCCAGAGATCCTTAAAAATGGCAGCACAGGTGGAAAAAGTGGTAGAGAAAGCATATGGCATGCTTGCCTTCATCGGATGGGGCATCGAGTACAAAAGTTGGTAAATTATGTTACAGTTATATGAAACGTTGGATTGGCCAATGGAATACTGTGTCCGGTTCTGGTCACCAGAAGAGATTGGAGGCTTGGGAGAGAGTACAGAAAAAGTTTACCAGGGTGTTGCCTTGTATGGAGGGTATTAGCTATGCGGAGAGATTGAATAAACTGAGATTATTTACCTTGGAAAGACAAAGACTGAGGGGCGACCTAATTGAAGTTTATAAAATTATGAGGAGTATAGATAGGGTGAACAGTTGGTGGCTTTTTTCCCAGGACAGAAATGACAGTTACAAGGAGGTGTAAGTTCAAGATAGGAGGGGAAATGTTCATTGGAGATGTGCAGGAGGCATATTTTACACAGAGGGTTGTGAGGGCCTGGAATGCACTGCCAAGTGAGGTGATTGAAGCAGACACGTTAGTGACATTTAAAACTTATCTGGATAGACACATTATCAAATGGGGAATAAAGGGATATAAACAGTTGGTCTATAAAGGACAAAGTAATTGGCGCAGGGTTGGAAGGGCTGTTCCTGTGCTGTACTGTTCTTTATTCTTCTTTGTTCTATTATTAAAGAAGTTATGGCAGGACAGTTGGGCAAGCTCAATGTCATCAGGCAGAGTCAACATGGTTTTGTGAAAGGGAAATCTTGTTTAACCGATTTATTGGAGGAGTAACCAAGTGTGCAAGGAAGTGTGCTGTACTTAGATTTCCAAAAGACATTTGAGGAAGTGCCACATCTAAGGTTATTGCAGAAAATAAGAGTTCATGGTGAAGGGGGCGGCATAATGACATGGATAGAAGATTGGCTAGCTAATAGGAAGCAGTGGGTAAGAATAAATGGGTCTTTTTAAAGGTTGGCAAGATGCATCAAGTCAGCTGCTGCAGAAATCAGTGCTGGGACTGTTTACGATTTACATAAATGACTTGGATGGAGAAATTGAAGGTATGGTTGCCAAATTTTCTGATGACACAAAGGTAGATAGGAAAGTAAATTGTGAAGATGACATAAGGAGGCTATAAAAAGATATAGTCGGTTTAAGTAAGTGGCCAAAGATCTGGTAAATGGAGTATACTGTGGGAAAATGTGAAATTGTTCATTTTGGCAGGAAGAATAAGAAATAAGCATGTCATCTGAATAATGAGAGATTGTAGAGCTCTGAGGTGCAGAGGAATTTGGGTGTCCTCATGTGTGAATCACAAAATATTAGTATATAGTTACAACAAATAAGTAGGGAAGCCAAATCATAGCATCCCAAATCATAGAATCCCTACAGTGCAGAAGGAGATCATTTGGCCCATCGATCTGCGCTAACCTTTCAACAGCATATCTTGGCAAGGCTCTCTCCCTGGCCCAACTCTTGCAAGTGCATACATTTGCCATGGCTAATCCATTAAACCTACACATTGTTGAACACTAGGACAATTTTATCAAAGCCAAGCCACCTACTCTGGAGTATGGGAGGAAACAGGAGCACCAGGAGGAAACTCATGCAGACACGGGGAGAAGGTGCAAACTCCACACAGATGGTAGCCGGAGGCTGGATTTGAACCCGGGTCCCTGGCGTTGTGAAGCAGCAGTACCAACCATCGTGCCAACATGCAGCGAATAGGATGTTATTATTTATTACGAGGGGAATTGAATACAAAAATATGGAGGCAATGTTTCAGTTATACGGAGGACCAGTGAGACTATATTTCAAGTACTGCGTACAGTATTAGTAACCCAAGTCTTTTAAAAACCCATATTGCTAGGAGGGCAAATTCTTTCAGAGGCCATTGTGCCTGTCTTGGACCCCCCTTGAATTTGTTTTGACAAACCGTGTGGAATGTGACACATTTTTTCAAATGGTCAGGCTTCGACTGATATTCAATGTGTATTTCTCTAGCTGCACAGCCCAGTTTTGACTCCAGATTGGAGAAAATGTCTCCCCACCTCCCCCAACAATGTCTCCCATCACTGCAGTCTCAGTGGCATTCCCCCTCAAAGGTAAAAGTCCTCCACAACAAACATAAGGTAAACTCTTTCCATGGGACTGCCCAGAAGGTCCAGTCATGGCACTGCCCTCTGGCACTGTCCTTTGGCATACATTGGCACTGCCATGTTGACACTGCCAGGTTGGCACATCACGTTTCCTGACTCTCTCCAGATTTTTTCCTTACATTGGTGATCCTGCAGACCACGAATGTGGGCTCAAAATCACCCTCTCCATCTGATAATGTGACAGAAAAAGCCAGAAGTGCAGTTGGCAGACTAACCTCTGCTTTTCCTGCCTGAGATGAGACTGCCAAAAGCTGGCAAAATTCCACCCATTGACTTCAGCATCCAGTGCAAAGAGTTCATCAAATTCACACTGAATCACTTTGGCTATCACATCAACATTAGGATCTCACTCTGCATCAGATGTGATGATCTCACTTTCATAATCATCCTTCCACAAACAATCATAGTCCTCTCCATTCATTGAATTGTTCTATTTATGAACGATGATTACAGCTCATGCATTAACAGCATCCTACAATTTGGTGACAAAACCACATGAAACATCAAGCTGGACAGCGTACATGTTTCCACTTTTTTTGATGACTTTTTCTCCATCAAATATACCCCTATTCCATTAAGCGCAGGCATGATTTTTGAATGGTTTGTTGAACAATAGACATTAAACCCCCAGTATAACGGAAATGTGAGTGTAATTTCTTCACAGCTGCCTTTTGATCTCAGTGGTTTTAAGGGATCTGAACATGTCCCAAACTAGTAAGCTGTATTCTTTACATAGATCACAGAGACTTCTATCCCATGCGCTACTGATCCATAATTTTACTCTATCTTCACCAATCCAACCATTGTCATGACGTGCATGGTTTTACATTTGAAAATTATGAAGGCTTTAATTTTGTTCTGCTGAGTGTGTATCATGAATCATGTCTTTCCATAGACTCATAGTGGCACAAAAGGAGGCTATTTGGCCCATTAAATCCTCGTCAGCTCTCTGTGCAGCAATCCAATCTGTCTCATACCCCTTGTTGCATTCCCTAACCCTGCACGTTTATTTCCGTCAAGTGTCCGTCCAGTTTCTTTTTGAGATCATTCACCATTTCCACTTCTTCCATCCTCATAGGCAGCAAAATCCAGGTCATTACCATTCACTGTGTAAAAAAAATGCTTCCTCTCATTTTGCCCAGAACCTAAGTCCATGTCCCTGGGTCCTTGTACCATCAGATAATGGGAGCAATTAAATTCTGTCTACCTTATCTAAACCTATCAAAATCATGTACACTGTCACAAAATCTTCCTTCATTTCCCCCTGCTTCAACTATCTAAGATTCCTCATCCAGGGAACCATTCTGGTAAGTCCCAGGAAGTCCTGGCCCCATGAAAACAATGTAACTTCTTAGATACAGTGTTGACAATTAATGTTTAATTTTATTGTACCAGGTACTATTGAACAGCATACCTTGTGGGTTACTCTGCATTACACTTGCCTAATGCAACACTGAAGGAGACTTTAAAATATGGATAAGACACATACTTGTAAGTGTAGAAGGGTCTATCCCTCAAAGGTAACAGCAACAGAGTGGAAGATGCCTTATGAACTTTCCACATAAGTAGACTTCTCATGTCCTATGGTTCTTACTAGAACAGTTTTCAAACCTTTACACCCCACAATTCAGCTGCTGGGCAAATTCATGTTGCTGATGGGATTTAATGGGTATTCCCATTTGCACCACTGTCTGATGATGATTTGCTGGAAACCAGTCATTTTGTCATTGAGGTCTTTTAGTAGTCTGAGTGATCCTGGTCATCTGCCACAACACTGGACATTTTCATTTCATAACGTAACTGCACCAATTAACTGTTGATCCAAAATCTTTGTTGGACTCAGGGTTTGACTTGACCTGTTTAAATATATATATATATATGCATTTCTGGTGCTGTTGTAACCATTCTGACACTTTTTGTGGAACCTATTCTGATGGCACATTTGGTGATGAGCATCATCTTTAGAGCAGATTCCTTCTTTGTTTCTTGGTCCACCATTATTTCACTAACTTTGAATTTCCTCACTGCTGTAGTTATTTGGTGAGTTAGCAAATGTTACGTCTTTCAGCTCAAAACCAGCTTTGCATCTCATTCATTTTATTGGAGGATTTGTTTCTGATAGTCAACTGCCATGCGCAGTTTGCTCTGCGTGGGCATGTCTTCAATTCTGACACATCTTTTTGGCAAATGAGCCCATATCATCTGTTTGATTTCATCTGCCAACCTATAAACTGAGAATGACAATAAAATTTGAGCTGCAAAAATTGAGGTTGATTCCTATTGTGAATATAGCCCCAAACATGCAGTTATTAGCTGAAAAATGAGGGGTCAATTTATATGCTGAGTAAAGACCTTAACAAGCATTTTGGCAGGGAGAAAATATGTTTGTCTTGACTGTTACAAACTGATAAGTTGGTGTGAAGACATGACAGCTGGAGAGGGAGAGAGAAAACAATGATACAGTTTAAAATTTATTTGTGTCACATACAGTAGGCTTACATTAACACTGCAAATGAAGTTATTGTGAAAATTCTCGAGTCGCCACACTCCAGCACCTGTTTGGGTATACTGAGGGAGAATTTTGCATGGCCTATGCACCCAACCAGCACGTCTTTTGGACTATGGGAGGGAACATGCAAACTCTGCACTGACTGTGACCCAAGCTGAAATTGAACCCTGGTCCCTGGCAGCAGAGCTAACTACAGTGTCAGTGTGCCGCCCAGGGAGATAGGCAGGGATAGATAGGGAGATAAAGAAAGAGAACAGCAGCAATATCACCTCCTCAGGATTCCTTTGTGGCATTTTATCTCAAATATCACTTTATAAGTGAAAACTTGCTTCTTTCATTTCCAAATTATAGGGGCACAGAAATGATATGCCAGGAGCCATGCTCACAGGTGACAAGGAGGATGTTCATGCAATTTGCTTAAGAACACCAAGAATGGGGATCAGAGGAAAATAGATAAGATATTCCTGTATTTGTAGTGAACCCCACTACCCCCCCCACTCCCATGGGAAGCCTGGATGAAGCCAACTATGTAACTTTAATATTAATTCAATAAATTCCTTCTGCGCCCACAAAGAGATTGGATTCATCAGCGCTAAGAGGAAGAAAGCTGTCAGGAAATGGATTTCCACCAGAGTTCAACATCTCTGATGGACTTTTCTTTGATGGATGAGTCAGTAGCCATTCAGAGATATTCAGGCCAGCAATTAGCTGTTTGTCTCCAGGATCAGCGTGTGGTATTAGTGTGCCCAGCCCAACTCGAGAAACTGAAGCATCCTGAACATGATTACAATAAGAGCTTGAGCACTTGTTGAGCGTGATTCATGAGGTGCTCTGACCTATGGAAGCCCAACAGCAATGGAGCCAATGTTCATTCCTCCTTCCAACCAGCGTGTGCCCTAAGACACGTCATTAGCTCAACCAAGATCAGACAAGGAAGAAACAAATCAAATGTCAACATACTGCTATGCAGTTTACCCATTCTGATTTTTGGGTTGGAGCCCATTGTAGGCAGCCATGTTTTACACCAGAAACAGGACATCATTATGATGCTGTGAAACCAAGGAAAGGTATCTGGCAGGTATCAGAAAATACATGAGGTTCTGATGTACTTTTAGTAGCTAAAGAGTTAATACAGATGCAGCTTCACAGACAGTCAAGCTTATCCTATCTAATTTCATGTACACAGGTAATTAGTTGCAGGCAATAGGATATTAATGAGGTTAACATGCTTTCCATTCTTCATGCTGGTGATGCATGCAACCCATACCTCAGCATTTAAAAGGTATTCAAATTGCATTGTGCAAAAAACAAGAAAATGTGGGATTCACTATTATGATCTCATTCAGATTCAGTTGTTTTCATCAACTTTTCTGGGGTTAGCTAGTATATGTTGATCATGACAAATCACTACGGGAGAGGAGCTTATTACAGCTTAATATTGTTATATGATAGATAGGCGTTTCAAAATAAAAATGATTCCAATTGGCTGTGTCAATAGGTCCTGTTTTTCTCCCTATCCACCTACAGATCCCTAATGAATATAGTTGTCTATTCAGTATTCACTAGGATATCAGAACTTTAGATTAAAATTCCTTTCACATCAACAGCTCTAACTGCCAACTATTTTTGTTACTCTGCAGTGCTACAATTGTTTTTAGACAAGAGGTTTGAAATAATGCATGACTCTTTTTTTATGGCACCCATTATTAAAATACCGTATGCAAAAAAAACCCAGACTGCATAATGTCCTTGACAGTCCCAATGCAATTCAAATTATGCCTGTAAAACCCTGTTTTCATCCTCATCTGAAATTTCGTTCTTGTGCTGAATGGTGATTAAAGGCAACACGTGGAATAGTGGAGTTCTTATTTCACAGCTCAGTTTTTTTTAAGGTTACGTCCTTTAATTGGAAACAGTAGCTGTGGATGAATGGGGTTGAGTTGACACTTTAATTGTCAGGTCGACTGAAAGCAGTTGTACTGCATCACAAAGCCAAAGTTTAAAGGTTAAATTTATGAATTTTCACTCCCAGCTTGAAGTCTTTACCCTTCAGAATACCACATCAGGAACCTGAACGTGAAGGTCAACAAGAAACGCATATTTTCATAAAATCCTGCTGACTTCAAACCAAACTCTCAGTGTGAAAACCAGCCCGGAGGTCCAGGAGTATACTTAAAACATTCATTATTTAGTTTTGATCCAGTCTCTCCTCACCATACACCAATCATGCCTCCTCTCATCAATTCTTGATTGAAGTGAACTGAGACCTCTTGGAGACCACCAACCCCCCCCACCCCCCACCAGACTAATGGAAAGTAGAATCATAGAATCCTTACAATGCAGAAGGAGGCCCATCGAGTCTGCACTAACCTTCAACAGAGCATCTTACTCCGGCCAACCCTACTTGTCCCTTTAACCCCAAATATTTACCCTGCCCATGCATCTGACCCACACATCTTTGGACTCTAAAAGGCAATTTAGCAAGGCCAATCCATCTAACCTATACATCTTTGGACTGTGGGAGAAAACCAGAGCACCTGGAGGAAATCCACACAGACATGGAGAGAACGTGCAAACTCCACACTGACAGTGATCTAAGCTAAGAATCGAACCCAGGTTCCTGACACTGTGAGGTACCAGTGTTAACCACTATTTTGCACTAAAATTAGGTTGTAGTGAAGCCTGAACATACAGATTCAGGTAAGATTTGTGTCCAAATGAACCTGTTAAAAATAATGTTATGTACGTTTCCAGACAACAGTTTCACATCATGTGTCCACTATTCTCTTCTAAACAAAAACTTGTTTTTACAAACAGACACATTAAAAATTGTTCAATGCAATACAAAGGGATTTTCTAGTTAAGCGCTTCTGTCTTTTTTGACCACTCTGAGAAAGGAATAATATTGGCTATTGCAGGATTTCCAATGTAGAGTTAAGAAACTGGAGATTAAGGGATGAGTTAACATTCAGCTGGGCCGGTGATGCTTCAGTGCTCCAAGATGCTTCAAATTAAAACACAGAAGAAGATAGACACAGGAGGAGGCCATTCGGCCCTTTGAGCCTGCTCCACCATTCATCACAATCATGGCTGATCATCCAACTCGATAGCCTGATCCTGCTTTCTCCCCATAATCTTTGATCCTGTTCACCCCAACTATTATATCTAGCCACCTCTTGAATACATTCAATGTTTTAGCATCAGCTTCTTCTTGTGGTAATGAACTCCACAGGCTCACCACTCTTCGGATGAAGAAAAGTTAATAGCCAAATTGCAGAGAAACAATGATAAGTCTCATGTGTAGACAAGGCTGTAAATATTATTTTCAATCCATTCTCAGCCATTGGTGGCTTTGACAACATAAGCATGATTGACCTGATAAAGGAGTGGCAATCCTGGTTCTGTAACTGGATCGATCCAATTACATGGTTTGCAAGACAACTGCCATTTAATCAGATTGTGGCTGACCTGCATCCTAACTGAACTTAACTTGCAACTGAAAGCCTACCATGTTGTAAAAACAATGGAATTTAATTCCTGAAGTTATTATGAACCAATTGGAATTTTTACAACAATGTCACAGATATTTAGATACTGACATCAGCTTCTAAACTGAAGTCAAATCATTAAGTTGCCTCAGTAGGCTTTGGAATTTAAAATTGGATGTATTTTTCAAACTTTGGAGTGAAGAAAATAAAGTGACTGTAAAATCCACAGGAGGACTTGCAGATATGGAAGCAGTAAATGCAAAGCTGATAGCCAAGTGACAATGCAACTCAGGAGCCAAATCCACTGTTTGAAGACGGACAAATGGAGAAGTATCTCCAATGGTACAGTGCAACAAGCCCTCAGCACTGCACTGTAGTGTCAGCATAGGCTGTCAGCAGCAAGAGGTTCATGGATGGAGAATTGCTTTGATAACAATCCAGGGTGTCATTCCCAGAGGGCACAATGCAAAATGTTTAGCATGAGACGGTGCCTTGCTCACTACTTGATACATGGCCTACACAATCTGGGAATAAATGCAGCCTAGGTTTGTGTGCCTTGAAGAATTGGCTAAGGCAATACTACCCACCTACTCGCATAGATGGCTCAAGTAGGCATGCTAGTAGTTGTTGCCAGTTAATTTTTCCAAATGTGCAGTTGGTGCTCACATAGCTTGAAGTTCACTCCCTGCATGTACCTATGTTTCAGCCAGGCAGATGCTCCAACTACAAATTACAATTGAAAGCCTAGGGGAGTTTAAGCCTTCAGATATTCGTTGCAAGGCATCCCAGTTAGGATTGACACTGTGATTAAATGTAGTGCTGGAAGTTTCATCGCTTGACTTTCCCTCATGCTCTTGTCTTTCATCAGTCAACACATCCATCTCTGCAACATGCTGCCTTCCTATGCCAATTGGAAACCGGAAAGACATATTATCCAATTGGATGTAGCTTGACTGTCAGCCAGGCTATACACAACACTATGCCTCCCACTCCCCATTCCAATCGCACCACAGTGGTTAAAACTGCTGCCTCACAGTGCTACGGACGCAAATTCGATTCCCGGTTTTGGTCACTGTCTGTGTGGAGTTTGCACTTCCTCATGTGTCTGTGTAGGTTTCCTCCGAGTGTTCCAGTTTCCTCGTACAATCCGAAAGTCATGCTGGTTAGGTGCATTGGCCTTGCCAAATTCTCCCTCAGTGTACTCGAACTGGTGCTGGAGGTGGCAGCTGGGGAATTTTCACAGTAACTTCATTACAGTGTTAATGTAATGTAAATTAGCTGTCACATCTCCCACAATACAATGGTGACTATACTTCAAAGGTACTTTACCGGCTACAAATCACTCTAAAACATCTGGTCTCGGGTCACTGTCTATGCGGAGTCTGCGTGTTCTCCCCGTGTCTGCGTGGGTTTCCTCCGGTTGCTCTGGTTTCCTCCCACAGTCCAAAGGTGTACATGTTAGGTTGATTGGCCATGCTAAATTGACCCTATTGACCTGGGATTAGCAGGATAAATATGTGGGGTTACGGGGACAGGGCCTGGGTGGGATTGTGGTAGGTGC
This sequence comes from Carcharhinus amblyrhynchos, assembly GCF_965287045.1. Classification (NCBI taxonomy): domain Eukaryota; kingdom Metazoa; phylum Chordata; class Chondrichthyes; order Carcharhiniformes; family Carcharhinidae; genus Carcharhinus; species Carcharhinus amblyrhynchos. Next base: position 79,637,690 of record NC_137326.1, on the reverse strand, counting down.
AGACTCAATGGGTCAAATGGCCTTATTCTGCACTGTATGGATTCTATGATTCTATGATCTGATTATTGTGAAAAGTGCTGTATAAATGGAAGTATGTACTTCTACTTTTTATTTTTATCTCACAGCTCGCTCACAAATGAGGGGGTGGAGCTGGTGAGCTTAAGGGGGGTAGTACTGGTCAGGTTACAGGTGAAGAGGACGTACCGATAATGACAGAGTGGAGCAGGGACCTGTTGCTTTGATGATCCATTCATGGCTGCTCCATTTTGAAGGAGGAAGCTCCATAGTTAAGTTGGACAGGTCTGTAATATCGCTGATGCTTTTTAGCAAGAAAAGGGTGAAAATGCTGGCCAAGTTCACGAATGTGTACATGAGTGAGCAGTACATGGACTGATTTCACAGGCAAACTCTTTCATCAGGAGACTTTGGAGTCACTGCCTTTGACTGCTGTGCATCTTGGCTACAGATTACACAACTCTGCAACTAATTCCTTGCGAGCCCAAAACATACAGCATTCATTCACCTCAGATAGTGCCAACACTTGCAGATTTGATCAATGTAGGTGCTGCCTGGTTTTTGTGGCTGTTTCCTGGAAAGCCTTTTTCTTTTTATGTACAAATTGATAATGATGACAGGGATTGGTTTTAATAGGTGGGATTCTATAAGATTTTTTCTAAGCGTCTAGCTAGTCTGAAGGAGATATTTCATATGCGCAGACCTCGATGTTGCACATGCACATTAACAATAGCAGGGGTCTGACAGAGAGAGAGAGAGAGAGAGAGAGCCCCTGCTACTGCAGGCAGACTCAAACAGCAACCTCCCCCCCCCCCACACAATCGCGGCCTGCCACCTGAGATGCAGCCCCACTGAACCATCCCCCTCCCTGCTGCCCAGACCAATCACAGACCCCTCCTTCCCCCACTGATCATGGATCCCCCTCCCTTCCCCACCAATAACAACCACGTCACTCCCCCACCAATCGTGGACCCTTTCCCTCCCCTACTGATCGCATGCAGAGTAGCAGCAGAGCCCCCCCCTCCCACAGGCCCCACCTCCATTGGTCCCACCCCAGCACTGCCCACAATGGCCTTATCCCCATTAGACCAGCCCTTGGCACTGCACAGTGGGCATTGCCCAGGTGCCAGGGTGGCACTGCTCAAGGGGCATCCCAGCCTTGCAGTCAGCCGCCCCAGGGGGGTTTCAATGGCTTCTGGTTCCACCGCTGAGGCCAACACAACTGTTCTCCATTCACGGAGAGCAGGTATTTCCCTCATCAGAGAGAACGTCTCCCAGCGAAGCCATAAAGGCAAGCGACTCCCAGACAACTGAGCATCAGACTCGCTAAACATATTGAAATGAACATTTGAACAAAATTAAATAAATTAATCAGCCTTTCACCCATTTCCAGCGAGAGGCTGACCGCGCCAGAAATCCTGGTATCATAAAATCACGACAGGCATGAAAACCGATGCCATTTGTACTAGTCACTATCCACCTGATTCAATAACATTTTTGCACTGCAAGACAGGTGTAAAGCAGTGGTAAAATTCCACCGAATGTGTCCAAGTGCAATATTTCATAGGCTAAGTTCTAATCAAAAGTCAAAATTCAATTCATTGCTGCGATGAAATAGGGAGAAAAATGAATCATAATTTCCAATGTCAGGATGAGTGAAATGGACAAATGGCCTCATTTGTCTGTTCTTGCCCCCTCTGAGCATCGAAAAATCTGAAATGAAACAAAAGTTATCAACTGACCTGAATGTAATTCTGAGAAATAGTCCCTAAAATATATTTCTCCAATCAATTGCAATTTATAAAACCTGAAGACTAAGGGACTGAATAGGTTTCCACCACATATGGAGCAATTGTGTGGCAGAATAAGACGGATAATGTGAGGCAGCCAACTGACTTGGTTATGGACCACAGAACTTCAATAGACTTCTGTCATTCTCGACAAAGAGAACCTAATCAACAGCATTGTTTGTTTAACAAGCACCGTCCAAAGTGCTGCTTCAGGGAATATTTGATGTGAAACCTCTCTATGGTCACGTTGCTAACGTCAAGTTCTATTTTTATTCTTCCATGATTGATTTGGGTATCGCTGGCAAGGTAAGCATTTTCTATTCATTCTTAATTGCCTCTTGGTTTGCTGAGACATCTCTGACAGCAGATAAGAATCAACCAAACTGCTGAGGGTCTGGATGGTGGGTCAGGTAAGCATGGCAGGGTTTCCTTCCCTGAAGGACATTCCAGTGAACCAAATAGGTTTTTACAAAAATTGATGATTTGATTTGATGTGATTTATTATTGTCACATGTATTAACATACATTGAAAAGTGTTGTTTCTTGCGCGCTATACAGACAAAACATACCATTCATAGAGAAGGAAACGAGACCGTGCAGAATGTAGTGTTATAGTCATAGCTAGGGTGTAGAGTAAGATCGACTTAATGCAAGGTAAGTCCATTCAAAAGTCCACTGACTCATTGCCAGTTTGGGGCCTTCCTTCAGAGGTCAGAAGACCTTTAGATCTGCAATTGAATTTAAAAGAGCAGTGTTAATGATTGTTAGGCTGTGAGAATTTACTTTTAGGAGTGTGGAGACGACTATAGAAGGGAGGAAGGATAATTTCATGGTCACAATTGCTGACACCAGCTTCATATTTCACTGACTGCCATGTGGGATTTGAACCCATAACCCCAGAGCACTGGTCTAAGCCTCTTGAATTCTAGTGGCATTACCAGTTCCAGGGAGTGAAATCGTGAACCCTGATGCTTCTTGTGTTTCCAAGCCTCTTATTCCTCTCCCCCTCTACCTGCACTTTACCCCTCATGCTTAATCATGCATGATACTTTTCCCCTTTCAAGATTCAACAATCAATTCACCAAAAAAATCATAGAATGATCCTAGTAAAATAATAACACCCATTGTGGGAATCTGGCTAAAAATATCATTCAAAATGTATGCAGCTTGGATAATTAATATTAATGGAAGCAATGGTATATTGTAGTGTTAGTATGTGTGCACCTATAGGTGATCCCTATCTGACTATTGAACAAACCAGAAAGTTCACATTTCTGGTCATGTCATTGAGGATGGTGATCCCATTGTAGGAAGACCTATCATTGTGTTAATGTATTTAAATGTAGGATCCCAGCATTCCTGGGTAGGAACCTTATTATGTCAACGGTGGAAGGGAATTGGGGACAATCATGTCCCAAGATCTCACCAGTGAGATTTTGTGATTGCATCGCTATCTGTACCCCTGGTGAATCCGGGGACTAAATCCCAGCCAATAGGTTTGGAACAAGGGATGGGTGGGACAAAGACACAAGGAAGGTTCATGATAGGGTGAAGCATGGAAAGATTGAAGAAATTGGGGCTCTTTTCCCTTGAAAGACGGTGACTGAGGGGGGATCTAATAGAGGTATATAAGATTATGAAGGGTATAGATAGAGTAAACAGAGGTAAGCTATTTCCTATGGTAGAGACACATAGTACGAGGGGCCATGGGTGTAAGGTGAAGGGGGAGAGGTATAACACAGATATTAGAGGGAGGTTTTTCACACAGAGGGTAGTGGAGGTATGGAATGCTCTGCCAAGTAAGGTGGTGGAGGCAAGCACGCTAGAGTTGTTTAAGAGTAACTTAGACAGGCACATGAGTGGCTTGGAGATGGGTGGATATAGGAGATTGTTTTAAATAAGGGTCATTAGCATTGGGGCATCCCTGGTAAGCTAAATGGATATGGTATGATAATAATGTTTTTTCTCTTTTCATTCACAGGTTTTAAGTCGGTCCACTTTGTTGCCCAACGAGGAGCATACACGCGATGGGTCGTACTTGGGCTTCTCTTGGTTGTTCGAGATTGGCCTAGTGGTTCATGTCGTTAGTGTGTGCTTAAACTGGACCAGATGCTGGGCAAGATGACAGCTCAGTGACTATCACTGTTTGCTGTGCAGACACATGGATTTGGGCCAGTGTCTGTGGGAGTTTGCGCATTCTCTCTGTGCTTGCCTGGGTTTTCTCCGGGTGCTCTGGTTTCCTCCCACACCCCAAAGATGTGCTATTAGGCTGATTGGCAGTAATAAATTGTCCCTAAATTAGTTTCCCTCAATGTGGAAGGCCATAAAACAATAGATAAGGGTCATGGGTGGAGCGGTGGACTGGTGGTGTTAAAATGGCAGCATGGGCTCGTTGGGCCGAAGGGCCTGTTTCCCGGGCTGTTTTGTTCTTTTGTTCTTTTTGTTCTTTTGTAAATGTCAAAAGATGTGTCTGGAGCAGATGTCTGGAAGCAAAAATAAGGGAAACTGAAAGAAGCAAAGGGAAGGATATGAAATGGGCAGAAGTTAGGGTCAGAAATTGTCGAACTCCTGTTGAGTTCAGAGGTCTATAAACTGCCTTATCGATTTCTTTGCACGTTTCAGTTTTCTCAAATATATTTTGCTTGCACTCAACAGCACATCTGCTTTAGACACATCTTTTATTTCTTTGTTTTCCAACCCATCACCCATTCCCTCTGGCTCTGTCTTTCAGTCTCTCCTGTCTTCCTCCATCAGAGACTTCCTTTATGAATTTGGCACACCCAACCCATGTTCAAAACACGTTACAGCTCTAACCTTTCCTATTTCTTATGAAAGGTCACAGACCTGAAATGCTAACTCTGTTTCACTGTGCACAGATGCTGCCTGACTTTCTGAGTATTTCCAGCACTTTTTGTTTTTTAATTTCAAAGTTCCAGCATCTGCAGTGTTCTGCTTTTCATTATCACATCATTGTTTGAAAGCTGCTGCCCTGTTTCTCACATTGTAATAGTGACTACACTTCAAAAGTTTTGGTTGTCAAGTGCTTTTGGATATCTTGAAAATGTGGAAGGTGTAATATGGTGTCAGCTACTATGTCTAAGTGATGAAAAGCTTGAGACTTGTATGTTAAACATGAATCTTTTATTGGTAGCCTTTAAGTATTGATAGATCCCAGGTAACTGTCTTGTTTGGTGTTATTTCTATGTAAGCTGGTGTGCTCTCTCTCCAGACTGTTCTCCTGGTCTATTACCATATGACCCTATACATCATACCGTGGATAGTCATTTTCTTCATTCCCACATTTAACCCTTGCTCTGCCAAGCACCTTTACATTACAATGGCATGCAGACACATAACACAACAGAAAGCACTATATAAATGAAAATCTTCATTTTTAATGGACAAGTTGTTTATGGTCATAGTATTTCTTAAAAATTATACCATTTCAAAAAATAAAATCAATAACAAACACATATAAGTTGAATTCTAAAATATAGACATCGGACAGTTAGCATGTTGCCCAAACTGAAATATAATTATTGCAAAGAAAAAGTACACAAATATAGATCACAAAAGAAATTAGTTTTCCTTAAATAAATATATTGTCAATTAGGTTTCTAAATCAGATTGTTAGTTGTAATATATAAGGAGTAAAAATTACTTGTTAAATCTCATAGGTTTGATCTTGAGATGTAAGCTCATATCTGAGTGTGTCCACTTTATAATGAAATGCATGTCTGACAGCTCTTCAGGGAAAATGACATTGTTTTCACTAACGACCTCATAAAAAGAGCATCAGAGATATTAGAGGGTAATGGGGACAACTGGAAAATAATCTTTACTCGGTGGGTGGTAATTTGTTCACTAATATGTACAGCAGTTGGTGGCAGGAAATAAGGCCCTTCTCTTCACCCTCTATGGCATAGTTCTATGCCACACTGTCATGAGACAATGAAATATGAAATCAGGAGGGCATTGGCTCTATATGGAAATGTATTTTGCTGTCATGAAGACTCCCATTTTCTTTGAAGGGGCCGGAGAAATGTACACTGGGGAACAGGTAGAGGAAAATGAAACTAATCTAACTCTTCTATGCTGATTGCTTTTGTTGAAGTCAGGATTAATGTCCTTTCAATCATAGAATAAACAATGCAAGGTACTCCACTGGAAAGTTCAGACACAATTTGTCACTGAGCCACTCAAGGAGATATTAGAAAAGGTGAACAAAAGAAACACATTTTAAGGAGGACAAAGAGACAGAGATGTCTTAAGGAGGAAAATTAAGAGTTTATTATAGAATTATAAAATCATAGAATCCCTATAGTGTAGAAACAAGCCAGTTGGCCCATCCAACCTGTCCCAGGATAGGGCCTGGATGGAATTGTTGTATTTACCCTGCTAATCTCCCTGACAGTAAGGGGCAATAGGGCGGCACAGTGGCACAGTGGTTATCACTGCTGCCTCAAAGTGCCAGGTGCCTGGGTTTGATTCCTGACCTGGATCAATGTCTGTGCAGAGTTTGTACCTTCTCACCACGTCTGTGTGGGTTTCCTTCAGGTGCTCCAGTTTCCTCCCACAGTCTGAAATGTGTGCTGGTTAGGTGCATTGACCAGAACGGGGATCGGAATGTGGAGACTAGGGGAATTTCACAGTAACTTCATTGCAATGTTAATGTAAGACTTACTTGTGATTAATAAATAAACTTTACTTCTAAAAATAAAATTAGCATGGCCAATCCACTTAACCTGCACATCTTTAAACTGTGAGATGAAACTAGCACCCAAGAGAAACCCACTTATGGTGTAGGCAGCAAAAGGAAAGTTGGGAATTCTGTTTTACTTTGCAATTTTCTACATTGGTCATTGAGGATGCAGGAGTCAGGGCTTTGAGAGAGAAGTAAACATCACTTTCTCTGATTAGATTTTTTTCTCAAGGGTTTGATGCCTCTGCTTTGCTGATCAGTCAGGTTAGGAACAGCAGAATTAAGCGACAAAGTAGTGGCATTTTAATAGTGCCTCAGGACTTTCCAAAGCCCTTTGCAACCAATGAGTTATCACTGGAAGATCGGCACTGTTTTAAAGCAGGAAATGTGGCAGCCATGTTTTATGCACAGCAAGATGCCACAAACCACAAAGTTATAATGAATGTCTGCTCCCTATTAGTGACATTGGTTGGGGAATAAATATTGGCCGGGATCCAGGGGATTGTGAGGTGGGGTGGAGTTGGGGGAGGTGGGTGGCAACTCTTCTCCTTTTCAAAATTGTGTTACAGAATCCTGTCTGTTCACCTGAAAGGTCAGACAGGGAATCAGTTTAACGTTTCATCAAAAAGCATATGTTGGCTGCTGGGTTCAGGTTTGGATACTTCCATTCCACTTTCTGAATAATTCAGTTTGGAGCCTCAGGCAATAAAACTCCACAATATATTTCTATATATAGGGCACACAGAGGTGGTGCATTTGATCAATGTTATCTCCACAATTGACATCCAATTGCAAAGAATAACTGAAGTACTGAAGGCATTATTACAAGCACAGTCAGGATGAGTCAAACATTTAATGACTGAGACAAATTAACTGCTCCATCTGCCAATCGGGGAATTAATTCAGATCTCAGCCCAGGCATTCAGCGCAGTACCAAACAATGTTCAAGGTCTTTCAGCAACTAAATGTCTTTTTAATTACACCACAACTGATGAAAGGACTTGATTTGTCCTGAAATAATTGTCCTGTGGACATGAGGAATATTCAAGCCAAATAGGCATTTGCCACTAGTATGAATCATCCTCCCAAAAGGAAGCCCTTTTGTCATATCCCTGGTTAACAGACTCAGGGCATTGCTCAATCTCTTTCTGTGTTTTAAGCCTGGAGCAGAAAACTTCATCAATTAAATGGATGATGTTGGATCAACAACCCATAACATGCAACGTCTGATTTTTAGTCCTATAGTGGCTGATAGAATTAAATATCAGACACTGCTTATAACAGGTGGACAATCCGATATCACCATTTTGAGTCACTGCCTGGGACTAATTTCTGCATCCCTGTTTTTTTGTTGATACCAAAACATAAAACATTTACAGGCGCTATACAATGCTTGGAAGTGCCTCAGCTGCACTGACTGCAATGAGTCTGCACAATACTGACTACGTTGTGTTGTTAAAAAGAAAACTGCAATCTCACGAAACTGAAATCAAGGGTGCAAATTCTGAAAATACACTGCATCAGTCAACAACACCAATAACAACTTGCATTTATTTAGTGCTTTTAACACAAAACAAGACCCAATAACAGATGGCCTAACAGGCCATGCAATATGATTGGAACAGATTAATGGATCATTTCATTCAATTCATATACAAACCTGCTGAGGGGCTGTTTACATTCCTGATGTTTACAGCACATGCTCCATACGTGTGGGGAAATGCCACTCTGAATTCAGCAAGTGCCTCATCGCCTGAAGAGGTGATGAGAGACACAAAGCTGCGATTGAAGACAGCAACAGAGGCAGGGGGAGCCCTGAAAATACCAGCACTGAGAAACTTGTCAAGGCAGTGACAGGAAACCTACTCTGGTCCCCACTGAGGCCAATTAAACTTGTTAGAACATTTGTTGAAAGTTTGTAGAAGGGAGGAGGGTGGAATATTTAAAGGGGGTGAGGGGTATCAGGAGCCGTCAGTTGCTGAACAGCTGAGCAGAGGCAGCTATATTGTTGGGAGCCCACCAAGGGTAGCCCAGGGCATTACCCCAGGTCCCATTAAAAGGTTAGTGGGGCAAAGAGAGACAAGATACTTGGTAAAGAAAGGCCCTAATGCTGCATGTGTGGCATGGAAAGTGGGCACTGAATGGATTCAGCATTCCCTGCCACCACGAGGTAATAGATTAGGGAGCAAGGACAATTGGGCAGTCACTTACCCTGAAGGAAGGCTTCTTATAACACTTGGAGTTCAATTGTCACATTTTATACCCTGTGGCAATGAGGGGCAACATCCTCTGCAGGAATGGGAGAATCCTAGGCAGCAGCAGGGCACAGGTGATGTAAAAAGGACAGGAAGGCATTAGAGGCCAGACCCTGACCGCAAGATCCACCACCAAAGACGTAGCTATCTGGAGATGACCAAGAGTTACTGTTGCAGGAGACTGTGACACTCCATGAAGACATTCACAAATGTCTGTCCTCTCTTCACCAGAGGTCCCACACCTCACGCATCTCATTTACTAAGCTCTGCCATTGACCATCAAGTCACTGTGGCTTTTATTGTCTTCATTCTGGCTCCTTCCATAGATCAGCTATAGATGTTAGTGGGATCTCAAAATAGGTAGCACACTGTTGCACCTTGCTAGCTATTAATTCCCTGAGCTGAACTCCACATTCACTTAACAACGGATATAGGACATCGCTGATTGCACCCATGTGGCACCAGGACAGTGATCAGCCAGTGAAATCCATCAACAGGAAGGAGTTCCACTTGCTGAACATCTAACTAATCTGCAACCACAATAAAAACTTCCTCCAGATGTGTGCTTAATTTCCTTCATCCACTACCAGTCCAGGTACAATCTTTTTAAAATTAATTTTATGGGATATTGGTGTTGCTGGCTAAACCAGCTCTTATTGCCCATCTCTAGTTGCCCTTGAGAAGGTGATGAGCTGCCTTCTTGAACTGCTGCAGGACTTTTGGTGTAGGTACACCCACAATGCTGTTAGGGAGGGAGTTCCAGGATTTTGATCCAGTAACAGTGGGAAAGGCAATATATTTCCAAGTCAGGATGATGAGTGACTTGGAGGGGAACCTCTAACTGGTGGTGTTCCCAGGTATCTGCTGCTCACCCTACTGGATGGTAGTAGTCATGGATTTGGAAGATGCTGCCGAAGGAACCTTGGTGAGTGGCTGCAGCGTATCTTGTAAATGGTACACACAGCTGCCATCATTCAACGGTGGTTCAGGGAGTGAATGTTTATGGAATTAAGTAGCTTTTTGATGAAATTCAGGATTGAGTTGTCCCTCATTTTCGTGGATATTGCTTTCGGAAGCCTTTGCTTCAAAATTTACAGGAGGAATGTTTATGTATTCTAATAAACTCAGTGAAGATGTAAACTGTTAGTTTGAATCTGATTTGTTTGACTCCCACTGGCAATGTTATGTGAAAATCAATCAGAACATGTGTACTTAGCTGAATGAGTATCGCAATTCAAAGTAGGAAACAGAAAGCCACTCACTGCTGATAACAGACTTAGTTCAGCCATTGCAATCCTATGCAGGTTTTATATGATGGCTCTCAGTAGAGCATTCCAGTCTATGTACAGATTTGTAGACAATAGTGCAAGTAAATAGAAAGTCGATGAAAAATGAATTTTCATGAGTGGTAGCAATCTCAACAGTAAATTTCATGAGCACTACCACACATCTGATGACTTAATCATTATAAAAGTTATGCTGAGGATTTATAGATTTAAGCCTAAGTGGCAGATGGCATTCAATGCAGAGAAATACGATGTGATGCATTTTGGTAGGAAGAGCATGGAGAAACGATATAAAAAGAAGGGCAACATTCTAAAAGGGATGCAGGAGCAGAGGGACCTGGTGATTGTGTGCATAGATCATTGAAGGCGGCAAGACAGTGGAGAGAGCAGTTAATAAAGTATATAGTAGGTAGTGGTGGTATATTGGTATTGTCACTGGACCAGTAAGCCAGAGGTTCAGGCTAACGTCCTGGGGACATGTGGTCGAATCCCATCAGGGCAACTGGTTGAATTTGAGTTCAATGAATATGTATTTTTGACAGCACAATGTTGCCTCACAGCACCAGGGACCTAAGTTCAATTTCGGCCTTGAGTCACTGTCTGTGTGGAGTTTGCACTTTCTCTCCGTATCTGCGTGGGTTTCCTCCAGGTGCTCCAGTTTCCTCCCACAGTCTAAAAATGTGTGTGTTAAGTTGATTGGCCATGCTAAATTGACCTTAGTGTCAGGGGGATTAGCAGGGTAAATGTGTGGAGTTACGGGAATAGGGCTTGAGTGGGATTGTTGTCGGTACAGACTCAATGGGCCGAATGACTCCCTTCTGTCCTGCAGGGATTCTATGATAGTATTTTGACTTTTATCTACATTCCTTTTCACATCCCTTTGTAGCCTCCTTATGTCCTCTTCACCATAGAATGCAAGAACAAGGATATCATGCTGAACTTTTACAAGGCACTAGATAGACTTAATTTGGAGTATTGGGTACAGATCTGGGTGCCACACCATAGGAAGGATGTGATCGCATTGGAGAGAGTGCAGAAGAGGTTGACAAAAATGGTTCCAGGGATGAAAAACTTCAGTTATGAGGATAGATTGGAAAGATTGAGCTTGTTCCCCTAAGGCTAAGCAGAGATTTGAAAGAGATATTCCAAATCATGAAGGGGCTAGACAGAATAGGTAGAGAGAAACTGGTCCCCCTCATAGAAAGATCAAAAATGAGAGGGCACACATTTAAAATGATATGCAAAATAAGCAAATGTGATGTGAGAAAAAACTTTTTCACTCAATGAGTTGTTTGGGTCTGGAATGCATTGCCTAGAAGTGTGGTAGAGGCAAGTTTAATTAAGACCTTCAAGAGAGCTTTTAATGATTACTTGAATAGAAGCAATATGCAGCAGTACGGAGAAAATGCAACGGAATGGCCCAAAGCCTTAATACTCATTTGGAGAGCCAGGGCAGACATAATGGGCCAAATGCCCTTTTTGTGTGTTGTAACAATTCTGTGATTCTATGAATCACCTCAATAGAAAGCTAAGTTTGCAACTGCAAATGTTGATATAAGCCCGAAATAGCATGCAATTTGTGTTGTATAAGGGTTAATGTTAACTATATAAATATATATTGGCTAGATCAACAGTGACATGAGATCACATGATAACAGAGCATAACGAGGCATAATTGTTTGTAAAACCTCCATCTTGTAAATAGAGAATATGTTCAATCAAAGAACTGGTTAACAGTGTTACCTTCCGCATTACCTGTAATGTCAGGATCACAACTAACACATCTAAGACCAAAAAACAACAATAACAGATGGGACAGCTATTAAACATGACAAAAGGGGCAACAAGTGATAAACGCAGCAGCTGAAAGGAGCAGCAAGAATAAACAGTTGCAGGATCTTTTGCGATTAATACATTAGAGTGCCCAGGTGCCTATGCACCTCAGAGTTCTACAATCCTTAACTATTTAGATAAACTTCTTTTCCTGCCAAAATAGACAAATTTACATTTTCCTATATTATATCCCACTTGCCAGATTTCTGCCCACTCAATCAACCTATCTACCTCCCTTTCCACATCCCTTTATAGCCTCCTTATGTCCTCTTCACAATATACTTTCCTACCTATCTGTATGTTATCAGCAAATTTTGCAACCATACCATTGGTTCCTTCACCCGAGTCATGAGTATAAATTATAAAAAGTTGAGGCCCTAGCATTGATCTGTGTGGCACCCCACTCATTAGATCTTGCCCAACCAGAAAAATTACCCATTTAAATCTCTGTTGGCTCACCAATCTTCAATCTGTGCAAGAAAATTCACTGTTAAGTGGAAAAGCTTGTAAAGATTTGCAGCTCATCTTTAAAGGAAATGAATTGGAAAACCTTGAGGAAACCAAAGACAAAATTTCCCTGAAACAACAGCCGGAGGAAACAAACATGCAGCAAAAAATAGCAGGTGCATTGTCACTCATTCCCACTGGGGGCCTGAACAGGAGAGCATAAATTTTATTGAGGACATAGAGTTATACAGCGGACTAATTCCAAATTTCCTACCAGCACCCACCTGAGACTAACGAAATATAGCAAGCACAGAAAACAGATAAAAAATATACTAAGGTAAGAGAATGATGCAAAAATGGATGGCTGGAATATGTCCCAGACATCCTTATCCTGAAACCATATTAGGAGCAATGCAGACATCGCAATATTGTGGATGACTTATTTACAATGGCTATTTGATCATACTACAAGTTCTTAAATTTAAGATCCTTCAAAGAATAAGCCAAGGACATCTGGGCATTATCTAGTGCCATGCTAGAGCAAAAAGTTCAGCTTGATAACCTAAAATCTCAAAATCATAGAGGGTATGACTTTGAGCTGCATCAGTTGTGCAATTCATTGCCAAAAATCATTGATTATCACATCAGCTGGGATTTTCTGGTCCTGTCCATGATGGGAATCATTGCGAGTAGATTGGAAGATTTGACGGAGCAGCCTAAGGTCTGTTAACTTTGGAATGAAATTAGGCATGTTTCAGAATGAGCATTTTGAATTCAAGGCAAAGACGCCCCTCATAATAGTTGGCCAATGCTATAGATGGATTGAGATCAAACATCTTCATGGGACAACCTCAGTGGCCCAATTGAAGCTCTTAAGTGGTCAATTAGTGGGTACTGAAGGGCCACTTTCCACCCAGCCACTATTTTGAGGCCAGTGAGAAGAGGTCAGGAGGTGATGGGGAGAACCTGGCAGATTAGCCTACTCAGGCCTCAGGCAGGAAAGGCAGGGGCACAATCTTAACAGGCTGTTATCCCATCAGAGGGAGCCTCTCCCCACCAAGATCTGCCCCCCTCCTAGATGGTGTCTCTTCCTTGTCCTTTCCAACCTGATCCTCAACCCCTCCTGTCCCTTCTGTGAAATCCTCACATTTGCCTGCTTCCTCGGCCTCCTGGCATTTCGAATCTGTGAACGGTGAATTACTGTTAGTGGTGTTGCTGAGACGGCAGAGCTATCCCCCAATCAGATTGGATGGAAGCTCTCTGAGGCAGGACTTGCTTCTCAGTGAGGGGCAGAAGTGCCACCTCCAGCCAATTAATGCTGTATGGGATGTTGAAGAGCTATGGGGCAGCTAATCTCAACTGGCATGTGTTATGCTGTGATCTTTTTGGTGATGGGTTGGACCTGCTGTCTGAAATATCCTGCCTCTTGTGTGGAATATCCGGCAGACAGCATGGAAGAGAAACGCTGCAGGTAGATGCAGGAATATCAGTCAAAGCTGCTAACAGCGACTCAAATCCAACATACATTTCTGCAGTATCTTTGCATATGAACACATTTGCAGCCTACACAGCAAACAAACTGAACACCGAATTTATAGTGGCTGGATGGAAAGACAAAGAGTAAGGCTTTATTAGTACAGTGTCCTACGATCATTCTTGACATTAATCATTGTAGATGTGAACAATAAATCAAAGCAGTACTGAGGAGGGTATCAGATCACAACATACTGTTTGGCCTCACAATGCACATAGTGACAGTAATTGAAATGCACCGAATGAAGGATATCGCTTCGATACCATCTGGATGAATGACCGTTGATTAAACGACACAACAGTGTTCTAATCACGTGGAGTCATTAAAAGGTGGAATGTCGAGTAATTAATCAGTTGCGTAGTAAATGATTCATTGATTGTCCATTAGCAGAGTAGCTTCCTCTGCAGTATTTTCTTTTATGTGCTATTAATTAGAAAGAACAGTTCAGTGGCTGGGTGCAGCATGCTTAGATGGCCCACAGGAGCCGAAAATGGCAAACACATTCAATTCCAAATTGGAGAGCTGGTTCTGCTGCTGTCTGTCAGTCAAAAGCTTCTTCTAAAAATATTCGTCGGGAGACTTGTGTCCTTCATCCCAATTGTCTGATTGGGAATCCAAATGTGGTTTGTGTATCTCTATGTCTGAATGCATGCAGTATTTGTAAGAAAGGTGATTAATTAATAGAAGAAATATTAAGAAATATGTATGACCTGCTAGATCTTTTAAAGGTCTGTCTTTTTGCTCATTATGTGGGTATGCCGGCGTTGGACTGGCGTAAACACAGTAAAAAGTCTGACAACACCAGGTTTTAGTCCAACCGATTTATTTGATAATAGACTCACAAGCTTTCGGGGTTAGTCCCTATTCACCTGACGAAGGGACTAACCCCGAAAGCTTGTGAGTCTATTATCAAATAAATCAGTTGGACTAAAACCTGGTGTTGTCAGACTTTTTACTGTTTTTCCTCATTCACAGAATGTTGGTGTTATTGGTTAGAGCAGCATTTGTTGTCTATCCTTCATTGCCCTTGTGAGGATAGTGGTGAGCAATCTTGACCACTGATACACCCACAATACTGTTCAGAAGGGAGTTGCAGGATAAATAACTCCAAGTTGCTAGATGACCAAGGCTGGAACCCAAATATTCAAGCATATTTGGCATTTTGGAAGGATAGGAAGCTAGAAAATGTTGGTGGAGTGGTTCTGTTAATTAAGAATGGCATTAGTACAATGGAGAGATGATATTAATTCAAAAGGTCAAGTTATTGAATCGGTTTGTGTTGAGATAAGTAATAGCAAAGGTAAGAAGTTACTTGGAGTAATTTATAGGCCCCCTAACAGTAGCAATGCTGTCAGGAAGAGTATACAGAGGGAAATAATGGAGACATGTAAGAAAGGTATTACAAAAATCATCGATTTCAATATTCCTTTAGATTGGACAAAGCTGACCATTAAATGTGGCAAGTCAGAAGATTGAATGGAATCAATCAGTAAAGAATGACTGAAAAAAAGGAAGAAATTACAGTATGAGAGGAAGGTAGCTCAAAATATAAAGAAAAGATAGTAAAAGTTTTTACAAGCTTTTACAAAGGAAAAAAAGTGACTAAAGTGAGTGTTGATCACTTCGAGAGTGAGACCAGACAACTAATAATGTGAAATAAGGAAATGATGTAGAGATAAGGAAATGGCAGCAGTTTTGAACAGGTATTTTGTTTTTGTTTTCACAAACAAATTAAATCTCATGAATATTTTAAAATCATGGAGCAAAAGAGAGGGAGGAACTTAAAATGATCAGTCACACAAGAAAAAGTACTGGGGAAATGATCAGAATTGAAACCTGAGAAGCTCTTGGGTCTGAATGCTTGCATTTTCATGTCTGCAGAGATAGTAGATGCATTTGCTGTGATCTTCCAAAATTTCCTAAGTTTGGGGAAGTTGCTTGCAAATTGTAAAATCATAATTATAATATTCGAGAAAGCAGTGGGACGAAAAGCAGGAAATTTCATTGGCCAAGATAAAAGCAAAACACTGCGGATTCGGGAATCTGAAACAAAAACAGAAAATGCTGGAAAATCTCAGCTAGTCTGACTCTGACTTCATAGGGTCATCCATACTCAAAACATTGGCTCTATTCTCTCTGCACAGATGCTGTCAGCCCTGCTGAAATTTTCAAGCATTTTCAGTATTAATTTCATAGGCCAGGTAACCAAACATCATAGGGAAAATGCTATAGCAGGACATTTAGAAAATCATAAGACAGTTTGGCAGAATCAACTATAGTTTTGTGAAAGGGAAATCATATTTGAATAATTTATTAGAGAATTTTGTGGAAGTAACAGACAAGATGGATAAAAGGAATCCGTAGAAGTAGACTTGGATTTCCAAAAGGCATTTGATAAGGTATCACACCAAAGGTTACTACATAAAATATGAGTTCATGGCGTAGAGATAACATATTAGCATGGATAGAGAATTAGTTAACTGACAACAAACAGGCAGTTGGAATAAATGGATGGATCTAAGGAGATTCATCAAAGATGCCAAAAGACAGTACTGGACTAAGCTAGAATCCCACATTAGCCATACTATAGCAAGATCTGCAAGACATAACAGGCTACAAGATGAAGGCATGTAAAATCGCCAGCTCCAACACACCCCTTCCTAATGAGCTCAATGCATTCTCTGCCTGTTTTGAGCAAGAGGTCAGTGAAAGCATGCCCTCCACCCCAAAAACCTCAGATGAGCCCTATATCTGGAGTCACCATTGCAGATGTCAGAGCAACGCTCTCAAATGTCAAACCATGGAAAGCAACAGGCCTGGATGGGGTACCTAGACGTGCACTCAATTCCTGTGCAGATCAGCTGGCTGGTATTCCCAGACATCTTCAACCTCTCTTCACAATGATCTGGGGTCCCTATCTGCTTCAAGAAGACGACTATCATCCCAATACCAAAGAAAAGCCAAGTATCGTGCCTTAATGACTATTAGCCAGAGGCTCTAACATCCATCATTCTGAAGTGCTTTGAAAGGTTATTCATGGAACGAATATATTCCAGCCTCCCAGATTGCCTGGTTCCACTACAATTTGCCCACTGTCGCAAAAGGTTTACAGCAGACACCATCACCCTGGCCCTGCACTCAACCTTTGTACACCTATGTCAGACTCCCATTTATTGACCTCAGCTCAGCTTTTAGCGCTATTATTCCCTTGAAACTCATCTCCAAACTCCTTTATTGGACTTCGTCTTCTCCCTCTGCAACTGGACCCCCTGAACTTCCTAACTCACAGACCACAACTAGTAAGGATAGGCAACAAACCTCCTCCACGATCATTCTCAAACCGATTCCTCACAAAGCTGTGTTCTGAGCCCCCTACTAAACTGCTTTACATCTATGATGGTGTGGCCAAATTCCCCTCCAACTCAATTTGCTCATGACACCACTGTAGTGGGTCGGATCTCAAACAATAACAAGACAGAGTACAAGGAAGATAGAGAAACTGTGAACTAGTGCGACGATAATAATCTCTCCCTCAATGTCAACAAAATGATGGAGATTATCACCAACTTCAGGAAGCATGGTGAAGAACATGCCCCTGTCTACATCAATGGGGATGAAGTAGAACAGTTGAGAACTTCAAGCTTTAGCGTGTCCAGATCACCAACAACCTGTCTTTGTCCCCCCATGCTAACACTATAGTTAAGAAAGCCCATCAACCATCTAGTTTCTCAGAAGACTAAGAAAATTTGGCATGTCAGCTACAACTCCAACCAACTTTTATAGATGCACCATAAAAAGCATTCTTTCTGGTTGTATCACAGCTTGGTATCCCTCCCACTCTGCCCCAAAGCACAAGAAACTACAAAAGACCATGAATGTGGCCCAATCCATCACGCAAGCCATCCATTGACTCTGTCTACACTTCCTGTTATCTCGGAAAAGCTGCCAATATGATTAATGACCCCACACACTCCAGGCATGCTCTCTTCCACCTTCTTCTGTTTGGAAAAAGATACAAAAGTCTGAGGTTACGTATCAACCGACTCAAGAGCAGCTTCTTCCCTGCTGCCATTCAGACTTTTGAATGGATCTACCTCTCACTAAGTTGACCTTTCTTGTCACCCTAGTTTTGACTGTAACACTACATTCTGCACTGTCTCCTTTCCTTCTCTATGTACAGTACGCTTTGTCTGTATAGAGCACAAAAAACAATACATTTCACTGTATACTAATATGTGACAATAATAAATCAAATAAATCAAATCAAATAAATTAAATGGATCATGTTCAGGTTAGCATGCTGTTACCAGAGAAGTTCGGCACTGGGGCTTCATCTACATTCTATCTCAATAACTTGGATGTCGGGACCAAATGTAACCAAATTTGTTGATGACACAAAGATAGGTAAGAAAGCAAGTTGTCAAGGGGACATAAAGATTCTATTAAGGGTTTTAGATAGGTTAAGTGATTGGGCAAAAATGATAGCACTTAACATGTCCAGGTCAGTAGAATAGAAAAGCAGTATATTATCTAAATGGAGAGAGATTACAGAGCTCAATGGGTGGAAATTTATGGCTCTGTCACAGCTGACGGGACTATAAAATGCAGTGAGCCATTCAAAAGTCCATTGACTTGATGGATACATGAATGGGAGGTGAATATATGGATAGAAACCATGGGGGCGATTCTCCCAAGACTGCTGAATTAGTGGGAAAACTGTTCTAGATAATGACTGTTTTCTCAGTTCAACTTCACACTTAAATCTCCACTCTCTGTGCATTGCAGAGAGTGACAATCTTGAATATCATTAAAAACCCAGGGGACGGGGCCTATTTGCGCCAGAGTCTGACAGTTCTGGAACTCTGCGCATGTGCAGTGGCCCCGATATGTCAGACTCCCTGTTTGCTGGCCAACTCAATCACTGGCCAGTCCAGGACCCCCGCAGTTCTGCCCCTCCAGCACTCCCCACAGCCCGATCATTGCCCCCACAACAATTCCTGGGCTAGCCTTCAACCCTCCCACCTCAGAGCACCCCAATGACCAACTCACCCGCTCCCCCTCTCCCAAGCAGTGGCAATTCCCCCACCCCCTTCAACTTGGCAGACACTCCACCACTGATCTCCTTATTGCCCATACTTGGTCAGACCCTCCCAACCCCCCACCCCCCCCACCAGACCAGCATCACCCCCCATCCCCAGCTTGCCCCAATCACTAGCTTCTCTCCAGCCCAGACCGATTCCTGTGCAGACTGGCAGCGGGACCCCCCCAAACCCCACCAATCATCCCTCGGCCCCGCTCACAACAGGCCTGTCCCCTTCGCACTGCCCAATGCCTGCTGGGTATTGCCAAGGTGCCCCCTGGGCAGTGCTATGGAACACAGCCTGGCAGTACCAGAGTTGCCTATGCCCAGAGGGGCATCAGCCTCCAGCTGCCCAACCCCTTGGGGGCCCCCATTGCCCCCCCCCTTCATTCTGGCGGGGTCTCCCGATAATTTCCTGAATGCAGGGAGCTACTCTAAACCCATCCAGAATGAAGAACGCCCGGTGGGGTGGGAGATTCAATTGGGACTGGCAAGTTCCCAAAAATGACATTGAAAACATATTTAAACTACATTAAAAAAAGATTCAAATGACTTCCCTGACTTCCTGCCGGTTTCCAGCGTGGTCTGGACTCCAACTGTTCTTCGGTTCTGGGAGATGCACACGCATTCCTGGCATATTCGCAAATCCCGGAAAATAGCCGATGACGCGTATCTCCCAGCCCGACATGCCAGAAAAGTTGTGGTCACGATGGAAGAATCCCCCCCCCCACCCCCCTCCCAGCCGTGTATAGGCAATAAGAAATGGATCTAAATAAGGATTAGGAATTGAACAGGCTTGGTGGGCCGAAGAGTTTGTTCCTGTGCTGTAGTATTTTTTGATTTTGGCGGGACAGTAAAATCCCACCGACTTAAAATTCCATCCTATGTTACAAAGGGATCTGGATGTCCTGGTGTATGAAGTTTGTGAATCACAATAGACCATCATGAAGCCACAGCAAATGATTAGGAAGGTGGAATGTTGGCATTTATTGTAAGGAAAATTGAGTATAAATGCAGACAAGTATTGCTACAGTTGTACAGAGCCTCTGATAGACCGAATCTGGCGTACTGTGTACAATTTTGGACTCCTTACTTAAGGATTGATATAACTGCACTAGAAACAGTTCAGGGATGGTTCACTTGACTGATTCCTGGAAAGAGGATATTATCTTAGGAAGAAAAGTTAGCAGCTTGGGTCTGTATCCATTGGAATTTAGAAGAAGGAGAGGTAATCTTCCTGAAATAGATAAGATCCTGAGGGGACTTGATAGGGAGGATGCTTGGAGGATATTTCCTCATGCGTAGGGAGTCTAGAGCTAGGGGGCATATTTTATAAATCAGAGGTTTCCCACTTAACAGTGAGATACAGAGAAGTTTGTTTCCTCAAGAGAGTCACTAGTCTATGGAATTACCATTCCTGGGCACCAGTGGAGGCCGAATCACTGAATTCAAGACTGAGTTAGATTTTTGATCAGTGGAGGTTATGGAGGGCAGACAGATCAGTCCTGATCATACTGAATGGCAGAACAGCTTTGAAGACTGAATGGCCTAGTCCGGCTCCTAATTTGTTTGTTCTGTGTTATTGCATTCACAATTAGCAAGTAGAAAACTGAGTAGCTGACTCAGTCATTGTATATATAATCTCAGTCCTCATGGTCGCATGAGTATACATGTAGAAAGAAACATTTGCGTGCATTTGTTAATAAAAATGGTAAGACAGAAGTACACAGTGTGAATTCTTTGAGCTCCTGTGGCTTTACTCACTTGGTTGGCATTTATTAGTCAGTCACCTGTTAAAATGATGTGCAGAATGGAAAACAAAACTAGACTTCAGGGCCAAGGCAGCAGAATCACCATCAAAAGAAAGGGGGATAAGCTGTGAGGATGGAAAAGCTCAACCAATCGGAGTAACCACTCCATCCCCGCAGAACATAACACGTTTTATCAATAGCAAACAACTCAAACAGGGCACATCACAGACAGCAGCAGACTGTCTGGGTCTGGTGCATCACATGTAAATCAATATTCTCAACAGTCACTCAGATGGAGTCAAACTGCTACTCATACCAGCCAGACAAAACCTAGACACTGCACTAGGAGCGACTGTATCAGATCAATAAATTCCCAGCACTGGCGAAAGGAAATTACTGGAAATTTCAGACTGAATGATGGTATGTTTTTATTAAGTGGCTATAAATGTGAAGTGCATTTACTTATATTTTATGCAAGATGTCTTCTCTTATAATAAATGCATGTGGCTAAAATTGTGTAGCTACATCTGTGGCTAGATAACAATTCCTTCTGGGCAGCTCTGAATTCCATGATGCTGTATTAACTCTTACCTTGTTCTCAGAATAATGCCAAAATGATCAAACTGGGCTAGTTTTCCCAAATTAGCTTACACTCTGCACAATGGTGTTTCACCTGTTATCTTCATCAGTCTCCACACACATATAGCAGCACATTCAGCTATCAGTACCCTCAACATAATACAGTACAACTGGTAGAAAAGTGACTCTATGGTACTAGAAGAGGTCGCCATAGAAATAGTAGAGGCTTTGGTTGCCACTTTCCAAAATTCTGTAAGTTCTGGAACATTCCTGTCAGATGGGAGGGAGGCGGAAAGTGAGGAAAAACAGATCGGTTAGCCTATCATCAGTAGTAGGGAAAATGCTAGAGTCTATTATAAAAGATGTGATAACAGGACACTGAGAAAATTAAGCAAAGTCAACATGGATTTAGGAAAATTAAATTGTGCTTAATAAAATGACTGGAGTTTTTTGAGAATGTAACTAGCAGAATATATAAGGCGGCACCAACAGATTCAGTGCATTTGGATTTTCACAAAGCTTTTAAAAAGTCACAAAGAACAAAGAAAAGTACAGCACAGGAACAGGCACTTCAGCCCTCTAAGTCTGCGCCAATCATGATGCCCTAACTAAAAAAAAACTTCTGCCCTGATCCGGTCAATATTCCTCCATTTCCTCCTTATTCATGTAACCCTCCAGATGCCTCTTAAATGTTACTAATGTGCCTGCTTCCACCACATCCTCTGGCAGTGCATTTCAGGCACCCACCACTCTCTGCGTGAAAAACTTCCCCCACATATCTCCCTTAAACTTTCTCCCTCTCACCTTGAACCTGCGCCCCCTTGTAATTGTCATTTATACCCTTGGAAAAAGCTTCTGACTAT
The DNA here is from genome assembly GCF_965287045.1 of Carcharhinus amblyrhynchos. Classification (NCBI taxonomy): domain Eukaryota; kingdom Metazoa; phylum Chordata; class Chondrichthyes; order Carcharhiniformes; family Carcharhinidae; genus Carcharhinus; species Carcharhinus amblyrhynchos. The sequence continues at coordinate 79,615,555 of NC_137326.1, read as the reverse complement.
CCACTCTGTCTATGCCTCTCATAATTTTGTAGACCTCTATCAGGTCTCCCCTCAGCCTCTGTCTTTCCAGTGAAAACAATCCTAGTTTATTCAACTTTTCCTCATAGCCAATACCCTTGAGACCAAGCAACATCCTGGTGAACCTTCTTTGCTCTCTTTTCAAACTTCCACATCCTTCTAGTAATGTGGTGACCAGAACTGCATGCAGTACTCTAAATACAGCCTAACCAAGGTTTTAAACAGCTGCAACATGATTTCCCACAACTCTTGTACCCAATGCCCCAGCTGATGAAGGCAAGCATGCCATATGCTTTCTTAATCACCTTTGCCACCTGTGTTGCCACTTTTAGGAAACTGTAGACCTGCACACCCAGATCCTTCTGTGTGTTAACGTTTCTAAGTGGTCTGCCATTTACAGTATAATTCGTACCTAAACTTAGTCCTCCAAAATGCATCATCTTGCATTTGTCCAGATTAAACTCCATCTGCCATTTCTGCGCCTAAGACATTAATCTATCTATATCCTATTGTACCCTCTGATAATCCTGATTTGGTTCTCATCAGCAGTCTTTGAGAACATGGCCCACTCACAGAGGGTCATGGTTGAGGGGCTGCAGAGCGTGGCCCAGTCTCAGAGGGCACTTGCTCCAAATTCATAGCACCCACCATGTGCGTTTGTTTGCAATTCTGGAAACCACACTACAGAAACAATGGGTGGGATTCTTTGATTTTGTCCATGCCCGCCCTGCTTCAAGTGAGAACAGAGAATTTGGTGTTCCAGCCAAAACTCCATTCACTTTCAGCAGCACCAGAGAATCCCAGCATGAATGAGGATGGTGATTTTTGACAAAATGATCCTAAGCTGGACAGTGGTGTCAGGTGATGTCACAGGGCTCAGGTTAAGGGACATGGATTCAACTCCTACCATTCATAAAATCTGGATATGGAAAGTTTACCTCAGTAATGGTGACAATGCAACTGTGATTGAATGTCACTCAAATTCCACTTGATTGACTGATGTCCTTTTGAGAAGGAAATCTGCCACCCTTATCTGATATGGCCTACAGCAATGTGGTTGATTCTTAACTGCACTTTGAAATGGCCTAGTAAGGTATTCAATTCAAGTGGCAGTTAGGGATAGGCAACAAATGCTGGCCAGGCCAGCGACACTCATATCCCATGAACAAATGAAAAAGTGCTTCGGATAAGAGTGGTTCCAACGATAAGGAGACGAGAGAATAAAACAGATGAGAATTGAATCAGGTTTGGCATAAGTGAGCAAAATAAGAGTTTAAACTGAAGTGAAGCAGACTATGAAAGAAGGCCAGGTTTTGGAATAGTCCACCAAGAGGAAAGTAAATTAGTTCTCTTCAAGTGGACAAGTATTTGAAGAGAAACTACTTGGAAAGCAGGAAGTCTTTTCTGACTGTGGAGTTTTCTATGTTCTATTACTGCAGATTATGCTCTTTCAGGCACTTAAGTTGAAAGCAATTTCCCAGATGTAATCCTGTTGGAGATGCCAAAGTCAGTCCTACAAACACAAGCATTAAACAATCATCTCAGGTAGTTAGGAAAGTGCATCACTGCTGATAAGCAATGAGAAAGAAATATCAGTACAATCTGTTAAAGTTAAGGAGATGCACAGGCCAAACCTGTAGAGGAATCCAGAACGATTTCATCAAAAGAAAAATCTCAGTGGAATAGAGAAACCTATCCAGTGCCTAATCATTGGCCAGATATTGACTAGACAAAAATGAATCAACCCAAGAAATAAGACACATGGAAAGTTAGAGAAGGTTAATCATGGAAAATTAAAAACATGAAAATTTCCAAAGTCATTAAATTTCCTTAACCAATACATATATGCAGCAAAATTTCACTTTAATTCCCAGTACTGGCACAAAGTAAACAATACCAATTTTAAGCCCCAATTTTTCTTGGTTAATTCAACTCAATTACTGAAAAAAATTGCCTTGCGGTAATAAATAGGATGTAAAATTAGGATTAGTGAAAGAGCAGGTCTTTCTACATAAAAATGTAGTTAGCATATGAAGAATGGATTACCTGCAAAGATTTCTTGAAGATGAGTCGAGCATGACATCAGATGAGAATTCAACAAACGTTTGAAGAAAAATACCAAAATATACAGACAAAATGGAAAATAGAGCTCCAACTGTGGAGCTCTCATCAATACAGATTTGGTAGGTCAAATGGATTCCTTTTGTGTAAACCTCCAATGAATCCATAGTTATTTTAGTGGAGGCATTAATCCTTTTTAACATTAACTGATTGCTATCAAGTGATGCATAGTTGTCAGGTAAAGTGGAGAATATACAGATGTAATTCAATTCCCATTTATTCATCATACATTTTCTTGTCCTTATTTTTCTATCTTATTTTCACTTTACATTATTATTCATAATTCCATTGTTCACTGTAATTGGAAGGCAGAGAAGTAGAACTGATCAGAGAAAATTAGCTCCTCTGCAATATTTGCTGAGGAACCTGATCATGTGGAGTGTGCAACAACGGTGTGGCAGTTTTATAAGTTGACATAGGAAGTTATAATGGTGAAAGATTAACAATAAAAAGGCAAAAGAGAGGACAACAAGAAGTAAGGCTACATATACAGGAAGTGCAGGTAAAAATTTTTTATTCATTCATGGGACATGGGGGGTTGCTGGCTGGCCAGCATTTATTGCCCATCCCTAATTGTCTGAGGGCAGCTGAGAATCAACCACTTTGCTGTGGTTCTGAACCCCATGTAGACCAGGTCAGGTAAAGACCGCAGATTTCTCTTCCTAATGAAGATTAGTGAACCAGGTGGGTTTTTCCAACAATCAACAATAGTTTCATGGTCATCAGTAGCTTTTAATTCCAGGTATTTTTTACTTGAATTCAAATTCCACCATCTGCCATGGCAAGATTTGAACATTAGCTGAGTCTCTGGATTACCATGGCAGAGTCTCATGAGCCAGTGATGCACCCGCAAGACTTATTGCAACTGGAAGCTCTAACTCAACTGAAAGCAAAGGTTAATTGAAAAATCACAGCAGTTAAAAAAATTGAAACATTTCGAACTCTTACATAAATGCCAACAGTCCTAAGAACATAAAACATTTGCAATCATTCCCAATGGGAGCAAATTCTGTCCAATCCAGTCTTCTACATTCACCAATCCTCAGATTCCTAATATGAAACACAGCACAAAGAAGCAGGTATTACTCACATGCTAGCAAAAGTTACAACTCAGCTAAACTGATCTGAAGCTACCTTGTAGGGTGTCCAGTGTTCACGGACCAACAGTGGCATCAGAAAGTGTGCAACAAAAAAGGCCATTCAACCCATCAAGCCCATTCCTTCCCCTGGATCTTCTGAAACCTGCTGTGTTTTATGACTCATTTCACCTCTTGAGCTATGTTTCTGGTGTGTATTGACCTTCCTTTCCAAAGGTCAATCAATGAAAACATTGCTTGTTTACTTATAAAACCAAGCTGATCTCCTTGGTGCACATGGTGAGGTATCTAAATGGATACAAAATTGGCTTGATGACAGAAGACAGAGAGTGGTTGTCGAAGGTTGTTTTTCAAACTGAAGGCCTGTGACCAGTGGTGTGCTTCAGGGATTGGTGTTGGGGACACTGTTATTTCTCATTTATATTAATAATTTGGATGAGAATATAGCAGACATGGTTAGTAAGTTTGCAGCTGATATCTAGATTGGTGGCATAGTGAACAGTGAAGAAGGCTATCTCGGATTGCAACGGGATCTTCATAAATTGGCCAGTGGGCTGGCAAATGGCAGGTGGAGTTTAATTTAGATAAATGGGAGGTGATGCATTTTGGTAGATAGAACGAGGGCAGGACTTACTCAGTTAATGGTAGGGAGTTGGGGAGAGTTACAGAACAAAGAGATCTAAGGGTACATGTTCATTGCTCCTTGAAAGTGGAGTCACAGGTGGACAGAGTGGTGAAGAAGGCATTCAGCATGCTTGATTTCATTGGTCAGAACATTCAATACAGGAGTTGGGACATCTTGTTGAAGTTGAATAAAATATTGGTAAGGCCACACTTGGAATACTCTGTACAGTTCTGGTCACCCTATTATAGAAAGGATATTATTAAACTAGAAAAAATGCAGAAAAGATCTAACAGGATGCTACTGGGACTTGATGGTTTGAGTTTTAAGGAGAGGCTGGATAGACTAGGGTTTTTTTTCCCCCTGAAGCATAGGAGGCTTATGGTAATCTTATAGAGGTCTATAAAATAATGAGGGGCATGGATCAGCTAGATAGTCAATATCTTTTCCCAAATGTAGGGGAGTCTAAAACTAGAGGGCATAGGTTTAAGGTGGGAGGAGAGAGATACAAAAAGGTCCAGAGGAGCAATTTTTTCACACAGAGGATGGTAAGTGTCTGGAACAAGATGCCAGAGGTAGTAGTGGAGATTGACACAATTTTGTCTTTTAAAAAGCATTTGGACAATTACATGGTAAGATTGGTATAGAGGGATATGGGTCAAATCCAGGCAATTGGGACTAGCTTAGGGTTTAAAAAAGAAGGGCAGTATGGACAGGTTGAGCTAAAGGGCCTGTTTCCATGCTGTAAATCTCTATGACTGTATGACCTCTATGACTATGTTCAGGAGCCAAAAGATTCTGACAGTGTTTAATCATCTTGAGCCACAGTTATTCTTGTAATCATTAATCCCAATTATATGTTTACAGTTTATTTTTCTGAGTAAGGCAGGAGTAGAAGATTAGGACAGACCAAACATTGTCAACATTGGTTGACAAAGCAGCCATTCCACTCTAATAAAAGTGAATTCAAAATAACCAAAACTTTATTGCATTAATACTGAACTGCACATTGTGAACATTTTAGGGTTCTTTTGCAGCATTTTATTGTTACATTCTTTTTTCCCCAGCCTATTAGAACTGAAGACATTGAGGTGTGTGCTGAGGTGAGAAGCAGTCAGCGGGCTTGTAATGTTGCATTTCCCACTTTGTTATGGCTTGTCAAAGTGAACCAGCACAGTGCAAAAGACCCTTGATCAGGCACCATCAAGGACTTAGAAAGACCCCGCTAGACTGAATGCTTGGAGCCACAGTAATACCTCTCTAATTGCTCCACTGAGAGGTGAAATGTCTTGCATCACAGCTTATTCAACCCCTCATCTCTGCTATTCTCACAAGAAGTGTAGTGTGAAATGCTTGCCTATTCTGAGAGATTTACTAAGGAGTTGTGGAGTATTGGAGGTATACTTTAGGGAGCAGTTCTAGGAGATGTATGAGTCAATAGTTAAACCTGTGAGGGTCAACTTTCCTTTCTTTGAAAAATATAAAGCAGACTAATTAATCAGGGTGGGACCCATTACACATCACAATCTTTTCTCTCTCTTTGTTTTGTTTAATAATTAAAATAGAATCAGCAACTCCACAAGTCCATGTTCACACCACAATGCATGGTTCAAAAATAGGAAGAAAGTGAATTTGCCTCCTGCAATCTCTGGCTGTGCATTGAGAATACAAGATCAACTCTATATGTTAAAGCATCTTTGCTGAGTATTACGAAGCACTTCTAAGGGAAAGTTTGATAAACTTAAAAATAAAATGAATACATGATGCCACATTTGGATTACAACGTGATATGTGCACATTGTGCAAAATTGGAATATCTGCCTGTTATTAAGGATTTCATTAAATCATAAAACAAGACAAAATAGGAGCCATTGATTCCATGCTTCTTTTTCAGTAATAACAGCTAATTGCTGGGTGAGAAATATTTAAGGTTAAAAGGTTGTAAGTATCTTATTTTATATTATTTGTCTCTGGCACATTCAACCAAAATAGATTTTAAAAATTAATGCACAAAACTTGTTTGGTAGTGCAGAACTTGAGTATTGTTGAAAAAACAGACACTTTTTGTTGAAGCTTTTCATTTTGCATTCATCAGGACATTTGCAAGAATACTAATGCAAGGGAAATCAACAAATATATACTGTCAGAGAAGAGAGCGCTGATTAGCTGGTAAGTGGACTCTGGATGGTAGAGGCATCACCATGGGGAATGCACAAATTTACAGTGATTAACAGTTAACTGACAAGCATTATTTGAAATTTAAACAAGGCAACTTGACTCTGTTTGGCCATGGCATTGCTGTAAGGAATGAACCAGCAAATGGCTGTCACTTAGTTTCTTCAGCTGAAGGAGACACTTGTTCTTTCTGTCTGCAAATGACAGGGCTCTGTGTGTTAATATATGTAGCTTCAAGTACATGCGAGCCTGATTGACAATCTTAAATGGGTTGTTGGCATAATTCTTAGCACACTGAAGATTATTTAACAAGTATTGTCCAATTGCAGAATCATATATATTGAGGTGTAACTTCTGGTCTGAAATGCCAGGGTAGGTTGAATAAACTCCAGACATGTGCGTGGGACATCACGGAAGTCTCAGTGCATATGCAAGTGCATTGAAAGAGCGCCAATTTTAAATCTCCGGTCGAGATTCTGAAAGCTGCCAGTTCTGAAGCGCCAAGCTGCAATTCTGCCAAAACCTCCAGCACTTGCGCTGTTGTTAGATGAGTTTTTGCCCTTACTTAATTGCACTTTTATCATTTGGTCAAGCTGCAGTGCACAGAGGCAACAGGCATACTTTGGGTTGATTTTTCCTTGTACATGTTTTAAAAAATATATTAACTTTCAAGCAAAGCACAGAAAGTGAAATGAATAATTTCTATTTTTTTCCAACTTTGTCATGACAGTTAGTTGCATTACAAACACTTGTTCATATATAATAAAGCAGATGTTGATGTCTGGAATGAATTTCAACATTTGGATTTTGCAATATATTTTAAGCAGTTTTTAACCCTATTTTAAGAATCTCCCTGATGCAACATTGATCCTTGTGTAACGCAGCTAGTTTAAATGCTTCAGGAAAGTATATCCCTTAAGATGACATAAGCAAGTCTCCTGTCATATTTATTCCAATTTTAAGAGTCTTCGTCATGCAACGTTGATCTTTATGCAACTTGGAAAGTGCAAATGCTTTAGGAAAGCATATCAATTAAGATGACAGATGCAAGTCTCCTGTAAGCTGATATGAACTATCTCTCCGATAGGTATTACAGAATCCAGTGCAGCTTGAAAACCTGGAATCATGTTCTACCACTGCAGGGACATTACACTTCTTCACTTGATACTCAACTGAAATTCTTTTTGAGACTTTGATGTAGACGTGTAAAATCCAAACTCTTCCCTCTCTTCTTTTCCTCCTCCCCCTCTCCTTCCTTACCCCATCCTTTTCTCCCTCCCCTCCTTCCCCCCTTTTTTTCCTCTCTTCCCCTCCTTATCCCTCCTCCTATCCATCCCTCACCTTGATTAGATACAACATAATTATTGTGTTAACAAATAGATATTTTATTGATTGTTGTTGGAGATATATGCTTTGTAAGAAACTTGAAAAGACGAGGAAATAAAACATGTCAGGGCAGCTGCTGAAGTAAAGTGTTTAGTTAAATGTTAACATAGTATTAAAGTTTTGTATGTATAACATTATTTTTGTTAATAAATATTTTCCATTAAACTACAAAATTCTACTAATGCTGTATTGAAACAATACAAACATTTATATACGTAATTATATAAATACTTTATTTAAACATACCGAACAGTTAAATACGAGAATTATAAATAAAGTAAGCAAGACAGGAAAGTACTAATGATAAATACATCCAGATTTTCCACGGCCCAAAACATGAATTCTCCTTTGATCGATCTCATGCAGGTATCCAAATCATGGTTCAAGAAGTTCTGACCATATTCTAAATTAAAACACACAAACACTTAAAAGCATGCCACACATATTAAAATATTACACAATAGTACAATGCAGATTTAGGGCAACAAGATGGCAGGGTGGTTAACACTGCTGCCTCACAAATCCAGGGACCCAGGTTCAATTCAGGACTCGGGTGACTGCCTTTGTGAAGTTTGCACTTTCTCCATGTGTCTGCGTGGGTTTCATCCGGGTGCTTCTGGTTCCTCCCACAGTCCAAAGATGTGCATGTTAGGTTGATTAGCCGTGCTAAATTACCCTTTAGTGTTGGGGGATTAGCAACATAAATTCATGGGGATACAGGGATAGGGTCTGGGTAGAAGTGTTGTCAGTGCAGGCCCAATGGGCCAAATGGCCTCTTTCTGCAGCGTAGGGATTCTATGGATGGGATTTTCTGGCCACTTTCACCCCAAAATTGGAAAATCCCGCTCAAGGTTAACAGATCTTTCCATGGTCCACCCCTCACCTGCTACAATTTCTGTGGCGGGTGGAATGAATCTATGACTCTAAATAGTACTTTATTTATACATATAAAATAATACTCATTTTCAATCATTAAAGTACATTTAAAAATACACTTTGAGTGAGCCAATGACAGTAATATTAACTACTTAAAAGAAATGGCAAAAAAAAACATACTTTTCATAAGATTAGGGGATCTCGTTTTCAATGCAAAACTGTCTTTTGGAACCTGGAACTCAATGGGTGTTCCCAGGTTTACCACATCATAAGGGGGCATGATTAGGAATCTCTTGCGATGTGCTGGGTCCTGGTGAGATGGTTGTGCTGACTGTCTGAAGGAAGGGAGAGTGGCCCCAGTTCATACAGAGCACACCACAATTGATGTGTCCACTCCACCCCGTCCTTCCCATCTTCTCAAAGAAGCCCTTTCAAAAATGGCCTTTGCTGCCTGCCACTACCCGGCATTTCATGGCACTGAAAATGAATTAAGCCCTTTAATTGTCATTTAATTAGGTGGTTAAGGGCTCAATAGACCTAAGGGTGAATTGCCTAGAGAGCAACATACACGTTCCCCCCCTGCTCCCATCCACCCACCCCCCCCCCCAACCCCGAACAAGATGGGTGGCCACCCAATATATTTGATGTGCTCTCTCACTGAAAACCTGCCCATAAACCCTGCGCTACATCTGCAGCAGTTGTTTGCAAAATGGAGAGCTCACAATCTACTTCAAAGCTGCAAATGGAAACAATTTCAGAGGGTACCCTACAGTTTTCAGGGGTCAGTGGAGGTCCAAAGAGACTAGTGATAGCAAAACCATTCCACATGCCTGGAGGGAACAGTAATAAGTGCTGACCTGCTTTGCTTCCTGAGAGGCAGAAAGCAAGATTGTCTCCATCTGCAACCACTGAATTCATTATGTCATCAGGGACATAACCATAACGGTTACATTTAATAGTGAGTGGCACAGCTAGGTTGTGTGCCTTCAAAATGGTAGACTTTTTATTTTAACCTGTCCAGCTGGTTTTCCCAGACCTTGGGAATGTTCATAAGTGAAAGATCATTAGCATTAGATTGAGTGTGACATCTAGAGCTCAAGTAAAACTGCAGCCAATGGGAATGAGGGAGAAGGCTCTCCACTTGCTCAGGTCATGTCCAACACAAAGGAAGATGTCTGTGGTTATTGCATGCCAATCATCTCAGTCCCAAGTCAGAGTTGCTCAGGGTAGTGTCCCAGCAACTATCTTCAGCTGCTTCATTCATGATCTTTCCTCTTTCAGAAGGTCAGAAAGGTATCTCTTCCTTCTCACCTTAAACCTATGCCCTTTAGTTTTAGACCGTCCTACCTTTGGGAAGTGATATTGACTATCTAGCTGATCTATGCCTGTCATTATTTTATAGACCTCTATAAGATCACCCCTCAGCCTCCTACATGGGAAAGAAGCTGGGTGGGCACCCAATATATTTGATGTGCTCTCCCCACTGAAAACCTGCCCATAAAACCCTGAAAAAAGTCCCAGTCTATCCAGCCCCTCCTTATAACTCAAATCATCAAGTCCTGGTAGCATCCTAGTAAATCTCTTCTGCACTCTTTCTAGTTTAATAATATCCTTTCTATAATAGGGTGGCCAGAACTGTATTCCAAGTGTGGCCTTACCAATGTCTTGTACAACTTCAACAAGACTTCCCAACTCCTGTATTCAATGTTCTGACCAATGAAACCAAGCATGCTGAATGCCTTCTTCACCATTTTGTCCACCTGTGATTCCACTTTCAAGGAGCTATGAACCTGTAACCCTAGCTCTCTTTGTTCTATAACTCTCTCCAATGTCCCATCGTTAACCAAATAAATCCTGCCCTGGTTCAATCTACCAAAATGCATCTCCTCATATGTATCTAAACTAAACTCCACCTGCCATTTTTCAGCCCACTGGCCCAATTGATCAAGATCCCGTTGCTATCCTAGATAACGTTCTTCACTGGGTAAGACGCTATATCGGAGAGTCGGTGCAGGTTTGGTGGGTCGAATGGCCTTCTTCTGTACACATTCCAAATTTCCAAATGTCACTGTCCACTATGCTAGTAATCTTAGTGTCATCTGCAAACTTACCAACCATGCTTCCTAAATTCTCATTCAAATTATTAATATAAATGACAAATAATACTGAATGCACACCGATCCCTGAGGCACACCACTGGTCACAGGCCTGCAGTTTGGAAAACAATCCTCTACAACCTCTGTCTCCTGTCATCAAGCCAATTTTGTATCCATTTGGCTACTTCACTCTGGATCCCATGAGATTTAACCTTATGCAACAATCTACCATGTGGTACCTTGTCAAAGGCCTTGTTAAAGTCCATGTAGACAACATCAACTGCACTGCCCTCATTTACCTTCTTGGTTACACTCCATGAAGCAGCAATGAGCATGTGCTCAGTCTGTTTACCTCATCTGGACCTTGCCATTGCCTCATGGCTGCCTCGGGAATCTGCAGTAATTAGCACTGCTGCCTCACAGCACCAGGGGTCCAGGTTTGATTCCCAGCATGGGTCATTGTCTGTGTGGAGTCAGTGTGTTCTCATCGTGTCTGCGTGGGTTTCCTCAGGGTGCTCCTGTTTCCTCCCACAGTCAGAAAGACATGTTGGTTAGGTTCATTGGCCATGCTAAATTCTCCCTTAGTGTATCTGAACAGGCACCGAGTATGGTGACTCGGGGATTTTCACAGTAACTTCATTGCAGTGTTAATAGAAGCCTACTTGTGACAATAAATAATAAGTAAACACAGCCTTATTCCCTTAGTCATCCATCTCATTGGAGGAACCATACCATGCCTCCAGCTCCTCCTCAGGCAGTGCCTCCCCTCAAAGCAGCACCAGCTGGTGTAGGGTGCAGCAAACAAATATGATGTGTGACAGCCTCTGTGGATTGGATTACAGGGTGCCACCAGACCAGTCCAGACGTCAGAGCCTCATCTTTAGCTTCCAGTTGGTCTGCTCCACCAAAGTGCAAGTTACAACATGAGCCTGATTGTACCATGTAAATTTGCAAAGGTTATGATAAAATTCTTCCAGCACATTGTCTAGGCTTCTTGAATAATGGCTTGTCTGCAGAAAATCAAGATCATTAGAGAGCTCCCACAGCATTAAAGAATGACAAAGATTCTTAGGATGATCAATCAAATAGGCAAGTTTCTACCAAAGTTGGTAGAAATCAATGGACAGTTAAGACAGTTGTTGAGACAAGGTCAGCAGTGGTGCTGGTATATGGACCAGACAATGTTTCTAACAAGATCAAAAATCTCTTAATTTGACCAGAAATTCTAGAACACCAAGATCCAGAATTGCCAACAATTGTAGCAGAGGACACATTGTCTACAACCTTGAGCACTCTGCCATTTCATGTGGTTCATAGACAAAGACAACTGGTTTATTACATCTCAAGAACTCTCATGGACACAGAGGTTTGCAACTGTTGCAAATGAAGCATTAGCAGCCACATGGACTTGCAAAAAGTTCTCTGATTATGTCATAGGATCAACATTAAAAATATAAGCCAAACGCAAACCTTTAATTGGTATCTCTTCTTAACCCAAAGGAAATTGCAAAAAGGCTACCTAGAATTTAACATTTTATACTGAGACCAATGACATACATTTTTTTATATGTTCATTCTTGAGTCATTGGCATCACTGGCTGGCCAGCATTTATTGCCCATCCCTAGTTGCCCTTGCCAGTTGAGTGTCAACCATATTGCTGTGGCTCTGGAGTCACATATAAGCTAGAGCAGGTAAGGACTGCAGATTCCCTTCCCTGCAGGAAGTGAACCAGATAGGTTTTTCTGACAATCAACAATGATTTCATGGTCATCAGTAGATTCTTAATTCCAGATTTGTAAAAATTGAATTCAAATTCCACCATCTGCTGTAGCGTGATTTGAACCCAGGTGCCCAGAACATTAGCCAAGTTTCTGGATTAATAATCTAGCAATAATACCTCTAGGCCACTACTTCAGTTGCTGAGTATGCTCAAGAGCTACACAAGCTACACAATTTAAACCAGTGGAAGAGGTCAAGCTGTAAGATTTAGATTTCACCGAGGAAGTAAAGCAGGTACTTGGCTCATTACCAAACGCTTACTAACCCCTGAGAAGAGATTGCAAGCAAGTAAACAACCAGAACAACAGGATGATGAGTGCATCAAAATAAAAGAGTATTGCCACAATATGGCCATAGTATACTCACAACAACCCTATATTTCCCCAACTCTATGAATAGCAAATACATTTCATAGTCAATCATTTCTTAGTTTTTAATGACAGATCAGTCATTTCTAAAACACTCTGGCTCAACATTCTCCAGAAAATCCACCAATGTCACTTGGGAGTAACACAATACTGAGCAAAAGCCTGAGTTTGTTGGCCACGCCATTGAAGAGTTAATCCAAATTTCCTTACATATGCAGTGAATAGCTAACAGCAGAATGAATCACTGGCACACTCCACACTTCGCTCAAGGACATGGCAGTGCCTAGCAATTGATTTATTTGTGTTTAATAGCAAAGTTTTCACAATTATCATTGATTACTATTCCAGATGGTTTGAAATGAGTACACTGCAAAAGCATCAGGGCAGAGGTAGTCATTACATCACCAGAAAGACTCCTTGTGACACTTGGCATTCCAGGCATTGTGGTGTCAAGCAATGGTCCTCAGTTTGTTAACGAGCTGATCTATAATTTGTGCAGGAAAATGGTTTCGTACATGTGACTAGTTTGCCTCAATTCAATGGAGTAGCAGAAAGAGGCATTCATTCAAGTGAACTGATGGAAAGAAACAAAGATATTAACTTAGCCCTTCTTAACTACAGAACTTCACTGCGAAAAAGTAGGTTCTTGTCATCAGAACTGTTGATGGGAAATGGCTGTGAACACAGCTTTCAGCTCTACAACAAACACTACAACCTAATCCAGATCATCGTGAGAGAGTTCTGAAGCATGAGAAGCAACAAAGAGACAGTCAAGCTGGTAATTTCAACTTCAGGCACAAAGTACAAGAATCGAAAGTGCTATTCTCTGGGGAACGAGTGTGGATATGAGATCAACAGAAAGGAAGCATTGTAATAGAATCAGTTCCACAGCGGGATCTTGTAGAATTGAGATAGAAGGAATCAAAGAGCCTTGATATACACTGGGAATGAAACTAAGGATAGGCATACTATTCAGATCTGAATGAAAACCAGGAACCAGAAACAAGTAGAAACTCTACAACCAACCATGTGGAAGATGCTCCCATTGAGTGATGAGGGAGTGCAATTTGAAAATAACCTGAAAATAAAATCAGGACTAGATCAGAGAGATTGGTCAAGGCACCATAAAGACTAACCCTATGAAGTCTGAGACTATGTGGGGACATTGTGGAGGTTGTATATAGTTGGGATAAAGGCTTGGGGAGATGTAGCGTAAAGGGTTTTCATCAGGAACACCTAATACTAATGTAATACCGGTTTAACTATAATGTAATTTTACATGACTAAGAGATTACGATCTGGCGAAAAGCAAAAGTACAATCTCATGTCAAGTTTTGAGATGTAGATAGATCTATAAATAAACAAGAATGATTTTTAGAAATCATGGTCTACGGTAGCATTCTCAGAGTAACAGACAAACCCTAAAGAAACACCAACTGGACCCCAAACTCAAGACAAAACATCAATTGCAACCTTCCATGAATGTAGCCCAAACTTTGTCAACCATGTACGATAAAGTAAAGCAAGGAGACACATTCAGTTAAAGTTAAAGTGTATTTATTAGTCATAAGGAGGTTTACATTAACACCGCAATTAAGTTACTGTGAAAATCCTCTAGTCGCCAAATTCTAGTCGCCTGTTTGGGTACACTGAGGGAAAATTTAGCATGCCGATCCACCTAACTAGCACATCTTTCAAACTGTGGGAGGAAACCCACACAGACACAGGGAGAATGTGTAAACTCCACATAGACAGTGACCCAAGCCAGGAATCAAACCCAGGTCCCCGGCACTATGAGGTAACAGTGCTGACTACTGTGCTACTGTGCCGCCCTTATTTTGTTTATTAAAAAGAGATGCAGCTCGCATTCAAAACATTCAAATGCCATGTGATTATTCTGCAATACAAGTGAATTGGTCAGACTGAAAAATAACCTCTTCACACACGTACTGAAATTCCCAGAAAGTAAAAAATGGTTATAAAATAATGTAAAATAATGAACGATGTTGGAATGTTTTTAACATTTGTATGATTTAAACACATTCTTTTCCATCCATTCATATATAAAAGACCTACCGTCTCTAGCGAAAAGAAGCCAAATGCTGAAAATAACTCAAAAAATACATAATGACCACTCATAAAAGTAGTCTTTCAGTCAAGTTCTTTTTAATTAATTGAGGACTCACCTCATTAACCAAATGACAGCATGATTGAGTTTTCAGAACAATGTGCTCACTGACTAAACACAAGAGATTGAAGCAATAATAGATTTAATTCAGGAAAGGTCACTCCAGGATAACTGAGTTTACCATAGTTTGACTGAATCAGGCAGGGGATCTGAACATTTTTATTCTGCAAGTATTTTCCACAAAAGATTCAATATGAATCTGATTACAATCAAAATTGCAGCTAGAAAATTGGTGAGATATTAGAGGATTACATTCAAAAAAAACTAGACTTTTTTGTTTTCTTCCATTTGTTATAATCAAATCTAGCTCTGTCAATGCATCTTCTTAAATTATTCGATCCAACACCAAGGAAGATTTCCATTGGTTTCTATGCATTAGTAGCTTTCCACCTGGCAACAAGATATCCTCTGCATGCTATTTATAAGCATATTCATCCAAAATTCCTCTTGTCCTTTGATTAGAAGCCACAAATATTCCAAAATGTTATATCATGGATAAATTGTTGTTAATATATCATAACCAAATAAAATCCTCACCACTCCCACGCCTCCTGCCAGCACCCCCCCCCCCCCCGAACACTATTCAAACCCCTCAGCCTCACCCCCATGCCCACCAACATTTCATCCCATCAGATCTGTCAAGTTCTCCAGTCTTTATAATATCCCTGATCAACATGACATGATCTACAGGCCATACACCTCTGTCTAATGCCATCTATTCCATGGGTAGAAGTTCCCCAAAAAATGATGTGTCATGGGGTGACAAAACTGGATCAATCGTTGCTAGTCTGTCTGACATGGACTGGACACAATCGTCCCACACTTAGTCAGTTTTTGAGAGAGTGGTGAATTCCACGCCAGTTCTGGGAGAGGCAGGATTTAAAAAAATGCCACTGAACCTTGCTGCAAAGCAATTGGGCACCATTTTGAAAGTGAACTGAAAGACTCAGCCATCCTCCACAGACATTGGGACCGTGCCCCCCCTCCGCCCCCCCAATCAGTTGCATTCTCCCTCACCCCCTCCCCAACACAGATCACCAACATCAGGGTATTGGGACCCTCCCAAAGGATCTCTCTTCATGACCCCTGACATTCCCACCTTCTTGCTCCACCCGTTAATAACCACCCCTTCATAGACCCCCATCATGGGTCCCCTTCATGGCCCCTGACATGCCCCCTTCATAGCTCCCCTTCAAGCCACACCGCTTTGTGCCCTCATCATGCTCCACCCTTTCATGACCATCACATAGGCACCATCCCCACTGAAGTCCCAGGCATTGGCACTGTGCCAGCACACTGGCAGTGCCTAATTTGCACTGCTAGTGTGCTAGGTGGGCACTGCCCAGCCATGCTCCCGACCACCTGGGGGCTTCAATGGCCTCCAAGACCCCCAGAGTGGCCTTCAACCTGGTCTCTGCCAGAATTACCAATAGTGATTCTCACCTGGTTCTCACCACACCCAAGGTTCGAAAGATGCTGGGAGAATCTTGCATCGAACAGGTTAAGCATATTTAAATGCTGCTTTAAATATGCTAATCTGCCTTGAGCCCTTTCTGTGTGAGATCCAGTTACACCTGTAGCAAGGCACTGTTTGACACCAGATGTAAAACCTGTTTTTCGTCCCACATGCAATTTTCTGGCATTGACATGATCTGTACTAGACACAGCGAGGATGAAAAATCATGGCTCATCTCTCTTTTACTCCCAATTTATTGTCCACTGTTATTTCTCATTTATATTAATAATTTGGATGAGAACATAGGAGACATGTTTAGTAAGTTTGCAGCTGGCATCTAGATTGGTGGCATAGTGAACAGTGAAGAAGGCTATGTCGGATTGCAACGACTGCATCAGGCGACGGTGCAGAGGGACCTCGGGGTCCTTGTGCATGAGTCACAAAAACCCAGCTTGCAGGTGCAGCAGGTGGTCAGGAAGGCGAATGGGATGCTGGCCTTCATCGCGAGGGGGATTGAATATAAAAGTAGGGAGGTCTTGCTGCGGCTGTATAGGGCATTGGTGAGGCCGCAGCTGGAGTACTGTGTGCAGTTTTGGGCGCCGTACTTACGCAAGGATATTTTAGCCTTGGAGGGAGTGCAGAGGAGGTTTACTAGGCTGATGCCGGAGTTGAGGGGGTTGAGCTATGAGGAGAGGCTGAATAAATTAGGCTTGTACTCGTTCGAGTTTAGAAGAATGAGGGGAGATCTCATTGAGACGTATAAGATGATGAATGGGATGGATAGTATAGAGGTGGAGAGACTCTTCCCGCTCAGAAAGGATAGTAGGACTAGGGGGCACAGCCTCAAGATAAAGGGGAGGCGGTTTAGAACGGAGTTGAGGAGGAACTTCTTCACTCAAAGGGTGGTGAATCTCTGGAATTCTCTGCCCGTTGAAGTGGTGGAGGCTACCTCGCTAAATATTTTTAAGACGCGGGTTGATGGGTTTTTGATAAGAGAGGGGATTAAGGGTTATGGGGAGAGGGCGGGAATGTGGAGCTGAGCCAAGACAGATCAGCCATGATCTTATTGAATGGCGGGGCAGGCTTGAAGGGCTAGTTGGCCTACTCCTGCTCCTATTTCTTATGTTCTTATGTTCTTATGTCTTCATAAATTAGCCAGTGGGCTGGCAAATGGCAGGTGGAGTTTAATTTAGATAAATGGGAGGTGATGCATTTTGGTAGATTGAACAAGGGCAGGACTTATTCAGTCACGTAGGGAGTTGGGGAGAGTTACAGAACAAAGAGATCTAAGGGTACGGGTTCATTGTCCCTGAAAGTGGGGTCACAGGTGGACAGAGTGGTGAAGAAGGCATTCAGCATGTTTGATTTCATTGGTCAGAACATTCAATACAGGAATTGGGACATCTTGTTGAAGTTGAATAAAATATTGGTAAGGCCACACTTGGAATACTCTGTACAGTTCTGGTCACCCTATTATAGAAAGGATATTATTAAACAAAAAAAATGCAGAAAAGATCTAATAGGATGCTACTGGGACTTGATGGTTTGAGTTTTAAGGAGATGCTGGATAGACTAGGGTTTTGTTTTCCCCTGAAGCATAGAAGGCTTACAGTAATCTTGTAGAGGTCTATAAAATAATGAGGGGCATAGGCAAGGTGGATAGTCAACATCTTTTCCCAAAGGTAGGGGAGTCTAAAACTAGAGGGCATAGGTTTAAGGTGAGAGGGGAGAGATACAAGAGTGTCCAGAAGAGCAATTTTTTCACACAGAGGGTGGTGAGTGTCTAGAACAAGCTGTCAGAGGTAGTAGATGTGGGTACAATTTTATCTTTTAAAAAGCATTTAGATACATGGGTACGATGGGTACAGAGGGATATGGACCAAATGCTCGCAATTGGGATTGGTTTAGGGGTTTTAACAAAAAAGGGCAGCATGGACAAGTTGGGCCGAAGGGCCTGTTTCCATGCTGTAGACTCTATGACTGTATGATCTGTTAGTGGTCCCTAAAATCTAAAAGCCAGAGTCAAGCCTAGCCAATTAACTTCCCATTAGAAAATACTTTGACAGATTGATTTAAATGAGTTAAAATCCAAGCATTTCAAAATTAAAGAAGAAATGATTGATGACTAGAATGAATGGAAGGAATAAAAACAGTCCCTAATTCTACCTTAGTGCTGGGTTAATGAAGTTCTGTTGCTTTGATTTTGTTAGGATTAGTGCTTTAAATTTGAATTGAATTAGTAAATCTCTTGTGGCATTGTTCATGATAAGCCAAAAGACAGACTCTTGTGGTTTATCAGTGGGGTGTTTTAAAAGTTTCTACATCTCTCAGTTTGCTAAAAAGTGAAGGAGGTTTTTTGTTGATTGCTGTAATGTTTGCTTGTCCAATTAGCGCTTCCTGCCAATTTACTCCATGTTACCTTTAATCATAGTGATGAACAGAATGCTTGCTGAAGATATGGCATGGTCTGCTTGTCACCAGCTGAAAAGCTACAATATGAGATAGGCAGAAAAACAACATGCTGTCGATTAAAATTAGATTTTTCTCTGCATCTTTCTCCCTTTTCTCTTCTGTCAGTTTCTTGCTTATTATTTCTTTTCTTTTGTACATGCTTCATGGCGTTTGGTCCTCCCTGCTTCCTGTACACTTTCCTTCGCTCTGCATGTACAAATCTCCTACATTCCATTTCTCTGTTGTTCATTTTGCCTCTCCCTCATGCCTCTTCACTCTTTTCTCCCACCATCCCCATAGTGCGCTGAAATTTACCGGGATAAGTTTGGAGGCCAGGGGTCTGTACAGTTGTGAGGGTAGGTAGTAATAGCCCTGCCCTCCCCACCCCCACTCCTCAAAATGGGCTGCCAGCACGCCTGTGGTGGCCAATACCTGATTTTACACTGGGAGCGGAGATGGCCTGCTCCCATAGCGACCACTTTTTCAAGCCGCGGGTGGTACTACTGAGCCTGTTGAACTGCCAGTCCTCTGACTTGTCAATGATTCCTAGTGGAAGGCATCCAGGCTTTTAAATATTGGGAGCCCTGATGGCTGGACAGCTGAAAAATGTGGCCAGAAATTCCACAAAAGGTTGGGTGTCCGTAAGATTCCAGCCATTGCGTGCTTCTCCACCTCTTACCTCCTCCATCACAGAAAGTAAGTTTCCACTTTGGCATTCATTATTCATCTATGACCACATGCAGCACAACCTGGACAATATCCAGGCTTGAGCTGACAAGTAGCAAGTAATATTCATGTCACACAATTGCCAAGTAATTACCATCTCCCACAAGAGAGGATCTAACCACTTCCCCTTGATATTCAAGAGCATTAGCCTTACTGAATTCCCTACTATCAACTGGGGGTTACATTGACCAGAAATTGAACAGTACCAGCCATATAAATATTTTGGCGACAAGTATAAGTCAGAGGTTGGAAATCCCCCACTGAGTAATTCACTTCCTGACTCCCTAGAGTCTGTCCACTATCCACAAGACACAAGTCAGCAGTATGATGGAATACTGTCCACTTGCCTGGATAAGTGCAGCTCCAACAACACTCAAGAAGCTCAACACGATCCAGGACAAAACAGCCAGCTTGATTGGCATCCCCATCCACAAACATTCACTCCCACCACCACTGACACACAATGGCAGCAGTGTGTACCAACTGCAATATGCACTGCAGGAATTCACCAAGGCTCCTTAGACAGCACCTTCCAGATCCACAACCTCTGCCAGCTAGAAAGACAAGGGCAGAGACTCATGGGAACACTACCACCTGAAAGTTTCCCTCACTATCCTGACTTGATGTGGGCATGCTGGCATTGGACTGGAGTGGGCATAGTAAGAACTCTCACAACACCAGGTTAAAGTTCAACAGGCTCATTTGGTAGCACGAGCTTTCAGAGCACTGCTCCTTCCTCACCTGATGGAGCTGGGAGTGGGGGGTGGGGGGGAGTGTGAAATTGAGGGAAGGGAATTCTCAGTGAGTTGCCACTCACCCTGACCTCACAGCAATTTTATGCTCGGTGATCATTGGATTGTCCCAATTGAGGCACTTAAATGGTTAATTATTGGCCACTTAGAGGCCATTTCCCACCCAACCCCAATTCTTTGCCTGGATGGAAGATTTACCTGGTATAAGGAAGTCCAAAATTCAACAAGTTTAAATCTTGGGTGGGAAGTAGTGTGGGGAGATACCTCCTTCAGGATACATGTGCCACAATCCGTCTTCTCCTGCTTAAGGTCCAGTTGCTTCTGCACTGTAGGAATCCTATGATTCTATCCCTTAATGGCATGGTCACCAGTTGGGAGATGGCAAATGTCTAAACTTTTAAATGGCAACAGTAATTGCAAGTTATTTCTTTACTGATGATCACCCTCGGGTACCATGATTGTGCCTTGTAGGTATAACTTTCCAGAACTATCTGCTTCGAGCCTCATGACCCGACGTGCACTGTTGTGTCTTGGCTGCCTGGTTTGATCTGATAACTGGACAGTTTGTCCCCCTGGTTTCTGCAATAACAAACTTACGTTTATATCACCTCAGCATTAATATTCCTTTGCTTACTTCACACCGAAAAAACTTGCAATGTTTAAAACATATTAATCAAGCCAACTGGTGCTGCAACATCAATACAGCATGTAATATGCAGATGGGGAATTCTCAGTGGGAATACTGGATTTATTTTGCAAATGAAGGAAATCTGATAACTGGATATCATGAAATGAGTTATCACTCAGGAAATCATTCTATACGCCACAGTTTGCCTATGAATTTTAAACATTGTTTCCAACAATTTTCTCTAAAACAATAACAGGCTCCATTACGATGCAAAGTTTGATTTGATACTCAATGGATCTTCATCTCTTTTGGAAATGATGAAATATCCTTAGTGGGAGCAGGAGAATGAAATTAAACTCACAGAGTTGCAGTCCAATGTGGGAGACACTTTATTGCAAGGACATAAGATGAGGATCAATTCTGATGCTTGAAACTTGATAAGGGGGTAGGAAAAGGAATATAGGTATGGTACTGAATTATAATGTACTGTTGTTTGAAGTCAACAAATGGGTAAAAATCAGAATATTTCTTATATTTATGGGAGGTTATTTACCTGAATATAAATCTCCATTGTATTTCATCCTTCCATGACATAATTTCTACACTGAACTCACAAGTTCATTCTTAGTCCGTTCTGAGGATAGTTTAAAGGTGTTGTTCTTTGTGAGATTGTGCAGCGCAGGGATCTCCCAAACAAATCTTTTCTATGTGTTTAGTAACACCACTGACATCAAATGAAATGGTAGCTGCAATTGAGAAAATATTCATCATATTTTCCTCAGCATTAACATCCCTTCTGGTTATTAGAATCTGGTTTGAGTTCAGTATTTACAAAACCCCTACTCCTGCAGTCTTCAATCTAAGATAACAATAAAAATTTGGGTGGAATTTTATGGTCTGTCATGGTGGGGGCAGGGCCATAAAATGCAGCAAGCCATTCAAAAGTCCACTGACTGCGGCGGGACTGGAAGACCCTGTGGGTGGGAGGGCCTTAAAATTCCACCCATTATATCTGAAAAGAAAATCTAAATAACGAGTCTGCTTTATGGTTTGAATTAAATTACACAGATTGAGACTGGAACGGTAGATAAATTAGTAACTCAGAAACGCACTGGAACAGGAGAGTGCAATATCCACAGATATTGTGGATTCTGAAGTCAGTCAGTGGCTTCTTAACTCATAAGAACATAAGAAATAGGAGCAGGAGTAGGCCATCTAGCCCTTCGAGCCTGCCCCGCCATTCAATAAGATCATGGCTGATCTATCGTGGCTCAGTTCCACTTTCCCGCCCTCTCCCCATAACCCTTAATCCCCTCTCTTATCAAAAACCCATCAACCCGCGTCTTAAAAATATTTAGCGAGGTAGCCTCCACCACCTCAATGGGCAGAGAATTCCAGAGATTCACCACCCTTTGAGTGAAGAAGTTCCTCCTCAACTCTGCTCTAAAACGCCCCCCCTTTATCTTGAGGCTGTGCCCCCTAGTCCTACTGTCTTTTTTGAGCCGGAAGAGTCTCTCCACCTCTATCCTATCCATCCCATTCATCATCTTATACGTCTCAATGAGATCTCCCCTCATTCTTCTAAACTCTAACGAGTACAAGCCTAGTTTATTCAGCCTCTCCATTTTACTCCAGATTTGCCATGAAGAAACTTGAATAAGGGTGTACATTCATTTATGTCTAATCTCAGCCCCTCACTCTGCCTTGTCAACCCTACTCCATCCCATCACTCCTCACGTGAACACTCATCCTTTTTCTTTGCACTTCCTCACGGCTCCATCTATCCATCCACCACTGTCATCGTAGAAAGTTCAAAACAAAATTGCGGATAGGCATTTGCATTATTGCAGATTGTCAATACAAGGTTACTGGTGGCCTGCCACAACATTTTATACTTTCCAATCTAATGCACATCAATTTTATTTAGTTAATATAAGAGAACCTTTCCAAAAGGGAAGAGGTGGCTGTTTTTTGTAACTTTTACAAGCAGCGTTAATTCAACCAAATTTCCCCAACCTCCCCAACCCCAACTACACCTCAGCTGCTGTTGTTCCTGTTTCTCCTGTTCACACTATAACAAAATCTAACTCATTGAGCTGTCAGTGAAATATGAAAACAGTGATTTGTTCAGAATAAGAGAAACTGTCATAGCTTAGAGGCAGGTCCTCCGCTTAGCATGCCTCTGCACTTGACAGCCACTGCATTTATCAGGGGTCAGCTAGGTAAACTTCCAAACCAGCCCACCTGCCTGGAATGAAAATTTGGCTGACGAGAAGCCATTTTTAAAAGTCAGGTTTGCAATTCAAAGATCTGGCCCCTCTCTGTTCACTTGACCCAGGAGTAAAAATCTGGGTCTGAGTCTCTGAATCATCAATGGAAGGTGGCAGGGACTGGTTTGATTTGATCTGAATTGATTTATTATTGTCACATGTATTAATATACAGTAAAAAATATTGTTTCATGTGTGCTATACAAACAAAGCATACTGTTCATAGAGAAGGAAACGAGACAGTACAGAATGTGGTGTTACAGTCATAGCTAGAGTGTAGAGAAAAATCAACTTAATGCAAGGTAAGTCCATTCAAAAGTCTGACGGCAGCAGGGAAGAAGCTGTTCTTGAGTCAGTTGGTACATGGCCTCAGACTTTCGTATCTTTTTCCCAACAGAAGAAGTTGGAAGAGAGACTGTCCAGGGTGCATGAGCTCCTTAATTATGCTGGCTGCTTTGCGAGGCAGCGGGAAGTGTAAACAGAGTCAATGGACAGGAAGCTGGTTTCTGTGGTGGATTGGGCTACATTCATGATCTTTTGTAGTTCTGTGCAGTCTTGGGCAGAGCAGGAGCCGTACAAAGTTGTGATACAACCAGAAAGAATGCTTTCTGTGGTGCAACTTTAAAAGCTGGCGAGAGTCGTAGCTGACATGCCAAAACTCCTCAGTCTTTTGAGAAAGTAAAGGTGTTGGTGGGCTTTTTTAACTATAGTATCGGCATGGGTTCCCATCGAGTCTGCACCAACTCTCTAATGGAGTATCTTACCCAGGCCCTATCTGGCTAATCCCCCTAATTTACACATCTTTGGATATTAAGAGGCAATTTAGCATGGCCAATCCACCAAACCCCATACATCTTTGGACTCAGTAATTGTCTTTGTGGAGTTTGCACCTTTTCCCTGTGTCTGCATGGGTTTCCTTCAGGTGCTTCAGTATTCCTCTTTTTGATTGTAATATTGTGCAGTGTGCAACACTCTTATAATTATTCTGCAAGTACATCCTGGACCACACCACTGTAAGGTGCATCAGAAACTATTGCTGTAAGAAGCTTAATAAATTTAATCTCATTTTTAGGCCCTTTCCTTGAAGACCTGGGGTTTTCCAAGGGTTTCAGCAGTCACCTTTAAGGAAAACAAATGTATCTCTGAAGCAAATTCTTCTCAACTGTATTCAGGTGCTGGACCATGAGTACTCTCTGGAAAATGAGCATTTCATTTACATATTTCTTCTGCTGCTGGTCATGTAACATTGGTATGTTAATGAGCCATAACCTTGATAAAGGAAGATAATTGCCTATAGCTGTAATAACTAATAATGAACAATCAATAGCGTTTTATGCTCTAGGAATGCTGCATCCAATATCATGAAACGCAATCTGCCTGTCTGCTCATGCTTTTACGTGTTGACAGAGGGCACATGTCCCACTGTTGTTGTGGGATGCTGCTTTCTGTCTAATCTTTTTCATGGAATCATAGAATCATCAAATCCTATAGTGCAAAAGGAGGCCATTCAGCCCATTGAGTCTGCACTGACTGCAATCCCACCAGGTCCTATCCCCAGAACCCCATGCATTTACCCTAGCTAGCTCCCTGACACGAAGGGGCAATTTAGCATGGCCAATCCACCTAACCCGCACATCATTGGACTGCGGGAAGAAACCAGAGCATCTTGAAGAAACCCTCGCAGGGACGGGGAGAATGTGCAAACTCCACACAGATAGTGGCCCAACCCGGGATTCGAACCCAGGACCCTGGTGGTGTGAGTCAGCAATGCTAACTGCTGTGTCACCATGCTGCCCCATTTTAAATCCTGGAAGTACCCAGAAGACAAAAGGTTTAGCCATACGTTTACTTTTACTTCCACTGGTAGAAGTATATCCGCACAACTCACTGCTGTTGTTCGAATTCTGAGAGTTAATACAGATAATTATTGGCAATAGTGGTAACTCACATCTTCTGTGTGCATTGTTACTCATTGAGACCCATTTAATTCACTTGTTTTTAGCATCATTGGCCTGAATTTTTGCAAGGTTGGAAAGGGTCTCTGGCTTAGCTAAAATGGTACCTGAGCCCTGATCCTGAAACCCTGCCTCTGAACCCAATACCCATCACTTTTTTTGGAGAGAGAATGGGGCACTTTGTAGTTTTCACATCCATAGTCCATGGAGGCAAGTGCACATTGAGAAGTGAAGTTGCCTCCAAACAGTTCCAATTTAAATTAACGAATGCCCAAAACACAAGTCATTGACTTTAAACCTTTGAGAGAAAGAAAAATAATTTTCTTGCCTTTTAACTGTTAATAAACCAATCTACCATTTCAAAAAATTATCGTAATTTGACTTTGTCTATTTACATAGGCTTGAGGGCTATTAATAAAGAATGAGTGCTGCATGGGTCATTTCATAATCTCTCACTATCATCGTGGGGTAACAGTTCACAGTTTGAATGGCATTTCTAGTAGCTTTAAAGTTTTGGTATGGGGCTATGAATACAAAAGGTTAGCTATTTGAATGAAATGTTTGATTTTATAAGGGATTAAGTAGTTTAAGGAACTTAAAATATATTGAATAGACATTTTGTGAATCAGGGTGCATATTTGAAATCGAGTCTGCAAAAGGTGCTTAGACTTTATTTTATTTCACGTTAGCTTGGCTCTTGAAGTCTGCCCATGGTAGATACTGGGTGTGTTGTCTTTGAGGTATACGGGCAAAGATTGTGGGTAGGGTGCATGTGTTGACATTGGGGTTTCAGGAACCATTGGGGTAGGTAGAGTGACATACGGTATATAAACAGCCATAGGCGTGGTTAGAGGGATATAGTTTGGCATGGGGGGTATGAGGGGGCATAGCAGGTGGGTAGGAGGCATAGGATGGGAAAGGGAATGTGAGAGGCCATGGGGGTTGATGGGGGCATGAATTGGCATGGAAAGGGCATAGGTATACAGAGGGTGAGAAGTGTGATGCGTGAAGGATAGAGGCCTCTTTTTCGTTTTATCCATTTTCTTATAAGTCCAGGAGCATTGAGGGGATCTTTCACAAACCCACTTCTACACTTGGCTGCCTCTGAACTCTTTCCAGGGTTAGAAACTGGACTTCTGTCAACACCTACCATCTTGGAATGAACATCTGGGGCAGCTTTTCTTCAGTCAGGTTCCAATGCTGGGAATTTTTTTGAAATCTTGAAATTCAGCCCCTAGAATTTACACAGATTACAGCTTGGGAGGGATCCGGCTGGGTCTCTGAAAGTTTTCAGCTAATTCCAATCATCTGCCCTTTCCTCGGGCAGTTTATTCCATCTCGTGCACACACACTCCGCAAAAGTATGTTTTCTAATGTTACCTTTCATACTTTTGTCAATCACCTTAAATTTGCGTCCTCTGGTTTTCCACCTTTCTACCAATGGGTAGAGTTTTGTCCTATCTATCCTGTCCAGGTCCCTCAGGGCTTTGAACACTTTTATGAAATCGCCTCTCAACCTTTCCTTTCCACAGGCGAATAACCCCGTATAATTTTGTAGTGTTTCTCAACCTGCCCTCCCATGTTCAATGGTTTCTGTACATATATCCACTGATCTTCCTGTTGCTGTACATCTCTTAGAATTGCATGCTTTATTTTATACTGCCTCTCCTCATTCAGCTAACCAAATATAAACAACACATTTCTCTGCATTAAATTTCATCAGCCATATGTTTGCCTATTCCATCAGTCTGTTTATGTCCCCAAGATGTCTGTCACTATCCTCCTCACAACTCACAGTCATTCCATGCTCTGTATCATCTGCAAATTTTCAAGCTCCTGTACTTCCAAGTCTAAGTTATTAATATTTATCAAAAACAGCAGTGGTCCTAGTGCCAACCCCTGGGGATTTATTAGTAATTACATTACATTTGTACATATATTACTTTGGATAATAATAAATCCCAATGCCCTTGAACATCTCAGCCATTACTTTCCTCCACCTCTTCCTTCAGCAAAATGTTGTGTAAGGTCAGAATAATAAGAACAACATAAGAAATTTTAATTTAACACCAATGCACAAAATGACAACAAATCTTCATAGACAATGAGCATGTTTGCCAGCTGCAACCAAATTGGACTTGGTGGCTTTGATG
This sequence comes from Carcharhinus amblyrhynchos, assembly GCF_965287045.1. NCBI lineage: Eukaryota > Metazoa > Chordata > Chondrichthyes > Carcharhiniformes > Carcharhinidae > Carcharhinus > Carcharhinus amblyrhynchos. Next base: position 79,588,438 of record NC_137326.1, on the reverse strand, counting down.
TTGACTTTTTTTTCCCATTGTCTTTCTTAAAGGAAAGTAAAGGGTTTCCTCTTGTATAGTACGATTTACAACCTCAAGATATTCCAAAGTGCTATATAGTCATTGGTGAGATCTTCAAGTGGAGACACTGTTGCCATGTAGGGAAACGTGGCCACTAAAGCCCCACAAACAACAATGTGATAAATGATCAGATCATCTGTTTTTATTTTCCTTATCCCAATGTCATATCAGGTGTTTCTCTGACTTTACCAGTTCCCTTTCCACTTCACTATGCCTGTCCATTTGCTAACCCAATGCCAGCATTCTCAGCTTTGACCTGATACGTTCTCTGACCACATCTCAACTTGCCAACAAAGTTTCCTTAATATACTGAACATTTTCCAATGGGCACAGCATTACAAACAATTGAAACAGACGGAATCTCACAATGGATCTTCGTGACCATATGCAGCAGGACCTGGACACTATTCAGACTTGGGCTGTAAATCACAAGTAATATTCATGTCACACAAGTGCAAGGCAACGATCATAATCAACAAGAGGGAACCTAGCCATCTCAACTTAACATTCAATGGCATTACCATTGCTGAATCCTCCATTGTTAACCTCATGGGTTACCACTGACCATAAATTGATTTTGACCAGCCGTATAAATACTGTGGCTACAAAAGCTGGTCAAAGGCTAGGAATTCTGCAGTGAGTAACTCATCTCCAGAATCCCCAAAACTTGTCTACCATCTGCAAGACACAAGTCAAACATGTGATGGAGTACTCTCCTTCACCTGGATGGGCGCAACTCCAACAAAATTGAAGAGTTTTAACACAATCCAGGACAAAGCAGTCCGTATGATAGTCACTCCATCAACCACATTCAAGCCTTCCACTACTGATGCAGAATGGCAGCAGTGTGTAGCATCTACAAGATGCACTGCAGCAACTTTCCAAGTCTCTATCAATAGCACTGTGCAAACCCATGACCCCTATCAACTAGAAGGACAAGGGTAGTGGATACATGGGAATACTGCCACCTATAATTTCCTGTCCAAGTCACTCACTATCCGAACCTGGAACTATATAATTATTCCTTCGCCATAGGGATCAAAATCCTGGAACTCCCGTAACTGCATTGTGTGTGTGTGCTTGCATGGCAGCTGTTTAAGAAGGCAGCTCACAACTACCTTCACAAGGACAATTAGAAATGGACAATATATGCTGGTCTAGCCAGCAATGCCCACATGCCACAAATGAATGAATAAAACAAATGGCAATTTGAATTGTTTTCCTAAGACCGAATGCATAAACATCTTTCAGCTAAAGATGATGAATTAAAATGTGCATTTCATTAAACAAAATTATCACCCTACTGGGATTCCTTAACGTATCAACACAGCCTTGGAGAAAAATGCATGCTTCCTAATGAGTTCGGTGAGCGGAATATATCATACAGGAACATTACCATTATATCTGTCGCAAGACAAAATGTCAGGAACAACTTGCTTTCGTCAAACGAAAATAAGGGTACAAGAGAAAATGGGGATTTTTCACAACAGCGAGGAAGGTTAAAAGAAAATCTGATGGAGATGTTCAAGATTATGAGACTAAAAAAGATTAATGGGGAAAAATATCTGTCAGTTGGAACACCAGAACTGGGGCATAAGTTTAAGAATAGCACAAGAGAAAAAAGGGAGAATTTGGAGAAAGTAAACACACAACGAATCCTTAGAGAAACAATAATGCAAATGGTGCCCATAATGTATTTTTAAAAATAGATAAACATTTCAAATAGAAAAATTACAAGAAAGGGCAGGGAAATGGGACTAAATAGTTAATTGTTTATTTAAAGGCCTTACGTTCTTGTGATAGGTCATTCAGTGGTGCAATATTTTATGGTTCTAATTATGCTTCAAAATTGTTGACATCAGATTGTTGTTTGCAGTACACATAATTGTTTGTAGATCACATAATAAATATTTCTTGAGGAAACCCTCACCCATTGCACCCAATAAGTTGATCCAACAGATCCCGTGGTCAGAAAGCCTCTAGAGGATAATTTTGTGAGAACCCATTTTTGTACACAAAGTCACATTCTGTGGAGAGAATCTTCCTGTTCCGCCTGCCATGGGGATCATAGTGGGCAAGGGGCGGTCTGTTGACCTCAAGCAGGAGTTTCAGGTTTTGGGACGAGTGCGGCAGGAAAATCCCACCCTATCCCTCTGCTTTCAAGGTTGCAGTTGAAGATCCTGCTTAGAGACAGATGATATAGTGAGTACGTTGCACTTATCTGTGAAAAGTTAGAAATAGTGATGAAGAGAATTTGTGAGCAAATGTACAGCTCAACAGTCGTCTGGAGAATTCACATAAGAACATAAAAACATAAGAAATAGGAGCAGGAGTAGGCCATCTAGCCCTTCGAGCCTGCCCCGCCATTCAATAAGATCATGGCTGATCTGTCGTGGCTCAGTTCCACATTCCCGCCCTTTCCCCATAACCCTTAATCCCCTCGCTTATCAAAAACCCATCAACCCGCGTCTTAAAAATATTTAGCGAGGCAGTCTCCACCACCTCAACGGGCAGAGAATTCCATAGATTCACCACCCTTTGAGTGAAGAAGTTCCTCCTCAACTCCGTTCTAAACCGCCCCCCCTTTATCTTGAGGCTGTGCTCCCTAGTCCTACTGTCCTTTCTGAGCAGGAAGAGTCTCTCCACCTCTATCCTATCCATCCCATTCATCATCTTATATGTCTCAATGAGATCTCCCCTCATTCTTCTAAACTCTAACGAGTACAAGCCTAATTTATTCAGCCTCTCCTCATAGCTCAACCCCCTCAACTCCGGTATCAGCCTAGTAAACCTCCTCTGCACTCCCTCCAAGGCCAAAATATCCTTGCGTAAGTACGGCGACCAAAACTGCACACAGTACTCCAGCTGCGGCCTCACCAATGCCCTATACAGCCGCAGGAAGACCTCCCTACTTTTACATTCAATCCCCGTCGCTATGAATGCCAGCATCCCATTTGCCTCCCTGACCACCTGCTGCACCTGCAGGCTGGGTTTTTGCGACTCATGCACAAGGACCCCGAGGTCTCTCTGCACCGTCGCATCTTTTATCAAATGTGAAATTAGACTTGAGAGGCAGCACAAAACATTCAGTAGCAAATCAGTAGCTCATTTTAGACTGCTTGATATTCTTCCAAGTTGAAATGAATGTTGAGCTATTGGTTAAATGATTTGCTCGTTCATTATCTCTCATTGTTCACTGTCAGCCAAAATAAATTTCATTCGCATTATATCTCTCAGAAAGATCCCAAAGAGTTCCACACACAACTAATTATTTTCGTATGCAATCACTATAGTTATCAGTTTGGAAAAGCAGCAGTGAGTTGAATTATCATTTCACTCCTGTTTGCCATAGTGGGCAGGAGATAGGATGTTGGCTAGCATACAAGCAGGACTTCTCATTGTCTTTCTAAAAGGATGGAATCTTGAATGCCCATCTGCATGGTCAGAATAGGAGGATACTTTGGCATTGCTAACACAGCACGGCACTGCCTCAGCACACACAAACCCATGAATGTTATAGTATCCACTGTACCTATCACATTGTTGTATTAAACAATTTTATAATCCAGCATGTGGCCAGTTGCAATCTGTTTCAATCTGTGATCTGATTGAAGTCTTCAATAACAGGAAAAGACAGGGTAGATAAAGATAAACTATTCCCACTGGTTCAAGTTTCTAGAACTAAGGGACATAATCTAAAATTAGACCAGGAGAAATGTTATGAAGCACCTCTACACACAAAGGATGGTAGAGGTTTAGAACTCTTTTCCACAAATGACAGTTGATCATTGATCAGCTGCTAATTTTAGATCTGCAACAGATACATTCTCATTAAGCAAAGGTATTAGGGATAAGAGCCAAAAGCAGGTATGTGGAGTTAGATCACAGATCAGCCTTGATCTCATTGAATGGCGAAACAGACTCGAGTAGCTGAGTGGCTTATGTTCCTAAACGGTCACAAGCCCATTGTTATGGTATTATTTCTGGTTCAACACTAACTGCAGTCACATTCAGAGAGGCTATAGGCTACTGGTGTGTGGGGAAATGACAACAGGACCAATCAACGTTAGTGAAAGAGCTTTTCTTTGGTCAAGGAATTTAATGCCAATTCAGGTTCGTATTCTGTTGATATCCATTTACACTTGAGTTTCCTGCCAATCTTTATGGCTCTGGCCTGAATGTGTAAACAGGTGTACAGAAGGAAAAATAAGCATAAAATACCGGGGCTTGAGGAAAGTGCCAATCTCACACCATTTTATTTCCTTTTTCAAGGATAAAATTAAAGCTTCAAGCCATCCATCATTCACGCACAGTATGAGCCACATGTTGTAAAAACCTGCAATTACGGAGTCTTTTGACTTTTTTACGTTACTTAAACTGATCTCTAAAAAAACACATTGAAATAAACAGAAAATACATGGCTAATCTCAAAGAGGATTTATGAAAGAAAACGCTCAAAAAATCATGAGAGAAATCCCAGAAAATGACTTTGTTTCCTTCTGTACCTACAATTCACTGCTGGAGAGGCAGTGGCATAATGGTATTGTCACTAGAATAGTAATGCAGAGACTCAGGGCTAGTTTAGGGGCACATGGCACAGTTATTAGCACTGCTGTCTCACAGTATCAGGGAACCGGGTTCAATTCCAGGCCTTGGGTAACTGTTTGTGTGGAGATTGCAAGTTCTCCCCATGTCTGCATGGATTTGGTTTCCTCCCACAGACCAAAGATGTGCAGGTTAGATTGATTGGCCATGCTAACTTGCCCCTTAGTCTCCAAAAGGGAATTAGAAGGTAAACGTGTGGCGTTACAGGGATGAGACATGGGGTAAGCCTGGGTAAGATGCTTTTTCAGAGAGTTGATGCAGACTTGATGTGCTAGGTGGCCTCTTTCTGCACTGTAGGAATTCTATAAAATCTGGGGATCTGGGTTTGAATCCCATCATGGCAAATGGTGAAATTTGGATTAATAAAAATCTAAAACTAAAAGTGTAATAATTATCACGAATGGTCAGAAACATTTGCTCCACTAATGTCATTCAGGGAAGGAAATCTGCCATCCTCACCTGATCTGGCCTACATGTGACCTCAGATTCACAGCACTATGGTTAACTCATAAATGCCCTCTGAAATGGTGGATAATTAGGGATGGCCAACATTGGCCCAGTCAGCAATTCCCATAGCCCCAAAATAAATTAAATATTTAACCAGCATTGTTTCAGGAAATGTGTATGTACGTCTCTTGAGCATGGGATGGAACCATTTTAATAGGTTAAGATGAATTCAGTGGGGACAGTGATCAATAGATCGGCATAAAAGAGCAAGGAAATCTAGCTTTAATATAGTTATATATCTAGCACACTCGATTCCAAGTTTCTTTTGTACCTCGATCACACATGACCCTGAGTGAAAATACACTCAGATTTCTAACTATTCAGGCAATACATGGATTTTACTCTTTCTTCATTCATGATCTAGCTAGGCCTATAGGCAGCATTGATTTTTTAAAATAAAAAGTCTATTCAGCATGGGCAATCCTCACCTCGAAAGAAAGACAAAATATACACCTGACTTTTTGAAAATTGTGACTATCTTTTTAAAACTTGTAACAGGGTTAAGAAGTTGGGGAGACGAGTGAAAGGCTTGGACTGTGGAAATGTGCCACCTGACCAGTCAGATGCAGTTGTCCGCGAAACATATGATACAACAAGAGCAACAAAGATAGAAATACTTGGAATATTTTAGTCTGCAGCAGAGGGGCTGGTCCATGTAAGGCTGGAATGTGTTGTCCAAATAAGGAACCACAGTGTTAGCATTACCAGATCGGTGTACTAAGCCTCTGAGGCAAGACACAGTCGGAATTCTGTATTCTCCATAAAACTCCCATCCACAATTGTCAAAAGTAACTCTCTTCTGAAACTGTCTGCTGCAGCTTATTACATATGGTCACAACATGGCCAACAGGGAGCAACACACATTTGACTCAATGGGTGTTCCAACGAGGTTTTGCAGACAACATCTTCAGTCATTGCAAGGCAAACATTAGCACTGGGCTGTTAGCTAATGAAAAGTTCCTTTGTTCCTTCAAAAAATAATTGAATCAAGGATGAAGCAGCAAGGAGAGCAAAATACATCCACTTCTCACAAAACATTGTATGCTCCAAGGATTCGACTGGGAGGTTTTACACATGAATTTTTTTTTTAATTGAACCCGTCCAATTATAGAATCATCATAGAGCCCCTACAGTGCAGGAGGAGGCCATTTGGCCCATTGAGCCTGCACCGACAACAATCCCAACCAGGCCCTATTCCCATAACCCCATAATCCTCTAGGGGGCAATTTAGCATGCCCAATCAACCTAACTCACAAATCTTTGGAGGTGGGAGGAAGCTAAAGAGGAAACCCACACAGACATGGGGAGAATGTGCAAACTCCATATCCTAGGCTGGCATTTGAATCCTGGTCCCTGGCATTGTGAGGCAGCAGTGCTAACCACTGTGCCACCATATCACCTACGTTAGTGTAAGTTGTATTCAAATCAATGGGATAGTTTCACTATGCCGCTTAAAGGTGAACAATTACACTCCTTATGCAATCGATATCTCAATATTTTGTGCTTTCCTCTTTTGTGATTTCCATTTCCTCAAATCCCTCTAAACAAAGAGGCAAATCTAAAAAGAAAGAAATCATAAAATTAAGAAAGTGGAGGAATTAAAATAAAATATTATTCTGGGTGTGTAGTATTATCATTCAGATAAAACAAGAGAACAAGAAGAAAAAGAAAAGGAATTGTGAAAACTGGACCCCCAAAGAGCGAAGTTAGCAAGGGAAGGGAGAGAAAAGCAAGGAGAATAAGATTATCATCTTAAAAGCTGGAATATTAAAAAAACACCAGATGTTGGAGAAGAAGTTACCTCCAAACCAGAGCCCAGTGGGGAGATGTTTAAAATTGTACAAGCCCTTCCAAAGTTTGAGGAAATGGATGCAGAGGTATCTTTATTATCCCAACAAAACTTATTTCCAAACTCCGTGGCCTAGGGGTCAGCTCTTCCCCATGTGACTGGATCCTAGACCAACAGATTGCGATCAGTAAGGACAGGTAATGATACCTCCTCCATGATTATCCTCAAAACTGGTGCCTTGCAAGGGGCCCTGCAGCCCCTTACTATACTCCTTACACACTTATGACTATATGGCCAAATTCTCCTCGAACTCGATTTCTGGTTTGCTGAGGATAACACCATTGGAGGTCAGATCTTAAATAATGATGAGATAGAGTACAGGAAAGAGGTAGAGAGTCTGGTGAACTGGTATGATGACAATAATCTCTCCCTTAATATCAGAAAAAAGAGGTACCAGAGGGTTGGAGAGTAGCTACTACTATTCCTCAATTTAAGAAGGACAGAAGAGACAATCCAGGAAAATACAGGCCTGTGGGGAAGTTATTGGAGAAGACTCTTAGGGACAGATTGCACTCAAATCTGGAAGACAATAGGTCTATTAGCAATAGGCAGCATGGTTTTGTAAAGCGGAAGTCATATCACACAAACTTGCTTGAGTTCTTCGAGGGAGTGACAAGGAAAATTGATCAGGGAAGAGCAGTGGATGTGATATACATGGACTTTAGTAAAACCTTTGATAAGGTTTCCCATGGCAGGCTAATCAAAAGGTGAAGTCATATGGGATCCAAGGTGAGCTGGTAAGATGGATACAAAACTAACTTGGACATAGAAAGCAGAGAGAAGCAGTGGAAGTGTACTTTTCTAACTGGAGGCCTGTGACAAGTGGTATTCCGAAGGATCAGTGCTGGGGCCTCTGTTGTTTGTAATATATATAAATGATTTAGAGGAAAATGTAGATGGTCTGATTAATAAATTTGCAGATGACAAATATTGGGGAAGTAATGGATAGTGATGAGGATTGTCAGGATACAGCAGGATATAAGTCAGTTGGAGACCTGAGCTGAAAGATGGCAGATGGAATTTAACCCAGACAAATGTGAGGTGATGCAATTTGGAAGGTCTACTGCAGAAGGAAAGTATATAGTAAATGGTAGGGCCCTTCAAAGTATTGGCATACAGAGGGATCTAGGCATGCAGATCCACAATTCCCTGAAGGTGGCAACTTAAGTAGACAAGATGGTCAAGAAGGCATATGGCATGTTGCCCTTCACTGGTCGAGGCCTTGAGTATAGGAATTGAAAAATCATGTTGTAGCTGTATAAAACTTTAGTTAGGCTGCATTTGGAGTATTGTGTACAATACTGGTCGCCACGCTCCGTGAAGAATTTTGATGCATTGGAAAGAGTGCAGAAGAGATTTACCAGGATGTTGCCTGATTTGGAGGATATGGACGATGAAGAAAGGTTGGACAAATTTGGATTGTTTTCATTGGAGCATCGGAGGATGAGGGGAAACCTGATAGATGTTTACAAGATTATGATAGGTGTGGATAGAATGAATAATCAAAGTCTTTTTCCCAGGGTCAAAAGGTCAATTATTCAGGGACATAGGTTGAAAGTGAGAGGGGAAAAGTTTAAAAGAGATGTAAGAGGCAATTTTTCATAGAGGGCTATAAATGCTGGAATGTGCTGCCAGGGGAGCTGATGGAAGCAGATAATATAACAATGTTCAAGAGACATCTGGATAGACACATGAATAGACAGGGAATAAAGAGATATGGAGCAAGTAGAGACAAGAAAATATTAGATTAGAAAGGCATTTGTGTCGGCACAGATTTGGTGGGCTGAAGGGCCACCTGTACTGTACTGTTCTTTGAAGGAGGTGGTCATCGACTCCAGGAAGTGTTCCGGAAGACATGTCCCTGTCTACGTAAATGGTGTTGAAGTGGAAATGGTCAAGAGCTTCAAGCTTCTAGGTGTCCAAATCACCAACAACCTGTCCTGGTCCCCCCATACCTATGTTAAAATTAAGAAAATCCACCAATGCCTCCACTTTCTCAGGTGTCTAAGGAAATTTGGCATGTCCACTACGACTCTCACCAACTTTTACAGATGCACCATCGAAAGCACCCTTTCCAAAAGTATCACAGCTTGTTATGGCTCCTGCTCTGACTAAGGCTGCAAGAAACTACAAAGGGCTGTGAATGAAGCCCAATCCATCATATAAACCTGTCTCCCATCCATTGACTCTGTCTACACTTCTGCTGCCTCAGAAAAGCAGGCAGCATAACCAAGGACCTCACGTTTCCATTAGGAAAAAGATACAAAAGTCTAAGGTCATGTAATGACCAACTCAAGAATAGGTTCTTACCTGCTGCCATTAGGAAGAATGGACCTTTTATATATGAAGCTGATCTTTCTCTTCACTCTATCTGCAACTGCAGTACTTTATTCTGCACCCCCTCCTTTCCTTTCCCATGTACTCTATGAAAGGTATGTTTTTGTCTGCATAGCATGCAAGAAACAATACTTTTTACTGTATACCAATATGTATGGCAATAATAAATCAAATCAGATAAGGTGGCTGAGCAAAAAAAAGTCAAAAGAAATCTGACCCTTGCTCTTACAGGGTAGGCTGATAGCTTGAGCTCATAAGGTATATACTTCACTTGCAGATGAGGGCCAGAATTTTTCCACCAGAGGGATCTTCTGGTCCACTGATGACTGCATACACCAGGAAACCCTGTTAATAGCAATGATTCCACCACCAGCCTATGGCTGGCAGCCTCTACTGCAGCAAAACACATTGTGGCATACAGAAAATCCTACCTGAGGTTTCTGTGGAGAACAATGCAGTAAAAAATGTTATTCTGAATGCATGAGTTGGCCCCTGAGGCATACATGCAGAAATTTCAAAATATAAGGAAACAGCCTAGACAGACACATTGAGTTTGAGAGGGATAAACAAAGTAATTTGAACCATTAGGTTTGGGTATTAAAGATAGTAGAAATAGTTATCTTGAAAAATATCAAGATCCACTTCTTCCAGTAGTTAGAATTCATGTTGAAGACCAGAGGGTTAAAACAGCCAGGAAGGCAACAGGATGACTGATGGTTATGAGATAAAGCATAGATCTAAAACATTTTTCTATTACCCCCATAAATCCAAGAAGAATGAAAAGTGGGAAGGAGAAAGGAAGCAAGTAGCAAGGGAAGAAAAAGAGAAGCTAGAATTCCCTGAAAACTCCTCCTCAGACCAAAAATAAAAGTGGTGAGGGTAAAAGTGAGATAGAGTCATAGAATCATCGATGCTTATGACATGGTTACAGGCCCTTCAGCCCAACTTGTTCATGCCGCCCTTTTTTTAAACCAATCGCTAATCCCAATTGCCCTCATATCCCTCTATACCAATCTTGCCTATTTAACTGTCCAAACGCTTTTTAAAGGACAAAATTGTATCTGCCTCTACTATTACCTTTGGCAGCTTGTTCTAGACACTTACCATCCTCTGTGTGAAAAAAATTGCCCCTGGACCCTTTTGTATCTGTCCCCTCCCACATTAAACATATGCCCTCTAGTTTTACACACCCCTACCTTTGGGAAAAGATGTGACTATCGAGCTGATCTATGCACCTCATTATTTTATAGATTTTTATAAGATCTCCCCAAACTTCCTATACTCCAGGAGCTATCTATCCAGCCTCTCCTTATAACCCTAACCATCAAGTCCCATCAAGTTTTGAAGGCCGAAGTGTTTTCATTGTAATACAGTGGGACTTTTTTTGGGCAGAAAGCTGTAAGCTAAATGAGAGACCAATTGCAGTAGTAGGGACAGCCAAGGAATCATCAGGAAAGGTCACACCAGAAAAGGAAATGGTTGTTAAAATTGTAGCAGTGGTCCAGGTGAAACATGTTCCCTCAGAATCTGGAAGAAAGAGAGATATGGTCAAGGATAGACCAGAGAATTCAGGTTATTAGAGATTCTTGATGTTTTGTCTGAAAGGGAAAAATGTTCCCTTACTCTTCCAACAAAATAAGTAAACAAATTAATTTTTTAAAGATATTGATGAACAATTGATAATACAATTTGTGTTCCAGGCAGTTTTATGAAGGGAAAAGTCATAATAACAAAGGATATTAATGGTATCTATGGATGTGTTTAATTGTGTCATTTCAATTTAAGAAGTGACTTCAAAATGGAATTATTATGATGGGAAAAATCACCTATTGAAGGGGTAGATTTTATTGTGGATAATGGTTTGGCTAATGAAGGCAGTAGTGTATAGCTATATTGCAACAGTCAGTTGATCATGTTGACCTTAATCAACTTCTGAAAACTACTGTGATCAAAACAGATATGCTTATCGCTGATTAACAAGCAATTGAAGGAAAACGTGTATAATGTAGAAAGCCAACTTTCATGTATGAAAGAGAGGCTACTGATGAATAAAGGGAATTGGTGAGAACAATGGAGAATCAGCCATGGACTATTAGGACTGAAAATGTCTGAATGCCAAACTTGTAAAATCAAATTTGATAATTTGAGGTTGATTGTCACTTAAAACCTAATGAACTTCAAATATCAGAAGTCTCTCAGAAGGCAAATGCCTTGAATGAGAAAAGAAATTGTGGATAAATCAGAATAGTTCATAGAATGCAGAATTCAAAACCAAAACTGATGAATTGTTGAAACTTCGCTATAAAAAGAACAATAAGATTTTTGAACTTTTCAGAAAACTGGGGAAAATTAAAGGGGAGGGGGACGGTTCTCCCAGCCACTGTGTGCTTTTGCAGCACAACAGGCTGGGGGACTCAAGCAGAGGCCATTGCCCAAGGGGCAAAGTGGTAATGCTCATTGGGCATCCTGGTACTGCCCACCTGGCATTGGGCAGTGCCAAGGGGATGGGACCTAATGGGGCAGGGCCTACGTGGGGAGATTAGCAGGGTTGGAGGCGTCCCGCTGCCACTCTGCACTCAGCGGTGACAAAGAGAGGGAGGCCAGCGATTGGGACTGGTCATTGGAGGGGTGTTGTTTTATTGGGTGGGGTCAGGACTGTGGGGGGGTGGGGGTGGGGGTGGTTCAGCATTGCCAAGAGTGTGTGGGGGGGGGGGAATTCAAGGCAGGCCAGATGAGTTGGGGGAGGGTGGTGGGGTCGGGGCTGGCCCAGACACGTCTGGGGGTCCAGCAATCGGAGTGTGGGGTGGGGGAGGGTCTGTATGCCAGCATTGCAGGGTCACAGGGCTGGCTAGCAATTGGGAGTTCAGCAGTGCAGGGCTACTGCGCATGCGCCAATCTCGGCGCCGACAGATTAGCGCATGCATAGTGGCCCACTCAGCACTATGCTGCTGTCCTCTCCAGCAAGAATAGGTCCCACTCACTGATTTTTAGCATGATTCGCGCTAGTGCACTCTGCAGTGCACGGTGTGGAAGGTTCATTTTGAAACTCCCACTGATAAAAACTGGAGTAAATCCCATCAGATTTACTCCAGTTTTTATGCAAATTTGGCTCTTAGAATTTTTGGGGGGAAAATCACCCCTAAAATGTGTAGAATGGAGCTGTTCTTGTGAATAAGACGTCCTTGTCCAATTTTGGTATAGTTGATCAAAGAACTGAACCAAGTGCCATTACTGATGTATCAACCTCAGTTATTGACAGTGCAGAAACAACTGAAGTGCCTGCAGAATTAAAACTAAGAAACATCCAACAAAGGACTGACATTGCAAAATGATCCTTCCAAATCAATGACCAAAGACACTGATTTGCAGTATAAGACACAAGGTACAACAGTTGGAATACAGGCAAGGGAACAGTTTGTAAAAGAGCATTCAAAACTGGCTGAGGAGTGGACACATATAGTTTCTGAATTATGCAAAGGACTTGAAGGGTTAGAACGAACTAGAAAACTCCAATTGGAGAAGGCAAGTTACATTCATAGTATCATAAAATCTCTATAATAGAGAAAGAGGCTATTTGCCCATCGATTAAACACTGGCAACAATCCTACCCAGGCCCTATTCCCATAACCCCATGTCTGTACCCTCCTGACACTAAGGGACAATTTAACATGGCCAATCAACCTAACCCACACATCTTTGGAAGGAAACCAGAGCACCCGAAGGAAACCCACGCAGACTCATGCAGGGAGAATGTACAAAAAGATCATGAATTGTAGCCTGATCATTCACCTGAGGCTGGAATTGAACACAGGTCCCCAGCACTGTGAGGCAGCAATGTTAACCACTGTGCCACCGTGCCTACCTTGCTCAAAGAGAAGTGGAGAAGGCATGTTGGAAATGAGATAGGGAGAAACTAGATCATTAATAGTTCAGAAATCAAACCAAGTAGGACTACAAAACTTTTGTCAGTTCAAATAATGAGCTTTTGATTTGATTTGATTTATTATTGTCACATGCATTAGTATACAGTGATAAGTATTGTTTCTTACATCGTATACAGACAAAGCATACCATATATAGGGAAGGAAATGAGAGAGTGAGAATATAAAAATTTGAAGCTCTCAACTATTTCTACTTCATCATTATTGATTGGTTTGATTTGATTTGATTTATTATTGTCACATGTATTAGTATACAGTGAAAAGTATTATCTCTTGTGTGCTATTCAGGCAAAGCATACTGTTCATAGAGAAGGAAACGAGAGACTGCAGAATATAGTGTTAAAGTTATAGCCAAGGTGTAGAGAAAGATCAACTTAATACAAGTAAGGTCCATTCAAATGTCTGATGACAGCAAGGAAGAAACTGTATCTGTTGGTATGTAACCTCAGGCTTTTATATCTTTCTCCCGACAGAGGAAGGTAGAAGAGAGAATGTCTGGGTGCGTGGTTCTTAATTATGATGGCTGCTTTCCCAAGGCAGTGGGTAGTGTGAGCAGAGTCAATGGATGGGAGGCTGATTTGCGACTTGGACTGGGCTATATTCATGATCTTTTGTACTTCTTGCAGTCTTGGGCAGAGCAGGAGCCGTACAAGCTGTGATACAACCAGAAAAATGCTTTATATGGGGCATGCCCTCCACTATGCTTCATGAATTTGATAACTATCTCCTTCATTTTGTTGATAATGAGGGAGTGATTATTTTCATCGCACCAGTTCACCAGATTCTCCAACTATCTCCTGTACAGTGTTTTGTCCTTGTTTGAGAACCAATCCTAATCCGACAACTGTTGGATCATCAGCAAACTTGAAAATTGAGTTGGAGGGGAATTTGGCCATCCAGTCAAAGGTGTATAAGGAGTATAGTAGGGAGCTGAGAACATAGGCTTGTGGGACACCGGTATTGAGGATGATTGTGCAGGAGGTGTTGTTGCCTATCCTGACCGACTGCAATCTGTGAGTTAGGAAGTCTAGAATCCAGTTGCAGAGGGTGGAGTCGAGCCCCAAACCACGAAGTTTGGAGATGAATCTCATAGGAATAATGGTGTTAAAGGCTGAGCTGTAGTCTGTGAACAGGAGTTAGACACAGGTGTCTTTGTTATCTAGGTGTTCCAGGGTTGCGTGCAGGGCCACAGAGATGGTGTCTGCTGTGTATTTGTTGTGGTGATAGGTAAACCATAATGGATCCAGGCAGTCTGGTGGATAGGAATTTTGAAACACTTCATAACGATGGCTGTCAGAGCCACTGGATGATAGCCATTAAGGCATGCTGCCTGGCTTTTCTTTGGTACCAGTGGTCATCTTCTTGAAGCAGGTAGGGATCTCAGACTGGTGTAAGGAGAGGTTGAAGATGTCTTTGAATATCCCACCAGCTGGTCCACGCAGAACCTGAGTGCTCGTTCGTTACCTGCCCCTCCGCCTATCTTTGTATCATCCGCAAACTTAGCCACAATACCCTCAGTTCTTGCACCTAGATCATTGATGCATAAAGTGAAAAAACATCTGAGAGAAAACTTTGGGATGAGATACAAAGGTGTGTACTTTGAGCATGGAGATTGAACCATCCTCAAGTGAAAGAGAGTTCCAGTTGACTGATTGACTCGCAGTGTGACAAGCATCTGGAGGGGAGAATTCTCTAGAAGTTGTTTTGAGTGGCATCTATCACTTTGGTTTCAGAATGTGGGATGTCTGACTAAAGTTTGGCTGTTGGTTTACATGGCAGTTGGGGGGGGGGGGGGGGGGGGGGGGTGCGGGGGGAGGGGTGACAGTAGATAGTGACATTCGCACAGGCCTATTAATCCACAGATCCATGGATATGGGCTGGGGATCTCGTTTCAAATCCCACCATGGCAGATGGTAAAATTTGAATTCAATAAAAAATAAAAATCTAATGATGACCATAAAGTCATTGTTGATTGTTGTAAGAATCCATATATTGTCCTTTAGGGAAGGAAATCTGCCATCCTTACCTCGTCTGGTCTATATGTGATTCAAAATCCACAGCAATGTAGTTGATTCTTAACTACCCTCTGAAATGGCCTCCTCAGTTCAAGGGCAATTAGGGATGAGTAATAAATGCTGGCTCAGTCAGCAATGCCCATGTAACTTAGGGTCAATCACGCTGTGTTCCACTCTGAGGTCTGACTTGTTCAATAATGACATCAACTAGAATTGTAACATCTTTTAGTAAGTAACTGGAATTCCAAATCTCACTTATTTTACAACAAAAGTTACTGGTCCCAAACAGATCATAACAAAATATTTAGACAACTTAAAGCAGTCAGAGACTTACAAAAGGTCTACAGTAACTGTAGATCATCTCTTCAACAATAATCTGCACAGTGCTTGATCATTTGCTTTTCATTTCAATTCAGCCAGGACCACACATACACTGATAAAAGCTAAGTGCTGTAGATGCTGGAACTATGATGTAAAAACAGAAATTGCTGAATAAACTCAGCAGGTCTGGCAGTATCTGTGGAGAGAGAAACAGAGTTAACGTTTCAAGTCCAGTCTGTCTCTTTTCAGAACCCAATGAGTTCTGAAGAAGACATATTCAACTCAAAGCTTTAATTCAGTTTCTCTCTCCACAGATACTGCAGACCTGCTGAGCATTTTCAGCAATTTATTTTTATTCAACTCATACACTACCATGGTTCAATATTACCTTCCCTGCGTTCATGCCAGAGGTGGGAATAGATCAATAGTCAATAGTATCATTTTGAAGAGGACTGAGGAACAGCAAAACCAAGGGGTTCATATATACAAATCTTTGAAGGAGACATAGCAAGTTGATAAAACTATTAAAAATGCATATGCATGCTGAGCTTTATAAATAGAGAAAGAAAGCAGGAAAGTTATCTTAAACCTTTAGAAATCTCTGGTGAGGCCTTACCTGGAGCATTGTTTCCAATTTGGATACAGCACCTTTGAAGGATGTTAAAGCACTGAGGAAGTGTCAGTGGGCGTTCCCATTACACCCTGTCTGAAGAGGAGAGGGAAGAACAGCACAACAGAAAAGGTAGAAGCTACAGTGGTTGGCAGGAGAAAAAGAATAAAATACAATTCTGAAATGAATGTAAAAATAACTGGAGCAATTTTAATCTAATCCTCTTGTTGGAAAATTAGCAGGATTGATTTTACACCCACCCCGATTCTACTCTCCAGCAAAATCATTGGATTTACCTAGCAAAATGTTAGCCTAAAATTACTCCCAATGATTCTGCGAAGTCTTAGAATATTTCTGCTTAAATCTTTAAATTTATTTCCCCCTTTCCCCCGGGGGGCCTAGGTGCACATTTTATACCAGCATAACAAAGAATGTGCTCACCAAGAGCGCTGAGAGTCAGGAAGTGGGAGAGCTGACAGCCTGTAGCCATTGGAAATGCTATTGACAATCAACTGGAAAATAAGTAAGAGGCAAAGCAGCAAACAGCACATGCCCCATTCTAATTCTTCCCACCCCCACCACCTGAACCCAGCGGCTGACTATCTACGTTCAGACAGATTTTCAATGGGAAAAAGAAAACCGACATGAATGTGCAGTCTAAAGCTTCAAGTGTATGGGGCTGAGAAAGAAGAATCCGATAGCAGCACTCCAGGCAATTTAAAATGAGTTGGCGGTGTTTGTGCATACAAAGTGCACTTTAGATGCTTCTTGTGCAATAAGCCTGTAAACATGAGGAGAGAGATTATTCGGACTGCTTGATGCTGACTAATAAACTCCTGAAAAATTAGTGCAGTATGCCACATCCAAACTCTAGGGTAGGGCATGCAGAAGCTAATGGCATTCTAATGGCTGATGGATTGCTTGTCTCCTCTGCCCACTCCCTCCCTCGGTCACTGTCAGACTGTGCCTTTCTCTTCTCTTTCAGAGAGTTTCCCCACAGGAATTGTTTGCACATTAATAGAATATTTCTGGCTCTGGAATGAAAATTCGTGGTCGACGGACATAATTTTCCAGTAACATTTTACAAGGGGTTGGGGGGGGGTGAGGATGGTGGGGGGAACAGGGGGATGTCATTAAATTCAGCTGAGAGATGGTGGGGAGTGTGAGGACTGCGGGTTGAGCTTGGTTTTCTGATGTTTTCAGTCTTCAGGACTGTCAGCCTTATTGTGCTTCCTGTCTGTGTTTATGACAGCATGAAATTTATCAGGCTGTTAAACAATTAAATCGCATTTTTCTTTTGCCAGTAGAACTGTCAATTAAACAGTCGCAGGTCATCCTTAAGAGGTTAACTGTCAAATCCTTTTGACAGAGAGATCTTTTAAAATTTTAAATAACTTCAATGTTTGCAGAGAGATGGCATCTCAGATTGTTGACTGCATCGAGTCAAGCTCCTTTTGTTTTGCTTCTCAGCTACGAAGCAGGAATAATGAAAAAATGCTCATCTGAAACCATTATTCTTCCTAAAATTCAGCTAAAAATTATGTAATTTATAGAAAGTTCACTTCAACCCATGAAGGTTTTTTTTGGGGATGTGCGGGATCATATTAATGATGATATAAAAGGGACACTATCAGACTGTCCACCCATTATACACTTCCCCAGTTTTTGTTCCCAATGAAGTCAGTGGAAACAAGCTCAGTTTTCAAGCTATTTTTCTCCAAGTGAGGGTGGCACAGTGGTTAACACTGCTGCCTCACAGTGCCAGGGATTCCTAGTTCGATTCCCAGCTTGGGTCACTGTCTGTGCACTGTCTGCACGTTCTCCCCATGTCTGTGTGGGTTTCGTCCGGGTGCTCCAGTTTCTTCCCACAGTCTGAAAGGCATGCTAGTTAGGTGCATTGGCCAAGCTGAATTCTCCTTCAATGTGCCTGAACAGGCAGCAGAGTGTGGTGACTAGGGGATTTTCACAGTAACTTCATTGCACTGTTAATGTAAGCCTACTTGTGATTAATAAATAAACTTATAGATCTTTAGACAGCATCTTCTAAACCTACAATCTCTATCATCTCGAAGGACAAGGCTACCTGATGTGTGGGAACAGCACCGCCTGCAAATTCCAAGGCACACACCATTCTGACTTGGAAATATATCACTTTTCCTTCACTATCACTGGGTCAAAATCCTGGAACTTCCTCTCTAACAGCACTGTGGGTGTACCACACCACATGAAGTGTAGTGGTTCAAGAAGGCAGTTCACCATCACCTTCCCGAGGGGCAATTAGGGATTGGCAATAAAAGCTGGCCTAACCAGCAATACCCACAGCTTGTTGAAAGGTGAAGAACACCTAAAGAACTGTGCTTGGTTCCAGACACCATATCTTGGGAAGGATAAGTTGGCCTGGGAAGCCGTGCAGCCTGATTTTACTGTAATTATAGCTGGACATAAAGCGTTAAAAATTACGAGGTGAGATCACACACACAAAACTAGTGTAGCTCTCACTAGAATTTAGAACATTGAGGGATGAATTGGTGAAGATATTAAGTGGAGCAGATGGAGTAAATAGAGAGAAACTATTTTTGCTGGCTGGGGAATCCAGGACCTCAGTATGGAGCCAAGTCTTTCAGAAGTGAAGTTCGCAATTGTTTCTTCACTCAAAGGATGGAAGAAGATTGAAGCTGTCTTCCACAACCTACAGTTGATGATTAATTACTTCTTAATTTTAAATTTGAAACTTTTCTGACAATCTAAGTTATTCAAGGATATGATTTGATGATACGGGCTAAGGCAGGAAAATGGAGTTAGGTTACTAACCTTAATCTCATTCAGTGGCTATATGTGTTTGAGGGGCTGAATGGCTTTTTCCAGTTCCAAATGTTTCTATATAAGTTCATTTGCACAGCATTGGGGTGAGGAGAATCGTGAATACTAAACGAGTTTTGACAAGAAAGTCGAAGCTGTATATTTGAGCAGGATACTGGGGGATAATTCCATCAGGATGAAGCTTTTTTCATTCATTCACTTGCCTCTTGGGTTCACTACACCTCCTATCAATTCTCTCTTCACACTGTTCAAGAATGGTTTTCAAGATTCTCTGCTTCAAGCTGCCAAACAAGATCATGGGGACCGTTATCCGAAGAGCGCAGAAATTCTCCGATTCTAACTTGCAGGCACTTCTTCGGGAAGTTGAATTGAGAAGGTGCAGATTCCTGGCTGTTTTGCCTTAGAATGCCAGACATGCCAGTCGTATCAGCTTCAAGAAAAGTAGGCATTGCCACTACATGTCAATTCTCTCACCCTCAGGATTCCCAACCACTCCTGCAGGATGTTCAACCACCTTACATGTGGCATAGATAACTTAAGAGAATGGGCAAGAGGGTAGCAAATGAAACATAACATGGGAAAATGTATGGTTATTTGCTTTATTCAGAAGAAAAGGGAAACAAAATGTTTTTTCGATGGGGAGAAGTTATTAAATGTTGGTATTCAGAGGGAATTCAATAGCCTCATACATGACACAGACCAACTCAACATGCAGATACAGCAACTAAGTAAGAAGGCAAAATGTATGTTAGCCTTTATGGCAATAGCATTTGTGTATGAGAATAAGGAAGTTTTGCTGCAATTGTACAGAGCTTTGGTGAAACTGTATTTGGTGTGTAAAGGTTAAGTCTCTGTACCTAATGAAAGATAAACTTGCCTTGGGATTCTAAAAACCTGCTGAGCAGTAAGAACAAGAGATGCATTCGGTGCTGGCTCTTTATCTGGAACAAATCACCATTGGAATCGGGTTGCCTCAGTCCCAGGAAACTTCCCAAGTGCAGAATCAGTCACCTATCTGATTGCACCCAGGAGAAGGACCAGAAGAGGTAAATGAAAGGTACCCAGGGGAAATACATGCCAGGATTTTCCAAGGCCCTAGGGAAGTTACTGGGAAGGTGGACCATCAAACTGGGTTGGATGGCTAACGTGGTGTCTTTGCATCTCTGCTGGTATTTTACCCATAACAGGTAGGCCTAATGGACAATCCACCTGCCCTAAAGCTACTTGAGGCCCTTTAGGGGCCAGTTTACCAGTGGGTTTTTCTATATTCATTCGTGGGAAATGGACGTCGCTGGCTGGCCAGCATTTATTGCCCATCCCGTATTTACCCTCGAGAAGTTGGTGGTGAGCTTCCTTCTTGAATTGCTGTGGTCCATGTGCTGTTGACTCACAATGCTATTCGGGAGGGAATACCAGGATTTTGACCTGGTATTCATGACTGCAAAGGAACGGTGATGTAGTTCCAAGTCAAGATGGTGAGTGGCTTGAAATGGAACTTGCACGTGGTTGTGTTCCCATGTATCTGATGCCTTTGTCTTTCTAGATGAAAGTGGTCATGGGTTTGGAGGTGTTGTCTAAGGATCTTTGATGAATTGCAGCAATGCATCTTGTAGATAGTACACATTGCTGCAACTAAATGTCAGTGGTGGAGGGAGGGGATGTTTGTAGATGCAGTGCTAATCAAGCAGGCTGCTTTGTCCTGGATGGTGTCAAGCTTTTTGAGTGTTGATGGAACTGCACCCATCCAGGAAAGTGGGAAGTATTCCATCACACTCCTGACTTGTACCTTGTATTTGGTGGACTGGTTTTGGGGAGTCAGGAGGTGAGTTATCTACCGCAATATTCCTAGCTCCTGGCCTGCTCTAGTAGTCATTGTCTTTATGTGGTGAGTTCAATTGAGTTTCTGATCAATGGTAACCCCAAAGATATTGACAATGGGGTATTCAGTAATGGTAACATCATTCAATGTCTAGGGGCAGTGGTTAGAGTGTTTCTTATTGGTGATAGTCATTGCCTGGCACTTGTATGGTACAAATGTTACTTGCCACTTGTCAGCCCAAGGCTGGACATTGTCTAGATTTTGTTGCATTTGAACATGAACTGCTTCAGTGTCTGAGGAGTTGCGAATGGTGCTGAACATTGTGCAAACACCAGCGAACATCTCCATTTCTGATCTTATGGTAGAGGGAAGGTCATTAATGAAACAGCTGAAGACGATTAGGTCTAGGACACTACCCTGAGGGACTTCTGCAGTGATGTCCTGGAGCTGAGATGACTGACCCTTCGCAACCACAACCATCTTCCTACGTGCAGGTATGACACCAACAAGCAAAGAGTTTGCCCCCGATACTCATTGATTCCAATTTTGCTAACACTCATGGATGCCACACTTGGTCGAATGTGGCCTTGATGTCAAGGGCTGTCACTCTCACCTCATCTCTGGAATTCAGCTCTTTTGTCCATGCTTGCCCAAGGCTGTATTGAGGTCAGGAGCTGAGAGACCCTGGCGAAATCCAATCTGGGCATCATTGAGCAGGTTATTGCTGAGCAGGTGCTGCTTGATAGCAGTGTTGATGACCCCTTCCATCACTTCACAGATGATCGAGAGTAGACTGTTGGAGCAATAATTTGCCAGATTGGATTTGTCCTGCTTTTTGTGTACAGGACATATCTGGGCAATTTTCCACATTGTTGGGTAGATGCCAGTGTTGTAACTGTACTGGAAGAGCTTGGCCAGGGGAGCAGCAAATTCTGGAGCACAAGCTTTCACTATTATTGCCGGAATGTTATCAGGTCCCATTGCCTTTGCAGTATCCAATGCCTCCAATTGTTTCTTAGAGTGAATCGAATCAGTTGGTGACTTGCATCTGAGATGCTGGGGACTACTGGAGAAGGCTGAGATGAAATATCTACTCGGTGCTTCTGGCTAAAGATTGTTGCAAATGCTTCAGTCTTATCCTTTGCACTAATGTGCTGGCGTCCTCCATCATTGACGATGGGGATATTTGTGGAGGCTCTTCCACCAATGAGTTGTTTAATTGTCCACCACTATTCATTACTGGGTGTGGCAGGACTGCAGAGCTTAGATCTGATCCACTGGTTGTGAGATTGCTTAGCTGTCCATCACTTGCGGTTTATGCCATTTCACATGCAAGTAGTCCTATTTGGAAGCTTCACCAGGTTGATACCTCATTTTTAGGTATGCCTGGTGCTGCTTCTTATATTCCGTCCTGCCCTCTCCATTGAACCAGGGTTGATTCCTTGGCTTGATGGTAATGGTTGAGCAGGGGATATGCCGGGCTATGAGGTTACAGATTGTGCTGGATTACAGTCCTGCTGTTGTTGATGGTCTACAATGCCTCATGGGTGCCCAGCCTTGATTTGCGAGATCAGTTCAGAGTCTGTCCCATTCAGCACGACGATAGTGCTACACAACACAATGGAGATTATCCTTAGTGTGAATGCAGGGCTTGGTCTCCAAAAGGACTGGTTTATTCTTAACAATACTGTCATGGACAGATGCATCTGCAACTAGTAGTTTGATAAGGGTGAGGATAAGTATGTTATTTCCTCTTATTGGTTCTTTCACCAGCTTCTACAAACTCAACCTAACAATTATATCCTTTAGAACCTGACTAGCCCGATCAGTTGTGCTGCTACCGAGCCACTCTTGGTAGTGGACATTGAAGTCCCTACCCAGAGTACATTTTGCACCCTTGTCATCTTCAGTGCTCCCTCCAAGTGTTATTCAACGTGAAGGAACACTGATTCCTCAGCCAAAGGAAGAAAGTATATGGTAACCAGTCAGAGATTTCCTTGCCCGCGTTTGACCTGAAGGAATGAGACTTCATGGGGTCCGGAATTAACGTTAAGGACTCCCAGGGCAAATCCCTCCTGACTATATACCACTGTGCTGCCATCTCTGCTGGGTCTGTCCTGCTGGTGGGACAGGACATTTCTAGGGGTGGTAATGGTGCTGTCTGGGGTATTATCTGTAAGGTATGATTCCATGACCGGACTATGTCAGGCTGTTGTTTGACTAGTCTGTGAGACAGCTCTCCCAATTTTGGCACCGGCTCCCAAATGTTAGCAAGGAGAACTTTGCAGGGTCAACAGGGCTATTTGTTTTGCCATTGTGTTTTAAGGTGCCTAGGTCAATGTCGGGTGGTCCATCCGGTTCATTTCTTTGTTCAGACTTTATAGCAATTGATACAACTGAGTGGCTTGCTAGGCCATATCAAAGGGCAGTTGAGAGTCAACCACACCGCTGTGGCTCTGGTGTCACATATAACCAGACCAGGTGAAGATGGCAGTTTCCTTCCCTAAAAGACATTAGTGAACCCGATGAGCTTTTCCAACAATCGACAATGGTTTCATGGTCATCAGTTGACTCTTAATTCCAGATATTTTTTAAAATTTAAATTCCACCATCTGCCATGGCAGGATTTGAACCATGATCCCCAGAACATTAGCTGATTTTCTGGATTGATAGTCAGGCAATAACACCACTGGCCATTGCACGTGACAGCTTCCATACAACCTCCAAAGTGCCACTCGGTGGTGATACTGGTCAGCCTTATTTTGGAGCAGCATCCCTTTAAATGTATTCCACTGACTCTTCGCCCATTTGCTGAGTCTCCACTCTTGACTATTAGAATCTCCACTCCCTTGTGGCTCTTTTGGCACTCCTTTAGGCTTTGTATGTCACCCAGTGACGTAAGTGCAGTACCATTACCTATCTCCGCCTTGTGTTGATCGCTTTAGGACTATTGCCTGTCGGAGAAATGGTGTGGGTAAGAGTGCAGTGAGATACCCCAAAGAGAAACCAAACCAGAGTCTCAGGCCAATCAGGGATGGGCAATAGGTGCTGCAGTGCCAGCATCACCCACATCTGCAGAAAAGTGAAGCTCCCTTTTGGTTGAACAGCACAAGTCTTCACAATTCTCACAGTCCAGTCCTCACTCATGAGACAAGCACACTACTGCAAAACGAAGGGCCAGTGCTATGATAATCACTTGACACTGCTGAGAAATCTGTGCACTTTCATGGATCCAAGTCTTTCTGATAGAGGATAACACAGCCACTGATAAAATATTCATCAGATCAATCCTATCAACCGATGGGGTTTTGCGTGGACATGATGCATCAATACCTAACTCCGTAGAGAGCTGGCCCGACATACATGCTTAATTATCATTCCTGTAATAGTGTAATCAAATCCATTATCTGAATTTCAAAGTCGGCCTCTCCTTTACGTTTTAAAAATAAATGAAGAATACACAAATCATTAATGGAAGTAAGGACATCCTGTAAAACTAGGTGCTGATTTTATTCACTGTTTTTTTCCCCTGCCGAGGCACATTCTTGACACAATAGCTTTGAATCTGTTGAAATTAAAATATCTGACATTGACTTTAATCTGTTTTCCTGTACAAGTGCTGGAAATCTGAAATATAAAAATTCTCTTTGGAATAGAAAATTGCAAATGTCTCTCTATTATTTAAGAAGGGGAGGAGGAAGATATCAAGTAACTGCAGATCTGTCAGGTATAGAGCAATTGCTGGAGTCTACCATTAAGGACAAAAGCGACCGTGCACCCAGACAAGTTTGAACTGATCACAGTGAGTCAGTATGAATTAGTGAAGTCTAGACAGAGCTAATTGTATTATTTGAGGAGGCTTCTAGCATTTGTATGGGGGGTTAGAACAAACAAACAACAAAGAAAATTACAGAACAGGAACAGGCTCTTCTGTCTTCCAAACCTGCATCGACCATGCTGTCTGACTGAACTTAAACCCCATACCCTTCCGGGGATCGTATCCCTCTATTCCCATCTTATTCACGTAGCTCTCAAATTGCCCCTTAAAACTCATTATCGTATCTGCTTCCACTATCTCCCCCGGCAGCAAGTTCCAGGTACTCACCACCCTCTGTGTAAAAAACTTATCTCATACATCTCCTTTAAATCTTGCCCCTCGCACCTTAAACCTATGGCCCCTAGTGATTAACTCTTCTACCCTGGAAAAAGCTTCTAACTATCCACTCTGTCCATGTCACTTATAATCTTGTAAACCTCTATTAGGCTGCTCCCCCCCCACCCCGCTCATTACCTGTTTCCAGTGAGAACAAACCAAGTTTCTCCAACCTCTCCTCATACCTAATGCCCTCCATACCAGTCAACATCCTGGTTTTCTGTACCCTCTCCAAAGCCTCCACATCTATCTGGTAGTGTGGTGACCAGAATTGAACACTATATTCCAAGTGCAGCCTAACCAAGGTTCTGTAAACCTGCAACATGACTTGTCAATTTTTAAACTCAATGCCCCGGCCAGTGAAGGCAAGCATAAAAACATAAGTACTAGGAGCAGAAGTAGGTCATCTGGCCCCTTGATCCTGCTCCGCCATTCAATAAGATCATGGCTGATCTTCTCGTGGACTCAGCTCCACTTACCCGCCCACTCGCCATAATCTTAATTCCTTTACTGTTCAAAAATTTATCTATCTTTGCCTTAAAAAAAATTAAATGAGGTAGCCTCAACTGCTTCACTGGGCAGGGAATTCCACAGATTCACAACCCTTTGTGTAAAGAAGTTCCTCCTCAACTCAGTCTTAAATCTGCTCCCCCTATTTTAAGGCAATGCCCCCTAGTTCTCGTTTCACTCGCCAGTGGAAACAACTTCCCTTCTTCTATCTTATCTATTCCTTTCATAATCTTGTATGTTTCTATAAGAACTCCCCTCATACTTCTGAATTCCAATGAGTATAGCCCCATTCTACTCAGTCTCTCCTCATAAGCCAACACTCTCAACTCCAGAATCAACCTAATGAATCTCCAAAGCCTCCACACCAGTGCCAGTATATCCTTTCTCAAGTAAGGAGACCAAAACAGTACACAGTATTCTAGGTGTGGCCTCACCAGCTGCAACATAACCTCACTATTTTTAAACTCCATCCCTCTAGCAATGAAGGACAAAATTCCATTTGCCTTCTTAATTACCTGCTGCACCTGCAAACCAACTTGAGATTCCTACGCAAGGTGCCTCTGCACAGCAGTATTTTACCATTTAAATAATTGTCCATTTTGCTGTTATTCATGTCAAAATGGATGACCTCACATTTACCAACATTGTACTCCAACTGCCAGACCCTCACTTAGACTATCTGTATCCCTTTGCAGACTTTCAGCATCCTCTGCACACTTTGCTTTGCCACTCATCTTAGTGTCATCTGTGAATTTTGACACACTACACTTGGTCACCAACACCAAATCATGTATGTAAATCGTAAATAATTGTGGTCCCAACACTGATCCCTGAGGCATACCACTAGTCACTGATCGCCAACCAGAAAAACATCCATTTACCTTCACTCTTTGCTTTCTGTTAGTTAACCAATCCTCTATCCGTGATAATACATTGCCCGTAACACCGTACACCTTTATCTTATATAGCAGTCTTTAATGTGGCCGCTTGTCAAATGCTTCTGGAGATCCAGATACGCTACACCCACAGGTTCCCCATTGTCCACTGCACATGTAATGTTCTCAAAGAATTCCACCAAATTAGTCAAACTTGACCCTCCTGTCATGAACCCATGCTGCGTTATATCAATGGGACAATTTATATTCAGGTATCTCACTATTTCTTCCTTGATGATAGATTCAAGCATTTTCTCTATTACAGAAGTTAAGGTAACCGGCTTATAGTTACCTGCCTTCTGTCTACCTCCTCTTTTAAACAGTAGCATCACATTTACTGTTTTCCAATCTGTGGAAACCACTCCAGAGTCCAGTGAATTTTGGTAAATTACCACTAGTGCATTTGTTATTTCTCCTGCCATCTCTTTTAGTACCCTCCGATGCATTCCATCAGGGCTGGGAGACTTGTTTACCTTCAGCCTCATTAACTTGCCCAATATTACCTCTTTCATAATAATGATAGTTTCTAGGTCCTCACCTGCCATAGCCTTCATGTCATCAATTTTTGGCATGTTATTCGTGTCTTCCACTGTGAAGACTGACACAAAATATTTTGTTCAATGCCTCAGCCATTTTCTCATTTCCAGCTATTACATCCTCTGTCTCATCCTCTAAAGGGCAGATGTTAACTTTAGCCACTCTCTTTCGTTTTATATATTTGTAGAAACATTTGCTATCTGTTTTTATATTCTGAGCTAGTTCATTCTCATAATCCATCTTACTTTTCTTTATAGCTTTTTTCGTAGCTTTCTGTTGACCTTTAAAGATTTCTCAATCTTCAAGGTTCCCACTAATCCTTGCCACTTTGTACGTATTTTCCTTCAATTTGATATTCTCCTTTATTTCCTTAGATATCCATGGCTGATTACCTCTTTTTCTACAGTCCTTCCTTATCACTAGTATATACTTTTGCTGAGCACTGTGAAAGATTGCTTTGAAAGTCCTCCACTGTTCTTCAATTGTCCCATCATAAAGTTTTTGCCCCCAGTTTACCTTAGCCAATGCCTCCCTCATCCCTTTGTAGTCTCCCTTGTTTAAGCACAAGACACTGATATTGGATTTACCTTCTCACACACCAACTGTATTTTAAATTCAACCACACTGTGATCGCTTCTTCCAAGAGGATCCCTAACTGCAAGATCATTAATTATTTCTATCTCATTACACAGGACCAGATCTAGGATAACTTGCTTTCTTGTAGGTTCAATTACATACTGTTCAAGGAAGCTATCGCGAATACATTCTATGAACTCCTCCTCAAGGCTGCTTTGACTGACTTGGTTTGACCAATTGATATGTAGATTAAAGTCCCCCATGATACCATTTTTACATGCATCAGTTATTTCTTTGTTTATTTCTCGCTCCACCATGACGTCATTATTTGCTGGCCTATCTGTGGACCTTTCTGTGGGCTCTGCCTATCAGTGGACCTTTTCTCCTCACTATTTCTAATTTCCACCCAAATGGATTCAACCTTTTTTATAGAACCTATATCATCTCTCACTACCGCCCTGATATCATCCTTAAATATCGGAGCAACACCACCTCCCTTAGCTTCCTGTCGGTTCCTCAGAATAGTCTGATACCCCTGGATATTTAACTCCCAGTCGTGACCATCCTGCATCTATGTCTCTATAATGGCCACCAAATCATACTCATTTGCAATGATTTGTGCCATCAACCCATTTACCTTGTTTCTAATGCTATGAACATTCAGATAAGTGCCCTTCTGTTAGTTATTGTACCTTCTTTTTGAATTCTAACACATCCATTAATAACATCTCCTGAGTTCTCCTTCCTTTTGACATTTTTCCTGATTTTTGATGTGCCGTATGCCTTCTTGACTATCTTTTCCAGTTGTGTTGCCACTTTCAGTGACCTGTGTATCTTTACATGCAGATCCCTTTGCCTATCAATACTCTTAATGATTCTGTCATTTACTGTATATTTTCTATCTATTAGATCTTCCAAAATGCATTACCTTACATTTGTCTGGATTAAACTCCATCTGCCATCTCTCCGCCCAAGTCTTCAACAAATCTATATCCTGCTGTATCCTCTGACGATCCTCATCAGTATCTGCAATTCCACCAACATTCGTGTCATCCGCAAACTTACTAGTCAAACCAGTTACATTTTCTCCAGATCATTTATATATATTACAAACAGCAAATGTCCCAGCACTGATCCCTGAGGAATGCCACTTGTCACTGCTCTCCATTCAGAAATGCACCCTTCCACTGCTACCCTCCGTCTTCTGTGACCAAGCCAGTTCTGTATCTATCTTGCCAGCTCACCTCTGATCCCATGCAATTTCACCTTCTGTACTAGTCTGCCGTGAGGGGCCTTGTCAAAGGCCTTATTAAAGTTCATGTAGACATCATCCATTGCCCGTTTCTCATTAATCTTCTTCGTCACTTCCTTGAAAAATTCGATCAAGTTAGTGAGTCACGACTTCCCCTTCACAAAACCATGTTGTCTCACCAATACACCCACTTATTTCCAAGTAGGAGTAAATCCTGTTTCAAAGAGTCCTCTCCAATAATTTTCCTACCGTTGATGTAAGGCTCACAGGCCTATAATTACTAGGATTATCCTTGTTACCCTCCTTAAACAAAGGAACAGCATTGGCTATTCTCCAATCCTCTGGGATGTCCCCTGAAAACAGTGAGGATATAAAGATTTCTCTCAAGGAACCAGCAATTTCCTACCTTGCCTCTCTCAGTATTCTGGGGTGTATCCCATCAGGCCCTGGGTACTTGTTTACCTTAATATTTTTCAAGACTCTCAATACCTCCTCTGTTTTGATCCAAACTATTTAACATCCTTCCCCAGACTCATCATCCATCAAGTCTTTCTCTTTGGTGGATACTGACGCAAAATACTTATATAATACTTCGCCCATTTCCTCTGGCTCCACACATAGATTCCGTCCCCTGTCCTTCGCGGGCCAACCCTATCCCTGGCTACCCTCTTGCTCTTTGTATATGTCTTAAAAGCCTTCGGATTTTACTTAAATCTGCTGGCAATGACTTTTCATCACCCCTTTTAACCCTCCTGATTCCTTGCTTAAGTTTCTTACTACTTTCCTTATATTGTACACTTGCTTTGTGTGTTTCCAACCTCCTAGCCTTGACAAATGCTTCCTTTTTCTTTTTGACCAGGCTCAAAACATCTCCCATTATCCAAGGTTCTGGAAACTTGCCACACTAATCCTTCATCCTTACAAGAATCTGCCAGTGCTGAATTCCTAACAACTTACACTTGAAAGCCTCCCACATGCAGATGTTGATTTGACCTCAAACTTCTGCCCCCAATCTACAATCTTTAGATTCCAGCCTAATATTACTGCAAATAGCCTTCCCCCAGTTTAGCACCTTCACCTGAGCACTACACTTATTTTTATCCATCAGTACCTTAAAGCTTACTGAATTGTGGTCACTCTTACCAAACTGTTTCCCGACTGAAACATCAACCACCTGACTGGGCTCATTCCCCAATACCAGGTCCAGTATGGCCTCTTCCCTAGTTCGGCTATCTATATACTGTTTCAAGAAGCCATCCGGGGTGCTCTTTACAAACTCTGACCAATCCATGTCACTACGTAATTCCCAGTCAATATAGAGGAAGGTAAGATCACCTACCACAACAACCTTGTTACTTTTACTTGCCAAAATCTGTCTACATATTTGTTCCTTTATCTCCCACTGGCTGTCTCTCTCTATCCCCCTCTATATCACCTGAAACATCTATATCCTAGAATGTTAAGCTGCCAATCCTGTCTTTCCCTTAACCAAGCCTCTCTAATGGCAACAACATCATAGTCCCAAGTACTAATCCAAGTTCTAAATTTATCTGCCTTACCTGTTACGCTTCTCACACTAAAACAAATGCACTTCAGCCCACCAGACCCCCTTTGAATAGCAACAACAGCCTGCCTGCTGTTCCCCTGAAGTTTATTGGCTCTACCTCTGGTTCTCCTTCAGTTGATTCACCTTTGCTTTGGGTCCCATTGCCGTCCCCCACACCCGCCAAACTAGTTTAAATCCTCCCATGGAAGCATATAGTTACAATCCTCCTGGTTGTAGCTATTGATGTTATCTATATGGGTTTACAGTTATTAGTCCAAAATGAAAACTTGTGGAATTGGCAATCACCTCGTATCACACATTACTAATTTGTTGGGAGGAAGAGACAGCATGTAGGGATAATGGACTGTTCTCTGATTTAAGGGACGTGACATGTAGTATTCCCAACTCAACTGTACTTAGAACAACAAAGAACAACAAAGAACAACCCAGCACGGGAAACAGGCCCTTCGGCCCAACAAGCCCGCGCCGCCGCATCACCCTACACCTATTCTACCCTGCGTATCTACAAATAGAACCCCTGACTTAGCCAGATTCAGGGGAGAATAGTGTCAATTTGGTAAACCAATCAGCCTAAGAGCACATCTTTGGGGTGTGGGAGGAAACCAGAGCGCCCGGAGGAAACCCACGCAACCACAGGGAGAATGCACAAACTCCCACAGACACAGGCCCAAATCCATGTATCTGCACAGCTAGCAGTGCTAGTCACCGAGCTGTTGCGGCGCCCGTCTACCGGTCCAGGATCAAGCACACACACCGACACGAAGTACTAGGCCACTCCCGGAACCTCCAGGAGCAGCCCACGCACGACCCACTGTGTGCATGCCCCTCGTTTGACAACAAGGTGGACCTCCACCTGCGGAGTGAAAAGACAAAAACGTTAATCCCAAGCCTGCCTTTCCGGTGTCTCCCGAGGTTCTAACCCTTATTCAATAACCCCTACCATAACCCTCCATCCTCGTTTCACTCATGTGCCTATCTAACTGAACCTTAAACGAGTCCAACGTTCCCGCCTCCACCACCCCACTCGGTAGCGCGTTCCATACCCCCACAACTCCCTGCGTAAAGAACCTTTCTCTCATATCCAAATTATACCTCTCCCCCCTCACCCTTAAATCATGTCCTCTTGTATTCGTAACCAATCTAGGGAGCAGTCTCTCACTATTGACCCTGCCTATTCCCTTCAGTATCTTATATACCTCTATCATGTCACCCCTCAATCTCCGTCTTTCCAAAGAGAACAGTCCCAGTTTCTCCAACCTTTCCTCGTAACCCAACCCCTCCATGCCAGGCAACATCCTGGTAAACCTCCTCTGCACCCTTTCCAGAGCCTCCACGTCCTTCCGGTAGTAAGGTGACCAGAACTGGACGCAGTACTCCAAATGCGGTCTAACCAACGTTCTATACAACTGAAGCATTAGACGGCAGCTTTTAAACTCTATACCTCTTCCTATAAAGGCTAGCATTCCATAAGCCTTCCTGACAACATTCTCCACTTGTGTCACAACCTTCATGGATTTGTGAACCTGCACTCCCAGGTCCCTCTGTGTTTCTATACTCCTAATTTGCCTACCTTTAATCACATAGCTCCTCTCTACATTATTCCTTCCAAAATGCATCACCTCGCATTTGTCAGGATTAAATTCCATCTGCCACCTATCTGCCCAATGCACCAACCTATCTATATCCTGTTGTATCACCTGACAATCCACTTCAGTACCCGCCAACCCTGCCATCTTGGTGTCATCAGCAAACTTGCTGATCACACCACCTACGCTCCCTTCCAAGTCATTTATGTAGACTACAAAGAGGAGAGGTCCCAGTACTGAGCCCTGCGGCACACCACTGGTCACTGGCCTCCAGCTGGACAAAGTCCCCTCCACAACTACCCTCTGTCTCCTATTGCCCAGCCAGTTCTCAGTCCACCTAGCTACCTGACCCCGTATCCCACGCGTCTTAACCTTTTCTACCAGGCTTACTTGAGCCTTGGCATGTCACCACACATGAGGCAGCCCAGTGGCACAGTAGTTATCACTGCTGCTTCACAGCACCAGGGACCCAGGTTTGATTCCAGCCTTGGGTGACTGCGTGGAGTTTGCACATTCTACCTGTATCTGGGTGGGTTTCCTCTGGGTGTTCCTGTTTCCTCACACAGTCCAACAGTATGTGGGTTAGGTTGATTGGACATGCTGAATTGTCCCTTAGTGTCCCAAAGATGTATTGGTTAGGGAGGGTTAGCAGGATAAATGCATGGGGTTATAGTAATAGGGCCTGGGTAAGATGCTTCATTGGTGAGTTGTTGCTGACCCGATGGGCCAAGTGGCCTCCTTCTGCATTGTAGGGATTGTATGTTTTTTTTATGATGTTAGTGTCTTGGATGATGGAATTTGCACTAAGTTGGGAAGGGTCAGCCTATCACTGCATGCTTCCAGGTTACATTTAAATTTAAAATAAGCACTTCTGTGTTAAGTGAGACAAAATGTTTCATTAGTTATAAAAATAAATAGAAATGTGAAATAGACTGAGATCAATGCTGTAGCAGCTGATAGTAGCTGATAGCAGCAAGATTAGTTGATATGTATAGTTTCTGTGACAAAAGTGCTTGGCAAGTTTGGACAGTGATTCCCACAGCTGCAAACTATTTTTTGCACCAGCACATTTTTGCTGCCATTTTTCCCTCTAGACCCCTCTAGGCCTCTGTGAGTCAGAGCAGTGGCATCATTTTGGTCCCGCCTCCCAACACATTCGTCCAGGGGATTTTCACAATTACTTGTTTATGACGATAATAAATAAACTGTAGAAGTTTTTTGATGGATATTCTATAATGTAAGGCTACTTGGGAGCTAGTGGTTAGTTTCAGCTGCATCTGTCCCATCTAATGGATCATCTCCAGATTAGTCAGTGCCACTGGCCACTGGCTGCAGGCCTCAGGGGAATGTAGGAAAACAACAACGGCAATCAGGCCTCAGTAAGGACGACTACCTCTAGGATCCCATCTCGCAGGGGCTCAAGGCTGCAATAATCAACACTAGATATGTCTTCTTGATAATTTGTGATGAGTAAAAGTGACATGCCAGGAACCTACCCTGCCTTTACACTTGAAGGCAACACAGAGCACTCCACCCAGTACCCTCAGACACTTCCTCATGCCATACCTGCTAAGTACTTCTTGTATTTTCCACTATTTTATTCCAGATTTCCAGTATCTGTTGTATTTTGTTTCCATGGAATAACGTAGCACAGGTCTGGGCACTTGAGTAGCATCAAACTAGAGTATGAGAATAGGTTTGTTAGAAGCATAAAGAGGCAACAAGTATTCAAGGAAAAGGTGGAATTTAATGATGGTGCAGGAAGAGGGAAAGGCAGCAGATGAAGAATACATAATTGGGCAGGGGGCAAAAATCAGAGACTGATCATGCATTATCTAAGCCAGTAAAAAGTCTGACAACACCAGGTTTTAGTCCAACCTATTTATTTGATAATATACTCACTAGCTTTCGGGGGGGTAACCCCGAAAGCTAGTGAGTATATTATCAAATAAATAGGTTGGACTAAAACCTGGTGTTGTCAGACTTTTTACTGTGTTTACGCCAGTCCAACGCCGGCATACCCACATCTTATCTAAGCCAGTCAGAGATTGATGGTGTACTGCATGAACCAGAGTTCAGGAACACCACTGATCACGAGGATGAGCTGTGTATCAGAAGGAGGTGTATCAGAAGGTGTATCAGAATAAGCACAGGCTTCCAGCAGCAACATGCACAGAGTGGAAAGATGAAGAATTGAAGAAATTGCAGAGAAGCAAGATGACATGCCTACTGCAAATAGAGAAACAAAGGTAAAGTGAGGTGAACCAACCCACATGTTGACTGAATACAACGTCAAACTGGGAAACAAGACCCATATGAATCTGTAAAGTCACTGTCCAGCATTGATAAGTATTTTTTTTTGTTAATTAATAAATATTCCTGAACTTCATCACCAGACAATCTCTTACTGCCTGAATGGTCAACATCTCAAAAGGATAAATTAACATTAAATAAGATTTAAGGAATTAGAGTATAAAGACCCAGGAACTTACAGGCAAGGCCTTTGAGACCGTCACAGTGACCTGTTTTTATGCAGAATGAAGCCACTGCAAGCCTTGTTAATCACAGCCCATCTATTCCTAGCAGGAGAACTTACAGGGTGGCATCCTGAGGAGAGATTGGCATTGTGGTAATGGAAACCATCATCGCTTATTGTAAAAACCCATCTGGTTCACTAATGCCCTTTAGTGAAGAAAATTTGCCATCTTTACCTGGACTGGCCTGGATGCGACTCCAGATTCACAGCAATAAGATTGAAATAGCCTCTGAAAAGGCCACTCAGTTTGAGAACAATTAGGGATTGGAGGCACAGTGGGAAGCACTGGTGCCTCACAGTGTCAGGGGCATGGGTTCGATTCCCAGCTTGAGTCACTGCTAATGTGGAGTTTGCACATTTTCTCCGTGTCTGTGTGGATTTCCCCCGAGTGCTCTGGTTTCGTCTCACCGTCCAAAGGATATGCTGGTTGGGCACATTGGGCATGATAAATTCTCCCTCAGTGTACCCAAACAGGTGCCAGAGTCTGGCGACTAGGGGATTTTCACAGTAACTTCAATGCAGTGTTGATGCAAACCTACTTATGACAATAATAAATAAACTTTAAAACTATAAGCTTAACCTAAATGCTGGCCTTGCCAACAAAGCCACATCTCATGAAAGAAAACAAAAACTAAAATAAAAAGTGAGGTCATGCACTGTTGGTCTGAGACATCTCTCCAACTCTTTATGGGTGACAGCAGGTGATGTAAAACAACAGATTGTAATGGGATGACAGCATTTCCAGGGATTTCACACACAGCCAGACTGATGCTGCAGGCTTGTAGAGAGCAGATGCCTGCTTGGGTGCTATTTATAAATGGCGCCCAATTCTTCAACCCCTTCAGCTGTCAGCAGGTTCAACCATTCCGTGCAATTGGCTGA
Organism: Carcharhinus amblyrhynchos; assembly: GCF_965287045.1. Classification (NCBI taxonomy): domain Eukaryota; kingdom Metazoa; phylum Chordata; class Chondrichthyes; order Carcharhiniformes; family Carcharhinidae; genus Carcharhinus; species Carcharhinus amblyrhynchos. Next base: position 79,553,020 of record NC_137326.1, on the reverse strand, counting down.
TCCCGTTGCTCTGCCTTTCCAATTGGCTGGCTTTCCTATGACTACACGTGGTCTGTCTTTCTCACCCTCTTCCAGAAATGCAGGCGAGATCAGTGCTGCTGCAACAGAATTTTACCCATTACATTAAATATATGAAGAATCTGAACAGGTAATCTTAATGGTCCAGAAGTTTGGATCTCCGGGGGTTTGTACCATGGAGGTACCCCAGAGGATGTGTTGGGAGACCTCCCTCCCCCCCGGAAATCCATATGCACGGACTGGACAAGCATTGACCAGAATGTACAAACGTATGTACCAGAATGTACAAGGGGCTCAGTGCACTACAAAGCCACATTCAGGTGTTTCTTCTTGTTAACAGCTGGCAAAAGGATTGCGGATTAACTGCTCCCAAATCTGCAGATAATCTGCTCCCTGCCTGTCTTCTGCCTTTCCTTCCAGAAGAAATATTGATGGAAATTATTTCTGCTGTGATCCACTCAGGCTTTCACTCCACCCAGTTTAAATCGGCATCAGTTACATTAAATGCTGAACTGGTTGAAATGATGGGTTTTTTTTAACAGATAGTGTTATCCCACCATTTACATTATTTACATTTCTAGCTGTGGGCATGAGGATGATGCCTTTCATGTTCACCCACTCTGCTAGAATTTAAAACACAATGTGAAATATTTCAGTGAATCTGGGTCCCACCCACTTTCCTCCCCCTATCCAGAGTGAATAATTTCTGGATCATTTTCAAAAACATGCTGCCTACGTTGGACTCTCAAGGGAAATGAGATATTATGCAAGAGCATGCAATCTCTCTGTAACCATGGTTTTATCAAAATAGTCTATAAAATTACTTTCTTTTCTGGACAGCATGATTTTTGAGCTTTTTATGTCAAGACGATCACAATTCGCGTCAAGGCTCTAGCAGTCTGCTGAGGATCAGATTAATAATATTGCAGTATGCATTGTATACGCCACAATTCCTACCATTGTTCCATCGCCTGTGGATTTCCAAAGCAGATTGACATTGATTTAAAAGAACATTAGCAGAGGCAGTGTATGAAAGATTAATGTAGGGGGTGGGAGACCTTGATGCTGGAATAATAATGTAGGATGAGATCTCACGATGGAGGATGTGCACGCATTGCATAAGCAGCCATTATGGGATGGAACCTCCTGTTATAGATTTCACCAAGGTGCTTGCTACTTACACTCTGTGGTGCTTTCAGAGTGGATACATTTTCAAACCATTCCTGCTCATGCATCTGCAGCTGAAAAGCTATCCGCTTGCCTCTCTAAGTTTCCCCAGTGAGTGGCTGGAAGACATTGGTTCACATTCCCACTTTGCCCTCAGTCCGATGATCTCAAACTGCAGTTCATGCATTAAAGTCAGCCTTAGAGATCCTGGGCCAGGAAGGGACAGTTAGCCCTGGTTTTAATGGCTCATGCACCTCTGATTTTTCTGCTCTGTCTTACTCCATCTCTGATGCTGTGATATACTCGCTAATGCCCACCATACATACAGAATGAGACAAATATTCCCTCCCAATGATTCAACTCTTTGACTGTGATACCTAAAAATTCTTCACTTTCTTCAACTTGGTGGCTGAAATTTTGTTGGGAATGCAGCACATTGATAGGGTGGGAGTTCACCTACCACCTTATCCCCAGATAGTTTTAATGGAGTCATGGTTATCTGAGGGACAATATGGAGGCCACATGAACATTGGCTGCAGCAAACAAGATAGGCCCTGTGCAGGTGCAAACGTGAAAACAGTTCCGTCAATGTGAATAAGTGCATCCTAACCTTTTATCAATCACATTGCATTGTACTCCAGAGAGTTCAATGCTTGCTGCAATCCTTAATGCCACCTCCATCACCCATTGCTGCACAACATACACAGTCTCTCTTACACCCAGTATTGCTGGATTCATCAGAATCTAAATCCCGATTGTGGAAAGGAAAGGAAACATTTTACTTAAATATATTTCCATTGACATCATTGCCTGCTTTCTGAAATCTTCCATACTTTGGGTGTCTTTGATTTCCTTTTTTTAATTCAGTTATGGGATGTCGGCATCACTGGCTAGGCCAACATTTATTGCCCTTATTACCCTAATTGAGAAGGTGGTGGTGATCTACCTTCTTGAGCCTCTGCAGTCCTTGAGCTGTTGGGGAGGGAGTCCCATGGTGACCACTGCTTGCTCGTGGTGGCGGGAGTAAATGTTTGTGGATGGGATGGCAATCAAGTGGCCTGCATTGTCCTGAATGGTGTCAAGAGTTTTGAGCACTGGTGGAGTTGGACTCATCCCAGCAAGTGAAAAATATTCTATCACACTCCTGACTTGTGCCTTGTAGATAGTGAATGGATTTTGAGGAGTCAGGTGGTGAATTACTCATCACAATATGTATATGACTAGCCCAGTTCAGTTTATGGTCAATGGTAATCCCCAGGATGTTGGCAATGGGGAATGCAGAGATGGTAATGCCATTTGAATGTCAACGGGGAGTTATTAGGATATCTGTTGTTGGAGAACCATAGGATCTCTACAGTGCAGAAAGAGGACATTCAGCCCCTTGAATCTGCACTTACTCTCTGAAAGAGCATTCAATCCAGGCTCTACCCTTGTAATCCTGCCCATCTAACCTGCACACCTTTGGACACTAAGGGGCAATTGAGCATGGCTAATCCAACTAACTTTCACATCTTTGGACTGTGGAAGGAAACCAGAGCATTCAGAAGAAACCCACAGAGGCATGGAAGAACATGCAAACTCCACACAGTCACCTGAGGCCAGGATCAAACCTGGGTCCCTGGCTCTGTGAGGCAGCAGTGCTAACCATTATGCCACTGTGCCACGTGGAGCGAATGTTTCTTGCCATTTGTTGCCCATTCCTGGGATTGTCTAGGTCTTGCTGCATTTGGGCACAGGCTGCTTCAGTATCTGAGGAGTCACAAATGCTGCTGAACGTTGTGCAATCACCAACAAACGTCCCCAACTTGTGATAGAAGGAAATTCATTGCTGAAGCAACTGAAAATGCTGGGGCCTAGGACAAAATGGATGCCTTGCATACTCAGATATCAGAAAATGGTATGAATGCCACCATCTCCCCACTAGCCGTAATCCCCTCCCCCCACCTCCTACTGCCTTGCTCACAGCTGGCCTCTCCATTATGTTTCTATTTGTGGACACTCCAGAAGACCAACACTTCATTCCCAGCTCAACGACACCAAAGATCTTATACATGATACAGAGCCAGCAGAAGAATAATGTAACTGATCACTGCCTGCTTTGCCAGATGGGATAGCCAGATATATGACTGTGATTGGGCAGACTTGATTGGAAAGTTTTGTTAATAAGTATATTAATCAAACTGTTGTTACTCAGATGCCGGGCATTGTTTAGTTAAGCACTTTGAGCGCGTATGCACAGAGGGTAGCTGGGACATTGGATGTGTGAGAGGAGAGCTATGAAATGAAACAAAATCAGTAAACTCTTGCAGTAAAGAACATCTCTATGTCTTGGTTTTAACTTCATGAACCATCTCGGATTCTATTAACATTGTGTCCTCAAGAATACATGTTATGTGATTGCATATGTAGGGCAGGGAGTGCTATGATTAATTGAGTCAACTCCTAGCTGTGATGTGAAGTCTCAATGGGGGCAGGTTTAACATTAGGTGACAGAGTAAAATGGGCACTAGGGAAATGGCCACCAATTATACGCTCTGTTCAATTTTCTCTACCAGCTATTGTTTCAGGCAATTACCGAAACATAAAAAGACTTCCAATGTGAAGTGAAGCTGCTTTGGTCAACTAAAGGGTTAACATTAGAAGTGCTTGATACTGATGTAATTACTAATGTAACTATGTGTAATGTCACGTGACAATAAAGAAAGATCTGCTGAGAAAGTATAACCTTGTGCAGAGTACTGAGATGTATGTAGTTCTATAAATAAACAAGAATAGTTTTTAATCAGATAATAATCTCTGGTGGCATTCTTCAGCTAACAGGCAAAACATAAAACTGGCAAAACATTTAGATCCCAAACCCAAGACAAAACAATTTTCATACACAACATCTACAATGCTCAGATAATGAGGGAGCATATAGAATCATAAAATGTTACAGTACAAAATTAGGTTATGTAGCCCATTGTGGCTGTGATGAATCTGATAGAATTACCCAATTAATCCCACTTCCCTCTTCTTTTCTCAAAGCTCTGTAATTCTTTTATCTTCAAGTTTTTATCCAATTCTCTTTTGAATGTTATGACTGAATCTTCTTTCTGCTTTAGGCAGTCTATTCCAGATCAGAACAAGTCACTTAGAATATAATGTTCAATTCTGGTCACCACACTACCAGAAAGAGATGAAGGCTTTGGAGAGGGTACAGAAAAAATTCACCAGGATGTTGCCTGGTATGGAGGGCATTAGCTATAAGAGAGGTTGGAGAAACTTGGTTTGTTCTCACTGGAACGACAGAGGATGAGGGGCGACCTGACAAAAGTCTACAAGATTATGAGGGGCATGGACAGAGTGGATAGTCAGAAGCTTTTTCCCAGGGTAAGAGAGTCAATTACTAGGGGGCATAGGTTTAAGGTGCGAGACACAAGATTTAAAGGAGATGTACGAGGCAAGTTTTTTACACAGAGGGTGTGGGTCCCTGGAACCCGCTGCTGGGGAAGGTAGTGGAAGCAGGTACGATAATGAGTTTTAAGGGGCCTCTGGACAAATATATCAATAGGATGGGAATAGAGGGACGTGATCCTGGGAAGGGAAGTGGTTTTAGTTCAGTCGGGCAGCATGGTTGGTGCAGGCTTGGAGGGCCGAAGGGCTTGTTCACGTGCTGTAATTTTCCTTGATCTTTGTTCTTTATTAAACTATAAAAATATAACTGATATAAATGTTAACATATTGACACCTTAGACACATTTCTCTTTTCCTTAAAACATCCCGCTTTCAGTCCAAATTCTGACTATCCACTCTGTCCATGCCCCTCATAATCTTATAGAATTTTGTCAAGTCGCCCCTCATCCTCTGTCGTTCCAGTGAGAACAAACCAAGTTTCTCCAACCTCTCTTATAGCTAATGCCCTCCATACCAGGCAACATCCTGGTAATTTTTTTCTGTACCTTCTTCAAAGCCTCCATCTCTATTGATTGATATGTACACAAAATAGGCCCTTGTTAATTAATTTTAAAAGTCCAACTCCTACAAAGTACATTGATTCTGAAACTCAGCCATCACTCAAGCAATGTGCTGGTTTATATTCTATTCAAACTGATGAAAGCACATTAAATGTGTATCCCCAAGATGAGTCAACACTTCAGAGCTAACTGTTTTATTACTTGCAGAGATATTAATCTCTCACTTTTGATGTCAAAGACAGCTTTAGGCCGAAATTCCCCCATTTTGCCTGCTGTGGTTGTAGGGAGTAAGACAGAAGATTTGGTGGATCATTTAAAGGTCCTTTGAGCTCGGGCAGGAATTTCTGGTCTTGGGGCGTGTGCGCTGGAAAATCCCACCCTTATAGTGTCGCAAATGTGTCTTAAGTGTCTAAGTAAAGCGGTAACAGATTTCATTAACTGGAAGATGCAAAATGTTTAAATAAAAGCATAATATTGTTGAATGCTGGAAATTTGAAATAAGAACAGAAAATGCTGGATAAACCCAGCAAATCTGGCAGCATCTGTGAGGAGAAAAGGAGTTAACATTTCGAGTCCATTGCCTCTTGAGACAATAGCTGGAATTTTACCAGCCCACCTACCATGGGAATCGGAGTGGGCAAGAGGCAAAGCATGGGAAGTCGATCTCGGGCAGGATTTTACAGTTTCGGGACGTGCGAGGCCATAAAATCTCACCCATTAACTGTGTTTCTCTCTTCACAGATACTGTCAGGCCTGCTGAGTTTATCCAACATTTTCTGTTTTTATTTTACTTCACGGTGTAAAAATTGTTGTTGTGCCTTGACAGAGTGGAGTGCTTCACATCCCATTATCACAAAGATGTTCGAATGACATTATCAGGACCCTCAAGATGGTTTGTGTTCTCAAAGCTTGCTTAGCAACAAGAGTGGAGTTTGCAGTGGTGATATTATTCCCCTGTGTTTTCCTTTGTTTTGCCAGTGAAGAATGAGAAACAGCAAGCTTCAGCATTCAAACTGTGTAATACTGAAGACAAATCCTTTCACTTTCATCTCCAGGTGACGCACAAGTCTCAATATATGCTACTGCTTTAGAACAATGTTTGGTCAAATCAAATTTTAATTTATCACACAGGGATATTTTCCCTGTTTTAATTAAAATTAGGATGATTCTGAGAGAGAGAACTTTATTTTTTCATTCTCTATGAACACTGAGACAGCTGGGAAATTTAAAATTTGCAATTTTATAAACCTTTTAGCTCAGAGGGAAGTATCAGCTGAAAGATTCATAGTTTCAGGCTTTTTAAATCAAGGTGACAGCAGGAGTGATTTTCTGGAACCTTGTCAACTTTTAATTTCTAATCAGTTAAGGTGCCTCTGGTCCTATAAGGTTTCCTCAATATATTGCTAATTCTTTCTTATTGCATCTCATCCAGTCAAGGTATTACTTCCTGTGCTGAAAAGGCCGCATTGAGAGGGAAAGTTCATGCCTCCTGGCAGCTGTGACTAACAGGGTTTAATTGCCTTGCAGGGTTGAAATCACTGATGGAAGGATAAATGGTTTGCTGCTCGACACCAAACCAGTGGATGTTATTTAGGCCAGTGAAGCTGAGAATTCAAATGACTTACTTGGGAGTCCTTGTTGACCCTTTGACCAATGTTTATGAGTCGAGGTCCTTGCAGAGTAAGGTAGAAAAGCTAACTGGATGCGCCTGAGGCACCTGTTACATAAATTACTTCGGATGACAACGTCAGCCTTCCGGCTGTTCTCTTCCTATTCCCAGAAGGCACTATAAATTCATTTGACTTATTCATTACAGCTCTTACTGTCCGCTTCCCGGACACTGGAGTTGTCTTCAAGGATGTCACTTAGCATCTTTTGAATGCCCAAGAGTGTTATTGCTTCCCATGCCAGATGTGGTATCAGGCTACTCTGTACTGAATGAAACTCCAGCAATTGTGTGTGTGATGTGGAATTAGAGTAGACAGTTACCACAAGTAGTTGTGGTATTACTGTACCACAGTATTTGTTTGATCAATAGAAGGTACAAGCTGTATTTTAGCGTGCAGCTTTAAATACAAAGTGCCAGCATACAGGCAGTGCACTTGAACCTGAAATGGTTGGGATGGCATAGTGAGGCTGGTGGGGGGGCGGGGGGGGGGGGGGGTGGTAGTTGTTTGGTGCTGCACATTTTGGTAGATAGAGCTACCAAAAAAAAGGAAGCAAATTTTTTCAAGCTTTTTACGCACTTTGAGTGGGATTCTCTGACCTCCCACGGGTTTCCTGACAGCGGGAGGCAGTGTGCTGTTTGCTGGTGGCAGGATTCTCTGGTTCCATCACTGTCAATGGGGTTTCCCATTGAAGTTACCCCATACTGCTGGGAAACGCGCGGGCAGGGGTGCTCTTCCAGCACGGTCAGGTAATTCTGCCGGCATGAACACACAGAGAATCCCACCCTTTGCCATTGCACTCTGCAGCCTATAAAGTAATGTGGCCAAAACTTGGGTGGGGCTTGACAGGAATGGTGCTTATTCCTCTGCCAGTGTAAAGATACTCGTTCATCAGCTTCGGGAAAGCACAGCTTGTTTATTTACAAGTTAAAATTATACAGAAGCTTACAGCCCCGTGGCTGCAATCAGCTCCCAAGATGACTCTCAGTACAGAAGCCTGTGCTATTCAGGGTGGTGGCCCACCCTGCTCCCCAATTGGTTCCCTGGGTCATGTGATCCTTACTCTGTAGATTGATCCTTAAAGGGACAGTCACCATACTCAACTACACTCAATGTGAGGAAAAGGAAATAGCCTTCTACTTTTGCTTTGTTACAGAGTTCAGAATTCTTCATTTGGCCAAACATTAGATGTAAGCTGACAGCCCCTCACTCTGCTTTTCTGTCTCTGCAGTTCATCCATTTGAAGTAACTGAATTAATAATATAACTGCAATTTGGAAGAGTTGCATTTAGTCATGGGCTGTGTGGTTTTATCCATCATCAAACATTTCCCCTGAACTTGCCACTAGTCATATCATAGAGTTACAATATACCTTGTAGGCCTAGATTTCTGGGTCTCTCCCACTGAAAAGCTGTCTGAGGATTCTTGAGGCTGCCCAAATGCTTTGTAGCTTGGGTTGCACCTTGAAGTGGTCTTCCAAAATGAGTGGCATGAGGAAGGAAGGGGTGTCCTTGCCTCATATCCACAATGCTCACTAGGTGCCCCAGCACATCAGTGTCCACTAAAGTTGGCACTGTGACTTGATACTGAACCCTTGCAGATTAAAGATTTGAGAAAGATGCAGAGGGGAAGGCCTACAATATCAATCAAGTACTTCTGTTTATTCCTCCCTATCAACAGTCAAAAGTCTCTGATCAACTTGACCAAACTTGTAGTTGCGGACCTAAGAGGTTTTCAACTGTCTCATATGCACTGCCCAGTCCAGGCTTGGTCTTACCCAGGAGCTGACTTAGCCTGAGGTGGGGTACCTGTCCATTTAAATGGCTTGGGTATGGATGCCCAAGCGATATGGAGACTGGACTGAAGGACATTGGTCCCTCACATCATTGAGCAGTAACAGGAAAGTCGATTCCTGTTTCTCCTTCTGACCTGTTACACAATTCTGGCAATGTTATTTTGCTTCTGATCTCCAGCATTGATTTGACATAATAAGAGAAACAAGTTGAGGGAAAAAAACTTACTTCACCTAACCTTCATCAGTATTACTAGGACTGACTATCACACATTCCTATCAGGAGGTGTGGTATAGATTCAGAACAGATTGAGCAGCTCAAAACTGGCATCATGAGGCCCTGTGGGTCTTGTTTTTAACCACAATCAGTAACAACACAGAGTCATAGAGGTTTACAACATGGAAACAGGCTCTTTGGCCCAACTTGTCCATGCCGCCCTTTTTTTAAAACCCCTAAGCTAATCCCAATTGCCTGCATTTGGCCCATATCCCTCTATACCCATCTTATCCATGTAGCTATCTAAATGCTTTTTAAAAGGCAAAATTGTACCCGCCTCGTCTACTACTTCTGGCAGCTTGTTCCAGACACACGTCACCCTTTGTGTGAAAAAATTGCCCCTCTGGACACTTCTGTATCTCTCCCCTCTCACCTTAAACCTATTGCCCTCTAGTTTTAGACTGCCCTACCTTTGAGAAAAGGTATGACTATCTAGCTGATCTGTGCCCCTCGTTGCTTGTAACAACAACTTGTCCCAATATGGGACAATCAAACAAGGAACAGTTGGAAGAATCCTCAACAGGTGTCAGTGCAAAAGACAAGGTTGAATCACTTGCAACCATTTTCAGCCAGAAATGCCAACTGGATGATCCATAGTTCTGCATTAGCAGATACCAGTTTTAAACAATTGGATTCAATACATATGATATAATGAAATAGCTGAAGGCACTGAATATCACAAAGGCTGTAGCCCTTTACAACATCCCAGGAGCAGAGCTGAAGACTTGTGCTCCAGAACTAGCTGTGCCCTACCCAAGCTGTTTCAGTACAGAGACAAAACTGGTATCTATGTAACAATGTGGAAAATTGTCCAGGACTACCCTGTCCACGAAAAGCAAGACAAATCCCACCCCATTAATCACCATGCCATTAATCCTGATCATCAACAAAGTGATGGAAATGGTTTTTGGCAGCGCTATCAAGCAGCACTTAATTATGCCTTGTTCTTTGGTGCTCAGTTTGAGGTCTGCCAGAGGCACTTGGCTCCAATCCTCATTACAACCTTGGTCTAAACATGGGCAAAAATTTTGAACTTCAGAGGGCGAGGTCAAAGTAACTGGCCTTGACAAAATGATAACATTGGATTGACTGAGAGTGACATAAAACAAAACCCTAGGTAAGTTGGAGTCAATGGGGTTTAGTGAAAACCTCTCCACTGGCTTAATCCATGCCTAGCACAAGGGAAATAGTTATTGGAGGTCACTTACCTTAGTCCCAGGACATCAAAGCAGGAGTTTCTTGGGATGGAGTGCTAGGCTTAACCACTTCCCTCCATCATAAAGTTGGAAATGGAAAGACTGCACTGTATTCAGTTCCATTTGCTACTCCCCAAATACTGCAGCAGACCATGCCCACGTGATTTGGACAACATTCAGACTTGGGCTGATAAATGGTAATCAATATTTGTGCCACACAAGTTCCAGGCAATGCCCATCTCCAACAAGAGAGATTCTAATCATCTCCTCTGACATTCAATGACATTAGCATTGTTGAATCCCCTCATCATTATCACCGACCAGAAACTTAACAGGGCCAGCCTTATAAATACTGTGGCTACAAGAGTGGGTATGATGCTGGAAATTCTGTGGTGAGATCTCACTTCCAGACTCCCCATAACCTTAACTATCTACAAGACAGAGGTCAGGAGTGATGGAATACGTTCCATTTGCCTGGATGAATGTGGCTCCGACAACATTCAAGAAGCTCGACACCACCCAGACAAAAGGAATTTGCCACCTTAAACCTTCACTCTCTCTATCGCAGGCACACAGTGACAGCAATGTGCATCAATTTACAGGGTGCATTGCAGCAAGTCGCCAAGCCTCCTTCAACAAAACCTATCGTCCTATGAGCAAATGAAAATAAAATTGAATGGCCACAAAATCAAAGTTATCTTTAGGCCCTAAGAGATAAATAATGCATTTTGTACAAGTGACACTGCAGGCAACTGAGCTCAGGGACACTGGTCACAAAAATCATTTGGGATCCAAAGACCTGGCTGCAGATGAAGTTGTTTGTGCCGATAACAAGGTAAAGATCTCCCAAAAATTGAAGAGAAAGAATAGATTTCCCCTAATTTCTCACACTTCTGCCATAGCCTGTTTACTGTTGACACAGAATATCAAGGGGCACATATGAATGTAATGGCCATCACTAAGGAGAAGGCTCTGGGGAAACTAAAAGGTCTGAAGGTGAGTAAGTTGTTTGGACTGGATGGAATACAGCCTAGGGTTCTAAAAGAGATAGCTGAGGAAATTGTGGAGGCATTGATGTTGATCTTTCAGCAATCATTGGAAGTAGGGAGGGTCCCAGAGGGCTGGAAAGTAGCTAATGTAACACCACTGTTTAAGAAGGAAGGGAGGCAGGAGATGGGAAATTATAGGCTGGTTAACCTGACATGGGTCATTGGCAAAATTTTAGAATCCATTATTAAAGATGAGGTGGTAGAGTACTTGGAAGTGCATGATAAAATAGGACTGAGTCAACATGGTTTTGTCAATGTCTAACAAATCTGTTAGAGTTCTTTGAAAAGATAGCAAGGAAGTTAGACAAAGGAGAATCAATGGATGTGATTTATTTAGATTTCCAAAAGGCCTTTGACAAGGTGCCACATAGGAAACTTAAATAAATTAAGACCCCATGGTGTTAAGGATGGATAGAGGATTGACTGACTGGCAGAAGGCAGACAGAGGGGATAAATGGGTCTTTTTCAGGATGGCAGCCGGTGACTAGTGGTGTGCCTCAGGGGTCAGTGCTGGGACACAACTTTTCACAATATATATTAACGATTTGGAAGAAGGAACTGAAGGCACCGTTGCTAAGTTTGCAGATGATACAAAGATATGTAGAGGAACAGATAGTACAGAGGAAGCGGGTGGGTGGGGGGGAGGGGGAGGTGGTTGCAGAAGCACTTGGACAGGTTAAAAGAGTGGACAAAGAAGTGGCAGATAGAATACATTTGGATAAATGTGAGGTTATGCACTTTGGAAGGAGGAACAGAGGCATAGATTATTTTCTAAATGTGGGAATGCTTAGGAAATCAGAAACACAAAGGGACTTGGGAATCCCTGTTCAATTTCTTTGAGGTTAACATACAGGTTCAGTTGGCAGTTAGGAAGGCAAATGCAATGTTAGCATTCATATTGAGAGGGCCAAAATACAAGAGCAAGGACGCACTTCTTAGGCTGTACAAGGCTCTGGTCAGACCCCATTTTGGGTATTGTGAGCAGTTTTGGGCCCTATATCTAAGGAAGGATGTGCTGGCCTTGGAAAGATTCCAGAGGATGTTCACAAGAATGATCCCTGGAATGAAGAGCTTGTCATATGAGGAACAGTTGAGGACATTGGGTCTGTACTCATTGGAGTTTAGACGGATGGCAGGGAGGATCTTATTGAAAGTTACAGGATACTGTGAAGCCTGGATAGAATGGACGTCGAGAGGATGTTTACACTAGTAGGAAAAAATTTAACCAGAGGGCACAACCTCAAGCTAAAACACAGATGAGGAGGAATTTCTTCAGCCAGAGAGTAGTGAATCTGTGGAACGCTTTGCCATAGAAGGCTGTGGATGCTAGGTCATTGATTGTCTTTAAGACAGAGATGGATATGTTCTTGATTAATAAAGGGATCAGGGCTTCTGGGGAAAAGTCAGGAGAATGGGGATGAGAAAAATATCAGCCATGATTGAATAGTGGATCAGACCCAATGGGCCCAGTGGCCTAATTCTGTTCCTATGTCTTATGGTCGTATGGTCTTAACACATCCTTTGCTTTCCAGGGCTTATGCATTGAATGAGTTCTGGATGTAATGAATAACAATTACAAGTGGGAATTCCTGCTTTTAAAGGTTGGTTACATATTTTTTGTTCTTACCACCCATTATGTGTAACAGGCAACTTGTATTAATGCCAATTCTCCTGCAATAATCCTCACATTCTCTCCTTGTTACTGTTTGTTTTTTGATGGTCTAAATGGGACTTTTGGATCAACTTGAAGGTGTACAGCATTTCCAAACCCTCATCTTTGAAGATACTTGAGTATTTGGCCCCTATGCCTTGTTATTCTTTGAGTTTTCATGTATCCTCCATGATCAGTGAGGAACTTCAAAATTAGATGCGTTTGTGAAGGAGGTGAGGTTGGCAGATATTGTGAAACGCCGTCACAAGTTGCATATGGTGAACGATTCTAGAATCAAGCTGACATCCACTGAAACTATTTAAAACTTAGCGCTGTACCTACTGTTCTTGGGATTTTCAACACTGACTCCTACATAGAATTTACAACACAGAAACAGGCCATGTGGCTTGACTGGCAGACGCTAGTGTTTATGCCCCACATAAGCCTTCTGCACCATACCTTCATCAAACTTTATCAGCATGTCCCTGTTGCTCAATTTAGATTGAATATAAGCAAGCAGTGAAGAGTTTGAATCCATAATTGGTCTGTCACTTGGATCATCAAACAGTCCAAATCAGTGGTAGGCAACCTGCAACCTGCAGCCTGCATGTGGCCTACCAGAGTTCTGAGTGCAGCCCATAAGACATTTTGTTCACCGTTGTGCTCATGCACAGGGTTGCAAGGTTTTGCTGGCTTCTGTCCATGTAGCATTTTTCCTATCTGGAGGACTGAAGTGATACGCACGTAAAGCAAGGGCAAGTAAAGTGAGCTGTGTGCTGTTTGCACACAACATTGACTATAAGAGCCATGTGCTTCCTCTGCATCCAATCATTAAATCAAAACACTGTTATGGTTCAATTGGAACACCCTGCTGTATTTTGTTTTTACCATTTGAAGTTTAACAGTTCCATTAATATATGAATGATTAAGCACTTTCTGTAACTCGTTATGAAATATCTGGCATCTACTAAACATATTTATTCTTATTCATGGGGCCGTGGTGAGTGCATTCACCTGATTTGAAGCTTGCGGTCTACTGAGATGAAGAGGGCCATTCGTGTGGCCCACTCCTTAGCCTAGGTTGCCCGTTACCGGCTAAGATAGAAACATTGACAGTTGTGCTGCAATGTAGCCAAAATGTGACTTGTTTGTTGTTGAGGAAGGTGATGATTTTTTCACTTGTTAACAAGTCTTCAGCAGGTCCAACAACTTTCATAGACTTTGCAATACTGGGCTGAAAAGTGGTTCTGTTAACTCCGTGTATTGTGCATCTGCTCCCATGTTCCCAAGTTTCTTTCAAGATCACAGTATTTGCAAGCCATTCCAGTAGTTTTCCAAGATTTCCTGGACCCCATCACCACAGAGACAACCTCAGTTTTATTTGCTAAATATTAAACTTTTTGCAGAATACTTATTTACTTTTAGTGGCTATATTATCAATTCATTGTGTGACACATGAAAACTTTCAATGTCACTTCTGATCCTGAAGTACCTTTTTGATGACTTTGATCTATAACCCAACAATTATGCTATTCCTGCTATTTAATTCACTTTTGCATAGCTACATGTTCTGTCACAACCTTATGCCATGTGACTCTTATTATTAAGATCTTGGCCCCAATTTATAATCTTCTCCATCATTTATCCAAATTGCCAAAGACAAACCTGGTAATCGATTTTGTTTTAATCTATCTCAAACTGGAGAAAATAAAGGCCGGAATTTTCTGACTGTTTCAGCCTATGGGATTTTCCCATCCCGTGAATGGAGATTTGGCTTGATGCTAAATTCTACGACTTTGTTGCAGCAGGAACGTAGTATGAACGGTTGTAAAATCAAGCCCAAAGTTTTACAGTGTCGCTATACACTCCTGATATAATTTGGCTGCTTAATGAGACTTTGGTGTGGTCTCATATTTGCTTCATTTTCTTAAAACTTTATAAGTTTACCAGCTTATCTGCCATCTGTACTTTTGCAAGGAATCACATATTTTATTCAGCGAATTCACAGAACAGCACAGTGGCTGCATTCCAAGAGTTTAACATTTCAATTTTTCATTTTCTGCTGATACTTTAATATAAAGCAACTTATGGAAAAAATGAGCATCCAATAAAATTAGTATAAGATAGAAAACACTTGCTTTTATCAAATATGTTTGACATAACCTCAGGTCAGTTCAGGTGTTTCACAGCCCCATGGTAATCAAGGTAAATAGAGTGGCAAAGCAAGGTCTTAAAAACAGCACTGTGATCCATAGAAATCACTACGGGAAAAGGCCACTCAGCCCATCGAGTCTGCACCAACAACAATCCCACCCAAAGCCATATCCCCACAACTCCACACATTTATCCTGCTAATGACGAAGGAAGAGCAGTGGACGTGGTTTACGTGGACTTCAGCAAGGCATTTGATAAGGTCCCCCATGCAAGACTTCTTGAGAAGGTGAGAGAGTATGGTACCCAAGGGGCTTTGGCCTTGTGGATGCAGAACTGGCTAGCCTGCAGATGGCAGAGAGTGCTTGTGGATGGGTCTTTTTCTGCATGGAGGTCAGTCACCAGTGGAGTGCCCCAGGGACCCTTGCTGTTCTAGGACCCTTGCTGTTTGTCATTTTCATAAATGACCTGGATGAGGAAGCGGAGGGATGGGTTAGTAAGTTTGCCGACGATACAAAGGTTGGTGGTGTTGTGGATAGTCTGGAGGGATGTCAGAAGTTGCAGCGTGACATAGATAGGATGCAAGACTGGGCGGAGAAGTGGCAGATGGACTTCAACGCAGATAAATGTGTAGTGATCCATTTTGGCAGGACCAATGGGATGCAGGAGTACAATATCAAGGGTAGGAGTCTTAGCAGTGTAGACGAGCAGAAGGATCTTGGGGTCTGGATCCATAGGACTCTTAAGTCAGCCTCGCAGGTGGAGGATGTGGTCAAGAAGGCGTATGGTGTACTGGCCTTCATTAATCAAGGGATTGAGTTTAGGAGTCAGGAGGTAATGCTGCAACTTTATAAGACCCTTGCCAGACCTCACTTGGAGTACTGCGTGCAGTTCTGGTCACCTCACTACAGGAAGGATGTGGAAGCTATTGAGACGGTGCAGAGGAGATTTACAAGGATGTTGCCTGGATTGGGAGGCATGCCTTATGAAGATAGGTTGAGGGAGGTAGGGCTCTTCTCCCTGGAGAGACAAAGGTTGAGAGGTGACCTGATAGAGGTTTATAAAATGTTGAGAGGAATAGATAGGGTGGATTCTCGGAGGCTATTTCCCAGGGCTGAAATGGTCACTACGAGAGGACATAGGTTTAAGGTGCTGGGGAGCAAGTACAGAGGAGATGTTAGGGTTAAGTTTTTCACTCAGAGGGTGGTGAGTGAGTGGAATCGGCTGCCGTCAGTGGTGGTAGAGGCGAACTTGCTGGGGTCTTTTAAAGGACTTCTGAATGAATATATGGGATCTAATGGCATTGGGAGTTACAGATAGTTCTATGGCTTGGTAGGTATAGATGTGATCGGCGCAACTCATGGGCCGAAGGGTCTGTTTGTGCTGTAGTGTTCTATGTTCTATGTAATCCCTCTAACCTACACATCCCAGGACAATAAAGGGCAATTTAGCATGGTCAATCAACCTAACCCGTACATCTTTGGACTGTGGAAGAAACCGGAGCAGTCAAAAGAAACCAATGCAGATACGGAGAGAATGTGCAAACTCCACAAAGACAGTGACGCAAGCTGGGAATTGAACCCAGGTCCCAAGAGCTATGAGGCAACCGTGCTAACCACTGTGCCGCCATGCTGCCCCATAATGCTAAGTCGCCAGAAGATCATAGGCTGCTCTCCCCTTTGAAAGGGAGCTGACTAGTGGTGATAATGAGCAGATTGGCTGTTTTACATTTAATTAAAGATTAAATAGTGGCCAGGATACTAAAGAAACCTCTAATGGCTCTTCTTCTCAGCACCTGGAGCCTGGGTTCAATGTCTCACCTGAAATAAATGATGGGAATTGAATGCCCTCCAGCCCTTACAAACCCAGAGAGAGCAGGGAGGCAGTGGGCCATTTAATTGGTCAGGAAGGAACCCAGAAGTGGACCTTCCACCTTCCCAACTCCCCCCTAAGTTGGGGTGGGGACGTTTGAGAAGGCCTTCCCAAATTGCAAGCCACTGAGAAAACTCCTCAGCCAATTTAGGCCTATTAAGTGGTCAATTAAGGCCCACTGAAGAGCCTCTTCCCTCTGCCAATGGTAAAATACTCAGTGGCAGGGGTCTATGCCACTGTTGGCATTGACCCCTATTTTCTGCCCCGTGCACACATTGGGCAGGTTTGATGAGAAGGCGGAAAATATCACGGCAAGGCAAAAGTCGCATTTTACATTGATGTAAAAACAGGAGAATATTGTCCCCAGTGCCCCATCATAAGGGACACATTTTTCCATCACTCAACATCAGGAGCCACATTGTAATAAATAAGCATTTTACTATCCAAGGTAATACTGGCAGTGCCAAAGTGATGCCAATTTGATGCCTGGACGGTATTAAGATGGAGTCAGAGGATGTACCTGGGTGAAGATTGTTTCCTGGTCTGTTCGCTATGCACTGGGGCAGCCTTTATAATGGTGTCCAGATCATCAATTTGCTGAGTTGATGGCAGGGCAGGTGAATCAGGCCACATGCCAGTGATATGATGTGAAATTCCTGCCCACTTTCTCTTTCTTCAAAGTTCTGCACATGGTGGAAAAAGCTCCCACTGCTGTCAGCAGTTGCAACACAGCTTTTCCTGCCCGTCATCGACCTTTGTTGATATCAGAGAAAATCCCACTCCTTGTATTTGAGGAGGGCCTGTCAGTGACAATGGCTGGCTTTCCAACTGCAAGCTTCCCCTGCCCACCCAAACTCCATACTGACCCCTTTCCCTTCATCACCAGAGTCTCCCTAACCTGCCCCAGCAGGACCACCCCACTTATCTCCCCCTCAGGGCCTTCTTTGCTGCTTCTGGAGCCGACTGCAGTCCCGACAGTGGCCTGGGCTCATGTTGGTACTACTGAGACTGAAGAACTGCTGTCCCCCTAATTGGTCAGCAACTCTTAGAGGCAAGGATCTTCACCTCCAAAGGAGCTGGCAGGTAAGTGTCTGCTTGACATTAATGCCTTTGGAGCTTTGAGAAATGGAAGTGGCAGTATTGCCACCATCTTTCTAGCTGGTGGACATCATCACGGCTATTAAATTCAGCCTGGTATCTATGACAGTGCAGTACTCCCTTAGTAATGCAATGAGAGCTGAAGGAATGGGACTGGAACCAACAAACTCAGAGTGGAGAGTTCTACTACAGAGCCAGGGATGAAATCTGTAAACCACTGAAAATCACTTTGAGCTGTCGGCGACCTGCCCAGCTGGCAACAAAATTCAGGACAAGATTTTCCAGCCAGCCTTTCTCTCCCACAGCAAGTATTCCATTGGTGAGGGCATTCATTTGTTGCCAGCAGGATCTTCCAGTCTGTGGCATTTTGCATGGCACACCCATCCTGCCACCGAGGGATTCCCACCGTGGTGTCTTGGCCTTTGGCGGGGCCAGAAAATCCCCTCAGCGGAAAGGGCTGGAAAACCTTGCCCTCAGTTGTTCTTCCTCATCACCTTCTCATACATTCTGCTGGATGATGAGCGAGTGACCTCCAGTTCTGCCACCTTGCAGCATTCATTATTCAGGTCAGTCAATAACAAGAGTGAAGCAGAAAGAATAAAAATGTGCTGCGTGCTGTTCAGCTCACCACCTGCAGCATCCACTATGTAGAAACACCAAGAGATCAGAGAGAACAGTCAATAAACTTCCAGCATCAATGACAGATGTAAAGTTACACCAATTTTGACAGATATCACAAAAGGTTTTTTGCCCTTTGCTGGTATCACCTACTGGTGAACCTCATTAGCAACTGAATCACAGGAAGCACAGAACTGTATAGTGAAGCTTAGAATATTGCAGCTGTACAATATGAGGATACGCAAAATTCAACCCTTTCTTTTCCCTTTAAACGTGTTACTACGACACATAATTCATAATCATTATTGAAAACATCGAATAAGCTAGAAGCTGAAGAAAACAAGTACAGCGGTTGGGAAACAAAAATAGCCTCGCTGTCATAACATTCTAATCATCAATAATACAAACTTCAAAACGAAGAAATGTATAATTTCGTATAAAAATATATATATATATTACATTGGTGAAAAATTGCTGCTGCTCAGTGAGACTACTGAATCTATTGAAACTTTCTTTTCCCAGTTATTTGCACTTTGTTTTATTTCTAGCATTAGGCAATGCAGAATTGCTTTCATGCACCAGTCAGGAGGGATACAGAATCCACTGTGCTCTGACCCTGACCTCCTCAGATTCAATTGGCAAAAATCAGCTGCATTCCCAACTACCTCTCCCTTGAAACAACAGGCTATGCCAGCAAGCAAATATAGATGGGCATTCCCCATGTGGGCAGGTATGCCACAAGGTCAGAAGTTATGGGGTGAGCCAATTGTTTCTCTCATCATTCACTCATTGTAGCATTCAGTTGTTTTAGTCACCAAGACTCCATTGGGAAGATTTTTCCAAATGTCGATCATTCTCTGAGGATTATTTTGACTTTGGATGATAGTGTTAAACCTGTAATATTACTACGGTCACCCATAAAATACTTCTCCTGATTTTTGCTCCCATTAAAGTCAAGGTTCTCCAAGTCAATATTATATCTGTTAAACTGTCATCCAAAGTCAAAGTTGCAACCTTTGTACAAAGAACTGTTTCATGGCATCAGTGCTAAAATTACATTTATATAGCTTGAGTGTGTATCCCCTTGTCCTATTCCCACAATTTAAAGTAATATTCTTGGGTTTTTTTCTATACCTTTAATAACACCTTAGGTTTCCTCCCACAGTCCAAATATGTGTGGGTTAGGTTGATTGGTCATGCTAAGAAATTGCCCCATAGTGTCTAGGGATGCGTAGGTTAGAGGGATTTGTGGGTATAATATGTAGGGATGTGGCAGTAGGGCCTGGGTAGAATTGTGTTCCGTGCAGACTCGATGGGCCAAAGGGCCTCTTTCTGCAATGTAGGGTTCTATGATTTCTATTTTTTTTCTATGAATACCACTGTAAAATTAACTCTCAGGCACCTCCTTGCGAAACTGAAAAGGTTACATTTCTCTGGTCTTTGCACATAAATCGGACAAATAGACTTATGGAGGATTTTTAAAAACTTTCTTTATTCTTTCATGGATGTGAGCACTGCAGGTGAAGATAGCATTTATTTTCCAACTTCAATTGCCCTTGAACTGAACAGGGGGGTAGTTAAGAGTCAACTGCTTTGCTGTGGATCTGGAGTCACTTAACTTTGTTCACGTAGCTCTGGCACTATGCAGACACATATGGATTCATAGGTCAGGCCGCAGTCACTGTGTGACTGTACAGCATTCTTCCTTGATATCATGGGAGAACGTCATTCAGGAGATTTTGCTTAATTATCTCATTTTAACCATTCACTTTCACAGCACCAAATAATATGAAGTCATTGATGCCAAAGATGAAGATTAAGTAAGGATGAATTGTTTCCAAAAATGTACGTTGCTAATAGACCCATTTCAGGTATCCACATGAGGTAAATAATTTTTTAAAATAAAAAAACTTGCATTTCTACAATGTTTTTCACACCTTTGGGACATTGCAGCCGATGAAATATTGTGGAGGTGCAGTTACTCATTGTGATGGGGGCTCACACTCCCGGCACTCAGGTTACATTGTGATGCATGTATAATATAGAAAGTATGACAGCCAATTTGAGCTTCACATGTTAGGACCAACTGAGTTGTCAACCAAAAATATTCAGTACTAAACAGCATAGCGTACAAAAAGAATATCCTTTTGACTCAGCGCTTAAATCAAACCCAAATCCCTGGAAGTAAAATTCTGTCAAAGGCCCTGATTCAAGTGGATCATTTTGCACAGCTCCCGCTAGACTAGAGTCCTCAGCTTAAGGAGAAAGAAAAAAAGAAATTATTCAATTTGGAGAATGCCTTTCATAATCTCAGGGCGTTGCAAAACACTTCACATCCAATGAAGCACTGTTGAAGTGCAGTAATGTAGGGAATTCAGCAACAATGTGGTAATGATTCAATTTTTAAAAAATAATATTGATTGAATGACAGGCTGCAACTCCCTACCCTTTATCAAAATGATGTCATGGGACCTTGATGCACCTAAGTATAGACAGGATGGTTGTTTAATGTCTCATCTGTGACAGTGCAGCACTCCCCCAGTGCTGCACTGAAGCGTCAGTCTGGTATTTTATGCTGAAATGCCAATAGTAGGACTTCAATTGATAACTATCTGACTCAGAGGCAGCATTACTACCGCTAATCAATGTCTGACATCTCTAAAATTCCAGCATTCAACAGTTGTGGCTTCTCTGAAGGACTATCATGGAAGTGGGTGGCACGGTGAACAGCACTGATGTCTCACAGTGCCAGGGAACTATCTTTGGTGACTGTCTGTGTGGGGTTTGCACATTGTCCCATGTTTGCATGGGTGTCCCCCAGGTGTTCTGGTTTCCTCCCACAGTCGAAAGTTGACAGGTTGGGTGGATTGGCTAGGCTAAATTGCCCTTAGAGTCCAACAATATGTAAAAGTTAGGTGGATTAGGGGAAAGGGCGGAGGGAAAGTGCCTGAATGAGATGTCGTTTCAGATTCGGTGCAAACTCAATGGGCCAAATGAGCTCTTTCTGCACTATGGAGATTCTAAGATTCTTAGGGCCCAATTTTATCAAGTTGCACCCATTTTCAGGAGCGAAAACTTGGTAAAGTCAGGCATGAAGCGAGTAGTGTGATTCACGTCCACCTCTGCGCTGTTCCCCCTTTACCAAGGCCCAAAAATGGCCACGATTGGGGTCACATGTGAAACAGGTGCAAAGGCCATTTAAATGCATTTGCATGCATTCAAATTGACCTAGCGGCTGCATGCCCAACATTACCAGCACTTCCCTCTTTGCCAACGCGTTTGTCCATTCAGAATGGGTGCAAAACAGACATGCTCCGCAAAAATGCAATTCGGGCGCTCCAGTTAGTGAGGAGGTAAATGCCAAGTGTCCAATGGCTCCCTGCTTGAGATCAGTGTCGGGGGGGGGTCTGCTGTCACTCTGCCTGAGATCAGTGGGGACGAAGAGGGTCTGCTGTCACTCTGCCTGAGATCAGTGGCGGGGGAAGGGGTTCTGCTGTCACTCTACCTGAGATCAGTGGGGGGGGGGGAAGGACGGAGCATCCTGCGATCGGTCTGAGTGGCAGAGGGATGGGGGGATAAGGGGGTCAATAATGTTGTGCGTGGTGAGACAATGTCTGTGGGGGACAGGGGGAGGCATTATCCAGCCCGGGAAGGATGTGGCAGGGGAATAACATTCTATCATTATTTTTCCTGCACATGTGCAATTGGAGGCACCGATTGGAGTTTCTGGGTTTTGGGCATATTAAGCCCCGCTCATAGTTTTGTGCAGCGCAATTAGGAATCACTGATATTTTTGCAGGCAGAGTGTGTATGGGGGCGCCTGAGGATAGGTCTAAAAGTTGGATCTGAAACACTCCCAGTTTCAAGTCTGCCCAGCACTTCAAATCAAATTGGTAAAATCGGGCCCTTAGTGTCGTAAGGAGAGAAGGAAAAGGTCCTGATGTGGAGGATTTCTTGAGCGCTGATTGAGGAATATAAAGAAGAAACTCTGCAACATATTGGATTAATATCAAGCATTCGGTGGAGAACTGTTGATTGCCACTGGAGAAGAGTCAGGGTATTTTCAGTTGTGGGTTCTATCCAGTCATATTAATAATTGTAAACAAGAATCAATGAGGTTTGGCTTCAGATTTCCAGCTAAAAATGAACTTTTACTTTCAGATGTGCACAGTCCTCTCTATATTACTGGTTTTAGCTCTTTTTCCTTCAGTTTTTCAGTATTCGTAATCTTTTCTTTTGCCAAGAATGAGTGGTTTGCAACACAGGGTTTATGATTAATAAATTTCATCTAGCTGTGCAAATTACACCTGAGGCTTGCTTTACGTGGCTTCCAATGAGCACATTTTCATTTTATTTTAATGAATGTGTGCTGATTGTTGAACTGCAATTTAATCCAGTCTAAGAAATATCAGGTGGTTCGATGTAAACATTTTGTAGCCAAGAGAGTTGACCATCTGCTGGAATATGTGGTCTCCATTTGTGAAGTTACCATCACTTTCGCAGATATTAGTGAAACCATGTTTACTGACAATAATGAAAGAAAATATTAATGGTCAGTGCCTCTCTTTTGTAAAGGATGAAGGAATATTTGTAATGTTTGCAAATTTTTTTTTAAGATACAAAATCTAATTGAAGGATTAAAGCTCAAAGTGCGGTGTATCATGAAAGTTGAAAAGGCTAGATGATTAAGAAACTCAGAAAATGCTATTTAGGTGATACAAAGTCTTGGTTTTTAGCCTGATAGGCTGTGGGAAGAAGATAGCTTAAGGAGTTTAGGTATCCTACAGTTTTGCAATTATGGCCATGAATCAGAGGAGGAGGCTCACACAGTGAGTCTCAATTTTAACACAATGGGGATCCAGGAGACAGAATCCTAGGCCACACAGATGCAGTTTAGTCCAACAAAAGAGAGTTCAGAAGAGAGCTAACCGTGAAAATATCAATACAGAGGACAGATACAAGATTAAATGTGATAGGAAGACAGAGAGAGAGAATTTGTGATAGAGCGGAACAAATAATGTGAAACAGAGATAATGATAGACAGAAACTGACAGGGGTGGAGAGAGAGAGAGAGAGTTATAAAAGCAGATTGAAATAGAGAGATACAGGATAAATTTTGACAGAGAGATAGATACAAGCTCAGTTGTTATGGAGAGATTGAGAGATACACAGAGTAAATTGCTATGGTGCTACAAACCCTACAACAGACCAACCCCATTGCACCTAAAAAAGATTATTTACAGTCCCAGACAAGATGCATTCAAATTAAGTTATGATCTGGTTAGAGATCATTCTGTTTAGAGATCATTTTTTTTTAAGCCAATGAAATTTGAAATTCCAGTTACTTACTAAGAGAATAAAACCTTAAGAGTCCGTGGTTTTAAACAAGCAGAACTTTCACCATGCATGAGTCAGCAAACATTTAACACTATCTATCTTGTATGCTAACATCTAGAATTAGCATGAGGTAAATATGCATTAACGGTGGTTGAATATACCACAAACTAATATTAAATGACAGATTCAACCTAGGCAGGTCTTTCAAATGTCCTTACCAATCCACCCAGGCATCAGTGAGTCACAAAAATTCTCCAAAACACCATCTCTTCCCTGAGGAATTCCACCTCCTCTCTTTTGGATATTTAGCTTGTGTTTCCCTCAAGAGTTGCTTCGCTCAAACTGCCCCAGTGACTGCTCATGTCCCAGTTGCTCAATTGCATCTCCCAAGACTGCATCCAACTGGATTAATTAGGCTGCATCCCAAGGATCTAGTCATTGGCATGATTGCAGGTCACCAGCTGCTCTGAGCAGAACCCCACTGCTCACAGGCTTTCCTTTGCCTGAACTGTTAGTTTCATGGAGCCCACAACTGTTTCATCTTCACTAGGCTGATAACTTCCCAGGGCTTCTCTTAAGCCCAATTTCCCCAGCAGCATGAGGCCAACAACCTTCTGCTGTGTTCTCCAGCTCCCAATTGATCTGAGCAACCACACTGCTGCCCCCTCGAATTGATTTGTATGACCTGTTACTGTCTCCCAACAGGGTTTTGGCCCTGCCCGGAGGCAGGATTGGATGTACCAATCCTTGGTACATTCGGTACCTTAAATATTACAATCTCTAGTCAACTAAAGGTTAACCATACAGGTGCTAACTTGCAAAAGCACACAAAAGTCAAAAAATATACGTTCCATTACAATTGAAAGAAGAAAGAGAGATTTAGAAATCAGGATAGCTTATTCTGGAAGGATTGAAAGATGTGAGGCATGCTGTGATTGAGAAAAAAAAACCGAGAGAGAAAGAAAGCTAAATTGATAAACAGAGTAATTAGATAAACTGTGATGAAGACAGAGAGTGGCATTATTGTGCTTATAATATTTGGTTTTTAACAGTTAAAAAAACCTTAATCAGTTAATAGAGAGGAATAGCCAATAAAAGGTCAAAGGAATATATTACTCCTCCAATATAAATATTGTTGTATACCATATAATTCATTATCAAAAGACAGATAAGTAGCAATTGAAGAAGTTGGACTCGAGGGAATCAAAAACATGCAAGCACAAGCAAAAGCACTGTCTATAAAGGCCAGAAAATTACTAAATTAGCTCCAGCATGCACTAACAACTGATTTTAACAGCCACAATGAATGCATTATCCACCAGCCAAAAAACTGGGGGAATCCCATTATGGCCATTTTTGGAAGCCCTGATGTGATTGCATGGTCGTCAGGCAGCTAACTGTCTGCCAATGTGGCTTTGTTGCTTTGAGAGCTAAGATCCCAATCAGGGGCCTGCAGCTCTTCAGGTCCAACAGTGCGCCCAGGAGCAGTGGCCACTGCTGATATTGCAGCAGGCAGGCAGAAGGAGGAGGCCATTGACTTAAGGTAACTTTGAGGTGGCTTGCTGAAGCTAGTCAGGCAGGCTCTGGTGAGTGAAGGAGGAGTTGCTGCAGGAGGCAGTGTGTTTTTTTCAGCAAGAGTGCCCTGGGCTTGGGCAGGCCTTTTATGGGCTATAGGATGCCAATTATGAGAGCTGTGCCCCGAGACTGCAGGGAAACCAACAGTTTTCACTGAGCAATCTCCCCACATGGCCCCAATTAATACCAGCAGTGGTGGGAAGAGCTCCTTAAATGGACTTTGAGGCCAGGATTTTACTGGCACATCCACCCTGATTCCCAAGGTGGGCAAGGCTCAGAAAATGGCATTCTCTATTGGTCTTGGGCAGAATTGTATGAACCTCAGGTGGACATGCCAGTAGAATTCCACCATAAATGATTGCTAAGGGCTTCTTTTGGTCACCGGGTACAAAGGCCAATGTTACGTTGACCATGAAAGACATGGGGGACCATCAATAGATCTCCCTATGGGCCTCATGGAGCATGAATTGAGCTAGCTAGGCTTGCCCACTAGGAATTAAGCAGTGCATCTGACTTTTGTGAATAAAGGCTATGGTGATGGAAGTCTGGCCTTGGCGAGGTTACTGCAGCTAGCTTTAACCTTCTCCTTCTCCTTCCCTGAATTAGTTACTGGGAATCAGAAAAATGAGGGGCACTTCACCACACCCTCACTCCCTACCACCTCCCCTTCGATTCCCTGGCTTGCCACTACTTCTCCTGTCCCCTCACCATGACGGATGGTGAAATTTAAAGTCAATAAATATCTGGAATTGTAAGTCTAATGGTGATTACGAAACCATTATCGATTGTTATAAAAACCCAACTCTCTCCCTGATGCCCTTTAGGGAAAGGAATCTGCTGTCCTTTAGGGAAAGGAATCTGCTGTCCTTTCCTTGTCTGGCTTACACGTGCCTCCAAATCCAAACAGTGTATTTGACTCTTAGATGGCCTAGCAAGCCACTCAGTTCAAGGGCAGTTAGAGATTGGCAATAAATGCTGGCCCACATCCCGTGAATGAATCTAAAACAAATCTCAACATGTGAAGACTCAGGCTCAGCTAGGAAGACATGACTCAAGTGTGCCATCAGATCCACAATCGACAGCCTTCCCAAAGATAATGGGGGAATGGTGTGGCTCTATCAACAGTCAGGGAATTACCAAAAAAGGCATTCATGCTGGTGGGATCTTCTCATCCTGCTGCAGTGAATGGAGATTTGGCTGGGCACAAGGTTCTCTGACCTCATTGCAGTGGGAGCTTGGCATGAACAACCGGTAATATTGCGCCCTATATTTCTGAAAATATTGAGTATCCAAATCTTGGAAGAACCTCTGTTTCATTGCCCCATTTAACTACTTTTCCAAAGGAGCTAAAAGCTGTGAAAATCTTCCTCACCCTCAATCATATTGTCAAAATCCAAGCCAGACATTTTCTCAGCTCTTTTGCTAATTGTTCAGTTTTGGCTTGCTTCCCACAGAATTGGTCATGGGCCTTCTTCAGCAACTTTGCTCAACCAAGAACAAAATCCCACTGCCATGTTAGTTTCCGGAACTGGCTTTCATGGGAGACAGTCTTTTCAAACTTCCAGGTTAAGGTAGAAAGAGATTAAGGAGGCAGCCATGGTATAAGAATCGCAAAACACTTTTTGCAAGAACTGAACAGGTAACAAAGCTGGTTTAAAATGCACAATTCAAATTCAAAGCACATTGGATTCTCATTTATCATAATTGTGACAGCTCAACTGCAGTTTGAGAACTTCACACACCTCACTATCCAAACCATCTGGTCAAAACCGTTTTTGATTAAGATTTTTTGCCACCAATGAAATACCTTGTATTAACCATTTCACCAAAAATTGAATAGAACTGCCTTCTGAAATTACTTTTGCATTGTGAAGATATGTATGACATTCACAATGACAAAACCTTTGACCCGTTAATATTCTTTTGTCCCTTTCACACCCCAGAGGTTGACTGCAGAGCTGTCCTCTTTAAAGTACATTCTCAAATAGTACATGCAATGACTTGCTGATGTGTTAATGCCCAACTAAAAGACAGAAAGAGTTGACCCACTTCCTAACGTATGATACATACATTTTTCTTTTTTCCAATGTTTCTGGCAAAGGCATGAAATATTCATAACTTTTAAAATATGAACTTTACTCAATGAAGAATCTTTTGAAGCTGACTTCTCTTTTAAAATGGACAATTTGTGCATCAAAAGATGGTGGCTGTCAGTCATTTGACCTGATCTGTGAATTCAAAATCTGTCATGCTCTGTTTCTCAAGGGCAAAGGGATATATTCCAACCTATAACGTATCACCCACCCTAAGACCATCCAAAGAACATTTCTGAATTGAATGATTCTTTCTGAAACAAAGATGATGATTGCCTCAACCAATGTAACATATAAGGTCTCCTTTTTGGGTCCACCCAGGCAGCAAACCAACTTCCTGGTAACAAGACCACAAGCAACAAACTTTGTAACCTGCAGAAAATCCATCTCTTCAAGGGAACAGGGGAAACCATTTCAGCACATGACTCCAGCTGTGGAACTTACTCAACTGCATTTAGGAACATAGAAACAGAAGTGGGCCATTTTGCCCATTGAGCCTAATGCACTATTCTGTTGGATAATGGTTGATCATTTGCCTCAATGCCATTTTCTCATGCTATCCCCATATCCCTTTATGTCATTAATATCCATAAATCTATCAATTTCTATCTGCAACAAGCTCAATGATTTATCTTTCACGGCCCTTCGGGGAAGAGAATTTCAAAGATTTACCACCCTCTGAGTGAAGAATATCATTTGCCTTCCTAATTGCTTGCAGCATTTTCATGGTAACTTTCAATGATTCATGAACAAGGACACCCAGGTCCCATCGGACATCGATACTTCCCACCCGCTCACCACTTACAAAACAATCTGCCTTTCTGTTTTTCCGAGCAGAGAGATTAACTTTACACTTCATCATGTTATATTCCATCTACTTTGTTCTTGCCCATTCACTTAGATTGTCCGAGTCCCCTTGAAGTCTTCTCATCACCTATATTCCCAGATAGTTTTCTGTCGTCAGCATATTTGAAAATATTATATTTGGTCCTGAATCCAATTTTTTGATACAGATTGAGAACAGCTGCGGCCCCAGCACTGATATTTTTGGTACCCGACTAGTAACAGCTTGCCAACCTGAGAATGACATGTTTTTTCCCACTCGCTGTTTTCTGTCTGTTAGCCATTTCTCAATCCATGCCAGTATATTACCCCAAAGCTATGTGATCTGATTTTATTTACTAACCGCCTGTGTGGGACCTTACCAAAAGCCTTCTGATAATTTAAATACACTCCATTTCGCTGATTATCATGTATCTACGCCACAAATAACATCCTCAAAAACTCCAATAAGTTTTGCAAACATTGGCCGCGATTCTCCCATCACGACCCACTACTTTGCTGGCAGGTCGCGGTGGAAGGTACACGTCACCGGCCTTGTACCGGTATTTGCCCATGCACCAGGAACGCATGTGTATTTCCCAGAGCCAACGAACAGTCGCTGGTCAGACCACACTGGAAACCAGTGGGAAGGCAGGTAAGTCATTTGAATCTGTTTTAAATGTATTTTAAATATATTTAGCAGTTCAAAATCAGGAACTTCCAAGACCCAATTGAATCTCCGAAGGAGCAGAAAGTGGAATCGTTGTGGGTAGAGATTAGGAACAGCAAAGGGAGGAAGACGCTGGTGGGTGTCGTCTATAGGCCCCCCTGTAATGATCTGGAGGTGGGGCGGGCTGTTAACGCGCAAATAAGTGCGGCGTGCAGGAATGGGACGGCCGTAATTATGGGGGATTTCAATCTGCATATTGATTGGTCGACCCATGTTGGACACGGTGGAGGAGTTCTTGGAATGCTGCCGGGATAGTTTCCTCGAACAGTGTGTGTTGGAGCCGACGAGGGAGCGAGCTATCTTGGATCTGGTGTTATGTAATGAGGCGGGTAGAATCAGGGACCTTGCGGTGAAGGATCCTCTTGGGGAGAGTGATCATTGTATGGTGGAGTTTCTGGTGCAGATGGAGGAGGACAAAGTGAGTTCCTGGACACGTGTCCTTTGTTTGAACAGAGGGGAGTACGGTAGGATGAGAGAGGAATTGGCGAATGTGGACTGGGGGAGCGCGTTGGAAGGTAGGTCTGTTGAGGAGCAGTGGAGGATTTTTAAGGAGATCTTTCTTGGTGCTCAGCAGAAATTTATTCCGATGGTCAAAAAGGACCGTAGGAGGAGAGGTAATAAGCCGTGGATAACGAAGGAGGTGAAGCAAAGTGTTAAATTAAAAGCGGAGGCGTTGAGAGTAGCTAAGAGTAGTGGGCGAGAAGAGGATTGGGAGAGGTTTAAATGTCAACAAAGATTGACAAAGAAATTGATAAAGAAGGGTAGGAGAAACTATGAAGCTGGGCTAGCGCTTAATATAAAAAAGGATAGCAAGAGTTTTTATAAGTATATAAAAAGGAAGAGGCTGGCTAGGGTGAACGTTGGACCCTTAGAGGATGAGAAGGGGGACTTAGTGGTAGGGGATGGGGAAATGGCTGAGGTCTTGAATAACTTTTTTGTTTCGGTTTTCACGGAGGAGGACGTGAATAATTTGCCGGATGTTAGCGATGGAAAGGTGGTAGGACTGGAGGGTCTCGATGACATTATTGTTACTAGAGAGGTGATGCTCGACAGACTGGAGGGGCTGATTGTGGACAAGTCCCCAGGACCGGATGGAATGCATCCGAGGGTTCTGAAAGAAATGGCGGAGGTGATAGTGGATGCCTTGATGGTTATTTTCCAGACGTCGCTGGATTCTGGGGAAGTGCCGGAAGATTGGAAAACGGCTAATGTTACGCCGTTGTTTAAGAAGGGTGCCAGGCAAAAGGCGGGGAATTATAGGCCGGTTAGTTTAACGTCTGTTGTAGGTAAAATGTTAGAATCCGTCATCAAGGAGGAAATAGTGAGGCATCTTGAGGGGAATTGCTTGATAGAGCAGACGCAGCACGGTTTCGTTAAGGGGAAGTCGTGTCTGACAAATTTACTGGAGTTCTATGAGGATGTGTCTAGGGCGGTGGATAGAGGAGAGCAGGTGGATGTGGTCTTTCTTGATTTTCAGAAGGCGTTTGACAAGGTACCTCACAAGAGGTTATTGCAGAAGGTCAGGGGACATGGAGTTGGGGGTAGGGTGTTAGCGTGGATAGAGGACTGGTTGTCAAATAGGAGGCAGAGAGTGGGGGTTAATGGGTGCTATTCGGATTGGCGGTTGGTGACTAGTGGAGTGCCCCAGGGGTCGGTGCTGGGGCCTCAGCTATTTACCATTTATATAGATGATCTGGAGGAGGGAACCAAGTGTATGGTGTCGAAATTTGCTGATGACACCAAGATTGGTGGAATGGCAAATTGCACGGAGGGTGTGGAGAGTCTGCAGAAGGATCTAGATAGGCTGGGCGAATGGGCCAGGAAATGGCAAATGGAATTTAATGTTGGCAAGTGCAAGGTGGTCCACTTTGGTAGGAATAATGGTAGGAAGGATTATTACTTACGTTGAGAAAAACTGCAGCAGGCGACAGTGCAGAGGGACCTCGGGGTCCTTGTGCATGAGTCGCAAAAACCCAGCTTGCAGGTACAGCAGGTGGTCAGGAAGGCAAATGGGATGCTGGCCTTCATCGCGAGGGGGATTGAATATAAAAGTAGGGAGGTCTTGCTGCAGCTGTATAGGGCACTGGTGAGGCCGCAGCTGGAGTACTGTGTGCAGTTTTGGGCGCCGTACTTACGCAAGGATATTTTGGCCTTGGAGGGAGTGCAGAGGGGGTTTACTAGGCTGATGCCGGAGTTGAGGGGGTTGAGTTATGAGGAGAGGCTGAATAAACTAGGCTTGTACTCGTTAGAGTTTAGAAGAATGAGGGGAGATCTCATTGAGACATATAAGATGATGAATGGGATGGATAGGATAGAGGTGGAGAGGCTCTTCCCGCTCAGAAAGGACAGTAGGACTAGGGGGCACAGCCTCAAGATAAAGGGGGGGCGGTTTAGAACGGAGTTGAGGAAGAACTTCTTCACTCAAAGGGTGGTGAATCTCTGGAATTCTCTGCCCGTTGAAGTGGTGGAGGCTGCCTCGCTAAATATTTTTAAGACGCGGGTTGATGGGTTTTTGATAAGAGAGGGGATTAAGGGTTATGGGGAGAGGGCGGGAAAGTGGAACTGAGCCACGACAGATCAGCCATGATCTTATTGAATGGCGGGGCAGGCTCGAAGGGCCAGATAGCCTACTCCTGCTCCTATTTCTTATGTTCTTATGTTCTTATGTTCTCTCAGCCCACCAGGAGTACTTCATTCTGGCAGGGTATACACTAGCCCCCCGCTTTCGGGGAACGAGCAAGAGACCCCACTGGAATGAAGGGGGGGTGGCAATCTGGAACCCCCAGGAGGTCTGGCAGTGAGGGGATGGTACCCCTGGGCATGGGCACTCTAGCGGTGCCAGCCTGTGTCCCCTGGCACTGCCCAAGGAGCAAAGTACCCACGCCCAGGGGGCATCTTGGCACTGCCGATCAGGCAGTGCCAAAGGGGTGAGGCTTATTATGGGTGGGGCATATGAGGAGATCAGTGGGGATGGGGGTCTCGCTCTATAGACAGGATTGGTCTGGGACGGAGGGAGGGCAGCGATTGGTGCAGGTTGGGTAGGGAGTAGTCTGCCGGGGGGCCGGGCGGCCTGCCTCCCGTGGGAGTCTGACCCCGGAGTGGGGTCAGCAGGGTGGGTTTGCCAAGGTGAGGAGGTGGGGGATGGCTACTGCTGGGAGGAGTAGGCTATGCATCGGGGTGCTCCGGGTCAGGTTGGGGGTCAGGGCTGGGCCAGGAATTGTTGTGGAGGCCATGATTGGGCCATGGAGGGGGTGCTGGGAGGGCAGCATTGCGGTGGTCCCAGGCTGGCCAGCGATTGAGCTGGCCAGCAAACGGGGAATCTGACAGATCAGGATCCCTGCACATGCACAGAGTTCCAGAACTGTGACTCTGGTGCGTATAGGTCCCTCCCATCCCCCCCGCCCCGGGTTTTTAATGGTATTCATGACTGGAACCTCTGCAGTGTACAGAATGCGAAGGTTTGAGTGAGAAGCTGAACTGACAAAATAATCAGGATTTAGAACAGTTTTCCTGCCAATTTAGCACATTTGGGAGAATCATGGCCACGATTTTCCTTCCATAAATATGCTGATTCTACCAAACAAAATGGTTATTGGCATTAAGATATCTTTCACATCAGCTTTGTTTTCTAGAAAACACATGTTTTCCAGAAAAGGACAGATAACTGAATGATTTAATACTCCTTTTGTTCATAACTTGTAAAAGTCCACTATTCTCTTCAGCTGTACTTTCCTTAAGTGTGTTTGTGTGTGTGACTGTGTGCCGCACATCGGATTTTGACATGGGCATATGAATAAGCAATACTTCTTATTTGAATCCACAAAAGGTTTGCTGCTGGTTATTCAAATTGTCCACACATTCAGGTTAAGAAACATATACATCTTCCTTTCAAAAATTTGCTGATCACAGAATGCAGCGAAGAGACCAGGGATTTCAATAGTTCTCTTTCACCTTGTCCATAATATTTTCCATTCATCTTAGAATTTGTCTCCAAATTCTCATTGATTTAATATAATATTTCCACTGCCCTTTTTACAAGATGGTCACACCTCTTAGAATAGGGTCACTTGTTTCAACAAGCAGTCAGGGACAGGAGGATATGACCCTGAGTGAGGCAGGAAAAGGGACAGTGAGCAGACAGGGGTGGGGGAGACTCAGACTTTGCAACTGTCAAACAGGTTTGAGGTGAGCAAACCTTATGTGGATGAAAGAAAGATCTATCAGGTGGATGAGTAGGCTGACCATGCTTTAACGTACAGGAAGTCATTCAGGTAGGGTGGAGCAAAAAAGAATGTGGTGGTATGCTGTATGGTGACTGTATGGTGAGGAGATTGGCACTGTTCTCTGCAGCAAAGAGCGAGAGTCCAGACAGCTGTGTTGTCTGTTCAGTGCCAGAATACAGGATGTTTACTCAGCGTTGGAATGGAGCTTGGAGTGGGAGAGGGAAGACCAAGTTGTTATGGTCCATGTAGGTAACAATGACAAAGGCAGGACCAAGAAAGAAGCTTTGCATAGTCAGTATGAGGAGAGCTAGTTACCAAATTAAGAAGTAGAACTTCAAAAATAATAATCCCAGATTATAACCTGAATCACATTGCAAATTGACAAAGAGCAAGTAAGATTAAAGAGATGAACACGTGGTCCAAAGACTGGTGTAGGAGAAGTGGGTTCCAGTTCATAGTTCACTGGTATAAGTTCTGGGGAAACTGGGGATGGTCAACACCTAACCTGGACTGGAACCAATGTTGTAATGAACCACATAACGAGGTCAATAGAGAGGGCTTTAAACTAATCAAAGGGAGTGAGTGATCACGTTTTGGTAGGTGTTGCAAATCAAGCAGTATTATCAAGTCATGAGAGCACAATAGTAAAATGAGAAATGAGGGCCAGAGAATGGCAGGAAGGGGCAAAGGAAAAAAAACTTAAATATACACCAACAATCAAGACTTGAGGTTACAAAAATGACAAAAAGGCAACACTAAAGGCTCACAGCTGCGTAATAGAGAATGGCACTGGGGAACACAGAGAGTTTAAAACAACAGAACTTTACTTACAAGTGTGTGCGATCTCTTATATGGCTGCTTCTATTCTGCCTCTAATCTGACTTACAATGTCACTTCTGGTGAATAGATGATTATATTAATACACAGATCTTCAGTAAACTAATAAGAATGAATGCAAATACAAAACATTTCCTGCTCCTTAAATTGAACATCCCCAACAAGTTCAAAAAAAGTTCAATAATCAAGAAGTCAGTCACTATTAATAAGTCAGACGGACTGGAGGTTGTCGCTCTCAGAACAGTAAGTGCCTTCTCCTTTACATGGGTGGTAATTTCTGGCGGTTTTGTTTTTCCATGAATACTAACAGCAGTGGTTTTAACCAGTGTTGATGTTGGCAGCAGAGATTGGGAAATCTAAAAGGTAGCAATTTGGTAGATGAATTTTTAATGGTATGGAAACTGATAATTACTTCAAAACAACCTCTTCAGTGCTGTAAACCTAATTTTATAAATTTGGAGTCCCACTCCATGGATGTTAATTAGTTTTGGACATTTTATTAAATAATTTAATTTTTTTGCCTATTTGTGTCTCTGCCTTAATTCTATCCATGTCTCCAAATCTTTATTTTGCATTCTGTGCATAATTTAAATCTAATTTATACTTTCTACTTTAGACTTTGCGTGCCTCATGGGGATTCTTCGATCTAAGTGGTTGAAGAATCTCAGTGCATTTAGTTCTAATAACAAATGTCACAGATACATTGTTGATCAGATCAAGTTTCCCCTCAAACTTTCACAAAAGTCCTTGCAATTGCCTGTCAGTGAGATGGACAGCGAATGGCATTCCTTCACAAGTGACTGCAAAATCTGGGCTAATTGAAGGGAAATAAGATGAGGTCCATGACTCACTGATGTCTCTGTCCACCAGATTTTCATCTCTGCATTTGGACTTGCTGATATTTAGAATCCAAGTAGTAATGATTAAATTCACCCATTCTTTCTGCTACCATCATAATGATATTCAGATCCAGAATTTTCCAGGTCAGACCTATGAATAAATTATGCCCAGTATTTGTGCATCGATCTTGCAGGTGACAACTTAAGCTCAGATTTCCTGAGAATGCCACTAGCAGATGTCAGAAAGCTAAGTTCAATATAACACAAGCAGAAATCAGTGACCAGAGCCCTGAGGAATGTATGGAAAATGTACCACAGCACTTTCCATCTTTAAGCCGTTTTTATGTTATTCAGTTGATTAAAGTTCAATCTGAAGTTATCGAACCATCAATCCTGCACACCTAGAGCTGGATTTTAAACCTCTACTATCAGGGGGCAGTACTCAGGCAGTGTCAGGGGCAGTGCCAGGGGGCAGTGCCTGGGTACTGCCCCGGCATGAACCTCTCCGCCCTGGAGGTTGTACTGACCTGTGCATCTCTGACAGGTTCTGCTCGCCAGTTCACAGTATGGGGTAGCTGACATAATTCATATTGGCGTGAATGGCAATTTAATAGGGGGACAATCAGACAAAAAGGGGTGAATTTTCCCATTCTGCCCACCACGGAAATCGTACCGGATGAGGGGCGGACCATGGAAAGATCCCTTGACCTTGGGCAGAATTTTCTGGTTTAGAGCAAACAAGGCCAGAAAATCCCATCCAAAAGCTTGATAATAATATTTAAATATATTCAAATTGGGATCGCAACACTCAACATTCGGATACCTGCTATGGCATTGGTGGGGGCAGGGGCAATCAGTCAGAGAAATTGACATAAAAGTCATTCTGGAATTCCCCTGGGATTCTCCACCCCCACCGCTATTCCTGTCACTCCCCCCTCCAAGCCATTATCACCTGAAAACAAAGTCCATTGTGATCATTTTTGATCATTTTGGTATAAATCTTATCCTGAGCATGTTACTGAAAAGTTCACCCTATATATTAGCTGGCAATGACTTACGTAGTTTTACAAATTGACAGGGTCTAAACATCTCTAAGCTCATTGTCTTGGGAGACAGTCAAATATGTACGATGGAGACAGATTATCACGCACTGTACCTATCAGCCAGAAAGCAGAAAACATTGCAGAAACAACAAAGAGTGCTCAAGAAAGAAATTAATTTGCTGGAAAGTTTGCATTAGGAATGAGAAGTAATGAATTTAAGCTAGAAGCTTACATGTTTTATGTAATTTATTTAAATAAATTATTAGGAGGAACCATAAAAAATTCCCTGAGTTATGCACCATCCTAAACAACATACAATTGATTCCTTGGATGGAAGTCAGGGGTAGTTCTGTTTCTTGGATATTAACTTCATAAGATAAGGAATTTGTAAAGTTTACACAAAGGGATTAATGTCCCAGGACAATCTGCTAGAAATGTCCCCACTTCCCAACTAAACAAATTGGTTGGAAAGAGCCTCAGGGAAGCAACAAAAGCTTGTCATGTTGGGCATGAGGAAATGGGGGAGACTATTGAGTGGATGGTCTCAATCTTGTGTTAAAAAAATCCTTGTTGTTGGAGGTGATGGTGGAAGGGGCAGGGGAAATGATATAAAGAGACTGGAGTAATGGAGAAAAGAAGCCACAGGTTGTCTTTGCTCCTCGTGGTAACTGTGAAGTGATGGGGTTTTGACAGAGAGTGAGACTGAATACCACTTGATACAACGTAACCCAACCTGGAGATGGATAAATAAAGCAATTGGGCAGCAGGTCTGCTCCAGACTGCATTCTTTGAATTTGGGAGTAAAGTTGGGAATTGTACCAGACGGAGAGGGTAAAGGTCTGCCTGGAGTGATGCTGAGAAAAATGAATGTGAGGGAGTTGTTGAGTATATCAATGACTGCAGAAGTATTGGATAAATGGGAAACCAAGACAGACAGTTGGGATTTATACTGTAAGTATGTGATTTGAAGGAAGAGATTTTTCTGAGAAAACGGAAGGTGTTTAACGGAATAAGGGGATATTGGCCCTGAAGAATAGAAGAGTAGTGATTGATAATGGATTTGCCTGTGATTGATACCATGGAGGAAGAATTTTCTGTTGTTAATATTTTACTATCTTTAGTTAATCAATTAATTAATATTTATTATTCTGTCAAAATGCCTGCAGCCAGGGAATGGTTGAAGCCCTTGTTTTTCCTACCAGGAATGTGGCAGTGCAAATATGGCTTAAACAACACCTACTTTTGTGCATCTCGAAATTTAAATGAAGAAGATAGTTTGTTGTGATATTTGTTAAAATGTAAACTATGCTGTAGTCCATAATGCGACTAGGAGGTCGGTTTAGCTCAGATGGCAGGTTTGCGATGTGAAGTGATGCCACCAGTGCAGGTTCAATTCTGATTTAATTCATGAAGGTCCCACCTTCTCAACCTTGCCTCTCGAACGTGGTTAAATCACCACCAGTCATCTCCCCCTCAAAGGGGAAAGAAGCCCCTGGTCCTCTGGGACTATGGCAGAGCACAGATGATCCCAAAGTTAAAGCCATGTCACTGTGTACAGTGCGTAAATATTCCTGCTTCAATTTATCCCATTTTCCTGCATTTCCTCCCTTCTTCAATTCTACTTACACCGTGCACCATGCTCTCATTGCTAGAGAGTTGGCAGCAAGCTATTACCACATCTTGGTCAATAAAGCCAGTGATACATGGCTGTAAAGAGGGGGACAAAGCAATTTTAATCAGGGTAGCTCTTTGCTAATGATATAGAATCTTGCACACCTATTTGTGAGGGCAGGCAGGGACTTGGTTCAGCAACTCAGCTGAACAATTACACGCCTGACCATTCAGAACTCTCTCAGCACTGCACTGAAATGTCAGCATACATTCTATGCTCAGGTCTCTGAAGTGGAACTTGAACCCATGACATTCTGCCGCAGAGGCAAGATTTGTACCACTAAGCTAAGGCCTGACGCATGTCGGTAATACCATTTGATATATATGGAGTGGCAAAAAAAGCTTGATGCTTTCTCAAGCGCTGCAGATTGAAACTCAAAGAAGAAGATTGCCAGCCTGAAGTAAAATGTTATCTGAGACAGCGTCGGAATCAGAGAAAACAGGTGGGATGAAAAATCCCTCGTTACTTAATGGTTGTAAAGGGCATTGAGGGAAATAAGCATGGGCATTTTCAATCCCCTTTGCAGCATAAGTGCACAGCACAGAGCAATTGATAATTGAGAACTAAATTGGCAGCAATTGAGCAATTTTCATCATAGATTCCTGAAGATAGTTTTGGATGGCAAATTGAAAATGTCATAGCAAAGTGCTTTTCTTATTTTTAGGAATAAGCAACATTGTTAGATCATCCATAGAGAATATTAACTACTTCAAACCTATACAACATGTGGACCAGTGAAACTCAAGTTAACCTGAAAACATTGTGTGCTTCCTACTCACAAGAAATGTTACTGTGATGATTAAAAAAAAGCACTCGAATTCAAACTCAAAGAGCGGGATTTTCCTCCACGCTCACCCCAAGGCCGGAAAATTCTGCCAAGGTTAACGGACCTTTGCATAGTTTGTGTCTCACTCACTATGATTCTGTCCAAAGGGTTTCATCCTTGAGTGTGCATGGAACAAAAGCCACCATGTTTGCACATTATTTTCAAACTAAAAAAAATCACCATTGGTTGGCCCTTAACTGCGCACCTGAAAATTTGTCTTATATCTGCTCTTAACACCCATTGCCCCCTTAGACTTTCAATGGTGCCAGGAGTTAAGCTCAAGCAAAAAGATTTCTAATTTCCCCAACAATCTTTAGAAATGGTTAAAAAGATGGTAACCCTCATTAGGAGGCTTGTTAATCTTTTGACTTGGTAATTGTTAGTTAAAATGGTTGCAGGATGGGAGCATTTACCCCTAAAGATTGTAATAACAGGGCATATGAACCAATTAGATGGCACTGGGTGAAGGGGGATCTTTAGAAATCAGGAAATCTGATTTTGATTTTTTTCATCTAATTTATTGTTGTACCATGGCATCATGTTAGGTAGCACAGAGAGCACCATAGGTCGGAGAAGAAAGTTGTAAAGGAATGTTGATGAACTCAGTGATTAGCCTAAAATGTGGCAGATGAGGTTCATCATGGTAAAATGTGAGGCCAACTACTTTGGACGTGAGAAAGATAGATTGGAGAATATTCTAAATGGTGAAAAACAGAACTGTCAAGGGTCAGAGAGATCAAAAAATAATTTAAAGATCTAACAGAAGAGGGCTGGAATACAAAAGGGGATGGAAATTATGTTACTGCTGTACAACGTTCAGTATGAATCCATTTAGAGAACTGCATTCAGTTCTGGGCATTGTACATCAATAACATATACTGGGCTTGGAGAGGGTTCACAAAATTAACAGCATGATAACTGGGCTAAAGTAGAGTTAAATTATGAGGACAGATTGCATTGGCTGGGTTTATATACCCCTGAGTATGAAAGATTAATGGATGATCTAATTAAAGTGATCGAGTTTAAGGTGATGAAAGAAATTAATGGAAGACAGAGAGAGAGAGGGAGAAACAATTTCCTCTGGTGAGAAAGTCTAAAATAAGGAGGTATAAGGTTAAAATTAGATTTAGGCTATTCAAGGAAGATAATAGAAAACACTTCTTCACGCATATAGCAGTGCAAATCTGCAACTCTCCACCTTAAATACAGTTGATCAATTAAAAATGTCAAAACTAAGTTTGATAGACTGTTTCCGGACAAGGCTATAATGGGTAACGGATCGAAGAGTTCTGCTGCAGACCAACCATGATCTAGTTGAAATGCGGAACAGAATAGATGGGCAGAATGGTCTACCACTGTTCCTATAATAAGAACAAGAAAATAAATTAACTCAACAGCCCAGGACTTTTATAATCACTTACTCAATTCAAAATGGTGAGATTAAGAGCAACCCATATCTTTGACAGTTTGTATTATTCAACTGGATAATTAGCTTCATTAGCAAATTAATTTTCCATTAACTTGTTAGAAAACTCATAATGGCAGTGACACAACATTGGGTGCAAAAGCTCTCATGATGAGATTACACATTTGATGAGAAATCTCACCCTAAAGCTGACCTTAATTCAATATTTTTTAAGCCATCATTTCCATCAAATGTACACTTTCTGGTTAACTCTCATTTCAATCCCAACAATCGGAGCATAAAAAGGAACCCAGGCATCGGGGGAATAATTGCTTTCTGAATGTGGATTACAAATTGCTGCCAAAATTCCCTGTGGCAAACTTGGATTTGCAATTGTTTATCAACACTTATATAAATCAGAGATTTGAAAATATGCGACAATTCTGTTTGAAGAGAAATAATTTCAATAGCAATGGAGATTATTTGTCATGACCAAAAAGATTTGTGAGACTCGGATGTGCGTCAGGGGCTTAAATATTTGCTCACCAATGAATCACAAATTTTAGCCGCCAATGTATAGACAGTTCAAGACAAGGCTGAATGACAGTCCCATTTCTCCCCTCAGGTCATTAGCTCCAACTTTAATTCTCTTTGTGTCGGTGCATTTAGCAGGAGTGGGGTGTGTTGGTGACTCTGAGGAAGAAGTGTAGCTGAGTGTCTTAATGAGCAAAGTGATGGATGATAGGGGTTTAGAACTTGGGTGTTAATCTGCAGAGTCAGTAATTCACAGTAACCTGCAATACTTCAGAATGCCTTCCAACATGACTCATCGAGGCCACCAGGAAAGATACCTTGACAAGCATTATGTCCAGCCTTGCTCCAGTAAACCCGTGAATGAATTCTCTATTGAGTGGGAGGTGCATGCTTGACATGTAGTGAGAATTTTTCCATTATTTAGAGAGCAACAGTGGTGCAGTGCTATTGTCATTGCACTATTTAATCCAGAGAACCAGAGTATTGCTGTGGGGACCCAGGATCCATGACAGATGGTTGAATTTAAATTCAACTAAACTTCTGAAGACTTGATCTTCTTTGGACAAAATCATGTATGATGACAGAGGACAAAAACTGAAATATCAGTTATGGCTCTGCAGTAGAATATGTGCTGGAAAAGCAAAAGGGCCACAGACACTGTGAAGAGCCACAGTTGACCAGGGTACAAGATTTTCAAATTTGATGATGTCACCACTGTAGCTTGTCGGATCTCAAACAATGACAAGACAAAGAACAGGAAAGAGAATCTGGTGAACTGATGCAATGACAATAATCTCTCCCTCAATAAGGTTGTTAAGAAGGCGTACGGTGTCTTGGCGTTTATTGGTAGGGGGATTGAATTTAGGAGTCGCAGTGTAATGTTGCAACTGTACACTACTCTAGTGCGGCCGCACTTGGAGTACTGTGTGCAGTTCTGGTCCCCGCATTACAAGAAGGATGTGGAGGCGTTGGAGAGGGTGCAGAGGAGGTTTACTAGGATGTTGCCTGGTATGGTGGGGAGGTCCTATGAGGAGAGACTGAGGGATTTAGGGTTGTTTTCGTTGGAAAGAAGGCGGCTAAGAGGGGATCTTATTGAAACATATAAGATGATTAGAGGTTTAGATAGGGTGGATAGTGATAGCCTTTTTCCTCGGATGGAGAAAGCTAGCACGAGGGGGCATGGCTTTAAATTAAGGGGGGGTAGCTACAGGACGGATGTCAGGGGTAGGTTCTTTACCCAGCGGGTGGTGAGGGATTGGAATGCCCTGCCTGCTGCAGTTGTAAATGCGTCTAGTTTGGGGGCGTTTAAGAGATCTCTGGATAGGTTTATGGACGAAAAGGGATTGGTATAGGCTAGTGGGTCATTGTTTTTGTAACTGGTCGGCGCAACATCGTGGGCCGAAGGGCCTGTTCTGCGCTGTAATGTTCTATGTTCTATGTTCTATGTTCAATGTCAATAAAATGAAGGGGATTGTCATCGACTTCAGGAAGTGTAGTGGAAGAGATGCCCCTGTCTATATCAATGGGGATGAAGTAGAAATGGTCAAGAGCTTCAAGTTTTTATGTGTCCAGATCACTAATAACCTATCTTGGTCCCTCCATACCAGTGCTATCATTAAGAAAGACCACCAATATCTCTACTTTCTCAGAAGACTAAGGAAATTTGCCATATTTGCTATGACACTCACCAACTTTTACAGATGTGCCATAGAAAGCATTC
The DNA here is from genome assembly GCF_965287045.1 of Carcharhinus amblyrhynchos. Classification (NCBI taxonomy): domain Eukaryota; kingdom Metazoa; phylum Chordata; class Chondrichthyes; order Carcharhiniformes; family Carcharhinidae; genus Carcharhinus; species Carcharhinus amblyrhynchos. The sequence goes on along the minus strand of NC_137326.1, from coordinate 79,510,852 downwards.
TTTCTGGTTGTATTACAACTTGGTGTGGCTTCTGCTCTGTCCAAAACTGCAAGAAACTACAAAGGGTTGTGAACGAAGCCCAATCCATCACTCAAATCAGTCTCCCATCCATTGACACTGTCTACATTTCCCACTTCATCAGAAAAGCAGCCAGCATAATTAAGCACCCCACATACCCCAGACATACTCTTTTCCACCTTCTTCTGTCAGAAAAAGATCTGGGGGCACGTACCAACCGACTCAAGGACAGCTTCTTCCCTGCTGCCATCAGACTTTTGAATGGGCCTACCTTCCATTAAGCTGATCTTTCTCTATACCCTAGCTATAACTGTAACACTACATTCTGCACTCTCTCCTTTTCTTCTCTCTCCATGGTATGCTTTGTCTGTATAGCGCACAAGAAACAATATTTTTCACTGCATGATAACACATGTGACAATAATAAATCAAATCAAATCAAATCAAAGATAGGACTTGCTGCTGATCTCTGAGGGTAGAGGCATATGCTCCCACAATACGCAATAATTCCCACGCTGCCAGTCTCAGAAAGCAAGCTCAAAGAGATTAGAGAAGCGCAGTTGAAGGATGTGTAATGTATTCAGGTCAAAACATACTGCTGGGACAACTGGCCTCCTAATGTATCATGAAATCAGGTGTTAAGGCAATATCATGAGTAGCATGAACATCTGACAATCACTGGTGACCTTCTGGTTTTCAATGACAGACTGATAATTATAACAGCAATGCAAGAAGACATTGCCCAAAAAATCCACTGCTGTCATTTGGGCGTAACAAAAGGCAGAGCAAGGGCACAACTGTCACTACGATGGTCTGGAATCGTAAAAACCATAGGAGTGCATATGTTGACGTGCCATACCTGTGCCATCAACAGCCAAGAATCTACAGAACTATTACTACCATCAATATTTCCATCTAGAACTTGGTACAATGAAACTTTTACTTCTGAGGAAAAATTAACCACAGTTCATAAATGAACACTTCAGCCAATTCACTAATGAATGTGGATTATATCATGTGATCAATTTGCCACACCATCCATAAGCTAAAGGAGAAGCAGAGAGAGAGGTGGAAAAAATAACAAGGTTCTTACATTGTTAGAAGCCGCAAGAAAAGAAACATTTGAATACTGCCAAGACTGGGATGATGAGGCAACAAATCTCATCAAAACAAATCCAGGTAAGGACAGCAGGTTTCCGTTTCCTTTCCATGGGTGGCATAGTGGCTAGCACTGCCACCTTGCAGTGCCAGGTTTAATTCTGGCCTCAGGTCACTGTGTGGGTGGAGTTTGCACATTCTCCCCATGTTTGCGTGGGTTTCCTCCGGGTGCTCCAGTTTCCTCCCACAATCCAAAGATGTGCAGGTTAGGTTGATTGGCCATGCTAAATTACCCTTCAGTATCAGGGGATTGGCAGGGTAAAAGTGTGGGGTTACGAGAATACGGCCTGGGTGGGATTGTGCTCAGTACAGACTCGATGGTCCAAATGGCCTCCTTCTGTATTGTAGGAATTCTATGAAACGCCTCAGGAAGTGGCAGTGAAATTCAAGAACTGCACATAGGTCATTTCCCTTGACTAAAAGTGCTAGAGTGCTGAAGTTAAGCTCAGGAAAATTTGCAAAAGAACCAGATAGGCTCAACTTGTAATGTTAAGACTTTGAGGGGAGATGGTGGGAATGTAAATAGTTGAACAAAATAGTTTAATCATTTTTTGAGAGTACACATTGTGGGGGGACGTGGGTAGTGTTTAGAGTAAAGGGTTAATGTTTATGGTAATTAGACAGTGATGCTAATGCCGACACAAGCATGACATCAAATCAGATGAGCAAGGAATTTCAAAGCACATAGAATGGTCTGTGTGAAAGAGACTAAACAGTTTTAAACAGTTGTAATTTCAGAAAAACTTACGACAGCCTCTGTCTAAATTGCGCGTAGTGCAAGAGGAAGTTCATTCAGCCCCAACATGGGGGATAGGAGTTACGGGATCAGAAATCCAGTTCAAATCCCACTGAGGAAATTTGGAAAACTAATTCAGTAAATCTAGTAATTTGTGAACTGGCACCAGATAAAGTTATTGGATTGTTTTAGAAATCCAATTGTTCCACTGACGTCCATCATGGAAAGAAACCTACCACCTTGACTTATTCTTAATCCTTTCAGGATAACTGGGGCTCGGCAAGAAATGTAGCCTTGCAAACGTTGCCTGCAACCCCAGGAAAGAAAATAAAAACCAGATTTGTAAAGGGCAGGTCGTGCTTCACAAATCTAACTGAACTTTAAGGAATCACAGATAAAGGAAAGATAGCGGATGCTCTATGTGTGGATTTTCAGAAGGTGTTTGATAAGGTGCCATGTAACAGAGTTGAGAAAATGAAGACAGATGGTATTGCAGGGAATATAGCTGCACAGATAAAAAGATGACTGGGGGGTAATGATTGCAGAAATTGTGTCTGAATAGATATTTTACAGAATGTGGAACCTAGTTAGTGTTGGCACATAGCTGACTTTCCAATACATGGATAATCTAACATTACCCGAAGGGGAACAATGGCAAGGTTTGGTGATGATAACAAATTAAAGAAGGTGACAAATCAGGAAGCAAATTGTAGGAGGAACTTGATCTGTTAGCTAAATGGTAGTTTGTTCCATATGCATTGAAATATGACATTTTGGGGCATAAGAGCAGACTACAGAAATATCCTTAAAAACAAAGGCCAGAATCCTCCAATCTTGTTCACCCACCACCGCTGGCAGCGAGAATGAAGAATTTGGCACTCAGCTAAATTCCACGCAGTGCAGCAGGACCAAAGTAACGTGGCTGCGGGAAAGGTTGGAGAATTCCAGCCAAAGTTTTGAATGAAGATGTTAAATAGTTGCAAGAGCGCAGGACACAGATGCTTAAAGGTCACAGCAAGAGCAGATATTGCCACCAAAAAGGAAATTGAAATTTTGGATTTAATTTGTAGGGGAAATGAATGCAAAAACAAAGAAGTAAATTTGAGTTTATTTAAGATATTGATTAAATCACAGTTGAAGCATTAATGGGGGTCTTGTGGCACAGGAGGTAGCATCATTGCTTCTGAGCCAGAAGCTCTGGATTCAAGTCCCACCCCAGGACTTGATGGCCAAGGAAGGAGTATTCATAAGGAGCCCAAACGGGTTGAGTATCAACCTACAAAATCCTTCCAACATGCTAATGGCTAGTGATAAAAGTGGGAGAGACTCCTGCTCAGCCATGCTTGATGCGGAGTGCCCCTGAATCTATAAGCCTTTGGCAATAGACTAGTGACCTGTTCCAGCAAAACCTTCACTATGGGAATAGATGAAAGTCGCCTTGTGCACCACGGGCAATGGCAAGTGAAACACTAACAGTCAAGAGTATTGCATGTAGTTCTGGACACCTCATTAGAATGAATAACTCATATTCACTGACATGGAAAGGTAAGATTCACTAAATCACTCTGTAAATGAGATGGCATGTTTATGAAATCTCAAATATTGGGGCAGAGAGAATTTGAATGGAGGTTAAGTCTAGCAAGGATGGTTAACGGTTTACAGAATTACATTTGGAGTGAAGGGCTGTTTGCATTGCTTGCTGGATAACATGAGGAATAGATTAAGATTTTCACAAAGCGCAAACAAATTGGAAGAAATGTATTCACACAGCGGGACATAGGAATGCGGGAAGCCTAATCAGAAATAGCAATTAAAACAGAAGTCGAAGCACCATTTGCATGGCAATTAAACAAATATCTGAATGGAAGATAAAACGATGGGGGGAAAGAAATGAAAGATGGAAGTTAGCCAGAAAGTTGCAGTTGAAAAGTAAGCGCCTGGTACATGTCCAGTGGGATGGATGATATTAATAGCCATAGTTCCTTCAACATCTGGTGGGCACATTGTGCATTCTTTATTGAATCTGCCTGGTTTTCATTCTGTTGAATTTAATTGAGCTGTTTTCATAAAAGGTGTAGAATCTGCCCAGTCAGAATACCCCACGGACAATGAAGATGAAAATCTCTCTGTTTTATTCCGCGGGCCAACTTCTCCAAATCTCATTCTTTCAGCAGTTGAGCACAGAAACACAGAATTGTAATGGTGTAGGAACTGGCCATTCGGCCCATCTGACCGGATTTTACTATCAAGTTGCAACTGTTTTCGGGTGTGAAAGCATGGTAAAGTCAGGCATGAGGCAAGTAGCGCTATCCATGCCCAGCTCCGCACCAGTTTCCCCTTTACCAAGGGCAGAAAACAGCCAAAGTCAGGACTATTCCCGAAATGGGTGCGATGCCAATTTAAATGTATTTGCATGCATTTAAATTGACTTAATGGGCTGCACACCCAAACTTACAGCACTTCCCCCTTTACCACCGCATTTGCCCATTCAGATTCGGTGCAAAACAGACATGGTCCACAAAAGTCCAGTTCGGGCACTCCAGCTTCTGAGGAGGCAAGTTCCAAGCTTCCAGCAGCTCTCTTCTTCAGATAGGTGGTGGGGGGGAAGGGAGGTGGTCAGATGGCTCTGTGTGTCAGATTGGTGGAGGGGGTACAGGGGGGTGGGCAGGGGGGGGGTTCAGGGAGCAGGGGGATCCAGTGCCACTCTGCCTCTGCTCAGTGAGGGGGAAGGGGGGTCCACTGCCATTCTGCGTGTGATCAGTGGGTAGGATGGGGGGACAAGGGCCACGATTGGTCTGGGTAGTGGGAGGTGGGGGGATAAGGAGGGTCAGCAATGTTGTGGAAGTGGGGCTATGTTTATGGGGGTCAGAGTGAGGCATTATCTGGCCCGGGAGTGATACGGCAGGGGAGCATTCTTCTTTTTTTTTGCTGTGCATGCGTGGTTGGAGGTGCTGATCAGAGCTGCAGTGTTCCGGGTGCATTAAGCCCCACTCACAGCTTCTGCAGCACAATTCAGAATTGCTGCTCTGGGGTCACCTGAGAACGGGTCTAAAAATTGGATCTGAAACACTCCCAGTTTCAAGTCTGCCCTGCACTTGGAATTAAAATGGTAAAATATGGCCCACAGGGTCTGCACCAGCTCTCTGAAAGAACACTTCACCTAATGCTATTCCCCCATCTTCTCCCCATAACCTTGCACATTTTTCCTTTTCAGGTAACTGTTTAATTCTGTTTTGAATACTTCAGTTGAATCTACCTCAGCCACACTCTCACGAACCCTACCAACCCGCTGCATTAAACAGTTTCTCCTCATACCACTTTTGCTTCTTTTACTAATTACTTTAAATCTGTGCCCTCTCATTCTTGATTCTTTCATGGGTAGGGTCTTCCTATCTATTCTGTCCAGGCCCTTCATGATTTTGAATACTGCTATTAAATCGCCTTTCAACCTTCTTTTCTCAAAGGAAAACAGTCTTATCTGCCCCAGTGTATCTTGTTTTTTTGTCATTTACAGGATATGGGTATTACTGACAAAGCCAGCACTTATTGCCCATACCTAAGTATCTGAAGAAGGTGGTGGTGAGCTGTCTTCTTGGACCACTGCAGTCCATGTGCTGAAGGTATAGTGCTGTTGGGGAGGGAGTTCCAGGATTTTGACCCAGCGACACTGTAGGAATGCTGATATATTTCCAAGTCAGGATGGTGAATGGCTTGGAGGGGAACTTCCAAGTGGTGGTGTTTTCCTGTGCCAGCTGACTTTGTCCTTGTAGATGGTAGTACTAATGAAGTTCCTCGTTCCTGGAACCATTCTCTTGAATCTTTTTTGCACATTCTCCAATGCCTTCATGTTCTTCTTAAAATGTGGTGCCATTTCATTGTACCATTCCTCAGGGTTTCCACCACTTTCCCACTAGGAACACCATCTCATTTCTACCATCTCGCCATGGAAATTCTCCATGTATACTTCAGTTGTTAACCATGGGTGACATTTACCCACTGACACAGCAGAACTGCCTGGTAATTCAACAGCCTCTGCATTCAACGTTAATAAAATGATCAGAGCTGTTCTTAGTCAACCTGATTGCACCTTGGAAATTTCTAAAACCGGTAGCTGCAACTGAAATAATGGAGCACGTATTTAAAACCTATTGTAACGTAAATCAAAAGGGAAAAGTGGAAGAGTTATTGCAAACGTATATAGAACAAAGTCTGGAAGAGGACCAAATAGATAACGCTTCGGTGATTATAACAGTCACCTCCGATTGACAGTAAACAGCAATAAATGTCAGTTGTAGGGAAAATGTTTCATCAGCTCTGACATGATGTCGTGCACAGAACATTCAGGCAGCAGTTAGCCTCATACTATTTCCAGTTTACAAAGGCAAGGGGTAGAATGCATAGTTGATATTACTAATACCAATTGCTGCATGGATGTTGTGAAAGAATTCAAGCCTCCCAGTTTTAAATCATGTATTCTATATAAAAACATAAGAACACTGGCTCGATTCCAGCCTCGTGTCACTGTCTGGGTGAAGTTTGCTCGCTCTCCCTGTGTCTGTGTGGGTTTCCTCCGAGTGCTCCGGTTTCCTCCCACAGTCCAAAATGTGCGAGTAAGGAGGATTGGACCGAAGGGGCTTCTTCTGCACTGTAGGGATTCTATGAAATAGGCGCAGGAGTAGCTCTTTTGGCCCTCAAATCTGCTCTACGATTCAGTATGATCATGGCTAACCTGAATGTAAGATTCACTCCACTCTCTTGCCTGCTCCCGAAATCCAAGTTGACTCCCAGAATCAAAATTCTGTCTAACTCAAACCTGAATAGATTTAATGACCCAGCCTCCAGTGCTCTTTGGGATAGACAATTCCAAAGATAAACAGACCTCTGAGAGAAGAATTCCTTTTTATTTCCATCTCAAATGGGAGATCCACTAGTGCAAACAAATCTCCCCTGTTTGAGATTTGCCCATGAGAGAATTATTCTTCCAATATTTAACCAATCAAGCCTCTTCTGAATCCCACATGTTTCAAGATCGCGGGCAGTATTTTACCATCATGGTGTGCCCATCATGTTTCGGGCGTGGTAATTTGATAAAGTCGGGCATCGGGCGAGTAGCGCGATCTGCACCCATTTTCACGCTGGTTTACCAAGAGCAAAAAATCGGCACAGTCGGAACCTGCCCAACATGGACAGGGCGTCAATTTAAATATTTTTGCATGGATTTCAATCCACTTAATGAGCTGCGTAGCACTTAACCAGCACTTTACTACTGTGTCCGCCCAACCCAGAACCCGTTTCGAACAGACATGCTCGATAAAAGTCTGATCCTGGTGCCCCATCAGTGAGGGTTAGTGAGGACATAAGTGAATAACATTGGACAGCTTCGTGCTGTTTACAGGAGGCATTTTGTGGTGGTTATGTTGCATTTTGGGTGGGGGGGCTGTGCAAGTGTGTAGGGGGGGCGGTGGCTGTTGCTCAGCAGGGTGTCCAATGTCCGATTGCAGCACAGACCTGAGGCTCAGTGCTGACCTTGGGTCTTGGGAATGCTGCTGGGTCCTAGTGCACCCAGCGTTCTTCCAGCTGAGGAATGTACTGAAAGCCCTTTGAAATGACCGTGCTGCAATCTCAGGACTTTTCAAGCAGCAGTGTCTGCGCTCACTACTGCGTGAGCCCTGGGCATATGTTACCGGGCGGAGGACGGGGAGGGCTGTGTTGTGGGAGATGGGGGGTGCTGTGTTGCTGGGAGGGGGTCTGGGTGAAGGGGGATATTGTGTTGTTGGGGGGCCGTGTAGGTGGGGAATGGGGAGGCCCGTGTTGTTGTGGGGCCTGTGGGGGGTGAATTGGCCGTATGGACAGTGTGTGTTGCTGGGCTGGGGGCATGCAGCATTCCTTAACCTCTCATGTGTTTCTCCCCTTAAGTCCACCCCGCCTCCTCCCCAACCTTTAGATTGACAAGATGGCTTTTGTGATGCAACTGATCTTACTGGTCTTTTGGTTGCTGCTGGAGCAGAGGAGGAGGAGCAGGAGGATGAATTGCAGGCACAGGAGGCCCAGGCCTTACCACTTATAGGAATAGAGGGAGATGGCCAATGGAGGCAGGAAGTGGCCACCATTCGCTCAGAGGTTGGGGTCAGAAGAAGGAGGGAGCAGAGACCCCAGAAGTTCCATACACAAGTGTCCTTTGAACAAATGGCGGACACCATGTGCCGCTGACTGCTCCAGCTCCGAAAGGAGACAGTGCAATACCTGTGCCACTTGTTGCAGGACCTGGCACCTCGGGGCGGGGGGGGTCACCCATTCTCGGTGGCTGTCAAATTGACGGCTACCTGAAACTTTTATGCCACGGGCTCCTTCCAGACCTCCAGGGGAGATGTATGTGGCTGTCCACACCTGTGTCAAGGAGGTCATGGATTCCTTGTATGCACAGGCTGGCCAGTTTATCAAATTTCACCTGGGCCAGGCCCAGCAGGAAGCCCAGGCTGCAGGGTTCGCAGCCATTGCCCGGATGTCTAATATGCGGGAGGCCACCGACTGCATCCGTGTCGCCCTCTAGGCCCCATTGCAGAATCCACGAAGATTCATCAATAGAAAGGAGTTCCACTCCCTACATGTGCAATTGGTTTGTGACCAAAAGCTGAACATTATGCATGTCTGTGCCAGACAACCCGGCAGTGTCCCTGACAGTTTTATTCTGCGAAGCTCAGACATACCGGAGGCCTTGAGGAGGAGCCCAGGGTGCAGGGATGGCTCATGGGTGACATGGGGTATCCACTTTGGACTTGTCTGATGACGCCCATGCGGAGGCCTGAGACTGAGGCGGAGATCCAGTATAATGAGGCTCACGTTGCCACCCGCTCTGTCATGGAAAAAATGCGGTTCCGGTGCCTGGAGTGCTCTAGGGGGCCCGACAGTACAGATTTCTTCTCACATTGTGGTTGTGTGCTGCGCCTTCACAATCTGGTGCAGCAGAAAGGTAACCTTTAGGAGGAGGTGGAGGATATGGAGGCCAACCAGCCAGGCGTTCCTGGAAAGGAGACCACCCAGTAGGAGAAGGAGGAAGAGGAGGAGGACCATGCTGAGTAACACCACCCAGGAGCTGGAGGGCTGGCAGCAAGAATCAGGAATGCGAGGGCGTGAGGGAGGCCCTGATCACCAGGCGGCTTTCTTACAAGGGCCTGTGTTTTGGCACGTGAGTTTCATTTACCCCCTCCCCCCAATGCCCTTCTGTCTCTTGCAACATTGTAACAACAGAGTGGTTGGCTTGGCAACACTGTGTTAGCAAGTTTCTTTGGCAGGCAGGAGCACGGTGACGACTTGCTAAGCACCATTATTTCTAATAATCTGGTGCAAAATAGTCTGACTCCTGCCTGAACTCCGCATGCATGCTGGCACCTTGCCCCTCGCCTGTGTACTGGGTAAAGGATCACCCCATACAGTGCCCCGTGGAGGGTGGGGTGTGAGAGGGCAGGGAATTGCTCGTGGTTCTGGGGAACCAATGGCTTCATTTTCTCAGTGACACAGCATTGAAGGGCCTCCGCAACACACATCAATATGAAGGACCCCTCCGGTGACGGTCAGGGTAGCAGCATTCCTGTTCAAGGCAAATCTAAGCCAAATTAGTCAAAGGTGGATGATGATAAAACATATATTGTTTACAATAAAAATGTCTAAGTAATAAGTGCTAATATAAAAACATGTGAACAGAAAACAATAAGGTGCTTAAACATCTGTCCAACCAATGCAAACCTTCGCCTGTGCCATCCTACTGCAACTATAACTTCTTAACATTATATGGCTTATCATTGCATCTTCGTGTCTCCCCAGAATGTACAGCAGAGGTGGAGGGGGCCAACTGCCTATCTCGCCCCATGGTCAGTGATGCACTTAGCGGGCATCCTCTTGAGGGCCTGGACCTTGAGGACCCTGGCCAGCTTCCAGATGTCTGGTATCTATGATACCTTCTTCATCCAGCTGCCCCTGAGATACCCTGGTGTCAGGAAGGGGGGAGTCAGAAGGTCTAACCACAGCCACATTCTCCTGGCTGGAAGGGCCCAGCATGGGCTCGAGCCCTTCCTCCTCTCTTCATGTTCCTGTGGGCCCTTCAGTCAATCCATGGGACGGCGGTCCTTCTGCAGTGAACGCCAGAAGCTCCAGCGTCACCTGCCCCTGCCAGTCCTGGAGGTCCACCTGCGTTCTACCCATGGTGGCCAAGCCCTCTGCGATGGCCACCTGAGTCGGGGTCACCTGTCAATGGCTGCAGCAAATCCCCCCTGAAACTGGGCCATGATCTGCAGCCCCTCAGCTATGACCCAGGCCACGTTCTCAAGGGCGGCAGCTATAGCCTGCTGTGTCTCAGCGCTGTCCCTCTGGGTGTCATGCAAACTCAGCAGCCTCTCAGCCATGGGTCACAGAGCCTCTAGAAGCATATTGAGACCCTCAGTTGTGGCCTGCTATGACTCGGCCGTGGCCCTCTGGAACTCCACTATGGCCTGTTGTGACTCAGCCATCACTTGGACACTGCCATTCACGGGTGAGGAACCCTTGTCGCAAACTTTCCACCACCAATGCTACCCTTGAAGTGTTGGTCCGGTAACCAGGCAATACCTGGTCAACCTGAAAGCTTTGTGACTCACCACTAACTGGACCCACTGATGTGAGAGTATCTGGGCGAATTGTGAGGTGGAAGCTGATGCCAAAAAGTGCCACCCTCAGAGATCCCTTCACCCAGTTCCTCCAAGGAGTTTTTGGCAATGTCAATCTCAGGATGGGCAGGAGTTGCAGTAGGGGCCTCAATTCCAGATGTCCCTGCTGTGTCTGGATATACTCCTACAACACAGGACGCAAGGTTAAATGCAAGGGAGGGAGAGAAATCCAGAATGCCAGAATGTGGCTTGACATTTCTCCATTGAACATAGAACAAAGCACAAAGAAAATTACGTCAAAGGAACAGGCCCTTCGGCCCTCCAAGCCTGCAGTGACCATGCTGCTCATCTGAATTGTAACCGCCTACCCTTATGGGGACCATAGGTGTAAAGATGCCTCTTCAAAGTCACTATCGTATCTGCTTCCATGGCCTTACCTGGCAGTGGGTTTTGGGCACCCACTACCCTGTGTGTAAATAAACATGCCTCCTACATCTCCTTTAAACCTTGCTCCTTGCACCTTAAACCTATGCCCCCTAATAATTGTCTCAAATTGAGTGGAGGATTGGCAGGTGCTTACTTCTTGACTCCAACCTGACCACGCTGTCACTGACAGCCCATATCTCCCCTTTCCTGGACAGCTCCAGCACCTGGAGGAGGTGAGGACCTGGAGGTCATGCTCACCACCCTCTGCCTTCAGCCTCCCTCGGTTGTTATGTTTGGTCTTCTTCTCTGGAGACAGAAGGAGCCATGAAAGAAATGGTGGTGTGACTCCTGCAGAGTATCAGATAGTGGCCCTTAAAGAGCAAGCGTAGTGATATTCTTTGGGGTGGGGAAAGGGAAAGCTTGGGGGTCAGGAGCAGGAAGCATGCAGGATGCTGGGGATGGAAGGATCGGCGGAGGAGATCTTGGGGAAGGTGCGAGATGGGGTTAAGCACTTACCCTTATTGCCAGAATAAGGTCATTGATCTTTTCGCAACACTGCTTTATTGTTCTGGGGGCCAGTGCCATGGCACTAACTGAGGCGACAATTGCCTCCCAGGCTGTTGCCTTTGCCATCACCTCCCCTGCATCGTGCTGGGGAGAAGACAATGTCCCGCCTCATCTCTGCAACCTGCTGAGGTCACCCTCAGTGAATCTGGGCACTGATTTCTTTGCCATTTTTTCCTGCACTGCCTGCCCATCCTTGGGGAGTTGCCCTTCATTAGGGCCGATCAGTAGCAGGCAGTTTGAGAGAGAATTTCAGCAAGTTACATGTAGTTTGCTTGTTAGCCTTGGGGGGAAGGCAGGTGAGCACTTGCAGCTGATGGGGAGTTGGCGGGGATCTGTGCTCCTATGATGGTTGGGGGCAGGAGGTGTTATACTGCCATCGGAGTTAGGGGAGATGTGGGCCATGTACAGGTGGGTCCGGGATGGAGAGGGGGGGCCGCTGCCACACTGCCTGCGATCAGTCGGGGGGGGTGCACGATCTCTATGGGTGGTAGGGGTGGGGGATAAGGGGATCAGTAATGTTAGGGTGGGGAATCAATATCTGTGGAAGCCGGGGGAGGCATTATCCTGCCCAGGAGTGATCTAGCAGCGGAGCTGCATTATTTTATTTATTTTTTGCCACATGTGCAGTTGCAGGCTCCAATCCCCCCCCCCCCCCCCCCCCCCCCCGCCACAGGCTTCTGCAGTGAGAATCAGACTCGCTCAAAATGTTACAGGCAGAGTGAGTATGGGGGGGTGGGGAACGACTAAAAACATGCCCAAATGATGGATCCGAAACTCTCCCACTTTGAAGTCCATCTATGCTTTACACAAAAAATGGTAAAATACGGCCCCCCCCTCTCATTCTTCTAAACTCCAACCTTTCTTCATAAGACAACAACTGCATCCCATGAACCAATGCAAGTATGTCTCCCCTTAAGTAAAGAGACCAAACTCATACTCATTTCTGCCCTGTGAAGCTGTAGCTAGGCTTCCCTGCTTTTATACTCTATCAACCTTGCAATAAGTGCCAACATTCCACTTGCCTTCCAAATTACTTGTTGTACCTGCAGACTGATCATTTGTGATTCAAGTACAAGGACATCCAGATCCCTCTGTACCATAGCATCCCATCTTCTCTCTACATTTAAATAATATTCTACCTGTTTATACTTCCCATCAAATTGAGAAACCTCACGTTTTCCCACATTATACTCTGGGTGGGATTCTCCAGCCTTGGTCGATGCCCTACGGAAATCCCAATGACCCGCAGAAGCGGGTGTCAAGGCAATGGGAGTCACCTGTTTCACCCTGCCAGCCCTAATTGGGTTTCCACCCTAAGCAGGCAACAACCCGATAATTACGCAAACATGCCAAGTGTAATACAGTTGGCAGGTTTGACAGCCTTTTCACCAGCCCCCTGCCATGCACTCAGCCCCCAGTGGGACTTGCACTGGGCGGGCTTTGATGCTGGTATCTAATGAGGATTGGAAAATAACCCTCAAAGCATCAGTTACTTTCTCCCTGGCTTTCTTCAACAGCCTGGGTACAATCTATCTAGCCCTGCTGATTTATCCACCTTCAATAATGGCAGTCTCTCCAATACTTCCTCTCTCACTATGCTTATTATATCTAATATTTCACATTCCTCTTTAACTAGAACATCTGCATCATCTCTCTCCTTATCGAAGGCAGAGACAAAGTACTCATGGAGAATCCTGGCCACATCTTCTGCATCAATCCACAAGTTACCATGTACATTTCTGATTGGCCCTACTATTACTTACGTGGCGAAAAACTGCAGCAGGCGACGGTGCAGAGGGACCTCGGGGTCCTTGTGCACGTCGCAAAAACCCAGCTTGCAGGTGCAGCAGGTGGTCAGGAAGGCGAATGGGATGCTGGCCTTCATAGCGAGGGGGATTGAATATAAAAGTAGGGAGGTCTTGCTGCAGCTGTATAGGGCATTGGTGAGGCCGCAGCTGGAGTACTGTGTGCAGTTTTGGGCGCCGCACCTGCGCAAAGATATTTTGGCCTTGGAGGGAGTGCAGAGGAGGTTTACTAGGCTGATACCGGAGTTGAGGGGCTTGAGCTATGAGGAGAGGCTGAATAAACTAGGCTTGTACTGGTTAGAGTTTAGAAGAATGAGGGGAGATCTCATTGAGACGTATAAGATGATGAATGGGATGGATAGGATAGAGGTGGAGAGACTCTTCCCGCTCAAAAAAGACAGTAGGACTAGGGGACACAGCCTCAAGATAGAGGGGGGTGCGGTTTAGAACGGAGTTGAGGAGGAACTTCTTCACTCAAAGGGTGGTGAATCTCTGGAATTCTCTGCCCGTTGAGGTGGTGGAGGCTGCCTCGCTAAATATTTTTAAGACACGGGTTGATGGGTTTTTGATAAGAGAGGGGATTAAGGGTTATGGGGAGAGGGCGGGAAAGTGGAGCTGAGCCACAACAGATCAGCCATGATCTTATTGAATGGCGGGGCAGGCTCGAAGGGCTAGATGGCCTACTCCTGCTCCTATTTCTTATGTTCTTATGTTTCCATTAGATATTTTCTTGATATTAATGTATTAGTAAAACAACTTAGGAGTTTTTTTAATTTCACTTGCCAATATATTTTCATCTCCGCTCTTTGTTTTCCTAATTTCCATTTTTACTTTAGCCCCGTATTTTCTATATGCTTTTAGACATTCTCCAGTACTAAGTCTGTGTGACTGTCATAAACTTTCTTTCTCTGCTTTATCTTACCCTATCTGCATCTGATTAATGTCTAGATTTGGCAGTACCACCCTTTATTTTTGTGGACATAGGTAGGATCTCGCCTTTGAATGCCTCCCATTGATTTGACACAGTTTTTCCTCCTAATAGTTGTATCCAGTCCACTTTCACCAGCTCGCCCCTCAGTTTTGTGAAATTTGCCTTACCCTCCACCACCCCCATTTACAACTTTTACTCATATCCTACCCTTTTCAATAATGATGCTAAATTTACGCTAACAAACTATAGTCACTGAATTTGTCCCAATGTTTAATGAGAGCAAATTTCTAATCATCCAGAACTGATACCAGACCAATAACCTGACAACACAGAGACAGTGAAGAGGTGAGTTGGAACTGGTTGTAGTCCTGATGTTGCGTTGACCTTAAGACAGAACAAAGAAGATGGCAAAAAGCAGAACAAACCAGCAGTTCTATAGCATCTTTCAGATCCATCCCAAAATGCTAACACCAATTAATTATTGAGTCGCAGTCAGTGTTATGCAGGTAAGCACAGCGGCATATATGGGAATATAAATGAGAATGATCAACTAATGTGCTTCTTTGAAAGATCTCAGGTTGGATTCTCCCAAATAAATTTTAAGTACCAAATTTGAGTAAAAACTGGAGTAAATCCCATTGTTTTTTTTTCAGTGGGATTTTCAAAATGAATCTCCCCCAATCTGTGTACTGCAGAGGGCACTAGCATGAATATCATTAAAAATCCAGGAGCGGGGCCTATTCCCACTGGAGAGGCCAGCAGCAGAGTGCTGAGGGGGCCACAGCGCATGTGCCGATCTGTCAGCGCTGAGATAGGCACATGCACAGTAGTCCCGCACTGCTGGCCTTCCGACTGTTGGCCAGCCCCGTGACCTCACATCACTAGCCATGGGAACCCCCACATCCCCTCACTCCCCGATCGCTGGCCTCCCTGATGTGTCCAGTTTAGCCTCAATTTCCACCCCTCACAATATTGCTTTGATCTCACCCACCCCTCTTATAGACCTGATCTCCCTATCCCCGCCCTCCACCGGCAGCCCTGGCCTCCCCCCCCCCACCATGACACTCCCCACTGGCAGTCCGAACCTCCTCCCCCGCTCCAATGGCCAGCCCTGATTGCTGGCCTACCTCCCTCCCTCTGTCATCATCAAGTGTATAACATCAGCAGCCCCCCGCTGATCTCCCCACAATAGACCTGTTCCCTATAGGCACCCCAGTAGGCCTGCCCCCTCTGGCCCCTCCTCCTTGGCACAGCCTCGTGCCCAGTGGGCAGTGCAAATGTGCCCCCTTGGGCATTGACACTTTGCCCTGGGCAGTGCCCAGGGTGCCAGGCTGGCACTGCCAGGCTGAAAATGCCCAGAAAGTACACCCCTCTTACCCCTGACCTCTTGGGGGGCTTCAATGGCCCCCCCTTCACTTGCAATAGCTGCCCATTTGCAAGGAGCTGGCAACCCAACTCTGCTGTGGAAAGCCATTGTAAACCCTCTGGAGTGAAACACTCCAACGCCGGCATCTCCACATCGTGAAACACTGCGGGCAGAGGTGGGGAGAGGCTAGCAGGCCCAGAGAATTCACATTTAAATAATTTATACAGCTCTGTGCTGATTTCTGGCACAGAGCAGACACTGCCAAAATTCAGCAGCAGCATTCTGGAGACTTACAGCAGCCACAACGCCCAGAGGGGAGCCCACTATATGGCCTCCACTTGAGCAGCACAGCGGGCTAGAAGAATCGCCCCCTATCCCATCCTCCCTCCCCCCGAGAGGGGCAACAACATAAGAGTGCCACAGTGCTGCCTCACAGTGCCAGGGACCCCAGTTCATTTCCAGCCTTGGGTAACTATCTGAATGGAGTTTGCACACTCACCCCATGGCTACATGGGTTTCCTCTGGGTGTTCTGGTTTCCTCTCTCAGGGAGATGTGTGGGTTAGGTTGATTGGCCATGCCAAATTGACCCTTAGCGTCAGGACGATTAGCAGGATAAATATGCATTGTTACAGGGATAGAGCCTGGGTGGGATTGTGGTTGGTGCAGGCTCAGTGGGCTGAATGGCTTCCTTCTGCACTGTCGGGATTTTATGATTATAATTTGGGAGGGGAGGTGGGGCAGGGGCAGGTGGTAGAATATATTACCATTATTTCCTCAGGCAACTCCTGTACTTCCTCCTCCTGCTTGTGGTTTTTATATGAGCCAGCATTTCAAGCATACAATTCATACTGAATATATCAGTCCTGTGACTAGAGCTCCAGATCACATAACCTCTAAACATCCGCCAATCAACATGAAGAAGAACAGAAATTGCAACTCACAGTGTTTCACTTAACAGTGGGCTGGGCATACAACAGACTCAGCAGCACTGCTCAATTAACCTTAGATGACATCCCTAGTATATTCAAGATGGTCAAACCAAGGTTAACTGCGGTACACGTGCTGTCCTAATACATAATCTAATCACAGTTATTTTTGGCAGACTGTAACAGTAGCTACACTTGAACTCCTTTTCTTCAACATCAGTTTCAGGTATTAACAAGGCAAAATCTGGCACCTTTCCACTGTTACAGATGAACATCCTTTCAATCTATTCTGCACCTCAACCTGATTCTCATCCAACTAGAATTCCAAATTCTACTTTTATTTGTAATCTGATTTCATCTGAATTCATGCCGGCAGAATGCTGTTGCCTGCTTATTTACAATGGATTTAGGATTACCACTTTGCAAATTGCACATCCTTTGCAGCTTGTAAAACAATCCCACTCTCCCATTACATGGAGTATTTATAAAAGGATATTGTGTGCAAATTTAAGCTTGGATATTATAAAGCTCAATTGGAACACCAGTGACAATATACATCGAACATTTCTCCTTACTCACCATACAACTCGTATTGGCTAACAAACCCATGCTGGAAGATTTTCAACTTGCTGCTCAAGAGTAAAACTGCTGCTGTGGATTGGCCTAAAACCTGAATATTAATTAAAAATCTCAGATGTTTCCAGGATAGGGGTTACTGCAGAGTTAGTATGGAAGATATATTCAATTAGACTAATGCAGTTTTTCTATTGCCTTGCGGTTTTTTCATTTTGCAGACAGTTGTCCAATTCCGCCCCAAGAAGTACTATTGAATGTGTCAACAATCAGGGAGTGCATTCCAGATCATAACAACTCACTGCTTCAAAAAAAATTCTCCTCATCTCCCCATTCATTCTTTTGTCAATTATTTAACTCTGGCTGGAATTCTTTGGTTTTGTATGTCCCACCAGCACTGCTAGTGGCAACAGAGAATTTGGCGCTCACCAAATCTCCGTTCACCACCGTGGGACCAGATTATCCCAGCCATGTATGAGATTGGAGAATTCCGGCCTCCACATCCTTTTGTTACCATTCTTCCTCCCAGTGAAAAGACTTTCTCCTTACTTACTCTTAAATGAAACCTAAATAATTTTGAAGTCCTCTTTAATTTTTTTTCTTAGTCATTTCCATTTAAAGGAGAACAATCTTAACTTTTTCAGTTGCTCCATCTAATTGAAGGCCCTCATCATTTCTAGCATTTTTAGTGAGCCCTCTCTAAGTCTTTAACAACCAGGCCCAAAACACTGTGGGCACAACCGTGTCCCCTTTAAGTATAACCATGGGGACAATTTTCTGGATCCTGACCCTGATCTGGCTGTTAACCTGCCAATTAAGAGGTTGACTCTCTATGTCATCTGACTCAGAATAGAAGGCAGGTTCTCAATGCTGTAGGCCAAAGCCTTTGAAGGACGGCAGCCCCATCGCTGACAGAGGTGACTTCGCAGGGTGGCGACTGTGAGGCTATTTCCATCTTGAAGCGCATTCTGGGGAGGTTTAATTTTTTTAAAACAAACGTAACTTCCTCAGCAAAGAAGAAGATTTTAGGCCTAATCTGGAACTTTTTTGTTCCATACTTTGAAACTATGATTGGACAAGATATTTCAAATCGCTTTTAAAGTTGTGTTTATATTGCACATAGAATTAAATTATTGAGCATCTATCCTAAATTCTTAAGTGCCAGTGGTTTGTTTAACCCTATACAGTACATCTGCCTAATGCTGGTCACGGTCTTTGATGTCCCATAAATTTAACTATCCATTTTCCCATCAACAATAGAATTTTCAAGATAGTAGATATTTTGAAGAAGTGTGAATATGGTTACAACACTTCTAATTGTCTTCAAGATTATTTTTGTTGCTTTAGTAACTGCTCTCAGGGATCATAAACTAAATAAGCCATCTCCACATGACAGACTCTTTACGACCAATAAAATCTATGTTTCCTTTGTCAGCAAATAAGAAATAAATATTTTCCCCCATTCGCATGTAGATGTATATTTTGACATTTGTCAGTACATCTCAGGAGTAAAGGTAATGGTCAACATCTGGTGTCAAATTTATTGCTGCCTCTCATACAAAGCAATATAAAACCAATCCACTCAAAACAGATCAGTCACCATTGCTGTCTAAACTACATCTTGCCTCTTGTTTGAATTTGGCTCCATCAATAAAAATCAGGCATTTCACACCTGCAATTGTGGAGCCCTGTAAAGCTTTAAGAAGGCAGTGCCACCCATTCTTTTCTCCCTACCCTTTTATGTCCAAGAAGAAATGAGGGCCCCAAACAGAGGTGAAAGCACATTAATCGAGCCTTTCAACACAGGCAAGACTCCAGGTTCTCCAAAACCAGGGACTTCAAATAAATGTTCAACGCTCTGATTTATTTAGGATTGTTTTGGTGTGCCAAGTCAATTCATTGTGAGTGATGTTTGCTGCCAACCATCTCACTCAGATTAATTGGCTATTAAGCCTTGACTTCATAAAGAAGAACTGACATGGGAACAGGGACTGTTTGGGTTTTGGAAATGTAATCGTACTGGGTGTTCTGCATGACTACCTGGCTGGCCATAATCATGTGACTCTCCCATGAGCCATTTCCCTGTAGGCTGCCATTTCTGACCAGTTCGATGAAGCATCTCACACAGGCACAACACTGATGAAGACTGCTGTCCTGATACATCTAACAGAAACCACTTACCATGAGTGAGTCAGTGAGCAAGTCACCAGTCCAAAGGCATGATAACTAAAGGTCAATGCATGGAATAGACATAACATGATCATTAGCTTATTGACTGTTTTCATGTCTTGTCACGGCATTTCAACACGAACAGCCATTTTGGCCTTTCAATTCCCTTTCAAGGGCCAGAAATGAGGAGGATGTGAGTCCAGGACCAATATTAAGAAAACCAGTTCCTTAGAGTCAGATAAAAATTCCTGATCTAAAAATATTTGTTTCATATTTTGTGTTTGTTATCGTATTTTAATTTAGCAGTACCATTATTTATCTTTCAAGATACACTTCATGCTGGAATGAATGATACCACATTCCAAAATTAACTCACAGTGAAAACACAGACTCTAAAAGCAATTAGGCAGTGGGGTGTAAGCTCCTCTCCTCCAGGACTTTGTTTCATGTCAGCATTATTTTGAAGAAACTGAAATGTGAAGTTGATATCTGTATCTCAACAGACACCAACGCTGCCTGGCATCCTAATGGTTGTCTGTCAATCAGTCTTAGCAAGGAGACTGATGCATCTCCATTACAGCTTACTAATCCCTCATCTCTATCAGTGTTACTCTGATGTGAGGGCAAATGTAAATGGAATAGCTTTGCTTCATTTCCTTTCAAACCTGCACTTGCAGAGTTTAAAGCAATGTTTTCAGAAAGTCCATACAATTGCTTGGAATATTTGAACATGTTGGTTAAATTTGTCTGCCTGCTTTTAGTTTATGTCATAGCTGAATTTGTGCCGAGTCCCTCTGGCCTTCACTCTTCCCTGTTTAATTTTGTTATCTGTTCTCTTTTTCTGTCTTCCATACAGGACTGGATTATTGTCTCCCTGCTGACTTATTTTGCTCTAAACAAATGTCTTTCAACAACAGGAACTTATAGATATATAGTACCTTCTACTTCATAGACAGAACTAAGTGATTCCCATTTGATGGCTTAGATCAAAACTCAGCAGTCCTGCCACACCAAGTCATGAACCGTGGTGGGCAGTTAAACAACTA
Source organism: Carcharhinus amblyrhynchos (assembly GCF_965287045.1). Taxonomy (NCBI): domain Eukaryota; kingdom Metazoa; phylum Chordata; class Chondrichthyes; order Carcharhiniformes; family Carcharhinidae; genus Carcharhinus; species Carcharhinus amblyrhynchos. Next base: position 79,490,491 of record NC_137326.1, on the reverse strand, counting down.
AAGGGAGAAAAAGCTGCATGAACATCCCCAGCTTCATGTTAACAGAACCCAGCACTTCAATGAAAAAGACCAGGCTGGAGCATCTTCAGCCAGAGCTGTCAAGTCTTCAGCCAATTCAACTCACTCCATGTCAGAAAGATATGCTGAATGCAGTGGATAAAGCAAAGACTTCAGCAGCATCTGCATGGAAAACTGGAGAACTGGGTGCTACTCTAGCCGAGTTGTTTCAGTACAGCTGCAACACTGTCATCTATTCAAAAATATGGAAAATTTCCCAGGTTATGTCCATTAAAAGCAGGACAACTCCAATTGGGTTGATTACTAACCCAGCAATACACTCACAATCATCAACACAATGACTTAAGATGTAGTTGCCAGTGCTGTCAATCAGCATTTGCTTACTGAAAAACTCTGCTCACCAATAGTTTTAAGAGTTAATTTATCAGTGTCACAAATAAGCTTACATTAACATTGTAATGACGTTACTGTGAAAATCCCCCAGTTACCACACTCTGATGTCTGTTGGGGTACACTGAGAGAGAATTTAACATGGCCAATGCATCTAACCAGCATATCTTACCAGCTGTGGGAAGGAACAAGAGCACACAGAGGAAACCCAAGCAGACACGCAGAGAATGTGCAGACTCTGCATATATAGTGACCCAAGCCAGGAATCAAGTCCAGGCCCCTGGTGCAGTTGAGACAGCAGTGCTAACCACGATGCCACTATGCCACCCCAGTTTGGATGCCATCGGTACTACTGGCTGCAGAAGCCAGTGACCTTCTCCTGTTCTTTTGGGAAATCTGCAATTTCCTCTCCCGACCTGCTTCCAGCTGAACTAAAACTACTTTTCTGTTTCTCCGTAGGTTCCCTGTTGCTAGGTAACAGCACAGTTTTTTTTTCTACTTTTGTGTTTTTTTCGAATTTCCCTTCAAGAGTTGTAGAATCTCATTAAAAATGTACATATACAAACAAAGGCCCATGAAGACATTTAAGTTCAGGAACAAGAACAGGAATCTGGACAAGGCCCTGTTAGTGAAGTTAAAGTAAGGGGCAGAAAAAGGGTCCAAATTAAAGAAAAAAGGTTGTGGGGAGCAGAATCATGGCAAAGTTGGCTTGCAAGAAACCAGAAGATCAAAGGAGACAGCCAAAGGTTTGTAACTCCTTGATAAGGGCCTGTGAAGCAGTGGTGTTCTGTTGGTTTGGCTGCATATCTGACAGCGTGTGTAGAAGTCGAGCTTGAATACACATGGTGATCCAGGAAAGCGGGAGATCAAAAGGAGATGTTGAAACGGTGGAGGTGGATCCTTGTTGAAGATGTCCAAGTGAATGCATCGTTTCTGAAGAAATTCCAAGGTGTGTCCTTTGAGAGAAGAGATTGAATATAAGTTAGAAGACCACTTCTATGAGACAAGTTAACTCACAGTGTGACTAACATCTAGAACAGTTGAAGACAAATCCATAGCAATTGATTTGGGTGGCATCTGTCACTGGTTTCAGAGTGTCGTGTATTCAACCACAGATCACCTATTAGTTTACGTGGACAGTGCTTACTGTGAACATTATAGTATAAGGTAGACTTTGTAACTTGCATTATCCTTGGCATTGCACTGCTGGAAACATTGCCAGTCTCAGCTGTCCAGTCCTGGACCAAGAGGGATTCATTGCTATTCATAGTTAAGAGGATAATGCTACAAAGTTGGCATTATGACAAGTCAAAGCCAATCAGAACTGATCTACAGCCCATCTTATAGATGGTGCGCATCTGGTGATAGAAGGAGTGAATGTGTGAGGGGGTGGGTGGATTGTTGATCAAGTGGTCTCTTTTGCCTCTGTATTTATCTATAGAAGTATAGTTGGGATGCAGTAACGTAATACAGTTCTTATTTTCTTGTGTAATAAACATTTACCCTTCTATTAGAACTTCATTAGCTGACTCCTATGATTCTGTTTAGTAGCCACCCTCTATGTTCTGAGCAAAAAATGTTAGGATCTATCTAGCTGTGTTCTACGTTGGGATCTGACTTGTCCAGTAGTGACATCAGCTGGGATCATAACATCATCTCCAACAAGAGTATAAGCACCCCCCCCTTGGCATTCATTGGCATTATCATTGGTGATGCCCACTATCAATATCCTAAGGCTCACCAGAAATTCACTGGAACAGTCATATCAACATTGCAGCCACATGAGCAGATCAGTGGCTGAGAAGTCTCTGGTGAGTCACCTTCTGACTCTCCCAAACCCTTTCCACCACATAGCAATTTAAGAATGTAATCAAGCATTTGCCTGGATGGGTGTAACTCAACACTCAGAAGATCCACAAAACCCCTGGCCACTAAGCCCATTTGATCAACAATCCATCCACTTCCATACACATCCATTTCCTCCACCGCCAGTACTGCTTTGTGCAGTCTGTACCATCTATAAGATGGGCTGTAGGCCGAGTCTGATCTACTCTGACTTGTCATTGTGCCAACCTTGTCAAAAGGGCACTATCCTCTTAACTTTGGAGAGCAATGGATCTCTCTCGATCCAGGACTAGCAATGCAATGCCAACTCTACCTCTTTTGACACAAGTGATGACGGAACAGTCTGCACTAGAGAGAGGTGGCTGAGTGCATCCATGTTTGATATTTACATCCCTAGTCTAAGCTGGAAGGAAGAGCTCTACGCAGCTAACAACAAGTCCATTCTCTGCAGAAGCAATTAGTGGCACAGGCTTATCCTCTCAGAATCATCCTAACAGAGGCTTATGATCCAACACAATGGTGGACTGCCTTCCGTATATATTGATGAAACTTCTTCGCCATATAGATTACTGCAAGACTCTCCTTGTCAAGTTGAGAATATTTCTTCTCAGCATTGGATAAGGTTCTTTATGCAAATGCAATTCCTCCCTATTTTAACTGACATCTTCTGGGAATGAACTGCTCCCACTCCATATGGTGAAGCATCACAGGTAACTACAACTGGTTTCGTTGGATGTACTGTAAGGTTTGCTTTAGTTTTGCAAATATCTTTTTGTGCCCTGACCCATTTACATCTTTGGTCCTTCTTCAGAAGCTGGTATAACAGTGCCAGAGTCATGGGCACATTGTACAGGACTCTCCTTTCATAGTTTACTATGCCTAGGAACAATTTAAACTCCATCTATTTCCTATACTGTGATACTTTTTTGTGATGGCTTTTAGTTTGTTCTCTAGGGGATGAAAACACTGAGCATCTACCTTGAAACCAAGGTACTCAAAGGTTGCAGATCTTTCTAGTAATATCTGAATGCTTGTTCAATTATGACTGTGGCTCCAGTATTGACCTCCATTTTTAGATATCCGTCATTAACCAAAAGAACTATCTCAGTAGGTGGCACCTTGTTGAGTTGGGCCTGGTTTAAAGTATATATTTGGATCCCTTGTTGGTTCCTCACCCAGTAAGGTGTTGTCTTAAAGGTCACTTCCTTCTTTGTGTGTTAGTCTTACCTGATTTACTCTGCACCAAGCCTGTGAATGACCCTTCTTGCAATGAAAAGATGTTTAATTTTTGCACCAACACATTTCCTGGGGGTGCTCAGCTCCACAATGAAAACACACTTCCATCCCTGATGGTGTACTACCTCTCTCAGACTCTGCCAAGACCTCAGTCGCATTGTTCCTCACAGGAACTGTTTCCCACCACAAACGGTTCATCTCATTGGACACACCGTGTGGCTCACTTACGCCTTGCTCAGCGTATTCAGTCACTTGGGCCATCTCTGTGGCTTTTTCCAAAGAGATTTTAGTCTCAGCGAGTAGCTATTTTTTTGTACTCTGAGGCTGTTGATCTGCCCACCAAACAGTCACTTAACCTCTCCCCCAAAGCTGGACCAAATTTGCAGTGCCCCGCTAAATGTCACAGTCTGGCCATGAACTCAGAGACTCTCTCTGCTGATTCCCTCACAATGGAATGAAACTTATATCTTACCATGATGATGACTGAAGGTCAGGGTTAATAGAATCATAGAATCCCTACATTGCAGAAGGAGGCCATTTGGCCCATCAAGTCTGCACAGACCACAAACTCAACCAGGACCTATCTCCGTAATCCCTATTTACCCTTGCTAGGCCCCCTGACATTATGGTCAATCAACCTAATTCGCACATCTTTGGACAGCCAGGCCACCTTTGGCAGTACCATTGAAACCTGCCATCCTTGCCACTTGGAAGAATAAGGTTAGCAGACATGTCGGGAATATGCAAGCTCCTTTCCAAATCACACATCATCCTGACTTGGAACTGTATCACCATCACTTCACTATCGCTGGGTCAAAATGCTGGAAATTAACAACACTGAGTGTACCTGCACCACGTGGATTACAGGAGTTTAAGAAGACAGTTCACCATTGACTTTTCAATGGCAATTAGGGATTGGCAATAAATGCTGGCCTTACCAGTGTTGCTCACATCCTGTGAATGAATAAAAACAAACTCTTATAGTAGTGAGATGTTCCAAGGTGTTTCACATGGGTATTATAGGGCAGAATTTGACTCTTGAGCCACATAAGGAGATATAAGATTATCTGACCAAAATGTTGGTCAAAGAGGTAAAATGTAAAGGGAATCTACAAGCAGGAGAGGAGGGTGAGAGATGAGAATTTTGGAACTTAGGACCAAGAGAACTGATGTCATGGATTCAGGAGCAATGACTAAAGCATTTGCAGCATGGCTGACATATTTGTCTTCCTTATGGTGATGTTTGTGGGCTTTGACGTTCCATAGCTTATTTTCTATAATCAACAACATATCCCATCTTATCCATAGCCATGCTAACATTGCATGTATAATATCAATAAAAACAATCCTGTGGAAGATTAAATGAAAGGGGGAATTCAAAACATTTATTTAATCTAGCACTCCTTTTCCTACAGCTTATTTTGCATTTCCTTCCATCTTGAGCTCTCCCGTCATCGTTTATTTCAGCTGAAAGAGCTCAAGACAAATCCTTCTCACAACCCAGCCTCTAACCAGCCACCTGGAGATAGATAAGAGCAACACCATGACTAACAGGTGTTCCCCTTTGCAAACATCTTCCAGGCAAGAATCATAGAGTCCCTACAGTACAGAAAGAGGCCATTTGGCCCATTGAGCTTGCACCGACAACAATCCCACCCAGACCTTACCCTGGAACCCCACATATTTATCCTGCCAATCTTCCTGACACCAAGGGGCAATTCAGCATGGCCAATTAACCTAGACTGCATATTTTGGACTGTGGGAGGAATCCAGAGTACCTGGAGGAAACTCACGCAGACAGAAGGAGAATGTGCAAACTCCACACAGGCAGTGGCCTAGTCTGAGAATCAACCCCGGGTCCCTGGCCCTGTGCTAACCATTGTGCCACCATGCCACAGTTGAATCTGAAGCACAAAACTCAGTCTACCGTTCTGCTGTATATTAAGTTCTGGACTGCCACCTACAAAAGGAAAATTCATTATGGGAGGAGATAATATGGTTTCATCCTATCTTATCCAGACTTGTATTTCTCAGTTACATTTTAGATATACAGAACTAAATATCGAGCAGAGTATAACCATGTCATCCCCTATGGTTTACTAGGAACAATGGCAAGAACTGCTCTTGGACTGATAAGAATACTACTGCAGTGGTGATTAAAATTGGTCACCTCATGTACCAGGCTGTTACTTTAAGTGGATACTTCCCAGCCAATTAACCCCCTAGGTTTCAACTGCTCTAGCTCACAGTAAACCACCAGGCAAGGGACAGCAAGACTAAAATGCAGGCTGGAATTCCCTGGCCATTCACTCCGGCAGGATTCTTAGGTCGTGCCAGCAGCGTAGCCCCACCTGCAGGTTTCCCACCGGCGTGGGTTAACGTCATTGGGAATTCTCATTGACAGCAGCAGAACCAGAGAATCCTGCTGCTAGCAAATAACATGTCACCTCCCTCCAGCATGAAACACACGGCTGGGAGGCTGGAGAATCTCGCCCGTAACCTCAAAAGTTTTGAAAAGTACAAAAAAGGCTGATCGGTTTGCAACATTTAACCTTTTTGACTTAAAGGACAGTTTTATTGATACATCTTTTCACCGTTGAGGATAAAAATGGTGAGCCCCTCCAGTGGGTAAATCCAATGTGGTTCTGAATCACATTGTGCAGGAAGTTCTCTGCCCCTAACTGATCACATCCTTACTGACCCTGGAAAGTGAATGTGAGAGAGGAAAAAAGCAGTGTGAATGAGGTGCATTAGTGAGCAAGGAGTGTGAGTGAGTGATCATTGTTCTTATAGAGTTTGATTTTTGTTAAACAGACTTTCACCAGCTAATAGAAAGGACCAACCAATATGTCCTCTCTGTTAGCTGGTAAAAGTGTGAAAAAGATAGAGAATCTGGTGAACTGGTGTGACAACAATAATCTCTCCCTCAATGTTAACAAAAGGAAGGAGATTGTCATTGTGGAGGACATGCCTCTGTCCACATCAGTGGGGACGAAGTAGAAATGGTCCAGAGCTTCAAGTTTTTAGGTGTCCAGGTCACCAACAATCTGTCCTGCTCCCGCCACGCTGACGCTATCGTTAAGAAAGCCCCCCAATGCCTCTACTTTATTAGAAGACTAAGGAAATTTGGCATGTCTGCTATGAATCTCACCAACTTTTACAGATGCACCATAGAAAGCATTCTTTCTGGTTGTATCACAGCTTGGTACGGCTCCTACCCTGTCCAAGACTATAAGAAACTACAAAGGGTCGCAAACAAAGTCCAGTCTGTCACTCAAACCAGCCTCCCATCCATGACACTGTCTACACTTCCCACTGCCTCAGGAAAGTGGCTAGTATAATTAAGGAGTCCATGCACCCCAGACATATTCTCTTCCACCTTCTTCCATCAGAAAAATGATACAAAAGCCTGGGGACGTGTTCCAACCAATTCAAGAACAGCTTCTTCCCTGCTGCCATCAGACTTCTGAATGGACCTGCCTCACGTTAAGTTGATCTTTCACTACACCCTAGCTATGACTTTAACACTGCATTCTGCACCCTCTCCTTTCCTTCTCTATGAACAGTATGCTTTTTCTGTATACGTGCAAGAAAAAATGCTTTTCATTGTATACTAGTACATGTGACAATAATAAATCAAATTAAATCAAACATCCACAGAGCACCAGGGCCTGATTGTACCACAATTAAAATTAATTCACTTGCATAGACTTAAAGTCGGCCCCTGTACTTTCATTTTTAATGTCAGGTGAGGACAATGAAGTTTGGCCGCATTTCCTCTGATACTTAGACGCAAAGACCAATGACTTGCTCTTGTTGCTGAGGGCTGCCTGCAGATGCTAATATAGCTACACCCTCAAACCGTCCAGAGGAGCAGTGGAAGAGAAATAACCAGACGGGGAATAATTAAAAAAAAGACTGACAGACAATAAACGTGCTAAGTGATTAACTCAAAATCTAACAGCATATATTGTCAAAAAATGTAAATGACACTTGATCAAATTGCAATGAAAACCTTCACTCAGCAATATATGGATCACTGTATTTCTTAACAGATGGCTGTTTCTAATACATATTTATTGCCAGAGCCTGATATGCATCCAGCTGTCCATAGGGAATAATGTGACACCTGCAAGGAATGAGTGAGTCATAATAAAATAAAAACCAGTCGGAATGAAAGCGTAACTGCAAGCTGGTCTGGCATCAACTGGATGATATGAACCATCACAAACTCTTTATATGAGTCTGGTTTTAATGTCTCAGATGTATAAAAGTGGTTACGGTGTGACAAAGTGAAAAAATCTTGCAAAGGAAGTGAAGAAAGTAATCACATTACAAAGATCTGTCCTTCCCGAAGCATCAAAAGCCAGGAAGAGCTCAATGATGAGTCAGAATTAAGCTTCTATAGCCAACAAAGATCAGTGCAAAAATTATGGCCTGCAAAATATAAATAACACTAAGATTAGAGCAGAGACCTGCCTGTCAATGGGACTAGACACTGCAGTGGGTTAGCACACTGTGTATTTTCTTCTGGGACCCAAAGTTTACCTCCAGCGAAGGTCCCTGGGATAAAGGTTAAATAATTCACAGCTGACTGTACCAGTTTGAAGTGAAGTGGCTTTAGAAGTGGGTCAATTCCCCAGAGAGAAAATCCTACTGGCAGAAGGAAGCAAAACGCAAGTGAAGAATGCTGGCATCAGAATCTGGGTTGATCCTAGATGCCAACTGGGATACATAGCAGCTCAGGCAAATGAACAACCGTTCCTCCTGGCAGTGACATTTGTAGACATGAACAGGGTTATTCCTCTGGGGTAGGAAAACCAATGTTCCCACTGAAATGGGAAAAAGTTAACGTAGGAATACATCCTTTTGCAGTCTGAAATACATGAACTGTTACTTCTATTCTTAGATAAGAGGAACAGATTGAAATGGATGCATTACATCCATCACACACAGACCATATATAAGCACACTCCTACTCCTCGATGGAAATTCATTTCTACCACTAAAATAAAAGCTAATTGCAGATACCGGAGATCTGAAATAACAAAAAAAGCTCGGAAAGCTCAACAGGTCTGGCAACTACTGTGGAGACAGAAACAGAGTTAACGCCGCAAGTCCAATTTTTTGGAATTGGAGAGATATGATGGGTTTTATGCTGTTGGAAAAGTGGGTAAGTCAGGTAAAATAAAAAGGAAAGTCAGGAATGAGTTAGAGGGACATTGAATGATAAAGATGTAATGGAATTCAAGGCAAAGGGAGTGTTGTCTGTAATAAAGAAACAAAGGATTAGTCCAGAGTAATGTTAATGGCAGGAAAAAGAATGAATTGGAAGATAACAATTCATTTTCTTTCACCCTTGCACGTGTGCTGGACCTCCTACTACAATGTTCCAGTGAAGCCCAATACATGAGTGTGGAACAGCACTTCATCTTCCAATTAGACGCTACTATCTTCTGGACTCAACATTGAGTTGAAAACTTCAGACTGTGACCTCTGTCTTCAATTTTGATTCTTTTGCCTAGTGCCAGTCTGCATCTTGTTCTCATGTTTCTGTTTTCACATGTAACTGTTCTTTACCCTGCCATTAACACTTACTCTGGGCCAATTCTTTGTTTCTTTATTACAACCATTACCCTCCCTTTTCTTTTCTTCCATGTCATCTTTATCATTTAATCGCTCCTGCCTTCTACACCATCCCTGACCATCCTTTTTGTTCTACCCCACCCTCCCTCTTTTCCAATGGCATAAAACCCATCACATTTCTGCCACTCTTCAGCTCCGAAGAAGTCGCACTGGTCCTGAAAAGTTACTTCAGTTTTTCTCTCTCCGTAGATACTGAGTTTTTCCAGCACTTTCTATTTTTATTTCATTTCTGCCACGTTCAACTGTGAATTATGGCTGACTTCAAGGGCACAGAATTCCACATGCCTGGAATGTGGGATTGGTTAAGTGAAGTAAAAACTTAGCAAGACAACGCCCTTGACTTATTCTATCACTTCAACAGCCTACAACTGTAACATTCCAGGGAAATGGAAAAGTCACAGTAATCTTTGTTTCTGAGGCGGCAGGAAGACTGGAATCTGTTTTTCATAATAAGTAGTGGAACCACTTAAAGGTTTTGTCTTCCTTTAATGTTAGAACTGTCTACACACTGCACAGATGGCCAAGATGCACAAAGAAATTAGTTTGTGCCACTTCAATCCAGCTCCCCATGGCTCTAAACCTACAAAACTGTACATCTGCTGCCTTTGTCATTTGAGTTGGGAGAGGTGTTGCTGAAGTAGTCTTAACAGTTGTTGTAGTGCTTTCTATAAATGGATTAAAATACAGTCATAGTGCACGAAACCCCCACTGGCGGTTTCAATGGTGGGCATGAGGGGAGAATATGGCAGGAAGCCCAGAAATTGGTTTCACAAAACCTTTAAGTGGTTCCACCACTTATTTATGAAAAACAGATTCCAGGCTTTCTGTTGTCTCAGAAACAAAGATTACCGTGACTTTTCCATTTCCCTGGTGTGAACTTACAGCAGGATCTTCCACTGGTGCCCACCATGGCAGGTCCAAAAACTCGCTGGAGGCCAATGTGAAACTAATTTGCATTAGTTCGACTATATTCCTGACTTATGCCTTCTACATGATGGAGAGACTTTGGGAGTCAGGAAGTTATCCTGATACAGAATATCCAGCCTTTGACTTGCTCTAGTTAATGAGATACAGATGAAGTCCCGAACCGCTCCTTTTCATAAGAACATAAGAAATAGGAGCAGGAGTAGGCCATCTAGCCCTTCGAGCCTGCCCCGCCATTCAATAAGATCATGGCTGATCTGTCGTGGCTCAGTTCCACCTTCCCGCCCTCTCCCCATAACCCTTAATCCCCTCTCTTATCAAAAATCCATCAACCCGCGTCTTAAAAATATTTAGCGAGGCAGCCTCCACCACTTCAACGGGCAAAGAATTCCAGAGATTCACCACCCTTTGAGTGAAGAAGTTCCTCCTCAACTCCGTTCTAAACTGCCCCCCCTTTATCTTGAGGCTGTGCCCCCTAGTCCTACTGTCTTTTTTGAGTGGGAAGAGTCTCTCCACCTCTATCCTATCCATCCCATTCATCATTCTATACGTCTCAATGAGATCTCCCCTCATTCTTCTAAACTCCAACGAGTACAAGCCTAGTTTATTCAGCCTCTCCTCATAGCTCAACCCCCTCAACTCCGGTATCAGCCTAGTAAACCTCCTCTGCACTCCCTCCAAGGCCAAAATATCTTTGCGCAGGTGCAGCGCCCAAAACTGCACACAGTACTCCAGCTGCGGCCTCACCAATGCCCTTTACAGCTGCAGCAAGACCTCCCTACTTTTATATTCAATCCCCTTCGCTATGAAGGCCAGCATCCCATTCGCCTTCCTGACCACCTGCTGCACCTGCAAGCTGGGTTTTTGCGACTCATGCACAAGGACCCCGAGGTCCCTCTGCACCGTCGCCTGCTGCAGTTTTTCACCACATAAGTAATAATCCTTCCTACCATTATTCCTACCAAAGTGGACCACCTCACACTTGCCAACATTAAATTCCATTTGCCATTTCCTGGCCCATTCGCCCAGCCTATCCCTACACTCGACATTGGGTTCTCCACGACAGTGACAGGAAAACACATCAGCATGAAATATGCTTGGAAAACTAAGGCACACTGATGTTGGGACTCATTTAACAGTGCCTGGGGTTGACTCTGGAGTTCAGGATAGAGGCCGACAACAACCCTGGATTCTGGATCACCTTAGCAATGGATCAGGAACATCGACAAGTGGACCCTCCAGTTTCAGTATCCTGGAAGGGGGATCCATTTTTCAAACTCAGAATATTCCTTCATTCTCAGGTCTATCTAGTGATCTCAGAATACTGCCAGAGATCCATGTTCATCTTCATGAGGTCCATCTTTCTTCAACTGATTTTGGGTGCCTTTTCAAGTTGGTATCTAGATAGTACAGTGACCCGCCGCTCCACAGAATATGGTGCAAAGCCCCTGGTGCATAATTAATATGCTTGGGGCTGGAAGATTTGACCTGTTTTACTGCTGGTCTCTGCAGCAGGAAACACTCCACGTTCCTGCCCCACCACAGGCTTAGTCCCAGTATGGGATCATTCCAGTTAATGGTGGTGGATGGGATGCTGATCAAACAGACTACTTCCCCTGGCTGTTGCTGAGTTTCAGGTACTGTTACAGCTGCCCTCACATCCAGACAGATGGAGAATATCCTATTGCATTCCTCATAATTGGTGGAGAGACTCTGGGGAGTCAGGAGGTGAATCTGATGTAGAATATCCGGCCTCTGGCTTACTTTAGTAGCAGTTACATTTATGTGGATAGTAGCAATCCCCAGGACATGGATGAGGGGTTGTGATTCAGTAATGATAATGTCATTGAACACCAAGAGTTAATGATGAAACTCTCTCTTGTTGGAAATAGTAATTGTCTGGCACTGGGAAGTGTGAATCTATTCACTTTAGTGATAATAATAGATGAGCAGAATATGTTTTGAAGGATACAAAACTTATAAGAGTTGCTGTTCAAAGGCACTCAATCGGGCGTGTTCAGAGAAGAACGCAGAAAGTTAGCATGCAGGAGGAGCAAGCAATTAGAAAGTCAAAGCTACAAAGGGTCATGAACTAAGCCCAGTCCATCACTCAAACCAGCCTCCCATCCATTGGAACTGTCTACACTTTTCGCTGCCTTGGAAAAGCAGCCAGCATAATTAAGGACCCCATGCACCCTGGACGTACTCTCTTCCACCTCCTTCCGTCGGGAAAAAAACTACAAACGTCTGAGGACACGCACCAACCGACTCAAAAACAGCTTCTTCCCTGCTGCCATCAGACTTTTGAATGAATTTACCTCACATTAAGTTGATCTTCCTCTACTCCCTAGCTATGACTGCAACACTACATTCTGCACTCTCTCCTTTCCTTCTCCATGAATGGTATGCTTTGACTGTATAACATGCAAGAAACAGTACTTTTCACTGTATATTAATACTTAATAATAATAAATCAAATCAAAAAATCAGTTGGCACATTGGCCTTTATTGCAAGGGGATTGGGCTACTAGATTAAATAAGTCTTGCTAACATTGTATCATTTTTGTTGAGGCCACCCATGGAATACTGTGGACAGTTTTGATCTCCATATTGAAGAAAGAATATACTTGCATTGGAGATGGTACAGTGAAGATTCACTAAGTTTGTCCCTGGCATGAATGGGTTGTCCTATGATGAGAGGCTGAGTTAATTGGGCCTGAATTCTCTAAGAATGAGAGGCAACCTCATGGAAGCCTATAAAATTCTGCAGGGGCTTGGTAGGACACACAGGGAGATGGTTTCCATTGGGCAGGGAGCCTAAAGCATGGGAGAAGTGTCAGAATAAAGGATCATTCACTTAGGACTGAGATGAGGAGAACTTTCTTCACTCAAAGGGTTGTGGATCATTGGAATTCTCTACCCCAGAGGATTCTGAATGCTTCATCATTAAATACATTTAAGGCTGGGATAAGTCTAAATTTTGGGGGAATTAGGGGATTATGGGGAGTCAATGGGAAAATAGTTTTGAAGCCTAAGAACAATCATATTTGAATTGAATACTTCATGGGCCATTTGCCCTACTACTATTCAAACTTCCTGTGTTCCTTCTTGGATAAAGCAAATGTCAAATGCCACTTATCAGCAAAATCCTGAATGTTTCCCAAGTCTTACTGCTTGTGAGCAAGGACTGCTTAAGTATCTGTGGAACTACAAATGGAGTTGAACATGAAGCAATAACCACCATTTCTGACTTTAATGATTTATTGAAGAAGCAACTGAAGATGATTGGGCCAATGACACCACCGTGAGGAACTCCTGCAACAATGTCCTGGGGCTAAGATGACCGGCCTTCAAAATCCACAACCATCTTCCTTTGTGCTGGATGTGAATCCAACCACTGGAATATCTTTCCCCTGATTCCCAATGACTTCAGTTTTGTTGAGGTTCCAGTGTCAGTCACTATCACCACTAATGGAGTTAAGAAGCAATCAAACCTATTTATTAACTTTCTTAATTCCACAAAAAAGTACTGCATCACTTAATCAAGCTCCAAACATAAAAATAGAAGCAAGGCCTGTTGAACTTGAATGGTTGATACTTCCACATTATTACAAAATCATTGACTAAACAATCTTTCCTGATACTGTAGATATACATTAAAAAGAGTGGTATTTGATTTGATTTATTAATGTCACAGGTATTAACATACAGTGAAAAGTATTGCTTCTTGTATGCTATACAGACAAAGCATATCATTCATAGAGAAGGAAACAAGAGAGTACAGAATGTAGTGTTACAGTCAGGTGTAGAGAAAGATCAACTTAATGTACAGTAAGTCCATTTAAAAGTCTAACAGCAACAAGGAAGAAGCTATTCATGTGTCGGTTGGTATGTGACCTCAGACTTTTGTATCTTTTTCCCGACGGAAGAAAGTGGAAGAGAGAATGTCCAGGGTGCGTAGTGTCCTTAATTATGTCGGTTGCTTTGCAGTGCAGCAGGAAGTGTAGACAAAGTCAATGGATGGGAGGCTGGTTTGCTTGATAGATTGGGTTACATTCACAACCTTTTGTAGTTCCTTGTGGTCTTGGGCAGAGCAGGAGCCATATCAAGCTGTGATACAACCAGAAAGAATGTTTTCTATGGTGCATCTGTAAAAGTTGGAGAGAGTCATAGCTGAAATGCCAAATTTCCTTAGCCTCTGAGAAAGTAGAGGCATTGGTGGTCTTTCTTAACTATAATGTCAGCATTGGGGAACCAGGATAGGTTGTTGGTGATCTGGACACCTAAAAACTATTGACCCTTTCTACTTTGTCCCCATTAATGTAGACCGGGGCATGTTCTCCTTTATTGATGACATTCTCCTTCATTTTGTTGACATTGAGGGAGAGATTATTGTTGCCTGCACCAGTTCAATCAGATTCTCTATCTCATTCCTGTACTCTTTTTTGTCACACAAAACGGTTGAAGGTGGTTGGCAAGACCAGTTTATTTATCCTCAACCTAAAATTGAATTAGTTTTTTTAGGGAAAATGTATAACTTTAAGTTCAGTTTATATTTTGTATTGTATGTTAAGAAGTGTAAAACCTGGGTCTAGTTTGAGTTTTATTTTGTGAGTTGGATACCAGCAAGTCTGGAGCACTTTAGGTTTCATAACACTTGAAATGAAGAGATTGGTTACCAAGGGATTAGTAGTTTAGTGAAGTTAAAAAACATAAAATATAAAAAAAATTGTGTTGTTACCCAGGAACAGGGCTCAGAGACACAGGAAAAGGGAACAGTGCTGTTCAATCAGTTAGTGTGTGCCAGAATGCCTCACTCAGAATGTCCAAAATTCATTAATGAGAAATTCCATCATACCACTGAGAACTCAAATTTAGGGAACCCATGTGTTTGTTCTGAAGTAAAAGTAACAATGAGTCTACAGTGTGATTTTTGAGTATCTTGGGGAGAGATACTATTTAAGGAAGAGCATATTTAGAAGTCCGCCAGAAAAAAATTGTTTGAAACATGAGCCAGCCCACGTTTTGGTGTTGAGATAGTGGGTAAATCTTCATTAGGGTTTTTGCATCTGTAAGGATATTGCTGGGATGGAAGGAGTACTATATGGTTGAATCATATCCTGGTATTTGTTTTGGGATCAGGCTTATCCAGAATTGATATCAGCTGGGATCATCACAATACGACATAAAACCTAATGAGATAAAATAGAGTTTTGTTTTTATTTTGTCATTGTTGAAAATGATTCTTAAAAGTACACATCTTTTCCTGAAATTAGTAATTTAGAAATGAATTATTCAGCACAAAAGAGCCCATTTGTTTAATCTCCAGGAAGGAAGCCATTCATTCAGACCATGCACCTGTACTGCACTCTTTGAAGGAGCACTCTAATTAGCCATTATCAGTCCTCGTCCTGACAATTGCACCAATTCAAGTATATATCTAATTCCCTTTTGAAAGCTAGCATCAAGTAAGTTTCCATCATTCTTTCAGGTAGTGTGTCACAGATCATACCTGTGGTGTTAAACAAATAGAGGTGGCATGGTGGCACAGTGGCACACTGATTAGCATTGCTGCCTCACAGCATAGGGAGCCAGGTTCAATTCCTGGCTTGGGTCACTGTCTGTGCAGAGTCTGCACGTTCTCCCTGTGTCTGCATAAGTTTCCTTTGGGTGCTCCAGTTTTCTCCCATAGTCTGAATGATGAGCTGGTTAGGTGCATTGACCATGCTAAATTCTCCCTCAGTGTACCCAAGCAGGCGCCAGAGTGTGGTGACTAGGGGATTTTCACAGTAACTTCATTGCAGTGTTAATGTGAGCCCACTTGTGACACTAATAAATAAATAAACTTAAACTCTGTTTATCTCCTCTCTTTTTTGACAATTGTCATAAGTCTGTGTTCTCTGGTCACTGAATCTTCTGCCAACAGAAACATCTTCCCCCTAACTACCCTTATCAAAATGCCTCCAGCAACATTGAACACATCAGTCAACTTTCCCCTTAACCTACTGTGCTCAAAGGAGAGCACTTCTAGTTTCTCCAGTCTCAAATAAATCTCTCCTGCACCTTTGCCATGCCCATGGCATCTTCCCCAAAGTGTGGTGACCAGAAATGGACACAATAGTGCAGCTGAAGATACTGGGATTTATAAAGGTTAAGCATAACTTCCAAGGTTTCATATTCTAACATCCTTATTGATAAAGCCCAGGGTTTCACACAGCCTTTTTAACTTTATCTGTTGGCCAGCACATCGAAAAGTAAAGAAACACCTTATAACATGAATTTCAATGGAGATTTGATGCACTTTCATCAAATGCATTTTGAAACTGCACAATATAAAAAACATATTTATTAAAAACAAAATACAATAGAGTATTAGTTTTGTTCGTGCATGAGTGAATGGAATTCTGTACACAGCGGAGACATTATTTCTTCGATCTGTCATAAGGATTGTTTTTCAATACAGCAGTCACAGTTGCCTTTTTTTTATTCTTCTTTGTTCAAGGGCTGTGTGCATTGCTAGCATTTCTTGTCCATCCCTAATTATCCTTGCCAAGGTCTTGGTGAGTCACCTTCTTTAAATGCTGCAATCCATGTGGCATAGGTACACCCACAATGCTGCTAACATCCTTAAAGGCACAGGAACAATCCCACCATCTTGACTCTCTGAAGGGCGAAGGGAGGCCTGCCTAATGCTGCTCCCTGTACTGCCAGGAAGGTATTAGCAGAAGGAACAGTCAACATACTGACGTGTTTCAGTTTTACTGTATGTCGTTTTATCAAACAGGATCTCGGCCAATATTTTCTCTTCTCAAAGCCGCAAGAAATTGGAGAGTTTCTCATTTTAATTCTTTCTTCCCAGTTTCCTCCCACCCAAAATGTTTGACTCCAGGTCAATACCACTTCTGCAGACACTAGCTAGCCTTCAGTATCGCAACTGCAGTCACTATTCATTTGTGAGCTGTAATAATGACACTTAATGGACTATTCCATTTTGTGGAGGATCAAATCTCAGGATGATTGTCAGCCTGTATCCATCCATGCACATTTGATGTATGGGACCAGTAGACAGTGACTTAAAGCAGGTACCCTGGCTGATGTTCCCTGCCCCAAATCAAGATTATTGATGCCCACTGCAACAAATTCAACTAGTGCTAACTTAGCTAAGATCAGCCACATTTAGCACAAACCTGCCCTCATTCATTTGTACGTCTCAGAAACTCACTTGATAAACTCAAAATGCACAAGAGCAGCAGCCTACAGAGTTTTAACAAGAGATGGCCAAACTGACTTGAGTCTGTGCTACCCAAATAATGTACAACTGATCAAGTGTTAGGTGACATCCTCACCCTCATCATCAGCATAATGACAATTTTTTTAAATTATTAGTGTCACACATAGGCTTACATTAATACTGCAATGAAGCTGATGTGAAAATCCCCTAGTGCCACACTCACACACCTGTTTGGGTACACTGAGGGAGAATTTAGCATAGCCAATGCACCTAAACAGCATGTCTTTTGGACTGTGGGAGGAAATTGGATCCCCCAGAGAAAACCCATGCAGACACAGGGAGAACATGTGGACTCCATACAGACAGTGACCTTAGCTCAGAATCGAACTTGGGTCCCTGGCACTGTAAGCAGTGCTAAGCACTGAGCCACCATGTTGGCATCATTCAGAAATCTCTCAGAAATGTGAGATTCATACGGGTAGATATGAAAAATGTGAAATAAATTTATACGATGCTGATCTTTTCTATGGCTGTTTATATTTCTAAGCATACAAGTATGCATTAAGTTCCTCATTACTATGTTACGTATCAGCAGACATTAATCTATTTAAACTACGGATGGTAAGAGACATCAATCAGTCCGATTGTGTACTTCTGCAATATCTAAGCAGTTCACGTGGAAAACGTTAAGTATTTATGTTGAGAGTTAATTATATTGTGGTGACAAATATATTTTTGACTCTGAATCACCCCCACATAAATATGACTCAAACAAGAGAATAGATAACCAGCTAACCAATAATATGATTATAATGTAGCTCTGACAAGAATTACCAGTTATCTCTTATTTCAATTGGGAGACAGCAATGCTTTGCCTGGGTGCTTCATATGCTATTAAATCCCAATGAATTTAATTGCCATTTTTATATCTCTGATTGTGTGAGAAAAGGAAGGCAATAAATGTGACTTATTATGACTGTGTGAATGAAGGGCCAAGGCCCATAATAGGGTCTAGCAGTAAGGTTGAAGATACAGGAGAAGGCAAGCTGCATCAACAAGGAGTAATTAGGTGTTGTCAATCTGACACTGAAAGCTAGATATATATATAGGAGAGAAGAAAATATTGAGGGAGGGCTGGACTTTTGAGAACCCAGAAAAAAATTCAAACACTGTAAAAGTAGTCTTCTTTTTGACACCACGTAGACACAAGTGGAAACATGTGTTGGATGCAAATTGATGAGATCAGGAGAGGTAAGAGAAGAGTGGCACTGTCTATAAAACAATTTGGGGGAGGGAAAGTTAAAAAGAAAGAGATTGGATATTTAGACCTGAATTAGAGAATTAGGTCATTCATGATCACAGACTAAGTTTAGGAGGAGGCGGTTGGAAATTTTTGGGCATGTCATTAGAAATCTTGATTTCGAAAGTCTGATGCTGATGGGAACAAGCAATGGTTAAAAAGAAGACCAAAGTAACAAAGAAAAACTTTCCAAAGAGCCTTGCAATATAGATGAATACAGCACCAATGATGATGATCGATGCTTCCAGAGCAAGGTAACATAGTCATCAGTGCCCTCTTAGGGTATGGTACCTGAAAAGAGAGAAAGAATCTTAGAATGATGCATTTGGCCCATTGTTCCCTGTTCCAGCTGTTGGAACCAGTTATCCAATTATTGCCACTCCCCTGCTCTTTGCCCACAGTTCTAGTTCCTCCCCTTCAGGTATTTGTCCCGTTCTTTCAGATGTTTATATTGAACCAGCTTCCAACACTCTCTCAAATAGCACATTCTGCATTACAACACCCAGCATTCCTCACATCGCCTCAGGTCTTTTGTCAGTCGTAAACTCTGGTTGCCAATGCCTCTCCTTCTTTACTCTAACAAAGCCATCTGTGACTTTGAACACCTCAACCAAATCTCAGAAAGTACTGGAAAAATCACAGCAAGTCTGACAGCATCTATGGAGAGAGAATAGAGCTTACGTTTCAAGTCTGAATGACTCTTCCTCACAGTTCTGACAAAGGGTTATCCAAATTCAAAGCGTTGGCTTTATTCTTTCTCCGCAGATACTGCCAGAGATTTTCCAGCAATTTCTGTTTCAGGTTCCAGCATCCACAATAATACGTTTTTATCAACCAAATTTCATGTTAATCTTTGCCGCTTCGACAGACTGAGAACAATCTCAGCTTCCCCAGTCTTCACATAGCTGAAGTCCCTCATCCGTGGTATCATTCTAATAAACAAAAACAAAAAAAAATGCTCAGCAGGTCAGGAGAGAGAAACAGGGTAAAACCTTTCAGGTCTCAGGTCTTTCATCAGAGCATAAGGATGTAACAGGTTTTAAGCAAGTACTGAAACAGGGAAAGAGAGGAGGTGAAAAACGTGGGGAGGTCTGTAATAAGTTGGAAGGACAGGAGAGATTAAGTGACAGAAGAGACGATGGTATAAGAGAAATATCAGTGGCAGTGGGATAGGCAAAGAAACAAAGTTGAGCCCAGAGAAGTTGAAAATGACAGAAGCAGAATCAATAACAAAATGTAAATCTTGAGTATTTTTGAAAATGAGGCATTTCAAGCTCATCAGGATAGACACAAAAATGCCAAAGTTCGAAGAGAGCAACAATTTGTATGGATTAGAAAAGGGTGCTGATTATTTGGCAAGTTGACTGTGATTGATCAAGATATTGCCATGGAGAATGTAACTGGGAGCTTTGTTCTACTTTCGTTTAATTCAAAAATGGCACCTTGCTGAGACATGTTCCTTTTCCTGCACAGGGGTGGTCTCTGATCGGGTTGACCTTATCCTGCAGGGTAACTTCAATGTGCCCTATTTTGGTGTCAAGCTTGCGTGGTAAGCAAATGGTTCAACAATGATCAGATCACAGATGGGCCTAAGGACATTATTTCCAGAAATAAACACTGCCCACTCTACCTCAAATTACTCTGGAAAGGTAAGATATCTCAAAAATTTGAGCAAATAGCTGAAACTAGCCATTTCACGCTTCTGAAGTGTAGTAGCAACACAAGTGGTATTTTCCACAAACAGGATGCAACTGTCAAGGCAAAATGATTTTCTGTCTACTGTACAAATGAGTATTGCTAGGTACTTAGGCCATACATCCCAAGACTGGCATGGATTGTATCAAACAGCATGTCCCGTCAGCTGCTCGCAATAGACAGAGTGCTGACCTTACTCAGCAGGCCTGTGCTTGCAAAACTTAGAAAATAATGCCTAATATTAGATGTAATTTAGGATTTACTGAACAATCCTGAGTGTGCTAAGAATTAAAACTAATTTAAGATTATCTGTTGGACTTACAGTGTGGCTGGCCTGCTCTTGCTAGGAGTTACAGATATTCATATGCAGGACCTGTCTTTCACAAGTCCTGGAATTCTGCCTGTTTTGAATTAAACAAAATATGAGGCACAATAGCTCCTTGATACATTCTCCATGGCAAAGCCTCAACCAATTAGAGTAAACTTGCAAAGCAATCAGCACTCTCATGCAGTACAAAGTATCACTCCCTTTGAAATTTCAGAACAGGCACAAGAATCGCAAGAGTGCAGGACTTCAGCAGCATGTCTCTTTTCCAGCAATACACCCTTGTCAGTCTTCCTAAAGTATGGCGCATAGACCGAACTCTAACTGAGATCGAACAAATGCTTTATTAATGTTTAACTTAACTTCTTTGTTTTTGGGTTCTATTCCTATACTTAGAAAGCTCATATTCTTTATTGAAAGCCTCTCAACTTGTCCTGCCAGCTTTCAAAATTTGTGAACTGGCACCCTCAGGTCTCTTTTCTCTTGCACCTTTGTTACATTTGGACTTGCACCAGGTTTAAAATTGTACCTGCTGCTGCTTCTCCTCCTCCGACCCAAATGTATTCACTCACACTTCTCTGTTAAATTTCATCTGCTGATTCCGCAGTCTTTCTATGTTCTCCTGAAATCTGTTAACATCATCCTTACCACACTTCTGAGCTTCACGTTGCCTGCAAATTTTGAAAGTCAGCCTGTACACCCAATTGCAGGTCATAAAATAAATGTTGAAAAGAACAATGGTCCCAACACTAACCCTTGGTGAACACCACTGTATACTCTCCTTCAGTCTGAGAAACAAACATCAGCACTATTCTCTGTTTTCTGTTCAACAACTTATATGTATATAGCACCTTTAATGGGAAAAAAAGGTCACAAGACTGCTACAGGAACATAATTAAACAAAATTTAATACTGAACATTGGCCAAAGTGGTTGGTTTTATGAGGCATCTTTATAGGGGAAAGAGAGGTAGAAAGGCAATTAGGTTTATGATAGAAATCACACAATGGTTACATGAAAGGAAGTCATGCTGAAGGCAATAATTGTTGCTGAACAAATTTTGTATCCCTGCTGCTGTTGTCAATATAATCTCTTAGGCCTCATAATTTTTCTGACAAGCCTATTTCAAAATATTTTTTTGAAAATTTCAACAGACACCAGCCACCACAACGCCCTTATCCTTCCTTGTCAATACTTCAAAGAACTTGCTCAAGTTGACCAAACATAATCTGCCTTTAATGAACTAGTTATTAACATATCCTGCAATTTTGTTTTCAGACAGTGCTAACCTTTATTCTGCTATTAACAGATACTCTGGATCAATGACTTGCATCTTTAATACTCCCATTATCATTATTTTTGCCTTGTGTTCCCTGATATCTTTGTCACTTAATCTCCCCCGCCCTCTAACCTATCACTCACCCTCTCTTTTGCTCCACCTGCCACTCCCTCCTTTACCAACAGCATAAAACCCAGTCCATTCCTAACTCTCTACAGTTCTGAAGAAGAGTCATATTGGACTTAAAATGTCGGGCGAAATTCTCCCAAAAAAATTCCAAGTGTTGAATTTGCATAATTAATTCTTTTCACTGGGTGTTCAGAGAAGAATCTCCCACTCTGTGTACTCTGTGCACTGCAGAAGCCACTAGCATGAATATCATTAAAAAATCAGGGGTGAGGCCTATCCCTGCTGTAGAGGCTGAAGTCAATGCGCTGAGCTGGCCACTGCACATGCGTCCAACTGTCAGTGCCGACATCGGTGCAGGTGCAGTAGTCCTGCACTGATGACCTCCCAATTGCTGGCCAGTTCGATCACGGGCCAGCCCCACAATCCCCCCAATGGCGGCACTCTGCACCCTCTCCACAGCCCAGTCGCTAGCCCCTGGACCATTCCTGGGCCAGCCCCAAAGAGCCCCCTTCCCAATCTTCATCTCCCCATCCCTCCCCACCACCTGCCAATTCCCGGGCCTGCTAATCATATTTAAACGATATGCAAATGACCGTTTAAATGGTCTTTGCCCCTCCCCACTGCTTTCCGGCGTAGATCTGACACCGCTGGAGATCCGGCATTGGGTGACGCTAGCGGAGCATGAAAGCACATGCAAACCCCACAAATCAACTGACATGAAAATCTCCCAGCCCGCTGCACTAAAAAATTAGTACAGCAAAATGGGAGAATCATGGGCCATTAATTCTGTTGCTCCCTTCCCAGCCCCTGCCATGCCAGCTAAGTTTTATTTTCTGTTTTTATTTCAGATCTCCAGTATCCATACCATTTTGCTTTCCTTTCAATAACCCCTTATTTATGTTTCATGTTATTCAAAATTCCTCAAAATGCCAATTAAATTTGCCTTAGATCATTGTCCCTAAAAGTTTCCCAAACAGTGACACATGGCTGATTGGCCTCTGGTCATCAGGTTGAGTCCTTTCCTGTTCTATAAATAAAGGTGTGACATTTGCAATCCTGCAGTTGCACTATCATGTATTAGAATGATTTCTTCCATCCTATCTAAACCTTACAAAGGAGCAAAGAAAATGATGCCTAGAAGTATGAATAATATTCTTACCTTGGAGATTTAAGATTGTATAAGCGAGGGAAAATGTTTTTTTTCCTATGTATTAGTTTTTTCACCAAGGTCTTTATCAGGATGACTTTATCTGCCGGATAAATACAACGCACAAAGGATTTCTTTCCTTTGAAGTAAAGGTTACGGAAGGGAAAAGAAGTTTGTAGAATTAAAGAGAAAGCATGGGGTTGAATTAAAAGGAGAGATTATACAATTTGAAGTTTTATTCTCCAGGATTTAAATGGTTGGGAATAATTTGATCAAAGTTTTCCAACTATTGGTTGGAATATCCAATGAGCATCATGGTAGGTGAGACCAGGAAATTCAGAGTGAGTGTATTTCCTGCCAATATAAAAATAGTTTGAAATTTTCCACTCATCACTTCCTTGGCAGATCAGGTTGTCCGCTGCTCCATGCCGGGAACTGAATTAGCACAATTTGACTTTCATGAATGTTCATTAAAAGCCCAGCTGCTGGATTCACAACCCCGATAACATGTCCAAACCAGTGGCCAATTATACTGGCATGATTCAGGTCCACACCTGGTGAGCTGCACTTCACTCACCATCTTGAGTTGCATCTGCACAGCGTTTACCTACTTTTTACCAGGCTGTGGTTGCCGCTGTCCTCACTCCATGCCAAGGCTGCTCAGGCAAGATGAGAGTGAGCTTTAGGTCGGTGGAGGATGTTGGGGTGACACAGGGCCAAGACTCCTCATGAGACCAGTGGCATAGGGGATGGGGTTGGAAGGCAGAAGCTCAACTTGTGGGTAGGTGGAGCAGTGTGGCAACGGAGCCTGGGGGGAAAGGATACAAAGAGACAAATGACTGGGTAGGGGGACTGACTAAGAAAGAGAGCATACAGACACAAGTGTTGGATGGGAGAATTAGTCAGGGCCAGAAAACATACACAGTCCTGAGCAACAACCATTGCAACCAAATACAAAATTGCCACTGAAATCTGCACTAACAGAGGTGCTTGAACCTTCATCTAGCACAAGGAATGCAGTTGCTTCTGTTGAACAAAACATGGAGGAAGTTCCCAGTTGCCCTGCCCGATTAAGTCCTTTCAAAAAAGTTACCTGTGTCTCCAAAAGACTGTATTTCACTGAGGATGTCGCAAACGAAGAAAAGAGGAGTGATGAGGAAAGAAGTCCTGATAAAGCAGGAGGTAGTCATGGCCAGAATCTATAGTCAATCCTGGGGATTTGCGCCATGATTTAGCGAGCTGTGCTTGGCACTCTTGTCCTTGTGCCGGTCCAGGGAAGGGGAGTCAGTCCTGTGCCAGTCATGACTGGCATGGTGTGCAGAGCATAGCTATTCCATCACACAATTCGGTCCTGGGGATTGGTGCCTTGATACCGGGCTATCAATGGCACAGTCACAGCCAGGGGAGGCATCTGTAGTATGCAGATAGCTAACTAGTAATGTAGAGGAATCAGGCACTCTATGATTTCATGGGGAGGGTCACGGTAAATCACAGTACAATGGGTGTCAAGATGGGAGAGAATCAGATCTTCATGGGGTATCAAATTCAATGGTTCAGTGAAGAGAGCTGGGATACCAATGGCAACGACTATGAGATCAAGGATTTGAGGGGGAGGAAGGAGAACGGCTGGAGGGAAGGAAATGTGTCCATTATATTCTCCAATCACATTGGGAGGGATCTTGTCAGTCACAGAGTGAGGCGGGGGGGCACATCAGATGCTAGTTTCATAATAAAAGCTCAGAACCACCATTTTTCAAACTGATCCAATGATGCAATTGTAAAACAAAAAGAAATAAATCACCAGGGGAGGTCATTCAGGGCTTGTAGGAAGAATCAACAACTGCTGTTTTGAGCCAATTGAAGGGGTACCCTCCTAATTTACACATTACAAAGTGGGCACAGCTGAGGAATGTTAGTCAAATGCTAATTAAGGGATTGTGGCACTTTAACTCATGTTGCAATTTTTTGTGAGAGTCTATTCCCAACTGGGGCCATTTTGAGCTTGGCTTCTAACCCCAAACCTTTGCCCCACTCTTAGGAAATCACAAACTTGAGAAGAAGGAACCAATCGTAAAGGGGCAATAGCCAAAATCTATATGTCCAAGGGCCCAAACACAGCTGTCAGCTTCAGGCTTTACCCTCCACCAGGCCTCCCCAACCACCTCTGAATACTTTGTAAAATGAGTGCAAATTGGAGTAAATGTGTAATCTAAATGATTTGGTCTGACTGAGACTGCTATCACATGGCAGCACTCAATCAGATCAAGGCCCCTATACAAAAATGTTGCCATGTCTGTAGCATTTGCAAAGGGTTGGGGTGGGGGGAGGGAGTTGTAATTAGCAGGGATGCTCCACTGGTGATCCTTAGGGCAGTGATACCACAGTGAAGAGCAATGTGAAGATGAAATGGCTGGGATAAATGCAACCCACAAGCTTCTCAATGACTTCCTAGCCTGCCACTGGAAGGTGACCAATGCCACCCCTGTGTGCATTCATGGACTTGTTTAATGTTTCTGTGGAGACAGGCATGAGCACATAATGGATGGAGCAGCCAATGTTGTATTTATCCTAGCAATCAGTAAAATGAGGAGGAAAAGGAGAAAGGCCCATTGCCATCAGGCGGGTTTAAGAGAAGTGTCTCACCTTGACAAACTAGCCGTGGTAAGGCACCCTCAATACTCTAAAGTTGAGGTTTATAGCTGAGGCATTTGGCATGACCAATGGTGTACTGAAGATGCCGCTCATGCATACAGATGAGCAAGAGACAATGCAGTCGAGGCCTTTGCATGTCAGCCTTCTGAATGGACCCACCTCACATTAAGTTGATCTTTCTCTACACCCTAGCTATGATTGTAACACTACATTCTGCACTGTCTCGTTTTTTTTCTCTATGAACAATATGCTTTGTCTGTACAGCGTGCATAAACAATGCTTTTCACTGTATGCTAATACATATGACAATAATGAATTAAATCAACTCAAACCAAGGACTGTGAATGCTTCAGCAGCATCATGGTGTGACTTCTATCAAGTACTCACGACCATGCCTCTGTTTGGAGCCTACTAAGTTCCGAGCAGACTGGCTCTGGCATCTGTGGATCCAGTAATACTCTAATCATTGATTACAACAAGAATAAATCAGACTCATTGGAATTTCACTCTGATCCCATTTGAGGCCTTCACATTTTCAGTCCATCATCTTGTCATACCCACCTCGAAACCAGGCATACAGGCGCTATTGTAACAAGCACATAATCATATCGACTCACCATCTGAGAGCTGGCATAGGGTTAATGACAGGAGACATTCGGGCCCAGTGTAGCATCCTCCCATGTCACAGTCCAGAACCTGTAGCCTTCATGCACACCTCCAATCATACATAATTTCAATTGTCCAACAGGAATGGCAAGACTCAATATACATCTTTGAGGTCCACGGCTCTGCATCATGCAGGTGGAAAAGTATTGGGGTGATCTTTAGATGTACACACAGACATGGGATAACACTGCAGACCACCAGGAATTCATGAAAGCAACAAGTTTTGGGGGATTTGTAAACCACAGTCAAGGTTAACTGAAATTACATGGAGGCCAATGAAAAATGCAGTGACGGTGAATGACTGCAATGCACATTGCATTCAATCTTCTAAGATCCACATTAAGCACTCTTCAGTCCAGAAGTATCAGGAGCCTAAAGCAGATTGCAACTTATTAACTCATGAGCCAATATTATATGACCCTTTGAAGCAGGTCTCAGAGCTGCACTACCCAAGCACCATGTTCTTGGACACAGAGGGTTTCACTCATGTTGCTACCGTGAGAGAATGGTCAGGCATGTAATGCGATGGTGTGAGACACCCGAGACTGCTCTGAAAGCTGGTCGAGGAGTGCATCTCCAGACTGGTGGAAGGAATGGGTGAACACTGAGCTGCTTCGACATCTAATGGTTCCTCATCTAAAGTGGCTGGGACTGGGGCTGCTGAGCTGGCTGCCGGTGGCCATCTTTCTCTTCCTGCTGGTGCTGGTTAAAGAGAGAAGAGTTAATGAGTCATTGGTTGCATACGGAGTAATATTACAAAGCATGCTCAGTTCCAGGGAGCTGTTCATAGGTCCCCACTGGCTTGGGTGATGCCAGTTTCACAATCAGTACAAGCATGATCCCAGCCCTCACTGGCCAGCTCTGCCTCCTGCTCTTCAAATCCAGTGAGTGGCCTGAACTCAGACATCCTGCTTCCAGTTTGGGATCTCTCCCCGTTGTTGTGGAAAATCTTCTCCTTCATAAAGACATATGCCACAACAGATAATAAGCATGGTTGCCTTCTGTGGGTACTGAATGGACCTCTAAGGTCTGGGGACATGAGCTGTACAGAAGATGACAAGAGATGAAGACATTACAGTGTGTATGAATGAATCAGTGGAATGTCATTTGTGATGGAAATGTGTGAATTCCCTGTGACTGTAACCCTGCAAGTGCCTGATCAGCTTGTGAGAGAGTGTGAGTTCAGAGTCAGGAGGAGGTTGACCTACCCTGCTGGAACGTGGCAGGGTTGTGTGGTATTGTGGTCACTGTTCTCCTGAAGGCTGGGTAGTTTGCTGCGAACAATGGTCTGTTTGAGGTTGTGTGGTTGTCTGAAAGCAAGAAGTGGGGGTGTGGGGATGGCCCTGGCGAGATGTTCGTCTTCATCAATGATATGTTGAAGACTCCGGAGAAGATGTCGTAGCTTCTCCGCTCCAAGGCCAGAACTCTCCATTCACCTGACGAAGGGGCTAACCCCGAAAGCTAGTGAGTATATTATCAAATAAATAGGTTGGACTAAAACCTGGTGTTGTCAGACTTTTTACTGTGGTCAGGAACATGGCAGGGTCTATGGGGAGATGCTTTAGCTGTGAAGAGGCTGTCCCCTCGAAAGCTAGTGAGAATATTATCAAATAAATAGGTTGGACTAAAACCTGGTGTTGTCAGACTTTTTACTGTGTTTACGCCAGTCCAACGCCGGCATACCCACATCATGAACGAATGAGATCATTCATCCTCTTCCTGCATTGGGTGGCGGTTCTCCACTTGGAATTATGGCATTGACTGCACTGGAGAGCTGCCCCCAAGCTGGCATGGTGGGGTTGGTGGACATCCAGTTTACATTATGAGGGGAACATATGTCCCACCAGTCATCTACTGCCTGGAGGAGAGCTTCCTGTGTGGTGTCACTGAACTTGCTTTGTTCTCTTAGGGGGCATTCTACTGGCCAGCAGTCACTTCCTGGGTTGCAGAAAATGATGCGTGCATGGGTGCAGTTTAAAATGTGGTGGTTGGAAATATGAGTCAGTGGGGTAAAGACAGGGCAGATGAATTCCATTCCCCCCCTCCCGCATCACATTCATACATAATTAACGAGCTGACAATCTGATACAGAAAGCTGGCGGGTTCTTCAAGACCTTTCCCACCAACAACTGCATTGAGTTCTCAGAGTGGAAAGTTGCGCCCATTCAAGGGAACAGATGAAATAGTTAGAGATAAATTAGCACCGCTTGTTGAGGAATCTATGATGAGGAGGCATAGTTCTTCCTTGTTCTAACATTATCTTCGATATCCAAATAGAACATCCCATGTAACTTCCTCCTCCTCACAAAGTTTTTGAATCAAGGCTCACTGTGCAGAATCCAACTCACAGCCATTCTTTCCCAAGACCTTAACTTGTACAATTTCTTGCCCCTCTTATCTACAATCTCTTCTCCAAGCGTGCGACTTTTAGATCCTTTAGATCCAACTGATCACCCTTTCCACTTTTCAACATTGGAGATGTCCTGTGCAATACATTCCTTCATGTAAAGTAAACTACGAACTGGGATGCAGCCACGTCAGAAAGAGCACAAGGTTCAGTAGGCGGATTTTTTTTACAGTGCATTGTAAAACAGCAGAGCTGACTGAATCAAGAGCTAGAATCTGATATGGCAGAAGGGAAAGAGTTAAGAGAGCTCGAATTTCAGCTATAACTTTAGGTATGTAACTGGAACAAATAACAAAGTGTGAAAGCATCAGTACAGCAACAAGGAACTCTCAAAATACTGTCCCAGATAATGGCATACAGTTCAAAACAAGATGGCATGTGATTGACATCAGGATTACAATGATAACAAATCTACATGCAGTTGCAACACAGCAAGAGTGCACATTGTCTCAGGGCAGCACTTCCTTGCAGGGTGCCCCCTAGCAAAGGTTCAGTTTGGGCCCCTCCATTTTCCTAAGCAATATTAACACTTATTTACTCAGGTATCAAATCTGGTTCAGAACGGGTGGAAGACCCTGTGCAGTTGTAAATGCTGAATGGCCCTCACACTGCTCCTGCATCCTCTACTGAAAGACAAAGGATTTTTGGAGCAATTCCAATTCCCTGGCAGTGATTAACAGTTAAATCCACTTGTTCCCTCAACATGATGTTAAAAATAACTCCTGGGAATCATTCTAAAAGCAAATTCTTCAGTGTTTTTTTTTTAAGGAGGCTGTAGTTATCTCGGAGATGTTATTAATGCCTTTCAGATTCAAATAAAAGACATTTCAGATGCCGCAATGCAAACTAGCATTCAAAGGTACTTAAACCTGTTCTAACTGGAACAGCTTTTGTCTGCAGTGAAACAAGCCCTCGAAGGGTTGTCACTCAATTTAATAAAGGTAAAAGCAGATTTTTTAGCTAATGAAGGAACCTGAAGACAATGGCATTCACATGATAACTTCTCACCTGTTCTGATTGGCTGATATATCAGCCAAATTCTTACCAAAAACTCTCAGTGTTGGTTCTGGCATGAGAAACTGAGCTTTTCCACCAATGTTGCCCACATGTTTTTGAGCCAAAAAAAACTTAAAAATAAGGTGGGACAACTCCCCATTTTCTTTAAACAGCCCGCTGCATGATTTGTAACTGAGATTCTGATGCTGAGATTTTTCCCATGAAGATGCTTTGGGAAAGCAGCATTAGCAATAATTCTTATGCCCAAAAGTTTCATGCGGTGTGTTCTTTCTGATTCTCCTGTCCTGCAAAGATTTAACAGCTGCAAGCACTGGAGAGCTTCATATAAAAGGCTTCCCAGTATTTGTTCCACAATGACTACAGGGGATGGCAGGCAAAACGGCACTTTTCAGAGAGGGCCCAGACCAGAGTGCCGGATGGAGTGGAGCAGAGGCGGGACACACTCTACTCCTCACTCCAGGAGACAACCTTCCAGCAGGATCACCACCCCTGTCTGAGTTGCACTAGCAGCCCTGGTCAGTGTCAGTGCACTCCAGAAGAGAACGGGATAGCGGTGTTGGAAGAAGGTGAATGATCTGCTTCACTCAGCCAGGGTAAGTGACCCCCAAAGTCTCCCATTATAACCTTTCCCCCACCCCTTGCACCCCCAACCCTTTCTCTCACTCAGCCACATTGGCCTTTGCCAACACCAGCCACCATGTCCCCCCTCACTTTCACAACCTCCATCCAGTACCTGCCATGCTCCATACATTCCAGCTTCTGCCCAAGCCCCATACCTGCCACATTAACTGTCAATACTGCCACCTACACTCTCCCTGTGTCATTGCAGGACAAACTCAACCACAATAAGCTGGATGCCAATAAGCTGGTTCCCAAGCTGAGAACCACAGCACTCACCTGGTACTTTACCTGGAACCACAGTGCCCACCTGGTACTTTATCCCTATGGAGTGCGAGAATGGCAGTACTGTATCCCTCCCACCCTCTTGCCAACCATCACTAAGGAAGGGCACTGATTCAGCTGTGATATGGGCAAGAACCCAAGGTAGAGGACACAGAAATCCTTGCCTGCAAACCAGCCTTCACAATACCTTCAGAGCAAGGGTCACTCCAACATGGAGGAAGGTAAAGCTTGCAAGTGACCTCTCCTGACCCCTCTCCCTGAAATGGTGATGCAGGCAACCCTATCCCTGGGCCCATGTTAAAATTATCTGTGTCCCCCCGAGGCCTCCTGAGCAGTGCACATCATGAAGGGTACTGGCTGCCTGAGCACTCACCTCTGAAACCCTCCTCAGAGGTGAAGGTGACAGATTCGTGTTTATGTAGACGTGTTGGGAATGGTGCTGGCGTGATGTCACACGCTGGTGCCTGCTGAATATCCAGTGAGAGGGGAATGACATGCTAATGTATTCAAATGAGCTTTCTGTGTTCCAGTGCGGTGCTTCACAGCACTCACAGCCTGGGGGCCTGGAAGATCGGAGCTCACTGGCATAAATCATATGCTGCGGATTCTGAGCACGTACCGCCATATCCTCAGACAGACTGTGTGGGCACCAACCCCCTGACAGCTGCTTCTACATTTGACGGCAACACTGGGACAGCGCCGTGTGTAAGCAAAGTCCACCGGCAAGGTTTAATATCGAGATTGTGAGCTGATCTCAGACAAAAACAACGAGCTGCATTATTATGACACTGTGACAAGGAAAAGTATGCCAAGGGGCTTCATCAGAGTGTAATCAGATAAGAATTGATACTTCACCAAAGATATAAGGTAGATTTTGATGGAAGCGAGGCTTAGGAAGAAAATTACAGAATTAAAAGCCTCAAGATCTAAAGGCATGACTACCAATGGTAATGCAAAGACAGCAGGAGGTTACAGAGATCATGAGATCATGGAGGGTTTGGGGGGTGTGCACGGGGAGGAAGTGATTGATCAGAATTGTGAAATTGAAGATGTTGGAGAATCCTGAACAAATGCAAACCAGTGAGTACATTGGTAATGGAGGGTGGCACTGTGACACAGTGGTCCAGCACTGCTGCCTCATAGAGCCAGGTTCAATTCCCGGCTTGGGTCACTGTCCATGTGGAGTCTGCACATTCTCCCCGTGTCTGCGTGGATTTCCTCCGGGTGCTCCGGGTTTCTCCCACTTGCTGGTTAGCTGCATTGGCCATGCTGAAATTCTCTCTCAGTGTACCCAAACAGGCTCCTGAGTGTGGCAACTAGGGGATTTTCACAATAACTTCATTGCAGTGTTAATGTAAGCATACTTGTGACATTAACAAATAAATAATGGGTGAACTGGACATGGTGTGAGTAAGGATATGGCCTGTGGATGAGGTGAAGTGTATAGAGGTTAAAAAATAGGAGAGCATTGTGATAGTCAATAAAAAGCATGGATGAGGGTCTCAGCAGCAGGTGGGCTCAGCCATATTATAGGAGTGAATGTAGGATGTTTGTGTGATGAAGATATGGGATCAGAAGTTTTGTTCGCAATCAAATAGATTGCCAAGGATGCAAAGTATTTTGATCTACAATAGATAATGAGAAGGTTTATGGGCTCACTCGTGTAGTAAGCACAATGGTTGAAAGAAACTGAAGGCCTCTGTGGTCTCTTCTAATCCCCTCCTGTCTGACAATAAATAAGCAGTGGAGGGGTGAAGAGGGTGATTGGGAAATGGAACTGGATGTTGGCTTGAATCCTCACATCAGGTCTTTCGATAATGGTGATAATGGAAATTGTCAAAGGAAGGAATAGGAAAAAAAAATTCAGTCACATTCCTATTGGTCATTCAATGAGACTTGGCTTAAAAAAAACATGTCAAACATGGTCAGATCCTATTTTTGCATCATATAGGCCTTTTGTTAGAGCTGGTAAGATTGAAACTGTCTCTCCTCAACAAGATGAAGGGACAAACACCAACGTATAAACATTGTATAGACAAGAAATTTTCAGCTACTTCATCAAGCCATGCACTCATGATGACTGGACAATCACATCCAAACACTTCCTCACATCAAACCCAAATTCCCACACTATTTTGGGCATTACCCAGTATTATATTGAAGAGGCAGCCCCAGCCTCATTTATACTGAGATGGAAAACCCCTGATTAGAAATGGGGTATTCCCAATGTCACTAACTGGATTAAGACTGGATATTATTGGTCCAACTCAATGAGCAACAAGATAAGTATGGTGAAAGGCTGGGAATGTGAATTGGTGGTCCTGTGGTGGCAGCAGCCCAAATAATTATTCCAAATTTAACATTGCTGGTGGCTGTTCCAACAAGTTCCAACCTAAATGTAAAAACCCGGGACTTTCTAAACTCAAGATAGACTTTGGCTACCGGAGACACAAACACTCAGGTGTGAGGTCACTTAAAGGTTTCAACTGTTGAAAGCAAGTGATTTTACACTTTTTCTGTACCATTTTATTTATTTATTCCTCTGCTGACACAGAGGGCCTCATGATCCCTTTGACCCTGCAATATTTCTGACGAAGGATTTTCCCAAGGGGAGTTCATTGATCCAAGCTGAAAAGTTCAGAAGAGCACTAGCAGTTATGAGCAGAGACTGAGCTGATCAGGTTAACCTAGAGGTGATTCCAGTCACTCCCTTTGAAGTCTGAGCAAGCTCACCTGCAAACAGTGTTCATGGAGGCCAATCTTCTCAAAGGTAAACTGTGCCAGCAGATCCTCACATCAGACAACACTCCCACAATGATAATATCACTGCAATATGCAATCTCCCAACTAAATATTAATCTTAGATATGCTTTCAGAATCACCCAAACACAGAAGGCCATGCTTTACCTGATGCTGTGCACACAAAACCACACCAGCCTCATCCAGAACCAGCATTGCCAAATTCATAGCACCCAAATTGCCAGTGTGGAACATCTGCCTGCCACAGGCCTTGGGGACACATTTCACAAGGTCTCGACCAAGAGAAACATGGAACAGAGACTCTGTTGCACCGTCTCCAGCAGATACCATGCAGCTTATACTTAACAAAAACAGTGCATGTAATCGCAGCTAGGCACTATGCAGCTCCTTGTAAGTATGCTGTTATGTTGTCCTATAAGGATGATAGGCCAAATTTTTACAGCCTTTCCAGCTGGCACGATCTTCTGGTGCCCATGACGGTGACACCCCACTGTGGATTTCCTAGTAGTGGAAGTTGTGAACAATGGGAAAACCCATTGAGAGTGGCAGGACCAGAAGATCCCATTGACGGCTAGTGGGAGACCACTTCCCCCGCCTCAAAACACGCCATGGGGAAGATGGAAAATTCCATCCATTGAAGAAAGAGCAACTCTCCACAAGCCAAAACATTCAGTCACTTCAGCAGTCACCAAATCAGGGCTGGAATATTGGCCAAGCGTACCAACATTTGCCTGCAAACTCTCGTCTCCATTTCTTGCCTTATCTTTCTTCCCTACCATTTTATGTTCAATTTAGTAGACTGGTATCTGGAATGAGTAAGTTGTCTCATGAGGAAAGGTTAGACTGACTAGGCTTGTTTCTACTAGAGTTTGAAAGAGTGAAGAGCCACTTGATTAAAGTGTATAAGATCCTGAACAGACTGACAAGGTACTGTTGGAAAGGATGCTTCCTCTTGTGGGTGAGACCAGAACTGGAGGTGCTGTTTTAAAATTAGGGTCACCCTTTTAGGACAGAAATGAGGAGAACTGTTTTCTCTCAGAGGGTTGCAAGACTTTGGAACTCTCTGCCTCAGAAGGCAGAGGAGACGAGGTGATTGAATATTCTGAAGACAGAGGTAGGCCTTGTAAGGTTATTGGGATAGATGGGAAATATGCAACTCAACACAAATAAATCGACCATGATATTATTAAATAGTGGAGTAGATTTGAGGGACTGAGAGGCTACTTCTGTTCCTAATTCACATGTTCATTTCCTATTTCTTCAGACTTGGCTCCGAATAGATGAAGATGCCTTTGGAGGTTCCCCAGAAGCGAACTTTTGTCCTCTATTGTTTAGATACTAATTGTCCCTTTTCTTTTAAATTTGATTTCATTACCTCCACATTATTTAGTATCCATCCTCGCCCGAACTGAGTCTTTCCTTGATGAGGTGAACATCATACAAATGACTTTCTACTAGAGAATTGAGTCCTATTTATGTTTGGCCTTTCAGTTGGGATTTGCGCCAGTGCTTAAGGGATAAAGCTGACCTGTAGACAAAAATGAGACTCTGTGCATAATGATAAACGTATCAAATATCTTTACTCAGGAAGCAATTAATTGCTTTATTGGTTTGAGTGGCTTATTGAAATAATATATGCAAATGGACAGACAACAATATGGATAATTCTGTTCTTTCTGAAGGCTAAGTCATTAGGGGAATTGATTGGAGAGTGAAACTCAATCTGGAAAAATGCATACATGGAAATATGTGGGCAATAAAACATTACCTCACAATATACAAGCCTGATTGTTTACTTAAAATGATATGTCTATGAACAGAAAGTGAATCATAGCTCAGAATATTAAATTTTAATTTTGGCAAAGGCGATGAAACTCCATAAACCTGTAGGAATTGGAGTCAGATGCTTAAAAAAGTTAATTGTTTTGATTTGCTTTATTATTCTCACATGTTTCTTGCATGCTACAGAGACAAAGCATACCATTCATAGAAAACATAGGGGAGAAGGAAAGGAGAGTGTGCAGAATGTAGTGTTGCAGTCATAGCTGGGGTGTAAAGAAAGATCAACTTAATCTAAGGTAGGTCCATTCAAGAGTCTGATGGCAGCAGGGAAGAAGTTGTTCTTGTGTCAGTTCGTATGTATTCTCAGACTTTTTTTTAATCTTTTTCCTGACAGGAGAAGGTGGAAACGTCTGGGGTGTGTGGGGTCCTTGATTATGCTGGCTGCTTTTCCAAGGCAGCAGGAAGTGTAGACAGTGTGAATGGATGGTAGGCTTATTTGCATAATGGACTGGGTTACATTAACAACCCTTTGTAGTTTCTTGTAGTCTTGATCAGAGCAGGAGCCATACTGAGCTGTGATATGTCCAGAAAGGATGCTTCCTATGGTGCATCTGTAAAAGTTGTTGAGAATTAGAGCAGGCATGCCAAATTTCTGATTTCTGATCTAATCCAATGAGCCTTTAGCTTATTCAAGTCCAAAATACTCCATTCCATTGTTTAAATAGGTGCAAGAATGGACTATCTCTCTGTTTACAAAGTATTGTTACATATTAGACCTTGTGTTATTTTTGGCTTCTATTTATTTTTCATGTGCAATTAAATCCCATCAGGTAGATTTAACCTGTACACAGGGTGGCACAGTGATTAGCACTGCTGCCTCGCAGTGCCAGGAACCCAGCTTTGATTCCCAGCTTGGGTGACTGTCTGTGTGGAGACTGCAGGTTCTCCCCGTGTCTGTGTGGGTTTCCTCCAGTTGCTCCAGTTTCCTCCCACGGTCCAAAGGATGTGCTGGTTAGGTGCACTGGATATAATAAATTCTACCTCAGTGTACCCAAACAGGCGCCGGCAGGTGGCGGCTAGGGAATTTTCACAGTAACTTCATTGCAGTGTTAATGTAAGCCTACTTGTGACTAATAGATAAACTTTACTTTTTTTGATGTGTTCTTCTATCTGTGGTCTCTAGGTATGGTACTTGGCTATTGGACAGATTGGAGTTGTACTCCAGTATCTGCTAACACTTGTTGGCTAGTACTACTTCTAAAAAGGTCACAGTAAGCATTTTGTTCCTAGGCATGTATTACAATCTCTCTCTCAAAGGATTAATTGATGTCAGTGGTAAGTGCAAAATACTGCAGATGCTGGAATCTGAAACAAAAACTGACAAATGCTGAAAAATCTCTGCGTGTCTGACAGCATCTGTGGAGGGAGAATAGAGCCAATGTTTCCAGTCTACATGATCCTTCATCAGAGCTGAAAGGAAAGAGAGTCAACAGAAATTATACTATGAGGGTAGGGAGGGGTGGTGGAATTGGACCACTGGATGTAAATGAGGATGCAGAAGGCAGAGAGCTGCTAAACGTGTCCATTAAGTGATCAGAATGCGCTAATGGCAAAATAAAGGGAAAGCTTGGTAAAGGACTGCCTGAGGAATGTGGGGGTGAGGTGGGGGACAGGTGGGGGTGTGCTGGGTGGAAAGGAGAGCGATAAAATGGAGAATGCGATGAAATGAAATCAAATAAAATAAATGGAAATGGGGTGAAGAGGAGAGTTCATGCTCTGAAGTGGTTGAACTCAATATTCAGTCTGGAAGGCTACAAAGTGCCCAATCAGAAGGTGACGTGCTGTTCCTCCGGTTTGCGTGGGAGTTCACTAAAAACATTGCAACATGCCAAAGACGGACATGTAGACAGGAGAGCAGACAGTTGATGGGGGATGAGGGAATGAAGGGAAGATATGTTGAGTGGTGGCATTGTGTTGGAGTTGGCAGGAATGATGGAGGATGATCCTTAGAATTTCAGTGGTACACCACCTATGTCATACATTAGCATATCATATATGTTAACCTTTTATAGCAGAGTTATCATATTTTTCATCTTTGGAAGGGACTGGCAAATGTGAACACTCATATATTGTCTAGTCAACAACATATCTTAATTAGAGATTAATTATCCCCAGTTTAAAAGGTGCAAGCTCTGACTCAGAGTTGCAGCGTGCATGATGCTGGCTTTCACAACCAAAAAGGGGGAGGGAAAGCTGAAACTGTAAGTGATAATTGGTAGAATTGGAATCAACCCTTAGCACAAAGAATATTTAAATTCCCATCTCCACATCCAGAAGCAGTTAGCCAAGAAAGTATCAGGACCAATTGCCCTGCAGCCAGAGAATTTTTTTTAAACCTTGCCGAATGAGGTTGATTTCTTTGAACTTCATGGAAAGGGAGGAGGGGACTGAAAACTAAAGGGAACAGATTGGCCATTCAAACACCCACTTATTTCAGACAAAGATAGGCACCCATAGTCAGATAGAATCATAGAAATGGCCTCCTTCTGCACTGACTCTTCAAAAGAGCATCTTACCCAGCCCCCCCACCCTATCCCCGTAACTCTGCTCAATAACATGTCAAATCTACCTAACCCACTCATCTTTGGACTGTGGGAGGCACCCAGAGCACCTGGAGGAAACTCACACAGACTAAAGGGAGAACATCCACATAGGCAGTTACCCAAGGCCAGCGTCAACCCCGGGTCCCTGGCACTGAGAAGCAGCTGTGCTATCCACTGGGCCTCCATACTGTCCAGTTTTCCAACACCATCAAACCCCAGACTGATATCTTGTGGCCCTTTTGACTTTCAGTAGTGATAGGGGTTTTTTAAGAATATATTCTCGTTACTTTATAACACTGCTTGAATACTTCAATAGCTGTAAATTCTGATGCCATGATATGCTTTGTACAAATGCTCTTCATTTTCTTGTTCAAAACAAAACCCAAGGTTTTTTAAAAAAAGTAAAGGATTGGCATTTATGTAGCACCTTTCACAGCCACAGCCCTTCATAGACAATGATTTGAGACATTGTCACAGCTGGAATGTAGACAAGGCTGCCAATTTGCACATTGCAATTAAAGTCCCAGCACAGATCATGACAAGATAATCTGTAGAAGTGGTGTTGTTCGAGGAATAAATATTGGCCAAAGTACCTGAGAGAACTCCCCTATTCTTCTTTGAAAAGTGGTGTAAGATCTTGTGCACGTGCCTCAGAAAGGGACCTTCTCATCTGAAAGACTCAAGTCATTGGAATTGAATAACCGCACAATGTTGTAAAATCAACAAGCATGAAAATTCCCTTTTTTCCCCTCCTCCCTCTACTGAAACATTACGTGGTTAAATTCCATAGAAACATACATAGAAACTAGAAGCAGGAGTAGGCCATTTGGCCCTTCAAGCCTACTCCGCCATTCCTCTTGATCATATCTGATCATCAAATTCAATATCCTGACACCGCCGCTGCCCCCCCCGTCCCATTTCCCATATATCCATCCACGCAGACATACTCTTTTGAACCTTCATCCATCGGGACAAAAGTCTGAGAAAACATACCAACCGACTTAAGAACAGTTTTTTTCCTGCTGCCATCAGACATTTGAGTGGACCTACCTTGCATTAAGTTGATCTTTCTCTACACCCTAGCTATGGCTGTAACACTACATTCTGCACTCTCTCCTTTTCTTCTCCCCTATGTACTCTATGAATGGTATGCCTTGCCTGTATAACATGCCAGAAACAGTGTATCCCAATTCATCCCAACCTAGTGGGCCCATAATCTATATGGGTCTTCAGCTACATGAATGAGATTAATTAGGTTAATACATGCAAGTTTTGTAAATGAGTAAGCAGGATTCTAAGCTTGTCCAGTGTCCACACAAACATGCTGCCACAGAGGTCAAACCCACCCTCACGCAGGGATCATTGCTCAGCAGAGGCCTACTTGATTTCCTTCTTGCCCAGCCTAGGGCTTGTTCAGGCTGGTTTCCTCTGAGAGCAGTTGAAACAGAACAGACTAAGGATGAAAGCAGTAATTTGCACATTTCTGTACGGTTCAGCTATTCACTGGATAATCTAGGGGAATTCTGGTTTTACGGATTTTTACCACCCTGCTGCTTCTCATTTCTTGGATTGTTACTTCCATCGATCTGGGTAGTGATTTGCTGACCCCTGGTGGCAGTAGTGGGTATACCAACTCTTGAATAAAGGTAAAAAATGTGAGATTATCAATAATGATTAACATATCATATTGTTTCTTCCTTTTAACAGAGTTTTTTTTTAATAGGCACAGGATATCAGAATGCTAGCAACTCCAGCATATAGTGTGCATCTCCAATTGCATTTGAGAAGATGATGGTGAGCTGCCTTCTTGAATCACTGCAATCCATGGGGTGTGGTAGGCCCACAGTGCTGTTAAAGTAGGTCATTTCTGAATATTGTCCCAGAATGAAGAACAACACTCATATCATTTCAAGTCAGGAAAGTGGGTGACTTGGAAGGAAGCTTGCAGGTGCTGGCATTCCTGTCTGCCCTTGTCTTTCCAGAGGGCTGAGGCTAGGGATTTGGAAGATGTAGTCAAAGGAGGCTTGTTGAGTTGTTGCAGGTCACCTTCTTGATGGGATACACGCTGTCACTGTATGTCTGTGATGGAATGAAAGTTTAAGGTGGTGGATGTGGTATCAATTAAGCAAGTTGCATTGTGATGAACAGTATGGGACTTCCTGAGTGTTAGGGCTTCATTCATCCAGATGAAAAGGTGTTCCATCACAGTCCTAGTTTGCTGTGAAGCAACGTAAGATTATATTACCTGCAGGAATATCCAGACTATGCTTGAAATTCTCCCATCTTGCCCACTGCGAGAATCATAGCGGGATGGACAGAAAATTCGGCAGACTATTTA
Source organism: Carcharhinus amblyrhynchos (assembly GCF_965287045.1). Taxonomy (NCBI): domain Eukaryota; kingdom Metazoa; phylum Chordata; class Chondrichthyes; order Carcharhiniformes; family Carcharhinidae; genus Carcharhinus; species Carcharhinus amblyrhynchos. The sequence goes on along the minus strand of NC_137326.1, from coordinate 79,450,199 downwards.
AAGGTCCATTGAGCTCAGGTGGGAATTTCCAGTCTTGGGGCATGTACAGCCAGAGAACCCCACCCATTCTTTCACTGTGGTGTATATCTAAGGATATCCATCCAGCCTTTATATCAAACATAATGTCATGCATGTTTTGTTGATTTCATTTGTTTTGATTTATTATTGTCACATGTACTGGGATACAGTGAAAAGTATTGTTTCTTGTGCGCTATACAGACAAGACATGCTGTGGATGACATGGTGGCACAGTGGTTAGCACTGCTGCCTCACAGCACCACGTTCGATTCTCGGTTGTGTGGAGTTTGCAATTCTCCCCGTCTGCATGGGTTTCCTCTAATTTCCTCCCACAGTCCAAAAATGTGTAGATTAGGTGAATTAGCCATGCTTAATTAGCCAGCTTGCAGGTGCAGCAGGTGGTCAGGAAGGCAAATGGGATGCTGGCCTTCATAGCGAGAGGGATTGAATATAAAAGTAGGGAGGTCTTGCTGCAGCTGTATAGGGCATTGGTGAGGCCGCAGCTGGAGTACTGTGTGCAGTTTTGGGCGCCGCACCTGCGCAAGGATATTTTGGCCCTGGAGGGAGTGCAGAGGAGGTTTACTAGGCTGATACCGGAGTTGAGGGGATTGAGCTATGAGGAGAGGCTGAATAAACTAGGCTTGTACTCGTTAGAGTTTAGAAGAATGAGGGGAGATCTCACTGAGACGTATAAGATGATGAATGGGATGGATAGGATAGAGGTGGAGAGACTCTTCCCGCTCAAAAAAGACAGTAGGACTAGGGGGCACAGCCTCAAGATAAAGGGGAGGTGGTTTAGAACGGAGTTGAGGAGGAACTTCTTCACTCAAAGGGTGGTGAATCTCTGGAATTCTCTGCCCGTTGAAGTGGTGGAGGCTGCCTCGCTAAATATTTTTAAGAAGCGGGTTGATGGGTTCTTGTTAAGAGAGGGGATTAAGGGTTATGGGGAGAGGGCGGGAAAGTGGAACTGAGCCACAACAGATCAGCCATGATCTTATTGAATGGCGGGGCAGGCTCGAAGGGCTAGATGGCCTACTCCTGCTCCTATTTCTTATGTTCTTATGTTCTTAATTGCCCCTTAGTGTCAAGGAACTTGCAAGGGTAAGTGCATGTGGTTATGGGCATAGGGCCTGGGTGGGATTGTGGTCCATGCAGACTCGATGGGCCAAATGGCCTCCTTCTGCACTGTAGGATTCTATGATTTATAGAGTAGAAAGGGGAGAAGGAAAGGAGTCAAAATTAGTCTGAAGTCATTTGTTGCAGATTAGTTGCATGAGGCTCTGAGCATTTTTCTTGATCTGGTATACTCCACCACATAATTTCAGGAAGTAATTCACATTATAGCAAGGCACACAAGATGGTAAATTTCTAAGCCCCAATTATGTTAGATATCAATTAAGTCAGCAAAACACCCCCTCACCAAAAAAAATTACCACATATCTTACTGCTGGACATCCATTGTCAACCTATTTGTAAGCAAGGGTATCTTGTGCAAATACAGCACCTACTTCCACTGTAAAATGGAAGAGCATGAAATAGAATGTGGCTCAAAATCTGTTTTTATCTTTCTGCAAGAAAATAGGACTTTCTTTTTGCAAAGCCTAACCAGGTCCAGAAGGAGGAGATAGCTCAGTATCAAGTTACTTCTCAACTGTATCAAATGACGTGTGAAAGACTCAGAGGCCTCCACCTGAAGTCAAATCCATAGCAATGAGGTCTATTAAAATAATTGCCATAAAAATCTCAGCCAAAGAAAATAGAAATCACCAATCTTCCCTTTTGGAGAGTAGTTGCACTCAAAGGAAACATTAGCCAAATTGAGGTCCACAACGCTCGTTGCATCAATTCTATGATCCACATGCCATTTAAGTATACAGAGCCACTGGGGACTCAGAATTGGTGATCTTGGCTCATGAATGCCAATGCAAAGATGCAATCTTACAGCTAAGTTAAAAAATATAAATGAATCTGGCCAGTACACTGATAAAGAGATAAAAACATAAAGAGAGAGAATTAAAATAGAAAAGAAATTAACTGTATACAGGAGTGAAAAATGAAGAAACCTAAGAAAAATCCCTAGCTCAGCTGGATAGGTAAATAAAGTGGCTAAGAAGGCACATGGAATACTTGCTCTTATTAGCCAAAGATTAGGATATAAGAGCAGGGAAGTTGCAACGGAGTTGTATAAAATGCTCGTTCAGCCACAGCTAAAGTATTGTCTGCAGTTCCGGTCATCACATTATAGGACAATTGTAACCGCAGAGGAGTTTCAGCAAGATATTACTTAGATTGGAGCAATTCAGCTATGAAGGAAGGCTGGTTAGGCTGGGGTTGTTTTCCTTAGAGCAGAGAAGGACCTGATCAAGCTATACAAAATTATGAGGGACATTGATGGGGTAGATAGGAAGGAGCTTCTCCGATTAGCAGATGAATCAATAACGAGGGACATACATTTAGAGAGAGATTTGGAGGGGATTTTGAGGAAAAACCTTTTCCCAGAGAGTAGTGAGAATCTGGAACTCACTGCCTGAAAGGATGGTAGAGGGTGGAACCCTCATAAGAGGCATTTAGATGAGCACTTGAAACGCCATAGCATACAAGCCTACAGATCAAGTGCTGGAAAATGGGGTTAAAATAGATAAGTGTTTGATAGCTGGCACAGACATCATGGGGTGAAGGGCCTCTTTTTGTGCTGTAAAACTCTGTGGGGGGGGGGGGTGGTATCATAGCAGGTGGGGGGGGGGCAGACCAGGCAAATGTCCCTTGACCTCGGGTGGGATTTTCCAGTTTTGGGGCAAGTGTGGCCCAACAACCCACCCTATGATTAAGAATGTAAAATCAAGGAAAACAGATCACAATAAATATTACGATTCTGGTTGGAACCTATATCCAGGATATTAGTTTGTTCCTCACCCCTCAATGTACAAGCCTACCATTTTCCAAATTTTGGTTCGGATATCTGCCCCAATGCTACTTAGTTCACTCACATTTTCTCACTGCCGCTGTTCACTGGGAAAGACACAGAGTGACAAACAAAGACAGATTTTTGGATGTAGAACCATCACAAAGTGATGGCATAGGAAGAAGCCACTGCATCTGTCCTGAACTGCTGCATAATATACTATTCATAAAGTGGAGCGGACATTGTTATCTGGGCAAATAACATTAAATTTGCACTGACAAGGGCTGACAAACAGAATTAGTAAGTAGTTGGTTTTGTTTTGGGTCGTGTCCTTTTAAAGGAGAAATTTTGAGAAACCACTCGGAGATTTCTTGGTTTTCCTTCAGAAAACAGCAACCTTCAATAGCCAGACAGTAGCTGAATTTACCATAAAGACAAAATACTGCGGATGTTGGAATCTGAAACAAAAACAAAAAATGTTGGGAAATCTCACCAGGCCTGACAACATCTGTGGAGAGAGAATATAGAGCTAACATTTTGAGTTTGGATGACCGTTCTCGGAACATTAGCTCTATTCTCTCTCCATAGGTGCTGTCAGACCTCCTGAGATTTACCAGCATTTTCTGTTTTTGTGTGAGCTAACTTTACCATCCCAGCCAAGTGAAGGCATCTCCAATAACATATCACTGAATTGTCAGTCAAATTTATTTGCTCAGGTTCTGAAGTGGGACATGAACTTTCCAATACCAAGCCAAAACGAAATAATCAAAAGTGGCACATCACCCACACACCTTCCTTCATTCTCAAAGATTTGTGTTATTTGTGATTGATTTAGGATGCTCATGTTCCCCAGGGGTTGCATCATTCTCATGAGGCAGTCAATTGCATTCCTATGTTGATGCAATAATAACTATGCCACCGGGTGAATGGCAGCCTTACTAATGGATGTTTCCTGTCCCGCACCCCTTGGAGCTCCACTTCAGGAAAAGCAGCCATTTGGAACAAGCTGAGATGCTCTGCTGCTGCTGCTGAAGTGCTGGGTACTAGTGAAAAATGCTTTCAATTACCTACTTAAAATGGAACACTGCACAGAAAAGCAGCCAATTCTTGAGATGTCTCTGCAAGCGCCCCACAAGAACCCTGTGGCATAAAAGATGAAGGGAGTAGTGACCTACAAGGTGGGCATGCAGTGCGGGTGGCTGGCTGGGTCTTTGTGGGCCATGAGGCACACTTTAATCACAGTCTCCAGCCTGCCCGTGAACAGTCTGAGTGAAGAACAGTTGCTTGGCACTTCCTGCCTCCACACACTGCTAATTTCAATGGAAAAAACAGAATTGAATGAAAAGAAAAACATGTAACCCATCACCAGAGATTTACATTGAAATAAAAATACATCATTAACAGGTAAGTGCTGCTGCGCATCCTTCACAAAAGCAGTGCCTTAGCTTGAGGTGTCTCTTCTGTTCCATATCCTCTTTATCCCCATTTCTATCAATCAATTAGCTTAAATGCCAGTGTGGCTTCTCCTTCAGTCACTAACTTAGATAGTCACAACTCTGTAAAAATGGTTCTTCAGCTTTTCATCCTAAACTAAATCATTAAAGTAAACAAAACAATTAAACGTCAGCATTTAATTTTATTGATATCATCCCTCAGGCCCCATGACCATTAGAGATGCACCTAGTGCCAGGCTCCTGTATTTGCCCCCACCCCTGCACTTCCTTCCCTTACAGTTCATAATTCAATTCCCTCCTGAGAAATCTCCAGCCTTATCCCCAGCGGGGCATTCAGGGTCACCCACTGGCTCTTATTTTACAGAGTTGTTCTGTAATTGAGCTACTGATATGCATACTGGGTTGTATACATCAGAGACGCTTTTTTTTTTACATAATTTTGGCTTTTCAATCTCACCCATGGGTAATAACCCCTCTCCTCCAACTTTTGCACCCTCAGTTCTTGCAGTAACTGCACCCCCATCCCCATCACCAGCTCAGCTCTTGCAGCAGTATCTCAAACACCTCTATCCTGCCCCCACCACACTCACAGCTATGGCAGCCAGCCACACCTACTATTCTGATGGCCCCCGTGTCAGAGCATCTAACTTTATTTAATATTGTCACAAGTAGGCTTATATTGACATTTAAATGAAGTTACTGTGAAAATCCCCTTGTCATCACACTCCGGCACCTGTTTGGGTACATGGAGGAAATCAAATCAAAATCAGCCCCCGTGTCAGAGTATCTAAGTTTGTTTGTTTTATTATTGTCACAACTGGCTTACATTAACACCACAATGAAGTTACTGTGAAAATCCCTTAGTTGCCACATTCCAGTGCCTTTGGGTACACTGAGGGAGAATTTAGCATGGCCAATGCACCTAACCAGCACATCTTTTGGACTGTGGGTGTAAACCAGAGCATCCGGAGGAAACCCACGCAGACACAAAGAGAACGTGCAAACTCCACCCAGTCACCCAACCCGGGAATCAAACCTGAGTCACTGAAGGTGTGAGGCAGCAGTACTAACCACAGTGCCCTGTATCAGCGTATCTAACACCCCCCACCCCCTGTGTCAAAGTACCTAACAACCCCCACATGAGTTGGCCACCCTGAGTGCGTCCAGATCTTAATTGTTCACTGAAAAAGTTTCTCCTCACACTTTCATTGCTTCCTTTGCTAATTGTTTTAAAGCTGTGCCCTCTTGCTCTTGATTCTTCTGCCAATGAGACCAGCTTCTCCCAATTTACACTGTCCAAAGCTTTCATGATTTGGGATACTTCTATTAAATTCTTCTCCAAGAAAAATAACCCAACTTCTCCAACCTATGTAGCTCAATAATGCTCCTCATCCCTGTTTCTCTCTATGCTTGGATGGCTGTCAGTGTGGAGTTAGCCTGTTTCTCCTGTGAGGGTTTCCTCCTGATGCTCCGATTTCCTATCAGTCGAAAGACGTGTACCTTAGGTAAATTGGCCATAGTAAATTGTCCCTTAGTGACCCAAGATGTGCAGGTTAGGAGGGGATTAGTGGGGTAAATGTGTGGTGTTACAGGGATAGGGCTGGGAGTAGGCCTGGATAAGATGCTTTGTCAGAGAATCCAAGCAGACTGGATGGGCCAAATGGCCTCCTTCTGCATTATAGAGATCCCTTGATTCTTTGTCCCATCCCTTTACAATTTTGAGTGACAACATAAGGATCAAATGTCCAACTCTTGATTTGTAGAGAATGCTGATTTCAGCTGGGGGTTGGTGGGTGCACACGTTGTGCACCAATGATATTTTCCTTGGCCTTGGTACCCTGGGTTAGAAATGAAAACATTTTGGTAGATTGAACCAGGGCATGACTTATTCAGTTAATGGTAAGGCACTGGGGAAAGTTACAGAACAAAAAGATGTAGGGGTACATGTTCATAGCTCCTTGAAAATAGAATCACAAGTGGACAGAGTGGTCAAGAAGGCTTTTGGTATCCTTGGTTTCATTGGTCAGAACATTAAATACAGGGGGTGGGACGTCTTGCTGAAGTTGTACAAGATATTGGTAAGGCCACACTTGGAATACTGTGTATGGTTCTGGTCAGTCTATTATAGAAAGGATATTATTAAACTAGAAAGATTGCAGAAAAGATTTACTAGGATGCTACTGGGACTTGATGGTTTGAGTTATAAGGAGAGGCTGGCTAGACTGGGATTTTTTCCTCGGGAGCATAGAAGGCTGAGGGGTGATCTTATAGAGGTCTATAAAATAATGAGGGGCATAGATCAGCTAGGTAGTTAATATCTTTTCCCAAAGGTAGTGAAGTCTAAAACTAGAGGGCTTAGATTTAAGGTGAGAGAGGAGAAATACAAAAGTGTCCAGAGGGGCAATTTTTCCACACAGAGGGTGGTGAATGTCTAGAACAAGTTGCCAGAGGTAGTAGTGGAGGCGAATACAATTTTGTCTTTCAAAAAGCGTTTAGACAGTTACACGGGTAAATGGATATAGAGGGATATGGACCAAATGAGGGCAATTGGGACTAGCTTCAGTGTTTAAAAAAAGGGTGGCATGGACAAACAAGTTGGGCCAAAGGGCCTGTTTCCATGCTGTAAACCTCTATGACTCTGTGACTCTATATGTCTCCCTGTTCCAGGTCATTTCCATTACTGGATGTATGTGAAAAGAATCAGGATTGGCTGCATTTCCCCTCAGTTTAAGCTAACACTGACTATCTAGGAGTACGTGTGAAAATGGCCGCTTGGGCTTGGTAATGTGTTATGGTTTAGGACAGAAACTCCAAAGTGCTTTATGAAGCCCAGCTGAACCATAAGTTTTGCATCTTGAACTTGGCTAGGATAAGCATGAAATGTTTCACTTCATGTATAATTCAAGTGATCCACTAGGGAGCTTTTATTAAACAAATCATACCTATGAATATAGTTAACATGTATAGTAAGAAAATTAAAAGCAACTTTTATCAATTACAAACAAAAAATAAGACAGCCACTATAAATCTTAATGAATAGCTCTAATGTGAACAAAGAACAAAAAGTTACAGCACAGGAATAGGCCCTTTGGCCCTTCAAGCCTGCACTGACCATACTGCCCAACTAAACTAAAACCTCCTATCCTTCCGGGGACCATATTCCTCCATTCCCATCCCATCCTTGTGTTCCAATTAAACCAATTACAACCAAAATCCAATAAACAAAACTCTTTAAATAGATTTATCACTGCACTGGCTAAAGCTCACAGAATACTGGGATTCAGCTCCCTGGTTGAATGTTGATTTCAAATGATCTTGAAAACTCAGAGCAACTTCTAGTCTTCAGCTCCCCAAAATCCCAAAAAAATACAGATTCTTTACTGTAGGATGGCAATAAGCTGTGTTTTCAGCTAATTGGTAAAACTTTCAAAATAAAAAGAGAGAGAGAGACTTCCTTAAGCTATACTTCAAATACTACAACCAAAATTAAACTAAAACTCAACTCTTGTCACCTGAGCTGCACACAGTTTTAGTTTACTTTTCCTACCAAAGACACCACCTAAGGCTGGGAGCTGAGAAACGCTGGGTGGAATTCTCCAGCCGTGCTGGTCTAAAAGCTAAAAATTCCTGCCCGACCATCAGTGGCATTTCACATTCTCCACAGCCCGCCCAGTAAAATTCCAGTGGCAGGCAGGATGGGAGAATCCCGGCCACTGACTGCGAGAGCTGCAGAGATCATGATTTTAAAAAATCTTTAAGGTACACTAACATCACAAATGGATGACGGTTAACACCTGTGGCTCAGTACGCCAGCTAACAGTCACTACTCTGAAAAAGAAAGAATAGAAAATTATTGGAAACCAAATTAAAATTACAGACAGAATCTTCTACCCCACTGAGCAAGGAGGCAAGAGAGCCTAAAAAGTAGGTCGTTTGGCATGGGGACAATTATTTGATGTCTTTCCACCTCCACCAGAAGAATATTCTGGGTGGGGAGACCCGTGGTCCATCGTCCTTCCTTGCTTCCACTTGGGGACTTTAAGTGGTCAACTAGTGACCATTTAAGGGCCTCTTCCCACCTAGGTTGCAATTTTTTCAGCTCAATGTAAGCCTGCCAGCATGCAGCCTGCGCATCTAGTTAAACTGCACCGGCTACACTAGAGGGGGTACAGAGGAGGCCACTAGATTGTTGCCTGGGATGGAGCATTTAAGCTATAAAGAGAGACTAGATCGGCTTGGATTGTTTCCTTTAAAGCAGAGAAGGCTGAGGTGGGGGGGGAGCATTATTGAGGTGTATATGATTATGAAGGGTAAATGGGAAGCAGCTGTTCCCTTGGTTCAGGGATCAATCACAAAGGGGCAAAGTTTTAGGGTGAGGGGCAGGAGATTCAGAGGGGATTTAAGAAAAACATTTTTTCACTTAGAGAGTGGGAATCTGAAATGCACTGCCTGGGATGGTTGTGGATGCCGGAAAACTTACAACCTTTAAAAGATGTTCGGATGAGCACTTGAAATATCATAATATTTAAGGATATGGGATTTGTATTGGAAAATGGAAATAATACAACTTTAGTCTTATTGTTGGTGCAGACTCGATGGGCTGAAGGGCCTCTTCTGTGCTGTTTGACTCATTGACTATCACAAGTCAGCTGAATGTTGGGCGGGTCTGCACTCATACTCTCATTGCATCTCTCACTGCTTTTTCAAACAAGACGCGCACCAAGAACTGAAGGTTCCTCTCTATATTCCCTGCTTCACTGGTGCTCAGATAGAAGCAATATTTGCAGCAGCTTTGAATGTTCTTCTGTTTGTGAATTTGGAAGATTGATTTAAATTGGCACAGTGTGAAACAATGTGTATTGGACCCCCATCTCATCTGCTTTTAAACTTAATTAGCCATCAAGCTTTCGTGAAGCCAGTACCCCTTTAAGTAAAATAACTTGCACAGAGCATGGCAAGTCTGAAAAATTGAAGACGACTTTTATTTGAAAGCAGCCAAGTATTTTGTGCTAAAGATGACTCATTGCCAGCTTCCTGGGGATTATAAATAGCACATTTTAAAAGCTATTGTCATGAGAGTGAGTCATTAATGGGTGATTAACGGAGGGGTCTATCAGACTAAATTACCTGCAATGCAGTTGAGAAATAACTTTACTTCCAAGTATGTGGTAGTGTTTAGGTTACGATTAATAATCAAGGGGATGTGACATGCCCAGGAAATGGTCGTATCGTCATAGAAACGGGCTGTCTCATTAATATCGTCCAGGGAAGGAACCTTGTCTTCCTTCCCCGCCTGACCTATTTGTGATTGTAATCCCACACCAAGGTGTCTGACTCTGAAATATGATCTGGAGTGGCCCAGTCAGCCACTAATCCTACTTGTAATGTATAACATTGGCAATGGCTGTAGCAGGGCACCTTCTGCACATCAGGGGTAGGCAATAAATGCTGCTTTCAACAGTTGACACTCTTATCCTAATAATGAACAGAAGAACACCGTGCGCAGTCTATTTAAAACCTAATGTGTGCAAAGTGAAAAGCTCTACAATTTTATTCTTTACCAAATCTCTCCATTTGCTTGCAGCTGCTATTTAACAACACATGATGAATGGATAGAGGGTGGGAGGGGAAATGCGGTGATCAGTTTAGGAAGGGTAAGTAATAAAAAGAGTAGGTGTCACCCACTGTAGCATGTTATGCCTTTATTTTATCTCAACCCAATGAGTAAACAGATCACCTTGAAGCCTGACCTACAACAGTTGCTGTGTTACAGCAGGAAATCCCAGGAATGGGAATGATGTTATATAAATGCAAGTTTATTTCCTTTTTCTTCCACAGCAGTAAATCCATACCTGAATTTTTCAGTGATGAGCCTCATGGCTGTACACAACTGCTGAACAGCTAGGGGAGACAAATTATAGTCCAATACTGGCCATATATCTACTTTCATTGGATAATTAACTTAATTAATTATAATGAAAAATTATGTATGATCTACGAGTGGCACCAAGGGTAAAGCTGTCCCATTGAAAGATGGGGCTCCAGTTAAGCTCTGCAGAAATGGAGTAATCGAGGCCATTCATGAGTGAAACTAGACATATTCTTTTGCAGGGAGAAGGAAGGACATCCAAAACTAATATGCCCTGGATGAAAAGGAAGCAAAAACTTAAATCAAGCAGCTAAACGGAGCTTATGACAATTATCAGGAGCAAACAAGCTCTGACGAAGGGTCATCTGGACTTGAAATGTTGGTTTTATTCTCTCCCCACTGATGTTGTCAGACCTGCTGAGATTTTCCAGCATTTTTCTGTTTTTATTTCAGATTCCAACATCTGCAGTATTTTGCGTTTATCATGAGTAGAATTCAGTTATTAACCAGAAAGATTATGGAAAGCACAGAGGGAATTTAAAAAGTTAATGTGGAAGTAAATCAAGCTTCAAATTTACAAGAAAAGATTAGCAAGCAACATTAAATTGAAAGTTAAAACATTTTATAAACATAAGGGGGATTGGGTAGGGGGGAGGGTGGAAAGAGGTGGATAGGTTGCTGAGATCATGATGCACGATTAACCTGCAACTGTTCATTGTGATTCAAGCAGCACGCAAATGTTTTTCAGCCTGTTCATTTAAATAATAGTGGCGTACAGCCTGGCACCATGCATTCTGCTGCATGTCAACAAGTCTCACCAGGGGACCCAAGGTCACACGAGGTTAGTCTCAGCTAAAACTCATCTGTACTACTTAAAGCCAGCCTGCATCTCAAATAGTGAAGGTGCAGTTTGATTGCAGAGGCTGCAACTGATCACAGAAGAATGTCTTTGCAAAAAGAAGGGTGAAAATGGCACAAATCGAGGAGCATCAAGGTTCCCCAAAGCAGCACTCAAGGCCTTGGTGCAGATGTACAAGAGGAGGGGTCATCTTCCCTCAGGGGGTCTGAAGATCCTCCAGGCAGACACTGTAAAAGCAATAGAACAGAGAACTGTCATCATCAGTGCCCTCAGTCTAGCTCAGAGATTGGAATGCAGTGCCATAAAAAGTTCAATGATCTCACATGAGTGGTCAAGGTCAGTGAATGCATCTCTGAATGCCACAAAGCTTCCAAATAAACCACCAGCCCCACACATTTCTCCATTCACTGTACTTTTATCACTCACCTACCAACAATCTCTACCAAGCATGACACAGATCTGAACTTTATCTCAACACACGTATCTTTGCTGCAAGCCTCAAACTTAAATCTCACAGCTGTGCATACACTGCCAGCTATTCAACCACGACAGGTATATCAGTCAAACACATTGCACCACGCATACAGACAACGTAAGAAATAGGAGGCATAGTTCTTTTGGAGTTTAAATTAATTGCTGTATGTATGCCAAGTATTCAAGTGTGCAGATACTTTAAAAAGTGATCACATTTGATGCATTATTTTTCCTTTCAAATTTCTTAGGCTTATAAAATGTAACTCAGCCTTTTGGCTAAGATCAAGCATCAGATCAAACCCAAGATGGGGTGGAAAGCCTCATCTTGTCAGTTTGGGCCTTGTTTGTCTCCCTTGTGGAGATCTTGAATTGGATTCAATTGGGTTTCATATTTGGTTTTTGAGCATTGGCTTTGTAACTTTAAGAATGGAGTAAAAAAACTAAAACATAATTTGCTGTTACATTCGCATAGAGCCCGACATATTCCAAATACTTTGGAATTATATTTTGAAGCAGTGGGTTTTGTTTATATCGATCGAACAATGCCATACAGTGCATTTTAAAGTGTCCTGAATACTCAACACCTGGTAGGTAACTGTGGATTGTGATAGTGTACAATTGAAACCTACAACTTTGAAAACTCCCACTGGAACGGTTCCCAAAACTAAATAAAAACAGCTCTCTTTTCTTATAAAAGGAAGATAATTGCTGATCCATTGATGATTGTTGCTACTCTTTTATGCAGGTGGATGGTTTGTGTTACAACGACATTTTACCAAACCCAAGCAGTGAAACCCAAGCCATTGTTTAGCAACTAAAGTGATACTGTGTTCCCCTTCCAAACTGTGGAACCATTAATTTAAAAATTCGTAACATGTGTAATTTATCCAACATAGTAATCCACTTTTTAAATCCTGTGGTGTGTCTCTCTATGGCAAAAGGATGGCTCTTACAAATGATGGGTAGACTGTCTTTCACAATCCTTTGAGGATACGAAGTGAAAGATTTAACTATTCAAGTGATATCTGGAAAGACTTTTAGAAATGACATAATGTGATCAGTGAACTTCGAAACAGGAGACGCACCGTGGTTTCTTCCCCAGACTCTGCAGTGCATGCTTGTAATGTCCACATTAATGTCCTCACCAAGATGGCGTCTAGTGAGGGCCACACCAGAATTGTGCATGTAGCGTGCTGTCTTTTCTCATTGCAAATGGATTATTTGTACCTGAGTTTTGATGAACAAGCAATTGTATTCACAATGAGTTTCCAAATTGATGATAAAATTAAAATTAAATTGGGCACACGGGTGCCATGTGGATGCTGAAATAACAACCGCAGCAGAACTAAAGAAGTTACCAGTCCAATCTGGTGAATATGAAGCACAAGTGATTTGCTAGAGAAAGAAATGCAATTTCTGGACACTTGAAACAAAACTATAAAATGCTGGAGATGCTGAGCAAATCTGGCAGCTTCTGTGTAAACAGAGTTAACACTTCAGATCTGTGATTTGATTAAATATTAACTATGTTTCTCCCTCCGTAGATGTTGCCTGACCTGCTGAGTACTGAGGTAGCATTTTCTCACTTTATTGCTCAGAAAAATGTTGGGCCGATAAGGGCCCAAAGGGAAATTGTAAAGGCAGAGGACATTATAAAAGAATTAAATGAATACTTGTTGCATCTTTTACAAGGAAAACTGATGAGGAGAAGAGCTGGAGAGGGAAATTATGGGCAGAATGATAGATTATTAAAAGACACACTAAAAAGATTACTAAAAACATTATGAATATAAGATTTAACAGATGATTATGTTTGAGAGTGTCTCTTTAATTCGAGGTTATTATTATATGACTGGGGAAGTTGTTGAGGTTAACAAGAGGGGCAGCACAGTGGTACAGTGTTTAGTACTGTTATCTCACAGCACCAGAGACACTGGTTCAATTCCCGGCTTGGGTGACTGTCTGTGCGGAGTTTGCACATTCTCCATGTCTGCATGGGTTTCTTCCGGACGCTCCAGTTTCCTCCCACAGTCCAAAGATGTGTGCGTTAGGTTGATTTGCCATGCTAAATTGCCCCTTAGTGTCAGGGGCCTAGCAGCACAAATAAGTGGGGTTATTGGAATAGGACCCAGGTGTGATTGTCGTCGGTATGGGCTTGATGGGCCGAATGGCCTCTTTCCACACACTATGGATTCTATGAATCCAATCAACTGCTACAGCTGACACAGTGGGAATGGCTGTAATGCCACCAGGAGTGGATCTCTGATGGTAGGATTTCAAGTATGTGGGCAATAGCCTGACTTGGATAGGCAGAGCCACTTGCAATTTCAGCTTTTCCTCCTGGTTCCATTGAAATTGTGACTATGCCCATCCAAATTCCACTCCAACTTCATTTTCAAGTTTGCTAATGACACCACTGTGGTAGATCAGATCTCAAATAGTGTCGAGGCAAAGTACAGGAAAGAGATAGAGAAAATGGTGCAATGACAGTAATCACTCCCTCAATATCAGTAAAACGAAGGAGGTAGTCATCGACTTTAGGAAACATAATGGAGGCCATACCCCTGTCTGCATCACAGTGATGAAGTGGAAATGGTTTAGAGCTTCAAGTTTCTAGGTGTTCAGATCACCAACAACATGTCCTGGTCCCTCCATGCTGACGTGATAGTTAAGAAAGCCCACCAACACCTTTACTTTCTCAGGAAGCTAAGGAAATTTGGCATGTCTGCTATACGTCCAATTTTTACAGATGCACCATAGAAAGCATCCTTTCTGGGTGTATCACAGCTTGGTATGGCTTCTGCTCTGACCAAGACCACAAGGAACGATGAAGGGTTGTGAACATAGCTCAGTCCGTCACATAAACCAGCCTCCCATCCATTTAGTCCATCTACACTTCCCTTAGAAAAGCACCCAGTATAATCAATGACCCCATGCACCTTGGACATACTTTCTTCTACCTTCTTCCATCAGGAAAAAGATACAAAAGTCTCAGATCATGTACCTACTAACTTAAGAACAGCTTCTTCCCTGCTGCCACCAGACTTTTGAATATACTATATGTTGAGTTGATTTTTCTCTACACCCCAGCTGTGACTGCAACACTATATTCTGCACCCCCTCCTTTCCTTCTCCCCTATGTACTCAATGAACAGTATGTTTTGTCTGTATAGCGCAAAAAAACAGTACTTTCCATTATATCCCAATGCATATGACATTGATAAATCAATTCAAGGTCAAATGGAGTAATGAAGAGGATCATGTGATCTACTATGAATTCTGCCAGTGAACTTGGGTGAACTCATTACCACAAGGATCAGGGAGCTGAGGGCAAGTGCAAAATGTTCACATCTGAAACAAAGGCAAGAGTAGCTGGACAAACTGTGGACAGACTTTCTGACTCCATTTTATCAGACAGTAAAAGAGAGTGAGAGAGGTCTTAAAAACACAAGGCTGCACCTAGTGTGATGAGCAGAGAGGGGTATGCTGCCTTTCTGTGGTCTACCAGGCAGAATGTGGGAGAGAAAATGGTCTCTAGTCAGAGACTCATCCCATGGCAATCAACAGGAAGTTGTGCCCTTTGTGGAAACGGAAGGCCATACTGCAGTATTCAGTTTGGAACTGCGCCAGAAACTGAGAGAAATATCTTTTGATGGTCACTCAACATTACAATTCAGCAAAATGGGAAGAAGCAAACCCATTAGAAACTGGGAGTGATGTTGGACAGAAACAGTTTGTAAAAATTGCAAAATCGTGGGAAACTGAAGTCCATTAGGGGAAAGTGGTGGTATAGGTATAAAATTGGCTCAGTATCATGGAAGTGAAGGATGGTGGTAAATAGATGTTTTTCAGACTGAGGGGTTGTTTGCAGTTGTATCCCTCCAAGGGTAAGTTTCTGACCACTCAGCTTTTACAAATTGAAACAATTATCTGGAAAAAGGGGTTGTCTTACGAGGAAAGGTTGAGCAGATTGGGCCTATACTCATTGGAGTTCAGAAAAATGAGAGGTGATCTGATTGACACACATCACATTCTGAAGGGACTTGACAGAGAGGGCATTTACCCTCATGGGGAATGTAGAAATGGGGGGCACAGTTTCAAAGTAAAGGGTATTCCAAGTTAGAACTCCTTCTCTGAGGTTCATTTATCTTTGAAATTGCCCTCCACGGAGAGCAGTGGAGGCTGGGTCATTTCATATATTTAAGGCTGAGTTAGACAGATTGTGACTGACAAGGAAATCATGGGTTTTGGGATCAGGTAGAAAAGTGGAGTTAAGGCAACACCAGATAGCTATGATCTTATTGACTGACAGAGAAGACTTGAAATGCCAAGTAGTTTACGCCTACATCTTATATTCTTATGCAAATGATGTAATTCCGTCATAAGGAGCAGTAATGTTGATCATACAAAGCTTAGCAAAGCACTTTTATGATGAGAGTATCGACATGTGCAGTTCTGAGAGAGTGCTGCCAATAGCAGCCTCCCCTCCACAGAACAACAGCATAAATCTCAGATTTTTATTCAATTCAAATTTCACCCTCGGTCATGGTGAGATTCGAACCTGGGGCCCCAGAGCATTACCCTGGATATCTGGAATACTAGCCCAGTGACAATACCACAATGCCACTGCCGCCCTGTTTAGAATAACCTGCCATGAAAGCAATTGAGCCTGGCAACATCAATGTTTTTCAAGGCAGTTGGAGAGGTATTTGGTGAGAAAAATCAATTGAACTCCGGAGCCAGTGAAATGGTCTGCCCACCCCGTCCAATGCATGGACATAACCACTTCTAAAAAGACAAGATTGTACAAAGTGTCACCTCATCGCTAGAGATAATGAAGCAAAGACTGAAGTACAAATTTCATGCATCAAACAATACTCCATCTTGACCAATTACATTTCAATGGGGACATGACGCCTATAGCACAGGAACTACTGTATTTCATAGAACATAGAACATAGAACACTACAGCACAAACAGGCCCTTCGGCCCACAAGTTGCGCCGACCACATCACCTACCAACCTACAGACCTATCTATAACCCTTAATCTCATTAAACCCCATATACTCATCCAGAAGTCTTTTAAAAGACCCCAGCGAGTTCGCCTCCACCACCACTGACGGCAGCCGATTCCATTCACTCACCACCCTCTGAGTGAAAAACTTACCCCTAACATCACTTCTGAACCTCCCTCCCCGCACCTTAAATCTGTGTCCTCTCGTAGCGACCATTTCAAACCGGGGAAATAACCTCTGAGAGTCCACCCTATCTATTCCTCTCAACATTTTGTAAACTTCTATCAGGTCGCCTCTCAACCTTCGTCTCTCCAGGGAAAAGAGTCCCAGCTCCCTCAACCTAACTTCATAAGGCATGCCTCCCAGTCCAGGCAACATCCTTGTAAATCTCCTCTGCACCCTTTCAATAGCTTCTACATCTTTCCTATAGTGAGGCGACCAGAACTGCGCACAATACTCCAAATGAGGCACCATTAGCATGTTAAAAAATTCCCAAAGTACTTCAAAGGAGCATTAATTATCAAATGAAGTCTGACGCCAAGCCAGATAAGACAACAGGGGTTGGGGCAACTGACCAAAAGTTGCTTAAAGAGATAGCTTTTGGGAAATGCTATAAATAAATAAATTCAGCAAGTGAGGCAGATATTCAGGGATAGAATTCCAGAGCTTTGAGCCACGGCAACTGAAGGCACACCAGTGAAGTGATTAAAATTGTTGATGTTCAAGGTTGCAGGATGGCAAATAACACAGAGGGTTGCAGGACTGGAAGAGGTTACAGAGTGAAGGGGTTAAAAATCAGGTACATGCTACAAGAATTTCTGTGAAGCAGCTGTGACTGCACATAAAATAGAATAATGGACAAAGATGGTAACTTTGGTAACCACAAGGGAGTCTCAAATCACTGCTCCAGATAACAGTTTATAGACTGTCAAGGACTTTGAATACATGCTTCATTTACAATTGTATAGCATGCTATGTAGACAAGCCTGAGCAACTTGAATAGTGTAATTAGGCAAGTTTATCTGGTTAACTGAAATCATATATGTAGAGTGTCATAAATAGGAATATCAGTTGTAATATGTTATGGATAATAGTAAATCTAAACGTTAGTTTTTTGATTGGAGTTCTTAAATCACTTGTAACTGAGCCTGAAGGTATAACTGTCCTTTGTTCTGGGACGTTGCAAACCACATGGTGGGAGGCTTGTTCCCTTGCTATAGTTCAAATAAAAATCTTAAACTTGAACTCCGAGTATTGCCTGGTCGGTTGCAAGGAGTGAGGTGCACTATAGTCAAATAGTTGTGAAACTCCCTCAATACAGACTTGAGGATGGGAGAGGCCACAAATGGATCTGAAAATACTATGGGTAAGATTTTCCAGTCCCACCCACCCTGAGACCAGAAATTCCCTCCTGAGGTCAGTGGACCTTTCAGTGGTCCATCAAGTTCTCAGTCCCACCCCATAACAATTCCCCCAGCAGGGGGGAATCAATGAGCACCCTGTAACATAGGGTGTCATTAGTGACTGATAAAAGCCAATATGGGAGGGGAGGTAACCTGATTGGAGAAAATTCAAGCAGGGAGTTCCAGGAAAGAGGGGCACAGATTTGAGAGGCAAGAACACACTCAAGAAAAAGAAAAGGAGGTTGGAATGAGATGCTAGGTTGCAAGGATGGACAGTCAAGAATTGTTGTTTTGATGCAGATTTAAGAGAGGGTGGAAGTGCCTGAGGAGAGAAAACAACATCAGTTAACATCTGAGTCAGGAAGGAAATTCTATTCCCAGCAGTTTAGTGGCAATAAGGTTAAGGGTGCAAGATGTGGACTAGTTGAGCATAGGAAAAACATGGGATGAGGTGGGAAAGAGATGAGGGAATGACATGAATTCAGAGAATCGGGTAGAGGGGAACCTTCAAGGGATTGAAGAAATCATCCCTGATAAACACATAGATGGCACAAGTCTGGTTCCCAGATGGACATACTCACAAAAAAATGCAGAAAGGGGTGGTGAGCATAGGTCCACTGCCACAGTCCATGGAGTCAGCAAGAGCAGCCACCACAGTGGGTATGCTGGGTGAGAAAGTAAGTGAGCTAGCGGGGAGTATGGAAAATGGTGGGGGAAATCTCATTGAATAGTCCCAGTTTATTGACAAAGTGTTTATGAGTACTTGCACTTGTTCTTGAAGGTGAGAGTTGAGGACACAGGCAAGAGATGTTTAAGACTGCTGACATCAAAGAAAAGGCAATGGAGGATATATCTGCATTCCATATTGATCCTGAACAGTAAACTGTCCTTGGCAGATGAAAGCAGAATCTGGTAGTGCTTTAAGTGATCAAACTAGATCTGTTGGTGAATGGATAAATCACTTGTCTATCTTATGCATTCAATTCTGCCTTTCTTGGACCCAGGGCAGCAGAGATGAGGACTCTACTGGGGGAACGGCCAAGTCAGAAACAGTAATAGCTCCAATTGGGATTAGGGTAAAAGTGGATGTGAAGTTATGGTTGAGCAAATGGATAGACATGTTGTGGTGAATGGAGGGCCAAAGGCTCAATATTTGAGATAGTGAAAGTGCAGTTCCAAGTGAATGGTGAGAGCTATTTCCAGGAATGGACTCAGGAAGAAGTGAAGTTTGGAATGGGAAGGGGGATCCGGATGAAGAACGAAACAAGGATGTGGTCAGACGAAGCCCATTCTGTGATTGATACAGTGAGATGGCAAAGTCCAGCAGAAGATCATGAATGTGGTTTGTGGAGTTTATATAGAGGGAAAGATTAGGAGGGATAAGAGGGCAATGACCTCAGACGAGACACAGGGAGAGATGGAATTGAAATCGCAGAAGATAAGTTGCTCGATGCAGTGGCTGAGGGAGGAAAGCAGTGAAGGTATCTCAGTGAGAACAATCGTGGTTATAAGGTGGGAAGAATAAGGATTTTAAATGAGAGGGGTGGAACAAGGTGAGATGCTCAAAAGAGGAGCAAGTCCCAGAGGTGTAGGGGACAGACCAAGGGTCTAACAGTCTGGTCAAATGAAGATACAGCTCGATGAGAAGGCTTCACTAAGGAGAAAATCATTACCCCTCAGCCAGGCTTCTGTTAAGGCTGTGATGTTGAAGAAATCATCCCCGATAAGCATATAGATGGCATAAGTCTGGTTCCCAGATGGACATTCTAGCAAGAAATGCAGAAAGGGGTGGTGAGCATAGGTCCACTGCCACAGGCCATGTAGTCAGCAAGAGCAGCCCCGACAGTGGGCATGCTGGGTGAGAAAGTGAGTGAGAGAATAGAATGGGGCAATTGGAATTGCTGCTCGCTGTGAAGTTTTGGGGGTAATTTCACCCCTTTAAGGCAGGGACAGACTGGCAGAGATTTGTTCTGAATCCACTTTATAGAGGCAACGTTAGGATAAGTTTATTAAGTTCTCAGATAAACTATGCCTATACGCTTGGATGATGATTTACAACTTAACGTGGAAAATGCTGTTGTGTTACAATCTGGACATCAGAGTGCACAAAATGGTTTCTCTCATGGCTTTAGTCTTTGAGCATCTCTCCTCTCTCTCACCCCATTGTATTTTGTCTTGTTCTGTTCTTGTCTCTGGACACTTTTTCTCTCTGCTGTGAAGAAGGGCATCCTTCGATCTAGCTGTGATCCAATTAACCCCTCCCTCACCTCAATCATCTTCACCCCTGTTTGTGAGTACACTTTCCTTGACCAAGCAAGAGTAGTTTGTGCAGTTGTTGTTAACCTCACATATTTATGCAAGTAATGTCCTTTGTATCTCAATGCTTTTACATGCCATGGCTCCCTATCTGGTAGAGAAAGACATCAACATTCCACACTCACACAGTGTTGCCACAGACAGCCTTCAAGGTCTTATCCAGTTATGCTGTGAGCAACACCTTTATAACTTGACATAAACTCCTGTAACCTTGCTATCTTTACCATATGCGGCCTACTTCTAAGTTTTCTCCCTACACTATCCTACAAAGAAGGGTATATGTAAAATCAGGTGTTAGTAAACTACGTGTTAGGTTTCTTATAATAGAGTTAGATTTTTACAGTTAATATTCTTGAAAGTAACCTAATAATTTTACATTGTGACAAGACATCAACAAGTGTTTCAATAGGCCCTCTAAAATTTGCCAAGTGAAGCACAGAGATAATCAATATGTTTATCTGAGAAAAAAATTAAACCTCAGTGACAGCAGGAGAATAGGAAGGTCAAGCAATACTGAAGGGTTAGAACAGAGATTTGAAAAATAGAGGAGAGAAATGAAAGGAGACATAATGACAGGGGTCTAGGAGCAATGAAGAGAAAAGAAGTGAAAAAGGGAAGAAAACTGTGGAAATAGAAATGATGGGCTCAAATCTTTAGTGGCAGCCTGAAATGACTCACAAATAGGGAAAATGCAAGTTATATAGGCCTTCTAACATAATAAATTAGGAAACATGATCATTCATACCAAACTTATTTTGATAATCAGCAATTCCATTCATTGCACAGTACTCATTAAACTTATTTTGAACAATCAATATAACATTGACTGCACTTGAAGTATATCTATTCGACAGACAAGAACATCAAAAGAACAAAAGAAAGAAAAAGGCAATCACTTTCCTTTGTTTAAAAGCTAAGTGTACTGTAACTTCTATCAGTTTGGACTATGTTCCAAAAAAATGTCTGATTACTGCCATTTGTAATCTTTTAACCTGCTATTGCCCTGCAGAGAAAAGAAAATCAAACATTTCTATTCTAACTTTATGCTCATCACACTCCTTAGTTCCAATGACTGCGTAAGTTCAATCACCTGGACATTATCTGCATGATTCATGAATTTCTGGATTTCAAAGGCTTAGGCTGTGTTTTCTCCCCCCACAATCTTTGATCCAATGAGGACAAGTCCAATTTTGTCAAACCAGCCTCATAACTTTTCAGAGCTTCAAATACCAAATTCTTTTAGTTACAGCTTCATTAGTTTTAAACTCTGCCCCACTATACTGCATGCAACATTCTTAATGAGGCCTCATGTCAGAGTTAAAACAAATGTGTTTCACCCATTAAAAACCTGCAAGATACATCAGTCGTCGATTAATCTCAGTACAATAGATTGCAATTACACCGAGGAATAAGAACCTCGAGGCAAATCCATAAGCTTACAAGAGGAACAAACTGCAGCCAATAATATTTTCTCCATATGAAGTCCAGAACATTCTTTTAATATATGCAACAATTCTTCTTACTTTGGATAAAGGTCGTCAAGGTTTTCCGCTTTTTGCCAGCCTAAAATCCAGTTTACACCTGCCGCAACTTTTGAGCATTCCCCTGTCCCCTCCATCTCATCAGCTTGAAATCTACTCACAAACTGTTTGTCTCAACACCATTCATCCAACTTTCTTCGTATCTGTTCAAAAGACTCCTTAAGACCTACTGGTCTCTTCAACGACCTGTGTTCATATACCTTTTCCTATTTGAGCCTGAACATTGAATGATGTGTCTTTCTTATGGTATCAACATTAATAAATATCATAGAATCTCTGCAGTGCCGAAATAGGTCCAGAGTCTACACCAACCATAATCCCACCCAGGCCCTATCCCTGTAACCCCAGGTATTTACCCTGCTAATCTGCCTGACACTTAAGGGGCAATTTAACATGGCCAATCCACCTAACCTGCACATCTTTGGACAGTGGGAAGAAACTGTAGTATCTGGAGGAAACCCATGCAGATATGAGGAGAATGTGCAGACTCCACACAGACAATGACCCAAGCCAGGAATCGAATCTGGATCCCTGGCGCTGTGAGACAGCAGTGCTAACCACTGTGCCACCCCTTATGATTTTTCTTGCATTAAAGTGTGAAAGGAAAATATAGTTGGAATTAAATATTTTGAATACAAATTCCTCTATTGGCTGAACTATCAGTTTTATATATAAAAACATTTCTTTAGAACAAGAATGGATTCCTCTACTACGCTGATTCTTTTTTCTCCGGCATTATGTTTTATGTTCTTCCCTCTCCTTGTTTATTCTGAGACACACATCAGTCATGCCCTGTATGAGAAGGGCAAGCAGTTGTTTGCAATGCTGTTGCGAGGCCACCTGCTGAAAGGTCACCTGAATGTCCTTCCCTGTAGGGAAGCACCTGGCTTTCAATCTGCAGCTCCTCATGACAGGACAATCAGGATCAAGATGCCATTATGTGGCCACTCCACTTTTTAAAGGGCTCTTCCATGTTGAGTATATCATTGAAGCAGACAGATAGCATTACTGAGATCAGCTATCTTTGTAGACTGTTGTGTTAGTCATTAATGTTCAGTTAGTAACAGAATAGGAAAAACAGTGCAGCTTCAAAATTTATGCTTTATATATACTCATCAACCTTTTCCATAAATTCTCTGCCTCTGTCATTTCTTTACATTATTTCAGCTTAGTGGAAAACAAAGAGTCAGGAAGTTTCGTATTCTTAACGATAGGGGCAAATTTGTACCAATATCAATACCCAGAGAATCAATGCTGATGAACATATTGAAAAAAAACAGACAGCAAAAAAAAAATTATGTAATCAGGATCAACCTACACACACATGGGGTAGAATTTTCCCACCACATTCACCCTAAAACTGGAAAATCCCACCTAAGGTCAACAGATCTTTCAATGGTTCGTCCCTCGCCTGCTATGCCAGGCAGAATGGGAAGATTCACTCCATGATCTCCATCCACCACCATCCAAGCCAATTGGTAGGGAAAGAAAATCTTTAAAATTCCTCTCTGATTATTATCTCACTCGTCAAACACCACGGGCCCGATTCTCCCAAAAAAATTCTAATTGCTGAATTAGCAGAAAAAAATGGTGTAAATCACGATTGTTTCTTCAGTGGGAGTTCAGACAAGAATTTCCCACACTCTGTGCAATGCAGAGGTCACAATCGGGAATCGCATTGAGAGCTCAAGGGGAGAGGGCCTATTCATGCCAGAATCTGACATGTTCCGGAACTCTGCGCATGCTCAGTGGCCCCAAATGGTCAGATGCAGTTTGCTGGTCAGCTCAATTGTTGGCCAACCTGGGATCCCCGCATTGCTGCCCCTCCCAGTACAGCTTCAAAAATTTATGCTTTATATATACTCATCAACCTTTTCCATAAATTCTCTGCCTCTGTCAATCCTATACTGTTCATACAAAATGGCATCTGCAGCCATGGACACATTTCCCCATCAAATCTCAGAGGTTTGGAACTATCAGCCTGGTAAACATTCTCTGCACCCCTTCCTAGCAAGAACATCCTTCCTCAGATAAGGAGACCGAAACTGCACACAATATTCCAAGTGTGGCCTCACCAAGGCCCTGTATGATTGCAGCAAGACATCCCTGCACCTCTACTTGAATTTTCCTCGCTATGAAATTCACTGGCCAGCAGGATTTCAACTATTGTCCCACACCCCACCCACCCACTCGCACAGTTGCATAGGGTCAAGGGAAGTCCCTGGCATTCCTCTTCCTTGGCCTCACCTTGCAATGCAACATGACCTCCCTTACAAATGGCTACAGATACACTACCTAGGATTTCTTTTTTAAACATTGTCTGTTGGAAACATACGGAACTTACAGCAGATCACTGAAAGCTCAGGTATTCAACTGATTTACAAAATGTACATGCTTGTCTGGGGATTGGATTGACTTGCCCCAAATGCCATGAAAATATCCGTGGCTTCCTAACCCACATAAAAGGTGATTTCTCCAAAGAATCTGTCATAACAGCAGGTGTCTCCGCAGAGAAAATTCCTTATTGCACGGTTAGCAATACTAATCACAAACAGCAACTTATGCATGGATTATCCTGTGAAACATGTCCTCGAAATATACATAAACATAAAAAAACAGCGTACCCAAACAAAGCACGGGGTCACTGAAATTCAAGGAACAAACATGAGCCTGTTCAGAATTTTACAACTACAGTTTTCAACAATGCATAGAAAAACATCACTTTTCTGTGGCCAGGTCTGACTGTTGATGAGGACAATAGTTCTTTGTAACCTCGCTTTGTTCTCATTGCACATCCATACCCTTCATTTCTTTCAGTGAATGTATAATTTTCATAACAACCAAGCAAGTGTTATTTTTGAACAAAACGACCTGTAGGGTAAGGACAAATGAAGGCTTTAAGTTAAGACCTTATCTACAATTGTGTTGTCAGCTCGAATTATTCATTTTAATGTATTGGACAAGTGGTTCCATTTCATGTCAGGAAAAACACCTGAATCATCAAATCATGTTAATAGGTTTGGCTTCTGTATTTAATCCAACAGGAGTAACTAAACAAATTTTTAAAATGCAGGTGGCTGAAGATCCTCCAAATGACATATTTGCAAGTCTAAACCTCCAGCAATTTAGATAGGATCGTTTAATTGATATACCTGCTTGAGCAATCCATTCTCTATGGTTTGTAATTATGTAAATTCTCTCAACACTGGTTTCTAATTGATGGAAATAGGGCCTCCTTGCCTTTAGTAATAGTACTCCACTAGGCATAAAAATAAACATGTTTTGTTCCCTTAAAGGGAACTTCTTTCATGAAAACCTACCCCTAGCTTTCAAATGAAAAACAGAAACATTGATCAAGAAGACTTTTGATTCATCTATCAGAACAATACTTCCATTGTGTATTTACTTGAAAACCTGGTTTCATTTCAAACCTACCATGATTCACTGAAAGACTAACAAATTTAAGATCTTTCAAGGCTCCATCTCTGGTCCTCAGAA
Source organism: Carcharhinus amblyrhynchos (assembly GCF_965287045.1). Taxonomy (NCBI): domain Eukaryota; kingdom Metazoa; phylum Chordata; class Chondrichthyes; order Carcharhiniformes; family Carcharhinidae; genus Carcharhinus; species Carcharhinus amblyrhynchos. Next base: position 79,424,849 of record NC_137326.1, on the reverse strand, counting down.
ACAAGATTTAACCAATTTCAACATATTTTTGAGAAGGACTTGATTTGACCATATTTAGAGTATGTTAACTTTGCAGGCGACTTGTTGTGGCTTCAAGTAATAGTTGATTTATTTATAGCAATATTTTTACAATGGGTCGGACAGAACTGCAATACCCTGGCTCTAACTGAGTCTGACGCAGTATGCGCACCCTTGCTCCCGATTAGGTCTGCCTCTCCATAGGGTCCAGCCTGATCATGTGACCCTCAAGTATTACACTTTAAAGGGGCCACGTTACAGAGACTATTCATTTGATCTGATTCAAGCATCAATTTTGGAATGTTACAGGATAATCAAGTCTCACTTTGTTAGAACAAAGAACAAGAACAAAGAAAATTACAGCATACAAACATGTCCTTCGGCCCTCCAAGCCTGCACTGATCATGCTGCCAGAGTGAATTAAAATCCGCTATCTTTTTGGGGACCATGTCCCTCTATTCCCATCCTATTCATGTATTTGTCCAGACGCCCCTTAAAAGTCACTGTTGTATCTGCTTCCACCACCTCCCCCAGCAGCAAGTTCCAGGCACTTGCCTTGTACATCTCCTTTAAACCTTGCCCCTCACTCCTTAAACCTATGCTCCCTGGTAACTGACTCTTCCACCTGGGGAAAAAAACCTCTGACTATCCACTTTGTCCATGCCCCTCATAATCTTGTAGACTTCTAACATGTTGCCCCTCAACCTCCGTTGTTCCAGTGAGAACAAACCAAGTTTCTTCAGCCTCTCCTTGTAGCTAATGCCCTCCATACCAGGCAACATCCTGGCAAATCTTTTCTGTACCCGCTCCAAAGCCTCCACATCTTTCTGGTAGTGTGGTGACCAGAATTGAACTCTATATTCCAAGTGCGGCCTAACTAAGGTTCTATAAAGCTGCAACATGACTTGCCAATTTTTAAACTCAATGCCCCAGCCATTGAAGGCAAACATACCGTATGCCTTCTTGACTACCTTTGCCATCTGTGTTGCTACTTTTAGTGACTTGTGTACTTGTACACACAGATCCTTCTGCCTATCAATGCTCTTAAGGGTTCTGCCATTTATGGTATATTTCCTATCTGTATTAGACCTTCCAAAATGCATTTCCTCCTATTTTCCAGATTAAAATCCCTCTGTCATCTCTCTGTCCAAGTCTCGAACCAATCTACATCCTGCTGTATCCTCTAATGGTCCTCATCACTATCCAAAATTCCATCAACCTTTGTGTCGTCCACAAACTTACTAATCAATCCAGTTACATTTTCCTCCAAATCATTTATATGTATTACAAACAGCAAAACATCCCAGCACTGATCCCTGAGGAATGCCACTAGTCACACCCCTCCATTCAGAAACATACTCTTCCCACTGCTACCTTGTCTTCTATGTCCAATTTATAATTAGTTTGAGGATTTTCTCCCCTCTTCCTGCTGAAGTCATGTTTTGTGCTATCCTATAATAATTTCACAGCCTGATGATGTCCCAAAGCACTTCACACTCAATTAAATATTTTTTAAGTATAGCTATTGTTGTACTACAAGTGTTATAAAGCCAAACTTTCTCTCAGAAATGACTTTTTCGTATTTACTGGTTGAAAAACACAGATTTAAAAGACTGAAATGGCATTCTAGCATCTTGAACCAGCAGTTTATAAGATGACTTAAACAAAGGGCATTCTGGTCCAGTGATCCAGGCTGATACGCTTAGGACATGGGTTCAGATCCCATAGTGGTAGCTGATGAAATTTAAATTCAATTAATAAAATCTGGAATTGAAAGCTGGTCATAAGAACATAAGAAATAGGAGCAGGAGTAGGCCATCTAGCCCCTCGAGCCTGCCCCGCCATTCAATAAGATCATGGTCGATCTGTCGTGGCTCAGTTCCACATTCCTGCCCTCTCCCCATAACCCTTAATCCCCTCGCTTATCAAAAACCCATCAACCCGCGTCTTTAAAATATTTAGCGAGGTAACCTCCACCACTTCAACGGGCAGAGAATTCCAGAGAATTCACCACCTTTTGAGTGAAGAAGTTCCTCCTCAACTCTGTTCTAAACCAACCCCCCCTTTATCTTGAGGCTGTGCCCCCTAGTCCTACTGTTGATCATGAAACTGTTGTCAACCTTCATAAAAAACAATCAGCTTCACTAATGCCTTTAGGGAAGGGAATCTGACATTCTTACCTGGTTTGGTTTACATGTAACTCCAGACCCATAGCAATGTGGCTGACTCTTAGCTATTCTCTGAAATGGCCCAGCAAGTCTCACAGTCCAAGAGCAATTAGGGGGCAACAAATGTTGGTCTTGCCAACAATGCCCATATCACATGAAAGAATGAAAAAGAACGTGGCATCCCTGTGTCTTATAAAAGCCAATAAAATGGAGCAAATCTGCCCACAGGGCCTCAAAGATGGTCACCTGAGAGGAATGTGAATGAGCCACATCTCTTGACCCACTGACACAACAACCTGACTGCACCTAGATGGAGAACAAGTCTTTTGACATAATCACTTCCGACAATGGATTGTGCCTGAGGGAGTAAGTCTTCCAGCCAATCAAGTAGAAACCATGCACCAGGTATCCAACGGATATATGCATATTTATATAACTGATCAGTTAAGGAGGCAGGGGGATGGGGGGGGCGAGTAACGTGATAAATCCACTAATTCTCTTTTGTGTTTGAGAAATTGCTTTTCTCGAGGCCTCAAAACAAAAGCAGAAGAGTTGCTAAAGAGACAGGGTCCCCAACTAGAATGACTCTCTCTCTATTCCACCTTCAAGTCTGAGCCCCATTTGTTGTTCAACTGCCCATGTGCCAGAGGCAGAGTTTTAAGAACCAACCCCTGGCTGCTGCCTCCATAAGAGCTTAAAAATCATCCATTTGTATTGTATTGATGTTAAATCCAGACAGGCCCTCAAGCTTAGTCTGAAACCATCCACACCATCCGTCTACTGAACTGTGAGTGTGTGCCCGTGTGCACGTGTATCGGAATGAATGTGTGCAAAGGATTGGTGCTTTTTTGATTAGACTGGGTTACGTACAATAAATAATATTCTCTTTTCTTTTTAAAAACTTACAAGGAATCTATATATTTGATTACAATCACAAGACATAAATGTTAAAACACTCCTTGAATTGGCAAGCAGAAAATTTATTTTGACTGTTACAGTCAAATAAAGAGAGGAAGAAAGAATGAAGCCATTTTATCCCTGCTCACCTATTGTAACACGGGAAATATTGTGACCAATTTGCACACAGCAAGCTCCCACAAACAACAATGAAATAAATGACTAAATAATTTGTTTTATTGATAATGACTGAGGGCAAAATGTTGGCCACCACACCCGGAGAAATCTGCTGCTCTTCTTCAAATTATCCCAGGGGTCCTTTGTGTCCTTCCAAGAGGACAAACACAATCAGTTTAAGATCTCCGAAAGATATATGGGAACAATAAGATCATAAAAAAAAGGAGCGTTCTGCCCATCAAGCCTACTCAGCTATTCAATAAGATCATGGCTGATTGGTTTGTTGCCATAACTCCACTTTCCTGCCTATTCCCATAACCCTCAATTAATAACTAACACCAACGTCAGTCCTAAGTGGTCTACCTCTTATTCTGAGACGGTATCCCCTGGTTCTAGACCCCCTAAACATCTGTATCTACCTCGTGAAGCCCTATAAGAATATGTACACTTTATTAGATCACCTCTTATTCTTCTAAACTCTAGCAAATACAGGCTTAATCTCCTCAATCTTTCTTTATAGGATGATATCACAATTGCCAGGATTAGTCTGGTGAACTTTTGTTGCACTCCCTCTATGACCAGTATATCCTTCCGTAGGTAAGGAGATCCAAACTGTACACTACTTCTGTTATGGTCTCACCAAGGCTCTGTACAATTGCAGCAAGACTTCCTAATTCCTACACTCAAATCCCCTTACTTTCAGGGCTAACATACCATTTGCCTTCCTAATTGCTTTTTGAACCTGAATATTAGCTTTCAATGACTTATGAACAAGAACACACAGGTCTTTTTGAACATAAACACTTCCCAATCTCTCCCCACTCAAGATTGAGGAAGGATGTTGTCCCTAGTTCAGGGGTCTAGATCTAGAATTAGGCTTTTTAGGGTCAAGATAAAGAAACTTTTACAATTTCTACCCAAGTGTACAATTTCATGATTTCAACATTATATTCAATCTACTATGTTTTTCCCACTTACTTAGCCTGTCTAAATGTCCTTGAAGCCTCTTTACATCCCCCTCACAACTCACCTTCCCACAGTGTTTTGTGTCATTAGCAAACTTGGAAATATTAATGTGATTCCCACATCTGAATCGTTGATACAGATTGTGAATAGCTGCAATCCAAGTACAGATTTTTATGCCACCCCACTATTCATACCAACCTGAGAATGATTCATTTATCCCTATTATGTTTTCTGTCTATTAACCAATCCTTAATCCTTTATTTCCCCCAATCCTGTGGGTTCTAATTTTGCATACCAACCTCCCATATGGGACCTTATCGAAAACCTTCTGAAAATCCAAATGCACCACATCCACGGGTTCTCCCTTATCCATTCTACTAGTAACATTCTCAAAGAAATCCAACAGATTTGTCAAACAAGATTTCCCTGGCATATATCCATGTTGACTCTGCCCAATTATACCATTATTTCATAAATGCCATGTTATTACATCCTTCAGAATAAATTCTCACATTTTCTCTACTCCTGATATCAGGCTAATTGGTCTGTAGTTCCCTACTTTCTCTCTTCCTCCTTTCTTAAATAATGGGGTCACTTTAGCAATCTTCCAATCTATAGGTACCATTCCAATTTTGAAAGATGATCATCAATGCATGTTTCAATAAATTCTCCCTTCATTCTTCTGAACGCCAACTAATATTGGCTCAACCTGTTAATTCTTTTCTCACAAGACAACCCAACCAATTCATCCAGAACTCAACCTAGTGAATCTTTTCTGAACAGCTTGCATTTCAAATACAAGGAGACTAAACTGCGTACAATACTCCAGCGTTGTCAATGCCCTGTACAGTTGTAGCAAGGTATACCTATTTTAATATCCAATTTCCCTTGCAATAAAGGCCAACATTCCATTTGCCTTCTAAATTATTTATTATACTTGCATGGTGCCTTTTTGTAATTCATGCACAAGGCCACCCAGATTCCTCTTTACTGAAACATTCTGCAGTCTCTCTCACTTAAATAATATTCCTTTGCTATTCTTCTTGTCAAAGTGGACAACCTCAAATTTTCTTATATTATGTTCCACCTGCCAAACTTTTACCCACTCACTTAACCCATCTAATCCATTTGCAGACATCTTTGGTCAGAACTTTCTGGCCGTTTATGCCAGTGGGATCTTCCAGACCCACCATTGTCACATCAACAGGAAATCCTGTTGAAACAGTGGGACTAGAAGATCCCAGTGCCAGCCAATGTGGGCCACCTCCACCACCGTGAAATGCAAGGCAGGTTGTGTGGAAAAACCCACCCTATGCATCCACCTCACAAGTTGATTTTGTACCTATCTTTTTATCATCTGCAAATGTTTTTATAATACAATCAGTCCTCCCATCCAAATCATTAATATAAATTGTAAATAATCAAGGCCCCAACACTGATTTCTGTGGAACACATAGACTGCCAATGTGAAAATGGCCCATTTATCCCAACTCTCTGTTCCTTTTTAGGTAACCAGTTTGCTATCCATGCTAACATATCACCTCCAGCATCATGGACTCTTATCTTGTGTGCTAACCTTTTATGTGGCACTTTACTGAATGACTTTTGGAAACAAGAAAAACACATGGACCTTCTTTCAATCTCCAGACAATTTATTTCTGATTAATTGTTTGACATTTCTGTGGTTCCCTATTACCTGCTCGAGAGCTTGATGACATTTAAGGGAACATAAATGTTTTTGAATCCAGAATGTTCCTGACAACCTCTGAGATTTTTAAAACAGATGCAAGTGCAACAACGTGAACCTTTCTGATCTGGTCCAGCAGTTCTGAATGGGAAGTGCCCGTGGAACTGTTCTATAAACAATGTTCGGAGCCCAAGGTCATTTACATAAAAAGCTATTTGTGTTCAAAAACTGACTTGCATGTTTCCCAGCATTGAGAGCAACTGATTAAAAATCAGACTTGACAATGGTGATATATGAGCAGACCTGCTCGCTGCTGTTTGTTTGTTGTGCATCAATAGATTTTATTATACAACCTGCCCTTTATTGCTATCATTTGCTCTTTATTGTTATTTATTTTTTAAAAGTAACAATTCTTTTCCATTTTTTTCTAAATTGCTAGCTCTTGCACAGAACACTTTTTAAATGAAATATTCAGCCGAGAGTGCACTCCATCATTTTGTCACAGCAGCTTTCAGATACAAGCGATGTCGCAATTTTTGAACGGCCCAGTGTCATCAGGAACAGCACGACTCTGCGGTATCAGTCACTGAAAAGACTGCCTGACTTGTCGCATCAATTTTAATACAAAATTGTTCCGCTTGAATGTTGTTTCAGAGGGAAAGTGAGATAACCTAAACAGCCAGAATGCCTATTACCCCGAATGTGAACAGCCAGAATTAGTCATAATAAAAATCATTTCATTTTGTCTGTTAATTTACTTGAGCCAATGCTAATTTTGTGTGAGTGATATTACTGGAGACCAGAACAAAAGGCAGAGCATTTCCACAGCACAGACTACAGCATTTTGGTACCAGAGTTGAGGTAATATTGTACTGAACAAAAGCAATAAAAGCTTCCCTCAATGTTGCTTAATTTTGGCCAGCTGTATAATATATGTATTGACCGCAGGTTTTCCAATTGCAGTTGGGAAATGATGACCCTTCAGCTTATATGCGTGAACTCAAATAGACTCTAATGACCTCAGTCTCTAGTGCATTCCTTCATAAAATATGTTGACTTCTCTAATCCTGGGTTGATGGTTCAATACCCTACTCCCAATTCTTTATTGCAAGGGAAATTCATCAAGAGAGCACCAACATAAATTATATTAAACCATTCAGTGTAACAATTAATAGTGGGTTGAAATGTGATGGCACTCTGACTTCTAAAGATTGTGCCTTACACGGGGGTGTGACTTTATAAATTTGTATTTCTACGTTTGTTTAACGCAAGCTTATCAATCTCACATGGGACCTAACGTAAACCTAATATAAGTTCAATTTATTTGAAGATGTTGTACAGGATTGCTCAACAGGCAGATTTAACAGTTGTTGTTAATAGGAACATACTACTGCAATTCCATCACACCACAAGTTGCTAGCTAAACTTGCCTACTGGTTGACATCCTGGCTGCTTATTCATTTGCACATTCTCTCAAAGTAATATCACAAAATCCCCTTTTCTTCCCCAAGGTGACATCATATATTAAGAGTGAAAATGCATATATATTAGGGTAGCAAAAACAATTTACACAAGACAAAATTTCCATTCAAGAGTTTAAGGATTAAGAATTTAAGGGTGGAATTCTCTGGCTGCACTCACCTCAAGGCCGAAAATCCTACCAGAGGTTAACAGACCTTTGCACAGTCCATGTCCTGTCCACTACAATTCCCATGGTAAGCAGGACGGGAACATTTCGCCCTTTCTGTTAATCTGAGTGGTGAAGAGAATGTTAAGGGGCCTCAAAGTGATTGACACAAGTCAAGTGAGTGGGCAAATACATGGCAGCTGCAGTAAAATGTGGATAAATGTGAAGTTGTCCACTTTGCATAATATATATGTGGTTTAAAAATGCTCCGAGATCTCATAATGGCATGACTTTCCTCAGATCTGGACCTATCACTTGGGTGTTCTTGACTTGTAGGTGTGTTGGTATTTTGTGTTTTGTTGGTGTGCCAATAGTTTTCTTTGTGGTTGACTAAAATTCATCAATGTTGAACACATCATCTACACTGGTATCTACACCATCCACTTGTAGGTCTGGCAAGATATCCACAGGTTTTTCTAATCAGGTAATCTGCTCAGTGTGGCTGAAGTAATCATTCTGCTCCCAGATGTGTATGTTGTAGCCCTATATCTTTATCAGACCTCGTCTTGCTGTCACCACAATGTGGTGGGGAGGCTTGAGCAACTTAGTGATCCCGAGAGCTTTGCAAACATACACCTGGTCGGTCCAACCAAGCTGGACAGGTTTCGGGTGAAAGGTCCAACAAATAATGGCAAATTGGTCCTCCAGGTTGGGGGTTGGGTGTGGGGCCAACTATTCCACCCTCAAAGTTATATCAAGTTACAGAAACTGCAATAAACAGCCATATGTCCCTCTAAGGGCAAACAGGATAAGTAAGTAATATTTATCAGAAGTCACTGTAATCTGCTGGTGAACTTGTCTATGCCTTGCACCAAACCATTTCCAACGGTTTGTGGTCAGTTTGCAAAGTGAATTGTTAACCAAATTAGGTACAAGTAGAACTTGTGTAACCAATTGCTAGAGCAAGTGTCTCATGCTTAAATGTTCAAATAATGAGATTGCACTTACAATAGACCTCTGGAACCAAAAGTGATTAGCTTGCCATCTTGCCTAATGCATGCTCCTAACTCTTTTGAGATACATCAACCTCTTAAGATTGTTTCCTTTCTTGGGTCGTGGAACACGTCTCCCTAGATGATGCCTGTTTAAGTAACGCAAGCACATATTGATGGTCCTCTTGGCATACATACGGATCATCCTTCCTTGGCAACTTGGGCTGAAAATAGATAAGTCCCCTGGTCCGGATGGGATCTACCCTAGGATTCTCTGGGAGGCTAGAGAGGTGATTGCAGAGCCTCTGGCTCTGATCTTCAGGTCGTCATTGGTCTCTGGTGTAGTCCCGGAGGATTGGAGGATAGCGAATGTTGTCCCATTGTTTAAGAAGGGGAACAGAGACTTTGCCGGGAATTATAGACCGGTGAGTCTTACTTCTGTTGTGGGCAAGGTTTTAGAAAAAATTTTTAGGGATAGGATTTATAGTTATTTGGAGTGTAATGAATTGATTAGAAATAGTCAGCATGGTTTTGTAGCGGGTAGGTCGTGCCTTACTAACCTTATTGAGTTTTTTGAGAAGGTGACCAAAGAGGTGGATGGGGGCAAGGCAGTTGACGTGGTATATATGGATTTTAGTAAGGCGTTCGATAAGGTTCACCATGGTAGGCTTCTGCAGAAAATGCAGATGTATGGGATTGTGGGTAATCTAAGAAGTTGGATCAGGAATTGGCCATCAGATAGGAGACAGAGGGTGGTGGTTGATGGTAAATATTCTTCATGGAGTTCGGTTACGAGTGGTGTGCCTCAGGGATCTGTTTTGGGGCCACTGTTGTTTGTAATCTTTATTAATGATCTGGATGAGGGTATAGTTGGGTGGATTAGTAAATTTGCTGATGACACCAAAGTCGGAGGTGTGGTAGATTGTGAGGAAGGGTGTCATAGTCTGCAGGGAGACTTAGATAGGTTGCAGAGCTGGGCCGAGAGGTGGCGGATGGAATTTAATGCGGAGAAGTGTGAGGTAATTCACTTTGGTAGGAGCAACAGATGTGTCGAGTATAGGGCTAACGGGAGGACTTTGAATAGTGTGGATGAACAGAGGGATCTGGGTGTATGTGTACATAGATCCCTGAAAATTGGGAATCAAGTAGATAAGGTTGTTAAGAAGGCGTACGGTGTCTTGGCGTTTATTGGTAGGGGGATTGAATTTAGGAGTCGCAGCGTCATGTTGCAACTGTACACTACTCTGGTGCGGCCGCACTTGGAGTACTGTGTGCAGTTCTGGTCCCCACATTACAAGAAGGATGTGGAGGCTTTGGAGAGGGTGCAGAGGAGGTTTACTAGGATGTTGCCTGGTATGGTGGGGAGGTCCTATGAGGAGAGACTGAGGGATTTAGGGTTGTTTTCGTTGGAAAGAAGGAGGCTAAGAGGGGATCTTATTGAAACATATAAGATGATTAGAGGTTTAGATAGGGTGGATAGTGATAGCCTTTTTCCTCGGATGGAGAAAGCTAGCACGAGGGGGCACGGCTTTAAATTAAGGGGGGGTAGCTACAGGACGGATGTCAGGGGTAGGTTCTTTACCCAGCGGGTGGTGAGGGATTGGAATGCCCTGCCTGCTGCAGTTGTAAATGCGCCTAGTTTGGGGGCATTTAAGAGATCTGTGGATAGGTTTATGGACGAAAAGGGATTGGTATAGGCTAGTGGGTCATTGTTTTTGTAACTGGTCGGTGCAACATCGTGGGCCGAAGGGCCTGTTCTGCGCTGTAATGTTCTATGTTCTAACTCTCTAAGTGATGTTCCTATGGCACAGTTGAATATGTTTGATGCTAAGAAGTTAATGGCAACTATGCAAGTCCTCTTTATTCTGAGAGACAAGAAAGTCTCATAAATCTTCAAGTTTGCTCGAGTCAGGATGAATCAGAACTTGAGTAGATAGAATGAAAAAAGTGAATCTGTGCCAAGTTCACCTGGCATTTCTTGCTGTTCAAGAAGAATCCTTCATGAAGAGCCCAGGCCATAAGTAAATGCAGATTTCAGTCATGCTCTGCTTTGGCCATCACCATATCAGCAATACGTATGTATCCAGGCTTATTTTTCATAATTCTGTCCATCTGCTTCTCTAACAGACCCTGACTGCTGGATAAACCAAAGCATCATCCGAATGGTGCCATGAGAGTAGTAATTTCTTGAGATCCCTCTGCCAAATGGACCAATCAATATCTATGTTCGGCATCCAACTAGGAGAAAAGCGTTACTCCTATAAAATTTGGGATTCAATTTCCCTGATGTTGGAATCTAGTGTGGACATTTCCTCAGAGTGAGCGTTAAATATCTTGGGTCTATGCAAACCCGGATTTTGCCATCTATTTTCAGTGTCCATGTGATTGAACTGCAACAGTCGGGAAACAACACATAATGCCGTAATACTTCATCTCATCCAACTCGCCCTTTAGCTTCTCCTGTACTTTCTAGGAGGGTCAATCGGTGGAATTGCATCTTCTGAGATACACTATAGTAAGACCAGTACTGCTTTTAAATCTACGAGGGTACATCTATTGCAGATCACGGACTGACTCAATGCGATTGTTACCTTATGACCATATAGGAGATCACCAACATTGAGTTCTACAGCCATGCCACTGTTTGTGTCCACCACGTAAAATACTTATGGATGTTTTTCATGTCTTTTGCCATGTTGACAGATGTAAAATAGTTGTTCAAAATCTTTAGCATTTCCTTGTCCTCATGATTAATATCCCTAGCATCATACTCGTAGGGGCAAACATCTAAGAATGCTTGAAGATACGGAAGATTTTGGCAAGAACTTTCTAGGAATGAGAGAGACATTCAATGGGAAACCCTGTTGATAATGGTGGGACCAGAAGATCCCACCACTGGCCATTGGCAGGCCATCTGCTTTCAGGGCAGGTTGCATGGAAAATCCTACCTTATATGGAAATACAAATTCTTTCCAATTGAAAAGGTATGTCTGACCGTAATTGGAATTCCTACTTTTTTTACGGATCTGTTCGCTCTCAGTGACTAAACAACATCACCCTCCCGTCCCCAGCCTCCATCCAACTGCACAAGCTTGAGTTTACCCAAGTTTTTTCATTGAAACAAAGCCATTCATTAAGGAGACATGGTGGTATAGCGGTCACGAGACTAGTGATGCAGTGGCCCTGTCTAATGCCCTGTGAACAAGGGTTATTACTTCACCATAGCAATAAATAAAACCTGGAATTGAAAGCTAGTTTCAGTAACAGCGCCACAAAACCATTATCAATTGTAGCAAAAACCCATCTGGTACATTGATGTCGTTTAGGAAAGTTAATCTACTGTCTTTACCCAGCCTGGCCTATGACTCCAGAGTCACAGCAATGTGGTTAACTCTTAACTGTCTTCTGAAAAGACTAAGCAATCCATTCAGTTCAAGGGCAAATATGGATGAGCAACAAATGCTGACCTTTACAATGATACCCACGTCCCATAAAACAAATGATCTCTACTTACCAGGTAAGTGTTGTTGTTGACTAAAATGTCTCAATGAACTTCACAAGAGCATTAACAGACAGACAATGAGCCACACAAGGAGATATAGGGATTTGTGACTAAAATCTTAAAAGTGGAGTTTGTAGGAACATGGGAATGAGTGTTCATGAAGGTTTACCTGCTAATCTTCTGTGATTTCTGTGGCTCTTTTAACAAAGCTGCAGAATCGGCAAACATCCAGGCAATGATTCATCCAAAATGATTTTCTGTACATGTAATGCCAGACAATACATTAATTTCTGTAGAGATGTACTCTCCCAGAATAGGCATGGGGGCTAATGGATGATCTTACCAGGGCTGGTCTTTCAAGTCAGTTGCAGGTCCTCAAGTGTCTGTTTCTCTTTAGCTGCAGTATTGCTGCTCAGTCACACTTGTGCATGTTTAAAAAAGTTTTGACAACTGCATTAGAACATGAAGAAAAATGAAAAAGAAAATGCCATTTTGTTGGGAGAATCAGACTGTAGTCATGTTAGACCCAGACAGTGCAGTGAGGCACAACTCCGTCCCTAAATATATCTTCAATCAAGTTAGAAAGGCTAGGAGCCAGCTGTTAAAAGCAATGCTTACTGACAGTTTGATTTGATTTGAACTTCGGGCATTACAGGAATACAGAGACCGATCAATCACTCCTAACTTTATAGTGTTGTCCAGATAAGATGAAACATTTTAATCTTGCTTTACTTGTTCTGCTCTAGAAAGACAACTGATGGTCTCAAAATTTTTTTGTGTTTGTTCACAGTATGTGGGTGTCGCTGGCTAGGCCAGCATTAATTTCTCATCCCTAATTGCCCTTGAGAAGGTAGTGGTAGCTGCCTTCTTGAGCTGCCACAGTCCAGGTGGTGTCGGTATACCCACAGTGCAGTTAGGAAGAGTTCCAGTATTTCGACAGTGGCAGCGAAGGCAATATAGTTCGAATTCCCAAAGGAAGTGTCTTGAAGGGGCTCTTGAAGCTGGTGTTCCCATGTTTCTGCTATCTTTGTCCTTTTAGGTGGGATGGGTTTGGAAAGTACTGGCTGACCAGCCTTGGCACGTTGCTGCAGTGCATCTTGTAGATGGCACACACTGCTGCTACTGCGTGTCAGTAATGGAGAGACTGAATGTTTGTGGATAGTGTGTCCACAATTGTCCTGGATGGTGTTGAGCTTCTTCAGTGTTGTGGAGTTGCACATATCTAGGCAAGTGGGGAGTATGCCATCACACCCCTGGCTTGAATGCTGTGTTGATGGTGGAAAGAATCTGGGGAGTCAAGTGAATTGCTTTTTGCAGAATTCTCAGCCTTTGACCTCCTCTTGACCAACCGTATGAACACAGTGGCTACCAGTTTAGCTCCCCAGGATATTGATGGAAGGGGATTCAGCTACATTCATGCCAATTGAATATCTAGTTGAAGATGGTTATTGTCTGGCACGAACATTACTGGTCACTTATCAGCTCAAGTCTGAATGTTGTCTGGCTCTTGCTGCATTAGACTTGAACTACTTCAGCATCTGAGGAGCCACGAATGGTGCTGAACATTTTGCAGTCAGCAGCAAACATCCCCATTATTGATTCATGAAGGGGAAAATATTGATGAAGCTGAAGATCATTGGGTCTAGGACACTACCTTGACCAATATCTTGGGATCTCCAACAACCTCTGCCTTCATGATTCCAAACTATGAAGAGCTTCCTCCCGGGTTCCCATTGACTGATTTTGCTCAGGTTTCATGATGTCAGCCTAATGCTGCCTTGGATGTTAAGGTGAGTCAGGCTTGCTCACTTTTTTTTCCCCCATGCTTGGACCAAGGCTGTAGTAAGGTCAGGAGCTCAGTGACATCAACAACCCCTTCAATTGTTTATGAGTAGATGTATAGGGTTTTAGTTGGGTTAGATTTATGCTGCATTCTGTGGATGGGACATTCCTGAGCAATTGTCCACATTGCAAGGCAGATGCCAACGTTGGAGCTGTACAAGGCCAACTCGGCTAGGAGGTGCAGCTAGTTCTGGAGTACAAGTCTTCAGGACTATTGCCAGAAAGTTGTTGAGGTGCATAGCCTTTGCAGAATCCAGTGCTTTCAGCTGTTTCTTGATATCATATGGATTGAATCAAATTGGCTCAAATCTTTGAAGGAGGCCAAAATTGGTCATCCACTCAGCACTTCTGGGTGAAGATGGTTGTTGATAATTCTTGGTGGAAGTAAATTTCAGTGGAATAAAGTTTGCAGGAATGCATTTTGAAATTTCAATGAAAAAGTTTAAGCAATACATTTTATTCAAAGTATGCTTTTGTCTAGCACAATTTACTTCCACAAAAAAATGTTTTGAAAATCCATTAGATTATTGCAACTAAAACACTCTGTTGGGAATTCAATACCTCCAGAACATACTGGTGAGAAGGTTGAGACATTATAGTAGAGCTTCACTTAGGGAACAGGCACCAAGGTTAAGCAGAGGGCAGTAGTGCTAGTTGTGTATGTCAATTGGAACTACAAATGATTGGTTTACATTTGGGACCAGTTTATGCGGTCTTGGATCCTTGAGATAAATTAAATGGGTGCAAGATTTTAAGCCGTTAAAACAGCCAATTACAGTGCAATGGAGAATCAGTGCTGCATCTCATTTAAGTAATCATTCCCTTTCTCTATTTAGCTCCTTCAGTAGAAGCAAGGAGAAATATTGAGAGCAAACTGTAAAATGTTATTTCGTAAGAACATAAGAAATAGGAGCAGGAGTAGGCCATCTAGCCCTTCGAGCCTGCCCCGCCATTCAATAAGATCATGGCTGATCTGTCGTGGCTCAGTTCCACTTTCCCGCCCTCTCCCCATAACCCTTAATCCCCTCTCTTATCAAAAACCCATCAACCCGCTTCTTAAAAATATTTAGCGAGGCAGCCTCCACCACTTCAACGGGCAGAGAATTCCAGAGATTCACCACCCTTTTGAGTGAAGAAGTTCCTCCTCAACTCCGTTCTAAACCGCCCCCCCTTTATCTTGAGGCTGTGCCCCCTAGTCCTACTGTCTTTTTTGAGCGGGAAGAGTCTCTCCACCTCTATCCTATCCATCCCATTCATCATCTTATATGTCTCAATGAGATCTCCCCTCATTCTTCTAAACTCTAACGAGTACAAGCCCAGTTTATTCAGCCTCTCCTCATAGCTCAACCCCCTCAACTCCGGTATCAGCCTAGTAAACCTCCTCTGCACTCCCTCCAAGGCCAAAATATCCTTGTGTAAGTGCGGCGACCAAGACTGCACACAGTACTCCAGCTGCGGCCTCACCAATGCATCAAGACCTCCCTACTTTTATATTCAATCCCCCTCGCTATGAAGGCCAGCATCCCGTTCGCCTTCCTGACTACCTATTTCAATCAACCAAACCCAGCATTGGGATTGAATTCCAATCTAATAACCAAAAGGCTACTACAGAAGGATTGATCATGTAATAAAAGATATTAAGTTATAATGGGAATCGAGGCAGCAACAATTTGATCAGGAGACTTTCCTAATGCTTTAAGTACCTTTGCCCCTGCCTTGGAACTGCTAAAGTTCTGGTTACTCTTGATTATCCACTAGAAATTGGACAAGATTTCAGCTTGATTTAAAGGATAGGTAGCTGAGAAATGCAGTATATTTCAGTTACCCATCCATGCTAAGCCAAACGTTTGGGAGTGTAACAGACAGCACCTGTGCTTCTACAACCCACCATTACAACTCCCTCCCCTCCTCCATGGGACTTGCCCCCATCTTCTGCCACACAGTATTTCCTGCCCCCTTCCCTGCCACCAGTCCCACTCTGAGTCCCCTCCCTTTCCCCCACCTCCAAATGGAACCTGAAACAATCTCCAACACTACCCACCGCCCACACCCTGCCCCCCTCCTCCGCCCAATAACTCCAACCTGTCAATTTCACTGGGCCCTTTAAACTTACCTGCTTTAGGGCAACCAGTGCAGTAAAATGTGGGTGTGGCCTCCCAGTTGACTGGGGTTACATGTTGCTGGGGTCTGCAGGGACTCTTTCACTGCAGGCTCTAAGCATTTCCAGCCAGCAGAGGTTTGAACAAAGTTTTCCCCAAGGGGCTAAGTGTGCTTTAAACTCTAATTCCATCACTTTCCAATGCTAGTAGGAAGCTTTGGCCCAGTGTTTCCAGTCAATCACCTTTCATCAGAACTGCTGTCACCCTACTTCAACTAACCCCATCAACATATCAATGTTATTCAAAGATAGCTCCGGAAAAGCTTCTTTGCTGCTCTGTTCAGACTGAAAAAAAGACTGTGTATAAATTAATAAGAGGAAACTTAAGGGTAGGATGTATGAGCATTTGGAGCGTTGCGATCTGATTAGGGATACGCAACATGGCTTTGTTAGAGGGAGGTCTTGCCTTACGAATCTGGTGGAATTCTTTGAGGAGGTGACAAAAACGGTTGACGATGGGAGAGCCGTTGATGTCATCTATATGGATTTCAGTAAGGCGTTTGACAAAGTCCCTCATGGTAGGCTGGTAGAAAAGGTTAAGGCGCATGGGATACGAGGCCAGGTAGCTAGGTGGATTGAGAACTGGCTGGGAAATAGGAGACAGAGGGTAGTTGTGGAGGGGACTTTGTCGGGCTGGAGGCCAGTGACCAGTGGTGTGCCGCAGGGCTCAGTACTGGGACCTCTCCTCTTTGTAGTCTACATAAATGACTTGGAAGAGGGCGTAGGTGGTGTGATCAGCAAGTTTGCTGATGACACCAAGATGGCAGGGTTGGCGGGTACGGAACTGGATTGTCAGGTGATACAACAGGATATAGATAGGTTGGTGCAGTGGGCAGATAGGTGGCAGATGGCATTTAATCCTGACAAATGCGAGGTGATGCATTTTGGACGGAATAATGCAGAGAGGAGCTATGTGATAAAAGGTAGGCCGATTAGGAGTATAGACATACAGAGGGACCTGGGAGTGCAGGTTCACAAATCCACGAAGGTTGCGTCACAAGTAGAGAAGGTTGTTAGGAAGGCTTATGGGATGCTAGCCTTTATAGGAAGGGGCATAGAGTATAAAAGCTGCCGTCTAATGCTTCAGTTGTACAGAACGTTGGTTAGACCGCATTTGGAGTACTGCGTCCAGTTCTGGTCACCTTACTACCGGAAGGACGTGGAGTCTCTGGAAAGGGTGCAGAGGAGGTTTACCAGGATGTTGCCTGGCATGGGGGGACTGGGTTACGAGGAAAGGTTGAAGAAACTGGGGCTATTCTCCTTGGAAAGACGGAGATTGAGAGGGGACATGATAGAAGTATATAAGATACTGAAGGGAATAGATAGAGTTAATAGTGAGAGACTGCTCCCTAGACTGGGTACGAACACGAGAGGTCATCATTTAAGGGTGAGGGGGGGGAGGTATAATTTGGAGGTGAGAAGAAGGTTCTTTACGCAGAGAGTTGTGGGGGTCTGGAATGCGCTACCGAGTAGGGTGGTGGAGGCAGGCACGTTGGACTCGTTTAAGATGCAGTTAGATAGGCACATGAGTGAAACGAGAATGGAGGGATATGGTAGGGGCTATTAAATAGGGTAAACCTCGGGAGACACCGGAAAGGCAGGCTGTATGATTAGTATTTTTTGTCTTTATTCCACAGGTGGAGGTCCACCTCGTGTCAAGCGAGGGGCATGCACACGGCGGGTCGTGCGTGGGCTGCTCTTGGAAGTCCAGGAGTGGCCTAGTACTTCATGTCGGTGTGTGTGCTTGATCCTGGACCGGTAGACGGGCGCCGCAACAGCTCAGTGACTAGCACTGCTAGCTGTGCAGACACATGGATTTGGGCCTGTGTCTGTGGGAGTTTGCACATTCTCCCTGTGGTTGCGTGGGTTTCCTCCGGGCGCTCCGGTTTCCTCCCACACCCCAAAGATGTGCTCTTAGGCTGATCGTTTTTTACCAAATTGACACTATTTCTTCCCTGAATCTGACTGAGTAGGGTTTCATTCGTAGACATGCAGGGTAGAATAGGTGTAGGGTGATGCGGTGGCGCGGACTCGTTGGGCCGAAGGGCCTGTTTCCCGTGCTGGGTTGTTCTTTGTTCTTTGAAACATTTCCAATTCTGCACAAGGCCATCAACCCAAAACACCAATTGTTTCCCTCTTCATAAATGTTGCCCCGTCAACTAAGTATTTCCAGCATTTTCTGATTATTTCAGATTTTAGCAGATGTTCCACTTTTATATTAAAGCTTTTATTGAGAATGGTTAATTCATTCTCCATATTTAATTATCTTGGTTTACAGCAGATAATTCAATCCACTTTCTGGGAACAGGGAAAACAAAAGATAGCCCGCAATGCATTCTAGTACAGGGTTCCCAAACCAGGTCCAACAGGACTCCTTCCAGGGGCTCCATGGTAGGTCAGGAAACAATAAGGAGTGGGGAGGGGGTGCTACTGAGAGGAGCCAGAGTAACCCGAGGGGAGGATGAGTGGGTATCGCTGTCAGGCAGGGAGTGTGAGCTTCCATTAAAAATGACAAAACAAGTACCCGTTGAGTAACAAAAGCTATTATAATAAATGTGTACAAAGAAGATATAGCCAAATCTTGTTTGTTTTTGTATGTTTGTACCTATTGCACATTTTTAAATTTTCCGTTATAATAATATTTCTCAAGAGTTCCTCCAGTACTCAATCATCGGGGGTCAGAAGGGCTGGAAAAAAGTTTGGGAAACCCTGTTTTAGTAAATCAACTTATTAATGACAAGTAAGCTTTATGCTATCCCGTAATCTTGCTGGTACGTTCAGATGCATGGGAACAGTCAGTGCCATTGACCAAGATGGACTAATGTCCATCAATAGCTCTCCCCACCTCTGCCATTGTTGAACCCTGCAACATTCAGCAACAAAGACAAGAGGTGGAAAATGACAATTTGAATCAAATGCTGGAATTTATCAGCACTCAACTGCACTGCCTTCCAGCAACACGCCAATCATTTCAGAGGGAGGAGGGGAAAAGGTAAGAAAAACAAACATAAAAGCAAATCTCTGCAGAAGTTGGAACTTGAAACCAAAACAGAAACTGCTGGAAAATCTCAGCAGATCTGACAGCATCTGTGTAGTGAGAACAGGGCTAATGTTGAATCTGGATGACTCGTCGTCAGAGCTGAAAACGAAATAAAACAGTACTGGATAAGAAAGTATTCGAGTGCTTATGCTCTTGTATTTTCTGCAAATGGGAGTCCAACACTTCACCACATAATTACCATAATGTTTAACTCAATTTGTTTAAAAGCTTTACCCGGCATATTGAAAAACTGAGAGGACAGTTGTACAGCAATTAAATCAGTTTATTTAAATACACAATCTCATTCCACAGAAACAATTTTTATGGTACAATTAGCAATATTGAACCACAGAATCTACAATGTATCCTACTGCTTTTGATGGAACATTCCTAAAAGCATTTTTAGCAGCTGATCATTAATCAGAGTTTAAATGAAGTACTAAAAAAATTAACATCTGCACACAAAAGACATTCTATAATTTCACCGGACAGGGTGTTTCTCTAAACATCAGTGCAACAAATAGGAGTAAGGCAAATAAATGAGCGTCCTGTTATTTGATGGAGAGCTACTGCAGTGAACACTAAGAAGGAGAAAGTAGTTATTTACTGCCAGTGACAACCAACTAAAATAATTGTCCAAATCCCCACACGATTCATTCAAACTACTTAGTGGCTCACAGCACTGCGTCACTTCACTCGATCCTGTCTATCCTGTCCTATCAACTTCCACTGCTTCTCTCATTCTCCCATTTTCCCATCTGCAATACATTCTCATATCCAACCTATTTGTTCATCTCAACAATTTCTTGTTTGCGATTCACAGCTCTCCACTTGATTAGATTTTTTTTCCCTTGCTCCTTCAAGGTGGTGGTCACTAGCCAACCTCTGCAAGGTATGAAGATTTTCTTTTGTTAAATAGATAAAAAGCTATTATGACTAGGTTAATAGGTTCTATTAACCTATTGAATAAGATAGGACATACTGGACAGTTAAGCCAGAAATCATCATGTGCATAATTTGGGTCATATTGTCACCAGTACTTTAAATTCACTTGGGTTCAATCATTTACAACACAGTCCTAAGCAGCCACTCAGTTAACAAAATCAACTCAAAAAAGAACATCAGATCAAGCACCATGTGGAATCTTCCTGCACTTCCACCTTTACCCCAACTCCCACCCCTCAAAGTAACAAGTGGCTTCTACGAGACCGCTCATTTCTTATGGGGAATGCAAAAAGTACCAGCCCACCTCCAACCCCACAGTCCCCGACTGTTCCAATCCAAAAAGACGTATTCTTTGTTGGTTATGTACATGTCTGCAGAGAAACACAAGAAACAAGCTTCACGACACTCCATGGAGCAAAAAAGGATGGGCCAAGGGACGTGTTGGGACAGCAGTGGACAGCAACACTCTCTTGGCTCCACGTTGATAAAAGCATTAGACAACCAAAGGCAAAACGAGCTCAAGGTCCAATAAGATGATAAATTTGGAAGGTAGAGACATGATATTCAGCATCAATCAAGTTGAAGAGTTAAATGCCAAAGACTCCTTTCAGTACTGGAACAGGTTCACACTAATATCAAACATGAGCTTCCCCATCACTCAATTTCCTAACATACTTGGAAGGGTACAAATTTACCTCAAAATTAAGCTCATTTTAGATTCCCTCTGGGTTAAGCTGACTGGCCAGCAGAAAATGACAGATGTTGAGAATGAAATGGACAGGATCCATTAAATTTTAGTCCATCATGCTGAGGGAACAGAGACTGCCAAGTTTTCAGTTGATTCTAGTCAAGGTAACCTTCCTCAGGTGCACTAGACTAACTGAGAACTAGAATTACAGGCAGTCTAATTCAAAATACACCAGACTGGCCAAGAATTAAAGACTGCCACTCTCCCCCTTCATTCCCCACAATTAGCAGCATTTATTTTTCCCTTCTTACCTGTGTGTTTTAGGGAAGGTGCACTGAATCAATAAACTTGGCCATTCATTCCATACCTTCCAATGACAAACAATAACTCATCCAGCGAAGCTACCGCCAAGCACAAGGCGCCTGCATCAAAGTACTACAACAAGCAAGTGAACTGTTAAACTGAAAGGGGAAAGCTTTGTAACAGCTTGTGATGTCAAAGTTCCAATTGCTGCTGTTTTGTTTTTTGGTTTGTGGATGAATTAGATTTGCCATGATACTTTAGATGTGCAACAATCCACTGTAACACTTCTACTCCAAAGCCCCGATTTTGACAAACAGTTTTACACCCAATGGCACAT
The DNA here is from genome assembly GCF_965287045.1 of Carcharhinus amblyrhynchos. Taxonomy (NCBI): domain Eukaryota; kingdom Metazoa; phylum Chordata; class Chondrichthyes; order Carcharhiniformes; family Carcharhinidae; genus Carcharhinus; species Carcharhinus amblyrhynchos. The sequence goes on along the minus strand of NC_137326.1, from coordinate 79,403,502 downwards.
TTACCCAGAAGCAATTTAATGCTCAAGTCAATACAAGGGGCCACAGGATGAATTCAAAGCAATTTGTTCCCACTCGTCTCTTACTGAAGTGTTTTCCCTGCGGCCTGCCTCCTTCTCAATGCTTTGCTTCATGTAACAACATTCCGCTAACCTCTGCATGGGCATCTCTGAATAACCTCAAGTAGTGCAAGCATTCACTTGAGAGATACCAGCTACCAATTTATTCTTTCATTGGTGCAGGAGTGGAAAGGGAGACAATATCATTCCACAGTTTGCGCGGAGAATACCATGCAGGAATCTATAGTACGGTCTTCAGTCTCGAGAGGGGGGTGAGAACTGCATGTAAACTACATAGAGTTGGAGCTTCCTCTGAATACACTTCAAATAGAAACCAGGAGTTACAGACTCCACAATAAGTAATAGCAACACAAGTTTTCCATCACCAACTGATTGGTATGACTACAGCAGACAGGTGAAGCAATTCAATAGTTCCTTTAAAAATCTCAGACCCTACCAGAGTTATCAAATAAATGCCTCCCTGGCCAAATTAAGTATTCACAGGTTAGCTGTGTCTGGACTCACTCATCTTTCAACTCCAATGTCAGCCCTATTGATTTCCACTGTTTGCTTCTGAATTTACTACAATTTTAGCTTCAAGGAGATGTTCAGGACAAATCGCGTGCACACAGTCAGGTTCAGGTGCAAGACAAAAGTATGTACATCTGTTAACAGTGGTACGGACAGAATTGGGGAAAGAAGGATCCAGGGGTTGGTCCCAGCTGACTGTGGAGACAGCAAGCGAATATTTATTTATCAAGAATCCATACGCACAGCACCATATTAAATATAGAAATCAGAACACAGCTTGAAGACAACATAATTTCATATTTCAACAAAGTGACACCACTTCTGTGGCCTCAAACATGTGAGCACTCTTTGATATAGAGATGTTAAGGGTTGGTGCTTCGGAAGAGGAAAGAGATCAATCAGGACCTCATTTATCCAATGACTTATGAAATGGCTCTATTCAAACAAAGGAAAAGTATGCAATTAAACTAGCAAATGGTAGCCAAACTCTATATTGATAAACTGTAAACTATATTGATTTAAAAGTTGTGCATGTTAAATGTCCAAACTGAACAGAATTGAAAACTGGGACGCGTGGGAACAGTTTTTTGGAAGTCACTTTCTACGTTGAGGCAAAGTGGTGGGCCAACTACTAAGTAAACAAAACACCAGGATATAGAATATGAACAATCGGACACCAATAATGCATGGCGTTTATAATGCTTTGGTCGGAATCCGTGCACAGCATTGTCTTCAGGTGACAATCTCAAAGGAAAACCAGCAATGATTTGGAAATGATTAAGTATTAAGAAAGCCAGAAAGCATGATCCCAAGGATAAAACTTTGAGAATGGATTAGAGAAGTACAAAGTTCACACTCCACCAGGAGGTAGTTCAAGTGGAGATCTCAACTCCTAAAATTATAGCATTATAGTTTAAGCAAACACAGACTAATTCTAAACAAGCCAGGGAAATAGAATCAGGGGACATTTGAAAGGACTGAAAACGCACAGGATCCGTGAACAGAAAAGATCAACCAACGTGTTCATGTGTAGGAGGCCCTTTGTGCAGCTAGATTTCTGCTATTTTTTCAGCAGTGTCTGTTTTGGTTGAGTCAGAGCACAGATCATAAATCCGTATGCATGAAAAGAAAGTGTAAATGGACGAAAGCTTTGTTATTCAGTGATAAATGCTTGGTCTCAATGGAGGCAGACACACTAAGGATATACAATTAGATGTCAAAGTGACAGAGTTAGGGAACTGGAGATATGGCTTTCATCATATGGTCTTTCCTCATCCTTGACTTATGTTCTACAACCTGTTACTTTGGGTTAGGAATAAGCATTAAAATAGAGTATGGACAATCAGCACATTTCTTTGTTTACAGTCCTTGCGTTTTGTCCTGTTGAAGGAGCCTGCAATTTGTTGGAATTTTGTTGTGTGTGGTTAGTAACTAATGCGAAGCATCCAAATTGGTACAGGTGCTAATTTGCAAATGTAAGTGGAACAACCTTGAATGCAAATTCCAGGACAAAAGTCAGACAGTGCTTAAAAATCCACTGTACAAAATAGATTATCCTTGTTAACTAGTTGCCAAACAGACTGGCAATGTAGCTTGAAATTACATTTTCCTCCAAAGCATCAATTCTCACACCTGGAAGGGAAATGGACGCAGGCTAATTTGCAACATTCACTCGATGCAACAGAGCCAGATTCGGTTGAATTTATGAAACAACCCAAGGTTTCTTCTGCAAGTCAAAGACAGGACACGCAAAAGCTTTCAGGCCAACACCCTGCACTTAATTCAGGAATCAGGGACTCTGAAAGGAGTTACAATCCACTCCATCAACTCCACTATATATCAGTCACATTTTTCAAAAGTAATTTTAGAAGATATAAAATTAGAATGAGTGAAACACATGATTTATTCATGGCATTCTTGAAACAAATTAATTATAATCTTGCTCATAAAAATAAATAGACGCACTATTCAAGTCTGCTGCAGAAATGCCAGTGAAAATCTCAGGATGTGCTGTAATAAGACTAAAGTGCCATGTAGTAAAGAAACAAGTGTACAACTGCAGTATGTGTTAGGAACTTTGAGGCAAGGTGCAAATTGCAAGGAGTGAGTCTACCAGGAAAGTGAAGACGGCGTAAACAGCAGATGAACTCAGCTGTCAGGAGTTCTAGAAGGCCCAAAACAGTGAGCCCAGTGCCATGCCAGTGGCAGCTCCTGCCACCATTCCCAATGCAAGGTCCCCATCGTCACGCCGCCGGTCTTGAATAATCACGTGATTGGCCGCTGGTGGGTAAGGGCCTGCGGAGACAGAAGAGGAACACAATCAGCCACTTGCATTTAACATTCTAAAAACGTCCCAAGGTGCCGCACTAGAGGATCAAATCTGACACAGAACCACAAACAGGCATTGTGATGATCGGTCATCGATTTGAGACATTAGCTTTACTTCTCAATCCACAGATGCTGCCTGACTTGCTGTGTGTGCAGCTCCAGGAGTTTCTGTTTGAAGCCAGGAAATATTAGGATACATGACCAAAAGCTTAAGTAGCTTCTTCTGCATGTTGCAAAAAGAGGAGCGGGTGAAAGAGGTTTTGGGAGGGACTAGTGTTCTGCCAAACCATAACTAAGTTGGCAGAGGTGAAAGGATGCAAAAACAGGTAAGGGGAGATGTAACAAATTGAAGGGAAACAGCAAGGTAATACAGCAGGGTAGCAATTTGAGTAATGATAACCAGAGAATGGCAGAAAAGACAGAGCATACAGATTGAAGGGTGCACCAACAGATAAGACCAAAGCTTGCAAAAATAATAAAAAGACAGGATTAAAAGGTTTTGTATCTGAACGCTTGCAACAAAAAATGAATGAATTGTTAGAGGAGATAGAAATAAATACGAATGATCTGAAAGCCATTGCAGAGACATGGTTGGAAGACACCCAAGGCTGGGATCCCAATAATGAAGGCCATTTGAAGTTTCAGTATGAAAAGATGCCAGGAAAAGTTGGAGGTAGCATTATTTAAGCATGAAATTAATAGTAATGAGATGGACTTACCTACAAAGAACAAGGTGTGGAATTATTTAAGATAAGAGTCACGATTTTACAACCTCATCTGTCCTGCAGCAGTAAGATCCCTCCCAAGGACAACAGACCTTCCCACAGTCCGCCCCCCCTCCTCTGCTCTGATTCCTGTGGCAGGCAGGACTGTAAAATTCCAGCCAAGAAATAGGAAAGCCCCCATCACTGCCACCCAAAACAGTAAAACACACTGTCAAACACAGGATTCAGAAAGAAATGAATGGAGCGTGTAAGAAAGGTACCCATGATCATGGGGGACTTTAACCTACATTTAGATAGGATAAGTTAGATTGGTAAAGGTAGCCTGGGTAATGAGCTCATGGAACATATTTGGGGAAGTGCAGTACATTATAATGCCAACCAGAGAACACGTTATACTGGACCTAGCAATGTTCAGTGAGACAGAATTCATCAATAGCCTTATATTAAAAAGGAGCCTTTTGGTAATAGTGATGGTAACATTTCACATTCAGTTTGAAATGGAACAATGTGGGTCTAAGACTGATGTTTTAAACCAAAATGAAAAGGTCATTGTACGGATATGAAGGCAGAGATGGCTAAAGTGAACTGGAAGCCAGATAAAAATGTATGACAGTAGAGATGGCAGAGTTATTAATTCTCAGAAAAGATTTATCCCAGTGAGAAAGAAAGCTTCCGAGAAGGATACATCATCTGCGACTAAATAAGAGAGGTAATGATAGCGTCAAGTTGAATAGCTACACTGTACAATTCTGCAAAGATTAGATGGATTTTAAAAACCACTGAATAAAGAGCATGAAAGAAGGCTGAAATGTAAAAATATATATAGAAATATATAAAAAGAAAATTTCTGCAAGTATTTAAAAAGGAAAAAGTGAGTTTTGGTCCTCTACCACGTGTGTCTGTGGGATTAATAATGGAAAACAAGAAAATGGTAGAAGCATTGAACAGGTATTTTGTGTCTGCCTTCACTGTAGAAGACTTGGAAAACTTCCCAAAGATATTTGAAAATCAAGAGGTGAAAAATTGTCACCAGAAAACTATTAGACCTTCAGGCTGCGAAGTTCCCTGGACCTGAAAAGTTGCATCCTCGAGCCTTTTAAGGAATGCTGCAGAGTGTGGAGACATTGCTTATAACCTTTCACAATTCCTGAGATTTGCAAGAGTTTTAGCATATTGGACAACAGCAAATATAACACCTCTAGTTACATACAAGGGGAAAACGACAGGTAGAATTTTCCAGCCCCACCTGCCACTGGCATTATCCGTTCCCACCACAAGTCAACGGACTTAGGCTAGGTTGCCACATCCCCTATGGTAGGGGTGGGAAATCATGTCTCCTAGGCTAGTTAGCTTAATGACCATCACTGTAAAATTGCTAGAATCTATTATTATGAAGGTTACTTAAACTCATAATGGAATCTGGCACAGCCAACATGGTTTCTGTGCAAGAGAAATCACGTTCATCTTTAACAAGCAACATACATAAAGATTGTTCTGTAGTTGCGGTGTATTTGATAAGCTGCCACATCAAAAGTTGCTACACAAAATAAAAGCTCATCCAGGTGAAGCTGCAATTCACTTGCACTTCTTTCAAATGTAGTCTGTGAAATTCGCAACTCACAATGTGGCCTCCTCTACACAGGAGTGTCCAAATAAGGAACAGGCTGGCCTCTGAGGAGCCTCGCTGTCTGCAAGCATGACTCCAGGCTTCCGGTTGCTTGAGCTTTCAATTCTTGCTCTCATGTCCATATTTCTGCCTTGGCCCTTTGTTACCTTCTGGATTCATCATTGAGTTTAACAACTTCAGACCATGAACTTGGTTCGCCAATTCTGAATTTCTCTCCCACCACCCCCTCACTCATGTTTTTGGCTCTCAGACAATAGTGATCTGTATTCTGCTATTAACACCTACTTTGTCTTTATTACTATCATTAGCACTCCAATTGTGTTGAATTCCAAGGTATCTTTGTCATTCAATCTCCCCCACCCTATACTGATGGGAAGAGGGATGGGGATCTTCCGTGAATATCTGTATAAGCTGTGTATGTTTATTGATGTCTTTTTTTTTACATCCACAGGTGATTCGGCCTGCCTTATTGGCCAACAAGGGGCATACATGCAGTGGGTCATGCGAGGGCTGCTCTTGGATGTTGCTGCAAGAGTTGCCTAGTGCTTCACATCATTAGTGTACGCTTAAACTGGACCAACTAATGGGCAACACAACAGCTCAGTGACTATCGCTATTTGCTATGCAGATACATGGACCTGGGTTGGATCTCCAACTTATGTCGGTGTCTGTGGGAGTTTGCACATTCTCCCCGTGCTTGCGCGGGCTTTCTCTGGGTGCTCTGGTTTCCTCCCACACCCCAAAAACGTGCTTTTAGGTTGATTGGTGTTAACAAATTTTCCCTAAATTAGACCTCCCTTAATCTGGCACACATATAATTCTCTAAATTTGCACACCTTTATTGCGGAGTCCAAGAGGCGTAGGCAAAAGTCATAGGTAGGAGGAGGATTGGAATGAGGCACTCACTGAATGTTAAAATGGCGGCGTGGGCTTGTTGGGCCTAAGGGCCTGTTGCCTGTGCTGTGTTGTTCTTTATATAGGGGGGACTGAGGTAGGAGAACAAGCACGGGAGCACAGGCCATTAAGCTCATGTGAGGATGTTCAGCTGTGATTGGAAATTCAAACCGTGAGAGCAGCTAAATTTTCAAGCAAGTCACAGCGGGTTCTTACAGAGGCAGCTACTAAGGAAAGATATGGCAGGGAAGGAGCGATAATAGCTGCTGTCAACAGACAGGAGAGAAAGAAGATAGTGATTCATTAGCAGAGACACCAAGCAGCAAGCTGGCATGTCTGTGACAGACAGCACTGTCAGCAGGCTTTGGGTAGACAACATCCAGGAATGGAGCATGAGCTGAAGTGGGTGGATTGTAAAAGAATGACACTGTGTTGCCTACGGCAACCGTCCTGGATAATGAGGGCAAGGCAAACAGAGCAAAGGACTAGCGTCCCATAGTACAGCGCTTTGACCTTGCGGCGCCAGGCAAACATCAGGCAATATCGAGACACAGCTGGTAGCCTTTGCACCATGAGGCTGAGAGAGCCGTAGGATTACTATTTAGGCCAATCTGGTAACTCCAGCCATATTCTGCCAATCCATAACCACAGCAAATAAAACTGTGAAACAGCCTTTCCAGCCATCCACTGAAATAAACTGAACTGATGGTTTTCTGTTGAGCAGGGAAGATTAATGGGAGATTTAATTGAGGTGTTCAAAGTAACAAAGGGAAACTGTTTCAACTGGCAGGGTCCAAAACCAAAAAGGAGACGAGGGGAAAAATGTATTTTACACGGTGAGTTGTCAGCACTAATGTTTCAGTAAAAATTTCAAGGCTTTGGTAGAAAGAGCAGGTGCAGGACTAACTGTTCTCTTGTTCCGAGAGTCAGTGCAGACACAATGGGCTCTTAAATGTGCTGCAAGTTTCTATGGCTAAACAGGCATTTCATAGCAACACTGACAGAAAGCTACCCTGATTGGAACTAAAGACATTGGCAAACACAGGCCGACCCAAGAGGAGAAACCAGGTTAATGAAGGAATGGACTGGAGCTGCATAACATCACAGACCAGACACCACGCTCCAAAAGCAACTCTTCAATAATGGATGCTCTCCGTGGTCAGCTCATATTGACAGTTTACGTGGTTCATTTGTCAATGCAAAACTTACTGAGCCCAGAAGGGCAGAACCCAGCCAAGTGCCTGCCCTGGATGTGAATGTAAATAAATCAAGAACTCATTGCAGAGTCATATTATGACATGGATTTACTTGGGAAGGTATAAACAAATAAAAGGCCCTGCAATGGAAATTGGACACAATTAGAACAGGTTCCATTATTTAGGTTATTTGTAAGAATGTGGGGTCTAGAGAAACATGGATGGAACTTAGTTCCCACCTGATCTAATCTCCCATTATTCACCTTAGACCAGAATACTATTGTGTGTTTGTTTTATGACGAGAACTGATCCCAGAACTCATACCAGTTTCTTTTCAATACATAAAACGTTGGAAGGCGGGTAATAGGCAATTGGGGCAGCTATTTAGCAGTGGGTTGCAAATTGTACAGTTCTCATTACAAAATATAAATTCACGTCAGCCCTGACACTGTACATTTGTCGGGTCTGAGTGAGAAAAAATTTTTGGAAAGTTGTCCAATGGTGCCACCATGTGCCTAGTGCCTGCAACTACATGATGCTTCACAGCAAATTTGAAGCAGCAGCAAAACACTGCAGATGCTGGAAATCAGAAATAAAAACAGGAAATGTTTTGTAAACTCAGCAGGTTTTGATGGCATCTGCAGAAAGAGAAGTATTACAGCTCCAATCCATTCATGCTCCAGGTCAAAGACCTTTCTTCAAAACAGCAACATTGATATAGGAATGTCGACATTGTAAGTTAAAATGTTGTCAAGATGTGCTACCAGCAACCAGATCTCATATCAAGAGCCAGTACAGATACTGGAACAGTGTTTAGCTCACTGAAAAGCTTTAATTTGTATTTAATCAGAAAGAATCAGCGCAATGAAATCAAACCCAACCCTCACTTCTGGCTCATTGCTTCACTTAAATGATGACATTTGAAGTGCTGAAATCAGTTACGAGGACTAAAAAAAGTTGAAAAGATCCCATGCTGCTTATAAATTTCACTGTGATCAAAGATCAGGGAGCTGTACCCAATGTGATAGCACAACTCCATCAGTTTCATTAAATCTAAATGTGTTACTGTAATGCCATCTACAATAATGTAATGACTGTAAATGATAGATATCTAATGATAGAATGCTTTGTTAATGGAGTTGTGTTTAATGTAGCATGCTCTGCCAATTCCACTGCTACACTCTCCAACATTAAGACCTAGCTACGAAGTTTTCATCTAATGGTCAGGAAAACTGAAGCCAAACTGCCCAAGTTCAACCTACACCCATGTGAGGGTAATGACCCCGTGAACTTTGCTGGCTGGTACTTCAGGCTACCGTTCAGCCCCTAGCTCAGGCTCTTCTGCTCCACGTCACATCTCAGACTGACTGCGTGGCTTTCTTCCACTTGAAAACTGGCCAACTTGTCCCCCTTGCTTCCTACTGCCCATCTCCTGATGCCCTGTTTCGTCACATCAGCTGCTCCAAAGCTAATCTTGCTGGCATCCACAAATCAAAACCTCATCAGAAAGATGGGCCAATGCACTTGTTCCCAGTCAGGCTGTCTCCCACTGTCCTGGGACTGACGTCAAATACCTCCTGCCAACCCCAACGTACATACTTTCACATCCCCACCAGTTAAAGTTTATTAGTGTCATAAGTAGGCTTACATTAACACTGCAATGACATTACAGTGAAAATCCCCTAGTTGCCACAATCAGGCGCCTGTTTGGGAACACCGAGGGAGAATTTTAGCATGGCCAATACATCTAACCAGCACGTCTTTCGGACTGTTCTGATGAAGGGTCATCATGAAACGTTAACTCCACTTCTCTCTCTTTCCACAGATGCAGTCTGACCTGCCGAGTAGTTCCAGCATTTCCTATCCTTTAAACTTGCAATTTCCAGCCTCTGAAGGATGCATTAGTGAGATCGTAGCTGGTTTATGCCTCACCACTGGATCGAGCTGATCCCCGGAAACTGCCACAAGGAGAAATTCACCAGCTTCCACACAGCGGTGGCACATCCCAATTCCAGCAGCTTTTTTAAAATGACAGAAATCATAAAAGATTATATTGAATGAGGATCATCTCCTGGAACTGGGAAGCTGTGCTTTTAACCTGTGATTTTCATTCTCAAATCAAACAGCTTGCTTTCGCACTAGGATTATCTTTCAGACAGTTTAGAGTCGTGACTCCTGCAAAGAAGAAGTGGATAGAAATCATTGCGACTAATATAGACTCACCTTGGTAGGGATATTGATAGGCCACAGCATAAGGCTGTCCATTAGATGTGTAGATCACTTGCTGTGAAGCAGAGTGTGGCTGTGCAGCATAAGCATTGCTGTACGAATCATAGCTGTAAACCTAGAAAAAAATCCAGATCAACCAGTCAGCCCATCCAATGTCAGTATTTTACAGCATGACACAAAGATAACTACACAACTCACATCCCAATCAGAAGATTAAATATTTTCAGCTTTATCACATTGTCATTTCCACAATCCTCACCCAGTCTTTTTCATTCATGGGGAGGTGGGAGTGACAGTAACATAATGGTTATGTCATTGGACTAGTTCCAGCAGCACAGGTCAAGAGTTCAAATCCCACCACGGCAGCAAGTGGAATTTAAATTCAATTAATAAGATTTGGAATACAAAAAGAGTAGTCTCGGTGATGGTGAACGTGAAAATAGCACCAATCGGAATTAAAAACCCATCTGGTTCACCAATGTCCTTTAGGGGAGGAAATCTGCTGCCCTCATCTGGTCTGGCCTATTGTCACTCCAGATTTACAGTAATGGACTCTTATCGGCTCTCCGAAATGGCCTAGGCACAAATGTTGGACACTCACGTCCCATTATTAAAAAATAAAATCAAACCCCATCCTCCAAACAGTTTGGGAGGCGGGGGGGAGGAGGGGATAGTGAGGTGGTGAAGAGGAGATAATGAGGAATAAAAATAACAGAGTGACAATTGTATTTGCAATTCAGCGAGGCATTCCTTGACATTTAAATGAGTCACTGTGTAAAGTGAAGTTTCTTTTTCCCTAAACATTCTAAGACAACAGCAAAGAACAGTATGTTAAAAAAAGACGAAACCAAATGGGCTCAAGAGTTCTATCTGCAGAAACAGCACTCCTTGTAAATAAGTTCACGTTCTGATATTTACCAGAACGTGAATTTATTTATGAGAATTCAAGGTTATCACTGAAGCTAAAGGAGATACAAGTGAACTCAAAAAACAGAAGGTCAAGCATAAATGGTAGATATTCTGAATGAATGCTTCCCCCAAGTACTCAGAATACACATGCAACATATCCTCTCCAGGGAAAAATGGAAGTGAATCTAAAGACTTTGTTCTCACTAATCAATTTTGTAGATAAATGTGAACCAAAGGGGCAGTTAAACCCAAGGAAGCAGCTCAGAAAGTCACAAAACATGAAACAGGAGATTATCTTTAATGTGGAAAAGTGTGAAGCGCTACACACAGGAACTAAAATGGATGATAGGCAAACTCTGTGACTGGTGTCGAAATCACAGAGCACAAAAGCTGAAGACTTGAGGTGTGCTCAAAAATCCAATGGTGAGCATGACCGCTTAGAGCGGTCAAGAACAACTTGTATTTACCCAACTCCTCTAATACAATGAAACATTCCAAGGTGCTTCACATTACAATTACTGAGCTACAAAAGGATGATATCAGGTCAGATGAATGAAGCAAGGTCACAAAGGTTGTAAGAAGTGTTCTAAAGGAGGAAAGGGAGATCGCCAGGCAGAGCGGCATATGGACGGAATTGCAGAGCTTGAGACCTGGACACCTGAAAGCACATTCACTAATATTTGGAAAATGCACAAAAAGGTCAGAATCAGAGGAGTGTGGAGCTGGAGGAGATTACAGAGATGGAGGGGGGGGGGGAGCGAGGTAGCAGAGGGATTTGAAAACATAGATGAAAAAAAGATGTTGCTTAATTGACTAGGGGCCAACGAAGTTCAGCAAGAACAGAGGCAATACGCGCAACAGGGCTGCAAGTTTAGACAAGGGCAGTAAAGTTTTACAGTTTCATGTTTTTTTTAAAGAGGGTATAATGTGAGAGACCAGCCAGGAGCAAGTAGAAATAAGCAAAGTTAAGTGACATTACAAGTTAGAGGTGGTTATCAAACCTAATTCGCTAGGCAAACACCTCGAATGTGTCCAGTTCTGGTTAGCAAGAAGTAGGAAGCAATGCATAGTAGACTTCCAGTGCTGATCCCTAGCTTTAACAGGATAAATTGAGGCTTCTTTGACAGCACATTTCAAACCCATGACTCAACCACCTAGGACAAGGGCAGTAGGCATAAGGGAATACCATCACCTGCAAGTTCCCCTCCTAAATTATACACATCAGTAAACAAATCAAGGGTTGTGGGGAAAAGGCAGAAAAGTGGAGTTAACTGGTCATGATCTCACTGAATGGTGGAGCAGACTTGATAGGGGCAAAAATAGGCCATTTGGCCTATGTTTTGTGACCATCGTGATTTGAACATACATCATCGTGTTCCACTGCCACTGGGTCAGGGTTGAAGTCCTGGAACTCACGAACACAATGCAATGACTGCAGCAATCCAAGGAGGATCAGCTACTCAAGAACAGCTAGGGACAGTCAATAAATGTTAACCTTATCAGTGACAATCTACAAGAGGTCAGAGATTAGGAATATCGTGGCAAATAACTCACCTACTGATTCCCCAAAGCCTGTCCACCATCTACAAAGCACAAGTCAGCTGAGTGATGGAAAACTCGTCAATTCCCTGGATGAGCGCAGCTCCAACAACACAAGAATTTCAACACCATCCAGGATAAAACAGCCTGCTTGCCAACAAACATTCATTTCCTCCACCACTGGCACTGTATTATCTACAAGTTGTAGTGCAGGAATTCACCAAGGCTCTTTAGACAACACTTTCCAAACTCACAAATGAAGCCATTTAGAAGGATAAAAGGTCCACGTAGCCCCACATTAAGTGCTATTATTTGGGGCAGTACAGTGGCACAGTTGTTAGCACTGCTGCCTCACAGTGCCAGGGACCCGGGTTCAATTCCCAGCTTGGGTCACTGTGTGTGGAGTTTGCACATTCTTCCCGTTTCTGCATGGGTTTCCTCCAGGTGTTCTGGTTTCCTTCCACAGTCTGAAATGCATGCTAGTTAGGTGCATTGACCCGAACAGGTGCTGGAGTGTGGTGACGAGGTGAACTTCATTGCAGTGTTAATGTGACACCAATAAATAAACTTTAAAAAAACTTTATGGGCAGCAGATACATGGGAACACTACCATCTGGGAGATACCCCTTCAAACCACACACCATCCCAACTTAGAAACATATCTTAGAGACATTCCTTCACTGTGATCAAAATTCTGGAACTCCCTCCTCAATAGCACTGTGGGTGCACTTATATCACATTGACTGTAGTGGTTCAAGGCGGCAGTTCTACAGCACTTTCATAATGGCAATGGATGTGCGCCTGGGAAGCAACTCCCACACCCCATGAATGAATATTTAATTTATTTTTGGAATTTTAAAACAAAGACCGAAAACCCCAGTTTTCCCCATCTAAAAGGAGGTCCCTGAAAGATGTTCCTCTCGAGACAGTTAATCCGGATTACTACTATAATTAAAACGGCAGAGGCAGAACCCAAGCTTGACATCAAACTAGCAGGAAGACATTCTAAGACTGTTGTCAAGAAACTCTTCAAACACAGTGATCAAATTATAAGGGAAAAAGAGGTTACAACTCAATGGTATCTGGGTTAGGATGGAGTGGATGTATGAGTGATAGAACACAATCAGAAATTAGTGTTACTGATGTTAATACAAAGCAAAAAAAAAATGAGTCCACAAGGATTTGAAACAGTCCAAGCTCTGGAGCACGTTCCTTCACATTCCAGTAAATTGCCAAGCTTTCCTGACCATGGCATCATAGAATCCTACAGTGCAGAAAGAGGCCCTTCGGCCCATCCAGTCTGCACCAAACACAATCCTACCCAGGCCCTACCCCCATATCCCTACATGTTATACTCACTAATCCCTCTAACCTACGCATCCTTGGACACTAAGGGGCAATTTCTTAGCATGGCCAATCAACCTAACCCGCACATCTTTGGACTGTAGGAGGAAACTGGAGGAAACCCACGCAGACACGAGGACAACATGCAAACTCCACACAGTGACGCGAGCCGGGAATCGAACCCAGGACCCTGGAGCTGTGAAGCAGCAGTGCTAACCACTGTGCTACTGTGCCACCCAATGATATGGTGTTGGTACACGTGCCTGGAAGCAGCTCATGGTTTGAACTCACAACCATGTAATCTATTTAACACTTAAGGCCTTCAGGGCCCAGTACTGTCAATCAAATGGGATCAAGGGAGGTTTTTTTTTAAAAAACGCTTGGCCTGTCCTTTGAAGAAACCTCTGGCTCTTTTCATATGCTGTTTGTGATCAGAACTCACTCACCTGACGAAAAGGCAAACCCTGAAAACTAGTGGTGTTTACTACCAAATAAACCTGTTGGACTTTAACCTGGTGTTGTGAGACTCCTTACTATGTTTACCAAGTCCAAAGCCAGCATCTCCACATCTTTCTCAGCAGACCAGCAATTCTAATAATTACTTCTATCAGTGGAAAGCACAGGGATGCACTTCAGCCCACTGTTTCAAATCGATAAATGTCTTTCTGGAAAAAAAACAGAGCACTTTGCAAACATGTAGGAAGAAGCCATTCAGCCCTCGTGCCTGTTCCATCATTCAATTAAAAATCAACGTTCACATGGGGCCAAACTCCATTTACTTAACTCTGTCCCATGCCTCTGAATAAAAACACAACAAAAAGCTATTAGCCTCAGTATTGAGATTTTCAATTGACCCTGGAAACTATGTCCAATCAGTCCAAGATCAGTAGCCAAAAAGACCAGACACCATCGTCAAAGGGGAAAATAGCTGCAGCACGTATACCAACAGTGCTGGTGGAAAAGGAATTTGATTCAGTGACAGTGAAGGAACAGTCAAAAAGTTCCAAGTCAGGGTGGCAAGTGGCTTGGAGGGGAACTTGCAGGTGATGCTATTCACTTGTCCTTCTCAGAGGTAGAGGTCAGGAAGGTGCTGTCAAAGGGGCCCTGGTGAGCTGCCCCAGAGCATCTTCAGATGGTGTACACTGCTGCCAGTGATAAAGGGAGTGAATGTTCAAAGTCGTTCAGGGTGATTGGTCCTAGATGGGGTCAAGCTTAAATGTTGACAGAATGGCAAGTAAGAGGGAGTGGAGGATATTCCATCACACCCGTTTGTGCCTTTAGATCGCGGATAGATTTTGCAGAGTCAGGGAGTTATTCTCTACAGATTTCCCAGTCTCCGACCTCTTACAGATGCAGTATTTACATGCTGGTCTAGTTCAATTTCTGGTCAATAGTAAAATTCAGCAATGCCATTGAATGTCAAGGGTTAGATCCTCTCTAGCTGGACTTGGTCATCATGTACCATGTGTCACTTAGCACTCATCAGCCCAAATTTGTATATTATCCAGATCTTGCTGCATGCAAGAGAGTATAGGAGTTGTAAATGGTACTGAAAACTGTGCAATTGATAACCATAAATATCCCCACCTTTGACCTTATGATGGAGGGAAATTTATTGATGAAGCAGTGAAGATGGTTGGGCCTAGGGCACTATCTTGAACCCCTGCATCGATGGAAATCATTAGCCTCGAACAATCACAGCCACCTTCCTTTGCACCAAGTATGACTGCAACTAGTGGAGAGGTTTTCGCTCACCATCCCAAACTCTCTTCTCTCACCAATTTCACACTGACTTCATTTTATCTATGTTCCTGGATACCACATATGGTCAAATGCCTCCTGGTTGTGAAAGGAAGTCAGACTCACCTCACCCTTGGAAGCTCTTTTGTTCATGTTTTGACCAAGGCTGCAATGAAGTCTGAGTACAGTGTCCTTGCCTGAACACAAACTGAACAGCAGCCAAGTTGTTGCTAGGCAAGTGCCATTTGATAGCACTGTTGACAACACCTATCACTTGGCTGATAAGAATAGATTGTGCAAACTCTCCACTCACCCATTCTCCCATGTCTGCAAGGGTTTCCTCTCAAAGTACAAAGATGTGCAGATTAGGTGACTTGGCTATGCTAAATTATCCCCTGGTGTCCCAAGATTATAGATTAGGGGGATTAGCAGGGTTACAAGGATAGGACGTGGGTAAGATACTCTGTTAGAGATTCAATACAGACTTGATGGGCCAAGTGGCCTCCTTCTGCACTGGAGGGATTCTATGATTCGAATAGCTTCATAGTCATCATTTGAGACAGGCTTTTCACTTCAGATTTATTTAATGAACTAAATTCAAATTCAGAAACTGCCATGGTTGAGATTCCAGCCAGTGAACTATTCATCCAGATCTCTGAGTTACTAGCCCAGTAATGTACGCATTATGTTGTCACACCCTTGTAACCTCAACTCCAATCCCCCACATGGCCAAATATTTTATTGGCATTCACCATCTCATCTTGCACAGGGAGCCAGGTCATCGAGTGAAACCTAATGCCTGTTGAGTCGCAGTGATCAGAATTGAAATAGAGGAGAGAAAAATTAAAACTGAAAAATAATGTAGTTTCAACTGCACTATTAAAATGTACTATGAGAATTACTGAAAAAAATGATTTCGAATGGCAAAGAGAAACATCAAAAAACTCTCCAAATCAAAGTGAGGGAAGTTTGGTCCATTTGCTTGAATCTTTAAACAAGTTAAGCGTATTGTTCTCAGACTGTTCCAGTGCCTATTCGGGAGCTGATGGTTGCCACCCAATGGCAGGAAGTAGAATGTTTTAGAGAATTTGAGTATTGGAGAAAGAATTGCAGTCCTTGAAGGGTTAATTTGAATGGAGAAACAATACTTCAATACATGCGCAATCACTGAACACAGACACTGGATGATATTGTGTTAACAAGATCCTTTCCTGTGGTTAACTGTTATTGAAGTTTAATACCAGCTGCATAAAAAGCAATAATCAGCTATTTCTAATGCTGAACAGTCAAGTACAAATACTAAAGTGAAAAATGCAAATGGAGTAATATATGTTTTAGCACATTTATGCAGTTGAAACAGATCCCCAGATTAGAATACAAAAATCAAAACAGCAGCAGCATGTTATGTGGCCTTCAGTGCTCCAGAATTTAATAAGATCACGGTTGATCTTGTACCTTAACTCCCTCTTCCCATACGATCCCCAAATCTCATTTAATTCACTTGGTACTAAAAATCACAGGCTTAAACAGACTCAATGACTGACATCCACAATAACCTGGGGTGGAAAATTTCAAAGATTCACAACCCTTTCATTCAGAAATTTCTCCTAATTACAATCCTAAATGGCCTATTTTTCATTCCAAGACTGTGACCCTTAGCTTTGAGCAAACTTGCTCCAGAGAACACTCTACGAACATATAACCTGAAAGCTCCTCAACAATTTTATGTATTTGAATCAGATCACCTTTCATATTTCCAAGCAGGTCCAAACAGATCAACGTGATGTGGGTGAAGAGATTTAGCACGCTTCCCACCTGCGTGAAAGTTTGCTCCTCATTTTGTGTCACACCAACAGCAGCAGCAATGAGAAGAGAAGCCAGTGTATAACCTCCACCTGTTAGTACTCAGCCTCGCTACCTACAGACCTCCACCTTTAAAGTCCTCATGGCAAGACTTGGAAACTGGGTACCTTGGTTCACAGGTATCCAGAGGGATGGCCCTTAGACATGCAGTGTGCAGCCAACTTCGACCTCTCCAGTTGTCTCCAAAGGAATGCAAAGCGCTACAGCACTAGGTGAGTTGCAGGAGTTGTTGAAAAGACAATCAGACATCAGGCCAACCTGATGCTCCATTTAGGATTGTTACTCCTTTAAGCCTTCAGCTTCTGCGAGACATCCACTATTCATCCGTAGCTGATGGTTTGGTTTGTGTGTTCTCATGCTGCGGACAAAGCCCGCAGTAGAGCCAGAAAGTGGACTGGCGTGTAATTAGGTCATCTTTGTTGTAAGTCTTGCATCCAAATTTGTGCCATAGTGTTCTGCATTCCTTTGGAGAGAAGCCCTCCCTTTTTCCTCACTACTTGCTTTCCCTCTCACCACCACCCCCCCGCCCCCCAATCCAGTATTTGCCCAACCCCTTGCCTAGCCCCACAGTTATATACCTGACCTGTAAGTCTCTGAGGTGAATACTGCACTTGGTTTCTTGGGTCCCAATTTACAAAAGCATAGGTATTCAATACTTCAGCAAACAACTCAGGACTTTTTTTTTTGATAGGACATCAATGGCATTTGTTGCCATCTCTAATTGTCCTTGAACTAAATGACTTGCTTGGCCATTTCAGGGGGCAATTAAGAACAAAGGACAGTACAGCACAGCACACGAAAGGCCCAAGCCTGCACCAACACACGGCATCTTCCTAAATCCTTTTCCACTACGCCGTCTGTATCACTATTCCCAGGCTATTCAAGTATCTGTCAAGATATTTCTTAAAGGTTGCCACTGTATCTGCTTCTACCACCTCCTCTGACAGCGCATTCCAGGCACTTACCACCTGTGTGTAAAAAAAAACTGGCCTCTCATATCCTTTAAACTTTCCCCCCTTTTACCTTAAATGTTGCCCCTAATAATTGACATTTCTACCCTGGGGAAAAAAGTCAACCGTATTATTGTGAGTCTGAAGTCATAAGTAGGTCAGACCAGAAGGTTATCTCAGATTGCAATGTGATCTTAACCAGTTGGGCCAGTGGGCTGGCGAATGGCAGATGGAGTTTAATTTCGATAAAGGAGGTGATGCATTTTGGTAGATCGAACAAGGACAGGACTTACTCAGTTAGTGGTTAGGATGTTGGGGAGAGTTACAGAACAAAGAGATCTAGGGGTACAGGTTCATAGCTCCTTGAAAGTGGAGTCACAGATGGACAGAGTGGTGAAGAAGGCATTCAGCATGCTTGGTTTCATTGGTCAGAACATTAAATACAGGAGTTGGGACGTCTTGTTGAAGTTGTACAAGACATTGTTAAGGCTACACTTGGAATACTGTTCTCAGTTCTGGTCACCCTATTATAGAAAGGATATTATTGAACTAGAAAGAGTGCAGAAAAGATTTACTGGGATGCTACCAGGACTTGATGGTTTGTGTTACAAGGAGAGACTGGGACTTTTTCTCTTGAGCGTAAGAGGCTTAGGAGTGATCTTATAAAGGTTTCTAAAATAATGAGAGGCATAGATCAGCTTGATAGTCAATATCTTTTCCAAAAGGTAGGTTATAGAGATCTAAAATTAGAGGGCATAGGTTTAAGGTGAGAGAGGAGAGATACAAAAGGGCTCAGAGGGGCAAATTTTTTTGTTTTTACACAGAGGTTGGTGATTGTCTGGAACAAGAGGTAGTAATAGAGGTGGGTACAATTTTGTATTTTAAAAAGCACTTAGACAGTTACACAGGCATTGAGGAATATGGGCCAAATGCGGACAATTAGAACTAGCTTAGGGATTTAAAACAAAAAGGGGGCATGGGCAAGTTAAGCTGAAGGGCCTATTTCCATGCTGTAAACCTCTATGACTTTATGACCAGATAAGGATATGGCAGATTTCCTAAAGGTCATTAGTGAACCAGATGCACTTCACAACAATCGATAATAATTTCATGGTGTTATAGAGACAAGCTTTATATTTCAGATTTTATCAACTGAATTTAAATTCCATCAGTTGTTGCGGTTTGAACCTGTGTCACCAGAACATTAGCCTTGGTTTTTGGATTACTAGCCCAGTGACAATACCACTACACCACAATCTCTCCAGCAAAGAATGCATGTGAAAGACAGTAACATTCAAAGCAAAGGACAATATCAGTTTGTATAGTGGCTATATTTACCTGTGCTGGTGCGGTGGGATAAGCTGTGTAGGGTGGGGGGGCAGAGGCATAACCAGCCTCATCCAGAAGCATTTCAGGGCCAAGGTTCTGTAATCAGTCACAAGTTTCATTCTTAAAATTCACTGAGACTAAAATTTAGTTAATGTAACAAATTCTACAGCCAAAACATAAGCATGTTAAAAATATCAAAAAGTCCAATGACAATCTTAAAAACCACAACCAGTTACTGTAACAGACAGCTCACAGTTACTGTATATCTCATGGATAAAGCTCATAAATGTTTTGCACATAAATCACAATGGAGAATCAGTGGATAAGATACTTGAGCTACAGTATGAAATTACTCATATGATCACCAGCCAACAGGTCCTATGTACACGAGCAGTGCTAGCCACTCCCCTGTGTACACTATGTTTCTCCTGTTAAGAGTCCTACCATTTTGTTTTACCTCAGCCAAGTCCATAACTGATTTCACAGTCCCTCAATGGAGGGGGAATGCCCAGGGTTACTACTTATAGAGCTTGGATGTTGGGAGAGCACAGCCTCATATTCATGGTAAAAAGAGTTAGCTGACACCCGTCAACTAGCTTCATTAATGAGCTGAGAGCACTCGGCAAAATTAGCGTGTGTCCGGGCTGCAACCAACAATGGAGCCACGTGCCTGAAGGAGTGGAAAGTAGAAGAGGGAAAACAAAATGTCTACTGAGAAAAGGCATAGAAAGTGGGAGATATTTATAGCGCAAGATGAGGGAATGAAAGATGATTCATAGTCCCAAAAACAAGGGAGAAGGCTGCTAATGGCAGTCCTTAGAGTGAATAAAAGCTGTGAATGGCCAAACGGCAGAGAAGCTGAAGTGCAAGGGTAAACTGTGACCTGTGACAGATGAAGATGTCAGGTGAGGCAGGGCGAAGGGGGAAGTAAAACTGAGAAAAAAGGGGAGAAAGACAAGGAAAGGGGCAATAAAATAGGGGAAAGAGTAGGGGGGGGAAGACAAGTAAAAGGTTTTTATCCAGTATTTTACTGAGAAGTGTTTCGCTATGCTGACAGCCCACTGTGTAATAATAGAGAGATGCCTGACAAAACGGCTTGAAAGAGCAAGCTTTAGGAAGTATTTTGTGTCACAAGTCTTTGATGATTCCCACATACTCCTATTACTCATTACCCAAAGCAGATTCTGATTCTCTACTCACCAAGTTTATCTGCGCCTCTTGAAGAGCAAGTTTCCAGGCCCTGCATAAACCATGAACAAAGCCATTAACACACAGTTCAAGAACAAAATCAGGTAATATTCCACATGAGCAGCTAAAATACAAGAAATTCATTATTGATTAAACCTTTGGTAATTAGTGCAACATTCAGATATGAAAAATTTCAACTCTCATACCTCCAGTGGTGTAGCTCAAATTTAGTCAGGAAGGGCACAGTGTATTAAAAGGGCAGGAATGTTATACTATTTAACATTCCTGTTGCTCAGTCGCTTCCCCTCCCCGCATCCCCCACTCTCCCCGCCAAAAGTCAAAGTCTAACTGCTGCAGATAAACACAGTTTCTGAAGAAAAGCTCAACCTGAAGTCCATTGACATCCTGATCACACAACAGTCACTCAGCTACAATTTGCAGTATCCCTCGTGGAAAAGAGGCAAGGGGGCACGAGCAGCCTGCGAGAGAGTGTATGCAAGAGAGAGACTGAAGTGCAAGTGAGTGAGACTGAAAGCAATACAACTGAGCGAGAGAAAACAGGAGAGAGAGACAGAATATTAAAAGTGAGAAAGAGAGATTTTATGTTGAGACTCCAACACCAGGACCAAATCAAGCTTTTCACAAAAATGTAAACTTACAGACAGTCATCAGCACTCTCAGCACACAGGTTGATGGTTCTTTCATCCCTGCACAGAATCTGGAGTAAACAATCTCTAGGTTTTCCTTCTGGAGGATGGATATCTAATTTGGGAATAAATAATAACTGAAGCCAACACACAATCCAAACAAAACTAAAGTGAACTATTTCACTTACACAGCAGGCAGCTCAAGACTCTTCCTGTCTGGTATCCACTCAAGTGTTTATACAACAGGTTAAAATCTGTTTTCATTGCAAATCTTCAGAAAATGCACAAACAAAAAAATCTCAGGAAATAACAGTCCCAACTGACTTTCAGTGACACCAATTATTTGGTTTTATTAGAGTAGGTTTAAAATCAGCCAAAATCCAATGTGGCAAAGAAAAATCCTTCCAAACGGCTAACTGGACCAGCCCCAAAGTAATCCAAATTCAAAGGCAGGATTTTGAAAGTGCAGCAACTTTTGAGTTCAGCACAGTTAAACCGCTATTGGACCATGTGGCAAATATGGCCGATTGTTCAAGTTGTGTTACAAATTATTATAGAATCCCTACAGTGCAGAAGGAGGCCATTCAAGTCTGCACCAACCACATTCCCATCCAGACCCTATTCCCATAATGCCTCATATTTACCCTGCTAATCCCCTGACACTAGGGTCAATTTAGCATGGCTAATCAACCTCACCCACAGATCTTTGGACTGTGGGAGGAAACCAGAGCACCCGGAGGAAACCCAGACACGGGGTGAATTTGTAAATTCCACACACAGTGAATCAAGGCCTCAGAATTGAATCCAGGTCCCTGGCACTGTGGGTCAGCACTGCTAACCACCGTGCCACCCACCGTAACACTTTGACAGAGTGATGACAATATCAAGCTACATAGGAAGTTGCATGATATAAAACAACGATAGATGGGGCAGCTTTCTAATAAACTTGAAATAGGAAAATTAATAGCAAATGCAATGTGATCACAGGGCTGACTAAAAGCCTCTGTCAGATTGAAGTTGATAAATTTGAAGTACCTCGGCACTCATTTCCAGATCGGATGTTAATGCTATCAATTTTCATATGGATCTTATCTTCCATGTCTTCTCGCAACTGATCATCATAGTAAAGGAGCTGGCCATTGGACCACAGGTCAAACCAGTTGTTCTTCCATCGCTTTAGAATAGTACCTGAAACAATAGAAATTCAATTGCTGAAGCTTTCCTTATCAGTTCTGCTTACTCAGGACCAAACAGCCATGAAACGTTTAGTCCAAGAGGCTGTGAAGAACCTAACATGCAGTACAATGACAGTCCCGTCAAGGGTACAAGAATAATGTTCCAAACCAACTTGTCTCGCTCATCCATCCATGCTTACCACTTCAATACCAATCTTCCCAATATTTCGGTGATACTCCCATTCCAACCTGTAAAATGTACAATCATAGAATTCCTACAGTGCAGGAGGCCATTCAGCCCAACAAATCTGCACCGACTCTCCAATAAAAAGGCACTACCACTAAAAATGAGTAACCTGACAGGTTGTTAGTAACAGTTTGCATGGGTGGGCGCAGGACAGAGAGCATATAGGCTTGTTTTAGAATCATACTCATCTTTATAATAAATGCACTGTTAATGGAAGATGTATCGCACAGCTGCCACTGGTGAACTATAACATCACCTTCAAATGAGATCTTTCCAAAAGGTTCAAGAGTGGCAATTGAAAAAAGTGTAAAAACAAGGTCCCAATAGTTCTCCAAATAACCCAATGGAAGTGATAATACACCAGTATAGAGAGGCCTGGATATCACAGACTTTCAATTAGTGCTGACCCAGAAGCAGAGCCTTTGATTAAGGCAGAGCTAGATAGATTCTTGATTAACAAAGAGTTAAAAGGTTAAGGGGGACAGGCAGGAAAGTGGGGTAGAAGTTACAATCAGCCATGATCTTACTGAATGGCACAGCAGGCTCGAGAGGCTGAGTGGCCAGCTCCTACTCCTAAATTTGAATGTTTGTATGTCCCAGAGCCAAGTATCTAATGATAGAGGGACACAGAAAGAAACAAAGATTTCCAGTGGAAGTTATTAGGATTTGAATATGTCTAAGCTTTAAAACCTCTGACTTAGAGTAGTTTAGAATGCTTGGTACCAATCAAAGCTGGTTTAAGTTCTTTTCTCCAATCAATGCTACCACAGCGCTCAATCTGCAGTTAAACATCATTATCGCTTTACATCAGATTGATAAGTACAACTCACTCTGCCGCAACAGCCACCCACTCTTAACATAGGCCATGTCTGGAACAAAAAAAGGATCTGTGGAAAGAAATGGAAAAGATTCAAAATGAGAAAAATAAAGCCCTGCATTGTTGTATAATAAAATTTAAAAGGCATGTGAAAACATAAAGCAGGGAGAAGCATACATTTTTATAACAAACAACAACTTGCAGTTTATTTCGAGTGAATCAATCGGGAAGCTGTAAAGCTACAAAACTGTAAGCCAGAACTAAAAAAAAATCAGCAACTGGCACAGTACAAAGAGAGAAAATACAGGAGACAACACTTGTCCTTTTAGCACCTCTCCCCTCAGCATCCAAGGCCCAAAACGTACCTTCCACGTGAATCATCTTTCAAATGACTGCACTGTATTTGCTATTCATAACGTGGTCTCTACATTAGAGAATGAATGCAGATTGGGTGACCACTTTGGAACAGCTATATTCTGCCCACAATCATAAACCCCAGCCTCTGAAGACCCATGTTTTTAATTTTCTCACGCTGATATCTCTGTTCTTGGCCTGCTGCACTGTTCCAGTGAAGCTCAAAGCGAGCTTCAGGAACAGCATTCATTCAATTTGGAACTTTGAGTCAACACAGTTTCAAAGAATTAACGCTACCTCAGTTTTATTTCCTTTACTTTGCTTCTTGTTTCAGCCAGCATCATGCCTGTTCTAGCACATCTTATTGTTTCTTTTCTTTCCCCATCACCATTCCCATTGGCCCGGAGAAGACTGACTTTTCTCTCATTCCTCTCTTCCTATCACAAATCTTTCTTTTGTCCTTGTCCCAGCCAGCCTTTGCTCAAAATCTATTACATCTTAAAATTTTCCCAGTTCTGATGAAAGGTCACACACCTGAAATGTTAACTCAGTTTCTTTAACCACTCAGATGTTGCCTAACCTGCTGGGTGTTTTCTCCAATATTTGTTTATTTTTCAGATTTTCAGCTTCTGCAGTATTCTGCTTCACATACAAGAGAAAGCATGATAAAATAAAAGGGTGTCTCATTTGATTGTGGTGTTACTGACTGCAAATACACTTCTTTTAAAAAATACTAGCTGCAACATATTGGATGCTTTACAAGTGATCCACATGGATACTTTTTGAAACAATACGGTTTGTATAATTATAACCTCTTGACAGTGTATTCAACTACTGAAACAAAAAGTCCAATTTCTTCTCGACCTTGAAGAAGCCATTTTAGTTAAAACTTTTTTGATGGCAGGGGAATGGCGCCAAGTTACCTTCAGCATCACAGGCAGGGATATACTTCATTTCCAGCCATCTCCTTAGCATTCCCTCCCTTACAACAGTCTCAGTGTACCTACATCACTCTGTTCAAGGCAGCAGCTCATCATCAACTCTCTCAGGGGCATTTAGGGAAGGACAATAATAGGGACCACACCAGCGATGCCCACATCCCTTTAGAGTGTGAAGACAATATTAGCTTTGCAACTATGCGGTTCACCTAGTCACGACAATAATTATCAAGAGGCAACCATATGGCATGGGGTTAGAGTTGCACGTCATCTGGATTCGGGCGGCACGATAGCACAGCAGTTAGCACTGCTGCTTCACAGCTCCAGGGACCTGGGTTCGATTCCCGGCTTGGGTCACTGTCTGTGTGGAGTTTGCACCTTCTCCCCGTGTCTGTGTGGGTTTCCTCCAGGTGCTCCAGTTTCCTCCCACAGTCCAAAGATGTGCAGGTTAGGTTGATTGGCCATGCTAAAATTGCCCTTAGTGTCCTGAGATGCATAGGTTAGAGGGATTAGTGGGTAAATATATAGGGGGGGGGTAGGGCCTGGGTGGGATTGTGGTCAGTGTAGACTCGATGGGCCAAATGGCCTCTTTCTGCACTGTACAGTTTCTATGATTCTATGGATGCAGTAAGGATGACAGATTATACTTCTGAAATAAAGCAGGTCAAGCATACCGGCACACCACAAAAACAGAACGTGAACCCAGCAGCAGTGACAATACAGCAGAGAACAAAACAGAAGTAGAAATTCTAAAAAGAGGAAGTCATATCTTAACTAACACAGAGGAAGCAGCAGCAGAACATGAGTTTTTAAGGCTAGTATACAGGATATTCTTTAATATACTGCCTTGTGTGTTTAGTACTTTTAACATCTAACCACTTAGTTCAAGATTCCGTTTGGAGGCAAGGAAATGAGATCAGGGACAAAAATAAAAACATCTGAAATGATGCAACACAAGGGAAGGCACTAACTGGTAAATGCTTGGGAAACTTCTCCAGATCAACCCAAGGGCAGGTTTAGCTTATACCTTTTTTTTGTTACAGCACTTTGTGCAAGTAGGAAAAAAAGGAATAGCCAAACCAGATACAAATAATATAATCTGGATTATGCTGTCAGAGTGTGTGTGTCTGGATTACAGCACGTGGGAGTTTATGGACTGCCTCAAGCAAACACATCAGGAGATGTTTCCATCGCAAACTCTCTGGCTGAGTCATCAACTGGAAACACCAGCACATGTGGGAGAGCTGGAGGCAGTGTTGGAGAAACTAATCCTAACCAACACATACAAATGCATTTGCGACCTGTGAAGCCAAGAATAAAAAGACTGGCTGCAGGATATCCAACATGCAGACTATGGTACCTTAAAGGAGGAGATAGTCTGATGTGCGAAAGTATAATGCGGTAGCTGTAAGGGATGCAATACTTAGGTGATAGATACCTTGGTAAGCAGGGTTGAGAGTCCCATGTGGTATGTCGGCTACCTGGTACCAGGGTAACGAACATCTGAAATCTGCTTGAAAGAATATTTGAGTGGAAACAGGAGACTCCTGTACTGTGATTAACATTGGGACTAAGAACATAGGGAAGAAAAAGCACTGGGAACCAGGAGCTTAGAATCGTAGAATTCCTAGAGTAGTACGAAGCCATTTGTCCCACTGAGTCTACACCGACTGTCTGAAAGAACTTCCTACCCAGATCCTCCCCTCTGCCCTAACCCCACAAACCCATGCATTTATCATGTCTAATCCACTTAATTTAGGCATCTTTGAACATTAAGGGGCAATTTAGTATGGTCAATCCACCCAACCTGCTCATCTTTGGACTGTGGGAGGAAACCAGAGCACCCAGAAGAAACCCACACAGATAGGAGGAGAATGCGCAAACTCCACACAGTCACCCAAGGCCAGAGTTGAACGTGGGTCTCTGGTGTTGTGAGGCAGCAGTGCTAACTACTGTGCTGTCATGCTGTCTTTAAATTAAAGGAGTTCAAGGTTTGCAACTTTCAGATGATTATCCAATACATAAGAAAATTAACCTAGGGATAGGCAGAGGAGCAAGTGAGTGATGGAGTGGTGTGGGAAAGAAAGGTTCTATTTTACAGGGAGCTGGTACCACTATTGTGATAGAAAGGAATCCACCTAAACTGGGCTGTGATCGGAGTCCCATCAGACTGGATAAATAGGGCTGTCACAAGAACTTTAGACTAGGAACCAATGGAAAAGGCAGTATCAATAATACCTGCAAAACAAAAACAAATGAAAGGGAAGAGTGTAACAGCCAGAAGTTGTGCTTGAGATTTTGCAGGTATAAGGAAAACAAAAATAAGTGGTTAAACCAAGACAGAATTTTAAAGAGCACAGGAAAGGTCAGGGTGTGTAGCTCAAATAAGCACACAAACGTACAGAGCAGAAGGAACAAACTGAATAGATTGCAATTTAATCTGGAGAATATAACAGTAGCCATTATTAAGACACGTCTACAAGATGGTCAGAACTAGGAACTAAATATAAACAGGTTATAAAAGTCAACAAGAAGGATAGGGAAATGGCATTGGAAGGGGAGTAGCTGTCGTGAATTAAGGATAAAATTATTTTGATGATGAAGGATATAACAAGAGGGATGTATGCAGTGGAGACTTCATGGGCAGAATTAAGAAACAGAAAACAATTTAAGGCTGTAGTGAAAGTTGTGTACAGGCCTGTACAGTTGTACAATAGTTGATTGTATTAATGCAGAGATTAGACAAGTAGAAAAGGCTGAAGAGTTAACAGGGGATTTTAACTTTGATACAAACGTATGAATTAGGAGCTGAAGGAGGCCATTCAACCACTCGAGTCTGCTCCACCATTCAATAAGATCATGGCTGATCAGATTGAGACCTCAATGCCACCATCTTTCCTACCCCCGATGACTTTTGACTCCCTTTTCATCTAGCGTTATACAAGCAAGCTTCAGCACGTTTAAGAGGTAGTAAACTTCCTGAGTGTGTCCAGAATGTTTTTTTTTTAATTCTTTCATGGGATGTGGGCATCACTGGCAACATCTGTAACTGCACTTGAACTGAATGGCTTATTCAGTTAACAAAGAGTCAAACACATTGGTGTGGGACTTGAGTCACAAGTAGGCCAGACCAGGCAAGGATGACAGATCTCTTTCCCTAAAGGGAATTAGTGAACAGCAATCAATGATAGTCTCACTAATGACGGTCAGGAAACTAACTTTCAATTCAAGATTTTATTTAACTGTATTTAAATTCAACCAAGAGCCGTGATGGGATAAGAACTCATGTCCCTCTGGATTACTGGTTGAGTGATGCTACTACTATGCTACCCTCTCCCCATTTGCAGCAATATGCCCCAGGCAAGGGGAGGGAATGGCATATTAAATTTAATGAGTGACAAATCAGATTTAGTTAACTGCCTACCAATGTACAAATTTTTAATCGAATAGCAACTGATCTCAAAATGGTGTTCAAAAGGAGGGGGAAATGTGAAACAGCTACTAAGATTCTACATTTAGGTGAAGCAGACTTGAACCCAATGAGAAAGATTGCCAACAGACAATGGACAAAATGACAGAGCAGTGGGAAGTGTTCAAAAGAGATACAGAAATAGTTTAGCATCTGTCTATTAACAGCAGCAAAAACTCAATTCATCCAATAAGTGCATTTAATCACCAAGTCCATACTGTTGAATTTTGCTGTTCAGAAGGATGTTCATGCAGGCAAGTTGCCAACATTTCCATACTCATTTCATTGTCCTTCCCTCCTCCCTCAAGCATCATTTGTTTCAACTATTTATCCTCCAAGGATACAAAAGTTCTAAGGGGCTATGGCTCTCGCCAAAAAACAGCCATGGACAACTGGTGAGTGGACAAACAGCATAAACACAAGACTAAGCAAACAAAATGTACAAAGAGAAAGGTGACTAGAAGAGGGACAAAGGATGATTAAAAACAGATAGCGAGAGTTATAAAAAGAACGTGAAAAGAAACTTGGAAGGGATATCAAAAACAACAAAAAGCTTTTACAATTGCATTAGCTAAAAGAAGTTGTTCAGGAGCATTTTGAGGCTCCTTAAAATCTGATAATGGTGACATTTTTCAAAATGGCTGATACGTTGAATAATTATTTGGCATTTGTAGTGGAGCAGTTCAGCTTGCCGGAATTCCCAAGGAATTTAAATAGGGACTCGCCAAGAGTATAAGTATAAGCAAAATAAGAATCAAGAAAATAACTTTTTAAATGGAGATTAATAATGATTTTGTTAAATCAACAATATTAAGGAATATGGGATAAAACGGGTTTAGAACGAGGTTGGAGATCAGCCATGCTTTCATTGATAGGCAGAACAGACTGGAGAGGCAAAATGGGCTTCTATTCCTATGTTCCATGACAGATAGATGTCAGTAAGGCAGTTGAGTGCTTTCATGGTCATTTTTGCTTGCTGCCCACAAATGAACTGAAACAAATTCAGTTGTGTAGCTGTTACAATGAGGCTTGAACTCATAACTTCCGGGTTACAAGTCTAACGTCATAATCACCACACTATTTGGGCACTTTCCTTCAACATAATGGGCTTGGCTAGTCTTCATCTATGCCAAAAAAAATTACATTATGAAAGAAAATTATAGACATCCAATTCCAAAAAGCAGATTCTATCGCACAATATGTCACAATGGTCAAAATTTGTGTGACTTTTGAGTATTAACGCATCCACAGTTCCTCATCCAGATGGCCCAGATCCAAACTTGGGCCTCAGAAACTAAATTCCTCAGTTAACGTCCTCTTCTCAACTATGGGCAACTGAATATAACTGGAAAGAAAAACAGTTGTGACAGAAACAAAATCTATGATAAACGTCCCTGAACGCACTGTTGTCCTCTCACTCACAAACAGGGGAGAAATGGTAGCACACACTGTTCAACAGGGGCACTTTGATATTCAAAGTTTTACATGAAGTTGTACTTTTCCAGAACTTTCCACAATCAACTTTCCAAGTTGAGCATCTTTTTTGCACGCTCACATCCCACGAAGCAATTTTTTTAAAAAAAAAGCACCTTTCATAATCTAAAGAAAACCAAAAGCAGTTTTCAACCAATTGAGAAATCACTGTCAAAGGAAGAAACAGAGCAGCCACTTCGTGCATAGCAAGCTCCCACAAACAGCAATATGTTAAAGACCAGGTACGGCCACGTAGGTTGAGGGACGTTCCCACTTGTAAACAATGAGACTTGTAAATGGCCTCCGGAGATGCTGACTGATAAAGTGAGATGCTTTCTGAACAGATCTTAGTGGTTAGGTTGTAATGAAGTTCCTATGGTTTGGAGCTCACAGCCACTATCTTACTTCAGGCAATTTCCCACCTTCCATTTACGCAGCAGTGGCTGCATCATCCATACCCTGTGCTGATAAGGTTCACTGCTGAAGGAGGTCAATGAGGAAACTCTACTGTTAAGTCAGCAATTAGGTCTTTTTTTAAATTGCAGCACACATCCCACAATTGTGTCCTTCTGGAGAGTGATTTATTACCAGCTGGATGAATATTACATTCCCCAAAAATATCAGCATAATTTGAAGCTTTTATTTCAGGTCCAATTAAATTCTTTTTTGAAAACTGCCCGAGATAGTGGTCAGTTCAAAGATTCATCTGGAAGGCAGCACATCCCATGGCACAGGACTTCCTCAGTAATGCACAAGCATCATGTCCTAAAATTTCTGGAGTGGGTCTTGAATCTTCTAACACAAAGGCAGGATTGCTATCACTGAGCTAAGGCTAAAACCCATGTCCCAAATTCTGAACCCAAAAATGCTGCTGCCCGCCCATGTTTTTATAAACCTACACTCTCAAAGAAAGATGCATCTAACCACCAAGGACTGCATCCATCAAAAGTCTTCAGCACCACCTCACAAATTCTTTTATAAGAGGACTAGCTGCTTGGAAATGCAGGACTGACAGATTAGAATAAATTGTTTACGTGGAGTGCAATACCAATGCAGAGGATATTAAGGCCAGTTTGCGTTCAACATTCTAGTTTTCCATGAAACTACAGCCTCCACTTGTTTTAGTTTCCTGAAAGAGGTTTATTTTCCCAGGACTCAAAGACAATTGTTAGCTTTTTTTAAAAAAAAGTAGTACAACTATTCTTGAAACAAAACTTTTAGGAAAAAAAAGCCTCTGGACTTGAATTTTGAATGCAAAAACAATCCATCTGTCCTGCAATCTGATTGCTAGTAAAAACTTTCCCTATATTTTTAGTTTACTTCAATCATTTTATTTCTCAAGCTCAAGTCTCCCTGCATGAAAACACAGCTTGCGTGTGCACAATCTGTTGACCAACCTACATCCTCCTGAAGCCTTTTATAGTCTACCCTCTATTTCCCAAACTTCCAATGTATTGTAGCTGCAGATTTTGACACCGTGGACCCAACATGTCAGACATAAATCCAAGATCCTATATTCAATTTGCAAGAACTGAACAATAAATTTATAGCTCACTGATTTTATGCAGTTTTGGTCTCTTTTATTGAGGAAGGACATTCATACTAAAGAGTGAGTGCAGTGAAGGTTTATCATACTGATTCACAAGAAACTGAGTTGATTAAGACTATGTTCACTCATTTGGGGGGGGGGGGGGGGGGGGGGGGGGGGTGGTATCTCATAGAATCCAGTGAAGGGTAGATGGAGGAAGGACATTCTCAATGGTAGGCAAAGTCTGAGGATAAGGATAAACCTTTTAGGACTGAGATGAGGAGAAATTTCTTCACCCAGAGTGGTAAGTCTATGGAATTTGCCACCACAGAACACAGTTGAGGCCAAAACATTACATGGTTTCATGTAAGAGTTAGCTACAGCACTTGGGGAAATGGAACAAAGGATATGGTGATGTGGTGTGGTGGGGGAAGCAGGATCAGGCTATTGCACTGGATGATCTGCCATGATATTGGTGGAGCAGGCTCAAAAGGGCTTTCTTATGTTTAAAATATTCAAAATATGAAATTGATTTTCAGCTCAAGCATTCAGCCATGTCAACCACCGGTAAGGGCACACGTTCTCTTTCTCCAAAAATCATATAGAACTAATGCTGATGTTTGAAACTGTACTCAAAATGCCAATGGGTCACAATAATAAGTTTTAATGCCATGCTAGAGTTGATTTTTGAGTTCCAGATTAAGTGAGGAAAATCTAAGAGCCAGTTACAGTAAAAAGGAAGTGATAAATTAATAGCTGCATTTGGGACATTGGGGCAAGTCACATTTGGATCAGGGATGGAGAGTTTGATTCTGAATTGGTCTTGAGTCATGACTGATCGACATGTGACTCATGCTGGCACAGAGTCAAAGTGCATTCCATCTCCCCACTGACATCATTCAATCAGCCAGATTGAAAGGTTGGCTTGATGATAAACAATGGTAGTGGTTATAATGTTTACACCATGCATTAAATAATACAAAACCAGATCAACAATTATTTATTGAGAATGAAACCGTAAACTGGTCCAGGTGATACCATGGTGAACTGTTTTTTCCTCAGTTTGCACCTGACTCCTATCATTACATCAGTTCCATGAAATATATAAAAAAAAATCTCCATCATCCTGTGTTAGTGTTTATCACTGGATTAATAATTTACTAGAGGG
The DNA here is from genome assembly GCF_965287045.1 of Carcharhinus amblyrhynchos. NCBI lineage: Eukaryota > Metazoa > Chordata > Chondrichthyes > Carcharhiniformes > Carcharhinidae > Carcharhinus > Carcharhinus amblyrhynchos. Next base: position 79,371,237 of record NC_137326.1, on the reverse strand, counting down.
AGGCTATTGGACAGGAAGTGGTGGGGAGATTAGAATTATTTGTTTCTGTAGTCAGACTCACATGACACTGTCACAGATGACGATAGCCAAGTACAAAACAGGAACAAACGCTCTTTCTTTCCTCCTCCCTGCATCACAATAAAGCTCCATCAAGCCCGTGCCAGTGTTTAGAGGCACAGGAGGAGGTCAATAAGCCCCCGGAGCCTGGAGGGGATAGATAGTCCATTTTGAAGTGCGCCCAGAAAACGCAAATTCAAAAAGATCAGTTAGCAGGTGCAAGAAAGACCTATTTTACGAGTCGGCTGGACAAACGGGTACATAAATACAAATCCTGCTTTCACATCCTCTTACTGCTGTCGATGCGCAATGATGGGGGATGCCGGGCTAGGGGTATTGGAAGTAGAAACAAAACCCACATACAATAAAAAGCCCTTTACCAACTGGGCGCGCTGTGAGGCCGGCTCACTTCTGATACAGTTCCAGCTGCGAGAATAAATTGATACAAGCGGGAACATTCCAAACTGGAACGTTGACACTCCAAATAGAACGCCGTGTTACCATTCAGCGTTCCATTCCGGCTGAGGCTGCCTCTCACTCAGCTGCGACTTACCCTCTATCACTGCCCAAATCCAACCGCCACTCTCAACCTTTAGCTCAACTTGTGGCGTTTCACTTATGACAAGTCACGTCCTCCCCCCGCGGCTGCTGTGTCCTCTGGGAGTTGTAGTCTGCGCCACTCAGCTCCCTCTTTGCCGCCAGCTATAGGGAGACTACATTTCCCAGCCATCGTCGCGGGACCTTCCTTCCTGGTTTTTGTTTGTTGGGGTGGATCGTGGGGAGTCTGATGACGATGTTTTTGGTTCCAGCTCACTCAGTGGCATCAGTGATAAAAAGCCTTCAGGAGGTGTTTATATTTGTTGGAGTGTTTTTTTTCCCCCAAGAGAAAACTTATCTGAGGCCTCCATCGTTTTGCTGGAGCTGTAAATACCTTCCTTAAAGATGCATTCCAGGACAAGCATGCTAGGGAGGAGGGGATAGATGGTTCTGTTGGTAGATTTAGATGAGGAAGATGGGAGGATTGGAGCATCAACAATGGTGTGGCGTGATTGGGCTGAACAGCCTGTTTCTGTACTGTACACCCAATGCAATCTATTAAGGAAGTGGATGAGGGATTCAGATGTTTCATGGATAAAAACACATTTCTGGAAATGTGGGATAAGAGCAATCTATCTTCATGACCCTATGATGGTATTCAATTAAGATACACCAAGTAGTGAAATATTTCACTTGAATCAGGAGAGAAAGTAGAATCACTTAGAAGTTCTTATTGAGCAGTGTTAAAGCTGGCTAAAGGTGCCAGTCAGAAAAATACTCATCAATATTCAAATGCCGACCACTTGAAGGCTAGTAAATATAGCCCTTTCCAATCTGTCACCCAAGGTATCTATGGTGGCACTCAGAGCTTCTGGGCCAGATGAATAGCTAGGGGCTAAATTAAAAATACAGAACTAAAATGAACTATCTGGATTACAATCTGAGCCAAAAGCAAATTGGCATTCGATCAGAGAGTTAATTGACAAGGGAGAAAAGGGTATTGATTCATGGGCACTGGTATGTGGAAAAACTACTCCACCTGAACTGTGCTGGAGCAGTTTAATAGTGAATCAAATAACTAGGTTGGTAGAGAGGGCTTTAAATAGCAAGAGGGAAGGGTTCACGTAAAGGGAGATTTGGAAAGTTAAAGAGAAAGGACAAGGCAATAGTGCTGGGTAATGATACAGCTATTGATCACCAGAATGTGACAGGAAGTGGCAGAGTGTACAAACAGAACAGTGCACCTGCAAATAAGGTCAGAGTAAAGAATAGTGGTTAAAAATACAGAATTAAAGATTCTTTATCTAAAAGCACATAGTATTAGCAACAAAATAGTTGAATTGATTGCAGAAATGGGAATAATTGAATAAGATATGATAGCTATTTTAGAGACATGATTACAAGATGACCAAAACTGGGACCTGAATATTGAAGTATATTTGACATTTTAGAAAGGACGGGGGGAAAGGAAATGGTTGGGGGGTAGCTCTGTTAATAATGAGAAATGATCTTGGTTCAGATGATCAAGATGTCAATCAGTTTGTGCGGAAATAAGACATAGCAAAGTAAAGAAGTCACTGGTGGAATTATTTCATAGGTCCCCTGGCAGTAACTATACAGTAGGACAGGGTAGTATTTTCCACAAACTGCTCCACAAAATGACAATTCAATAGCATGTCCTTTTTTTTCAGCAATACTTGATTGGATTTGATTTATTATTGTGTCATGTATTAGCATACAGTGATGACTTTCAATAGATCGCAGCGAGATAGCTACTCTGCTACTTACGAAACCCTGAGCCAGAATCGGGTCGTCTACGAATGTTTTAGCACCACGTTCCCAACGAGGAGAGTACTACAAAGGGACTATTTCTTTTAATCAATCCATTTTTACTCCTGTCTTAATCTGACAAATATATTTTGGCCGAGGACCACACATTCCTTTTCAGTTCCATTCAATTCTGCTTTCTTATTGTAGAATAATAGAAACATTACACGTCACAGGAGGAGTTTATTTGATCTGTCTTGTCTGTGCTAGCTTTCTGTGAGAGCAACTCGGCTAGTCCCCTATAGCCGAGTATATTTTTCTCTTCAGATATTTGCCCAATTTCTTCATGAAAACCACTATATGTCCAGTCTCCATCACACTCTCAGCATGTGTGTTCCGAAAGATTTTTCCTCATCTTACTTTTGGTTCTTTAGCAATTTTTCTCCTCAACACACCTTCCTCTCTGTTCATTGTACTATTGCTATCTTTGTTTTTAATAAGATAATTAAAATCTCCCTTTATAACTACACACCACTTATCGAACCTCTTTGTAAATCCCTTGCAAATTTGTACTACATCTTTCTCAAGAGCTGGAGGCCTGTGGTATATAACCAATAGTGTAATACTGTCTCTATTATTGTTCTGCTCTAACCTAATAGATTCTGCCCTAGCTGCCCATGCTCCCCCCTCCATCCCACAGCCCATCTAAGATATCTTTCATTCTCCAGCATTGTAATGTTTATCTTAATTAGTACCTCCTTCCTTTTCTTTCCTAGCTTTCCAGAACACATTAACTTCCACACTCCAAGGCAGTGTATCCGGCACAGATACCCCAAAGATGTACTGGGAAACCACCCCTCTCCCTGCTCCCAGAGATTACTAGGTAAGGACTACACAGCAATTGCTTGGAAAGTTCAAATTTTCTTTGGGCAATTGCCCTGCACTAGGAACAATACAAAAATCTGATTTAAATGTTACACAGCAATAGTTATCCAGAAAAGAATTAGAAGAATTAAAACCATATCTAACTTCTGGGTAATCATTGTACTCACTCAGTCCAGTACTCCCACAGGATTCCCCCCACTCCAACCCACACCCCCTGAGTATACCATCTGAACCCCACTCCCACATATGACTTCCTCGACCTGGCCACTACAAACATCTTGACAACCCTCACTCCCACATGGGACGTGCATCGCTCACTTCCACAACCCCCCTCCACACCACACCACCCCCCACCCCACCCCACCGCCTCCCATCACCACCACCACCATTCCCTTCTTGGAAGACTTTGGGGTACTAATTGATGACTTTGTACAGTCATCGATGCCCAGCCTAAAGACCTTCAGCCAATTCATCTGATATATTGGAGCCAGTCTCTCGCCATAAGACTTGGTCATTGTCCCCATACAATGATAACTGGGAGTCCAACTGACCATTGCCTGCAAGTCAATAGGGTTGCTGTAGTGCTCTTTATTTGCAGTATTTCCTCTGTATAGATGGCCTGCCTGATCTTCGTGCTTTCTCAGTTCAGGGGGCTGAATACTAAGCCGAGGACGATCATAAATCTGTTCCCTGATAATGGAGACCGTAGCTCCTATATCCACTTCCATTTTTAAAGGGTGGCCATTCACTAACAACTCCCCATTATGGAGGCAACCCTTGTCATGGAGATGTAATTTAATTGCATTTTTTCCATTCCGGCTGTGGGCCTATCTGCAAGATATGGTCCAGTACTGGCTTTGGCCTTTTTTCAAAATAACACGCATTTTGACTGTCTCTATATCTTAGCTTTGATTGTGGTCTTCTGCAGCATTTGCAATCATCTGCTGTCTGGCATCCATAATCTTCTGGAATATGGTCCCGAGGAGACTGAAGATTGTCCCTGACCTCGACTGCCTGGTGATATGACTCAGGCTCTGCCATTGTCAGGGATTCTGAGAAATTTTACCATTACCATTGCTCTCACTTGAGTGATGGAAGTTGCATAAGGCTGCTCCCACCAATCTGACAACATCACTATCTGATGTCCACTGAAGTTCCTGAACTCCTTTCTCTGCATTCTCCAATGATAGAGCAATATCAATGGTCTTCTTTAGATCTGAATTGGGTTCTGCCAATAATTTTTTTTGGATTGTCAACTTGTTTAATTCCACAGACCAATCTATCTCGCAACATGTTGTTCAGGGGTGGCCTGAATTCACAGTACTGACAATCACTTTTCACAACCTGGTCAGAAATTCAGTGACAGGTTCCCCAAATGTTTGCCCTGCTGTGTTAAAATAGTATCACTGGAATATTATGGAAAGTTTTGGGCCTTTAACCAAGTCTACCAATTCATCAAATGTTTTGGAATCGGATCATCCAGGTAAGTCAGGCTTTTTATTACACTGAATGTTGTGACCCCGCGTGCCATCAACAGGATCACTTTCTGCTTCTTGTCCTCCCCAATATTGTTGGTCTGAAAAAAGTAACGCATGCGCTCTGCATATTGAGCCATGTCTTCTATGCTTGCATTGTAAGCTTCAAGCTTACCAAAAAGAGGCATTTTTCTTATCAGAGGTTTACTTACCTAAACCATAAAAATGGTTTGGAGGGAAGAAGAAAAATTACTCCTCATCACCAATGTAATAATGTTACCAAGTCTTCCATCACCTTTTATTTGCAGTGTTTAAAGAGCTGTCCTATGACTACAGATGCAGGTCAGCCCCAAGTCTTTCAACTGCTGGCCGGAGTAGAGCCAACTGGCTTTAAACTCCTCACTGCTCCTTCCCTATAGGGTGAGTCTCCACTTGCCTAATAGGGGAGCTCATATTCTATGAGCCCCATGGGAAGATCTATTGATGATCCCCTTTAGCCATCAGAACACTCCCATAAAGGTTTAATCTTTACTCGCTTTGTCTATCGGCATAAAAACAATAGTAGGCTGATAGATGTTTGAAGTACACATTCAATGATACCCAAGTACCTACACTGCAAGTTGTATGTGTGTATAAAAAGAAAGGCATCATTCTGCTGGAAATAACTTTTTATTTGTTGCCTTGTTCAGATCTCATTTTGACAAAAGTATTTGTGGTAATTTACAATTGTAACATGCACTATGTTGCAGTGTGCTCATGCACAGTCAGCCACCTCAGGACTGTCAAAGTCCTTTACATAGTTCAAGAGGTAATGCATTTCAGATTTGGTGGTAACAATTGGGACATTTATACTTTGCTCATCTTCTTGCAGTATGGAAATGCCATATGGTTTGATGTTCAATGACATTACTGTCACTGAATGCCCCAACATCAACATCCTGAAGGTTACTGTTGATCTGAAACTTAACTGGACCACATTAATAAGGGCAGGTCAGATGGTGGGAATTCTGAACAAAGAACAAAAACAGCCCAGGAAACAGGCCCTTTGGCCCAACGAGCCCGCGCCGCCACTTTAACACCACCAGTCCCCCCCTCCACCCATGACCCTTATCTATTGTTTTATGGCCATCCACATTGAGGGAAACTAATTTAGGGACAATTTATTACTGCCAATCAGCCTAATAGCACATCTTTGGGGTGTGGGAGGAAACCGGAGCACCCGGAGAAAACCCACGCAAGCACGGGGAGAATGCGCAAACTTCCACAGACATTGGCCCGAATCCATGTGTCTGTGCAGCAAACAGTGATAGTCGCTGAGCTGTCGTCTTGCCCAGCATCTGGTCTAGTTTAAGCACACACTAACGACATGAAGCACTAGGCCAATCTCGAACAACCAAGAGCAGCCCAAGTACGACCCATTGCGTGTATGCCCCTCGTTGGACAACAAGGCGGACCGACTTAAAACCTGTGAATGAAAAGAGAAAAGACATTATTATCGTACCATAATTCTGCAGGGAGTAGCTCACCTCTTGACTTCCCAAAGCCTGTCCGCCATCTTCAAGTACAAGTCAGGAGTGTGATAGAATACTCTCCACTTCCCTGGATGAGTACAACTGCAACAACACTCAAAATGCTTGAAACCCTCAGACAGAGCAGCCTAGCACCCTTCCATCAGCTAAAACATACACTTCCTCCATTGTGGCTGCAGTGTGAGTGATCTGCTGCCACCAGCATGTGCAGCAATTTGACAAGTCTGTTTTAACAGTGCCTTCCAAACCTGCAACATCTGCTGTCCATTTGGACAAGTGCAGCAAATGCATGGGAACACCATCAGCTGCAAATTCCTCTCCAAGTCACACTGAGTTGGAACTAAATCACCAACCCTTCATTGTCACTGAATCAAAACCCTGCAACTCCCTTCCTAACAGCCTGCAGTTTCTCAAGAACACAGTTCACCACCACCTTCACCAGGGCAATTTGGGATGGGCAATAAATAACAGTTAAGCAAATAACACTTGTATTCCACGCTTTACTTTGGCAGCCTTTATCAAGTTGTGAAACCATTTCATCAATTGCTCCAGTATCCTTCCTTTCTTCCTGTCTAATCTGCCCCAGTTCATCATGACCTGTGCTAAATTAAGTGATCTCTGAGGTTGGAGAGGCAGAATAAGAGAAGAAAAATCCACTCACCTGCCTTCCCTGATCAATGTTCAGTGATCCCCTTCTGGAAATGTGCTGCATGAGTGCCAGGAAATGACAGCTCTTGGTTCTGATTCCAATGATAGACAAATTTATTACAATTAACTTCAAATCACTGTTCCCTCAACTTTCTGAAAAAGCTACAGCCCTAGCCCTTCATAATTTGAAATTCTACTGCTATATCAGTTCATATTTTCCTCTGTTTTAATAGAAGCATTCACAATTTTTCATTTTGTATTTATATTGCATTACCTTTTACCAGGCAGCATCTTAGTGAACCTGTGCTGTCTTTAGAAGATAAATTACTTCTGGTTCACTTGCGAAAATTTAACTGGATCATCCATTGGTGTAATCGAGATATACGTTTATTCGACTTGGTCTTCATTTACAGCAGCTTTCTCTTAAAAATATTTGTTTATATTTCTCTAAGCTCTGGACACAAAGCAATATTGCAACTCCAGCTTTTATAACTTCCAAAGTGTGAGAAATGTTTCATAAAGTCAGAATCATAGAACCTACAGTGCAGAAGGAGACCATTTAGCCCATTGAGCCTGCACCAACAACAATCCCACCTAGATCCCATCCCCGTAACCCTATATATTTACAGTACTGTTCCGCCTGACAGTAAGGGGCAATTTACCAGGGCCAATCTACATAACCCACACATCTTTGGACTGTTGGGGAAAACCGGAGCACCTGGAGGAAACCCACACAGACATGGGGGGAATGTGCAAACTCCACATAGACAGTTACCCGAAGCCAGAATTGAATCCAGATCCCTGGGTTCAAAAATGATGCAACAAGGAATTAGGTTAATATCTGTATAAACTGTTGTTCTATGGCTGAATAACAGCATGATTGCAGCACAACTGATACTCATGCCAGTGTCACACAGGTCTTGTTTTTTAAATCATTTTAGCTTTCCAAAAGTAAAGACTTGCAACATCTTCCACTATATCTCAAAGCAATTTACAGAGTAGTCAGCGTTGTATTGTAGAAAATGTGGCAGCCAATTTGCACATAGCAATCTCCCAAAAACTATAATTTGATCATGGTCAGATAATCTGTGTTCATGATTTGTCTGAGTGATAAATATTGTAAGAAGCCTCACAACACCAGGTTAATGTCCAACAGGTTTATTTGGTATCACTAGCTTTTGGAGTGCTGCTCCTTCATCAGGTGAATGGGAGTTCTGTTCATAAACAGGACATATAAATATAGAAACTCGATTTACGAAATAATGGTTGGAATGCGAGTCTTTACACGTAATCAAGTCTTAAAGATATAGACAATGTGAGTGGAGAGAGGGTTAAGCACAGGGTTAAAGAGATGTGTACTGTCTTCAGCAAGGACAGTTAGTGAGATTTTGCAAGCCCAGGTAAGTCGTGCGGGTTACAGATAGTGTGACATGAACCCAAGATTCCAGTTGAGGCCGTCCTTACGTGTGCGGAACTTGGCTGTCAGTTTCTGCTCAGCGATTCTGCGTTGTCGTAGGAGCAGTGCTCTGACAGCTTGTGGCTTGTGCTACCAAATAAACCTGTTGGACTTTAACCTGGTGTTGTAAGACTTCTTACTGTGCTTATCCTAGCCCAATGCCAGCATCTCCATATCATGATTAATATTGACCAGGACACCACTGAAAATTCCCTTGCTCTTCTACTTTGAAGAGTGCCATAGAGTCTTTTATATCCACCTCAGATGGTAGACAACACCCCAGTTTAACCTTTCACCTGAAATCTAGCATCTTCAACAGTGCAGAGATCCCTCAGTTAACTTAGATTTTGTTCCAAAGTCTCTAGAATGTGAACTGAATTCATAACCATCTAACTGAGACTGAGCCATAGATGCTGCACTTTGCATAACCTCGATTCCAAGTTTTGTTTACTTGTAGTTCCAGCTGGCTTAGATGATTCTCAACCTCAAAATATGTTGTCAATGTCTGGAAAATGTATCCGATTGTCCTTCTGATTCATATTACAGAGGGACTGTGGGAAAGGTGTTAGTTACAGATTGGCATGTCTGAGAGAAGTCTCTGGTAACCTATCAGTTACAACAATTCCTCATGCACAGTAAAGGATGCAGACTAGGAGATATACACATCTCTTGTTCAATACTACACTGACCCCTAGGTCTAGGTCATGTGTCTCTTACATCACTGTGTGGGCAGGACTATATTTCCCTCTGCCTCAGAAAAGCAGCCAGCATAATCAAGGACTCCATGCACCCCAGACATTACTCTCTTCCACCTTCTTCTATCGGGAAAAAGATACAAAAATTTGAGATCACGACCAATTGATTCACGAATAGCTTCTTCCTTGCTGCCTTCAGATTTTTGAATGGACCTACATAATATTAAGCTGATTTTTCTCTATACCCTAGTTTATGACCATAAAACTACATTTAAGCATCCGCTTTCCTTCTCCCCTTATGTACTCTATGAATGTGATGTTTTGCCTGTATAGCATGCAAGAAACAATACTTTTCACTGTATCCCAATACATGTGATGATAATAAATCAAATCAAATTAAATGAGTCTCACATTAACTCTGTAGGTGTCAGGCACATATACTACAGGGGGAAAACTGCAGCCATTCACTGGGCAAAAATCACAATCCATCACACTGGGACCTGTTTCTTTAGAGCACCAACACTATTTACCAACTTTTAAATGTCTTCTAGAATGGTCCATAATCAGTTGCATTCTTCATCAGAAAGTGGAATGCATCTGGAATACTTTAAGTTTATTTACTAGTGTCACAAGTAAGCTTACATTAACACTGCAATGAAGTTATTGTGAAAATTCTCTAGTTGCCACAGTCTGGTGTCTGTTTGGGTACACTGAAGGAGAACTTAGCATGGCCAATGCATCTAACCAGCATATCAGGGAGGAAACCCACTCAGACATGGGGAGAATGTGCAGAGACCCAATCCAGAATTGAACCTAGGTCCATGGCACTATGAGGCTAATGTGCTACCGTGACGCCTACTTTTTATTTTTGGACACAATATCCAATTTATGCTAATTAATTTTAAAAGTCTTTCCTGTAATCCAAGCAGAATGTAAGAATGTTTAAATTTTACTTTTTTCTGTTGACAATCACTATTGTATTTTTAAAATTATGAATGTCTGTTTGTATGCTTATTTCACATGATGGGCAAGACCCCTCACAGTGTATTTCACAGTTTTGGAGGTGCCCCACCACAGGCTAGCAGCAGGATCTTCTGGTTCCACCACTGCCAACAGGGTTTCCAATTCAATGCACCTCCTCCACTGGGAAACCTGCTGTCAGGGGCTATCGGCATGACCAGAATATCCCACTGGCGAGAATGACCTGCCAATTTGTATATGTATAGAGATTGGCAGCAGCATCCAACCCCCTGTCCTCACTTCCAAACATGATACCCTGCATCAGGGAATGACTGGTCTACTGAAATAACCTAAACCTGGAAATGCAGGGAAGGAGGAGGGAAAAGACGGAGGAAATTAAACTACAACACATTCCCTGGTGAGTTGGTGAGCGAGAACTCTCCACTCACCTGACAAAGGGTCGGAGGCCCGAAAGCTAGTGGCTTTTGCTACCAAATAAATCTGTTGAACTGTAACCTGGTGTTGTGAGACTTCCTACTGTGTTTACCCCAGTCCAACACCGGCATCTCCACATCATGAGTTGAAAACCCAGTGTGTCCCAACCAGCATACATGTACATTAACAAGATCAAACTGACACAGCATATCATTGGCCCTGCCCAGGATTCTTGGGAGTCCAGAGACAAGTGGGAAATTTGTGAGATTGAGTACACCCTGACTAAACTTTTTTAGATAAACAACCGCTTCAGTAATGCTAAGTCTGAGTCACTTTTGTTGAGTAAAGCCCAGGAATAGTGTCCTAATGAAGGTTCACAACCAAACATTAGCATGTCCCTTCTGCAAATCAATCAGTGAAAATTTTTTTTTGTTTTAAAACTATTAACTAGACTAAACTGGAAATTACTGTTGGCAAGAATAGCAAGTGTGTGATTAACAGTTTGGTCCGACGTCATTCCTATTTCTATTTTTACAAATACATTTATTTATTTCAACGAAATAGGATAGCACAGACAGACAAATCTCATACCTAGAAACATACGTAGAAGATTGGAGCCTGCTCCGCCATTCATTATGATCATCAAATTCTATACCTTCATTCCCCCTCCCCCCCCCATATCCTTTGATCCCTTTAGCTGCAAGAGCCATATCTAATTCCTTCTTGAATTTACACAACTTTTTGTCCCCAACTACTTTCTGTGGTCGTGAATTCCACATATTCACCACTCTCTGGGTGGGAAATTTCTTTTATCTCAGTCCTCAAAGACTTACCCCTTGTTCTGAAACTATAACCCCTAGTTCTGGACTCTCCCACCATGAGGAACATTCTTTCTGAATCTACCTTGTCTAACCCTGTTAGAATTTTACAAGTTTCTCTAAGATCTCCTCACTCTTCTAAACTCCAGTCAATATAATTGTGACTGACTTGGTCTCTCCTCATTTGACAGTCCTGCCACCCCAAGAATCAGCCTGGTAAACCTTCGCTGCACTCCCTCCAAATCAAGAACATCCTTTCTCAGATAGGGATACCAAAACTGCACACAATACTCCAGGTATAGTCTCACCAACACTACACAATTGCGGTAAAATATCCCTATCCCTACACTCAAATCCTGCCACCATGAAGGTGAACATACCATTTGCCTTCTTTACTGTCTGCTGTACCTGCACACATGCACTTAAAGCAGTCTTCTGCTGTTATCACCAACAGTAATGCTTAACTTCTTTGATCCTGTGAAAATACATAACTTTCTCATGCTAGGAATAAAATTCACTACAGATTTTCTTTTAAATCAAATGTGCCTGAAAGTAGTTTGCTAGAAGTCATGAATATTTTGCTCGCAGGTAGATTAAGCTGACAGCCTTTAGTCTGGATTTGCAATCTATTGTACTCTTATTGATTATTAATGTCACTCCTTAGATTTCCTTGTCAAAGTTGTCTGGCTGTCTCCTGGATACAGTATAGTAACAAAGTGATCTCTACCACATTTGCGAAAGCAAACTGAAAATAATTACAATGTGACAGACGAAGACTAAGTTTCAGAACTCACATCATGTTTCATAAATCATAACCAGACAGTGTGGCAAATTTGAAAGTTAGGAAAAAACCCATGAGGATCTCAATCCCAATACCACTTTCCCGTTTTGTTTTCACCAACAATTCTACACGTCCAGCCACTTATAAAACCAGTCAATGCATTTACACCCTTCCCCACCCCCACCTAAATATAAGAAAGCGATTATTTGCAAAAATCCTCACTTTGGATTTGCAAAAATCCTCACTCAAAGGTAGAATTTTACCAGCTTATTTTCAAATGCTATTTCTTTATGAATACAATGGGCCAAAATTCACTGCCAAAGGAACAGTGAAGCTAACTCACTGTTATTGCTGGTGAGGACAGACTCGATGCAACAGTAAATATGAAATTCCAGAAGGCATTGTCAAAATGTGCAGCTCCACCATCCGCATTCCAACGATAAGATGTTTGACTGACCACTGAAAAGTATTGAATTCCTGTACTTTTATGGCAGATACAAACAAATCTCTCCACAGGAAGTTAGGTTAGTCGAGTTAGAAAAGTTGGGAAAATTAAGTTCAGATGAAAGGTCATTGACATGACCTTAACTTTTCTCTCCATAGCTTTTGCCCGATTACCAGCATTTTTTGTTTTTAATTCAGGAAAGACCTGTCTGTTTCAGTAATGATGCCTGATGCGTGTTAATTACTATCATAGATGTAGCACTGAACAGCAAAGTCTTAGTTTGTCATTGTTATTGGTGACTTTCTAAAATAAAACATTATTTTGTCTCTTTTTACTCTCTCTCATAATCAAATCTTTTTTCCCATTCTTTATTTTGCTTTTCGCTCCTGATTTGAAGCTGACTTTGCTATTCTCATTTACACTTTCTGGTTCAGACTCCTTTCTGGTCAAATCTCAATCTGTGCGGTTAAGATTGTGGCACTAATACAGAAAGTGAAACTGGTGTCTCCTTCCTCTGATAGCGGTTAAAACACAGTTCACCCTCTTTAAGACTGAAAGCATATTTGCAAGTTTCAAAACCTTGAATGGCATTTAATCAGATCAGCCATAATCTTATTGAATGGGGCAGCAGGCTCAAAGGGCCAAATGGCCTACTTCTGTTCCTCATTTGTATGTTCATATGTTGAAACTCATGGTTACAGTGGAGATCACGTCACTCAACCAGGAAACATCAAACACAAATTTGATGAGAACGACCACCACTCGAGATCCAGGAGCTGGTAAGCCACAAGCACAAGGCTTTTCTGACCCTGAAACAGCAACCCAACTCGAGAAGGAAGTAGCTCTGCAGATGGCTAAAGGCTGACTTCAAGCAAAAAAACACGAACTAAAGATCAGATGGTGGATGCAGAAAGCACAGGAGACCCAGCAGTTAGCTGACAACCATGACAAGCAGAGTTTCTTTAGTGTAGTCAAGACCGCTCAAGCACCCACGTCCCCACTTGACTGCAGGCCAAGAGTAGGGAGGTGCTCAAGAACTGCAAGGCAGTCAGTATGCATTGGAAGGAACACTTCAAAGACCTCCTAAACAGAGACAGTGGCTAGAATTTTACTGCCTCACCGGCCCCGATTCCTGAATTCTGGAATTCCCCGATTCTCACAGAATGGAATTCTCCTTGGCCTCAGGTGGGATTTTACAAGCTTCGCCCGAGTGAAGTCATAAAATTTCACCATCTGTCTTCAATGCGGGAATCCTCACTCCATTTCACAGTTACCTGCAATAACCCCAGCACAACCCCAACCCCTGCCAAAGAACTAAAGTGGAGAAGAACAAATTAAAGCAAAATACTGCAGACGCAGGAATCTGAAACAAAAACAGAAAGTGCTGGAAAATCTCAGCAGCTCTGACCGTATCTGTGGAGAGAGAATAGAGCCAATGCTTTGAGTCAAAAAAGATGACAAGTCCGACAACTTTAGAAGAATTTCCTTGATGTCAGCCACCGGAAGGTCCTCAGAGGAGTCCTCCTTAATCGGCTTCTCCCTGTAGCTGAGTAGCTCCTCTCAGAGTCATATACAGATTCATCCACTAAAGGACACAATTGACAATCTTCATCTTGCAGCAACCACAAGAGAAATGCAGCAAACAGCACCAACACTTGTACGTGGCCTTCTTTCACCTCACAAAGGCCTCCAACACTATCAACCACAAGGGATTATGGAACATCCTGCTCCATTTTGGCTTCTCCCAACAGTTTGTCACCATCCTCCTCCGCCTGCTCCATGGTGACATGCAAGCTGTGATCCCTACCAACGGATTCACCACAGACCCAATTCACATTTGGACAGGGTCAAGCAAACTGATGCTCTTCTCGATTTTCCTTGCTGCAATGCTTCATCTCACCCTCAACAAGCTCCTCATTGGACTGGAGCTAAATTACAGAACCAGTAGGAATCTGTACGACCTCAGCCACCTGCAGGGCAGACCCAAGGTCGCTCCAACCTCTGTCATTGAACGACAGTATACAGACCATAATTGTGTTTATACAAACACAAAAGCTGAGCTCCATGCCATCATCAACACCTTCACCAAGGCATATGAGAACATGGGCCTGACATTAATTCCCCATGAGGCAAAGGTCCTCTACCAACTGCCCCTGCCACATAGCATTGCCCTTGGTTATCAAAATCCACAACAAGGCATGGATGAATGTGGACCACTTTCCATACCATGGGAGCCTACTTTCAACAAGGGTGGACATTAATGATAAGATACAACATAGTCTTCCATCACTTAAGGAAGCGAATGTTTGAAGATCAGCACCTCAGACCTGGCACCAAGCTTATGGTCTACAGAAGAGTATTGATACCCAACTTCCTATATGACTTAGACATGTGAAATATCAGGAGAAGTATGACGAGTAATGCCTCCGCAAGATCCTGCAAATCCATTGCCAGGAGAGGAACATCCCCAGCAACAAAGCATTGACAAAGCATTTCGATCATCTCCACTGGGCGGCACAACATTCACATGCCGAATACTAGAATCCTGAAACAAGCACTCTACTTGGAGTTTTGACACAGCAAGGTGAATCCCAGGATTGCAGAAGAAACTCTCCAAGGACATCCTCACAGCCACCTTGAAGAGATGCAGCATCCCCGCAGATCCTAGGAATCCTGACCCAAAACTACAGAAAATGGAGTAAAAGCATCCAGGAAGGAGCTGAACACCCCAAATTTCATCACCAAGAGCAAACTGAAGCCAACCATTGACAGCAAGAGGAATGTGTGGCAATCCGACAGCCCACCCACCCACTGCTCCAACCACTGTCTGCCCCAGCTGTGACAGAGACTGTAGATCCAAACATTGGACTCCTCAGTCATTTGAGAACTAATTTTTAGCAAGTTGAAGCAAGTCATACTTGACCCCAAGGGATTGCCTGAGAGAGAGAGAGAGAGAGGGAGAGATATCACTATAAGCAACAGCAAATAACATGATGGCAAATTGGCCATTTAGTGATCTGTTTGTTCAGGAAATCTATGAAGGCCTGTTGTATCCCACTGATCTATGTACCAGGTATACTCAGTCACCAAATTTCCAAGTACATGCAAGGATGGTCACACATTTAGTGTTGCATCTCTCGGCAGTGATGGTCTTCACCAGCATGTGCAGCCACCCTATTTCCTCGAGGTTTTTTCGGTCAGGCTCTTAATACCTTTCCTGCACCATTAGTCATTCTCTCGGTTCCCCATGCCCAAACAAATCCTGTAGAGAGCACCAGGCCATTTCAATCTCCTACTTACACCAACTTGAAATGCAAAGTCTCATGGAAATTAACCAAACAAGTATTAATCAAATGATCAGTGACTGCCATTTGTTCACAGGCAACAGTAAAATCAGACCCATTTGTACATTTGCAGCTGTGATTCTTTGAAAACATCAGGTTGTCTTGAACTTCCCTGCCTGAGATTCATCAACCAACCATTGTGGCAATTAATGCTGTACCTATGTCTCCTGGTTCCCTAAATTATAACACTGGGTACATTTGAAAAGTAAGTACCCCATTACCTGTAAAGAACTTCAGAACATCCTGAGGTGGTGAAGGACACTATCTAAATACAAGTCTTGTTACAATCACCACAGAGATTAATAACTTTAAAAAAATAAATTCAATCTGCCAATGAATGACTGAAAGGAACACATTACAAGATTTCAAGTTTTAAAATTTTACTGTAACAAACAAGCTAAATGGAATAATGACTAAATACTATTTCAGTAGGCAACCTATATTCTAAACCAGAGATTCCCAAACTGGTGTCCACAAACCCTCATGAAGGGTCTTCAGGGCGTCCATGGTGCTGGCACCACATGATCAGCAAATGCTGGATCAAAAGGAGCAACCAACCAATTTCAAAAATAATTACAACAATGAAACAGGCCAATCAGAACAAGGACTCTTGGAGCACTGGTTATTGATAGGCTGACTTGTCATCCTATTAGCATTCAGTGATCTGAGAGGCTTTTCTCTGATTGGCCTATTTGATTTACTCCATTTTGCAGTTACTCGACCCAGTAGCCCATGGCCAACACTCAGGATTGAACAGCGGAAACTGGTGCAAATAGACTGATGCACTTTGGTGTAAGGTAAGAATAGAACATGCAACTGATCTCTTTTAACATACAGAAAAGTCTAAATATTGTTGGTCAGCGGTAATTAGTGCATACATACAAAAAATAAGCATCTTGGCACATCAAGAATTACTAAACAGATGGCAAGTGAGCATTTATTGCAAGCGCTTTGGCAACATGTTCCTAAAGTATTGCATACAGTTTTGGTCATTTAAAAAACCATTTTGAAGCAAAGATATACTTTTCTTTGGGGATTATTAGTTTAAGGTAACCATATCAGTTTGCTGTGACCAGAGGAGTGTTCTCTGATGAGAGGTGAAATATATTGGGCTATATTTATCTCGAGATAAAGGACCAGATGGCCGAGTTTCTGTGCCCTTCATGATTTTATAAAGTTCTATCATCCCTCATCCTCCCATTCTCCAGGAAAAAAGTCCTAGTCTATACAACCTCTCCTTATAATTCAAATCTTCCAGTTCCAGTAACATTCTTGTAAATCTTTTTTGTACCCTTTCCAGTTTAATAACATCCTTCCTATAGCAGGATGACCAGAATTGTATGCAATACTCTAAATGTGACCTTACCAATGTCTTGTACAGTTGCAATATAACATCCCAACTTCTGTACTCAGTTACCTGACCGATAAAGGCAAGTGTGCCGAGGCCTTGTTCACCACACTCTACCTATGATGCCATTTTAATACCGGCACACATAGGTCTCTCTGTTCGACAACACTCCCCAGGGCCCTACCATTAACTGTATAAGTCCTGCCCTAGTTTGTCTTCGAGAACACTGTGAGCTGGTTTCATTGATAGAAAATTATGAAGGGGATTGAAAGATTTTGGAGGTTGTTTCCTCTGGCCCTGGAGCACAGAAGGGTTGGAAGCAGGGAATATGTTGCTGGGTGGATTTTAGATAATCAATTCATTGGGACTGAGATAAGATGAAATTACTTCACTCAAATTTTTGAATTCTCTGCCACCGTGGCTTCTGGATGTTTAGTTATTGAGTAATTCAAGGGTGACTTTATTGTTATTATTATTTAGTCATGGAATGTGGGCTTCATTGGTTGGGCCAACATAAATGGCCCCTACCTCATTGTCCTTTTTCATTTATTTGGAGGTAATGTTGTCCCCTTAATGATGGGTGATTGGGGAATTACTCTAACAACACATTAGTAATTGAATAACAATAATATGAAGAGGTATTGGTGTTATGGTAATGTTACTGGACTAGCAATCCAGACAGTCAGGGTAATGCACTGGGGATCTGGGTTTGAACTATAGCAGATGTTGAATTTTGAATACAACAAAATCTCTGGAATTGAAAACGTAATAATGACCATGAAATCTATTGTCTATTGTCATGAAACTAATCAAGTTCACCAATGTTCTTTCGGAAAGGAAACCTGCCATCCTTACCTGGTCTGGGCTACATGATTTCAGATCCACACATACATACAAAACATACACAGAAACTAGAAACAGGATAAGCCTTTCAGCCCTTGAGCTTGCTTTGCCATTCATTATGATCATCAAATTCAATATTCTGATCCCCCCGCCCCCATTCCTTGATCCCTACGTCACCAAGAGCTATATCTAATTTCTCCTTGAAATCACACATTTTGGCCTCAGTTATTTTCTGTGATAGTTAGTGCCCCAGATTCTCTGATTCACCATTAGGTGCAGAAATTTATTCTCACCTCAGTCCTAAAGGTTTACCCCTTATTGTCAAACTATGACGCCTACCCACATTAAATTGCATCTGCCATGCATATGCTCACTCAGTCAGCCTGTCCAATTCATGCTGAAGTATCTCTACATCCCCCTCACAGCTCCCCCTTTCACTCAACAATGTATCATCTGCAAATCTGGAGATAATACATTTAGTTCCTCTTCCAAATCATTAATATATATGAACAGTTGGGGTCCTAGCAAAGGTCCCTGCAGTACCCATTAATCACTGACTGCCAAATGGAAAAAGATCCATTTAATTTATTCCAATTCTTTGCTTCTTGTCTGCTAACCAGCTTTCGATCCATTTCAAGACACTATTCACAATCCCATGTGCTTTAGCTTTGCATAGTAATCTGCCATGTGAAACCTTGTTGAAAGCCTTCTGAAAGTTTAAATAAACCACATCCACCCAGGTCAACTCTACTAGTTACATTTTCAAAGAATTCCAGTAGATTTGTCAAATATGAATTCCTTTTCATAAATCCTTGATTATTTTGTCTGATTAAAGCACTGCTTTCCAAATATGGTTCTATGAAAATTCCTTGATAATTGATTCTAATAAGATTTAGCTGAAGCTCATTTGGAATTTGCTATGTATTTTGAGCAATGTTGTTTACCCCAGTTTTTAGAATCTCCTGTTGCAATGATGATCCTTAGAAACCTCTTAAGATACAGGATGAAATGAGTTCTACATTTACTGTGGGAAGTATGCCTATTTCAAATGCTTTAGGAAAGTGTATTCCTTAAGGTGACGTACGCAATTCTCCTATAAGCTGTAGTGAACTATGTCTGTGTTAGGATTTGCAATATCAAGTGCAGATTGAAAATCTGGAGTCATGTTCCACCACTACTGGTACATCACACCTTTAGCTTGGCTTCTTAAAGTCATTTTGAGTCTTTGACATAGGTTCAGAGATCATGAGAGAAGAGTCAGGCTACATGTAAAATGTGCAAATATGTCCAAACCTTCCCCTCCTTCTCCCCCCAACCCCCCTCCCCCACTTCTATTATCCCTCCCTCCCTTCATTCCTTGTTTTCAGAGACAACAGAACTAATATTTTAAATTAAAAAGTACTTTATTGATCTTCGTATTAATAAGAAAAAACATTTTATTGCAAGAAATTTGAAAAGATGAGGCAATTAAATGAAATGTCATAATCAACTGTTGAAATACAATGGTAAGTTAAATGGGATAAAAGTTTTGCGTTTATCACAATATTTTGTTAACAAATGTTTTCTATTAAATTTTACAAAATTCTACAAATGCTTTATTGAAACATCAAAACACTCCATTTAAATATGAAATTATAAATGAATTAAATAAGGCAGAAGAATATTAATGATAAACACATGGTGGTTTAGATTTTCCACGGCCTAAAATGTAAACTCCCCTTTGCTCAACCTCATGCAATAAAATGTCTAAATCATGGTCCAAGAAATTCTGACCTCTCTTAGCAATTACATTTTCAGTTTCCATATTCTAAATTAAAACATGTAAACACTTCTAAGCCATATGTAAAGTTATATGATAGAATGAAGATTTAAAACAAGTAATAAAACTGATGTTCATTTAGACATATTAAATAATACTCATCTTCAATCATAAATATAAAATTAAAAATTACACTTTAAATGAGCCAACAACAATAGGATTAGCTGCCTAAAAGAAGTAGAAAAAAAACCATACCATTACAATGGCAGAGAATCCCTCTGCTTTCACTTTAAAACTGCTGTCTCAAAGCTAGATCTCAATGAACATTCCCAATCTGGCCCATCATAAGAGGGCATGACTAGAGTCCTGTGTACTGTGTTGGGGCCTGTGGAGTTTGTATCATTAAAGGCCAAAGGCTGCTGTTCCCATCAGGAGTTGGATTGCAATTTTTCAACACAGGAAACTTTGCAACAAATTCAACAATTTTCGGTAGCCCTGTGGCTTTCCACTATGAGGTGGAAGTTGTGGGCCAAAGACAGAATTAAAGATTTTCCTGGGCAGCCACATGCCTTGACAGGCACTTAATCATGTATAATACTCTGAACTCGTGATGAAGGTTTTTCTACATTCCACAGTGATTTTCACTGAATCATAGAATGGTTACAGCACAAAAGGAGGATATTCAAGCCATCAGACTTGTGCCAGCACTGTGCAAGAATAATCCAGCTCATCTCACTCACCTGCCCAATCCCAATTGCCCTTGTTTTGTTCATTCTTATTTTTACCCATTCTCTTTTGAAAACCTTGATTGAACTTACCTGTACCACTTCATCAGTGTTAATTCATGGCATTGTAGCACCATCAAGAATTTTCAGGCTTTGTTAGGGAAGAAAGGCATTTATTGATGAGAAACTAGGTACAGGGGTTGCCGCTCTTGGCTGCCCTTGAACAGTGCTCTGGTCCTTACATGCTTACTACACGGCTACTTACTGCACTCTGCCCAAGAGAGGACTCCATCTTCTGGGGTGATCTCTCACTCGGGGATTCTATTGGTTTTTCAAGTCAGGTGGCTCTTCTGCTGTGCTATCTTAAAGAGAGAGACATCATATACACAACCATCAGTGCATTCTGGATCATAACCACTCAAGAAAACTTATCTTCATGTCACTTAAGTTTTTATTGCCAGTCATCAGAGAACTCTCTAGTTCTTAACCCTTCCGCCAAAGGGAACAGTTTCCTTCCATTTACTCCAGAACCTTCACAATTTTGAACTTCTCTGTCGAATCTCTTCTGCTGTCAGGAGAACAACACTGCTGTCTCCTAGTATCATTCATTCAAGTTCTGAATTATTGTTCTGCTTCCTTATAGAAACAAATTAAAAATAAGCACAGAAACAACAAAATTGGGATATTTTTGAATGTGGCGCCATTTTGCTGTTCCCTTCTGCCATCTGTACACATTTTTGTACTGCTCTGCAGGTGCAGATAATGGTGTAGGTTCAGTAACAGGGGTAAAATAAAATTGTGGGATAGAAATAGTGTTTCTTTGTGTAAAACATGGAGAGGCAGGGCCAGGATCAGTGTACTACACCCAAAGGACAACCAAAACTGTCCTTTGAAAATTGTGATTATTCACTTGTGGCGCACTGCTTTTCTACTTGGTGTCAGGCTAAACTTGCCCTTCCATCACATTGGAAGCATAAAGTGCAACGTGCTTTTGTAGACTGGTTGCAATTATATTGTAATTTCTGCATTGCACAGTGCAAAACTGACAGTTTAATTCCAAAGTCATTTATTACTCCAACATGGAGATTGAAAGCAGATTTTAAAAGTTGTTTAAGAGTTTTTAAGGCACAGTTGTTCCTGTCTGCATTTTCCAATTAAACTTTTACATTCAGAAATGGAGCTCTGTAGCTCAGACTATATGTAAATGCTGCATACTTTGGAAAGGATAGAATGTTACTCCACCACCCTTCTGTTTCATAGTTCTTTCTATATTACTTTTTCTGTTCATTGCCATTTGTTGGTTAAAGTTACCAAACCCTTTAGTCAGTCTCTGCTTGTGGCGACCTGATTTTTTTAAGCAACATTTAGAGCCTCTGCATGAACAATTCCACCTGATTTTCTGAGAAGTGTCAACTACTAGCAGACAGTTCTCCTTCACCGTAATTAAATGGCCTCTGTGTATGCATAAATTATACATACAAATGGAAATAACTTGTTAAACATATCCACAGATTCAACAATTTGGATGTAAAAGTGAAGAAACATAATAGTGAAAAAAACCAGTAAAATAAAATTGTGGGATAGAAATAGTGCCCCTTTGTGTAAAACATGGAGAGGCAGGGCCAGGATCAGTGTACTACATCCAAAGGACAACCAAAACTGTCCTTGGAAAATTGTGCTGGGCCATTTCTCAGGCATTCTTAGCTGCCTAAATGCTCCCTCCAGGGAGGCGGTGGCACAGTGTTATTGTCACTTGATGAGTAATCCAGAGACCCAGAGTAATGCTCTGGGAACCCACGTTCACAGCAGATGGTGAAATTGTAAAACTCAACAAATATCTGGAATTAAAAGTCTAATAATGACCATGAAACCATTGATGATTGTTGTAAAATCCTATCCAGTTCATTAATGTCCTTTAGGGAAGAAAGCCTGCTGTCTTTACCTGGTCCAGCTTACATGTGACTCCAGACTTGCAGCAATGTGGTTGACTCTTAAATGCCCTCTGAAACAACTGGGCAAGCCACTCGGTGGTATTCAAGCATTACAAATGCAACAAAAAGGAATTAAATTAGATCTAAGCACCAGAAATAACAATGGCAAACCCAGATCTTTGACCTTACAAATTCCTCCTAACGTCTAGCAGCTTGTGCCAAAATTGGGAGAGGTGTTTCACAGACTAGTCAAGCAGTATCCTGACATAATCATACTCATGGAATCATGCATAACAAATAATGTCCCATACACCACTGTCACCATTCCTGATATATCCTATCCCACTGGCAGGAGAGACCCAGCAGAGGTGGTGGCACAGTGGTGTACAGTCGGGAGTTGCCCTAGGAGTCCTGAACATTGACTCTTGACCACATGAAGTTTTGTGGCACCAGGTCAAAAATGGGCAAGAAAACCTGCTGATGAATCAGAACACCACCATGTTGAACACTACTTGGAGGAAGCACTGAGGGTGGCAAGGGTCCACAATATATTCTGGGTGGGAGACTTCAATGCCCATCACCATGAGTGGCTCAGTAGTACCACCACAGACCGATTTGGCTGGCACCTAAAGGGTATAGCTACTGGACTGGGACTGCAGCAGGTGGTGAGGGAACCTACAAGAGGAAAAAACATTCTTGACCTCATCCTCACCAATCTGGCTGTCGCAGATGCATTTCTCCATGACAATATCGATAGGCACAATCACCACATGGTCCTTGTGGAGATGAAGTTCTGCTTTCACACTGAGGATACCCTTCATCATGTTGTGTGGCACTAACACCATGCTGAATGGGACAGACTTCGAACAGATCAAGCAGCTCAAAACTGGGCGTACATGAGGTGATGTAGGTCATCAACAATAGTAGAATTGCATTTAAGTCACAATCTGTAACCTCATGGCCTCATATATTCCCCACTTTACCATTACCACCAACCCAAGGGATCAACTCTAGCTCAATGTAGAGTGCAGGAGAGCACTGAGGATCAACAATAAGCATCCCTCAAAATGAGGTGTCATCCTGGTGAAGTTACAAGTCAGAACTACTTGTGTGCCAAACAGCATAAACAGCAAGTGATCCCACAACCAACAGATCAGATCAATGTTCTGCAGTCCTTCCACATCCAGTCGTGAATGGTGGTGGACAATTAAGCAACTTACTGGAGGAGGAGGACCCACAAATATCCCCAATCTCAATGATGGGGGAGCTCAGCGCATCATCGCAAAAGATTAGTCTGAAGCATTCCCAACAATCTTCAGCCAGAAATGCTGTGTGGATGATCCATGTCGGCTTCTTCCAGAGGTCCCCAGTAACACAGATTCAGTCTTCAGCCAATTCAATTCACCCAATATGACATCAAGAAACAGCTGAAGGTACTGGATACTGCAAAGGCTATGAGGTCTGATAACATTCTGGCAATAGTACTGAAGATTTGTGCTCCAGAACTTGCTGGCCCCCTAACCAGTATTGTAGCTGTACAGGAACAGCTTGGCATCTAGCTGGCAATATTGACAATTGCCCATGTATGTCCTGTACACAAAAAGCAGGACAATCCAATCCGGCCAAATACTGCCTCATCAGTCTGTTTTCAATTATCAGTAAAATGATGGAAGGGGTGATCAACAGCACTGTAAAGTGGCATTTACTCCACAATAACCTGCTCAGTGATATCCAATTTGGGTTCTGCAGGGTCACCCATCTCCTGACCTCATTACAGCCTTGATTCAAGCAACAGCTGAATTCCAGAGCTAAAGTGAGAATGACTGTCTTTGACATCAAGGCAGCATTTGACTGAGTGTGACATCAAGGAACCACAGCAAAACAGGGGGAAAACTCTCCGCTGCTTGGAGTTATACCTGGCATGGTTGTGATTGTGGAGGCACAGTCATCTCAGCTCCAGGACACTACTGCAGGAGTTCCTCAGTGTAGTGTCCTAGGCCCAACCATCTTCATCTACTTCATCAATGACCTTCCTTCCATCACAAGGTCAGAAGTGGGGATGCTCACTGATGACTGCACAATGTTCAGCACCATTCATGACTTCTCAGATATTGAAGCAGTCCAATGTCCAAATGCAGCAAGACCTAGACAATACCAGGCTTGGGCTGACAAGTGGCAAATAACAGTCATGCCACACAAGTGGCAGCAATGACCATCTTCAAAAAGGGAGGATCTAACCACCATCCTTTGACATTCAATGGTGTTACCATCAAAGAATTCTGCACTCTCAGCATCCTGGGGTTACCATTGACCAGAAACTATACTGACCTAGCCATCTAAATACTGCGGCATCAGAGCAGGCTAGGAATCCTGCAAAGAGTAACTCATCTCCTGACTCCCCAAAGCCTGTTTACCATCTACAAGATGCAAGTCAGGATTGTAATGGAATACTTTCTACTTGCCTGGGTGAATGCAGCTCTAACAACTCTCAAGAAGCTTGACACTATCCAGGAAAAAGCAGCCCGCTTGACTGCTACCCATTCCACAAACATTAATCTCTCCAACACCATTGAACAGGAGCAGCGGAGTGTATCATCTACAAGATATACTGCAGGAACTCAGGAAGGTTCCTTAGGCAGCACCTTCCAAAGCCATGACCACTACCATCTAAAAGGTCAAAACAGCAGATACCTGGGAACTCCACCGTCTGGAGGTTCCCCTCTGTGATAACCCCATGAGGTCCATGGGAAATCACTGAATCCCTGTGAAATTCATTGAGTATGAGTTCCCCCGGTCACAGGCAATGGAACTCATTACCTGCGCATTTTATAAAGCAGGTGCAGGACTGGCCTGCTGAACTGTAGTTCCAGGTAGGGACTAGTGTGTGTACACCATGGTAGTGGTTTTACTTTGCATTCTGTAGTAAACTATGTTCCTTTCCAGTTGGACTTCCTGAGCCATTACATTGGTGATGAGGAATAAGAAAGTTTTGGATAGTCTTGCCTTTCAAACCCAGTAAGACAGTAATGGAGAGATATTGAAAATCCTGCTGTTTGGGAAACTGGAAACTTATGATACAGGTGTGGAGGATTGGCCGAAAGAATGAGATTTTTTTTCGGGCAAACAGGATAGAACGGGACGACCAGCGAAGTGTTATCCTCCTGACTGCTGGTGGGCCCCAACTTTCAGCATCATAAAACGTTTAACCTACCTGCAGCCCCGGATTCAAAATCTTTTGACAAATTGGTAGATATGGTTTTGGACCCTAAACTGTCAGTTATATTGCAATGCTACAGGTTTAAAATGACAATGAGAATCCCCGAAAAGCAATCATTGAATTATTGATGAGACTGTAGAAATTGTTGGAACACTGAATATGGGGTTAGCACTTCTGGAAATGTTAATGGATTGTTTGGTATGTAGAATAATATTGCAACCCAAACAAAGCTACTGACTGAACCAACTCTCAACCTCAAGAAAGCTGTACAATTGGCCCTTTCCTATAAACAGATGGAAAGAGGGACTCTGGAGCTTCGGGGATCCATAGATGGTACCGTCCTCAGCATTGGGTGACCCCCATCCATAGGACCAAGTCCCCAGATGATAATGCTTCCGTCATCCATTTGCTGCCAAGAAAGGGCGATTGGAATTGGAGGCTACAAGATTCCATAACTAGACAGGAAGTGTCTCCACAATAGTGAGGAGCGAGCACATCCATGCTGCAATTGTAGTCAAAAGGTCCTCCCCAGAAAAGGCTACCAAAACAGGCAACGTGCAACGTCTAGGCAAAAGGATGAAGCCACTTCAGGACAAGGCTTTACAAATAAACTAGCCTGGGAATGAGGAATTGATGCAGGTAAATTGCAACACTGCAACCAAAGTGGCTTCAATAATGATTAAACTCCAGGCAAATGGTCACTGTCTAGACATGGAAGTAGACACAATAGTAATATTGGGGAACAATCCTTTAGGCAACTCTGATTGGGCACCTTGCCTTTAAGCTTGCGAGCCACCAGATTGGCGAGTTACACTAGGTAGCCCTTACATATTGTTTGGTCCACTATAACCCCAGTTACCATGGTCAACAGACACCCCAACTCCCCCTAGAAGTGGTGCAAGGACCAGGGCCCAGCCTTTTGGGATAAAGTTCCACCTGTATGGTCAGAGTAACCGAGCACAAACCTCTGCTGGGCCTCTTCAAGGAAAAAAAGGTATTTCCTCCAATCGCATCAGCCCTGGTCCAATGCTGGGCACTGCTATTAGGCGCCTATGAGTATAGCTCAGAACATGGTCCAGGGAGACACATCGCCAACACGGACCTTGAGCTGCCTGTTACTACCCACCTGTTTACCTTCTCCTCCAAAGTTGAATGAAGTCGCCATGACTCTGAACCTCATGAACACTCTGCCAAGTATCTGCCAAGCAAATCCAGGCATAGACCCAAAAGAAAGCTATGTTGGCAAAACTATGTCACATTGTCTTAAGTGGTGTACCACAAGGGCATCCTAGGAAGGATCTGAAACCTTTTCTCTCCAAATTGCAAGAATTGAGCGTAGAAGGTGGTATCATCTTGTCGGGAGCCTGGGTGGTTGTCCCTTGTCTAGGCCAATGCCCAACACTTCAAAAATTGTATAATGACCACCCAAGCATTTTTAAAATGAAAATGCTTTCAAGGAGGAATGTCTGGTGGCCTTGCATAGACAGTGATGCAAAACTTGCCAGGAAAACCAGAAGGCTCCACCAGCAGCCTTGTTGCACCCTTGGGAATGGCAGTGTGATCCTTAAAACTCAAGAACCGCTCACCTGGATGGTGAAGATTCTGACTACTGAGGCGGCCGACACCCAGTCAGAGATCAGCACTGAGATGAGCCACCTGTAGGGACTTTCAATGCTCTTTGTGGAAGAGACATTCAGCTATCTGTTACACACCAACCGACCAGACCCTACCGGGGATGGAGATGAGGCCATGGGCAAAGAGACAGAAAAGGTACCATCCTCCTGGGAGCGAGGGGAAGGGAGTGATAACCCCCATGAGAACCATACATAGGGAATCATTGATTGATCTCCCTGTGGGGCTGGTAACAGTGGCCTGCCCAGCTGGAACTCGTCACTTGAACCTCGACTCCGTTCTAAACTGCCCCACCCCCCCCCCCCCGCCCCCGATCTTGAGGAGTTGAGGAGGAACTTCTTCACTCAAAGGGTGGTGAATCTCTGGAATTCTCTGCCCGTTGAAGTGGTGGAGGCTACCTCGCTAAATATATTTAAGACACGGGTAGATAGGTTTTTGGTAGGCAAGGGGATTAAGGGTTATGGGGAGAATGCGGGAAAGTGGAACTGAGCCACTTCAGATCAGCCATGATCTTATTGAATGGCGGGGCAGGCTTGAGGGGCTAGATGGCCTACTCCTGCTCCTATTTCTTATGTTCTTATGTGAGTGACTTGGGGAATGTAATGACTTAGGAAGCCGAAGTGGAAAGGAACATAGTTTCTCAGAATGCAAAATGAAACAACCACTGTGGTATACACACACATTAGTCTCTGCCTGAGACTACAATTTAGCAGACCCAGTCCTGGGCCTGTCTCATAAAAGGTTCAAGTGACGAGTTCCAGCTGGGCAGGCCACTGTTACCAGCCCCACAGGGAGATCAATCAATGATTCCCTATGTATGGTTCTCGTGGGGGTTATCACTCCCTGCCCATCGCTCCCATGAGGAAGGCACCTTTTCTGTCTCTTTGCCCATGGCCTCATCTCCATCCCCGGTAGGGTCTGGTCGGTTGGTGTGTAACAGATAGCTGAATGTCTCTTCCACAAAGAGCATTGAAAGTCCCTACAGGTGGCTCATCCTTACAGGTGGCACCATCCTTACTTGGAAATATATTGCCGTTCCTTCACTGTTGCTGGGTCAAAATCCTCTAACAACACTCTGGATATACTTACAGCTCACCACCATCTTCTCACGGGCAATTAGAGTTGGGCAATTCGGGCTGGGCAAAGAATGCTGGCTAAGCCAGCGATGCCCACATCCCATAAAAATGAATTATAAAAGAAAGAAGTTAAATGATGCACCATAGTGCCTTACTGATATTGGAAATCAATGTGTCAAGCAGTTGTCAGTCCTTCTCTTTACAGGGTTCTTCAATGGCAGTCAAAGAAAACACAAGTTTATTAAATAAAATCTTCCTATGAAGATGCATCTAGAAGGGGCAGGAGTGCTCCTAAAATAATCCACTTGTTGAGATCACCAGAATCTACCCTCCCCTTCCCCATCAACTCTAGCCCACTCCAAACACCATCATGAGGTTTATCTGTGAATTGCTGTTGGCATGACAAGTGGCCCAACATTTGTGCCATTCATTTGGTGAATTGCCTGTAGCAGTTCAATCACTTGCATGTAAAATGTTAATGACGTTCATCAAAACATAGAAGATAGGAGCAGGAGGAGGCCATTTGGCCCTTCAAGCTTGTTCCACCATTTATTACAATCATGGCTGATCATCTAATTCAATAGCCTAATCCTGCTTTCTCCCCATAACTTTGATCCCATTCACAGCTACCTAAATACATTCAATGATTTGGCATCAACTATGTCCTATGGTAATGAATTCCACGGGCTCACCATTCTTTGGGTGAAGAAATTTTCCTCACCTCCGTCCTAAATGGCCTACCCTGAATCCTCTGACTGTGACCTCTGGTTCTGCACTCCCCCACCATTGGGAATATCCTCCATGCATCTACCCTGATTGTTTTTTTTACCCTGTTCCCGAGTTGGTTCCTCAACATTCTGGTCTAAATTAAAATTTGTACATAGTCCTGGAATTTATCCGTCACAATGTTCTTGCTAATTTGATTTGCCCAATTTGTATGTAGACTAAAGTAATTCATGATTACTTTTAGCACCCTTACTGATGCATCTCTAATTTCCTGTTAAATCTATCCCTACCTTACCACCACAGTTTGGAGATCTGTACACAACCCCCACTAATGTTTTCCAGCCCTTGTTGCTACTTAGTTCCACCCAGACTGATTCTGCAGCTAGATTTTCTGAGCCAATACCCTCTCTCACAATTACACTGATTTCATCCTGATGGATGCTTCACAACACAACCCTCCTCCTTCCCCTTTTGTCTTGTCCTTCCTAAATATCAAATACCCTTGGACATTCAGTTCTCAGTTGGGGTCACACCAGAAACAACTATTTGAGCAGCACGCACTCCAGGAGCACATGAAGCTTATGCAGCATGATCTTCCATAGCATTACGGAAACCAAATTCATTCCAAATGCACCCTCCCACTTCATGCAGTCAAACAACTACCTGTGAGTAAATGGTGTTCAATTCACGGCCCAATTTCAGGCAACTGCAGGCACTCAGCCAAGCAATATTTTGCTGAGTCTGAGCATGAAAACAGGACCAGATCTATTTTTTCCTGTGTCTCTTGTGTCATTTGAAAAATTGACAGACTTAAGTACATTTATAAAAGCATCTCAAAAAGCATATCATCCAGAACAAAATATAGTGACTGAGACACCATGACCCACTCACAATTTATTCAAACACATTTATTCACTCAATGTACAGTTGAAGGACATAACTGATACATACTCACTAACTGATTGAGTCTGGCATCTGATGGATTCATACAACAACCAAGGACCATTAGCTTTGCATTGCACCCTGTGAAGCATCCATCAGTTACATTTTTAGATTTAAAATGAAGCTGAATGATATCATGTAATAAAAATTCCTCAGCCAAGCTTGGGCTCATTGGACTTCCCGCACATCACTGAATATATTACATTATTAATGACGATGTTGTGCATCTCTTGGTAATTTGCAAAGGATCAAAGGTTTAATATGAATAATTTAAGGACATAAAATGAATTTGGACCAAACTGAAATAAATACATGTAAAAAGCAAACTAATAAAATTAGGAATGGGTACTAGCAAATTACTGGGGAAATATAACTTACCTCTTCCAAAGAGCACCTGAAAGATGAGTGACAAGCATCTATACAAAAACCTGATAACAATGTACACAAGGATAAAGGTTATCTAGTTTGTAATGTCAACAGAAAACTACTGAATGACCTGCACTCTTGTCTGATTCCAACAATGCAAACATAGCCAAGGCTGTTCTTGTATTTTTAATTGATGCATAGCAAGTTAAATCAAGATCCAACATACCAGATTGCTAATTAATCTCCAGTCCCAAGCCTCTTCGGTAATTCAGAGCCTTACCAAAATGTGAAAAGCTCCCAGCTTATTTAATGGGCACTAATTGTAGCAAGTCCAGTTCTTATGTGTCAAGAAAGAAATCATTATTTGCGTCCTGACTCTATGGATGGAGTTCTCCCACCCTGCCCAGAATGGGTTTGGTGGTGGGCAAATGTGGAGAATCTGGCCAAGGCCAGATTTTTACATTTGCATTTCAGGGAGTTTAGCAGTACCAACATTGTAATATGTTTTACTCACTTCTTAAAAATAATTTATATATAGATATCATAATTCTCTTGCAGACTGCTTTGACATGTATCTGCGTACATATAACTAAGATAAGGCACACCGATCTGGATTAGTCAGAGAGTGATGGACAAACTTGAACTCATCTTATCCATCATTTAATGGCAGGCCAGCTGTGAAGTTCAGTGATGTTCCGAATGAGTGGGAATGTATAACTATAGCCTGTTCACTCCACTCGTGTCTGAAAATAGTTCCCCTTATAAGGAAATATTCATGTCAATCCTTTGGATCCTTTTATCACAACGTGTATTTTTCTACATATATACTTCTATCCACAGATGCAGCACAGCAATTTAAATGATTGCTAACTACAATAAAGGATTTAACTGAACATTATGGGTAGTGGGCGTGTAAAACCTCAATACCATAATTTAAACTGTGGGTCTCTTCCATGACTTTGCATCAGACTTTTTAAAGTATCATAGTGCATCATGAAATTTTAATCCATGTCAGTTGCATATCACTTATATTTCTATTTAGCAATAAGCTCTAATATGTGTACTGTTCATATTTGTATAATACTCAGAATATGATAAGAAAATTACTCTGTGCATCTGTCTAACTACTAGACATGATGCCCAAATGCACTTGTACTTGTTCAAATCTGCCTATTATTTCAATGTTGCCTCATCTTTCTTGTGCCAGGTTGGCTCTGATTGTTGTCATTTTGCAATTCCTGGGACCAATTAAGCAGCACTGCTCCTTTGACATTCAGGTGATAGGGTTGTATGTGTTCCTAAGGTGTGACTCTTAGTTGACATAATGGACTACAGCCTCGTTAAAAAATACAAAATCAAATTTTGCTTCACCTCCATCCACTCCTCGCCAAAACCCAAAACTCCCCCAGTACTGGCATCACCTAGGTGTTTCAAATTAATCATTGCTACAGCAAAGATCTCATACTACCACTGCATGATGACTGGCACTGACTCATTCAAATTAATATAAATCATGACCTTTTAAAAAAATTTTGACAGCCACAAGAGCAGATCAAGTTAGCCTCTGGAGAGAGAATAGAACCAATGTTTCGAGTCAGGATGACCTTTCATGAGAGGGTTGGATCTATTCTTTCTCTGCAGATGCCGTCAGATCTGCCGAGATTTTCCAGATTTTTCTGTTTTTGTTTCAGATCCCAGCATCTACAGCATTTGCCTTTATATCAGCTCAAATTAGCATATGTTATATGACAGAAGACAAGATAGGTTTCTGCCTGCTCCAGTAATTGTGCCGCCCACTGAGGCACAATAATAAGCAGACATATGGAGGGCACACTTTCATTTTCCATCCTTGCCTGGCACCCAATAGAAAGCATTTGAAATGTTTCCAGATGGAAAATAAGTATGACTACTGCAGTGAATTAATGCAATAATTTGTATTCAGGCAAAGAAAATCAGTGATCAGGAAGACTGAGCAAAGAAAATATCTGACTTGTGTGATCTCAGGATTATGGGCTCTCCATTGACTATTTCTGCCAACGGTGGTGTGGAATTGTGGGATTGATCTCACAAAAGAATTTGCATTTCTGATTCTGCACTGCTGCAAAGCAGATCTTTTCAGATAAATTTTATTTTTCTTTTAAGTCCCTCCATGTCCACCCCCATCAAAGTTTCCTAAAGTTTATTTATCAGTTACAAGTAAGGTTTACATTAACACTGAAATGAAGTTACTGTGAAATTCCCCTAGTCACCACACTTCTGCGCCTGTTCAGGTCAATGTACCTAACCAGCACGTCTTTCAGAATGTGGGAGGAAACCAGAGTACCCAGAGGAAACCCACGTAGACACGGGGAGAACATGCAAACTCCACACACAGTGACCCAAGCTGGGAATCGAGCCTTGGTTCCTAGCACTGTGAAGCAGCATTGGTAACCACTACGCTACCATGCTGCCCCTAAAATGGGGCTATTTCAGTTTGAGACATACACCATTCAGCACCTCAATGTATTGACGCATTGCATCTTGGAGTGTCAATCCTTAGTCAGCAATTGCTGACTTGGAGAATTCTTAAGATGAACCAAGTCACAAGACAAACAGGGAGCAGAGGGAAAAAAGCATTCCAAAGGACACATCATGATAACTCATGAAATTACTGATTTTATGCAAAAAAATAGTTTCAGCCGGCTGTGCCTTGGAGTGGGCATCTGATTTTTCTGTAGCAAAGTTAGTCGTATTTCAGTAGTAAAAACAAGAAAATGCTGGAAACACTCAGCTCTGGCAGCATCCAGTATTCAGTATTGTTTCACACGAATATTTTTCAATCAGTTAAGTGCAAACATTTAGCACATATGAACACTTAGTGTACTTCTATTACATTCCTCTGTGCTTCAATTCTTTTTCTAAGTATTAATCTGTTTTCTTCAATGCATTTACATCAGCTAGCAGGAGAACATTACTGACAATCAGACATAGTCATTCTGTGCAAAAGGAAATATAGATGAAATTTCTTTGTTGTTTCAAAACCATTATTCAGAATTCATTTCAGTCAAAACTTGCATGGTAGTTGGAGCAGCTTAGTTGAAAAGTTAATCTATTAATATTGTCAGAGAGTGAAAAGGCAGATTCTGACGTTGCTGAATGTTAAGCCAATAGGAACATTTACAGATGAATGACAGCAATAATTCACCCCAGAAGGATTGAAATATGACTCACAGCCTATTTGTTTACTTTGAAGACATCACTACAAAAGCCATCCAATATCACATCTCTAGTTGCACAGCTTTAATTCTATCAGGAAACCTGAGCTTCACAGATAAACCGGATATATGCACATCCAATATTGCAACTTCAAAGCCTACCAATAGACAAATCTTCCTGTTTCATCTGGAAATCCTATTGCTTGATGGAGTCTGGTAGTAATGCATGGTAGAAAAGGACTGGTTTTACTTTAGCTGTATTTTAAATATGGTGTTGTTTCAGTAACTGACTGTATTTAAGTGTTATTGTATCGTTTAACCTATAAATACTACCTAGTAATTTTAACCCACATGTGCTAATCTAATGGCATGTAATTTTCTGCCTTTTGGACGGCACAGGGGAACAGGCTGAACACCACGCAGTGATAGTTTTTGATGAGTCTTACTTCTTAAGTCTAAGAATGTTGACTCATGCATCACTCATAAAAGGACAAAGATTCCAGTTCACAGGAAACTGCCTTTCACTCGTAATTGTTATGAACACCAGGCTTGCCTTAAAATCGAGAGAAAAGGTCGGGAAGTCCCTCCCAAGTCCCAACAGACCTCAGGGTTTCTGTGCCAGTGCAAACCAGAAGAGGCTATGCATGTGCAGTTTTGCATTTTGAGTTCTTTGGGCTGAGGACTGGCCTGCACATGAAAAAAAGGTGCAAAAGTACAAGTCATGTGACTGGAAGCAGAAGGCCATTGAAAGCCAGTGTCCCAGGGGACACGGAGAAGTCCCGAAGCAAGAGATTCCAAAAGAGTCGCAGACAGGGAGATGGACAGGAAGAAGTCATAGTTTAGAAAATACGAAAAGAGCTGTAGCTAGCAGACTTTAAGTGAAGTGGGTTTAGAAGAAGCTCAAGCGATCAAAAAGGGCTTGGGAAATGCACTGGGGATCCAAAATGCAGCAGGCATTGGTGAATCCATACTGTGGGCCACTGGGGTGAAGATACCCCTTTGGCACAGTGGTGGAACAGCTGAAGTTGCACTTGTGAATTGGTGCTTGAGTGCAGGTTCAAGAATCCAGGGCAATGGAATCTTGGGAGATGAGATTAAATCCCTGTGAGGTGGGTCCTCATTGAGGCCATCTGAATTAAGAGTAACAATTGGAGGGAATTGCCTGGTTAGATAATCAAAAATGAAGACTATCCCTCTTGAGAGAGAGTTTCAGTGAGTTTGGTTGACTCACAGTTGTTGAGAAATCTGTGGACTCCATCTTGGTTGTGTTTGCCATTTATTGTGCAGTGTAGTTTATTCAACCACAGTTTGCCTATTAATTCACCTGTACCTTATATGCTAACATTCTGGATTTATACAAGATATTGTAAATTATTTTATCTTCTGAACTTGTAAAGTTATTTTTGTTTGTTCAAAACCCATGAAATCTTGTTTTATTCCCTGAACAAATGTCTTGAATCTCAAATTTTATCTTCTCCAAACAAAATGTTATTGGTGATTTACACATTTAAGAGGAGCTGAAATTTCAAATCATATGTTGACTTGGAGCTTTTGGTGACTTGTAGGTTGTTGTGGGGAATTTCTCCATTGTTGGCCTGATTCTCTAAAAGACTTAAGAAAACTTAAATTAATTTCACAAAGGCAATACCTTTCAGTTTTAAGACATGAATAAAATTTATTTTAAAAACATAAAAGACATACAAGACAAACAAGACATTCACCTTGGCTGCGGGAGTCCTTCAAAAGGTCAAATAACACCGGCTGATGCGAAAGACCTCCCAAACAATCTGAGATATGAAGCCAAAACTCATTATAATTATATCTTTCTGATATCTAAGGTACTCCAAATTAGCTTAGACTTGATCTCATTTCATGTTAACATGTCAGTCCAAAACATGACGGACACCTCATCCAATTGTGAAATGCTGCTTGACTTGGTGATCTTTTATTCGCTAACCCAAAAATCCACCCCCTGGCACGACTAATTTCCTTGTTGCTATCTCTCTCTAAGGACACCAGCGTTCAAATATGTTTCCCATCAGCGCTTTGCCTAAACAACTGGCCAAATCAACCCGGCCCTGGGACTGATAATGTCCTATGCCTGGACAATAGAGCCTTTCAATTTGATATTAAATGTTTCATTAAATGTTTCAGCACTTGTCCTGCGTTTGAAACTTATATTTTCTACTAACTAATTATCTCTCAATTCTAAACTTTTGAACTTCTATAGTCTGTGCAATATTTGTACATTGGCTGTGGTGAATATTTTTAAACTTATTTTATATTAATACACTATTATCATTCAACAGAAAAATACATTTTTAACATCAAAATCATCTTTCATTCCTTTTAATAAAGATTAGCACTCACGTGTGAACAAAATGTTAACATTATCTTGTTCGGTGTAAGTCATTTTAACTCTCTTCCTGTTACTGAACCTAAGAATCTGTCTATTACTCTGTTTACTAATCCAGAATCCCTTTCCTCATAGGTTACAGGATCTCTCTGGCATCTTAGGTACTATTTGTGTCATTATGTATTAATAATACATTATCTGGTCTGTAATGAGGAGATCTGCAAATTAGGTTCACCGTCACATCCAATGAAGGTTCACTAGATTTATTCTTGGAATAACAGCATTGTCCTATGAGGAGAGATTGAGGCTTTTGGCCCTAAATTCTCAAAAGTTTAAAACAGTAAGAAGTAATTACATTATAGTGCACATAACTATGACAGGCTTCAACATTGTAGATGAAGGAAGGATGATATCCTCGGCTGCAGAGTCAAAAACCAGGGGACATGGTGGGGAAGAGATTTTCCACTGCCATTTTCAGGGGATGAGAGCGGCAGAGGGGGTGGAGAATCAAATGTAAGTCCCAAGATCGTTTTTATACCAGCAGGATTTCCACATTTGATTGTCCCTGCCTCCACCAAAATGTAATGGGATCCCATATTTAACTATGCATATCAGGACTTTGCTCCTGATAACTACCCCATGTTAAATTGTCCATTCTATAAATCTTGACAGGTTCCCTCCAACATGTCATCAGAACCCAACAGAGGTGCACAGGGGAATCCAGTCCCCATAATCCATCATTACGAAGTGCTTCAAAAAGTTAGTCATGGCACAGATCAATTCTGACCTCCCAGATTGCCTGGATCCACTACAGTTCACATATTGCTGCAACAGGTCCACGGCAGACGCCATGCAGCGTAAGTAAGGAAGTGTACAGTAAGGCCTTTGATTAAGTTCCATATGGTAGGCTGCTATAGAAGGTTAGATCACTTGGAATCCAATGACAGCTGGCAAATGGGATATACAATTGGCTTGATGATAGGAAGCAGAGGATAGTGGTGGAAGGATGCTTGTCAGACTAGTGGTGTGCCTCAGGGATCAGTGCTGGGCCCATTGCTATTTGTTATCTAAACAATTTGGATGACAATGTACAAGGCATGATCAGTAAGTTTGCAGATGACACTAAAGTAGATGGTATTGTTGACAGTGAGGAAGGTTATCAAAAATTACAACAGGACCTTGATCAGCTGGGAAGTGGGCTGAGAAATGGCAAATGGAATTCAATATAAATAAGTTTGAAATGTTGCATTTTGGAAAGTTAAATCATGGCAGGATTTTCACAGTGAATGGTAGGACCTTACGGATATTGTGGAACAGTGGGACCTTGGAGTTCAGTGCACGGTTCTCTAAAGGTGGAGTTACAGGTAGATAGGACAGTGCAGAAGGTTTTTGGCATGCTGGCATCAGTCAGGATACTGAGTATAGAAGTTGGGAAGTTTTGTTGCAGTTGTACAGGACGTTGGTGAGGTCACACCTGGAGTACTGTGTTCAGTTTTTGTCGCCTTGCTGTAGGAAAGATGTTATTAAACTGGACAGAGTGTGGAAGAAATTTACAATGATGTTGCCAGGATTCAAGAGACTGAGTTATGGGGACAGATTGGACAGGCTAGGATGTTTTTCCTTTGGAGCATAGAAGACAGAGGGGTGATTTTTTAGAGGTGTACAAGATCATGAGAGGCATGGATAGGGTGAATGCACTCAGTCTTTTTCCCAGGATTGGGGAAATCAAGAACTAGAGGGCATACGTTTAAGTTAAGAGAGGAATGAATTAATGGGAACCTGAACAGCAACATTTTTTACACAAAAAACAAAGAAAATTACAGCAGAGGAACAGGCCCTTTGGCCTTCCAAGCCTGCACCAACCATGCTGCCTGACTTAACTAAAACCCCCTATCCTTAAAGATGGTGTGTATGTGGAATGAGCTGCCAGAGGAAGTGGTTGAGGTAGGAACATTGAACACATTTAAAATACATTTGGACAGATACATGGATTGGAAAGGTTTAGAAAGATATGGGCCAAATGCAAGCAAATGGGGTTAGCTTAAATGGGCATTTTGGTCAGCCTGGATCAGTTTGGGCCAAATGACCTTCTCCTTGCCTTGAATTTTATGATCCTATGAAGTACCCCACGCACCCTGGATATATTCTCTTCCACCTTCTCACATTAAGTTGATCTTTCTCCACACCTTAGCTATGACTGTAACACTACATTCTCTACTCTCTCCTTTCCTTCTCTATGTACGGTATGCTTTGCTTGCAGAGTGTGCAATAAGCAATACTTTTGCTGTATACTAATACATGTGATAATAATAAATCAAATCTCTCTGGCCCTACACTCAACCCTGAAACCCTTGGATAACAAAGGCACCTATGTCAGATTCCTATTTATTGACTACAGCTCAGCCTTCAACACCATTATTCCAATAAAACTCATTTCCAAACTCCGTGACCTCGGGCTTGGTTCCTCCCTCTATGACTGGATCCTAGACTTCCCAACCCACAGATCACAATCAGTAAGGATAGACAGCAACACCACCACGATTATCCTCAAGACTGGTGCCCCACAACGCTGTGTCCCCAGCCCCTTACTATACTCCTTATATACTTATGACTGTTTGGCCAAATTCCTTTCCAACTCTATTTTCAAGTTTGCTGATACTAACACCATAGTGGGTCAAAACTCAATGATGAGACGCAATACAGGAAAGAGATAGAGAATCTGGTGAACTGATGCAATGATAATAATCTCCCCCTCAATGTCAGTAAAATGAAGGAGATAGTCATAAACTTCAGGCAGCGGAGTGAGGACATGCCCCTGTCCATATTAACGGGGACAAAGTCGAAATGTTTGTCGGCTTCAAGTTTCTAGGTGTCCAGATCAACAATTATCTATCCTGGTCCCTCCATGCTGACACTAAGGTTAAGACAGCCCACCAACACTTCTTTCTCAGGAGGCTAAGGGAATTTGTCTGATATGACTCTCTCCAACTTTTACAAATGCACCATAGAAAGCATTCTTTCTGGTGGTATCACAGCTTGGTATGGCTCCTGCTCTGTCCAAGACTGGAAGAAACTACAAAGGGTTGTAAACGAAGCCCAGCCTACACTTCCCGCTGCTTCGGAAAAGCAAACAGCATAATCAAGGATCCCATACACCCCGGATATACTCTCTTCCATCGGGAAAAAGATACAAAAGTCTCAGGGTATGTACCAACCGACTAAATAACAGCTGCTTCTCTGCTGCCATCAGACTTTTGAATGGACCTATTTTAATTGATCCTTCTCTACACCCTTGCTATGATTATAACGCTACATTCTGCATTCTTGTCTATGTCTGGTATGCTTTGCCTGTTTCACACGTAAGAAGTAATACTTTTCACTGTATACTAATACATGTGACAATAATAAATCAAATTAAAAACAAAAGTCATGCCCGTGCAGTACCCAGACTCTGTCGCTGAAAAAGATCTTTTGAAAGCAAAATGAGTCAGCCCACCAGCATGACATTGTGGAATCTGCCCCTTGCATTTTTTTCATCCAAGAGTTTAAAAATCTGGCAGCGCAGCCAAGAGGTACCTTCAGTTTTTCCTACCTGAGTTGATAGTCAAAGAAATCAGTAAA
Source organism: Carcharhinus amblyrhynchos (assembly GCF_965287045.1). Classification (NCBI taxonomy): domain Eukaryota; kingdom Metazoa; phylum Chordata; class Chondrichthyes; order Carcharhiniformes; family Carcharhinidae; genus Carcharhinus; species Carcharhinus amblyrhynchos. Next base: position 79,331,669 of record NC_137326.1, on the reverse strand, counting down.
TTTTGCCCTCAGTTTGACAGTAACAATATTAAATAAATCAAGGGATATGGGGATAATGCAGGAAAATGGCACTGAGTTAGAAGATCAGACATGATGATACAGTTGAATGGCAGATCAAGCTCGAGGGGCTGAATAGTTTACTTCTCCTCTTATTTATATGTTCCTATGTTCCATTGTACACAATGTTGAAATAAAACGTAATGCTGGAAATACTTAGTAGGTTGGGTAGCATCTGAGGAGGGTGAAATAAAATTAAGACTTTAATGACTTTTTAATGACCTTTCGTTGGAATTTTGGTCTTGCGTATAATAATATCCTGAATTTGAAAATCTGTTTCATCAAATTTGGCACCGCTTTAAAGGAACCTATATGCAGCATTTTTGGTGGCTGAGTTGGGGGGAGAAGAGTCAGGCAGTACCTAATTTCACACCACTGGCTGGTGTACCAGTTTGTTAACACCGTCCTATCCTGAGCCGTTTTCATGAAGACCAGAACAGAGACAGAAGTGGCAGACAGCTTATTCAAGTAATTAAATGACCAATTAAGGCCATTGATCAATGCCTGACTAGACTTTTCCACTCAGTCTATTAGCTCTCCATGGTGTCAAGAACACAACAGCTAACTGGAGGCGGCACTTGGCTTTTGATGCCCTCTCTCATTTCCCCCTTACCTGGCCACAGTCCTATGCAGGAGAGAATGCCCTCCAAAATGGTGGTCAGGCAACACTGACCATTATTTTAGTTCAAAACTTAATACTGAGAGATTCCTCAAGATGGAGGTGCCCTATCTGTCTCTTACTGCACCTCTTTTAGAGAAACTGTAAACCAAATTCTCCATTCACTAACATTCTTACGCTGCTACCCCATTGGCTGGAGCATTGTTTGTAGATTCAACAGCCCAACCAAAAGCTCATTGACTTTCGGTGGGATTGAATAATCTTAGCAGTGGTCAGGGCCTGGAAAATCCTGTTCATAAAGTCTGGGAATCCATTAGTTCCGTGTTTTGGAATAAGCTTCAAACATTCAGAATGTTCCCAAAGTTTCATAATCTATATTGAAGTATAAAGAACAAGAACAAAGAAAATTACAGCACAGGAAAGGCCCTTCGGCCCTCCAAGCCTGCACTGATCATGCTGCCTATCTGAATGAATCCCCCAGCAGCGAGTTCCAGGCACTCACCACCCTCTGTGTAAAAAAAAAAATTGCCTCTCCTTTAAACCTTGCCCCTCGTACATTAAACCTATGTCCCCTAGTGATTGACTCTGACTCTATCCATTCTGTCCAAGCCCCTCATAATCTTGTAGACTTTTATCAGGTCGCCCCTGAACCGCTGCCATTCCAGTGAAAACAAACCAAATTTCTCCAACTTCTCCTCATAGCTAATGCTCTCCATACCAAACAACATCTGGTAAATCTTTTCTGTGCCCTCTCCAAAGCCTCACATCCTTCTGGTAGTGTGGCAAGCAGAATTGAACCCTATATTCTAAGTGTGGCCTAACTAAGGTTCTATAAAGCTGCAACATGACTTGTCAATTTTTAAACTCAATGCCACGGCCAATGAAGGCAAGCATACCGTTTGCCTTCTTGACTACCTTCTCCACCTGCACTGCCACTTTCAGTGACCTATGTGCCTGTACACCTAGATCCCTCTGCCTATCAATACTCTTATTGTCAGGCTAGTAATATTCTTAAGGGTTCTGCCATTTGCTACATATTTCCCATTTGTATTATTCCTTCCAAAATGCATTTGTCCGCATTAAACTCCATCTCCGTCCAAGTTTCCAACTGATCTATATCCTGACAGTCCTCATCACTATCCGCAAATCCACCAACCTTTGTGTCGTCCGCAAACCTACTAATCAAACCAGTTACGTTTTCCTCCAAATCATTTATATATATAATTACAAACAGCGAAGGTGCCAGCACTGATTCCTGAGGAACGCCACTGGTCTCAGTTCTCCATTCAGAAATGCACCCTTTCACTGCTACCCTGTCTTCTATGACCCAGCCAGTTCTGTACCAACCTTGCCAGGTCACCTCTGATCCCATGCGACTTCACCTTCTGCATCAGTCTGCCATGAGGGACCTCATCAAAGGCCTTATTGAAGTCGATGTAGACAACATTGACTGCCCTACCTTCATCAATCACCTTCGTCACTTCCTTGAAAAACTTGATCAAGTTAATGATACACGACCTCCCCTTCACAAACCATGTTGCCTCTCGCTAAAACATCCACTTATTTCCAAGTGAGAGTAAAGCCTGTCTCGAAGAATCCTCTCCAATAATTTCCCTACCACAGATGTAAGACTCACCAGTCTGTAGTTACTTGGATTATCCTTGCTACTCTTCTTAAACAAAGGAACAACATTAGTTATTCTCCAATCCTCTGGGATATTGCCTGTAGCAAGTGAGGATACAAAGATTTCTCTCAAGGCCCCAGCAATTTCTTCCATTATCTCTGTCAGTATTCTGGGATATATCCCATCATGTCCTGGGGATTTGTCTACCTTAATGCTTTTCAAAATCCCCAATACCTCCTCCTTTTTGATTTCAACATGACCCAAACTACCCACACACCCTTCCCCAGACTCATCATCCACCAAGTCCTTCTTTTTGGTAAATACTGACACAAAGTACCCATTTAATACCTCACCCATTTCCTCTAGATCCACGCATAGATTCCCTCCCCTGTCCTTGAGTAGGCCAACCCTCTCCCTGGCTACCCTCTTACTCTTTGTTTATGTATAAAAAGCCTTGGGATTTCCCTTAGTCCTGCTGGCCAATGACTTTTCATGACCCCTTTTAGCCCTCCTAAATCTTTGTTTAAATTTCTTTCTATTTTCCTTGTATTCCACACTTGCTTCATGTGTTTTCAGCCTTGCATCCTTGGCAAATGCTTCCTTTTTCTTTTTGTAGTTGCCACCTGACCCCCTTCACAGCTATCCGGAAGCTTCCATGTGAGCAACACTCATGTTTAAAGTTATGAATATGACATGCTTTTACTGGGTTGACAACTGCCTTTCTCTTGTCCCTGCACTGCCTGGCCAGGCTGTATGTTTTTGGAGTCTTAAAGGTAAAACGTACAAGAATACAATAGTAATATGGTAATTGGGGCAAGTAAGAAGTGCCTTTTTACACCATCTGCAGCTCAGAAATCAGAAGAAATTATGGGATAGGAGGATTAGGTATGGATACCGATAATCTTTGATGTTTTCAGTCCCACTGTTGGCTGCTGCCTCCAATATGAATTCCAATAATGGCCAGGGTTGCTTCCTCCATGGGGGTCAGGATATACATGTCTGCCTGTCCCCTCTGGTTAGATCCTGCAGCCTCCTGTTATGTACCACCTCCTCCTGCAAGAGAAAAGCAAGTGTGTCAGAGTGTCATGCAATTTTCCTGGGCAGCTGTTGTAATTAAATCGCTGGCAGTGTGTGCAAGCTGTGAGTTATGGGTGTGAGGCTTACAGGAGTGCTAAATGTGTGCAGATGTAGTGGATCATATGGATTGCAATTACAGTTTTAAATCTGACTGATAGAGATTACTGGCTTTTGGAATTTGAATCTTGGCACTAATTCCCATGGTTAACTGTTCCAACTGCCTCCTGACTGTGTGTCTGAAAGGACATTTCCTCCTTTGAATCTTATCCACCAATTGGGCCTTCAGTGTAGTGTGCAAAATCTTGAAGCCTGTGCTGTCCCAGTTTGTGTCATTCTTCTGCCTTTCCCAGGTCAAATTCAACTCCCACAGGATTGTGTTAGCCACACTGCAAGCTACATTTTAGCACTGAGGGCTAACTTTAATTGGAACGACTCATGATATTGGCTCTTAGCACAGGCAACCAGCCAATCAAATGTGTGCTTAGCGCTGGCTGGTTACTTAAATAAGCAGCATGAAGTTCTTACGTTGTCTGTGTTTCAATCAATGCGTGCAGGTTCAATGCACCCAGTTTTGGGGCTATTGAATTTAGCTCCTAGGAACACCATGGAGACATTTACTTAATTTTTGTCTTTTGGGGCAAACCAAATAAGCCAACTCAAATGAACTCAGGGACAAAGTAAAAAGGGCAGGTCCCCAAAAGGAGGGGGAACAGCCTGAACAGAAGTACAAAGGAAACTTAAAACATCAAATCATAATTGATTATCAGGGTCTATAATGTGCCCCAGCCCCAGCCCCAATGGGCACAGAAGGTGTCAACTGCACCAGTGGACACCGCATGCTCCCTCACCAGGGACATCTGGCCACAAACGCAGCTGCGGTACAGGGCAGTCAGGATGGACGACCCCGTTAATTACCCGCTTCCTGGACCTGTTAATGGCGCATTTCGCCAGGCCCAGAAGCAGGCTCACGGGGAGGTCGCCATCCCGACCCGCCCTTCTCCTACCAAGTGTCCGTAGATCAGGAGCATTGGACTGAAGTGCAAACAAAACATCAATAAAAGGTTCTTCAGGGTAACAAAAAGGGAGTGCAACCTAATACACAAAATGTAGACATGGTCCACAGACTCCACAGGGCCACTGAAGCGGCAAACTTGGGAGCCTGTGAAACATACGGTTGTACAGAACTGCTGCATGCATCACCCTCCACCTCAGGTTCCCCCAGAGAACTGGGGGCGATCCCTCCGTAGAGGGACTTCTGCCACCTGGTGGCAACAAGGCCCACCAAGGTGTATCCGGGCGACAGACGAGGATGTGGTAGTGGAAAGTGTGTAGCAGCAGCCTGTACAGGAAATACTCCGCACGATGGACAAAGACGCGGAGGACATTTCTGCAAGATGGCACATGCTGTGGGGCACCTGACCTGCGAAGGCAGGCATAGGCTTTGGGCCAATGTGGAATTCTGTCCAAACAGGGGGACGTTCGGGCGGGATCCCACCATATGCCTGCACTGTCTCAAGACCATATGCACGTTTGGGGCTGAGCATGACTGTTCTAAGGTCTTGAATGGCTTTGGCTGTGCGCCAGATGAGCACCTCTGCGTGCTCAGCCAGCACGTGGGGGTCATCCAGCCTTGATCCTGGTTAGCCCAGCGTCCACAATCCTCCTCTCCACCAGCCACCTGAAGTTATACAGCTGGAGGAGCGGATTCCGGAGCAGTGGCTCTCACAACTCCTGAAACGCGCCCCAGATTTATACGCAGAAACTGCACGTCGTAATTCAGGCTGTGCAATAGGTGGAAGAAATATGTCGCTAGTGCACACCATCGTGGAGAAGGCTCAGCGTAAAGGTACCTCTGCAGGGTCTGAAGGCAAAAGGTCGCCACCTGTGTCCGAAGGCACACAAGACCTTGACCACCCTCCGCAAGCGGGAGATGCAGAACCGTGGCAGAGATCCAGTGCAGTCAGTTGTCCCAGAAGAACTGCACGAGGGTTTTCTGGAGATTGGTGACAAAGCCAGAGGGAGGGGGTCAAAGGGACCAGCCAGTACCACAACATGGAGGTGAGCAGCTGGTTTATGATGAGAACTTGTGCTGTAGGACAGCACTCGGAGCAGTCCTGTCCAGCGACCCAGGCGGGAGGAGACTTTGGCCTCCAGCTCCTGCCAGTTTGCCGGCCAGGATTTCTCAGCTGGGCAGAGATGGGCCCCCAAGTAGAGGAGGTTGGTCCTGCTCCAGGTAAAAGGCCTCAGCTCCTCTGGAAGGGGATCCGTCTCCCACAGACCAACCAGAAGTCCGGAGCACTTGACCCACTTGATCCTGGTGGAGTATGTGGCGGAGTACACCGCCTAGCATTCTCACATCCTCCACAGGTCAGCCGGGTCCATGAACATGAGGAGCACGTCATCGGCATAAGCCAACAGGACCATCCCTATGTCCAGGCTGCGCAGAGCCAAACCCGACAACCTCCTCCGCAAGAGGTGCAGGAATGGCTCTATGCATATAGAATACAGTTGGCCAGACAAGGGGCAGCCCTGCCGTACCCCTCTCCCAAAGCGAAGGGGCGCCATCAGGGACCCGTTAACCTTAATTAGACACTGCGGCAGAGTACAGTAATGGGATCCAGGCAACGAAATGTGTCCTGAACTCAAATGCCCACAGAGTTCCAAGTAAATACTTGTGCTCCACCTTGTCGAATGCCCTCTCCTGGTCTAATGACAAGAAGGCGCTCGACCGACCAGCCCTCTGGGAATGACAGATTAAGTCCCGAACGAGATGGAAACTAAGATGTGTGAGTTAGGTAGATTGGCCACGCTAAATTGCCCCTTAATGCCAGGGGTCTAGCTAGGGTAAATGCATGAGGTTATGGGGATAGGGTCTGGGTGGAATTGTGGATGGTGCAGACTTAATCAGTCAAATGGCTTCCTTCTGCATTGTATGACTCTATGAAGATTTGCACCCTTTCTGGTGTATCACAATCACTCCTTTTACTGTAGCTGATATTTAAAATGATGAATTGGCAACAGGCAAGGAACATGCATTTGGACATATGGCTCTTATGTGTCTTGTTCAATAGCAGCATCATAGAAATAATAAGTTACTTCCAGAGTGATTAACTAAGTGGATTTATTTTTTAAGCATCATAATGCTTGAAAGTAGAGCATTTCAGTTCCAAATAAAGCAAGGCCTTTTTTTGTGTTCCATTATTATTGGTACATCTTGGTGACCAGGACTTCAGTACATCGGTCATCATTTCAAAGTTTGCTGATGATACAAATGTATTTTACAATGAAGATAGTAACACAAATTAGAAAGAAAAGGACTGGAAAAATGGGCAAATACAGATTACATTTAATGCAGAGAAGTGTGAAGTGATACGGTTTGTTAGGAAGAATGAGAAGAGGCAATAAATGGGTTCAAATTCAAAGGGGGTGTAGATATGTACATGGATCTTTGAAAGTAGCAGGACAATTGAGGTGTTAAGAAAGGATATGGGATTATTAATAGGAGCACAGGAGAAGAAATAAAAGGAAGTGACACTGGATCTGATTAGTGTCAGTTCAGTATTGTGCTCAGTTCTGGACACCACACTATAGGGAGGATGCCAAGGCCTTGGAGAGGGTGCAGAAGAGATTTACGAGAATAATACCAGGGATAAGTGACTTCAGTTACGTGGAGAGACTGGAGGAACTGGACTTGTTCACCCTAAGATAGCCAAAGGCTAAAGAGAGATTTGAATGAGGTGTTCAAAATCATGAATGGTTTTGATTAAGAAGAAACTGTTTATAGTGCCAAATGGATTGGTAATAAGAGAATACAGATTTACAATCAAACAAAACAGTGGCAACATGAGGAAACTTTGATTTACATGTGAGTTGTTGTGTTCTGGAACACAGTAGCCGAAAGAATGGTGGAGTCAGATTCAATTGTGACATTCAAAAGAGAATGTATAAACATTTATAAACACAAATCTGAATGCCGATGGGGAAAAAAGCAGAGGAACTGGATTCATTGTATAGTTTTTACCAAATGGCTTCTTTCTGTGCTTTACCATTCTATAATTTTGATGTAGGCTTCAAATAGGATTTTTTCAGTAGGCTCAATAACATCCTGTGTCAAAACAACCTTCTGCAATTTATCAGAAACACTTCATTGTAAAAATTATACAAGAACTTAAAAATGTTTGGGAACAGGACAGTGAAAACCCAAAACACTCAGCACCTTTCAGAATCTATTTGCACCTACCCATCTGGCCATGTACATCCCTGCTAATTGAGATGTACAAGATTATAAGAAGTTTGGAGAAGGTGGACAAAGAAAATCTGTTCCCATTAGCTGATGGTACAATGCTGAGGGAGGCGCATATTTAAGGTATTAACAAAGGATTGTAGGAGGACTATGAGGAAAACATTTTTGCACTGTGAATGATATGAGCTGGAACTCGCTGCCCATGAGAGTGATGGAAGCAGAAACAATAAAGTTACCACCTCTGCCTGGACATATTCTGAGAGATATCGGTGGAAGTAACATCACAGAAAGTTGGTGGCATAGGCAAAGTGGCTTTCAAGGGACTGCAAGAGAGGAAGACAAATCAACTTTAATTATGCAAACAGGATAAATTTGCAGTGAGGGTGAATAATGATACCAGTTTGGAGAGAAAATAAGCTTTACTCACTCTTAATGCAAGCGATTTCAGTGATATAAAATCTGCTAACTCTGAAGGGAATTCTTTTTGTCTCTCCCTGTATTTTTAGTGAACTGAAATGATCTGAACTCCCGCTCTCATCAATTGCACGTGCCCTAACACCTGCTGTTTGTGCACAATCGTTACATGAAATTCAAACACCAACAATCCCAATGCAGCCAGCAAAATCCCAGTGAATCAGACTCATCATCAGTGACACACTGATTAGCACTGCTGACTCACAGTGCTGGGGACCCTGGTTTGATTCCCGGCTTGGGTCACTGTCTATGCGGAGCCTGCACGCTCTCTCCATGCCTGCATGGGTTTCCATTGGGTACTCCAGTTTCCTCCCACAGTCCAAAAGATATGCTGGTTAGGCCTCTTTTAGGGCAAACCAAATAAGCCAACTCAAATTAACTCAGGGATAAAGTAAAAGGGGCAGGTCCCCAAATGGAGGGGGAACAGCCTGAACAGAAGTACAAAGGAAACTTAAAACATCAAATCATAATTGATTGTTGGGGTCTATAATGCAGACCAGCCCCTGAAGTGCCCAATGGGCACAGAAGGCGTCAACTGCGCCTGGGGGCACTGCATGTTCCCTTTTCAGGGACACCTGGCTGTGAACGTAGCCACAGTAGAGGGGCAGACAGTCAGGATGGATGACCCCGTCGATCACCCACTGCCTGGACCTGTTAATGGCGAGTTTCACCAGGCCCAGGTGGAGGTTCACGAGGAGGTCGCCATCCCGACTTGCCCCTCTCTGCACCAGGTGTCTGTAGATCAGGAGCGTGGGACTGAAGTGCAAACAAAACATCAATGAAAGGTCCTTCAGGAAAACAAAAAGGGAGTGCAAACTAAAACACGAAACATAGATGTGGTCCATGGACTCCACAAGGCCACAGAAGGGGCAATCTTGGGAGCCGGAACTGCTGTACGGAACTGCTGCATGCATCACCCTCCATCCCAGGTCCCCAAGATCATTGGGGAGATCCCTCCGTAGAGGGACTTCCACTGGGGACCTCCGCCGCCCGGCAGCAACAGGGCCCACCTAGGTGTATCCAGGCAACAGGCGAGGAATGTGCTGGTTAGGTGATTAGGTGAATCACTTTAAATTCTCCTTCAGTGTATCCGAACAGGTGCCGGAGTGTGCTGATTAGGGGATTTTCACAGTAACTTTATTGCAGTGTTAATGTAAACCTACTTGTGACAATAATAAATAAACTTAGCTCTTGGCTTTTTTTTACACTTTAAGTTTTGAATTTGATTGAACATAAGAACATAAGAAATAGGAGCAGGAGTAGGCCATCTAGCCCTTCGAGCCTGCCCCGCCATTCAATAAGATCATGGCTGATCTGTCGCTGCTCAGTTCCACTTTCCTGCCCTCTCCCCATAACCCTTAATCCCCTCTCTTATCAAAAACCCATCAACCCGCGTCTTAAAAATATTTAGCGAGGCAGCCTCCACCACTTCAACGGGCAGAGAATTCCAGAGATTCACCACCCTTTGAGTGAAGAAGTTCCTCCTCAACTCCGTTCTAAACCGCCCCTCTTTTATCTTGAGGCTGTGCCCCCTAGTCCTACTGTCTTTTTTGAGCGGGAAGAGTCTTTCTACCTCTATCCTATCCATCCCATTCATCATCTTATACGTCTCAATGAGATCTCCCCTCATTCTTATAAACTCTAACGAGTACAAGCCCAGTTTATTCAGCCTCTCCTCATAGCTCAGCCCCCTCAACTCCGGTATCAGCCTAGTAAACCTCCTCTGCACTCCCTCCAAGGCCAAAATATCTTTGCGCAGGTGCGGCGCCCAAAACTGCACACAGTACTCCAGCTGCGGCCTCACCAATGCCCTATACAGCTGCAGCAAGACCTCCCTACTTTTATATTCAATCCCCCTCGCTATGAAGGCCAGCATCCCATTCGCCTTCCTGACCACCTGCTGCACCTGCAGGGCAGCACTATGCTGGACTGATTTCACCTTGTGGCAATGCCTCATAATAGTGGGAGCTGTAATTTCTTCCCCTTCTTGCTGGTTGCTGATGATAATTGGGTTGAATTTTAAAAAATATTGTTTTAAAATTTCTCATTGCAACGATCTTGATAGATGTCACTTTGAGAGGATTGGTAATCTTTAGAGAAGATCAATGATTTCAAAAGGAATTTGGATGTGCACATGAAGGAAATAAACTTACAGCGTTACAAACAACAAGCAAGCAATGGGATTGACAGGATCATGCTACAGAAAGCTGGCACAGTTGAAGGGCCAAATCTCCTCGAGTGCCATAAACAACTCAATAACTCTCGCAATTACCAGATTGTCAATTGAACCTGTGGGCTACCCTCAAGTTCCACTCCAAGCCACACAAAACCATTCTGATTTGAAACTATATCATTCAGTTACTGGGTCAAAATCCTAGAACTCTCTCCCTAAGAGCACTGTGGGTGTTCCTACACCACATAGACTGCAGCAATTCAAGAAGGCAGCTCATCATTACCAAAGGGCTGCAGTTAAGAATTGACAATACATAGTGGCCTAATCAGTGATGCCCATATGCCATGGATGAATAAATAAACAAAAAAATCTGGAAAATACATCGGAACATAGAACAATATGTTGTGCCAAACATGACACCAAATTAAACTAATCCCTTCTACCTGCACTTGGTCCATATCCCTCAGCTTCTTCCCTGCTTTTGAATGAACCTGCCTCAAATTAAGTTGATCTGTCTCTACACGTTAGCTATGTAATACTACATTCTGCACTTTCTTGCCTTCTCTATGTACGGTACGCCTTTGTCTGTTTAGCGCAAGAAACAACATGTGACCATAATAAATCAGATCATATCTATTCCATCCATTTTTGCCTCCACTGGATCAAGGTTGATCCATGAGGAAGCCCAGGCAGAGTTGTTGGTGTTGTTGTTGTCTCGCCGCCGGCCTCACCCTGTTGATGTCATCGCGCCGCCTGCGTGGCGACGCTGCGGCGGGACCGGACGTGAGGTAGGGCCCGCGGGCCGGCCGGAAGTGGCGATGTGGGCTGGCAGTTGCTGCGCAGCGTCGCTGATGTGAGGCGAGAGAGAGAGGGAACGGAGGCTGCAATCGCTGGAATCGCTCAGTCAGGGTGGGTGCTGTTCCCTTGCTCCTTCCCTGCCCGCGGCTCAGACTAACTCCCCTTCATCACCTCCTGATCCCGGGCTCCATTGCTGGGCTTGGGGCTTTATGATTGTTATTATTTGACGCCGAGGCCTGGCGAGCCCGGGCTGCCCCTTTCCTTCCCTAGGGGAAGATGGGTTGCCCCACCCCCCTCATCGCTCTGCGCATCGCTGCACCCCGATCCCCGGGGAGGAGTTGGCGGCGACAGGGCGCTTGCTCTCCCCTCTTTGTTTTTGGGAGGTGGGTGGGTGGTTGTGTCGGCCCGAGTGGGGAGGGGGCGTGGGGGGGGGCGTTTCCTTACAATGTCGGCGCTACCTCCTGGTCTGTGTTTGCGGCCATTGACAATTGGCCTCCCTCTTGTCACCCTCGGAGCCAGAGTAACATCGGTCTCGCAAACTGAGACCAGCTGATAGGTAAAAGAGGACTTATAACTGTGGAAGGCATATTCGAGAAGGGCTTGTATTTCAAACTTGAATATTGGCTCTTTCTGTGTGCGTGTGGTCTTTGCTTTGTTATTGTCGACAGTTCCATGCAAAGTGGGATCTTAAGCCCCGCATCCGAGTTTTTAATTGCACGGATCGTTATTTTGACCCACACCGATTTAGAACGAGCACTGCTACTTAATTTATCGTAGAAGAGGGCAAGAAAGGCAACTTGCAAGACCAGGCATAAATTTGGATTGAGAACAGAAAATGATGGAAATACTCAGCATCTGTGCAGAGGGCAACAGAGTTAGCGTCTCAAGTCAATCATCTTTCACCAGTGTTCGAAAGTGTTTCATTTTCGATAACGAGGCTTTCCTGAAATTAATGTATCATTGCTTTTTACTGTGGTGCATTCTTGCTTCAGGTAAAGGGATGGATTTACTTTTTATAGCAACTGCAGGATGTTTTTGTTTACAAATTGTGTGGCACTGTGACCAGTTGTGCCTTCCCCTAATAAGTTTGAGAGAGTAGAAACAAGAATTGTGAACAACAGTAAAAAAAAATTCAGAATGTGTTCTTCCTGAAACCCCACACAATTGAGGGTGCCTCACCAGTATTCAAAATCCCAATTTTTCAATTTGGTGTTGCCCTGACCCTCTTTAGAGAAATTGGCCTGTGAGCCCATCAAGTAATCTTTGCAGTTCAGTTTGACCCCGGCTGAGCTGTACCTACGCTCCATTTACCCATCTTAGCTCCCTATCTGTCACTACCCTTACCTAACATAAATCTATGGATTTCAGTCTTGGAATTAGCCAATCATCTACAGCCTGGAGGCTTTGAGATTTTAGCTTGAACCCAGTAGGTTCATGTTGTGTTGGTTATTTGTTCTTAATTCATCACACATTTCTGCCGTAACTGAAGACGGAACTGAAACCATCAATACTTTGCTTTGATTTTGCTTATTTCATGTTTGCTGTTTTCAAACAAGTTCTATAGTTTCTCAGTGGTTCAAGTAGACATAATGCCACACATCACTGTGCTAAAATACCAATGGCAGTGTGTGTAATTCATGGTTACTGCTAAATTCAAATGCTCCATCATAATTAGCAAACTTATGCAGTAGGAAAATAGGAACTCGTGTTTGAGTCTGTGATTTGACTGTTGAGCCATATTTTTGATGTAATGTGGAAGGCAAAGTGAGCAGTAGAGATTCTCTGTGTGCTTTGGGTTCTTCTCTCACTTCCTGTAAATAATTTAATTTTTAAACTGTATTCAGTAGGTCCTTAATAGCAGTATTTCCTGAAATTTGAGGATGCTTGGAAGAAGTTGACTGATTTGTGTAAGATACAGATTGGAAAAGCAATTTGGAATAAAAATGTGCAGGATTATTAGACTTGTGTTTCAGTGTATGAGATTATGGGTGATTTGAGTTATACACTCTAATTTTAAGTGTTATGACTTCATTAAATATAGTAGCAATGCTTAGATTATGTGGCAGACTGAAGTGAGCAGGCTTTTGCTTTGCATAGATATTAGTTTTCCTGCTGATAATGCAGTAAGCAACTAATATTCATAAATACAATAAAATGTTTTTAAAAATTATGCTTAGCTACAGTTAAACCATGATTGGCTTTTGGATGACATTTAGCATTGCGCCAGTGCTAAATGTGTAGTACAGAACAGTAGGCTTTGCGCCACGATTGAAATCTGCTTATGTAAGTGGCTGGTATTGAATTTTGTAATTGAAGAAAACACAGGGAAAATAGATGTTGGTCTAGTCAGATATATTTTCTATCATAGGAGATTTCGCTTGCTGATGGAAGCTGCTAAGAAATGCCCAATGTGTAGCTTGAGGTTGTGTGCATTGAGTTTTGATTAGTCCCAACAGCGGTATGAACCTCATGAAACTTTATTTACCTGTTTTTATTATTACTTAAGCTTAAGACCATGAACTGACCATGTACCTTGTACAATAACATTACTGATCCACTTTAAGATGCAAAATTGCAATACTGCACCCATGTCCCATTTGTGTGTACTCAATTGCAACTGATACATGAAAAAACTGTTTAAGTTTGCAGTTTTGGATTGTGACTCAACTACTCAATAGCTGAGATTCAAATTTAATATGGGTGTACATGATCCAGTGAGATAAAGCATTGATGGTATCTAAGCAATATTTACATTGCAGTTGGAGCTATCTACTATTTTTGGAATTGTTTGCAAATTGCCTCTTATTCAGTCTTGGGTCCTCTAAATATTGATGCTACTTTGTTCATCAAGCCATCAGTATGACTGGATCTAATGTGTATTTGTATTTGATTTAAATACAGTATGAATTGGGTATTGCCTTATCATACCACTGACGTTATATTCACAAAGATCTTGGTGGCTTCCTTCTTAGTATCTTTTAAAAAACATTGAAAAATGTTGTGGTACAATGAAACATGAATTGTGCATTAGTGATTTGTAGCCCAAATTTGTTTCAAAATTGGCCAAGTTTTCAAAATCATAAGCTGCAGCAATTAATTCCATTGTTTTCCCCTGTTGTACCATCCCATAAATCTACAAAGCAGCTCTCTTGCTAGAAAATACCAATCATTGCTGAGTATGCATTTGGTCTGTTCTGCACAATGTAATTGGCAAGAATAAAGCAGAGATGCATGTCTTACTGAGGGAGAGAAAACCTTTATTACACTGGGCAACAATGTGTTTGTGCTTTCCATTTGTAATATCACACTAGTATGAAGTGGACAATCGTATCAGAAATGCTGTTTTCTTTCGAGTGTACATGTTGACCTGCTTGAATTCACTGTTCAGTATTTTTATTCATCTTTATAAAAGATGAAAGTAACTTAATTGCATTCTTATTGCCATTGTACCAGGCATAATTTCATCAATTGCAACGTATCAGTTATGCGGAAGGATTTCAGTTGTTACTTCCCACTGTACTGGGCACCAGTTCCCATTTGGGTAAGCGTGGAATACCAAAGTTTGTGATGGTTAGGGAGGGGCTGGAATTCTAACAATTACCCCAACCCTTGGTCATTCTGCAGTGTGTACTATCTGGTCCAGTGTCCAGGTTATTGTGAAAGCTTATAGTCAAATGGAGTTTAAAATGTATTAATCAATAAATACCAAGGTTTTAGAATTTTTTTTGGATCTCTTTAGGAGTCCAGGGCCTTAGTGAACCTGTTCAATTGGGTAACCTCTAAGATGCAATTGTGTTATACAAGTGATGCTGTTTTAATTTGGAGTTATTAAATGCCTATTGAATTCAAGGATTATCCATTTTCTTACCTTTCTGTGTTAAATAAACTACTTGTGAATGGGAGTTCTCATTGCTGAATTTCCAGTTAATGATTTAAAAAGAATTCAAAACAAGAACCACCAGACAGCAACTGTTTCCAATACGAAGAGTGGAAGGGTAACCAAACAAATCAGTCTTTTAATTGAAAAAAATATTTTTGGTCACACTTTACTTAGTTAGCCGCTATGTATTTATAAATGCATGAATAATACAGTAGGTTGGCTTCAGGCCAAATTGGTTAGGACAGAGATTGTCTACCTACCTCTCAGCATTGCCAAACCACAATAGCCTTCTGACCCTGGTTGTTTAGTGCTGCCAAGTTCAGGAGCTTCCCTACTTTTGCCATGTGTTCTGCAACCTCGTTTATTGTTTTCTCTCTATCAGTTCTGCAAAACGAAGAACCTTTCTTGAAATCCTGCCAAATCCTAGGACCTTCTCTCCAGTAGCATTAACTCAAGAGACACCAACCCACCCTCCCAACATTTAAAACTGTAACAATTATAGATCAGTTATATTGACATCCGTCTTTGGGAAGCTTTGTCAGTTGTCAGTTTTCAAAGGGATCCAGACCATTCTTTCTAATAAGAATTGTTTTGAATAACTGTTGCCAACCCTGTTAATACAACGCTTTTGTAGCCTTTAGTGTTTTGTCATCCTTTGCTATTTTTAATCTTTCCCATTACCCAGTATCAATTATATTTTTCACATTTTTGCAGACTTTTTCTTCTGGTGCTATGTTTTCTCTTACTACTTTGGTTGTCTTTTTTTTGGTCAGATAGAACTCTTGTGTCTTAGGCCATGTATAACATGATTACTTTTTGAATACTGACTGATCTTGAGTCTCTTTATGCATTAAAAGTTTACTATGGAGTCTCTGACCTGGCCTACTGAAATCAATCTTGAGTAAATCTAGAATGTTAGTAGCTGTTTTAGTAGTGTTACATCTTTTCAAAGACAAAGTTGAATCAATCATACGTAATCCTGGAGTTCTTACCCATAGTAGCCTACATGTAACTCCAGACTCAGAAGAACATGATTAGCCTCTGAAATGGCCTAGCTTGACATTCATTTGTATCAAGCACTATTGGCAGCATGATGGCACAGTGGTTAGCACTGCTACCTCAGCATCAGGGACTCGGGTTCAATGCCTATCTTGGGTTACAATCTATCTAGAATCTGCATGTTCTCTTCATGTCTGTATGCGTTTCTTCTGGGTGCTCCAGTTTCTTCCCATAGTCCAAAAGACTGGTTAAGTACATTGGCCACACCAAATTCCCCATTTTATGTCCTGCACAGGTGCTGGAGTGTGGCAACTAGGGGATTTTCCCAGTAACTTGATTGCAATTTTAATGTAAGCCTACTTGTGACACTAAAACAGATTAACCATCTACCATCAACCTAGGTGTGTCCAGCCCGCACCCACATCTGAGGATCTATCCCAAAGCTGTCATACCGGCTGGCCTGACATAGTCACACTCACTGAATCTTACCATAAGATCATTGTTCCAGACTCGTCCATCAATGTCCTTGGGCATGTTCTATTCTGTCAGCAGGACCGACTTACTGCAGGTGACCGAGTGGTAAACAGTTGAGAGTGATCCTGGGAGTCTTCAACATTGATTCCAGATTTGATGAAGTCTCATTGCAACAGGTCAAACAGGGTCAAGGAAACCTCCTGCTGCACTGATGATTCGGGAAATTATATTCTGAGTGGAGGGCCTACAATATCCGTTACCTGGAGTTGCTTGGCAGCATCACTACTGTCAGAGCTGGCAGAGTCCTAAAGGATATAACTGCTACATTGTGTCTGCAGGCATGTTGTGTGCCAGATATGGCTTCACATCTAATAAATATTTTCCAGTGCAATTACAATATGGGCAACTACCCAACAATGAAAAAATAAAATAAAAATTACTAGAGATGTTCACATCTGGCAGCAACTGTGAAGAAACAAACAGTGTTAATATTTCAGTTCAATGACCTTTCAACTGAACTGGAAAAAATCAGATGTAGCAGGATTGAACCAAGTTCAGAGATGGGGAAAGCTGGGAGGGAAGGAAAAGAACCGAAGGGGTCTGTGATGGGGTGGAATACTCTGCACTTTTCTGAATGAATGCAACTCCCAAAAACATTCAAAAGGCTGAACACCCACCTGGGCAAATCAAGTGGGCTTGATTGATACTCCATCCACCGCCTTAAATATTGACTCAATCCATTGCTGTTGCAGCATGGCCAGATGCCATTGAAGGATGCACTGTAGCAACACTCCAAGACTTCTTTCATGGCACCTTTCAAACCTACAGCCAATGTAATTTAGAAGGACAAGGGCACTAAATGCCATATGGGCAGCACAGTGGTTAGCACTGCTGTCCCTCAGCTCCAGGGACCTGGATTTGCTTCCCGGCTTGAGTCACTGTACAGAGTCTGCACATTCTCTCCTTGTCTTTGTGGATTTCCTCCCACAGTCTGAAAGACGTGTTGGTTAGGTGCATTGGCATTGCTAAATTCTAGGTCAGCGTACTTGAACAAGCATCGAAATGTGGGGTCTAGGGGATTTTCACTAACTTCATTGCAGTATTAATATAATCCTACCTGTAGCATTAATAAATAAACTTCTAAACTTAAAAATCCCAGGAATGAGCAGAATACTGAATCCTGTTGCACCGAACTTTTAACTTGGTAGTTCTTCTCAGATGCTGTTAGGATAATATTTTGGAGAACTTCAGTTTAGTGAATTTCTGGCTTATGGTTGAAATGCAGAATTTCTGAGATTAGACTTAACTGTATCAGATGAATTTAAACTGAATTGGAACTTTGAAGCTTCTGGTATAAGGGAGTTATCAGTTGAATTGCTCTGGTAAGAATGGGTATGGGACAATTCAAAACCAATCCCACTCTCCTCTGGTCATATTTTTAAATAGACCAAATGAGGGTTGCCTAAGGTAGTTTATTATTACATACTGAAGCTTTTTAATTAAATGATATGAAAATAAAATTCTGAATTACTGAAAATACTCAAAATAATTTAATTGTCAATTGTTTTAATACACATCCATTGGAGGTAGTAGTCAAAAGTGAGCTGGGTTTCCAGGGAGCAAAAACCATGACGAGGAGGAGGTAGTGCTTGAAGCAACAAACTGAACATGGGACAACTCATGACAATATGGAGAGGGGTTATGGTAGAGGCTTAGAAGTCATTAAATATTACACTTTTGGTTCCTTACCCCCGAAGGAAGAAAAAAAATTGGGGGAGAATTATCGATGTAGAAAAATGTATTGCGATTGCATTAAAATGCATTTTTTTTTAGGTAAACTAGGCTAGTTTCACAATTTGATATTTCTTGCACTTATGCGTACAAACACTGGTATGTATTAATTTAAAAATGTACTCAATAATGTACAAAACTTCACTAACTCATATTAAATTTCTGTATTCACTGAGAACCTACTTGTAAATTCATTTAAGTCAATGAAGTGATTTTTGATCATGTGCTGAAATGATTGCTCCAAGATTCCTTCTGATTTATTTTTCCAAAATGATTGGAAATGGCGTTTATAAATCTTCTTCAACTAGTCATTCTGATCAGACAGTTGATTGCCCAAGAGCACAGTTTTGAGTTATAGTTCACTGACACAGTACAGCAATGGGAATAAATGTCACTTGTATAAAAAAGCCATTGTAATGTAGATCATGGGTTAGATTTTAATTTTTGTTGAATATTGACACATCATAATTCATGAAGCTTTCCATTGAATTTTGTGTGTAGGTTTATACACTGGAGGGCAAATAAAATGCACAGAGAATTCAGAGGTAGCACAAAAGAAATAGTAAAATGTTAAACGGGCTTGGTGTAAGAGAGAATGCAATAACGTCTAAGTTTAGTTTACTGTTCACGTATGTGAAAGCACAAGAGTGTGGGTAACTGCAGGCTCTTCTTCGTGTTGATAAGAGATTACAGATTTAGGAAGTGATGTCAAAGAAAGCTTGGCAAGATGCTGCAGGGCATCTTGTAGGGGGTACAACTACCACTGTATACTGGCAGTTGTGGGAATGAATGTCAAAAGTGAATAGGGTGCTGATGAGTGATTTGATTTATCCAGGGTCGTGTCCAGATCTTCGGTGTTGCAACTACGTTCATCCAGGAAAGCAAAGAGTATCCCATTTCGCTCCTGACTTTTGCCTTGTAGATGATGGATGGTCTCTGGGGAGTTTGGAAATGAATTACTGCCACATATTTCCTAGCCTTTGACCTGATCCTTTAGCTACTGAGCTGATGTGATTGGTTCAATTAAGTTTTTGTTCAGCACTAACTTCCATGATGGTGATGGCAGAGAATTTGTTGATGGTTAAGCCATTGAATGTCAAGGGGAGGTGGTTAAACACACTATTGGAAATTGCATGGCGCTTGTGTCATATTAGTGTTACCTCCCACTTAGTGGCCCAAGTTTGGATGGCTGGGACTTGCTGCATGTGGGCATGGTCTGTTGAGTTGCCGATGGGACTCATCACTTAGCAGTCCCTCTTCTGACTTTATTGATTCATTGAAGCAGCTAAAGCAGATTGGACCTAGGACAATACCCTGAGGAGCTTCTATGAAGTCTAAGGGGCTCGGGTAACTGTCCTCCAACAATCACTACTACCTTTTTTTTCACGAGGCATGACCAGTGAAGAGGTCAGCCTCCATTGATTTCAATTTTGCTCTGGTTCCTTGATATCACTGTCAAATACTGCCTTGATGTCAAGGGCTGTCTCTCGCTTCACATCAGAATTCAAACCCTTTGCCTTTGTTTTGACAAAACAGCAATATTATGGCAGTTTAGCATTTGCTCTGTGTAAATTCTATTCACAAATGGTGGTGCATTTTCAATCATTATAATGTAAGGTGTGTTATTGGGTGGTGCACTACAAGAATGTACAGCAGGAAAGATTTTTTTAGATACCATCTATTTTTGACGAAACAGTTGACTTTGGTCACCAGGATTACAGCAAGGACTTAATTAATCTCGTGTCTCTTAGCTAGCAAGGGGAAGAGTCAATTAGTGTCAGTGTTCCTGATAGCCCAGTAATGCTGGAAGGAACACATCTGCTATCAGATCACATTCTGAGGTAAATGTTAAAAGGCAGCTGGAGATCTCATGGTTCAGGGGGAAGATCACACATGTAAACTGGTGTCCCACAGTGCGAATTTTCCAGTCAGTAATCATTCTAACTCCTTCCTTGTTTTCCCAAAACCAGTCCTCCTTTAAAAAAATCAGAAAATAAACAGTTATATCTTATTTGCTCGAAACTGCAATTGACTGACACTAGTCTGTGGTTTTAAATGTAAAAATGACAGAGGTACATGGAATAGAGATTTCGATTGTACTGTAACAGAATTTTGCCATCTTGCAAAATAGTGTTGAAAATTCACTTGTTTATAATGGGAAAATAATTTGTGCTGCTCAGTGTTATTGCAAGAAAATTTGACATATGGTATGCTTCATTTTTAATGCCTCTTCCTCCAAGTTTACTGCTGATAGTGTAGTTTTTGATTTGAAAGTCTGGACTTAAAATGTCAAAAACAAATATCAAAAACTTGTTTTTGCTATTATCCATCTTATTAAAAGAAATGAGCACTATTTCCACCGCAACCTGCAAATGTGCTTCATCAAGTCTGGTGTTGTTTTCTCTATACACCTTAGCTGATCACTGTCTGCCTTGAATATAGCACAGTTACATGTACTTCTAAATTTTTGAATTTACTGATTGTGCAGTAATTCACAGGGATTTAGAAATTTGCATGGAGTTGACCCTCACAATCAATAATTATTATTACAATATTGAAATTTGATTTCACTTTTATTTGAGACTTGATGAAAGGCTATGACTAATTATATATGGTAACCATTGGTCCAACATAGAAGTGCTTTAACTATTGGCAGAGTTATATACCTTAAGAAATTGGCTTTTTGTTAGCACAAATTTTGTGTAGAAGTTTTTAACCCTTCTACTTGATTTAAACCAAAATATTTATGGTGAAGTTGCTGATTTATCTGTTGCATATGGAATTGAAGCTAGTGGCTTTCAAATCTCACCATATAAGGGCTCTGCTGATAATGTTATTAGTCTCCTGGGTTTCTTTCTCTTTCAGCTTTTCCCATGTTACATGGTACTGCCACAATGCTAAATACTATATTTACAGGGTCAACCATTTTGTTTTGCCATTGTTGCTCATCTGAAATTGATTCAAATTCTCTTATGCTTTGCTTTTAGAGGAACAACTTATAGGAAACAGTTTCAGGAGGAACAAGAGACTTTTTTTCTACTCTGGTTTAGTTTTGACCACAAATTTGTTGCATTATTTTATAGAAATGGATATTTCATTGTTTGAATTTTTACAGTAGGAACAGAAAGATGCTGAACATATTTTTTTCGTTGCACAGCTCCTGAGAAACACCATGAACCCAGTATACAGTTCAGCCGCCTCAGGGGTTCCATACGCAAATCCAAAAGGAATTGGATACCCAGGTAAGTTGATGAATTAATGTTTCAAATATGTTTGGTTAATAAGAAATATAGTTGATTATTGTTGGGGGGGGGGGGGGGGGGGGCGGTGCGGTGGGGGAGATTAATGGAGAAGATTAAATGAAGTATTGAGTGCTCATGACTTTTATCTCAGGAACTACACTGGATAAATTAAAGCAGCCTGACTGCAGGAACACCAAATTCGTGTATCCTGGATAATGTAGTGTCGCTACTGTCATTGGGATTGGATTTAAAAACAGGCTATTACCAAGTCACGTTTCATTGCTGTGACTTTAATCTTTCATAGTCGTGTTCATGGTTCACATTCAAGTCACTTTTACACTGTAAGTGGAGTTATTTCCTCCAATCTCACTTTGAGTCCACCCTGTCTTCAGCACTTGGGAATAGAGGGGTTCAAATGGGTGGTCTAGTTAGGAACACATGATCAGTGCAGGGCCTGTTCCTGTGCTGTATTGTTCTTTGAGTTTGAAGAAATGTACGTGAAGACAAGGATATTAATTGATGATCGTTGAATTGTATATAAAGGGAAACTGATACTCATTTTTGAACCTTTGTTCCCTCTGTCAATAGACAGTGATTGTGAAATCCTTGGAATGTAGTAAGCAGCATAGTCTAGATTTATACCGAATAGTATTTAAATTTTAGTTTCATGGGAAATCAATTTTTGTGTAATGTACTTGTGCATAACTGTTGCTTCTGTGGTAATCAGTCTAATTCTTTTGACTAATTTTAAATTTGATCTCTTTTAAACAAAGCAGGTTTTCCGGTGGGTTATGCAGCAGCTGCTCCTGCCTTTTCTCCTACTATGTATGCTGGTACAAACCCAGCCTTCCCTACAGGTATCACACTTGTTAATGATTACCTTGTACATAAGTGATCTCGCATAGCAAAAGTGTCTGTTTAACATTACAACTCTAATTGATTTACAAGATAGACAATTATTTCCTTAATATCTTAGTACCAACTGGAACTGAGTAATTTGAAATATTCTGCAATTATGTAGATTTAATCTTTAAAGGTAAAAAGTAATGAGTGAATGATCACGTATCTGTAAATCAATAAAGGCCGCATTATTTGAGGGTTGATGTACCAATTTAGTTGAGCAATATTAGAGCTGAGTTTGTTCTGCTTTGACAGGTAGCTTAGCCCCAAATGTAGAAGACTTCTACCTCATGAGTGAGATTAAAAGCTTACACCCAAAACATTCCAAAATCAGAATTATTTACAGCATATTAACTGTTGTGGGCAAAAGTAACAGCCATTTTACATAGGCATATCTCACAATATGTGATGGTCAGTAAATTTGATTTTTGACAATTGTGGTTGGGCCGGTGATGTTAGCCAGATTACTGGCAGAACCCGCTGCTTCTCTTCAAATAGATATGCCACTTTCTTCCTACTTGCTAAATTTAAATATTAATTATGTGCTGAAGTTGATTCTGCAAGCTACTGACTCAAACAAGAGCGCAATCGATGAGCCACGTTAACACTCTTCAAGGATTTTCATTTCTTACATCCTTGTGATGACTTGGATAATTGGTAACTGTAACCATTGCTGTGTAGAAACTGGGTCGAGAGCGCTTCTAGCTAACTTACTGAAGAAATTTTGCAATAGGTAATGGACTTCCAACCCAGTTCAATTTTTGGTTCTGCAAGTTAAAGTGCTAACCAACAGCACCACCTTGTGAAGTTCATATAAATCCCACATCCATTTGAGAATAGGCATTTGATTTTACTGTCTTATTTTGGGAGGCTGTGTACTCTGGAAGGAGAAACATTTGAATCAGTTACGAATTTCTGGGCTGAACATTTCTATAATTCCAGTAATTTGGATTTATTTAACACTTCTGAATTGGTAAATATGGTGAGGTAGCAGAGATCCTGAGTAGTAAAAAGAATTGGAGAATGCAGATATTAACATAACTTAAGTATTAAGGGTAAAACATCTGTAGTTTTATGGAATTAAAACATAAGTTTCATTAAGAGATACTAGGTATTTCCTCATCCCATTGTTCATTTGGACGGATGAAATGAGGTGCCAACATTTGTGTGCAAATCAATTACGTACAGCCACTTATCAGTCAGCCTGCAGACTTACGGCCTAAAGCACTATATTGTTTGCTTTGGAAGAGGGAAGTTGGAGAATCGCTGTCAAGTCTTCATGTCTTCACAAAAGCAGGAATGATGCAGAAGTGGTTGAGGAGGAGTGTGAAATATGGGATGAGTTGAACATAGTGAAAAAAAGAAATACTAAGGTGTTCACTGTCTTTGAAAGTGGATTTATCACTGGCCTAGTTGAATTGTATTCCAAAGTTTCTAAAAGATGCAAGAGAACGTCAGCATAATTTTCCAATTCTCTCAGGCATGATGTTGGACGCTGTTAACTTTACTGTTGTTTTAAAAGAGAACGGGATTAATTAAGTCATTATAGACCAGTCAGCCTAACCTCAGTGCTAGGACAATTGGAAAAGAATTGAGAGACAGTATAAAACATAATTTAGAAAGACGAGGATTATTCAGTGACTGTTGTGCATTTGTCAAGGGAAGATCGTGTTTGCCTCACTTGACTGAACTTTTTAAGGTGGCAAGGAAGATCAAATAGGGTAGTGTATGGGTGCCTGGATTTTAGCAAGAATTTTGACAAGCATCCCAGTTGGCAATCTGATCAGAAAAGTAAGAACCTTTAGAATCCATTGACAAATAGAAGGTTGGATCCAAAATTGGCTCACTTAGAGAAAGCAGTGGATTATGGTTAGTTGTTGTTATGACTGGTAGGCTGTTTGTTGTAAGATTCTGCAAGGCTCAGTACTGGGTCCCTAGGTTTTTGTGATTTATATCAATTTTTAGACCAAAATGCTAGCAACATGTTAATAAGCTTTCAGTAGATATGAAAGTTAGTTGCTGATTGGTAGTGAGGAAGAAAGCTGTAGACTGTGGGAAGAATTTCCTGTCAGGCAGACAGAAAATTGGTAAATGGAATTCATTTTGGAGACTTGAGAGTTAAGGTGTTTGGGGGAGGCTGAAAAGTGTAGATTAACAGATGGACCTTGAAGTGAATGTCTGTCCACAGATCAGTGAGGGTAACAAGACAAGTAGATAAAGTGATTAATAAGGCACACTTGCCTTTATTAGCTGAGGCATAGAATATAAGAGAGGGTTAGTTATGCTAGAACTATATAAAACACTAGATTGCAGTTAGATAACTGCATACCATTCTGGTCACAACATTGCAGAAATGATGTGATTACACTGGTGAGGTTACAAAGGAGATTTATGAGGATGTTGTGAGAAATGGAGTAACTTAGTTATGAGATATGATTGTATAGCTGGAGTTGATTTCTTTGGAGGAGGCTGAGGAGAAATTTAGTTGAGGTATATAGAATTAAATGAGCCTGGAGTGGATAGGAAGGACCTATTTCCCTTAAAGGAGAGGTCAATAACTAGGTGGCATAAAAGTAAAATAATTGGTAGAAGGGTAAGAGGGGAATTCAGATTTCTTTTTCCACAGAGGTAGTGGGGGTCTCGAGCACATCGGCTGAATGGAAAGCAGATCCTAATTTTATCTTTAAAAAAAATGTATATGTGCACATAAATTGCTGTAATCTACAGGGCTATGAACCAAGGGCTGGAAAGTTGAATTGGGCTTGATACTCTAATGGGCTGGCACAGACAAAATGGACCAGATCAAGGCCTATTATATTGTAAATGTTTCCATGTTTCTCTTTCTGCCACAAGCTTTGCTTCTTAGTGAATTATGAACCCCTGGTTGGTAATTGTTTTAACATTACTGAATTATGTTTTGTTTCAGGTTATACACCAGGCACACCTTATAAAGTGTCATGTTCTCCAACCAGTGGAGCGGTGCCACCTTACTCCTCTTCTCCAAACCCATACCAGACAGCTGTATACCCGGTTCGAAGTGCCTATCCACAGCAGAACCCTTATGCACAGGTCAGGATAGACTATTTGCTTAACAAATCTATTGGAAATTTCATGACTTTCAAAGTCAAGTACTTGGGCTTTGTCATTCAGTCAAACATAACTAACATCTCTGTTAAAGAATGGAGCAATCATTTTGCTATGATATTCACATTGGTTCATGTAAACTGTTTATCAGTTGCTGCAATGCAGATACACTTGACTTATAGTTATACAAAGTACAGCACAGGAACAGGCCCTTTGGCCCTCCAAGCTGGTGCCAAACATGATATCGTAACTAACTTTAAAAAAAAAACCCTTTTACCCTTCTGCCATTACTTAGTCCATCTCCCTTTATTCCTTCCCTATTCATGTGTCCATCCGTATGCCGCTTAAATGTTGATAATGTGCCTGTTTCCACCACCACCTCTAGCAACACATTCCAGGCACGCACCACACTCTGTGAAAAAAATTTCCCTATTTATCTCCCTTAAACTCCACACCCTCCTACCTTAAATCTGTGCCCACTTGAAGTTGACACTTTCACCCTGAGAAAAAGCCTCTGACTATCCATCTTGTCTATGACTCTTAATTTTGTACCTCTCTATCAGGTTTCCCCTCAGCCTCCATCTTTCCAGTGAAAACAATCATAATTTTTCAACCTCTCCTCATATTCAACATCCTTGAGACCATGCAACATTCTGGTGAACCATTTTCTTCAAAGCTTCCACGTCCTTCTGGTGTGGTGATCAGAACTGTACGCAGTATTCTAAATGCAGCCTAACCAAGGTTTTATATAGCTGCAACATGATTTCCCAACTCTCGTATTCAATGCCCCAACCTTTAAAGAAAAGCATGCCATGTGCTGCCTTAATCAGCTTGGCCACCTGTGTTGCAGCTTTTATGGAACTGTGGACCTGCGTATCCAGATTCCTCAATGTTAATGTTCCTAAGGGTTCTTTCCTTTACAGTATAATTCGCACCTAAATTTGATTCTCCAAAATGCATCACCTCGCGTTTGTCCGGATTAAACTCCATCTGCCATTCTGTGCTCATGTCTCCAATTTATATCCTGTTGTATCCTTTGGCAATCTCCGGCACTTCCAGCAACTCCTTCAATCTTTGTGTCATCTGCAAACTTACTAATCAGTCCACCCACATTTTCCCCCAAATCATTTACGTACACTACAAAGAACAGAGGTCCATGCACTGATCCCTGCAGAAATACCACTAGCTACAGATCTCCATTCTGAAAAACACCCACCGAAATCTGAATTCCGGCTCAAAAATAGGACGAATTCAACTGTACAGATTTCCAGTGGGTTATCAAGGCTGCCTTGATTACTGTTCTTAAGCTTTTCTTTGGTCCCTTGGTGTGTGCAATCTAGAAGCATTTTAGAAATCCTGAACACTTAATTTGTGAATTTAGTTCCACTGCATGATCCAAGTTTGCACAAGATGCTTCTTAAATATTAGTCTCTAAAATCTGTCTACCTTTTGTATATCAGTATAGTTTGGGGAAATAAATCATCAGACAGATTTATTATTGAAGACTGAGAATCGTTGACTGTAATGGTGTTATTGCATTACACACAAGGTCTTGAATTCCCATTAAACAATCGCTAATCAGGAAGTTAGCTGATTAGCTGGTATCTTATTTTAAAATGCTTCAGGGTAGACCTGAGAATGGACCACATGATTTGACTTTTGGAAGCTGAGGAATATATTTATTTCATAAACGTGATGGCTGGTTGTGTGTTGCCTGACATCATCGTTATAGTTCATGGCTGGGATGTAGAGATGTTAGCAGTTTCAGACTCTCAATTTCTAGTACGTCCCCTATTTATCAAGATTTTTAACTTCTGCATCAAGAATTCAGCAATTTACTAATGTGGTTTTAAGCTGGCATGAATTCCAACAAATGATTTAAGCTAAGTCTTTGGGTATTTCTATTTTGGGTCGTACCAAGTTATTAGAATTCTTGAATAGGTTCAATCTACTAGCATTGAAAACAAAGTGAATGAAATATTTGTTGCATAAACTTTGGTGGGTGGATAAAAGACCAGGCATTATCTGCAGCTCAACTTAAGTTGCTGTACAGGATCATAATTGACGTTGTTGGCTATGTAGCCCATGTATTTGAAAATTGGCAGTGTTTCTGCCCTGATTCGTAAATTCTCTGCTGAACAGTAGGGAACTATAAGAGTTGACAAAAATATTTTGGATTTGCTTGCACAATGAGCTACCTCTATAGTGGTGTAGGCAAAGGAATGTCATATACACAACTTCACACGTGGACTGGGCTCATGGGTGATTTTGGAACTGTCATTTATTTTAAATAGACACTGATGAATTGTTAAGATGACTGCCAGTGGGTCAGGTGAATTTTGCTCGTCAACACAGACTTATCAAGCTTCCAGAAAATTCCAAGTCGCTTAACCGTAGATGTAATGGACATAAGACAAATAAGTGAATGACCTGCCATTATTCAAACCTTGCTCAAAACACAATCTAGGAGTCCATTGATTCTCTCCAGATCCGTTTTCAGAAAATGGAACCTGATGAGACCAGTTATCGATCTGTTAAGTGTGAAAGCTCACCATGCAACTCCCATTGTATATCAGTGATCATTTACCTTTGAGCCATTCTGGGTGAACTGTGGCTGTTCATCATTATACCAAAACTGACTTCTGATACTGAGATCCCTGTTGTCCCAAGACCTAGCAGAGAACTGAGCAGGCACCAATAAGATGACAGTTGCAGAGAAAGTATGTGCCATTTTTGCTTTCTAAGAGCAATTAGTTGCCAGACGGTTTAAGAAGCATAAGAACATAAGAAATAGGAGCAGGAGTAGGCCATCTAGCCCTTCGAGCCTGCCCCGCCATTCAATAAGATCATGGCTGATCTGAAGTGGATCAGTTCCACTTTCCCGCTCTCTCCCCATAACCCTTAATTCCCTTGTCTATCAAAAACCTATCTACCCGTGACTTAAATATATTTAGCGAGGTAGCCTCCACCACTTCAACGGGCAGAGAATTCCAGAGATTCACCACCCTTTGAGTGAAGAAGTTCCTCCTCAACTCTGATCTAAACTGCGCCCCCCCCCCCCCCCCCCTTATCTTGAGGCTGTGCCCTCGAGTCCTGCTATCCTTTCTAAGCGGGAAGAATCTCTCTACCTCTACGCTGTCCATCCCCTTCATTATCTTGTACGTCTCTATAAGATACCCCCTCATCCTTCTAAACTCCGAGTACAGACCCAATCTATTTAGTATCTCTTCATAGTCCAACCCCCTCATCTCCGGTATCAGCCTAGTGAACCTCATCTGCACTCCCTCCAAGGCCAAAATATCCTTGCGCAAGTGCAGCGACCAAAACTGCACACAGTACTCCAGCTGCGGCCTCACCAATGCCCTGTACAGTTGCAGCAAGACTTCCCTACTTTTATATTCTAACCCCCTCGCTATAAAGGCCAACATTCCATTTGCCCTCTTGATCACCTGCTGCACCTGCAGACTGGGTTTTTGCGACTCATGCACAAGGATCCCCAGGTCCCTCTGCACCATAGCATGCTGCAGCTTTTCGCCTTTTAAATAATAATCCCTCCAACTATTATTTCTGCCAAAGTGGATAACCTCACACTTGCCAACTCTATACTCCATCTGCCAGGTCCTCGCCCACTCGCTCAGCCTATCCAGATCCCTCTGCAGACTTTCCACACCCTCCATGCAATTTGCTTTTCCACTCATCTTCATGTCGTCAGCAAATTTCATCACCCTACACTCAGCCCCCTCCTCCAGATTGTCTATATAAATGGTAAATAGCTGAGGCCCCAGCACCGATACCTGCGGCACTCCACTAGCCACTAACCGCCAATCAGAATAGCACCCATTGATACCAACTCTCTGCTTCCTATTAGACAGCCAATCCTCTATCCACGCTAACACCATACCCCCAACTCCATGCACCCTAACCTTCTGTAGGAACCTTTTAAGAGGCATCATATCAAACGCCTCTTGGAAATCTAAAAACACCACATCCACCGGTTCCCCTCTGTCTACCGCACTAGTCACATCCTCATAGAAATCCAATAAATTCGTCAAACACGACTTCCCCTTAACGAATCCGTGCTGCGTCTGCTCTATCAAACCATTCTTTGTGTCTCGTTATTTCTTCTTTGATGACGGATTCAAGCATTTTTCCAACTACAGACGTTAAACTAACAGGCCTATAATTCCCTGCCTTTTGTCTGCTACCTTTTTTAAACAGCAGCATAACATTAGCTGTTTTTCAATCTTCTGGCACTTGCCTGGAATCCAGCAAATTTTGGTAAATAATTACTAAGGCATCCACTATCACCTCTGCCATTTCTTTCAGAACCCTGGGATGCATTCCATCCGGTCCTGGGGACTTGACCACTTTCAGTCCCATTAGTCTATCAAGCACTACCACTCTACTGACAGTAATTGCATTCAGGCCCTTAACTCCTACCATCCTTCTATCTTTAAGATCCGGCAAACTATTTGTGTCCTCCTCCGTGAAGACCGAGGCAAAAAAACTTATTTAAAGCCTGTTATTTAAAGCAGGCTCTGAAACTTGCTGCAAATCACCAAGCAGCCAAAGTACTTGATCTGTCCCCCTTCCAAAGTTCACCTGAGAACCAACCTCCTAGATATTTGATTACAAGAAGCTTTATAGTTTGCCGTGAATCCTTTGCTTTATAAGACCTTCACGTCAACTTTAAATCATTGAATACGTTCAAGATACCGTGACCCGAAACGTGGAATACTAGAAGTTGTAAATCAGAGGCTGAATTAACTGTAATCTTAAAAAAGTTGTTACCTAATCTTTGTGAGCATGTGCACGTGTGAGACTGAGTGTGTGGCATTGTGTTCATTTGGGGTGAATGTGGAAGTAAATAACCTTATTTTAAACTCATGAAAGCTTGCTGCTAAATAATTTAGAATACACATTCAAAGGGTAAAGAAAGGCACATCTCTTTCCATACAAACATCCTGATTAGGGATAATAGAGCAAGTACATTCACTCTGTGATACCTGCCAAGGTCAGGAATTCATGCTGCTGTTCATGGACCTAAAAGGATGATGAACATAAAAGGACAGGAAATCAAATTAAATAGCTCACAGTTAATTACCTTACTACGACCAAGGGCAGTTATCATTCTGAACCAGGGAATTGTAATAATCCCTAGACCTGTAATGGACTGAAGAATGCTGAATCTTCAAATCATTAGGAGCTTTAAGCCATTTAAATCCTGACATTCCAACTTTACAATGACAGGTCACATTTAGAAAGTATGTTTAATGAAACAGGTTTTAAAATTGTAGCTACTGAATTTGCCATTGCAAATTGTTCTGAGGAGAATGGAACATGTTAGGAAATGACTGATCTCAGTTCCTTCCTATTGCTGAAGAAGAAGCAATATTAAGATGTGGTTTGCACATAGCGCACGCGCACACCCATCCCAGCCGGTTTAAGACTCAAAGCGTCAAAAGCACCCATGTGTTCCAGAATACAGATTTTTTTTCTGGTTGAAGTAGCTGTATTAGAATATCATAGTTTAGCATGTGACTAGGAAACAGGTTGTTGTCTCTGACTTTTCATGCTTGTTTTGCCCAGTCTCCAATGTAGTATTTTATCTATATGTTTGCTGCAGCAAGATATTTGAGAGAGAATTATGTGCTTTGGGATGCAATTTAAAGTTTTTAATATGTCATGGATTCCACCAATTGCATTAATTTGTTTATTTTATTTCTCTCCCTGTAACAGCAAGGCACTTACTACACACAGCCACTGTATGCAGCACCGCCTCATGTAATTCATCACACCACAGTTGTTCAGCCGAATGGAATGCCTGCTGCCATGTACCCACAACCAATTCCTTCACCCAGAGCAAATGGTGTTGCCATGGGAATGGTAGCTGGGACCACTATGGCAATGTCTGCAGGTGAGTATCAGCATAAGCTCAACTCTTGTACCTTGGCTTTTAATTCTCTCAATGCCTGCGTTTTGGATTTGGCAGTCAACCATATGTTTTGTACAATGTGCTACAGATGGAACAGCCTGGAGATGTATATGTTAAAAGGTTAAATAAGAGCCAGACATAAAAAATGTTGGATATCTCAAGTTATCCAGCGAAAAGTACATTTTCTAAAAAATCAAATCATTGAATGCATTCAAGATATCATGACCTGCAGTGTGGGAGGCTAGAAGTTGTAAATCAGAGGCTGAATGAACTATAATCTTAGAGTCATCTATTTATCTAATCATCATGCGCTTGTGCACACGTGTGATTGTATCAATCATGTAATGCTTAACTCGGAGTCGGAAGGTTGAATTTCTACCCAAACGGTGCATTAACATTGTCAGCTCTTCCATTTACAACTTGTAAAATTGCATGAGGATCAATTACAAATTAAGCATTGTTGACTGTCAGTTCCACACCCATCTTTCCCACAGCTGTTAAGTCCCTCCAGTCATATTTTAGCTCCCACCACAATACTGAAATGGTTGTTGTCAGAGTCACAAATGATATCCTATGTGACTGATCTCAGTAAACAATCCCTCCTCATGCAACTCAAATTGGCTGTAACCATATCTTTTCATTCAGTGCTGCTCCTCTTGCCCAGCTGGGTAGAACTGACTTTACCTAATTTGGATCTGCCCAGTTGCTACTGATTTGATTTGATTTTATTGCCAGATGTATTAGGATAGAGTGAAAAGTATTTCTTGCACGCTATGCAAACAAAGCATACCATTCATAGAGTACATAAGGGAGAAGGAAAGGAGAGGATACAGAATTTAGTGTTGCAGATACAAATAGGGTGAAGAGAATGATCAGCTTAATAGATGCTAGATCCATTCAAAAGTCTGATGGGAGCAGGGAAAAGGCTTCTCTTGGGTTGGTTGGTACATGACTCAGACTTTTGTATCTTTTTTTCGATGGATGAAGTTGGAAGACAGTATGTTCAGGGTGAGTTGGTTCCTTGTTTATGCTGGCTGTTTTTCAGAGGCAGTGGGAAGTGTAGATGGAGTTAATAGATGGGAGGCTGGTTTGTGTGAATAACTAGGCTATGGTCACAACCTTTTGTAGTTTCTTGCAGTCTTGATCAGAGCAGGAGCCATACCAAACTGTGGTACACCCAGAAAGAATGCTTTTCATGGTGCATCTGCAAAAATTGGTGAGAGTTGTAGCAGATGTGTCAAATTGCCTTGGCCTTCTGAGAAAGTAAAGGCATTGGTGGGCTTTCTTAACTATAACATCAGCGTGGAAGGCTCAGGTAGAAACTTGAAGCTCTCAACATTTTCATTTCATCACTACTGATGTAAACAGGGGCAAGTCCTCCACTATGTTTCCTTAAGTTGATGACTACCTCCTTCGTTTTACTGACATTGAGGGAGACATTATTGTCATTGCACCATTTCACCAGATTCTCTCTCCCTTTCCTTGAATCGATGTCATCATTGTTTGAGATCCGAGCAACTATAGTGGTGTTATCAATCAGCTGTAATGGTTTCTGCTCCCGCTGGTGTATTGTTGCTCCTGGAGTCATCCCAAGAATCTATCCTTGACGTTTTCCTATTTCTCAACAATATGTTGCCCACGTCACCTGTAAATACAAATGCAGTTTCCACATGTACACTGAAGCACTCAGCTCAACCTCATTACCACCCCTTTGACCCCTTCACGCACTCTGATAGGACCACATTGCTGTGCCATCACCAAAATTGACTTACTTCCACTTCTATGACATTGCCTTCCCTTCACCATTTTACCTCATCTGCTGCAATTCTCATCCATGATCTGGATAGCTCCAGATTTGTCTATTTAAACACTTTCCTGGCTATCATCCACTCTACATAAACTTACTGTATCCATTTTTCTGCTGTTCATACTCAAACTCGCTCCATTCCGTTCACAAAACTTATTGACTTATGTTGGTTCTGGAAATGCCTCTATTTTCTTCTTCAAATCCCTCCATGGCCTTGCTCCTCCGTATCTCTTAAGCTTCTGCAGCCCTCTGAGACTTTGTGCGCTTCACTTTTGCATTTTAAATTTGAGCATAGTTACACTTTTTTGTGGCTGTGCTTTGAACTGCTTTAGCTACAACCTCGCTACCTCTTCTTTAAGGTGAGCCTTAAAATAGGCATATTTGACCAAACATTTGATCATCTGTCCTTGTATCTCCCTTTGTAGTTCAGCATCAAATTTTATTTGTAACCCTCATGTAAAGCACTTTGGGACATTTTGCCATGTTAAACATTTTATATAATGTGAGTTGTTGATCTGCCGTTGTAATTGGAATCCATCATATGATTATATATGGACTGCTTGAACTGGGCCTCTGGCCCATGTCAGGAGTGTTTATAATCTGATATGTCAGACTTCCTTGCATGTGACAACTTGTTTCTTGAAGCTGAACCAGTATGATTTCCTGTCTATTTGAAAAATTGTTGTCAAGGATAGTTAGAGAATTGTTTACTTTAAAAAAAAGCCATACAATTTTGAGTGATAAATACATTTCCATCAAATCATTTAATTTTTTTAGGCCATAGGTCTCAGTTGGTCCATTTAAAAAGCAATATTGACTTAAATCTAAGACTTATTTATCTTCAACGCTCAGCAATGTCAGAATATGTGTTACAAGTTTGTGGAAGGAAGAAAAATGTTTACAAATAAGTATTAATTTTATCTTAATTATATTTATTTTCTTGAATTTTTCCAGCACTTCAGTTTTTCTGATTAAGCTTTTTTATAAGTCATACCTTTTGAGCATTTCCGGTGCTTTAACTGGATCTGGCATTGAGATTGAATTTCATTTAGAAAATTATTTTCTTGCAGGTACTTTGTTGACGACTCATTCCCCAACTCCAGTAGCTCCACATCCTGTTTCCTTGCCTGCTTATAGGACTCCAGGAACACCTACCTACAACTATGTACCCTCGCAGTGGTGATCACCCAGTCACAGGAAATGTAAGTCTACCTTCCTTAATTGTAAAGTAGTCATCTTTTAGAGTTTGAGCAACAGCAGCTGATTAAGAAATCTAATGCATAGGTTATATTAGATATCAAATCAGACTTGGGTTTAAGTTCAGCTGAACTTCAACTTCGAGAAGTTAATTCAGACAGATTTACGCTGCTTGAAAATACATTATACCTGAAATTCTACACTTCTGGGTTTGTCATTGTACCTGGACGTTGAATTCGCAAGAGATTCAGTTCAGCTGTTGGTTTGGCTGTTTTTGGTAGGTTTTAAGCTCACTCTGTTAAAATGGGAATGAACACTTGCTACCTGTGGCTCAGTTGACCTTGTATGCTAGTTGATGACGAGGGTTGTTGCACACAGGTAATCTCAACTAAATATAGTCACCAGATAAAATGGTTAGAGGGTAGGGGATCATTGGAAAGGACACACTAATAACTTCCAGTCACCCATTTTTAAGCCTTGCATTCTGCGAACTGGAAATTGCTGAAAGCACATGAATAGTAATGGTCCATCAATAACTTACAGTACAGCATAACTATGACATGGATTTTGCAGAATATAGGGGCATGAGGGATTCAGGTCACTGACGTGCCAGCTACACCAATATTTTCTGGGTCTTTCTGGTCCCCCAAGGACCTTTCTTAAAATGTGAATAGAATTTTCTTGGCTCTATCCTCCATAAAAACACTGATGACCAATTTGCTGGATTAGCACACTTTGTTACAGCTGCCACTTAAATAGTGCCCTTTGGATTCAATTCACCTATCAGATGTGAGTTTATTGCTTCAAGATCACTTACCCTTGAGCATAGTTGGCTTTTTATCAGGTTTTGTTGATTTATTTAGCTAGTACAAAAAAATTGACTTTTGCACATACTGATTGGAATGTGTTCAGTTGAATGAAATTTAACTTTTAATAGCACTGACATTTATGTCTATGCACTTGATCCTTGATTCCTTAACATTGTCGGTCATTCATTTGGAATATTAATCTATTCAGAGTTAAGATGACTGAAGGAATGTACAGCTGCTCTGAAGTTAGGTGCAGCGATGTCTGAGAAATGAGCTTTGAAATAATTACTCCCTTCAGAGGTTGTATTTAGTTTTTAATATAATTCCTCTGCAAAATGCAGGACATGTGTTTTGAAATAAAATGTCTCCACCAACATCTGGAAGTGATTACAGTTTAGAAGTGTTAAGTTACCTCAGGTACGTGCGGCTACATGCGCTGCCCATATTACACCCAGAAATTGCATTCACACAGCTTTAGAGAACAACATAAATAACCTATCAGATTTGTAGTAACTTCATATGATGTGGCCCACCAGTCAAACATGAATTTATAAACCAGAATAAAAATTGGAAGAGTACTACACTACTGCTGATATGAACAACATCACAATTGACTGTGAACAATCTCAATTTGGCACTACTGGATTGCCATTATCCCCACTGTGGCATATTCTGATGAGTTCAGTGGCAAATCCTGTCAAAGGTTCAATACTGAAGAATCACGCTGCCCAACACTACAAAAGCATTCGGGACCCTTTTGGCATTCAGACAATTTCTAAGCTCTGTCTTTATTTTTATAACATTTGGGTTTTTCATTATTTAGTTAACAGTAGATTTTGACATTTTTGGCAAAAGTTAAAGTATTAAAATTTCTTTTGGGCATAATCTGTGGGAGGCACAAAACTAAAGCAGCACCAGTACGAGTTTACAACCGCAGGAAGACAAGTTTACATCAGCACTTGCCAGTATAACTGTGGACTTAAAATTTTTCCCAGTATAAATTTGATACACAGGGTAGCAACATAAAAGAAGGGTGTGTGAAGTGGGAAATGTGCATACAGGATATTCTCCTCTTCTCAAAGACTTGGACCTCACTGTTTAGAGGCAATAGCTGAAGTAAATCCAAGCTTCAAGAACCATTTTCCTGTTGTTCAGCAGAGTACATGATGAGCACTTTCTGAACCTTTCTTAAGCACAGTCCCAGTTCAAGATAATATATGCAAAGGAAAACCTCAGGTTTATCTAAATGGATTATGCAATTATAATTTACCATGCTTTGTGACAGCCATTTAACCTGGTTTCTGTTAACCTGTATAGCTCAGTTGTTTGTTGCTCAATTAAACTTTGACTGTACATCAATTTTAGAAGCCTTATTTTTGAATGGAAGAGACCAGTTAATGTAGAAAAGAAATGCCAATGAAAGAGAGATTTATGTATCCAGCAAATACATTTTATTGCAAGTAACACTGCTTTGTATTTGCTGACACAGCCTTCTGACAAAAGTGTAGCTGCACTGGTTGACACTTTCAACACTTAAGATACTTGTAATGATTAATGAGCACCTTGGGTAACTATTGAATCCCTATGGTTTGGTCTTGAGCTTGTTAGTGAAAAGTGAAAAGTTCAGTTTCCAAGTTATATTAATGCACCCTGATGACTTTAATCTTATAGCATTTGGAAGAATAATGTGGAAAGATAAATCCATGTTTTCTCAAATGGTCTTGCATAGAATTTTGACAAGAGTCACCCATACTGGAAATTAAGTATTTCATAGAAATGGAACTCTGAATTTTTTTCAATAAGTACTTAAATTTACATCTTATGATTTTATACTTAATGAAAGACTGCTTCTATATACAATGGTTGTTTCAATTTGACTCGGACATTAATAAAATTAAGAATTAAGTATTTAAAATACTCTTTTTCACAGGTTGAAAGGTGGGAGATATGCAATCAAACAAGTCTTAACACTTGGTGCTGATTCCCACATGCCTCCAACCAGGATCCTTCCTTCCAGTACATCAATGCTCTCAACACTTGCCAAACACTACCAAAAAAAAACTCGGAAGATTATCGTGGCTGCATATCTTGCATCTTGGAACTCGGCAGTGCTCAAGTCTTATGACAAAACCTGTTTTGTGGACTGTCTTGCAATTTTATAGATTACACAAAAGGGAGTATAAGCATATTTGGAATTCATATCTAGTTCAATGCATGTTACAAAATGCTTGCTCAAATCTACCTGCAGTGACTAATGCAAACCATCATATGCAAAATCCAAAGGAACCGAGGTTCAAAAAATATTTTGCAACTTAATTTCAATAATGCAGAGTCTTATTGTATGTAATGTTTAAAAAAAGAGTTGTGCAAGTGAATTTCTATAACTGGCCAGAAAAACAAAACTTCTGGCTGATCTGTCGGACTTGATGTTTTTTAACGGGAACAGTTATGTTTCTTTAGCCAGATTATTCATTTACATTCTTGGTAGCAGATGCATTTACAGCACAGCACCTGGTGGTGGTGTTAAGGTAGGCATAAAATGAAACCTGCAAGCATTGACATGACAGTCCTTTTTTTCATTTTAAACTGCATTAGCGTGTAATAGAGAAAAAGGCAACAGTAGACATTAAAGTGAGGTGAATGGAGGAAATGTGCAGACATTTTTTAAAATGAATTTGGAACAGCCAGTAGTTGGGGAAAATAGAGGTATTTTTATATTCTTTGATTTAATATTGCAGTAACATGTTATGAATGCCTCTGACTTAAAATCATGACATTTGATGGTTTGTAGGCTTTTAGTTTGATAACCATTATATATACACTTTTTTCCATATCTCAGAATTTTCCATGGGTTTCTGTAGAGTCCAAATCACTGATTATTGTTTTGGATAATAGTATAAAATATATTTTTTCTTTTCAAATTTGTCTATTCCTCACAGAATTCCTCATTGTTTTGAGCATTGGATGAGTGATTGGTTGCTGCCCAGTAGTGGACACATGTAATATAGGTGACATTGTTTTTAAAGTCTGCATATAATTTTCATCACTGTCTCATTTGATTTGTTCCAGGTTGTGTATTACATAGGATGACTTCATTGGTCAAGCAAGGTTGAATAACATTTTTGAAGGCATTTATGACTAATGCTTCTGAATATTCTAACTGTAGTATGAAACCAAAGGAGGTAAATTTCTTAATATTGCTTTAGGGAATCTGTCCATTACATAATCCCATAATTTTCATTGGATTTTCATAGGGCTTGCTGGTTTCTACAGCAGTCACATTTCAACTGTGCAATGGATTGCTAGTCAAATAACCTTTGATCGCTAAATGGGAGAAAAGGCAGACCTGCTTTATTCAGCATATGTTAGAAGCTTTCTCCCCAATCTCTACCTGCAATCCACTGAGCAATATCTGTCCTTGGTTCCCAGACCCCAGATAATTCCCTTCTTGAGCTTGCTGTTGGAAGATATTAGTGAATAGTGTAAATCGACTTATCTTTCAGCTTTTCCTATTTGGGCTAATTGCCTTAGCCAGATGGCTTGGCTAAAATCCAAACCTCACTATATTGGATTAGGAATTACAGGGAAAACAATTTGAAAAGCTTGAATTATGGTATCCAATGTAAAAAGCACGAGTTCCACTTGCATTCTTTTTTTTAATTGTTCATTGCTGTAAAAGTAAACCAATAATGCGGATCTAAAAAGTCAAGTGGACAAACTGGCAAGCATTTATGTTTATAATGACCAGGTTATTTTGGTTAGGAATCTCTTTAGTTTTTCTATATTTTGTGGCCCCTAGACACTGCACAACAGTTTCAATATTTTGGGTGTTCATTCTTTTGCAATAGGAAACACGTTGATAAAAGGGAATAAGACACTGCCCATCTTGAGTTCCAGTCCCACTTAGAGATTGATAATCATATCCTTCAACTATCGTGAAAGTTCATTTCAGAAATTACCCCTAATCTGTGGTGAAACTTGGTGTATCTGTGGATTAGGATTGTCTGACAGTTCAGCTGCGAGCATTCAGCTATCTTCTTGGCTGTGCTTATATGAGTAATGCAGGGACTATTTTGGATTGCTGCTGGCACTGTACATGATGCAAGAGGATCCAAATTCTTAAGTTATGATTTTTCTAGACTCTTTTATCAAATTTTACCTGAATTAGCACAAATTGAGGAAAATAGTTGTGGAAACCATTGAACAGCTTAATTTAATGTAGAGGAATTAGTTTAATGAAGTAGAATTGTTTTTTGATAGTAGCTAGCAAAGAAATATTTGAGGGGAACAAGCACACAACTTTTAGAATTCGTATCTTTCCTATTCCATTTTTCTATATTGAACTTTTATAATGGATTTAGCATGTATGTTAACTTCATTTTAAAATATTCCCATGACCAATTATTGACCTATTTTCAGATAGCCAGCAGCGTTACTGCTGGGAATAGTAATGATAAAGACATTTAATTTTAAAAATTGAGCAGTCTGAAATTTACTGGGTTGTTTACTGAATATAAACTCAAGTTTTAATATATCAGATTGCACTAACTGCAATTTGTGTGTCCAATGCAGTGGTTTTGCAAAAGCTTTCGCAGACACTGGTGTCCTGCAGTCCTAGGGAGTAGTTCCTTTCAGAATAACCATGCCTGTTTTGACTGGTACTTCTGAGGTTGTCCTTTGCAAACCCTGTATTAAAATAGCATGAGCAAGAAAGGAGTTTTAAAATTGAATGTGTTCATAATCTTCTGATTCCGCTTCAATTTGGACTGGGTTAGGTTGTGAACTCTTCACTCATTTTCAAAGGAAAATTCTGTCTAATGTTGCGTCAGAGGGGCTTGTTTTCTGACTTGGCATTACAGGGCTTGGAAAATTTTGGATGCTTCACTGTAATATGGTTTTTCAAGCTTTAAACATACACTGTGACAGACTACATTGACATTCTAAAAGATTCCCAAAAAAAGACAGGTTGCAATTTTAACAGAAGTTATAAGCATGACTACAAAAGAAAGTTTAAAGGAAAGTGTATTTGTTGATAGTTTCTTTAAAAATTTACAAGTCACAAGTCAGGACTTGGTATAAAATGAAGATTGAACCTAAAGTGAATAACCTATAATCAACACTGTACACTGGACTAATGTTTTGTTTGTTTCCCTTTTTAAATGTCATCTTTTTACATTCTTCTCCCTGCTTCAGCTCACCTGTTATGCTGTGATGTATGCTGAAATAGTTTCAATATTGGCATCAGTGTGGACTGTGTAACTGAGTGCAGCATGGAAATTTTATTAATCAGTGTGGTTTTTCAAATATGCAGCCCCTATAGCATCACTTGGAATCAGTACTTCTGTAGTAATATTGCATTACAGAAATTAGTAGTTGATCCAAATAGTGAAGGCTAAATTACCAGTGCAAAGCTGCTGAAACAGCATTTTGGCCAGCTTGCACAATTCCTTTTCTTTAATGTATGTCTTAAGGAGAAAATAATGGGTACTGAGATAAAGAAAAATCAACCGTGGAAACCTGCCATGGGCAATGTTTAATATAAAGCACTGTTTAAATCTGGGAGTTTCTTCATGTTACACTGCTGTACATGCACTCATTTATGTTGCGTTTGAAATTTAGTAGGTTTTTGTATTTAAAAAAAGACTTGGTAGACCAAATTATGCTTTGTTGCACAAATTAAGATGAATCACTCTTTTGGTGCTTTAGCCACTTAGTGTTCACGCTGGTTACTTTTTGCATTTCTTGAGACGATTACAGTTTTGTTTGTTAAACTGGGTGGAAGAGAATCCAAAATTTCAGTCTGTTAGCATCCAGAAACTTGTGGGTGCCCAGGTTTGAAATTCACAAGTGGCCATCCAATTTTCTGCACTTTGCAATGGGAGACATGCAGTCTGGGCTCATGTTGCATTTTTGAAGGAACATGCAAGCTTGGCATACTAATTCTATTTGTTCTGTCTTTCAAAAGTTCTGTTTGGAGGAGAAAATTTACTGACTTGTAGAAAGCTATAGCCTCATGCAAATTTGCTAGTTGCTTGAGAATATTTCCAAGCCTCTTCAGGGGCAACATATGCCATATGCTCAGGGACTTATTGAGAATGACAACCTTGTGTTGAGCTAAAGTTTGTATATTTCACCATGGTTCATGATTGAAATATACTTTCTATTTAACTTAACACCTCAACACTTCTCTCACTCAAATTGCGTGCATTCTTTCAATGCAATTCAGTGTTCGACAGAAGTAATTTAAAGTTAACTATTTTAGAATATTGGGTTGGGGCAAAAAAAAGAGCTGTATGATTAACATGGATCTATGGGGCAAGTGTCTCTTTATACATTGTTTGCATGTTCTTTTAAAGCAGTTAACAACTGGGTTGACTAACCTTGCAAATATTGGATCCCTGCCAAGCAATGAAATGCTGTTTTTTCCAATTTTTATAGGGGTGTAAAAGGTTCTGCTGCTTCTCCCTCCCTCTTTTACATTGAGCATTTATTGGAAAGCAAACAACAAAACCTAATTTGAATTGAAGAATCATTAAGACACACAACATAAAAGAGCTACCCATCTGTTTTCAGAATCCTCAGCTACCACCCCTCCTCCGATT
Organism: Carcharhinus amblyrhynchos; assembly: GCF_965287045.1. Taxonomy (NCBI): domain Eukaryota; kingdom Metazoa; phylum Chordata; class Chondrichthyes; order Carcharhiniformes; family Carcharhinidae; genus Carcharhinus; species Carcharhinus amblyrhynchos. The sequence goes on along the minus strand of NC_137326.1, from coordinate 79,289,884 downwards.
TATATTCTCATCAGACCCAGTGTGAGTCCATGTATTCAGTCAGCTGCTTGGCAATAGTCTAGGTGGATGTGATCTGAACTATTTCCCTGTTTAATAAAAAAATGGGATTTTGAATTGCAGAATCGTACAGGATGAGTAGATTGTGTTTGTTGGTGTGCAGTGTAGTGCTGTATGACAGCTTTTCCGTTCAAAGTAAAATGAGCATATGCAACACATAGGCACAGCAGAATCACCCATTGAGAGTTATGTACATTTTTGTTAGAGGCACACTTTTTTAAAAAAATTTGACTTTTGAACACTATGCTTAATAAAAATATTATTTTGGTACATATTTAGTCTCAGTCAGTGTCGTCTTCCGGAAATCAGTTTTGAAGCACCGTTTTACATTGGATAACATAAACCCAAATTCTAACAATTCCTTTCTGAGCCAGTTCAATTATGTGTAAATTCATACATTGTTATTTTTTTAAAAGCAATCTGACAAGTAGATGAGCTCAGATTTAAAAAGAAACTTCAAGGCATGTTTATTGTAACAAGAATTGTTATGTATTAATACTTAAGTTTTCAATAAAGATTGACTTGTGTTGCTTATCGTGTCTTGTGAACTTATTTATGCTTTTTTACATTATTGATGTACTGTCCATTAAATGGCATTTGCGGTTTGAGGACAACATAACTCATTACAAGTCATTAGATCAAAATGATTAATCTACATTATACTGGTACAGAGGAGGTCTTGTGGCACAATGGGGGTAGTGTCCCTGCCTTTGAGCCAGAAGCTCCATGTTCAAGCCCCACCCCACCACTTGATGGCTAAGGAAGGTGCGTTCATAACATGGCTAAACAGTTGAGTGTCAAGCTGCAAATCTTTCCTAGATACTAGTGACTGGCACAAAGAGTAGGAGAAACTCTGGTCAGCCATGCTTGTTAGGGAGTGGCGATCCTCAAGCTTTAAGCGTCTGGCAACATACTAGTGGCCTGTTCCAGAAATAACTAGCTATGGAAACAGACAAAAGTCTGCCTTAATGCATCACTAGTTGCGGGAAAAGAATTGGAGTACAGATATAGATGCCAAGGATAAATCAACTTCTTGGTCTTACTGATATGGACAAGAAGTATAAGCAAGTTATTTGTGCACTTCATATAATATGATATTGGAATCTGTGAACAAATCAATTCAGTAAAGTTGGTATGGATACTATGTCCATTAAATGTAAAACTGAGAAGCCCATTCCATTTCTCTGTCTTGTGTTAAATTTGTCATATGCCAATTTGAAACATTCTTCATTCTGAACCATAATTTAGATAAGTATTATTCCAGATTTACCCTTTTCAGTCCTGCAATTAGGCAAGAAGGTAAAAAAATTACCCCTTCCTAATCTTTGGGTTCTTTATGCTAAAAATGAGTGCAGTAGCTAAGGTATGCTTCTGTTAGGGCATTATGGTAAGTAAGCGTTATAATTTCTCCTTTTGCTGTTTTCAGTTGTTAACATTGATGAGGTAATGGTTCCTCTGGCAAGTGCAGGCAGGATCAATTCCAAACACCACTGCTGGCTCACTGTACAGGGGACCAGGAAGAAGAATGAGATAGTAATAGAAGATGCTATAGCTAGATGAACAGACAAGCATTTCTGGATCTTCAAAAGTGAATCCAGGATGGTATGTTGGGCGTAAGGAAAGAGACTATGGAGGTGGGAAGAAGACGAGCAAACAATTTCAAAAGTATTAATTTCTGGATTACTCCCAGTGCAATGTGGTAATATGTATAGAGAAATGGGGATAGAACAAATTAATGCTTGTGAGATGGTATAAAAGGGGGAGGGCTTTAGATTGTTGGGACTTTGACAGATTCAAGAAGAGCTGGGTCTGATAAAGGCAAGACGGGTTGCACCTCAACTGGGCTGAGACCAATATCCATGCAGGGGTATTTGCCCTCAAATTGAGATTAGTTTAAATTCACTTGTTACAGAGATGAGGGCCAGGATGTAACATTACAATTGGACAAAGTATGTCAAGGAACTAGTGAGATAGATAGCACTAGGTAAATCAGTACCAACCTTTGGAGAGATGGGTAGGTACCATTCAGGTAGAATCCATGAGGAGAAAAGTAGGACAGTGAAAGTTGGATGAGGAAAGACAGTAAGATGAAGCAGAAAATGGGTTTGTTTGACATGTCAGGTTGATACAAACGAGAACCAGGCTGAATATGCAGTTTGAAAGGGAGATGAAAAATGTAATGAGAAACAAAGAGATGAAGCTGACAGCTGACATAAAAGGAATCCAAAAATCTTCCATGGCATATAAATAGTAAAAAGTTAGTGAAAGGAAGGATGTGACCATTTCAAGTTTGTTTATTCGTGTCACAAGAAGGCTTACATTAATACTGCAATGAAGTTAGTGTAAAGCCCCACTAGAATCAAAAAGGGGATTTGGGCACAGGTAGAGAGCGTGCCACAGGACAGCCAATTTAACCTTGATGGGAAAGCTTTCCAAAACAATCTAGGATAAAATTAACAGTCACTTGCACTAAACGTGAGTTACTTAGGAAAAGTCATCATAGATTTGTTACAGCAATCTTGTTTAGCTTAGTTGATCTTTTTTGATGAGCTAGTAGAGTTGCTGAGAGTAATGCAATTGATCTGTTGTACATGGACTTCCAAAAGATTTTTGATAAAGTGCCACTTAATAGGCTTGTCAAAAAAGTGCAAACCTATGGACTGAAAGACATAGTGGCAGCATTTAGGTGAGCGACAGAAAGCAATAATGGTGATATGAAGTTGTTTTCAAATTGGATATTGTGGGGTTCCCAGGTATCACAAATAGGATCACTGTTTTTCTTGATCTGTGGATGTGTTGGGCACAGTGTTAAAATATTATGGATAGTGCAAAACTTGGATAGTGATAAAGAGAGCACTGAATAGCTGTTGGAACTGGTTGATTAAAGTTAATGCAGAAAATTGAGTGTGATATATTTGGGGGGAGGAACGAGAAGCACCAGTATAATGTAGAGAATACAAGTTTGTCCTGACCACAACCCCACCCAGGCCCTATTCCCATAACCCACATATTTAAGATGCTAATCCCCTGAAACTAGGGTCAATTTAGCATAGCCAAACAACCTAATGTACACACCTTTGGACTGTGGGTGGAAATTGGAGCTCCTGGAGGAAACCCATGTAGACACGGGGAGATTGTGTGCACACACACACACTGATCCGAGGCCAGAATTGAACCCAGGTCTCTGGTGCTGAGGCAGCAGTGCTAGCCACCACACTTGCCCACATTGGTGTGCATGAGCACAGATCATTGAAAAGACAGGTTGAGAGATTGGTTATTGAGGCATATGGCACTGAGATTTTTAAATCAATGCATGGAATACAAAAGAATATGATTGTGAATCTTTATAAAACTGATCAGCCTTGACTGAAGTACTGTGTACAAATTCTGGACATGTCTTAAGAAGGGTATAAGAGCATTGGAGAAGGTGCAGAAAAGATTCGAGTGTTTCCAGAGATAAGGAGCTTCAGTGCATAGACTGGAGAAGCTGGGGCTATTCTCAAAGAGAAGGTTGAAAAGAGATTTATCAAAGTGCTCAAAATCATGAGGTATAGACTTAGTGAATCGGGAGAAACTTCCTATTGACAGAAGAATTAAGAACCAGAAGATATGAATTTAAGATGAATGGCAAAAAACCAATGACAATGTGGGAGACATGGTGGCACAATAATTAGCACTGCTGCCTCGCAACATCAGGGTGGTGGGTTCGATTCTAGCTTTGAATAAGTGAAGTTTGCACGTTTGCTCCATGTCTGTGTAGGGTTACTCTGGGTGCTCTGGTTTCCTCCCACAGCCCAAAGAAGTGAAGTTAGGTGGATTGGCCATGCTAAGTTTCCTCTTACTATCTCGAGATGTTTTGTTTTGGGGGGGAGGGGATTAGCTGGGTAAATATGTGGGGTTGTGGGATAGAGCAGGAAGGTGGGCCTGCATACGATATTCTGTTGGAGTATCAGTGCAGATTTGATGGGTTTGAATGGCCTCCTTCACTCTCATGATTCTATGATATGAAGAAAAACATTTTTTAAGCTATCTCTCTTTAGGATCTGGAATATGCTGCTTGAGCATTGAGGACACATTCAGTTGTGGCTGTCAAAGATTTCTACATGGGAGAAATGATCAAGTGTTGTACTGAGAACAAATCTCCCGTTATCTTTGAGGACAGTCAGGTGAGGAAAGAAGGAACACCAAATTCAGCTTGTGAAGTTATTGCATATTTCTAAGTTGAAATAAGTGTATGATGGCTTGAATTTTGCTTGTAATATGACAGCCTTGATGGAAAGAAGATGGGACGTACTTTTTTCTGCACTTGGAGGCCTCTATTTTTGCTCCTCATTGTAACGTAATGAACCTATTTCCAGATTTTACTCTGAGCTCTAACATCTGAAGTATTGAACTGAAAAATGCCATCTGGAACTGAATATTAACTGGCAGTGTTGTGGAAGGATATAATTAATCTTATGGGATTCTTGTGAATGGTGCCAGATGCCTTGTAACACTTATGATTACTGCAGTCTTGAAATATTTTACTATGTTAAAGGTGCAATATAAATGCAAGTTGTTGCATTCCTGGTCTTAAGTGTTAATTTTAAACATTGTCAGAAGATAATTAACGTATGTTTATTGACATGCATGTTTTAGCCATTCGCGCTACCATTTCTCTCTCTGACCTCATCTCCCTCCCCAAAACCCCATTTTGTTATTCTTGGGTCTTCTCTCCTGTTTCCATCTCAGTACCCAATCATGGTACCTTTTCTTCCTAAATCCCTGCCCCAAACCTTTTCACTACTTCCTATTCTTGCTTGATTCCCCTTTAGATTGGGTCACAGCTATTCTTTGTTCCTCTCAGCTCTCTGTAAAGATCCCAGTAAACACAACAATGCACCCCAGCTGTGTTTTGCACATCTCCTAGTGCACTTAAAGGCTACTCTTGCCAACCTTATTTGATCCAAGGTCCTACCCTCATTGCCTTTGGATCCTGCCAGCAGACTGACACCCCTCCTCCCCCATCCCCAACAATGTCCAGCCATTCAGGCCCTTGCCAATGATTGCATTGATAAAATGACTGGCAAACTTGAGTTGCAAATATTGAAATCATGACCCTTTCTAATGCATCGCCATCCAGCTACGCTATTCCCAAATCGCTACAGCGCTAGTGTGACCATTTCACTATATCACTCTCCTTACTGTTTTATTATATCCTCCTTTGATCATTATCATTATTACTATTCCTATCCCCTATTATCTTTCAATTTGAAAACTGCTGTTATCATCCCCCCCCCACCCCCTCCATGTTCCCTGCCCAAATAAGGGATCTTGCTTGCATATTCAACGTCTATGCCCACCTCTCTTCCACAGGACTTAAATGCCCTCAATCAAAGTCGCAAATGGCATGCTTTGACAGTGGTACATCATTCTGCAGAATTGGGCTGAAAAGTATTTGTTAATCCTACAATGATGATTGGAACATTAAGACTAGGCACAGCTTCCATTTCTCTACTATATCTCTGTAGCCTCTTTACGATTTCCTCAGAGCTTCCTTTCCCATGTGACTTTGTCAACAATTTTAAACACATTTGTTAAATTTACATTAAATATTTAAAAATTCTATTTCTATATTTCTAACTTGATTGTCACCAGAATCTTCAGTAGTCAAAAATCTGTGACTGTGTAGTATAAGAAAGCTCAGTTTCACAAATTTAGTGAAAGCCTTTCTCCTGTATTTCTACACTTTTAGTGTAGGAAAATATCTTGAGGCACCTCGCTAAGGATAAGCAGGAATAAAACGATATTGACCAAAGATGAGATGCTGGGATCATCAAAGATTAGTTTTAAAAAATGGGTTTAGAGAAGATACACGGAGTCTGTGGGAAATAGTTTCAATGAGGGGAACCTAGGTGGTTGAAAGCAATGGTGGAGCATGGGAAGAGTGGATAAAGCACAAGGGATCAGAGTTGAAATAAAATTCAGATAACACTGGAGGGGTTGCATAGGTCTGGAAGAGTGAAGGCTATGGAGGATTTATATTTGAGTTGCTGGCTAGGAACTCTCGGAAGTCAGTTGTGGTGGCCCTTCAAGGAGCGTTTCTCTGAAAGGGGCATGTGACCTACCAGTCCAATCGGGAACTGAGTTGGGGACTCATTCCAACTTGCCTGGACTTATTCCAGTCGCCAGAGTTTTGGGCCTGTGGAGAGTTTAGATCTTTTTTCCCTTATTCTGTAATGTCTCTAGTTATTCTTTGTTAAACCTGTAATTTGTTGACTGGAGTTTGAGCCTTCCCTTGCTGCACTACATTGGCGATGAGGGTAAATTAGAAAACCTACGTGGCCAGCTACAATTCAAGAATTTGGTTCTGTCTTCACAAAAGGACACAAATCAGATGCCAGGAATATTGGACAATGCAAGATATAGTGAGTGGGAAGAATTGAGGGAGAATTAGTTGAGAATTCAGGGAATATTAGTAGAGAAATGGTGCTGGGAAAATTGATGGGATTAAAAGCAGATAAATCCCCAGGGCCTGATAATTTATATCCCTGAGCACTTAAGTGGTTCTAGAAATACTGGATGCATTGGTAGTCATCTTCCAGGATTCTATAGACTAGGGAACAGTCCCTGCATATTGGAGCATAGCTAATATCACTCTAATATTCAAAAAGGGAAATAGAGAGAAAACAGGGAATTATAGATTAGTAAGCTTAACATCTGTAGAGGGGAAAATCCTTGAATCCATTATCAAGGACTTTATAGCAGACCATTTAGAAAGAAGTGACAGGATCAGACAGAACACGAATATGTGAAGGGAAAATCATGCTTGACAGATCCGTTGGAATTCTTTGAAGATCCAACTAGTAGAGTTGGTGAGGGGGAACCAGTTGATGTGGTATATTTGGACTTTTGGAAAGCAATTGACAAAGTCCCGCATAAGAGATTATCATGCAAGATTAAAGGGCCTGGGATTGGGAGAAATGTATTGAAATAGACAGAAAACTGGTTGGCAGAGAGGAACCAAAGAATAGGAATTAATGGGTACTTTTCAAATTGGTAGGCAGTAACTAGTGGGCTGCCACAGGGATTGGTACTGGGACCCCAACTATTCACAATATATGTAAATGATTCGGATGAGGAAATAAAATGTAACATCTCAAAGTTTGCAAATGTTACCAAGTTGGGTGGAAGGGTAAACTATGACAAGGATGCAGAGATCATTCAAAGTGATCTGGGCAGGTTGGGTGAGTGGGTAAATCAATGACAGATGGCAGTATAATTTGGATAAGTGTGAGGTTATTTATTTGGAAGCAAAAACAAGAAGGCAGATTACTACCTGAATGGCTGTAAATTGGGAGAGGGGTAAATTGAGAGACGAGACAGGGTAGATGCACGGAGAATGCCCCCAGTGGTGGGGGAGTCCAGAGGTCACAATCTGAGGATTCAGGGTAGACCATTTAGGACCAGGATGAAGAGACATTTCTTTACCCAAAGAGTGGTAAGCCTGTGGATGCCAAAGCATTAAATGTATAGATATAGCACTTGGAGTGATGGGATAGAAGGTTATGGGGAAAAATCAGGATTAAGCTATTGAGTTGGACAATCATCCATGATCATAATGAATAGCAGAGCAGGCTCGAAAGGCCGCCTGCTCCTATCTTCTATGTTTCTAAGACAAGGCTTCTACATGATTTAGGTGCAACAGCAAAGTGTGAGTTAAGTAAGCCTTTGATTAGGAAACCTGAAACTTTTGATCCCCATGAGGATTACTGGTGTCAATATATGGAGCGCCTCCAATTATTAATTAGAGCCAACATTGTAGAGGGGGAGGAGAAATAGTGAATTATCCTGTTGCCAATACATGGAGCCCAACATATAAATTGATCAAGAGCTTAACTTCTCTGGAGGCTCCTGATACTATACATTTTGAGCAGTTGGTGGCATTGTAAAGGAGTACCTTCATCCCAAACTGTCTAATCATGCAGCAGTATGAATTTAACTTAATTAGCAGGAACCTGGGAGACTCTTATCGCAGAGTTTGTGGCCAGATTGAGACAGCTGTCAGAGCAGTGCATTTTTGGAATTATGCTTGAAAATATACTCAGAGACAGACTAGTCTATGGGGTGAACAATTTGACCATACAGAAAAGACAGTTGGCTGAAATGATGGAGATTGTATAGGTTTTGAAGGGTGCTGAGATGGGTACTTTGGGCCTACAGAGTGTGCAGCATTGTGAGATGAATCGGCTTGGGGGAGGGACCCATAGTGATTTTGAAGGAGTGGAGGGCCGTACAAGCCAGGGCATGGAATAAGAGTAGAGTCAAAGGAACAGGAGATGGGGTCAGTCAATCCAGAGAGTGTAACTGTTTCCAGTGCAGGGGAGAGCACAATCAAAAAGTGTGTAGATTTAAGAGCGTAGTGTGTTTTGGATGCAACCAGAAATGCTTCATCTGCATTCATTGCAGAGAGTGGATGAAATGATTGGTGAGGGGAGGCCGGGGGCGGGTGGGTGTGTAATATGAAGAGCGTCTTGTCGAGCAACTCCGAATACGAGCCCATGGTAATACAGTTGAATAATTTAAGTGTGTGTAAATCCTATCATAATTGAGTTGTCACTCAATGGCCTTCTCTGCATGGAAGTAGATAGTGGAGCTTCAGCCACAGTGATGGGAGAACATGCGTATAAATATTTAAAAGATTGTATCCAAGTGATTAGGTTGAAAGACCTTGGTGAGGTTAGCTACATGAATGGGACAATCCCTAAAAATATTGGGAACAACTTCCATGCTAGTGATGTACCAGCATCAATTGGATCAACTATTTACCAACATTGTGAAGAGTCAAAGGCCTAGCCTATTGGGACAAGATTTGTTGAGCCAGACAAAATGAAATTGGCCAGAAACCATCAGTATAACTGACAATAGTTTCTAAGAGGTTTTAAGGAAATACCAAGAGGTATTTTGTAATGAGCCGGGGGAAATATGGGATGTCAAAGGTAAGATCTATGTTAATTCAGAGTCTACTCCCAATTTTTTTTAGAGCTCAGCCAATTCACTACACTTTCAGTAGAGGTGGACTGAAGTAGAAAGAAGAGTTGGGAATAATAAGACCAGTACAACTCTCAGAGTGGGTAGCCCCTATTGTCCTTGTGGTGAAGCCAGGCAGAATGGTTCCCATAAACTGAGATTAAACATTAACCACAAACCAAGTGACCAAGATAGATGGTTATGCAGCCGCAAAGATTGATGACCGATCGGCAAAGTTAGCAGGAGGACAAAAAATTACCAAACTTGACATGAGTTATACATACCACAGTCGGAGCTGGATGAGGACTCAATTAAGTAAATGACAAAAACTGCTCTCAGGTGTCTGTACCAATACACCCAGTTGCCCTTTGGAGTTTCACCGGCTTGTGCCATTTTCCAGCGAAACATGGAGAGTTTACTGTAGGATATACTTAAGTGTTGTTGTATCTAGATGATATGTTGGTCACAGGGTGTCCCAAGCGAAACATTTGGTAAACATCAAGGACATACTGAAGAGATTTAAGGATGCAGGAATAAGGCTCAAACAAGAGATGTGTAATTATCAGGTCTGCGAAGTTCCACCCGTGTCTGAGCTGAAGTCTTTCTTGGGCATGGTACATTATTATGGGTGTTTCATACCAGTCTGTCAACACTATTAACACCTCTACATCAGCTACCAAAATAATACCAACAATGGTATTGGAATAAGCCCCAGAAAGAGGCCTTCAAAAATGTTCAAATTGCCCTACAATCTTCCGACTTGTTGGTGCATTTTGACCGGAAAGCAAAGATTGTGTTAATGTCAGATTGTCACCGTGTGAAGTAGGGACAGTGTTGTCACACGAGATGGGATATGGAATAAAGTGGCCCATGGCGTTCACATCCAAGACTTCAGCAGATGCAGAGAGAGGCCACTCCCAGATTTAAAAGAAGGGTTTGGTGGTGGTCTGCGGGGTGAAAACATCTCACCAATACATATGTGGGTGGAACTTCAAACCATTATTGGGCTTGTTCAAGAGGATAAAGCCATTCCTCCCATTGCCTCAGTCAGAGTCCAGCATTGGACGTTGCCTATGAGTACCTATGAGTACTCATTTTACCGTAGACCGAGTACTCAGTTCAAACGCAGTTGCCTGCCCTAGTCACAGAGTGATTACCACCGACAGCACTACAAGAGATCATACACGCCCTGGACCTTTTGGATATGCTACTGATTTCTGCCCAGCAAATCCAGACCTGGGCCCAGAGAGACCCAGCACAGGCAAAGGTAAAAAGAATGCTCCTTTGCAGTTAAAATGATGACAAGTCTGAGCAGTATCAGACCTATCAATTTCAAAAAGAGCAGTTGAGTGTAAAGTGAAATGTGTTTCATGGTTGTAACACTTGACACCTTGTTAAAACCTACTGGCCTGGCAAAACTTGCTATCTGCTGCCCCATTCAAGCTGCTTTAGTGATGTGGACCTGACCTCGAAGCAACAACTCAGTTTCTCATTGAGCTCAACAACTTGAGAGCATGCATCTTCCAATTGGGCACTTTACAGCTTTCTGGACTGAACGTTGAGTTCAGCAACTTCAGAGGGTGAGCTCCCTCATCCACCATCACCCCATTTTTATTTATTTTATCTCATTTCGTTTCATCTCATTCATCCATTTTATCATCCTTCTTTCTCACTTCTATTTTTCCACTTCTCCATTCCAGCTTTCCTTCTTCACCACCACAACATCTCCCCCCCACCCCAACACTTTCAAGGCAACTACCGTAATCCCAGGCAGTCCCTTATCCATCTGTCCCTCTGTTCTGCCACTCACACATTCCGATCATTTAGTGGACGCTTTTAGGACTTTCTCAGTTTTCTGCATCCTCATTTACATTGTCTTTGTCCCATTTTATGCCCCATCCTCATAGTATAAATCTCAGCAGATTCTCTTACCTCTGATGAAGGGTCATCTAGACTAGAAACATTGGCTCTATTTGCTCCCCGCAGATACTTTCAGACCTGCTGAAATTTCCCAGCATTTTTAAGTCAGTTTCTTTGTCTATTTCTCTGACACCTTGGCCACCATGGCGTCCCTTATCTTGTTCCAGTCCTTATAAAACCGATCATCATTCTTCCCCGAGTCAGGAAGCCGCTGCTACAGGAATTATATGCAGGCCTACCCTGGTATGACTAAGATGAAGATGTTGGCATGCAGCTGCATCTAATGGCCAGGCCTGGACAAGGACATTGAGTGTGTGGTCAAGCGATGTGACCTATACCAGCTGCAGCAGCAGCAACCCCCTGCCAGCCCAGTTACTCCCTTGGGAATCATAGATCACAGAATCCTACAGTGCAGAAACAGGCCCTTTGGCCCTTCAAGTCTGCACTGACCACAATCCCACCCAGGCCCTATCCCCATGTATTTACCCGCTAATCCCTCTAACCTACACATCCCAGGACACTAAGGGGCAATTTTAGCATGGCCAATCAACCTAACCCACATATCTTTGGACTGTGGGAGGAAACTGGCGCACCCGGAGGAAACCCACGCAGACATGAGGAGAATGTGCAAACTCCACACAGTCAGTGACCCGAGCCGGGAATCGAACCCAGGTCCCTGGAGCTGTGAAGCAGCAGTGCTAACCACTGTGCTACGAATGGCCTAGCCAACTGTAGACACGGATCTGTATTGAGTTTACGGGATCATTTCTACGTGCCATGTTTCTTATCATTCAAAATGGATGGTTGTATATGTGATGAGATTCACAGCCTCAATGGTGATGACAGAGAAGCAGACGCTTGACAATTATGAGTTGCCAGATAACGGCTCAACTTTCGACAGCGAGGCATTTTTTTACAACCAAAGGGGAGATTGGGCATGTTAAAACAGGACCTTATCAAGTGGTGTCCAATGGGTTGGCAGAGTAAGTGGTTCAGACCTTTAAGGCATCAATTAAGAAGAGAGCCCATTGGCTCAGATATTAATGGATAAAGATGAAGTCTGTCCTAAGGGGAGGGTGTTAAACTGGGGGAGGGCTAGATACAACCGGATTAGGCAGGATCTTAAAGATACGGATTGGGGTAAGCTGTTTGATGGCAGGTCGACGCTGGGTATGTGGGAGTCTCTCAAGGGAAAACTAAAATCTTTGCAGGAAAGACATGTGCCGGTCAAGAGGAAGGATGGGAAGGGTAGGATTAGAGAGCCGTGGGTAACTAGGGATATTGAGGACCTGGTCAGGAGGAAGAGGGAGGCGTACATTAGATCTAGGCATTTGAGGACAGAGATAGCGTTAGAAGAATACAGAGAATGTAGGAGAGAACTTAAAAGGGGCATCAGAAAGGCAAAAAGGGGCCACGAAATGGCTTTGGCGGGTAGGATTAAGGAAAATCCTAAGGCATTTTACTCCTATGTTAGAAACAAAAGGATGGTTAGAGGGAAGATTGGTCCTCTCAGGGACAGAGGAGGGGAACTATGCTTGGAGCCTGGGGGAATGGGGGAGATCTTGAATGAATACTTTGCGTCGGTATTCACGCAGGAGAGGGGCCTGATGTCTGGTGCTGTGCTTGAGGAGTTTGAGGATCCGTTGAGGGAAATAGTCATCACGAGGGAAGAGGTGTTGGGACTTTTAGACAGTATAAAGACGGATAAATCTCCGGGGCCTGATGGCATCTATCCCAGGCTGCTAAGGGAGGTGAGGGATGAAATTGCTGGGCCTCTGACGCAAATCTTTGTCTCTTCTTTGGACACAGGTGAGGTCCCAGAGGATTGGCGGATTGCAAATGTAGTACCGTTGTTGAAAAAGGGTCAGAGGGATAACCCAGGGAATTATAGGCCGGTGAGCTTGACTTCAGTTATAGGCAAGCTAATGGAGAGGATCCTCAAGGACAGGATGTATGAACATCTGGAGCGCTGCAATCTGATCAGGGATACGCAGCATCAGCAAATTTGCTGATGACACTAAGATGGTTGGATTGGCGGGTACTGAAGAGCAGTGCCTGGCAATGCAACAGGACATAGACAGGCTGGTAGATTGGGCAGATAGATGGCAAATGGAATTTAATCCAGAGAAATGCGAGGTGATGCACTTTGGCCGGAATAATGTGGAGGGGAGTTATACGATAAAAGGTAGAACTATCCGGAGTATAGATACGCAGAGAGACCTGGGGGTGCAAGTGCACAAGTCCCTGAAGGTGTCGGTGCAGGTGCAGAATGTGATGAGGAAAGCGTATGGTATGTTAGCCTTCATAGGAAGGGGTATAGAATATAAGAGTAGGAGTCTGATGTTGCAGTTGTATAGAACGTTGGTTAGGCCTCACTTGGAGTACTGCGTCCAGTTCTGGTCGCCGTACTACCGGAAGGATGTAGAGATCCTGGAGAGAGTGCAGAGGAGATTTACCAGGATGCTGCCTGGTATGGAAGGGCTGTCTTACGAGGAAAGATTGAACGAACTTGGGCTGTTTTCCCTTGAGAGACGTCGGCTGAGGGGGGATCTAATAGAGGTTTATAAGATTATGAAGGGGATAGATAGAGTAAATGGTGGTAAGCTTTTTCCGCTATTAGAAATGGATAGAACGAGGGGTCACGGGCTTAGGGTGAGGGGGGCTAGGTATAAGACAAATATTAGAGGGCAGTTTTTCACGCAAAGGGTAGTGGGGGTGTGGAATGCACTGCCGAGTAAGGTGGTGGAAGCAGGCACGCTAGGGTTGTTTAAGAGTCACTTAGACAGCCACATGAGCGGTCTACATATAGGGGGATATAGCAGGCCTTACTAAACATTGTAGGCTTGGGATTCCGTTTTTGCCTCAGGGATGTTACAGTCTTTGCCTGTTTAATAATGAATTTTTTGTCTCCACAGGCATTTAAGTCCACCTTGTTGACCAGCAAGGGGCATGCATGCGGCAGGTTGTAGTGGGCTGCTCTTGGATGTTGCTTCGGGAGTTGCCTATTGCTTCATGTCGTTAGTGTGCTTAAACTGGACCATCTCCAGGGCAACATGACAGCTCAGAGACTATCTCTGTTGCTGTGCGGACACATGGATTTGGGCCTGTGTCTGTGGGAGTTTGCACGTTCTCCCCGTGGTTGCGTGGGTTTCCTCCGGGTGCTCCGGTTTCCTCCCACATCCCAAAGATGCGCTTTTAGGCTGATTGATTGGGTAACAAATTGTCCCTATATTGGACCTCCCTGATCCTCGCACATTAGGCGTCGACTAAAATCATGAATAGGTCACTGAGACAATGGGACGGTGGCGCGGGCTCGTTGGGCCGAAGGGCCTGTTTCCCGTGCTGTGTTGTTCTTTGTTCTTTGTTCTCCCTCAAACTAAAGTTTTGAGGTTTCTATGGCTTACCAGACCATTCTTCTTGTCATCGCTGAGGTGTTCCCCGCTGGACTGTTCATGGGTAGCGCCTTTGGACAATCCTGGATTTTATATTTCCAAGTTTTTTTTTGCAGGGGGAGGTGGGGGGGTGGGGGAACTATGACAATTTGCTGCATTTTCAGTTTTTATATATTTCACGCAGTTTCACCTGCAATATCACTGCTGTGCTGTGGGTGTCAGCAAACAGTTGCTGACAGGTCACATTACAGGCTAGAGATACTATGCTGAAATTCAAGCAGTTATCTTGAATCAATTATCATATCTCCTAGCAAATGATGGCTGCCAAAGCAGATACTGAGGAAAACCTGCTGGGAGTTTTATAATTCATAGTCGCATCAACTCCTCACAGCAACATCTATTCAGTGTTGCATTTCTTCCGTAATCCTTCTATAGATATGACTAATTGGAAAGGTCCGAGGCACTTCACAAGTGATATTGAGTAACATTTGACTAAGAGCCACAGGAGGAGGTATCAAGGCAGCTAATCAAAGAGGTAAATTTTAAGGAAGATGTTAAAGGGGTAGATAAAGGAGAAGAGAATAGGTTTATGGAGCAAATGCAAGAGCCTGGATAACCAAAGGAACAATGGTCAATTATGCATACATTAAAATTGGATGTGCAAGAGACTAGAATTGGAAGAGATGAGCAATAGGAGGGTTTGGCTGGAGGAGAAGAGCATTCAAGGGGAAGAAGGAATGTGAAAACAAGGATGGGAACTTTAAAATTATAGCATTGCCAGACTGGCAGCCATTGCTAGTCAATAATTAAAGGGGTGATAAGTGAATGGGACTTGGTGTGAGTTACTATCTGAGCAGTCAAGTTCCAGTTAGTTTGGTAGAAGGTGGGAGCCTGGCAAGGAGAGAATTGGAATAGACAAGTCTAGAGGAGTGACAAAGAATGGTTGGGTTTTTTTTCAGCAGCAGAGGAGCTGGGACCAGGGCAGAGTCAGGATATGTTATGGAGTTTGAAATAAGTAGCCTTGTTCGTTAAATGGATGTCTGGTCAGAAGCTCACCTTGCTACCAAAAACAATACCAAGTTAGATTTTTGCCAGTTAGACAGCTGGGTTGGCGAATAGAATTTGCTTAGAGCACATTGCCCAAAGGCATGATTCCAGTCTCTCTCTCTACCAAAACTGAATCTAATGCATGACTGACTGATATCAGTGGTACATCTACACCATAAGTTAGCATATCCCATCTGTTAACCCTTTATACTACACCTCCCCCAAGTATACCATCCACTTTTTAACAACAGCATGAAATGCCATTTTTAACTATTTACATTACATTTCTGTACCTCCCTTTTTACAGCTCCAAGTTTGACTCAACTCCTACTCTTCCTTTCCCCAAATCACAGTTCTGGGGTGTTTAACTTCTCACAGCATTCTTGGCCCTTATGGGAGTCATCTTGGAGGCATGAGAATTTTCCGCTACATTTGGTAGGACATCATCATCTGCAGAAAAGGATGACATTTCAGCATCATTGGTGTCAGTGTTGCTGGGAAACAGAGTGCAGTTTGCAAGATGACTCAACTCCAAGGGCAACAAAGACTTTTCAATCAAAGTCTGATTCAAGGCAGAGGACTGAAGAAAATTGGCCTTTGGAACCTCTGGGGCAAGAGGAGAAGACTTCAAGACACTCTGTGGGACTTGTTGCTCCCTCACAGGACATAGGGCAAAAGCGTCAGTAGAGAAATGAGCTTAAACTCCAGGGAAGACTATCATAGCCATGTCTGTATATTGATGACAGAATGGGCATTGGAAATTTGAGATATCAATGAACTTAATATGGCGACCTAGCTAAGCAATACAGGTCGATTAGAAATAATTGAATCAATTCCCTAGATCATTGCAACCACTAGTTAAAACATGCTCAATAAATTATGACTAAAATAAGAATGTACTTAAATTCTCGGTAGACTCCTGGATTCTCTGCCATAGGATAACGTCATTTGTTATTGGACTTACAGCACAAAGAAAGGAACTGACTTGAAGCTATTTTTCTTTTTGGTGGAAGCCTGTTGCTGCTTGATACCAGAACATGGGGTTCCCATAACTCCTACTGCTGGACTCTCTGTGAGGCCTTGAGGCAGTCAAACAGGTGAGACAAAGGGAAAGGCTGCTTACCATATATAGTTATTGTTGCCTCTCTCCAGGGTGCTGCCTCCTTCTGCCAAATTTTTTACAAGATGCTTTCAATTGCTTCTTCACTCTGGCTCCTTTGATAACATTGATGTGTTTTTTACATCAATGTCGCCACTGCTGCCATCACTGTTCTAAGAAAGTACTTTGATGTTGGTCTCTAGGCATGGGGTTTGGTTACTAGGCAAGCTGCAGACATACTCTACTATCTGCTTAACACATGTTTATTATTACTACATCTAAACAGGATGTTGCTTCCAGGCATGATTCTAACCAGAGACAGTCCAACACATGACTGACTGACTGTCAGTATTACATCATCATCTACATCATATGTTTGCATTTCCCACCTGTTAACCCTTTAGACTTCAATGATAGAATTGAAGGTAGGGGAGATGCTACCTGAGGAGAGGGAATATTTATAGTATCAGCTAACATGGGACACTGGGTGATCAGCAGTTTAGAGGGAATAAGTTCAAGAGAACAAGAGGTGGGTCTTGTGGACAAAATTACCTTGGGAATGGTATGATGGAAGATGGGAGAGAACATGGAAAAAGATGTGAGATCAGGGCTTGGGCAGTGTGGAGATTTAGAAGAGGATTAGCCAGTGGAGTAGGGGATGGGAGGGATGCAGCTGAAGTGATGGTTTCAATCTAGATGACAAAGTGGTCAAGGAGCTCCATGCACTAATTATTAGAGCTGGGGGATTTCAGAAGATCGTAGAAGAGAAGTCAACATTTAGCGTTGCATTCCCTCATGATTTTTGAATAATGAACAGGTATAAACAAAGGAGAGCAGGACCCAATAGTGTTTTATATAAACCAGCCAGACCTAATGATATATGGTTAATCCAGTTGTCCACCAAAGACGTCAAGTATGTGCTCTCTTAACTTATGGGATTGAAGATGACAGCCGTACTAGGGAAAGGTCAGGTGGAGAGTAATGGTTTTAATGAAAACAAGAGCATTGGATGTGGCAGAGTGTGTATTATTAAGCTAGTAGATAGCTGCAGAAATTTCATAATGTAGGTCTATTGGCTCCAACAGTTTGAATTTGGAAAGTGTAGTTGTAAGTGACTCGAGGCTCAGTATTTCCAGGCCCGGCGCAGCATAAAATAGATGATGGATTTGTCTGCCAAGCTGCATCACACATTAAATTACAATGTCTTATTAATAGAACAGTAGAGAAGGAAAGAAGAGGAAGCACATCCTGCACTCCAGGCCCTACTATCCCATTGGATGTATAGTCCAATGTGGCCAAAGATCTGGGGTCAAGAATCAACCTGAAGACTCACAAGAGAAATTGGCAATCCTGAGCAGATGTCATCTTGAATCAAGGGACAGCTGAAATTTAAACATACCCACTGAGTTGAACTTCCACCACAAAGGCAGAAAACATGAGACAGATTTGCCTTGCCTTCTGGGAAACTGAATAAATTGAAGATATTTAAGGTGGGTGGCTTAGTGGTTAGCATTTCTGCCTCACAACACCAGAGACCCAAATTTGATTCCAGCCTTAGATTAATATGTGGGCTTTATACATTCTCCTCATGTCTGCAAGGGTTTCCTCTGAGTGCTCTGGTTTTCTCCCACAGTCCAAGGATGTGTAGGTTAGGTGGATTGGCCATGCTCAATTGCCCCTTAGTGTCACAAGATATACAGGTTAGCGGAAGTAGTGGTGTATATACGTGAGATTATGGAGTTAGGTCAGGGGTTGGGCCTGGGTTAGACGCTCTGTCAGGATTTGATGCATTCTCAATGGGCTGAATGGCCTCCTTCTGCACTGTAGAGTTTCTATGATTCTATGTTTGTGAGGATGAGCCCTTAATTGAGTGCATCCATTTCCCAGAAAAGAGTTATGTTCAGATACTGTCTGAAGGACCTCCAGTTCCACTGTACTGAGTGAAATCAGGTTGTTGTTTGTTGTTCTATAGACATCCCCATTGCAATTGACTGTTGCTAAAAATGAATCCATCTCTCAACACCACCTTACAACATTTGCCCGACATACAACAAACTGAGCAGGAAGAAACACAAAATATTGGTAGTACCCCTGCCTCAATTTTAAAATTTCTCATCTCTGTTTTCAAATCCCTCCATAGCTCTCCACTCCCTTAAAACAGGGGAGGCCTGTTTGGGGGAGATTCAATCTCCCAGAAGATTCCTGTGCTGCCTTTACTCACACATGCGTCATTGGATAACATACCAACTAACAGAGCTGGAACATGAAATAGTCATCCCATTAAAAGTTCTGGATGAAATCCTACTCATTATGACGCCAGTTGAGTCCTTTGGTGGAAGCCTGATAATCCTCAGATGGTTACCTCAAAGGAGAACTGTCACTAAGCTGATCTTGAAGGAACTACTGCAGGCTGCATTGTTAGACCCTCTTGCAGGCAGTATTTTTTGTTTTTACGATAGCCTTCCTGTTTCCTTGTAATAGTTTCCACCCTTTTGCCCTGATAGAATTTCAGGCAGAGAGACTACAATCTGGCCTGAGATCTGTGGGTTCAATAAAGAAAATCCAACCTTTGCTTGGGAAAGGTTGCAAACATTTACTGAGGCCCACTTACTGGCTACAAAGAAAAACCATGCCTCGATTTGTCACCACTTATAAATGCAGCCTAACTTCTCAGTCAATTTTTGGGTAAAATTATGTACTATATTTGGAAATTATGATGTGTGTTCCTTATTTTGAAAGGCTGCATTTGTGCTGCAACACTAGGGGGAGAGCATTCTTCACATGTGCAACAGCAGCATCAGTGCCTGGGACATCACTGACATTGACATTCTGGGTAGCTGCCTGCAGTAAAACAAAGACAGGCAAGAAAATCCCTTCATATGCTGGTGTTCCAACAACACCCCCCTCTCCCCTCTCCCCATCTTCCACCCCCCTGCTCCCCATCTTGCTGATTCCCCTCACTTCCTCAGCCCTGCAGCTTTTTGCCACTTTTTCTCACTTTTTACATTTCCCTACTGCCCTTCAATGACCCCTTTTGCCTTCCACCCCCTCCTGCTTCCGCTGTATAACCTCTCCTCATTTTGCTTCCCTTGATAAAATGGAGGATTTGATCATTTATTTAATTGAAAAGATTAAGAGGTTTCTTTCAGTAACTTGGCTTTTAAGAAATATTACTACCACGGGTTGTTTTTAGCATTATCCTTAATCTGGGTTGCTTATCTCACAAACCATAGCTCAGAGGTTCATTTACAAGTCTTGGTGACATCACAAAAGGAGTCTTGGTTACCATTCTGTCTCCATCAATGGTCAATGGCTGTTTTCTCTTATTATCGATCTGCCAAATAGACATAGTTACTTTCAATGCGTTCATCTGCAGGACAAGCATATGGATATTTGATCAAAGACTAGTTTCTTAGCAGTAACTTTTGCCCTTGTTAATAATCAAGCAGAAAGGTAAGATGTCAAACCTGTATTTGTTGATGGAATGTCCAATTATGAAGTCTTCAAATACTGGGGAAAAAAATACATGTTCCCTAAAGTAAAATGAGCATGTTTAAAGGACAGTTTGATATTTGAATTGAAATAGGATGCTCATGAGCACAAACAAATAATTGTTTTGCTGAATGGAACAGCCATATGGAAAGAATATGGAAGAGTACAAAAACCAATGCTTGTTAAATGAGTAAATTTAACATATAAACAATCTGGTGCTAAGATGTAGAGGGAATGTTTCCTTCGTGCAAGATGTCTATCTAAGTTGTAAACATACCAATGGGGAATGCATTTACAATTTCACCGCACATCGATTGCAAAATTCAACCGTGCAGCGTCCACCTTGTGTGATCACTTTACCTGACCGAGTGCTCCTATGCAGTGCAACCAAGTAGTTATGTACCACGGCAGGTGGAAGGCTGTTGATTTTATTGGGAGAGAGGGCAGATGTTCTCTAGCAGAAGGCCAGGCTTTGGACAGCATTATCTTGTCATTGCCAGCAACTGCCTGGCAACAAAAAAGGGCCCAAGCCAAGTGGCAGTGGTTGGCACGTGAATGCTGTCATCTTTGTAGAAACCCTACAGTACAGAAAGAGGCCATTTGGCCCATTGAGTCTGCACCGACCACAATCCCACCCAGGCTCCACCCCATATCCCCACACAATTTACCCACTAATCCCTCTAACCTAAACATCACAGGAGACTAAGGGACAATTTTTAGCATGGCCAATCAACCTAACCTGCACATCTTTGGACTGTGGGAGGAGACCAGAGCACCGGAAGGAAACCCACGCAAACACGAGGAGAATGTGCAAACTTCACACAGTCAGTGAACCAAGGTCCCTGGAGCTGTGAAGCAGCAGTGCTAACCACTGTGCTACTGTGCCACCTGTTGTCTTGAAAGACAACAATAGGTTCCAGCTGAACAGAACCACTTACAGTTTCCAAGGCAGTGTCTCAGCAACCTTAGTCATCTGCTGGAACACTGATTGCTGAACTGTTATGAGAGTCTGTATGTGACATTGAGCACTTCAGGCACCTGTAGCCCATGGCAATTATCTGAGCCTGATGGTAGCAAGCAAGGATCTCTAACCTGTCTGAGTTCCCGCTGTGACACTGAAATGTTGGCTGGCTTCTACCTGTGCTGCAAGTTGAAGTGTTGGCCACTAGAAACTGCATCACAGTTGGATCTGGAAGTGCTGTCATGGAATTGGCTGCTACTTCTATGCTTGAAAGGCTGGGCCCCAAGCTTTGTTTGAAACTCTGTGTCATGTTACAGCCAAATTCCACAGTGGCTCTTGACATTGATAAGAGGTTCTGTGGCAGGCCTGCTAATGCATCCAGCTGCTTATTCATATAGTTTAAATTTCTGGGTGGTTTATTCGAATTTGGATGTCACTTGAAATTTCCAAAACAGTTTCTGATCCACTATCAATGACTATCTGCCTTACCTCACCAGCTGAATGGATGAATGAATAAACAAAGATAATGCTGTTTTTTTTCTGTCCTGGGACCTGCCCTTTAATATCAGATATTGCATTTTACAATTTTCAAGATATATGCTTGGACTAAATTTAAGTGCTTTATTACAGTCTCCCTGGTAAAAGAATTAAGAGAATCACTAAATTCAAGTATTTGCAGCCACTGTGATTTATTTAGTTATGGATATGATAATGCTATGATTTTTTTTTGATTTAAGTGTGTTATGGTCCTTGGCCAGACCGCAGGCTGAGGGCTATGCCCAGTTAGGGACTAATAATGTTTTGTTTGAAGTAGACAAATTTTGAGATACAAAATACAGACCAAGGGAATAAAGGCATAAAATTTCACAGGTTTGGAACTTTACAATACCAATTCAGAAAAGAATACACCTTACAATATCTATCTTATATTCTAAGATTCAGGTTAATTTTGAGGTGCATGTGAATTAATCAGTGAACTGTTGTTGAACACATCATACTACATAATAAATATCTGATGTGACCAAACCTGATTCCATGGATTTCTGTATAACCCATGTAAATGTCTCATTGCGTGCAAACCAATCTCACTGAAACTTTGACTTTCTCACAAGAGTTTCCAGTCACCACCTTGGAATTCTCTTCAAAATTCTCTCCCACTTGGTTTCAACAGTGACTCACTCTCAGAGTTTCTATCTCACCTTCCAAGATTCTTTCCCCCTGGATTTCCAAAGATGCTCAAACATCTTTTTGAAAGCTCAATTTCAGAACTTTGATGATACAAAGCAGAATACCACTAACTCAAAGGGGTATCCCTGCCTGAATAGAAGCACTTAGTCACCATCCTTTGGCTATCTTCTTGTCTTCAGGGCTTTCCTTATGCTCACTTTGCCTAAATTCTTCTGTTACAGCTCTTTCTTTAATTTTGTGCTTTTTTTCTCTGCTCATTTAGTTTCGTATTTCTGACCCTGTCTTTTTCCCTTAGCTAAGATTTCCCTTTGGCACCTATCCCTGTCTCCCTCACTGGTTTGGCACCTCTCTCTGTCCTTGTTCTGTGTCTCTCTCCCTTGAACACTCATTCAGCAATGGCACTCTGCACCAGGTAATTGGACCTGCCCCTTACACACTTTTCTCTTTCCTCCTTCTTGTGTAGGCATCTTGGCCTGAAAAAAGTAAAATACCCAGACTGTGCACATAGGGCCAGTTCCTGCCTGATGCATGCTTGAAAGCCCCAAGAGATTTGGGGATCTAGAGTTCCTAACCTACGAATTCAACAAGGTAAGTATAGGTTTCATCACAAGGTGCAGTTGTGAATGTGTAAGTCGCCTTGGCAAAATCTCAAAGGGCATAGATAAAAAGGAACAAATTGGGAGGAACTTTTAAGTCAAAAAGATTGTCATTTTAGGAGGTTGAATAGCTGGCACTTCCAGCTCATAAAAAATACGAGAAGAATGAAAGCAAAGCATGCAGAAGTTGTTTATGGAAGAAGACTTCAATATAAACATGACAATCTTTTGTAGCTTTCCCTTTCAAGGAAATGGATAATAGAATTTCCAGTGTAAATAAAGATAAAATGTAATTGCTAATTCACTTCATTATTTGCTTAATAGTTATACAATGTTACAGCAAAAATTGCAATTCTATTATCAGAACAGAAAATGTTTAAGAAGCCCCAGCAAATCAAATTAACAACAAAACTAATGTAGGCATTTAGTTCAGCACTTGATAATAACAAAGTTAGCTAGAATAAAAGGAATTCTGAGAGGACTTTGGAAAAAAGGTAAAGAAGTCTGGTTGTCAAATAGGAGGCAGAGAGTGGGGGTCAATGGGTGATATTCGGATTGGCGGTTGGTGACTAGTGGAGTGCCCCAGGGGTCGGTGCTGGGGCCTCAGCTATTTACCATTTATATAGATGATCTGGAGGAGGGAACCGAGTGTAGGGTGTCGAAATTTGCTGATGACACCAAAATTGGTGGAAAGGCAAATTGTGCGGAGGGTGGTGAGAGTCTACAAAAGGATCTAGACAGGCTGGGCGAATGGACCAAGAAATGGCAAATGGAATTTAATGTTGGCAAGTGCGAGGTGGTCCACTTTGGTAGGAATAATGGTAGGAAGGATTATTACTTACGTGGAGAAAAACTGCAGCAGGCGACGGTGCAGAGGGACCTCGGGGTCCTTGTGCATGAGTCGCAAAAACCCAGCTTGCAGGTGCAGCAGGTGATCAGGAAGGCGAATGGGATGCTGGCCTTCATAGCGAGAGGGATTGAATATAAAAGTAGGGAGGTCTTGCTGCGGCTGTAGAGGGCAATGGTGAGGCCGCAGCTGGAGTACTGTGTGCAGTTTTGGGCGCCGTACTTACGCAAGGATATTTTGGCCTTGGAAGGAGTGCAGAGGAGGTTTACTAGGCTGATACCGGAGTTGAGGGGGTTGAGCTAGGAGGAGAGGCTGAATAAATTAGGCTTGTACTCGTTAGAGTTTAGAAGAATGAGGGGAGATCTCATTGAGACGTATAAGATGATGAATGGGATGGATAGGATAGAGGTGGAGAGACTCTTCCCGCTCAGAAAGGACAGTAGGACTAGGGGGCACAGCCTCAAGATAAAGGGGGGGCGGTTTAGAACGGAGTTGAGGAGGAACTTCTTCACTCAAAGGGTGGTGAATCTCTGGAATTCTCTGCCCGTTGAAGTGGTGGAGGCTGCCTCGCTAAATATTTTTAAGACGCGGGTTGATGGGTTTTTGATAAGCGAGGGGATTAAGGGTTATGGGGAGAGGGCGGGAATGTGGAACTGAGCCACGACAGATCAGCCATGATCTTATTGAATGGTGGGGCAGGCTCGAAGGGCTAGTTGGCCTACTCTTGCTCCTATTTCTTATGTTATGTTCTTAAGTGATTAGTTATTTTGTGAGAGAATTCCCAACAGCAGGGATGTAATAATCTGAGGATGTGCTGCCTTAGGTGGTGTAGTTGAATTGGAAGAATGGTGTATGCAAATGTAACATTGGAATTAGAGAAAAATGGATAGGGATTTTGAAATGCGGAACCACACAAGGATTTTGGTGAGAATGTGAAGAACTTTGAGCATGACAAACATTACCTAGCATGAAAGATTCACATTTCACCAGGACTGTTAGTTTGATCTGTCTGATCACTTTTCCTGTGCATGTCCTACTGTTCCTTGATGCTGAAACAGGACCCGGATACCATGGATGGAGTTGGAAAATTTGTGGCTTTAATGGTGACGCGGTTGATAAATGTGCCATGTGCTTCCCCCATTTCTTTCACCCCACCATTGGCAGCCCAGCCTTCAGGTCCCAAGTTCTGGAACTCCTTCCCCAAGTCTCTCCACTGCTCTTTCCTTCAAGGCCTTCCTTATAACTTAGCTCTTTGATCTAGTGTTTGGTCTAATAGCTGATGTTCAGTCAGCTTCTTTCACTTTCATTCACTGTTGCTGCCATGTTGGGTTGTCAACAATTTGCCTCCATGAGATAGTTTACTGTCAGAAATAAGCCACTTGAACTTGCACAGTAAATGATTGATTTTTATTGGTGATAACAAATGGAGAATTGCATTCATAAGACCTTTAAAGCATGAGAATAAAATGGAAATGTACCATAGTGAATTACTACAGAATAATAAATGTTATGAGAGAGGTTATACTGAATTCATAAATGAGCACTCAGTTGTGAGTAAATTTCGGGAAGCTATAGGCAAGGCTGGCTCTTGGGCTGTTTCTACATGATAAAGTAAAATAAATCATCCCTCTGAAGCAATTGTTATAAGAACATAAGAACATAAGAAATAGGAGAAGGAGTAGGCCATCCAGCCCTTCGAACCTGCCCCGCCATTCAATAAGATCATGGCTGATCTGTCGTGGCTCAGTTCCACATTCCCGCCCTCTCCCCATAACCCTTAATCCCCTCGCTTATCAAAAACCCATCAACCTGCGTCTTAAAAATATTTAGCGAGGCAGCCTCCACCACCTCAACGGGCAGAGAATTCCAGAGATTCACCACCCTTTGAGTGAAGAAGTTCCTCCTCAACTCCGTTCTAAACCACCCCCCCTTTATCTTGAGGCTGTGCCCCCTAGTCCTACTGTCCTTTCTGAGTGGGAAGAGTCTCTCCACCTCTATCCTATCCATCCCATTCATCATCTTATACGTCTCAATGAGATCTCCCCTCATTCTTCTAAACTCTAACGAGTACAAGCCTAATTTATTCAGCCTCTCCTCATAGCTCAGCCCCCTCAACTCCGGTATCAGCCTAGTAAACCTCCTCTGCACTCCCTCCAAGGCCAAAATATCCTTGCGTAAGTACGGCGACCAAAACTGCACACAATACTCCAGCTGCGGCCTCACCAATGCCCTATACAGCTGCAGCAAGACCTCCCTACTTTTATATTCAATCCCCCTCGCTATGAAGGCCAGCATCCCATTTGCCTTCCTGACCACCTGCTGCACCTGCAAGCTGGGTTTTTGCGACTCATGCACAAGGACCCCGAGGTCCCTCTGCACCGTCGCCTGCTGCAGTTTTTCACCCCATATGTAATAGTCCTTCCTACCAAAGTGGACCACCTCGCACTTGCCAACATTAAATTCCATTTGCCATTTCCTGGCCCATTCGCCCAGCCTATCTAGATCCTTCTGCAGACTCTCCACACCCTCCGTGCAATTTGCCGTTCCACCAATCTTGGTGTCATCAGCAAATTTCGACACCATACACTCGGTTCCCTCTTCCAGATCATCTATATAAATGGTAAATAGCTGAGGCCCCAGCACCGACCCCTGGGGCACTCCACTAGTCACCAACCGCCAATCCGAATAGCACCCATTAACCCCCACTCTCTGCCTCCTATTTGACAACCAATCCTCTATCCATGCTAACACCCTACCCCCAACTCCATGCCCCCTTACCTTCTGCAATAACCTCTATGGGTGATTCTTTAGAGTACATTTCTTTCTTAATATTTCTGAAGAAATTGTGGGACTGAAATAGACAAATGTGAGCTCATGACATAATCTCCACAAAATGAAAATCAGAATTACAGAGTAAAAATTTCCCTAAGACAATAAATAAATTACACGTTATCAAAACGGATGCTGATACCTTTCTTACTTTGAGAAGTAATATGAATAAGGAGATGGACCACAGTTAATATATTTGAGAAGGACAAAGATAAACGGTGTTGTGTGCAAAACCTACCAGCAGAGGAATTAACTGCTCCACCTGATGAGTGAGGAGGAGAGCACACCCGTTTGATTCTGATGGTTCAATAACTTTTTAAACCTTGTGTGCCATTTGCAATATTGAGCATGTCAATTTCCCATGTACTGTACTCATTTTCACCTTTTATCTGCATTCAGTCAAGCTCCATAGGCAACCATTCAATACAGAAGTATTATGGCGTCAATTATTTTAAGCAAAGCAAAACATCCTCATCATTGAATGCTGCGATTTGAAATTGCATCTGATTCTGTTCCTGGGTCTAATGATGTTGACGATTCTGTGCTGCTTGTACTTGAAGAGGAGCTAGAGGAAGACATTTGGGGCAGCTTTCCAAAATTATGTTGATGAGGACATGTTGAACCTTTTATTGGCATTGCTTCACATTTGGAACTCATTGGACACTTGTTGTGCTGTTTGTACCTTCCTGTTTATGAAAGACACAGGCAAAAACATTGATCACAGGTGTGAAAGGAAATTTCCTCACTATCTTTGTTATCGTCTTAACCATTCAAAACAAGATCTTGAGACAGAAGATCAGGGAGTGTGTCAAACTTCTCACCATTATACTTCAATTTCTTTTCTCAAATTGATTAATTTGCATTCCTAATGTATTTATGATTGTTTGAACCATTTTGCTAACTAATTCCACAACTTATCTATCCAGTGTGCAAAAATAAAAGTTCTTCCTGATTTTCTTTCTCATTCCTACCTTAAAAGTTTGTAATTCCTAAATGTCTGTTCAGCATGGCAAAGACTTCAATTGCCCATAAAGCTCCTTCAAAATGTTGAAAACGTCAATTAGGTCACTTGCAATTCTCCACTTTTCCAAAAAATAATAAGCTCAACTTTATCTTTCATCCAAACAAATTCCTTGCAACTCAGATCATCTTTATCATTTACCTCTGAATGCTCTTGATTGCAATGATAACGGTCCTATATTTGAAGAACAGAATGACACACAGTACCCTAAGATTCTGTCCGACTCGTATGTTATAATAATAATAGTATGCTGTTTTCGATCAGTAAATGGTGTCATTCACTAAAGTAACCAAGTCTTACTTGTCCTTTTAAAAACATACTGCAGCAGACAATGATTTGTTGTTTGTGAAGTAAAAGTTCTTACACCACACAAAAAGTACATTTGAGTAGTTTAAAAGAAAACTATTAATTTAAGTCATTCCATTGATGCAAAAATTTGACAATATAGGTAAGTACACTTGATCAAAGCTGATAGTTATTGGTTATACATCATGCTAAGATCATGTGGGAATTGGTTTTACAGGGAAAATGTATGATACTTGTGATTGTCATTGGGCATTCTTTGTATGGTGGTTATAAACTGTGGTTCTGGCTAGACTATTTGTCTTCAACATTGACTTCATTGATATGATAGCACACACAATTTGCGGCCAGTTGATCAACGGGGATAAAGATCCTGATGTGAGTGTGGAGGTTAACTGAACTGATTTAACTCTGAATGGATTTGTTTATTTCTCCAGTTTGAAGAATACTTTAACTTGTAAAGCCCTACTTTGAAAAGGGGATGGGTTAGATTTTTAATAATTGGAAAACGTCCATTGGATATGATTGTTAAGTAAGAACCACAAATTATGTTCAAATTGTTCTAAATAAAAATGGTTATTAATAATTTATACCTGGTAGATTTTCTTAATCTTTCAGATTGGATCACTTCATGATGAGCTGATCAACCATCAAAACAATAGTTAAAGTTAGAAGATTACCTAGGATACCAGTTCAGTAATCCAATCATATCAATTCATTGTAGACTTGAGGTAAAATACAAAGACGGAGTGCACTTGAGTCTTGGTAAGTGAGAATTAGTTCTAATTAATGTAGTCTAGTATAGCATAATAGTTATAAGTATAGTAATGCTACAGGAGCCAGGCACAATTTCTTTACAATATATACAATGTCTAGAAATATTATGGGTATGATGAGTACATAAGTCAGTGAGTGTGCTGCTGAGAGAGAGGAGATATAGGAACAGTTGGCCATAGTCTGCCACATATTAAACCAGGGGAAAAATTCTAGAAGACAAGTTACAAAAAGATGCACGAACATCATAAGTTTTGACATGACTTACTGGTTACCCTGTTCAAGAACAATCCTGCTCTATGATGTCCTACTTTTTCCATCTATGAGAAAGAGTTGCATTGATTTGAATTGTTTTAATTTAATCAGTGAAGGCTTGTTTGGAAAAAGTGAACTCTTTACCATTAGTCAGAATCATGATCAAAGTCAAAAGCTTTGATTGTTTGAAGTGGATCTTTATTTAATTTTACCATCAACATCTGGATGATGACATATAAAATATCTTACTTTAATTGGCAAGTATTTTTACGTTGAACATCTGGACAGAGTTCCAATAACTGTAGCTCATGCTATTATTATCAGGTTAAATTATGGTTACTATTCAAAATGTGGGCTTGAAGGATACCTGTATTGTGATAACTTTACAAGAAAAAGCTTGGACTTAAGACAAGAAGATTCTGTTTGAGAAACAGTTCAATGTCCCTTAGTGTCTCTAGATGCGTAGGTTAGGGGGATTAGTGGGGTAAATACTTGGGGTTACGTGAATAGGTACTAGGTGGGATGCTTTGTCAGAGCATTGGTGTGGACTCAATGGACCATATGGCCTCCTTGTGCACTGTAGGGATTCTATGAGTCTATGATATTCCCTTGGGTATTTCAAAATAAATGATAGAGCTTTTGTCATTTTGCTTATTTGCACTTGCAGAAGTTCGATTAAGCTAAAAGTTATGATTATGGTCAGCAATTGAGATTGGAACCTAATTTCCTTTGGTCTTTATATCTAACCAATATTAAAAATGTTAATGAGATGACAATGAGTTATGTATTACAGGAGTCAATGCTCAGACACCTCTGGTTCCTAATCTATATAAATAATTATTGTTGGAATGACTGAGCATACCAGATTTGTAGACAATGCTAAAACAGAGAAACAGTTGAAACAGATGATGCAGCTAACGACTTAGTGAAGTATTTAGATCAGTTACACAACTGGAACAACAATTGACAATTTAATTTTACTACCAACAAATGTAAGGACATATAATTGCTAAATAAGTAATGAATAATTAATAGAAACTTGTAAAGATACTTGCAAATAAAAGGCTACGTAGGGTTAATGTTAGATCATAGGTTCCCAAACTAGGGAGTGCTCCCCATGGGAGGGCATGACAAGGTTATATTGGTCTGTAAAGAGGATGCTGGGAATAGTAGCCAGGAAATTCCCCAAACCTACCCCCACTTCATCAGCACTAGTTTTGCCAACAATACAATGGAAACGCAACTGCATTTTCAAGTATCCGGTAAAAGTGCATTATGCCCTGAGTCATTTAATCAATTAGTGCGAGAGCTATATATAGTGCTCATTTACATTTTGTCAATTGTATGCATTCAATTTTCTATTCTTCTGTGGATTTAATTCAATGATTGTATTCAACTTCATTGAAGTATGCACATTTCCCGCTCATTTACTGGCAATTGTTGGGGGTCAGTACATGGGGCAGGAGAGTTCAAGCAGAGATCCAGCAAAAGACAAAGTTTGGGAACTTTTGACCCAGGTTAGATGAGGGAACTAATAGATTGTTGTAATGTACAGCAGGACAGTGGAGTACAAGCTAATGCTAAAGCTTTTTATGCACTGGTTGGGCTATAGCCGGACTACCATATTCAGCTTTGATCATGACACTCTAAAAGGATTTGCAAAATTGGAAATTGTGCAGGGAAAACCAACAAAAATGATCAAGTATAATGGGGAGGAGCTATGAGGAAAGATTACAGAAGCTCAGGTACGACAGTCTAGAGAGAAAATTTGAGGTAGACTTTATCAAATTGTATAAAGGGCTTTAAGGACAGATAAGGACACAGGTTTAAGATGCTGGGGAGTAGGTAACAAAGGAGATGTCAGGGGTAAGTTTTTCATTCAAAGAGTGATGGGTGCATGGAATGGGCTGCTGGCAATGGTGGTGGAGGCGGATTTGATAGGGTCTTTTAAGAGACTTTTAGATAAGTACATGGAACTTAGTAAGATAGAGGGTTATAGGTAAACCTAGTAATCTCTAAGGTAGGGACATGTTCGGCTCAACTTTGTGGGCCGAAGGGCCTGTATTGTGCTGTAGTTTTTCTATGTTTCTATGCTTATCACATTGTGTAAAAGAAGTGAAATTGGTCTTGGCCAGACAGTTGAAAACTGAAATGGTAGTGAATCAGCAGGTGATTTTTCTGTCCACTCCGTGGACAAACTCCCTTTGGAGATTAGTTTCCCAGTCTCCCTGTCACTTTTACTTGATTTGAAGTCAGAAACCTTGGCAATATTTTCCAAGTCAATGGAAGAAGTTAATATCACTGCAGAACTTAAATTTGGAATAATTTGCTTTATAATAAAGTAATAAGGATCAAGAATTCAATTAAATGTATGGAAAGTTTTTTGGTGGCACAGAACTTGAACATTGCTGAAAAAGAAACATGTCAAAGATTTACTTTTGTTCCCCCTTATACTGGTTTTCTTGTGAAATGTCCTGATGAGTGAAAGACTTTGACATGTCTCATTTTTCAGCAATGCTATATGTATGTAAATTAAATGTTACTCTGGGTAGTTTAAGAGATGAATCTCATTGGATCCAGTCACAATTTTATGGGCGGCATGGTAGCACAGTGGTTAGCACTGCTACTTCGCAGCTCCAGGGTTCTGGGTTCGATTCCCGGCTCAGGTCACTGTCTGTGTGGAGTTTGCACATTCTCCTCGTGTCTGCATGGGTTTCCTCCGGTTTCCTCCCACAGTCCAAAGATGTGCGGGTTAGGTTGATTGGCCATGCTAAGGAATTGCCCCTTAGTGTCTAGGGATGCGTAGGCTAGAGGGATTAGTGGGTATAATATATATGGGGGTAGGGCCTGGGTGGGATTGTGGTCAGTGCAGACTCGATGGGCTGAAGGGCCTCTTTCTGCACTGTAGGGTTCTATGATTCTATGAATTTTCTTGTCCATTACTGTCCTTAGATTTTTATAATAACGTGCAAGTTATTTTATATTCATGCAGCAGCACCACAAAATAAGCAAGCCTGCGAGGGACTGAGTGGGTCTAACTCTGGTCATCTCTTCCTGCTCAAAATAGAAGGTTGGCACTGCGCATAACATAACATACTGCAATGGTCAATCATGTGAGCTGAAATTCAGAGATTGGGCTAGGCCAATTGGTAGGGGTGGGAAATGGAAATCAATAGGTCAGTCGAAAGTGATGAGATTTGAGGGAAGGGCGTGAGTACAAAATACATTTTAAATAATATTTAAAACAAAATTTAGAGGTTTGGGAATTTTGTTAGCCTGATTATTAAATACCAGTTCAAAGCTCATAGGAAATCAGAAAGCAAATAGAATGTTATAATTTACAACAAAGGCTGAGATTTATAATTCAAAAGGAGTGATCTTGAAATTTTGTATGGTCTTGATGAGACCACATCTAGAGTGTTTTGGTCTCCATAGTACAGAATGGTTGTAGGATTTTTGTAAAGTTGAGAGATGAGCAATGGGGATCTTCATATAAAACTTAAGTGTTCAATTATCTCAGGGAATTGGACCCAAGAATTTTTTCAGTATGTAGCTTGGCTGAAATTTCACTGTTGAATTTGCAATTTCATGCACACTTTTCCTTCAGTTATGTCAAATAAATGCACTGAAGTAGATCTTCTGATCAGTTATATGCAACTGACAGATGTAAATGTCTGTTAAGTTTCCCCATTTTAGTGTCACATCCAGCTTTTCAAACAGGTTTTGGATTAAGACAAAAAGTATCCATCAGTCCGCAGTTAACAAAATTAAAATTATTCCCACTAACTTTGTTTAAATATGCATAGAAGGTACTGGTCCTCTGTATATAGTTTGCCTATCCATTACAAAGTGGCACTCCAGACTGTTTATAGAAGTGCATTTAAAAAGTCACAATAAAATTCATTACAGCACTTTGAAATGATTTAATAATTCTTTCTCTTCAATGTTTGTTTCCTGCCTGCACCCATTTAGCTGATTAGAAAATGACAACGACTGTTATTTTTAGACATCCACAATATCTAAACCATGGATTTTCCAGTTAATCTTTAATCCAATTCACAAAGACCCTCTGCCACCTAGCACCCAACAATTTTCACATTCCCTTTACAAATTTAGTCTCTGCTAATTTCTGCAAAGAATCTTCGACAAATAATCCTCCTCGATTTCTATAAAGTATCTTGGAAAAATATCTTACAAAATCCAAATAGTATTCCTATCTGTATCTTTGGCTTCTCTTTACAAACTATTCCACTAAACATCTCTTCCATGACTTCCCTTGAGTCCACTTTTGCTGGCTGAATTCTCTGGCCCCACCGGGGACACGCCACTGCTAGGGTTTCCTGGTGGCGTAGGGGGGCTTCAATAGGAATTCCTATTGACAGCAGTGGAACCAATGGATCCAACCACCAATGATTGGCACACCATCTCCCATCACCAAGAAACATGCTGAGGGGAGAATTTTACCCATAGACTCTTTAAATTTGATTTGAATCTGCAGATGAGATTTCTGTCAATTCGGGGAGCTGAGTGTGCTGTATTTAACTGAAACCTGGTTAGCCTCAGATATTCCAGACAAAGCAATTGTTATTAATGGACTTTATCTATGCCAAGATAGATCAGCTACTGCAATAAATAAATCCTGCTGAAGTGGCACTTTTATGTATTTGAATAAATGTTGGTGCTGATACTTTCAGGTTAAGAAGCATTTTGTCTTTGCTGGCATTGAATTACTATACATGGTTTTCAGGCCCTTCTATCTGTATTGTGAAATCAATTAATTATTTTGGTCAATACTCCACTAGATGCCTATGCAGAGGAGGCAGCAGGAGGTGTTTATGAAGTTATCCAAGAAAAGGCAACGCTTTATTAACATTCAGTATGTGAAACCTATTTTTGGGCCTTCTACCAAATACCCTGCAATCCTCCTCCCCCGTACTCTCCCCACCCTACCTACCACTGCCATAGGGGCTTGGGTGAATTCTGCCCTTTATATTCAAACTAAAACAAATGAGATCTATCCAAATGATAAATCCTAGGTTACAAAGGATTTAAAAGAAATCCTTGGTGGTATTAATCACTGAGGAACACTCTCTGTAACACGCTATGTGTGTTGACAAACCAATTCATAGAGAGACTACACTGAATCAATGTTTTTGCTCCATTCTTGACTCTTAAACTCTTTGACTCAAGTAGGAATTTGAGATGCAGGTCTTAATGTTGTACATCTCCTCCTTAATTATTGATAAAAATTGAAAATAGTAAAACTTGGTGGGAAAATGGTTAAAGTTTCGAATAATACGGCCATTCAAGATCTGAATGATCTTAATGACACAAAGTGGGATATTTTTATGTGGGATAAAGACATATATAAGAGAATAGATATTATAAATGATGATATCATCTTCTATGAACAGGTTTGGGTGAAATTTTTCCATCCTGATACTACGTTCCATGAAGGGGATGGAAACGTGGAGTGGTTCCCACCATGGTGGCCAATGGGAAAGCATGCCAAATCTTCAGGCCCTGATCTCAATTAATTATGCAGCTGGCTGTTTTGTTCCATATGTCTGATTGGGCAGGTCTGATGGCACTTAAATAGTGGCCCCATCCAGGCACCACATTGAAAAGGTGTCCAAATCACTGACCCACTATTGAAAGAAGGTGGATCTCCCAAAAGTGAAAATGGATCTTCAGGTGTACTCTGAGACTGAAAGGTGAACCTCCTGAGAAAGAGAAAAGCAAGATCAGTGTCCAGGATCATACTGAAGCTGGATATTGGATCCCCTGCAGGACACCAATTCTGGTCCACCTGTAGATACTCTCTCCATCCACTGTTGTGTTGTTCTGGGGTCCAGGATTTCCACAGCCCCAAGTGTTATTCAGGTGAGTCCCGATATCTGTACACCATGTTATTCCAGATGTATTTCAAAGCGGCATGTTTTCCTGCTGGTGCCATATAGAATGGGTGATCAAGCCTTCACCTGCATCTCATTTGTGGAAATGCATTGAGTTTCACAGTGGCCTCCAGCAGGTTCTGCTATGGCAGGCACCAGCAGAAAAGCCTGCTGTAAATTCAAGCCAGTGTGAAACTTATTTTTGGGCCTCCTACCAAACTCCCCCCTCATCCCCCTCCCCCGGACCCTCCCCACCCCACCTACCGCTGCCGTAGGGGCTTGGGTGAATTCTGCCCTTTATATTCAAACTAAAACAAATCGGATCAATTCAAATGAGAAATCCTAGCTTACAAAGGATTTAAAAGAAATAATGAAGGAAAGGCAATTTCACTGTAACTTCATTGCAGTATTAATGGAAGTCTGCCAATGACACAAATAGAACATAGAACTTGAAAAAATACAGCACAAACAGGCCCTTTGGCCCTCAAGTTGCGTCAAACATGTCCCTACCTACTAGGCTTACCTATAACTCTCTATCTTACTAAGTCCCATGTACTTATCCAAAAGTCTCTTAAAAGACCCTATCGAATCCAGCTCCACCACCACCGCCAGCAGCCAATTCCACGCACCCACCACCCTCTGAGTGAAAAACTTACCCCAACATCTCCTCTGTACCTATTCCCCAGAACCCTAAACCTGTGTCCTCTTGTGGCAGCCATTTCAGCCCTGGGAAAAAGCCTCTGAGAATCCACCTGATCAGTACCTCTCAGCATCTTATACACCTCTATCAGGTCACCTCTCATCCTTCGTCTCTCTAAGGAGAAAAGACCAAGCTCTCTCAACCTATCCTCATAAGACATGCCACCTAATCCAGGCAACATCCTTGTAAATCTCCTCTGCACCCTTTCTATGGCTTCCACATCCTTCCTGTAATGAGGCGACCAGAACTGAGCACAGTAATCCGAGTGGGGTCTGACCAGTGTCTTATAAAGCTGCAGCATTATCTCCCGATTCCTAAACTCAATTCCTCGATTGATGAAGGCCAGTACACCATACGCCTTCTTAACCACATCCTCTACCTGCGAAGCTGATTTGAGTGTCCTATGAACCCTGACCCCAAGATCCTTCTGATCTTCCACACTGCCAAGAGTCTTACCCTTATGTTATATTCCGTCATCCTATTTGACCTGCCAAAATGAATCACCACACACTTATCTGAGTTGAAGTCCATCTGCCACTTTTCTGCCCAGTCTTGCATCCCACCTATGTCTCGTTGCAAAACTGTGTTTCATGTAGAGGGTCCAGGATGAACTAAAAACATGACAAGTAAAATTCAGATAATCAAAGATGCCTTTAGAGACAAGCAGTATCAATTTTCTTGGGCAAATAATCCCAAAGAAGTCACAGTCTGCTGAGCTGAGTGATTGTTCTTGTAAATTGCTGTTTTTAAATAGTCTGAGTGAATGGGACTTCAGTGTTGAAGAAAACAGCTCATCACTACCTTCTTAAGGGCAGGTAAGGATAGACACCAAAGGGTGGCCTATCCAGCAATATCTTCAACCCATAAATGATTTTTTAAAAATGTATCAAAGCATCTTTTAGATCCTTTTGTTCCACATTTAGATCAGTTATAGTTTGCATGTCAAACTCATATCGTGGATGATACTGTTCTGACCTTTGTCCATTTGATACAAAAGCACACATGAAGCAATTGTGTTGGTGTTACATTTGCTGGTTCCTCTTTGGCCTTTAATGTCATGTAACCATTCAACCTTATTGAAAATTTGAAAAAGCTTGACGTCAATCCTCTCTCCCGATTCTGGATCAGTGAATTCCCTCAGATCCATCAGGTATTAGTTTCTGGGATTCACTTGGAGTCCATGTTAACGAAGACTGGTTATGAACTGACACCTTCACTTCTCATCCTCTACACAAATGACTGTCAGAGTACGACAATATAACAATGCTGACATATGCGAACGATACAGTTCTTATGGGTCTCATGAGAAATAATGAATGAAGTGAGAGAAACTCAGTGGAGAAGTTTGTGAAATTGTGCGTCACAAATCATTTAAACAAAGCAAGAATGAGGTAAAATAACTAGTTGTGAACTTTAGGAAAAAGCCAATTAAGGATAGTGGCTTTGATCTTCCAGTGTCTGGATTGTCGTGGACTCGACATATGATCCAACATTTTATATGTCTGTAGTTGAGAGTGCTCAGATATCCAAAAAGGATATCTGAGCTGGTACTGTTGTCTTAGGAAAGCAGACTCTTTAAGAGGACAGAGATCGTTGAACCAGGCAGAAAATGTCTTTGAAGAGCAGATCTTTCATGACAAAATCTGCTTGAAGAAGTTTGATAAAACTTGAACGTCATGGATAATGAGATTACCCCTTAATTCGGTGTAACTGCTGATTGCACTCAGGGAGAAGATTACAATCCATCAGATGCAGATCAAATCAGTCCCCAATTCAATTGTGCCCTTTCAGGACATTGAGCAGGTGTTGAGGTGTGGATGAAGATCTGAATTTAGGGTGGGACTCATTTCAAAGCATTGAAATAGCTTTTAATATATATTTTCATTAAAGTTAGATCTCTGACTCTGTTTTATCGTTGTTTATTTATATGTCATTTTAAATGAGCAAGTAATGTACCTAAAATGAATTGCAATACAAACATATGGAATAATAAATCATACAGTGCAGAAGGAGGCCATTCAGCCCATCGATTCTGCACCGACCACAATTCCACCCAGGCCCTACCCCCATAACCTCATGCATTTAGCCTAGCTAGTCTCCCTGACACTAAGGGGCAATATAGCATGGCCAATCCATCTTTGGATTGCAGGAGGAAACTGGAGCACCTGGAGGAAACAATTAAGGGAAACTAAATAGAATGGAAGAGAATGACAGTCTTTAGTGGTGGAATTTTACTGGCACATCTGCCCAAGGTTTGTACAATCCCACCCGAGGCCAAGGGAGATTGCCATTTACTGAGCCTCGCCCACTCCCAGAATTAGGGCAGGCATGCTAGTAAAATTCCAGCCTACAAGTGTTTTGGTCTTGACCTTGATAACTACATCCAAAATTTTATTTGCTACTATATCAGACTAATTGATATTCTGTGACCCTCATCCTCTCTTATTTTTGACACTACACTTGCCATTCTGCAATCATAGAATCCTTACAGTGCAGAAGGATGCCATTCAGCCCATTGAGATTGCACTGATAACAATCCCACCTAGGCCTACCCCTGTAACCCCCTGCTAATCCCCCTGATGCTCAGGGTCAATTTAGTATGGCTAATCAACCTAACCTGCATATATTTGGACTGTGGGAGGAAACTGGAGCACCCAGCGGAAACTCATGTAGACTTGGGGAGAACATACAAACTCTACATAGACAGTCTTCCTGAATTGAACCTGGGTTCCTGCCACTGTGAGGCAGTGCTAAACACTGTCACCATGTTGCCCTCATTCATAAATACGTTTATTTTTGACATTGGTGTCTCATTCCTACATACTTTAAGAATCCATGAGTGTATCCTATTACTTTAGTTGAGTCTCACTCAAATATGCAGTATCAGCTTAACTATGATCAAGCTTTTATGGCCTTGCTCATCCCAAAGCCGTAACATCCCACCCAATGTCAACGGACTTTCCCATGCTCCGCCACTCACCTGCTCCAATTCCCAAAGCAAGTGAGCCAGTAAAATTCCAGCATATGTGTCAAAATATTGCACTGCTCAATTTCTCTCTCTGGGAATATCCATCTTGTTACTATCCTAGAAGTGTCTTTGAACGTATTGAGCTGAAGAACTTAGTCAAACTGGCCATGTCCATATCTTTACTAGCTGTGATTTCTATCTCTGCGAGTAGTAGTCGAATTATCTGTTTTATATTTATTTTTCTTCATTTTGAGTTGCTGTAATATCCTTAGAATTGTAATTCCAAATGCTCTCTTTACACTAAGTTTTTGTTATACTAATCCTTACTGTACTTTGTCCAAGACAATTTTCACATCTGAATTTGTCACCTCCAATAATGATTTCAACCTTCCCTGTCTTTAATAACAGTTGTTCTCCTGTCTCCTACTTATATATTCAGTAGCTGCATTCTCTTTGTTTTAAGTTACTTGAGCCTTGTTGCTTTTGTTCCATTCTTTTTTTACATACTATTAAAATATTACTTCCTAAATTTCAGTGATCTACTCTTACTGCTTTTATTTTAGTTTCTCTATTCAATTACAGTATTTAACTTGATGATCACTGTTCCCCAACAGTAATGAGCTTGTTGCTGGTCAATATTAAGTTGGGTCAAAAATGCAAAAGAGTTTTGACTCTCTTCCCCTCAACTACCCAACCATCATTATATGTTTGAATAGATAGTTTTTCCAACATTAACTGAATACTATTTTTGCTTCACTGTAAAGTCTAATGTCAGTCATATGCTCAGTGAAGTGGGGTGGGCTGTGGTCTATAATTGCACCAGTAACTTTCCTTTGCTCTCCTCATTGTAATTATAATGAGCGATACACAAGAGGCCAGAATTGGATTAGCACAGATATCTTGGAGGGTTGTGACACTGGAGGAGGTTACAGAGAAAGGAGGGAACAAGACAATGGAAGGATTTGAAAAGAAGGATAAGAATTTTAAAGTCAGCAAGCACAAGGATTGTGGGTGACTAGGACTTGTTGCAAGTTAAGATATGTACATTAGAGATTTGAATGACTCCAGTTCATTGAGGATTGAACATGGAAAAACAGCTGGGAGTGCACTAAAGCAGCTGAGCTAGAGAGATAACCAAGGCATGGTTGAGGGTTTCTTCAGCAGGTGAGTAAAGACAATCACACTTCATTTTTTTTAAAATTTTACTTGTATGAGAGTTTTCAAGGTTAATCATTGTCTTCCTGTACTATGCGTCTCTTCTTACTATCTCAACATTCTGATTTGATTTATTATTGTCACGTATTAAAATACAATGAAAAGTATTGGTTCTTGCACACTATATAGACGGAGCATACCATTCACTGAGAAGGAAACGAGAGAGTGCAGAATGTAGTGTTACAGACATAGTTAGGGTGTAGAGAAAGATCAACTTAATGCAAAGTAGGTCCATTCAAAAGTCTGACAGCAACAGGGAAGAAGCTGTTCTTGAGTCGGTTGGTACAAGACTTCAGACCTTTGTATCTTTTTCCCACTGGAAGAAGGTAGAAAAATGAATGTCCGAGGTGTGTGGTGTCCTTAATTATGCTGACTGCTTTGCCAAGGCAGCAGGAAGTGCAGACAGAGTCAATGGATGGGAGGTTGGTTTGCGTGATGGAATTGGGCAACATTCATGACAAAGAACAAATTATCTCTTATAGTTTCTTGCAGTCTTGAGCAGAGCAGGAGCCATACCAAGCTGTGATACAGCCAGAAAGAAAGCTTTCTATGGTGCATCTGTAAAAGTTGGTGAGAGTCATAGCTGACATGTCAAATTGCCTTAGTCTTCTAAGAAAGTAAAGGTGTTGGTAGGCTTTCTTAACTATAGTGTCAGCATGGGGGGACCAGAACAGGTTGTTGGCGATCTGGACACCTAAAAACTTGAAACTCTTGACACTTTCTTCTTCATACATGTTGGTGTAGACAGGAGTATGATCTCCTCTATGCTTCCTGAAGTCAATGACAATCTCTTTCATTTTGTTGACATTGAAGGAAAGATTGTCACCGCACCAGTTCACCTGAAAGTTCAACCTTTCAAACTATTTTGTACATCTGTACCAACCTTAGTCCCTTGTCCTTCCTAGCTTAAGTATTCTGCCATCTGCCACCAATACACTTGCCTGATAGTGCCATCGATGCTAATCTGTTCATTTGGAACCACAGTCCATCTGACTGATACACACTTTCACTTTTTCCAGATGTTTCCAGTTTCAGTCTTGCGGTTATAGTACTGAACTAGAAATTGAGGGATTTCAGAGGGTCAACATGTGACAGCAAGTTGTGAAATTCTACAAAATTGGCAATCTGAAATCTCTCCAACAAAACCTATTGGTGTGTGTCAATTTTAATATCAAGATTGACAGGTTTTATTTGATAGGGTTATCAGTCACGACAGAATAGAATGGTGAAACAGGTTTGTGGTGCTGACTTTTTAAAAATTTAATTCCTGGGATCTGGGCATCAGCAGCTAGGCCAGCATTTATTGTCCATCTCTAATAGCCCTTGAGAATGTAGTGGTACACTGCCTTCTTAAATTGCTGAGTCCATGTGGTATGGGTACAATCACAGTGCAGTAAGGGATGAGTTTCAGGATTTTGACCCAGCGTGAGTGAAGGAACGGTGATATGTTTCCATTTCAGGATAGTGAGAGGCTTGGAGGGGGACTTCCAAGTGTTTGTATTCCAATGTGTCTGCTGTC
Source organism: Carcharhinus amblyrhynchos (assembly GCF_965287045.1). Lineage (NCBI taxonomy): Eukaryota > Metazoa > Chordata > Chondrichthyes > Carcharhiniformes > Carcharhinidae > Carcharhinus > Carcharhinus amblyrhynchos. Next base: position 79,248,798 of record NC_137326.1, on the reverse strand, counting down.
TTGACCTTCTAGATGGTAGCAGTCATGGGCTTGGAAGGTGTTTTTTTAAGGAAGCTTGCTGAGTTCCAGCAATGCAGTTTGAAGATGGTGTACACTACTGCCATTGTGCATTGGTGATGGAGGGAATGAATTCTTGCTCAAGGAGTGCCAGTCAAGTGGGCCACTTTGTTCTAGATGGTGTCATATGTCTGGGATGTTTTGGAGCATCACGCATCCAGGAAAATGGAGAATATTCCATCACATTCTTTGCTTGTGCGTGGTAGGTAATGACAGGCTACAGGGAGCCAGGAAGTGAGTTACTCACTGCAGGATTCTCAGCCTCTGAGCTGCTCTTGGGGCCACAGTATTTATATGGGTAGTCCAGTTCAGTTTCTGGTTAAAAATACCCAGGATGTTGATAGTAGGTGTTTCAGCAATCATAATGCCATTGAATATCAAGGTGAGATGGTTAGATTCTCTTTTGTTGGAAATGGCATTTATGTTACCACCACTTGTTAGCCCAAGCTTAAATATTGGACTATTTTTATTCCTATGTACGTAATAACTATGACACCCTTACCAATAACTTTGAAATTAGCTAATTATGTATCCCAAAGCTGATTGCAATTAATATATTCAAATTTACGCTCCTGGTCACGTTGGCTTTTTGAATCTGACACGAACAACAACAGAGCATTGGAGAATAACAGATGCCAATTTGGTCCTTCCCAACCCCAAATGTTTTAACAATAACTTTACCTTAGTTATACTTTTGTCTTATAAACTGTCAACTCCATATTTGCAACTATAACTTCCTATTTGAACTAATCACACTGCAATTACACCTTCTAACATAGAAACTAGAGGCAGGATTAAGCCATTTGGCCCTTCAAGCCTGCTCCGCCATTTGTATTGAACATGACTGATCATGAAGTTCAATATCCTGATCCCTCCTTCTTCCATATCTGTTGATCCCTTCAGCCTCCAAGAGCTGAATCTAATTTCTTCTTGAAATCAGAAGTTTTGGCCTCAAATACTTTCTGCGGTAGTGAATTCCATACATTCACTACATTCTGGATGAAGAAATTTCTCCTCACCTCAGTCCTAAAAGGTTTACCCTATATCCTCAAACTATGACCCTTAGGTCTGGACTCTCCCACCACTGGGAACATTCTTTCTGAATCTACCCTGTCTAACTCTTAAAATTTTAGAAGTTTCTATAAAAGATTCCCTCTCACTCTTTTAAACTCTAAAAGGGGGAAGCAGTAGCATAGTGGTGTTGTCACAGGAGCAGTAATCCAGAGGCCCAGATAATTCCCTCTGTTCAAATCTCACTGTGGCAGGTGGTGAAATTTGAATTTGGTAGAACAACTTTTAAACCCCAGTGAATATAATCCTACCCAATTTATTCTCTCGTCATGTGACAGAACTGCCAACCCAGAGTCAGCCTGATAATCCTTTGTTGTACTCCCTCTAGAGCAAGGAGATCCTTCCTTAGATAAGAATACTAAAACTGCACACAATATTCCAGGTGTGACCTCACCAATGCCCAATACAATTGTAGCAAAATAGACACAAATCCTCTTGCTATGAAGGCCAATGTACCATCTGCCTTCTTTACTGCCTGCTGTACCTGTATGCTTACTTTCAGCGACTGATGCACGAGGACATCAAGGTCTCGCTGAAAATCCACCTCTCTCAATTTACACCCATTCAAGTAATAATCTGTCTTCCTACTATTGCTACCAAAGCAGATAACCTCACATTTATCCACATTATACTGCATCTGCCATGCAAATACACTGTCTGTCCAAATCACGCTGAAGCATCACTGCACCCTTCTCACAGCTCACCCTCCCACCCAACTTCGTATCATCTTCAAATTTGGAGATAATACAAATAGTTCTCTCTTCCAAATCATTAATATATTGTGGGAACAGTTGGGATCCTTGAAGAATCCCACTACTCACTGACTGTCAATCAGAAAAAGATCCATTTATGCCAACCAGCTTTCTATCCACCTCAAGACATTATCTGAAATCCCATGTGCTTTAACTTTATATTGTAGTCTATGTAGAACTTTGTCAAAAGTCATATCCACTGGTTGTCCTCGGTCAGCTCTACTAGTTCCATCCTCAAAGAATTCCAATAGATTCATCAAGCATGATTTCCCCTTTGTAAATCCATGCTGACTTTGTCTAATTATACCACTGCCTTCCAAATGCTGAGTTACGAAATCCTTGATAGTGAACTCTAGCACCTTCCTAGTACCCAAAGTTAGGCTCACTAGTCTATAGCTCCCTATTTGAATAGCGGGCTTACATTAGCTACCTTCCAATCTGTAGGAACTAGTCCAGAGTCCAAAGACTTTTGGAAAATAATCACCAATGGATCCACTATTTCAGGTCCACTTCCTTAAGTACTCTGAGATGAAGATTATCAGGATCTGGAGATTTATTCACCGTCAATTGCTCCAAAACCATTTCTCCACTCATGCTGATTTCCCTTAGCTCCTCACTAAAAGTTGTTTCTCTCAGAATTTCTGGTACATTATTCATGTCTTTCTTTGCGAAGACTAAAGCAAAGTATGAATTTAATTCTCCAGCTATTACATTGTTCCCCATTATGAATTATTCCATTTCTGACCACTAGGAGCCTATATTTGTTTTTTTCTCTTTATATACCTATAGCAACTTTTACAGTCAGTTTTTATGCTTTTCACTACCTTACTTTACCCTTCTTAATCAATCCCTTGATCCTCATTTGCTGAATTTTAAATTGCTGTCAATCCTCAGGCATATTGCTTTATCTTGCCAATTTGCATGCTTCTTCCTTGAATCTGATGTATCTCTAATTTCCCATGGAAGCCATGGTTTGGCCACAATTCCCTTACCACTCTTGCACCAAACAGGAATAAACAACTTCTGGAGTTCACCTATTCACTCTTCAAATACCTGCCATCGCCTGTCCAGTATCTTTCCTTTCAGTAATGTTTTCCAGTCTGACATGGCCAATTCATGCCTCATACCATCATAGTCACTTTTATTGAGATTCAGGACCCTGGTCTCAGAGTCAACTACATCACTATCCACCTTGATAAAGAATTCTACCATAACATGGTCACTCATTTCCAAGATTTCTCTCACAACTACATTGTCAATTAATCTTTTTTCATTGCACAATACCCAGTCCAAGGTGGCCTGTTCCCTTGTTGGTTCCTCAACATATTTCTCCAGAAAACCATTCCGTATACGCTCCAGAAATTCCTAACCAATGGTGGCACTATAGTGCTCAGCTTTGCATCTTCCAGCCCCTCACTCTCTTTAGTATAGCATTTGTAAGCTCCAACCAACAGCACTCCTCTGCTTCCCAAATTACGGTAAGTCTTGCTATTTAACCATGATGATATAAAATCAAAGTATTATATAAGAATAAAGAAATGGATATATGGGGAGGCGATTGTCCCAGCACAATGAGCCGGGAGATTTCAGAGGGCTGGATTAGCGAGATTCGCACTGGGTTTCCGGTCCCAAGCACCTCTCTCAACATCAGATTTCTGGTGCTATCAGCTCTATGCAGGAAATAGTGTGGGGCTGCATTAGGTACACAAGGAGGGGAATTTTAATTCTAGCGACCCGACCCTGCTGGAGTGAAGGAAGAGCAATCGGAGCCTCTCAGAGGGTTGGGCATCGGGGGAATGCCCCCTGGGCATTGGCACCTTGGCAGTACCAACCTGTGCCCCTTGGCCTGGTGGGGTGATTGGTGGGCGTAGGGGGTCCCGCTGCCATATTGCAGATAGAATAGGTGGGGGAAGGAGGGAGGCCAACGATCAGAGTGGAGGGAGTGAGGTTGATACTGTGGGGGGTGAGGTCTCAGGGATGGGGGGCTGGTTGTAGCAGGGGCTGGACATGGTTGAGGGGTAGCAACTGTGCGGTTTGGGGGAGGGGGTTACACAGCAGTGATGTGGAGTCACAGGGCTGGCCAGCGATCAGAAGGCCAGCAGATAGGAGCCACTGTGCATGCACCAATCTCAGTGCTGACAGATCAGCGCATGTACCATGGCCCACTCAACACTATGTTACTGGTCTCCCAGGCAGGAATTGGCCCTGCTCACCAATCTTCAGCATGATTAATGTGCGTGCACTCTGCAGTGCACAGAGTGTGGGAGATCCATTTTGAAACTCCCACTGAAAGAAAAACAGCATGATTTACTCCAGTTTTTACGCAAATTTGGCACTTAGAATTTTTTGGGGACAATTGCTCCCATGGTTTTAAAATGGGTACCAAATTGTACTGTGCAACCATGTCTCTCAACAAGATGACATTGATCTTGACTTCTCAAGTACAATTTCATGGGAGGTTGACTTTATACAACGTAAACTTAACTATAGGCATGTTCCTTTGTTCAAAGCTGTTTTTCTTAACCACTCTTGCTTAGTTTCAGAAGAATATGCATGGCCTATGTGACTATAGGATCTTCAATAGAATAAACCTGAGGATAAAAGTAAATCATTGTTTTACCTTTTCTACTGTTGTCATTAGACTTTAAATATTAAGACTCTGAAAAGATAGCATTAAAGGAATAAGCCACAACTTTTAGGAAACATTAAAGTACTCAACTTCCCTCAAAAGGAGGGAAATGATTTCCTCTCTACATCTGTAATAAAATCATAAATCTATTATTCAAAACAGGTTTATGATTTATTATACATGACATGCAGAGGAAGTCTTTCCCACATGGTCCATATTGAACATTGTAAAATAGAGATGTAGCGACTGTTTCATGTCTCGTGTTTTATTTCCAGAGTAGACGCTTACGATTTATATATTTAATCTCAGCAAAATCACCTCTTTTCTTCTTCACTTGCTTTCTCGAAAGCATTTTTGCTCTCTGCTTTTGGGCTTCTGTGATGACAAAACCTTTAAAGTAGCATAATGTAATATATTAGCACAACTCAAAGCGATTGGAACTAGGTTTCAATTGATCTTGGTTTTAATCATTACAAAGAAACCATATTAAAGTTGTGCTATTTGCATCTGTGCATTCAATATTTGAACTATGTTAAATAAGAAAATGAAAGGTCTCATTAATAATAATTTAATGTTCTTCTAAACTTTTAACTGGTAAATTTACTGTATTTGTTGCACTTGGTTATTTACCATTACAAGATAGATTTTGTTTTATTTTCTTGTGAGTGACAATTTGGAGATATGTAGGTAAGGACAGCAATTTCCTTCCTTAAAAGGACATTTGTGAACCAGATGGGCTTTTACAACAATCAACAATGGTTTCATGGTCATCATTAGGCTTAATTCTAGATTTTTAGCGAATTCAAGTCGGCTGGAGTGGGATTTAAACCCAGGTCCCCAGAGCATTATATTGGGTGTCTGGGTAACTAATCCAGCAACAGTACCACTACTCCACTGTTTTCCCAGATAGAGTTTACTTCTGGCAAGATCAGTCGTTCCTGTTTTGTGCAAGTTGAACTGTAGCCAGGAACCAGCAAGAGAAGCAATCCTTTCAAAGAACAGTGACTGATGGAAGATGCCTTCCTCCCTCTTCTCGATTGTATTTTAATATATTGTCAAGGACCACCAATTTAGCTCATTGACTAGAAGAGAGAACACTATTACCCAAGCAAAACTATCATAGCTATTATAGTAATAAAACACAGCAACTCCATGTGTTGTGACAGTGTTGAGGATTAAGGGTAGCTCAGCGTAATGAAACTGGGATTTGCATCAGTTCATTATAAAATATAACCTTTATGAGACAAAAAGCAGTCTTAGACCGCTGCTTGGTCTGAATCAACCAATCAATAAATCTTGTTTGCCACAATCCAGTCTACAAGTATTTGAAATCTAGTATAAAGCATGCTTTTACCTGATTCCTCATCAGTTCTAACCCGTTTTCTTTCATCTTCAAAGGCATGAAGCCACAACAGTTTCTCTGAGGGTTTCTTTGCGCAAAATAGTTGCACATCATCATCTACAAGCTTGTTTTGAAGTTTGAAAGCATTTTTAACCTTGACATTGAATTCCCAGTCTTTTCCATCTTTTATGTCTACTACTAGCACATTGTCAACATCTATTCTGTTCTTGTAGTATAATGTGTCACGCCGTAGAAGATCCTATGAAATATGGCACACAACACAATGGATTATTTAGAATATCATCTATTAATTTGTTAGTCCGGCATCAGGTATAATTATCTAAAATTGTTTTACAGGATCAGGAGGCTGGATTATACGCTGAGATTGTGCATTTGAACTCCCTTGTAAATGGTGGGCGGGGGTGGGTTGGGGGGAGTGCGACAAGCCCATTTCTGTTTGGCTGACTTACCCCACTTTAATTTTTCGATGCAGACATCCATCCATTCCTGGAGGAAGTCTCACCTCAGAGTTGACGGCTAATTGAACGGCAACAGTTCTGCACCACACGAGGATCAGTGGCCACTGTCAGTATTATAGGATACCTGGGAGGAAAAGAAACCAGGGATGCCCCCAAACTCAATTATGTCCGTGATCTCGCTGGTGCTGGAATGGCAAGCCCAAAGAGTGTTAAGGGAGGCATTTTGGACAGGCAGGGAGGGGAAGGTGGATGTGAGGAGGCATTAATGTAGATGGCAGTCTTTGATTGGGCCCTGGGAAGGAGGTACACCTACTGTCCTTTCACTAACCAGAGCTGACAGGATTAAACCCAACAGGCACATGTAGGATGCAGGCCTTTCCCTCCAGCTATTGTATCAGAGCAGGGGAGGGATGAGACCCTGAATTGAGCATTAATTACTCATTTAAAGACCTCAAATTGAGTCATGATCGAGCTGTGAACTTAACACCTTTCCCACCACTCGTAAAATTGTAGCAGGAGCGGGTATGGCGGTGACAGACATATCAGCAAAGGCATGTTACCCAAATCTATAGGGCCACCCACCTGTTTTTCTGCTCGGGATGGTCTTAAGATTCAGCCCATAAAAGTTTGCAGCTCAGAAGGAGTCCATTTGGCCCATCATTTCTCTGTTGGCACTTTAGAAAAGCTAGTGAATTGGCCCCACTTTCCTGTTCTTTCCCTATAATACTGAAATGTTTTGGCCTTTTATACATTCTCCTTTTGAACATTATGATTGAATCTGCTTCTGTCATCCTTTCAGGCAGTGTGTTTTGGATCATCATAACTTGCTGCATTTTTTTTTCCTCTTTTCCCTGCTCATTATCTTAATTCTGCATATTCTGGTAACTAACCTGTCCACCACTGGAAACAGTTTCTCCCTATTTACTCTATGACAATCCTTATCTTATTAAAATTCCAGCAATGTAATGTTGTATAGCAAACCTTGCATTAAAATGTAGATTTTTTTCTCCAGTAATAACTGTGTGTAGATTTTGCAGAATTACTTAGATGCATATTATTATTCCAATCCCAACACGTGTGGGCCTATTAGTTTCATAAGTGGTGTACAGTGCATAAGTGGCCCTGAGGACATTGAGTCTGAATTGAAAATAGCTACCACTAAAGTTGCGTGAATCCCATTTTCCAGCACTTGTCTTATATCCTTTTATGTTATGATATTTCAAGTGCTCGTCCAAATACTTCTCAAAGTTTTAAGGTTTCCAGTCTCCATTACATTTCCAGGCAGTGCATTCCAGATTCTCACCATTTTTTTGAGTGTTTTCTTTTCCCCAAATCCCTTCTGAATCTCCTGCCCCCCACCATAAAACTATGACACCCCGCACCCCCACCCCACCTTAACCAGGGGGAATAGCTGCTTCCTATTCACCCTGCCCAAATCCCTCATATTTCTTATACCCCTCAATCATGTCGTCCCTCAACATTTGCTGCTCTAAAGAGAACAATTCAAGCTTATCTAGTCTCACCTTACAGCTCAAATTCTCCATCCTAGGCAACAACTTGGTGAAACTTCTCTGTACTCCCTCTAGAGCAATCATATCCTTCCTATAGGGAGGTGATCAGAACTGCTCACAGTACTCTAGCTGTGGCCTAACCAACATTCTGTACAACTCCAACATAACCTCCCTGCTCTTATACTCAATGCCATGACTAATAAAAGCAAGTGCTCTTGAGAAATACCCTATTCACCTGCTCTGTCACCTTCAGGGATCTGTGAATAAGTACCTCATGATCCATCTGTTCCTCTGAGCTTCCTAGTCTCCAGCCAATCATTGAATACACCCTTGTCCTGTTACTTCTTCCAAAGCGCATCACCCTGAATTTATCAGGGTTAAGCACCATGTGGCACTGCTCTGCCCATCTGATCAACCCAACTATATCGTCATGGAACCTACAACATTTTTCTTCATTATTAACCACCCTACCAATCTTGGTGTCGTCTGTAAACTTGCTTAATAATCTCCCCATATTTTCATCTATATCATTTATGTATATAACAAATAATAAGTGGCTGAGTAATGATCCTTGTGGCACACAACTGGACACCGGCCTCTAGTCATATGAACAGCCTTCTACCACTGCCCTTTGTATCCTATTACTAAGCCAGTTTTGGATCCATCTCGGGGTGATCTACAAACTTACTTACCATTCCCCTCACATTCTCATTTATATCAATTATGTATATAACAAACAAAAAGGGACCCAACAGTGAACCTTGTAGTATGTTACGTGACACAGCTTCCAATCACTCAACCATCCTTTGTGTCCCATTGCTAAGTCATCTTGCCAAGTTTCGTTGAATTCCATGTGCTTCAATCTCCTCAGTCTCCCATGTGGGATCTTGCAAAGGCTTTGCTAAAATCCACACAAACTACATCAGCTACACTTCCCTTATCCACCCACTCAATCACTTTTTTGAGAAATTCTATAAAATTTATTAGGCATAACCTCCCTCTGACAAAGCCATGGTGACTATCCCAAATCAACTCCTTCCTTTCCAAGTAGAGGTTAATTCCCTCCTTCAGATTTTTGTCCAATTGTTAATAGATTTATTCACAGAATGCAGCATTATTTGTGTTTGCTTCTTATCAACAATATCCCAACAGTCTGTCTTCATAATCTTTTGATAATGTCAATAAAACATAAACAAATTTAACAAATCAATTCAAACAAGTTAACATCACTTAAAAGGGGCATAGTAACAAAAATAAAGAGTTTCAAAGGAACCTTATCTAACCAAGTTAAAATGTTGTTGAGGGCCAATGAGCTACTCCACCTCCTGCAGTGGAAGACATCAAGCATACAAATTGACAACAAAAATAATTTAAGTTCTGTTTCATTTTACAATGATAATAAATCAAAATGTCAAATTAATGTACTTATAATTTAATGCATTTACAATTTATTGGCATTTCACCTATATATCCCAATTTGTAAGGGATATTTTAAAATTTCAGTCAAAGAAATCATAATTTCACTTTATGCAGCATGATGGCACAGTCATCAACATCGCTACCTCAAAGGGAATTTGGGTTCAATTGGACCTTCAGGATTGTCTGTGTGGAGTTTGCACATTCTCCATGTGTCTGCTTGGGTTTCCTCAAGGTACTCCAGTTTCTTCCCAGTCCAAAGACATGCAGGTTAGGTGTATTAGCTATGCTCAATTGCCCATCAGTATCTAACAATGAATACATTAAGTGGATTAGGCATGTAATTATTTGGGGTTACAGGGACAGGCTCTTTCAGAAAGTCAGTGCAGACTTGATTGGCCAAATGGCCTCTTACTGCACTGTAGGGATCCTATGATTCTGTGGACACTACATATTCCCTCTCCAGTGACATCTGAGTATGGACAGAGAAGAGAAGCAAACTATTGGGCAGGATGATGCCCAATGTCTTGATCTCTCTTTGTATTCTTTAGATTAAACAAAAAAACTAAATGGACTAATTAACTGATTACCAATTTAAATAAAGGTAATAGCCCCTTAAAGAGGCACCAGAGGGAAAGACAAAATCTTTAAGGAAATTTTTCAAATTAAAACAAAAAAAAGTCACTTTGAGGACTAATGTTGTAACCTAGGCCCTGTGATACCCACTAATCACAGAAGGCCTCAACATGTCAGTGGAACTGTATGCTCCATTTCCACAGACACCAGCCATAAACATGATCAGGTCAGACAGAGCAAACAGACAGCCAAGCAACCCCTTGATCACCTACTGCCTCACTCTCTTTCTTTATATCTGCTTCATTTGGCCACCTGGAACTACCAATTAGTTTTTTTAATGAATCAAGGTCTGTGATCAATAGGAATCGAACACAGGTTAACTGCTTTGGAAGCAGCAATGCTTAGTACTACACTGCCATCGCTGCCTCTCTTTCTTTATACCCTTTTGATCACAGGAAGTTGGACTCATTAACCAATTACCAACTTAAATTATTCACCTCTTAAAGGAGGAAACTTAAAGGAAATTTATTGAACTAAACCAAAATATTATTTTGTGGGATGAAGAAACACTCCAGCAGTACTCACCAGTCATGAAAAGCCTTGAATGTGCAGTGGACACTGTATTCCAGTCTCTCTTTATGAGTGCTCTAATGACTTAATTCACCAATTCACTTCACCTGTGTATCTTAACATAACTTATATCTAATAAATGCATATTACTATCCTGCATGCTTAGATATCCTCTTTGATAATAAGTCCTGTTCTATTCTGTGCCCCTGTTCCCCTCAGCACTGCCACATTCATTGCCTCTAACTATTATGCATGTTAATTGATGATAGGTGGACACACAGGAAGTTTCTACTTGAGTTAAAGCAAGTTTTGCCTTTATGTTAGTTTTTGCTATTTGTAACATTTCAGTTTAATGTTTCGACATGTTAATTGTTGAGGTGTTTCCATAACAAGATATTTTCTTTTATTATTGAAATTTTCCCTCTTTTTAAAAGAATAATCAAAACCTGATTTTAGCATGCTGGTGCAATATGGTAATATCATTTTGTGTTTATGTCCAGTTGTCAGTAAAGAATTATTCTAAATGATAACTGGTATCCAGGTTAGTCTAAGAAATTATCAGTTCTGATTAAATTCCATGAGGGTAATAATTTTCCTACATCTCTAAGATGCTCCCTTTTTTTTCTGTTTTGAAGCACCTTTCTCAGATTTCCTGCTGTCCTCTTTGACTTGGGAAAGTTGAGCCTATTGGCAATTTATATTTTGCATTTTCAATTTGACAGACATTTACAATATCTTTCTTAATGATGTATACAGTGTGATCTTAACAGGTCAAACCTGTCATAATCAGTAGGAGCACCGTAGCTCAGAAACAGTAGATGTTACATGATTTGAACAGGATTTCCTATTTGAATTTCAAAGTATTGCTAGAGATTATTTTTAAGAAGCTAGAATCTTGTTTCCGTAACAAGAAAATATCTTTGTGGTGAACTTCAAACTCAGGCAGCTGCCATAGTCCATAAGTCAGCTTCTGGATGTGCAAATTAGGTTGATTGGTCATACTAAGTTGCCCCTTAGTGTCGGTGGAACTAGTAGTGTAAACATGTGGAGTTACAGGGATATAGTGCAGATGAAGGCCATTTGGCCCATCGAGTCTGCATCAACAACAATCCCACCCAGGCCCTATCCCTGTAACCCCACATGTTTACGCTGCTAGTTCCACCGACACTAAGGGGCAATTTAGTATGACCAATCAACCTAATTTGCACATCCATAAGCTGACTTATGGACTGTGGCAGCTGCTTGAGTTTGAAGTTCACCACAAAGAGACTGCCATTCCTCATTTTGTGATGAGTAGACCATCCCCTTGAACAGACACAGCCAATTAATTCAGTAAATATTTCTGATGTGCTGGTGTGCAATTGAAGCCTACAGTTGAAAGTTCTGGCTTTGGAGGTGTGAACTTATTGATGAAATGTATCTTACTACAGATAAAGGATTAATCAGATTAGCCACAATCTTGTTGAATGACAGGTCAGATTTGAAGGATTTGAACTCCTGCTCCTAATTCATACATATGTTCATATGACTGCTTGTGTAGAGTACAGTAATTGTTTCTGTGATTGTATATAATGTATGTTGGGATTTGGGGTGTGTTCTGTCCCTTTAAGAGTATGGATCAGGTGACCCCCTTGGAGATTAGCTCCCTCCAATGTGGGACCCAGTGGTGCAATCTGAGATCTGACTGTGGAACAGTGTGCACAGTGTTCAAGCTATCAAGTCTACCTCGTGGTTCTTTAGGCACCATAAGTCAGTGAGTGCATACATAATAGTTTCATGTATAAAAACAGCAGTCTTCAGCGTCTTGTTTCACTGCGCTGCTTCATCGAAATGATCTTAAGTAGTTCCCTCCAGGCAGCCTGCCTCAGGCAGCATCACATGACTATGGCAAGCCCGTAATACACTTACTAAGATTGCAGCCCAAAACCCGAAGAGTAATGAGGCTAGAGGATTAATTCCCATCATTTCTCAGGCCTCGAGTTTCAGGCACAACCAACCCATTTATATTTAATGACAACTGAATGGACAATTAATCAATTTTAATGTTAATCCAGCTTCTTTGCATCCTCCTTTCCACTAAATTCACTGATGTTTAAATTAACCTTAACTGGGTTCACTTACAAATATTACCTCGTAACTCTGTATCCGAATTTCTGATGGTCATTATCAACCACCTAAAGCTTCAGTGCAGAATGTGCATTCAACTGTCAAACAGCAATAAAAATAATTTGCAAATCAAACACAAACAGGAAATATGGATTATAGAATTTCTTGATTCTGACTGTGCACTGCATTTGTGGTCCCAAATAAGCAAACACACAATCTTGTAGGCCCTGCTAGTACTTTTTTTGTGACTGTCTTTTTAAGTGACACAAATAGAGAAGCAAAGATTGTTGTCTGGCTATGAATTTACCTTCTTACATAAGATTGCTTGGTGGTCAAAGAGAAAAACTATCATGTCTTTGGTCTTGCCTTGTGGCTTCATGATCACAATTAATTCACCACTTTGGATTAGTTCTGAGCTACGTTCCATAACATCTTCTCCCTAACAAAAAGAAACCTATGAGGAACAGTTTACCATAATGGTTGACACACAACACCTCATTTTGAATTGAGAGGTAGGGACCAAAGCAGTTGAAAGTTATAATCAAATGGATACTATAGAGAGGAAAGTTCATAAAAACAGCTTTGGATTATTTTTGTGAATGAAAATCCTTATTTTGCAAAATGACAGCACCTAAATCCAAGGACGTATATGAAATCGTGAGGCTCTATTGGGATTTTATGGCCTCACTCATCCCAAAATTCATCCCAAAATCCCACCCGAGGTCAGCAGACCTTTCCATGGTCCACTCCTTGCCTGTTCCAATTCCCGTGATGGGTGGGATGGTAAAGTTCCAGCCATAATTTTGCTAGCCACAAATATGAAGCATTGCAGCCCTATCTCTTGCTTTTGGGGTTATGGTTATGGTTAGGATTAAAGGGGCTTTACTGGTGGATTCCCTCATAATCCTTTATCAATGTGTATCAATTTGCATATATACAATATGTTTAATGTAGGAAAAATGCTAGCGAAACAGGACATACCAAGAGATGGTGTTGGTGTTGGGGTATTGTAAGATATGTTTCTGTGAGTGTGACTATGTCAGACTATTGCTTGACTGGTCTGCTCAACAACTGTTTCCCAATTTTGGCATAAGCCCCCAGAAACTGGTAATGAGGACTTTGCAAGGTTGACAGGGCTGATTGTGCCATTTTCATTTCTGGTGCCCAGCTTGATGCCAGGTGGTCCATTTGAAAATGCAAACATACAAATTAGAAGCAGAAGTAGGCCACTTGACCCCTTGAGCCCGCTCTGCCATTCAGTAAGCTCATGGCTGATCTGAATGTAACCTCAACTCCACATTCCCACCTACCCTAATAATCTTTTATCCTGGTGGTTATCAAGCATCTATCTAGCTCTGTTTTAATAATATTCCAAGACTCTGCTTCTGCCATCTTTTGAGGAAGAGAAATGAAAAGACTGATAACCCTATGAGAGAAAGAATTTATCCTCATCTCTGTCTTAGATGGGGATCCTTTACTTTTAGACAATGACCTCTAGTTCTAAGTTCTCCCACAAGAAGAAGCATTCTTTCCACATCGACTTTGTCAATGCCCCTCAGGATTTTACATGTTTCAATCACATGTTGTCTCATACTTTTCCAAACTTGAGTGGAAACAAGCCTAGCCTGTCCAATCTTTCCTCATAAGACAACACACATTCCAGGTATTATCTTGTAAACCTTCCCTGAACTGCTTCTATTGTATTTACATCCTTCCTTAAATAAGCAGACCAATACTGTACAAAATACTGCAGAGATGTGGTCTCACCAATGCTCTGTATAACTGAAACATAACCTTCCTACCTTTGTATCCAATTCCCTCTCACATAAGATGACACATTCTGTTGGCTTTTCTAATTACTTTCTGTACCTGCATACTAACATTTTGCAATTTGTGTACCAGAATACCCAGTCTCTCTAAATCCCATAGCTCTGAAATCATTTACCATTTAGGTAATTTGCTTCATTTCTTCCAAACTGGACGATTTCACATTTTCTCACATTTTTTGCCAGATCTTTGACCATTCATTTGACCTATCTTCATCCTTTGTCACCTCCTTATGACCTTTTCCTAACTTATTTTCCTACCTAACTTTGTGTCATCAGCCAATTTAGTACTACCTTTGACAACAACTTCTAGATTTCCAAATTATTCTGTGCATATCCAAAATCCTGACCGTTGCCAATTTCACTGTCATTACCATAGCAAGAACAAGAGCATTAGTTGGAGAACGAAGAGCTTTTGGGAGGGAGGACAGGAGTGATTGCTAAATAAGATAAATATGGCAATGGCTCTGATGAGGTGGAGTTTATGGAGTATGGAGACAATCACTGGAATTCTACCACTTCACCCTCCATGGAATCGGAGCAGGAGAGGGGCGCACAACAGAAGTGTCCGTTGACATTGGGAATTTCCGGTTGCGCTCAAGTAAGGCTGTAAAATTCCTATCACTGTGTTAACTAAATACAGAGGGACCAAAGGTGCGGGTGAGAGTCTCAGTGGCAGAGAGATCAAGGTGCATAATGTTTGATGGAATTGGACAGTGATGATGATGTGAACATTCAAGATCAGGTCAGGGTTAAATGGGGCATCAATATTTGTTCAGTCTGAAGTAGTGGCAACGGAAGGGTTAGCAAAGGGATTGGGAAAGGAGCAGAGTTAACAGTGATGGTCAAAAACAAAGCTTTGGTTTTCCTGATGTTAAATTTGAAGGTGATGTGGCACATTTATGACTTGAGAGGACAGCTTCACTGCACAGAATCACTTGTTAGATCAAGGGAGGTAGTGGAGAGATTGAACTGGGTGGCATCCAAGCCTGTGGATAATGTTACAAAGGGAAAGCAGACAGATGGAAAAGAACTGGGGTACAATGATAGGTACTCCAGGAGTGACAGGGTTGGTGCTGATGCCATTGTTCGAGTTGTGTTGACCGTATTCATGTGGATAGGATTGAAGCCATTTAAGACTTGTCCTATATGAGCTGAGCAATGGAGAAGAGAAGAGCAATAGAAAAGGAAGGTGAGTTCCAATGCTTCAAATGCTACAGCAGAGTTGCAGTGAATGGGGTGGGTTCACATTCCACTGTCACAAGCAATCAGAGATTTTCAGGTTTGCACAAAGTCATAGCAATGCTCTGAGCAGAGAGGAAGTTTGAAAGAATTGAAGCAAGGAGCTCTGAGGTGAAGGGCACAAATCCTGGAGTGAGAATTTGATTCAGAGTTTTGATAGGACTGTGGGCAGTTGGATAATACATGAGGGAAGGAACCCATCTACGGGCAGCATTATAACCAGGTGGATTGGTTAAATGGTCAGAAATTGCATGGGGAAGAGATTGGATAGAAGACAAAATGTCTCTTGGTGGAAGTGAATAATGGGCGATGGGGATGAAAAAGAGGTCTGGGGATTAAAGCAAGAATGAATGGGGAACTCCAAGGAGATTGGAAGTGTGGGGGTGGGGGGGGGCGGGGTGCTGGGGAAACAGGGTGGGAGGTAGGAATGGAGGGAGCTGCATAAATGTTGTCCACAAAAGAAGTCAATGATTCCCGTACACTAGGAATTATAGCTAAGGGCTGAATAAGCAGACAGATATTATTTCAGGAGGTGGTTTGATGTCAAGGAGAGAAATTTTGTTCTTCAGGAAGATCCTAGGGTAGTAAATGGTTTTAACTGACATTTGTGAGCCATAATAATACTTGTTACTGCCAGCACAACATTTTCATCAATGTAAAACCCACCACATTTCTACCTCTCTCCAGCTCTAAAGAAGAGTCATACAGATTTGAAACATTAACTCTGTTTCTTTCTCTACAGATTTAACCAGACCTGCAGAGTTTGACCAACATTTTTGAGTTTTATTTCTTGGTATCATCAAGGTCTGACTGTGGAATGGATGTGTCCCAATTGTCTTTAAATTTACAGTCTTCTGATCTGAAGAAATGTTGATGATCATACCATGGGTATGATAGGGGTGAGAGATCTTGACTATATGGTGGGAACGGGGAATCAAAGAAAGAGGAGTGAGGACAAATAAATAGGTACACATGTGGCAGGTGAGAGCTATATAAAATGAATTGTAAGTTTGATAATTAATGGGGGCGGTCCAGGAGAAAGTATTTTTGAGTGTGGTGGGAGTAAAATTATGTAGCTGGTGATGAAGAAGTGATCTTTACAGTGACCATGGAATGCTGGGATGGTTGAGTGAACCACTGAGCTTATGGGAAAGAGATTTTATGCAAGGATGAGATTGGCAGCAGAAGGGAAAAGAAATAAGAGGAGAGGGACTAAAGCTGAAGTCAGCAAAAATGAGAAGACAATTGGCAGAGGTAAATTGGAAGATGTCACAGAAACTAAGTTGACATGAGTCTTCACAGGAATATAGAAAGGATTTTAAAAGATTGAAGGAATGGTTGGGTTGAGTTGTTCAAAGGTATGATTTGGTGATAAGGTTTATGATATCACTGAGATGCCTTGTGTGGGGCAAGTGTTGGAAAGGACGTTTAGGTGGGGGGAATTCAGGGATGGAGAAAGAATCAGTAGTGTGAATCATATTTTGGTTATGATCAGGCTGTCAATGGGTTTGTCTATGGCAAGCTTGTGGGTTGAATAAGTTTTGTTAGCAGCTGAAAAAAAATGTTCCAGTTGGCAAAATTGGTGGGAAGTAATCAATCAAGCAAGATCAAAAGTGGAGGCTGTGAGAGACATGGGGAGGAATTACAGATGACTCTGAGATAGAACTGTCACTAAGAGTGATTGGTGAAATTGTTTGTGTTGCAGCACTGGGAAAGTCAAAGGGAATGATGAAGGGTGCCAAGAGAGGCCATGGGATCATTGGAAAGAAGTAAATGCTTGGTTTTAAAAGAGAAGCAAGTCCAGGAGAAGTGGTAAGTGCGAAGAACAATTGAAGGAAGCTATACAACTTGAGAGACTGATTTTGAGCAATTAGAAAGTCATTGAATAAAGAAATACAGCAAGATCAGATTTGTATTAGTTATTCACTCATTCAGGAATAAAAAATAGATTTTGAAAATATATTACAGATTACTTAAATTTACATTGAAATAGCTTGATATATTGAATTGACGAATGTCATTTCAATGAAAATGAAAATATATATAGTGTTAGTTATATAATTTATAAAAGGTAATTAAAATTAATCTTACTCAAGTGAGGAGATAGAGGTTAGAGAAGAGGAGGAACAGGATTTATTAAATTGTCTCAGTTAATACCTTCCAATTCAAAATCGTATTCTGCCACCGAGGGAGTTTTTCAAGGCTTTCAATTCGTCTCTTGCGTTCGTTAATCATGTTGGCAACGTTCTTCATTGCTGCCACAGCTCCTTCTACGTTTTTGTAATCCCTTAATTAATGAAGAAATGACAATTAATATATTATATTGCTCCAGAAAGAATTGATGGCAAAAGCATTATTTAAACATGAAGATTAAACTCGAAATTTGATGGCACTCGCTTTCTTCTGGAGGTGCCTAAGCCTTCACCACGGTAGGTAGGAAGCATGTTCTCCCACATACTGTATTATCAGTAGAGACCAACAAATATGTATCAAGGGCCCATGCCTATAATAGGCATTAAGCAATTAGTATATAAAAGTAATAGGTGCAGTGCCAATTTGACAGCTCCTGTGCAAAACTGCATTGTCTTAAATGCAGCTACCTACCATTCAGGCAAACTAGGCCCACATCCTTAATAGACTGCTACAGGCCCCACAGAAAGGTTCAAATTGTTACAAATCCCCCTGGAGTGCAGCATTGATATGTATTAGAGTGCTGTTCCTGACCTCAGACTAAAATCATGCAACTACAGGCCTGAAATCAGAATTTGTAGGCCAGAATCTTTAAGTCAAATTGCCCATTTCTTCTGCCCCTTGAACAACATATTGAGCAACAACATAGATGATCTGCATCTGAACTATTACACAAAAATGCTCTTCCAGCATAGGAAGGTCCTGATTTTCCTTTCCATAGAATCTATAGACTGAGCGGTCATATGATTACGTGATGATGTGGACATAAGAGGTCACATGTCAGGAGGACAGGTGTTGGTTATCACTGAGAGTATGGGCAGAGCACAAGTGTTTATTTTACTATTGTCACAAGTAGGCTGATATTAACACTGTAATGAAGTCACTGTGAAAATCTCCTTGTTGCCACATCCATCACCTGTTCGGATACACTGAGGGAGAATTTAGCATGGCCAATGCACCTAATCAGCACGTCTTTCAGGCTGTGGGAGGAAATAGGAGCACCCGGAGGAAACCCAAGCTGACATGGGGACACCATGCAAACTCTGCATAGACAGTGACACAAGCTGGGAATTGAAACTTGGTCCCTGGCGTGTGTGGCAGCAGTGCTAACCACTGTGCCACTGTGCCACCCCATGTCTTGGATTACTGTTAAGTTAAATTATTCAACATTTTAAATTCTTGTTGTCTGTAATTTGGAACCCAACACATTTACATGGCGTCAGGATTGGCAGTATGGCACACGGACTTTGCCACATCAATCCACTTGTCTTTGATGAAAATATTGCAGACAGTTTGGGAAGGTTGTGATGGAATGGTGTATTTACTATGATGCTGCACTGTCTGACAAGTCAGAAAAGATATAGGCTTATACTCTATTCATCATAACAGGCCATTGAAAAGTTTGAGTCATTTGTTTTCCAAATGGAGGAGAGAAAAGAGGACCCTGAAATAATAGTTGTGGGCGCCGCACCTGCGCAAGGATATTTTGGCCCTGGAGGGAGTGCAGAGGAGGTTTACTAGGCTGATACCGGAGTTGAGGGGATTGAGCTATGAGGAGAGGCTGAATAAACTAGGCTTGTACTCGTTAGAGTTTAGAAGAATGAGGGGAGATCTCATTGAGACGTATAAGATGATGAATGGGATGGATGGGATAGAGGTGGAGAGACTCTTCCCGCTCAAAAAAGACAGTAGGACTAGGGGGCACAGCCTCAAGATAAAGGGGAGGCGGTTTAGAACGGAGTTGAGGAGGAACTTCTTCACTCAAAGGGTGGTGAATCTCTGGAATTCTCTGCCCGTTGAAGTGGTGGAGGCTGCCTCGCTAAATATTTTTAAGAAGCGGGTTGATGGGTTCTTGATAAGAGAGGGGATTAAGGGTTATGGGGAGAGGGCGGGAAAGTGGAACTGAGCCACAACAGATCAGCCATGATCTTATTGAATGGCGGGGCAGGCTCGAAGGGCTAGATGGCCTACTCCTGCTCCTATTTCTTATGTTCTTATTTCTTATACCAAAAAATATTCAAGAATATCTGTCTCCTGAAAAAAAAGTCCTAGATAGACGTGTGTTCAATTCAACAAACCAAAGAGTGGATGAAGCAATTTAACAACACAGTCTGAAAATATTGGCAATGAAATGTGCATTTGAAACTCTCACTGATGAGCTAATCAGGGATTGAATACTTTGTAAAATTTACATTGATTTATTCTGAAAGCAGCTTCTGCGAATAGATCTAATGTTAAAAACAGCCATTAGTATCTGCATGTTAAATGGACAATCAGAAAGGAGAAGCAGCGATTGCAGGCAGCAGATCTACTCACAGTACACAGCTCCAACTGCAGTGGCCACACAGTCAGAACAGAACAGCTTGTTTGGCAAGAGATGCAACAAATGTGGAAGATGGAATCACTTTGCTTAATGCTGCAGATCGAAACCACAGCAGCTCTCCTCTGCCATCAGCAATAGAGCAGCTGGTCGGTCCTCCAGACATATGAACGTCAGTAACATGAATGAACTGAAGCTCAGCCAAAGCAACAAAGCTAGAGAGTCATCAACAAGGCACTGCTGCAAAACTGTCAACACTGTCAAAGAAAAGGTTGAAACCTTCACCATCCTCAACATATTTTACAGTAACACAAGACTGACACTGGGGGAAAGTTTAATGTGTTACCCAGCCAAATGTTATGGGAATTAGACCCATTTGCACCACCAGAACTCAGCACCTACATGAACTTTGTAGCTTATGGTAGACAAACCATCCACACTGACAGTCTAGCCAACCTCCACTGCACACAGGGCTGTTTGAAGTTTCATATACTTGACCAGAAGATCAACTAAAGGAGATAGTCATCAACTTCAGGAAATGTAGTGGTGGACATGCCTTTGTTTACATCAATGGTGATGAAGCAGAGATGGTCAAGACCTTCAGGTTTTTAGATGTTCAGATTGCAAACAATCTGTCCTAGTTCCATCATGCTGGCACTGTAGTTCAGAAAGCCCACCAATGCCTCTACTCCCTCAGAAGGCTGAAGAAATTTAGCATGTCCACTATGACACTCACCAATTTTTGCAGATGCACCAGAGAAAGCATCTTTTCTGGATATATCACAGCTTGGTATGGTTGCTGCTCTGACCAAGACCACGAGAAACTACAAAGGATTGTGAATGTTGCCCAGTCCATCACACAAACCAGCCTCCCATCCATTGACTCTGCATATACTTCCTACTGCCTCAGGAAAGCAGCCAGCATAATCAAAGACCCCATGCATCCCAAACATACCTTCTTCCGTTGGGAAAAAGATACACATACCAACCGACTCAAGAACACTTTTTTCCCTACTGCTATTAGATTTTTGAATGGTCCTACCATATATTAAACTGATCTTTCTCTTCACCCTATCTGTAATTGCAACACTATATTGTGCATCCTATTCTTTCCTTCTCTCCTATGTACTCTATGAACAGTATGTTTTGTTTGTATAGCACACAAGAAACAATACTTTTCACTGTACCCTGATATATGTGACAATAATAAATCAAATCAAATCAGAATGTAAGGCAAATATTATCTCTTCATTACACTGGAGCTCATTCAACTTGGTTTAAACTCAACTACCTGCCAAACATGATGAGTAACACAATCATCATCAACTCAAGAGACACTTTGCATCCCTCAGAAACCCATGTCAGTTAGACTCGCCAATTTGTCTCCATGGAATTTCTTAACTTTGCACACACATGGAACTTGGAGCATATCACAAGCAGCCCCTCATATCCTCAAAGAGTCTGGCAGAATGGATGCTGAGCCAAATATCTTCTAGAGAAATGTGCTCAGGATCGCACAGATTATTATGCTGCACTCTTTAGTCTGCGAAGTCTGCCACAACAGGATCTGCCCTCATCAGCACAATGACTCTTTTCAAGGTGAACCTTGGCCACAATTCCTACTAAAAAGGCTGTGCTGCAGCCCAAACTTCAAACCAATGTGAACGATGCCGTCATGCAACACAGATTGAAAAGCAAAACACACGATGATCGAAATGCCCACAGACTTGGCCCTCTAATGCCTGGTTAAATGATCAGGGTTTAGATCACACATGGTCATGACCAGTTGGCAATGGTACACAACCTTGCCCAGCAGCCAAACAGTTACATGGCAGCCTCAGACAGTGTCCACACTGATACAATCACCACCACCTCCTATAAGTATTGGAACCAGCACCAACAAATAATACAGCACTTCAATCATCCAGCCTATGGCACAGGCTGCCTGCACCAGCAGACATACAAATGCTTCCAGAAGCCAATGCAGTGAGCCCTGCACCCAAATAATATGCTGATGGAATGTACCGTGTTGTCTACACTCAGGACACTGACCAGAGAAAGACTACAACACACCAATCAGTATAACCACCCACTCAGACTGCCTGAGCAAATCAAACACAAGGTTCTAGGACTTTATTACAATCTAGCCTTACATGACAATGGGGCTACATAAGAGGTCACATGTCAGGAGCACAGGAGTTGGTTAGCCTGGAGGTGCGGGCAGAGCACAAATGTTGAAGTAGTTGCTAAGCTAGAGAGCATGTTACTTTTCGTTATATATCCTTGTTACCTGTGATTCAGGAACCCAACATATTTACCAACTTCAATGACTTGAGTTGGTATATCTCATTAAAGCTCTGGAAACATTCAATGGTATGCAATGGGTCATGTTGAGATGTTGAAAGCTACTTCATTTCTGGATCACAAAGCAGTATCACAATTTGACCAATTTTTACTGACGTTACGAAGGCTTGGGAATTGGCATTACTAGAGATACAAATCCCAGGACTGGCTTCTCCAACCTTGCCCTCAGCTGGAATTCTCCAGTCTCGGTGCAATGAATATAGATTTGGCTAAGCACCAAATTCTCTGTTCTTGATGGCAGCAGTAGCGGGGCATGGTGGAGAATTCCAGGCCAAGTCTTTGGGTTAATGTAAAACAAATTGCTCAGTAAAGATTTTGGTCAATGCATAGCTATCTATCATTTTTAATGTCTTAGACAAGATCTGCTTGATTTGAGCCTGAAGTTTAGATTTTTTCACTGCTGGATAACAACCTCAGGTAGTTTAAGATAGTACCAATTACTTTTTTTACACAAACATTTTTAAACTGCTTCCAAGATACAAATCAAACATTGCTTAATAGAAAATAAGTGATCAGAAGCGCTAGTGCTGATTTGTTGAGTACACTTAGGTGATTGCTCTCTCTCTAGATGTATTCAGATGAGAAACCATCTGCCTGAAACAATCCTTCACTTCAAAGGTAAAAGCATGATATTCTGTTCATTTTCATTTCCTAATTAATTACCAAGGTGACAACTGAAGCCACTGATCTCGAGAATCTTTGTTGATTAGTTAATCAATAGACCCCCAAGCGATGAGATTGGTAAACCACCTAAGCCACATCTAATCCTGAGGCGATTGCTTGGAGATTAAACGAATGGCTTGCAGTGAATCTCTCCTGTTTGTTCTTCATAGCACCATGACAATAAGGCTGATTGCTGTAAATCATGGAAATGATGTGCTGGTTATGTGCATTGGCCATGCTGAATTCTCCTTAGTGTATCCGAACAGGCACAGGAGTGTGGCGACTTGGGGATTTTCACAGTAACTTCATTGCAGCGTTAATATAGGCATACTTGTAATACTAACGAATAAATAAAAACCTTTGTACTTATTTCAAAAAATTTCAACAATTGTTGGCAAAATAAGCAAAGCAATAGAACTTTAAATGATTGTTGTTAAACAAGGGATTTTTCACAGTAACTTAATTGCAGTGTTAATGTAAGCTTTCTTGTGATTAATAAATAAGCTTTAAACTGGCAGCTGAACGTTCCTGGGTACAAGTGTTTTAGGTGTGACAGAGGAGGGTTGAAGAGAGGTGGAGGGGTGGCACTGTTAGTAAAGGAAAACATCACAGTAGTGCAGAGGGAGGACATTATGGAAGAGTTAGGGATTGAGTCACTGTGGGTGGAGTTGAGAAATAAAAAGGGAGAGATTACGTTGCTAGGGGTGTACTATAGGCCACCCAACAGCCCAAGGTCAGTGGAGGAAGGCATTTGCAGGGGCATTTTGGACAGGTGCAGGAAGAATAGAGTGGTTGTAGTGGGTGACTTTAATCTTCCCGGAGTGAATTGGAGGGGGCCTAGAGCTGGGGGTACGGAGGGAGAGGAGTTTGTGAAATGTGTTTTGGAAGGGTCTCTAGAGCAGTATGTAACTAGCCCAACTAGGGGAGGGGCTATACTGGATTTAGTGTTGGGTAATGAGCCGGGGCAGGTGGTTGAGGTAGAGGTAGGCGAACATGTGGCTAACAGTGACCACAAGTCCGTCTACTTTAGGATAAAAATGGAAAGGGATGAGTGCCGGCCGAACGGGAGTGTGCTGAACTGGGGAAAGGCGAGCTATAGCAGGATTAGGAGGGAGCTGAAGGACACAGATTGGGAGGGACTGTTAGCTGGCAAGTCCACGGTTGGCAAGTGGGAGGCTTTTAAGGGCAAAATGAAATGGTTGCAGGGGAGGTATGTTCCGGTTAAGCGGAAGGATGGGAAAGGTAGAATTAGAGAGCCGTGGATTACAGGGGGTATTGGGGACTTGGTCAGGAAGAAGAGGGAGG
Organism: Carcharhinus amblyrhynchos; assembly: GCF_965287045.1. Classification (NCBI taxonomy): domain Eukaryota; kingdom Metazoa; phylum Chordata; class Chondrichthyes; order Carcharhiniformes; family Carcharhinidae; genus Carcharhinus; species Carcharhinus amblyrhynchos. The sequence goes on along the minus strand of NC_137326.1, from coordinate 79,224,379 downwards.
CGTATGTTAGGTCGAAACGACTGGGTACGGAGAGTGCGCTGGAGGAATATAGAGAGAGTAGGAGGGAGCTAAAAAGGGGAATTAGAAGGGCGAAGAGAGGGCATGAAATGGCTTTGGCTGGTAGGATTAAGGAAAATCCAAAGGCATTTTATTCCTATATTAGGAGCAAGAGAGTAGTTAGAGGGAAAATTGGTCCTCTTAGGGACAAAAGAGGGGAGTTATGTATTGAGTCGGAGGGAATGGGGGAGCTCCTGAATGAATACTTTGCGTCGGTATTCACGAAGGAGAGGGGTTCGGAATCGTGCGGTCTCTTGGAGGGAGCTGAGGATCAGTTGCAGGAAATATCTATTACGAGGGAGGAAGTGCTAGGGCTTTTAGGTAGCGTAAGGACGGATAAAGCTCCGGGGCCTGATGGTATTTATCCCAGGCTGCTTAGGGAGGTGAAAGATGAAATTGTTGGGCCTCTGGTGCAAATCTTTGTCTCTTCTTTGGACACAGGTGAGGTCCCAGAAGACTGGAGGGTAGCAAGTGTGGTACCGCTGTTCAAAAAAGGTAGTAGGGAGAACCCTGGAAATTATAGACCAGTGAGTTTGACATTGGTGGTAGGGAAATTAATGGAAAAAATACTTAGGGGTAGGATGTATGAGCATTTGGAGTGTTGCGATCTGATTAGGGATACGCAACATGGCTTTGTTAGAGGGAGGTCTTGCCTTACGAATCTGGTGGAATTCTTTGAGGAGGTGACAAAAACGGTTGACGATGGGAGAGCCGTTGATGTCATCTATATGGATTTCAGTAAGGCGTTTGACAAAGTCCCTCATGGTAGGCTGGTAGAAAAGGTTAAGGCGCATGGGATACGAGGTCAGGTAGCTAGGTGGATTGAGAACTGGCTGGGTAATAGGAGACAGAGGGTAGTTGTGGAGGGGACCTTGTCGGGCTGGAGGCCAGTGACCAGTGGTGTGCCGCAGGGCTCAGTACTGGGACATCTCCTCTTTGTAGTATACATAAATGACTTGGAAGAGAGCGTAGGTGGTGTGATCAGCAAGTTTGCTGATGACACCAAGATGGCAGGGTTGGCGGGTACTGAATTGGAATGTCAGGTGATACAACAGGATATAGATAGGTTGGTGCATTGGGCAGATAGGTGGCAGATGGAATTTAATCCTGACAAATGCGAGGTGATGCATTTTGGAAGGAATAATGCAGAGAGGAGCTATGAGATAAAAGGTAGACAGATTAGGAGTATAGAAATACAGAGGGACCTGGGAGTGCAGGCTCACAAATCCATGAAGGTTGCGACACAAGTGGAGAAGGTTGTTAGGAATGCTTATGGGATGCTAGCCTTTATAGGAAGGGGTATAGAGTATAAAAGCTGCCGTCTAATGCTTCAGTTGTATAGAACGTTGGTTAGACCGCATTTGGAGTACTTCGTCCAGTTCTGGTCACCTTACTACCGGAAGGACGTGGAGTCTCTGGAGAGGGTTCAGAGGAGGTTTACCAGGATGTTGCCTGGCATGGAGGGGTTGGGTTACGAGGAAAGGTTGGAGAAACTGGGACTTTTCTCCTTGGAAAGACGGAGATTGAGGGGGGACATGATAGAGGTATATAAGATACTGAAGGGAATAGATAGAGTAGATAGTGAGAGACTCCTTCCTAGACTGGGTACAAATACGAGAGGTCATGATTTAAGGGTGAGGGGGGAGAGGTATAATTTGGACATGAGAGGAAGGTTCTTTACGCAGAGAGTTGTGGGGGTATGGAACGCGCTACCGAGTAGGGTGGTGGAGGCAGGAACGTTGGACTTGTTTAAGGTTCAGTTAGATAGACACATGAGTGAAACGAGGATGGAGGGTTATGGTAAGGGCTATTAGATAAGGTCGGAACCTCGGGAGACACTGGAAATGCAGTTGAGTCTTGTAAGTTAACGTTTTTGTCTTTTTATTCCGCAGGTGGAGGTCCACCTCGTTGTCAAATGAGGGGCATGCACATGGTGGGTCGTGCGTGGCTGCTCTTGGAGGTTCCGGGAGTGGCCTAGTACTTTGTGTCGGTGTGTGTGCTTGATCCTGGACCGGTAGACGGGCGCCGCAACAGCTCAGTGACTAGCACTGCTAGCTGTGCAGATACATGGATTTGGGCCTGTGTCTGTGGGAGTTTGCGCATTCTCCCTGTGGTTGCGTGGGTTTCCTCCGGGCGCTCCGGTTTCCTCCCACACCCCAAAGATGTGCTCTTAGGCTGATTGGTTTTTACCAAATTGACACTATTCTCCCCTGAATCTGGCTAAGTTAGGGGTTCCATTTGTAGACACACAGGGTAGAATAGGTGTAGGGTGATGCGGCGGCGCAGGCTCGTTGGGCCGAAGGGCCTGTTTCCCGTGCTGGGTTATTCTTTGTTCTTTGTTTTTGTTCTTTTAAAAACTTTAAACTGGAAAAGGGAATCAAAAATCTAGCTTTTAGACTGAATACTGATCTATTACATTATTCTGTCTACTGCAATAACAGATTGCTCAATATTCTGCTACTTACATGTGACAGGGAATGGTGGTCTTCAGCAGCTCCGTCAACTGCAACGGGTATTTACAGATCTTCTGCACTGGCATTATTAGATACGCATCCAGCGAGAGGTTCAACATGCGCTGGTGCAATCGACAAGTCTCAAAAAATAATGCATATTCTTGCATCTTCAGGAGTTTGGAGACTTCAGCAGAAGCATTGGAGTGATTATTGATGTATTCAGAGTAGATCAGGAAACCTTGATGCTGCAGAAGGGGAAATAAAGTAGCAAGCAGAGTTAAGGTGTGAGTAAAGGGAAAAAAAGGCAGCTGTTTTACAGTTGATCCTGAGATAAATGAAACAAGAGCAGAATACAATCTTACTGCACTCCGCAAAGCTGACTACACAATGTGGTTCAGGCCCGACTAAGCCTATTGATCCTTTCAATCTCTGTAACTGACTGTATTCAGATCCTTAATGATTGGTATGCTATATTTTGTTTGATCGAAACAAAGCAATAAGAACAATCTATGTTTTTTTTGCTTTTCTATTAAACTTATTGAGACAAAAATAACATTGGCATCTTGACTTTCATGAATGTGCCAAGCTGCCCCTCCCACTGGCGTTCAGCCGCATTTCCCATCACTTGAATTGAGCTCAACCATAAAATTGGAACAAGCAGACAATCAACAGTACAGTTCTTCCTCACACACAATTGGTATCTTCTTCCCTTCCCAAGATGTTGTATTGGACTTGAGAAGTTAACCCGGTTGCTCACTCCGCAGATGTCGCCAGATCTGATGATCAAGTTTTTCTGTTTTTTTTAACACCTTTCTAATGCCCCATTTTGAGGGAGCCATAAATCAGCCCCACTATTTTCTCAATGTTGAAAAAGATGGAATTATTAAAGCCAGTCCCCTCAGATCACTGATAAAAAGAGGTGACCGATTGGACACTTTCAATGACTTGTCAATAATCACATCAAATTCTTCCTGTTATGCAGACACAGTCATTATATTCATGTTTCCTGTTCTAGTAGCTATAATTTTACATTTATTGCCCATTCCTAATTGCCTGAAGGCAGTTGAGAGTCAACCACATTGCTGTGGCTCTGGAGTCACATGTCGACCAGACCAGGTAAGGACAGCAGATTTCCTTCCCATAAATTAACCAGGTGAGCTTTTCTGACAATCAACAATGGTTTCTTGGTCATCAGCAGATTCTTAATTTCAGATTTTTTTAGTTGAATTCAAATTCCACTATCTGTTGTGGTAGAATTTGAACCCGGGTCCCCAGAACATTAGCTGAGTTCCTGGATTAATAATCTAGCAATTATACCACTAAACCATCACCTCCACATAATTGCTGGTGCCACAGAGGCTGCCTTCGCTGCCTACACATGTCCCCCTCCATTATTTCGGGTATCATGCCCTAAATAACCAAGGACTTCCATTGGATTGGTCCAGAATTATGTTTTGGAAAGTAATGTAGTGGTTTGCTGTTGCCTTCTGGAGTATGTCTAACCTGAAAACTTTTCCATTCTAACTGCCTGTCATCAAGCATATTGAAAGGATGTTTTTAGAGGCTATTTGGCCACATTGCAAATGCAATTTCCAGGGTCATCATGGCCTAGAGAGAGACTTGAACACGAAAGCTTCTGGCCGAGAGATAGAGACACTACCACTGCATAATAAGACCAGAACCCATGGCAGACCATTTTGGGAGCAAAACCAATCTAATTCCCTGTAATTATGACCCTCCTTGCCATAATCCCACTTAAATTTAAGTTTATTCATCAGTGTCACAAGTAGGCTTACATTAACACTGCAATGAAGTTACTATGAAAATCCCCTAATCACCACACTCCGTCATCTGTTCGGTTACACTGAGGGAGAATTTAGCGTGGCCAATGCACCTAACCAGCACGTCTTTTGGACTGTGGGAGGAAACCCATGCAGACACAGGGAGAATGTGCAGACTCCCCCAGTCACCCAAGCCAGGAATCGAACCAGGATCCCTGGCCCCGTGAGGGAGCAGTGCTAACCAAAGTGCACCATGCTTCACCCCTTGATGTCTAATTTGTCAGGTTACCAGCACAATCAGCTGAGGTATAAGGCTGTTCTATGTGCAATTCTCCAGAAAAAAATTCCTGAATATTTCTGTACTAGTCACATCCAAATCCCGTTTAAAGCAGCAGCACCCAAACAATCATTAGAATCTAATCACAAATATAAGGTTTCTTTCATGATGCACTCCTGCCCCTACTACCCAACAATTGATTCCTTCCTTCTATCTTCACCAAAGACTAGGATGGGAAGAGGTCGCTGTATGTAATGCTCCAGTCAAATGGAAGGGAGATATTGTCAGACGCTTGAAATAAGCCACAGTATTCGTTCACATAAAGGTCCCTGAATTTTATTTGTTGGGGAAGATCGGGAGTGTACTGGCGGACACCACGTGGTCCCTCTGAAGGGCCACACAACCGCAAACATAGCCATGGTACAGGGCAGCCAGTCAGGTCAGAAAACCCCCTCAATCACCCACTGTCTGGACCTGTTGATGACGATCTTGGCCAGGCTCCAGAGCTGGCTAATGAAAAGGACCTCCATCCTCCCCACCCATCTCTGTGGCAGGTACCCAGGATCAGAACTGCAGGGGGAAGTGTAACCAAACATGGAGGAGAAAAATAATTTTATATTTCCAGAGATCTAAATGATTAATTAGTGGATTTTAAATTTTCATGGACAGCAAATCGGAATTTTATAGCCCTTCCCACTGGCAGGCCGTTTCAGTCCCACTGAAGTCAATGTGGTTTTGAAAAGCTTGCCACATTTTCCAGCCTCAGCCCCAACCTCAGAAAATATTTTGAATATTTTAAGGTTGACAGGATAAAACTAGTGGGGTATCCTCAGGATTAGGGGATGTGCCAGAGGTTTTTAAAACCATATCAACGACTTAGATGAAGGGATTGAGCGTAATATTTTTTATTCTTGCACAGAATGTGGATGTCACTGGCTAGGACTGCATTTTTATTGCCCTTGAGAAAGTGGTGATAAGCCATTTTCCTGAACTACTGCAGTCTATGCGGTATAGATACACCCACATTGTTGTTAGGGAGGAAGTTCCAGGATTTTGACCCAGCAACAGTGAAGGAATGGCAATATATTTCCAAATCACGGTAGTGTAGCTTCATAGCTCCAGGGATCTGGGTTCAATTCCCAGCTTGGGTCACTGTCTGTCTGTGTGGAGTTTGCACATTCTCCTCGTGCCTGTGTGGGTTTCCCCGGGGGCTCCAGTTTCTTCCCACAGCACAAAGATGTGCGGGCTAGGTTGATTGGCCATGCTAAAATTGCCCCTTAGTGTCCTGAGATGTGTAGGTTAGAGGGGTTAGTGGGTAAATATCTTGGGATATGGGGGTAGGGCCTGGGTGGGACTGTAGTTGGTGCAGACTCGATGGGCCAAATGGCCTCTGTCTGCATGGTAGTGTTTCTATGATTCTATGAAATCAGAAGATGAGTGGCTTGGAGAGAAACTTGCGGATAGTGGTGTTCCCAGGTACGTGCTGCCCTTGCCCTTCGAGGTGGTAGACGCTATGGATAGATATGTTCAACTTTGCTGACCGTACACAATGGGAAAGTATGCTGCAATGTGAGATGTTTTACAAAGGATTTAGGGAAGTAATTTGGTAAACACATGGTAGATTTTTTTTTCCTGGGAAGTGGGCAGTACTGGCATAATCAGCAGTTATTGCCCAACCCTAATTGCCCTTGAAATGAGTGGCTTGCTAGGCTATTTTTAAGGGCAGTTACGAGTCTAGAGTCATATGTAGGCCAGACAGGTAAGAATAGCAGATTGTCTTCCCCAAAAAGCATAAGTGAACCAAATGAGTTTTTGCAACAATCAATGATAGTTATTATGTTCACCGTTACTAAGCCAAGCTTTATATTCCAGGTTTATTGAACAAAGAACAAAGAAAATTACGGCACATGAACAGACCCTTCTGCCCTCCAAGCCTGCACCGACCATGCTAACTGACTTAACTAAAACCCCCTACTCTTCTGGAGACCATATCCCTCTATTTCTATTATGTTCATGTATTTGTCAAGATGTCCCTTAAAAGTCACTACCTTATCTGCTTCCACTACCTCCCACAGCAACGAGTTCCAGGCACCCACCACACTTTGTGTAAAAAATCTGCCGTGTACATCTCCTTTAAACCTTGCCCCTCGCACCTTAAACGAGTGCTCCTTATTAATTGACTTTTCCACTCTGGGAAAAACCTTCTGACTATCCACGCTGACCATGCCTCTCATAATCTTGTAGACTTCTATCAGGTCGCCCTTCAACCTCCATCATTCCAGTGAGATTGAATTTTAATCTCACAAGCGCCATAGTGGGATTTTAGCACATAAAACTCCTACAGTGCAAAAGGAGGCCATTCAGCCCATTGAATCTTCACTAACTCTCTGACAAAGCACTACCCAGGCCCTCTCCCTCACCCTATCCCCATAACTCCACACGTTTACCATGGTGAACCCATTTAACATAATGGGATACAAAGGGACAAATTCTCATGGTCAATCCACCTATCCCACATACCTTTGGATTGTTGGGGGAAACTGGAGCATCTGGAGGAAACCCACACAGACACAGGGAGAATGTGCAAACTATACAAAGACAGTCACCCAAGGCTGGAATTGAACTTGGGTCCCTAGTACTGGGAGGCAGCAGTGCTAACCACTGTGTCACTGAGCTGCTCATGTCACCAGAGCATTAGCCTGGGCAAGTCTGGATGACTACCCGGTAATATTATTGGTTCCCTAGGAATATAATACGAAGTTATCACTTTCAGTAATAAAAACAGAATATTTTTAGAATGGAGAATAATTTGGAATTGGTCAACTTCGAAGGGACTTGGGTAACTGTGTATACAAAATATAAAGGGTTGATATGGAGATATTGCAAATAATTAGTAAAGTGAATGATACGTTAGCCTTTATTAGGAAGGCATTAGAGAATAAGAGCTCAGAGGAAATTCTGTAATTTGTAGGGTCTTGTTAAGATCACATATGGGACTGTAAAAAAGCAATATGATAAAATGGTTGTTGAAAAAGATGCTGAATTGAAATTCTGGAAAGAGAAGAAACTTTGTACATAAGAACTAGGAACAGGTGCAGGCAATTCAGCCTCTCGAGTCTGTATTGACTGTCGCAACAAAATGGAGTTGAGGTTAAAACAAGGTCAGACATGATTGTATTGACTGGCGCAACAATCATGGCTGACCTTGTTTTAACCTCAACTCCATTTTCCTGTCCATTCTCCATAACCCTGCAACCCATTACTAATTAAAAATCTGTCTATCTCCTCTTTAAATTTACTCAATGTCCCGGCATCCAACGTATTCTGAGGTAGTGAATTCTACAGATTCACCACCCTTTGACAGAAGTCATTTTTCCTCAACTCTGTTTTAAATCTGCTTTTCCTTATCCTATAACAAAAACTTCTCATTCTAGATTACCCCACAAGAGGAAACATCCTATGTCAACTATGTCAATCCCCTTTATCATCTAATATGCCTCAATTAGATTTCTTCTCATTCTTCTAACTCCAGCGAGCATAGCCTAAACTGCTCAGTCTCCCTTCATAAGACAAACACCTCATCTCTAGAATCAATCTAGTGAGCCCCCTCTAAATGGTCTCCAAATCCACTACATCCCTCCTCAAGTGAAGAGATCAAAACTGTGCACAATAGTCAAGGTATGGTCTCACTAGTGCTTTGTACAGTTGCAGCAACACTCTTTTATACTCGATTCCTTTAGCAATAAATGCCAAAGTTACTTCATCTGCAAATTTAGCAATGGTACCTTCTATACCTGCATCCGGGTCATTACTATAGATTGTAAACAGTTAGGGCACGAGGCCCTGAATCCTGTGGCACCCACGAATTACATTTTGCTAACCAGAGAAAGACCCATTATACAAACTGTCTGCTTTCTGTTGGCTAGCCAATCTTCTACTCAAGCTAATAAATTACCCCAAACACCATGGGATCTTACCATGTGTATTAACCGTTTATGTGGCACCTTATCAAACGCCTTCTGAAAGTCCAGATATACTACATCTACTGGATCTCCATTATCTACTTTGCTTGTTATATCTTCAAAGAACTCAAGCAAATTAGTCAAACACAAATTACCCCTTATAAAACCATACTGACTCTGATGGATTGCATTTTGACTTTCCAAATGTCCTGTCATTACTTCCTTAATAATGGATTCTCACAATTTCTCCATTGTTTCCTACTGGGTGCGGGTTGGTGTTGGGCAAGAGATGAGGCCAACTGTGCTAGTGGGAGTCACCCCCCCTCCCCCTCCCCCCATATATAGAAACCTATAGAGGCAAGCTAGGCTGCACCACTTTAGCTCAGTACGATGTGGATGTGGGAGAACCCTCCTATTAGAGAGTACCTGCCATCCAGATCCAGAGAAACAGAGCCAGCTGTCAGACAAGATCAAATACATGTTGGGCCACAATCTAATCGGTACCAGTAATAGCAGCTGGACTTTTCCAGTTGATTACTGAAAGATGAATGCAGTTACTACAACGGCTTCCTATTCAATCCCCTGTCTGCAAGGTTGTATTGGCAGAGTAGCCTACATCACTGAACGGATTTATTAAAGGAATGTTGGCAAGTCTCTTTGACCAGCTGCATGAGGGAGATCCCCATCTACATAACTCCAGATGGGTTGTACCAGTATCAATTCATGCCGTTTCGACTTAGACGTGCATTAGGCCCATTTGAAAGGCTGATGAATCGAGTTGAGCTAGACCTGACTCAGCTGTGTGTGTACCTAGGTGACATGAAAATGCACAGTGATTTTATTCTTTTAACCACCCCCTTGGCTTCTCAACACTGGCCTTTCGTGCCCTCTCGCCCATCTCATTACCTCACTGGGGCCTGCTAGTCTGTAAATACCCTGGATTTGATTCAAAATCCGGCTCCATTATCTCCTGTTCTTTGGGCTCTGGCTGTAGATCCAGTAGCCATTCATGTCTGGCACCACTGGGACTATAGATTGGTTGGCAGCTCTCGATGGTGGGACACCCTCCCCAGATGGTGGTGCAAGACTCGCCCTGAGCCAATTAATGCCCATCGAGCATAAAATGACCACGGGGCATCCCCACTGACCTTTCAGTCATGTTCAGGAGCATAGAATAAATCCAAACATTGAATCTTTCCTCTGAATCATAGTTTTCCATGATTAATGAGTTTTGCCCAACCTAGTGGCTGTAACCTATCATCAACAGCATAGTGAGGCATTCTCCAAGTAATTTTAAAAAGGAAGTCCCAAATTAAAGGAGCAGGCATGTTGTTAGTGGAAAATACCAAATTACTACTCACATGGTCGAGGAAGCAACGGCCAAACTCAGACAAGTATGGTTGTACTGAATTGTATGAATTCTCCAGACATTTCAGGAACTTCTTCTGGAATTTGTAGATTTGATAGACGTTTGAAAAGAGGGTGACTAACCGATCCTGAGAGAACATTTCAGGTTTTTTCCGACACTGTTTGTAGTAACCCTGAAGGATAAAGATATCAAAAATTCATCTCAAGTCCTCTTCTGCAACTTGAGCTTTTCAAAGTAGAACTGGCAGAAGCAGGTGGATATTTACCAATTATTTTGTTTAGCTATACAGGTACAATGTGTGTACCTGTTCTATCTGTCAGCAAAAAGCATGGTGAATTAATATATGTAGGTAAAGCTTTTTGTCTTGCACTGATCAGGACTGTTCATGAGAATACCAATGTTGGGCAAAACAACAACTGTCTACTGTATGAGAAGAGAATACTGATTGGCACAGTGGTTAGCACTGCTGCATCACAGCACCCTGGGACCTGGGTTCAATTTCAGCCTTGTGTCACTGTCTGTTTGGAGTTTGCACATTCTCCCCATGTCTGCATGGGTTTCCTCCGGGTATTCTGGTTTCCTCCCACAGTCCAAAGATGTGCAGGTTAGGTTGATTGGCTATACTAAATTGACCCTAGTGTCAAGGGGAGTAGCAGGGTAAATATGTGGGGGTAAGGGAATAAGGCCCAGGGAGAACTGTGGTTGGTGCAGACACGATGGGCTGAATGGCTTCCTTCTGCACTATAGGGCTTCTATTATTCTATGATGACTCTATGGTTGTCAAGTGAACTCTGATCAGTAGAGGCATTGCAATGGAGAAATTAGTTCTTGACTGGTTCCGGAACCCCATACCTCAGCTAACTGAATTATTACGATCAGACAAATACCCATCTGCTTATTTATTTATTCTATAATTGGCACATTATGAGGGAAGACAGATTATGCTAAGAATTGAGTGTAAAAAAACAATGATCCGTAACTTTCTGCCTCCCCAGTATCAGGTTTGGGACAGTGTCACACCAAGAGGAAGCTTTTACCCAATATGTACTACATTCTGCATTTTTTAAGAATCAAATTGAGCAACCTTGGATATTTTTTCTGTTTATTTTTGGAGCATAAGCTTTCTTGCTCATAAAAGATTATCGCAGCTGTGAAATTAAAATGATTTTCTGAACCATTCTCTGTCTATACAAGTTCTCATAGATCTGGTGTGCTTTAGATTCCATTCTCACCAAAAGTGTTATAAGTCCAAATTCAGAAGAACAGTGGTAATACGTCACCTTCACATTTCCTTGTCCCTGCTCGGTGTCTTTGAATTATGATCTACAATACTGTGATGATTGTCCCTTTAAGGACAACACAGCAGAGTAAAGGTCACCTGACCTGGATGACCAATCAGGATTAAGAGTGGGAAATCACCCCAGGAGGAGGACTTCTCTGAGATATTTTAGAGTTGGCTGCAAACATGCTGCTGCTTTTATAGATCACTCAATAAATCCCCTTTGATTCGCTTCTGATCTCTCTGAAAGCTCATCATTATAAATGGCAAGCATTACATTGTGGACCTGTGGGTGCTGAGAAATATAGGACTGCAATTGATTCATTATGACCTGACTAGCAAACAAAAGAGTATTTTAATTTAGTCTTGATTCAACCAAAGGATCAAATGCTGTTGTAACCCATTGCAGCACCCTGCTCCCAGGTTAACATCATCTCTGGCCTTTTACATGATACCAGCTGTAAAAGATTGTGCATTCAGGATAATCTGAAACGTTTTAAAATGACTGGATTAGCTTTTCAGTGCATTAGCATGGATTAAATCATCGGCCAATTTTCAGTCTGCAATGTCCTATGGACTGTGAATGAATAACAGGAGGTTCTCTGACCCAGCTACCAAGCTATATTGTTCTTCCGCCCTCAAAAATATTATACCTCTATATTTTATTCTCATAAATCTACGTTCTCACTTCCTTCATCATTTGTAAAATGTGCTGGGCAATGTTTAGTTAAGTTCCCCACCACATTGTAATCATTTCTCTGTTATATTCCTGCTTTCACCTCTGAGCAATCTACTTTCTATTGAACCATTATTTCCCTTTGGTCATGCTAAGTTAACCCCTTACTATTTCCTTTTATAACTTTTCATGTCCCCTTTAAATTTACATTATGCCTTCCCTAGCATTTATTCTATTTTCCTCATTATTGTCTTCAAGGGCCTTGGTTATACATTTTTGTTTGACCTTAATCCAATTATCCATGACACCCTATGCTTCAATGTATTCCTTTCTTACATTATTAGAATATATTTACTCTATCACTGTTCCCTGCCAATACTTCACCGTGTGCTGTGACCTTGTTGCAGTGGTGGGGCTTATGAGACCCAGAGATTCTGGCAGCCATGCTGGTGGGGTTTTAGGCCAAACTATACCAGGCAGGGTTCAGGTGAGGGGTCAGACTAACACGGCACTTGGACCTCCAGGTTGGTGGTTGAGCATGGAGCCAACAACTCCACCCTATAAAACAATGTCAAGTTACAGAAACTGATAAATTCCGCAACATCATCAAGGTTCCCAATAAGGAGATCCAGCCAATATATTGGGTTTTTGATAAGAGAGGGGATTAATGGTTATGGGGAGAGGGCGGGAATGTGGAACTGAGCCACGACAGATCAGCCATGATCTTATTGAATGGCGGGGCAGGCTCGAAGGGCTAGATGGCCTACTCCTGCTCCTATTTCTTATGTTCTTATGTTATGTAATGACAGCTTCAGATGAAAGCCCAGCCAGAGAAAACAGGAGCTCGATGAGGAGTTTTCTGGAGCTCAGAACAACAATCTGTCTCAGAGATTGGAGTATCCGCACCATATATGAGATGGCAAACAGAGTACAAAGATGCAGGGGTACAACTTGGACATTCTTGGCATTAGTGAGTGTAAATGGATTGGTTCAGGATGCAAGGTGACAATCATCCTTCTCTCAGATAGAGTGACACACATGCAAACAAGGACAAAACAAAGTCTTTCCTAGAATGGGAACCCCTCTGTAAAAGGCAAATCAGAGCAAGGTTTGACTCCAAATATTGCAAACTTAATATCCTGCAGCTCTGCGCACCTCTCAACAAGGCGGAGGAAGAGGATAAGGATGATTGCTCTGAGCAACTAAAACAAGCAGTGTCCAAGGTCACACAACACGACATGCTCTTGATTATGAATACAATGATGGAACAGATAACACTGACTATGAAAGAACTGTTATTATCCCATTGACGTTATAACTGGATGGCAAGATCCTAGAATGGGACCCTAGCTCAAAAGACCATAACTTTCATTTTTTGTTAGAAAATGTGGAGAAACAGCATCATGGGGCCACTAATTAGTTTTAACAATAAAAAAAACTATTTGTTAAACGTAAAAGATTGGATTATGCTGCAATAATCCCTTTGTTTAACAAATACACACAATTTTAAGATTAATATGGATTACGAAGAACATCTTATGCTACAATGGTCTCAGTAACACAAAGTCCCTTTAAGCACACAAATTGGCTGTGGTCAAATATACTCTCCACCCTGAACTCAAGTGAATGTCTGTGGATTTCTCCTCAAAATTCCTGCAGATGGTTTTTACAAGAAAATTTAGAAACTCCACTCTCAAATAAATGTTTTAGAGTCTTCTTTCATGAAGGGTGGTGCAGTGGCACGATGGTTAGCACTGCTGCCTCACAGCACCAGAGACCTGGGTTCAATTCCAGCTTCTGGTGACTTTCTGTGTGGCATTTGCACGTTCTCTTTGTGTTTGCATGGGTTTCCTCCCACAGCCCAAAGATTAGGTAGATTGGCCATGCTAAATTGCCCCTAAATGTCAGGGGATTAGTGAGGTAAATACATGGGGTTATGAGAACAGGGCTGGGTGGGATTGCTTTGTTGCAGACTTGATGGGTTCAATGGCCTCTTTCTGCGCTGTAGGGATTCTATGAACATTGCTTTTCATCAATGGTTTGCATTTTGAAATCCAGTCCAAGTTTAACTTCTTTTAGAAGCTCTTAGACAAAGCTTCCACTCCAATTTTAATGAAGAATCAATCATTTAGGATTTTTAATTCCTCCTTCAGAATTTCTTTGTTTTGACTATTGTACAAACTATTGTGAACTATTCATAATTGCTTTAACTACCAGTTCCCACACACTGTGGAAATGACATCAAACTTTTGATGTATCTCTGAAGTCTGCTTTCCCACTTTAATTCTGGTTACTGTAACTGTCTGTTTTTCCTTTGAATTCTCCTGAATGATACTTTAGTCTGTGTTCTCTTAACTTCAGTCCTCTTAAGACATTTTTTCTGTTCCAATGTCCTAGTTGCCCAGACTGTACACGTTCTTTGGGAAGTCCACCTCTTTGCAACTCCCTTGTCCTATTCAGTCTTTCTTCTGGCAGAGTTGAAAGAAGTTCACTCCTCAGTGACCTATCTTCAACTGCAAATAAATTCAGCTAAAAATGAAAACTTTCCTACCTCACAAAACTGTTACTTTTGTCAGCCTCTATTCATTCTTCATGCCATAACCCTCTCTAAGCACAATAGAGTCACAGCTGGAACTGAATCAAACCCCACTTTGTCCAGTGTAAATGTAATTAAAGGTTTTACCCTTCCATCCATAGAAACATTAAATTAAACCCACTTAAAACTATACCTGTTTCAAATGTTTTACCAATTCAAATATAAATATTGTAAGACCATCTTTATTTTCGTAATGGAACTATGGGATGACATGGTTTAGGCAACATCATTGACAATGGAGAAAGGCTGATTGACATCTGCATAAATAATAACTGTGTCATTGGAGACACACTTTTCCCTCAGAAAGCTGACAAGGAGATCTTCTGATGGTCACACTGCCAACCAAATTGACCACATCATCCTCAATAGTAAATGGAGGATGTCAAGGTCCAGCATAAGGTTGATGTCAATATTGACCACTGATGACAGCTAGGGTCAAACTGAAGATGGGGGCTACCCATATCAGACACCAAAGGTGACAGATCTTTGACATTGTCAAGCTTAGCTCTAATGATGTTTCTCCCAGCATTGGAAACAACCTCTCTGCTTCGATCTTATCTATTCCCTTCTTAATTTTATATGTTTCGAGAAGATCTCCCCTCTTTCTTCTAAATTCCAATGAGTATAGTCCCAGTCTAGTTAATCTTTCCTCATAAGCCAACTCTCTCAACTCCAGAATCAACCTTGTGAATCTCCTCTGCACTCCCTCCAGTGCCAATGTATCCTTTCTCAAGTAAGGAGCCCAAAACTGTACACAGTACTCCAGGTGTAGCCTCACCAGCACCTTACACAGCTACAACATTACCTCCCTGTTTTTGAACTCCATGCCTCCATTCATTGGCTTTCTTAATTATCTGCTGTACCTGCAGACCAACCTTCTGTAATTCATGCACAAGGACACTAGTCCCTCTGCACAGCAGCATGCTGCAAATTTTACTGTTTAAATAATAGTCCATTTTGCTGTTATTACTGCCAAAATGGATGAACTCACATTTACCGGCATTGTACTCAATCTGCCAGATCTTTGCCTACTCACTTAAGCTATCTATATCTCTCTGCAGCCTTTTTGTGTCCTCTGCACACTTCACACTATTTCTCATCTTAGTGTCATCTGCAAACTTTGACATGCTACACTTGGTCCCCAACTCCAAATCATCTATGTAAATTGTAAACAATTGTGGTCCCAACACTGATCCCTGAGATCAACCAGAAAAACATCCATTTTTCCCCACTCTTTCTTTTCTGTTACTTAACATGCACCCTTGATTACTTTTGGCAGAGTGTCGTAAGATCTGAAGAGAAAACAAACACATTTGTCTGGAGAGAAATACACTGGTTTTCTTGCTGGAAACAACACTGCTATTTATATATATATCCCCCCATGCTTAATGATTCATCTAAACTGTGCAGTTTGTATCTGAATGCTTTCATATTGCTCAATCCTGACTCTAATGTTTTGAAGTGTTGATTATCACCCATTCCCTTATTTTTCTCATTTAGTTCTTGTCTGTTTAACGTAATATTTTCAGACTGTCTTCTAACACATAGGGTGGGATTTTACGGCCTTGCTCGTCCCAAAACCATTAAATCCCATCCAAGATCAATGGACCTTCCCATGCTCCACCCCTTGCCCATTCCGGTTCTAGTGGCAGGTGGGCCGGTAAAATTCCAGCCTTAATGTCAAGGCCCACACGATTAATGGGCACTTGGGGATCTGGCTGCCAAGAACTGATTTGCAGCAGAGTTGTGGCAGTTTTGACCTTCTTCCTGTCCTGACTACACACAAAACTTCCTTTTGTTCAGAACTGCCCGAAAGAGATGGCGCCTGATTTATCTACAGCACATTTGGGAATTGATGTGCAGTTTTACTTTAACCTTGTATTTTTAATCTAATAACCTAACTTACACCTTGTTCCATCTAACAGCCAGAGGATCTACAAGTTCAGAAGCTACCCTCAGATAAAGCTTGAGATTTAATTATATTATGATTGCTGAATCCTCCCCACTATCAAGATCCTGGGGTTATTATTGACCAGAGTTATAATTGGGTCCACCATAGAAATACAGTGACGAGAAGAATAAGTCATATCCTGGGAATTCTGTAGCAAATAACTCATCTCCTGACTTCTGCAAGTTTCCCTCCAAGCTATTCACATTCTGACCTGGAACTATATTGTCATTCCTCCACTGTCACTGGATCAAAATATTTGAACTCCCTTCCTAAGAGCACTGTGGGAATATCTACCCTTAGATTGCTGCAGTTGAAGAAGTTTCCTCACCATCACCACCCCAAACAAAATTGCAAATCGGCAATAAATGCTAGCCTTATGGTGATGTGCACACCCCATGGAAGAATAAAGGAAATATATTTTTCTTCAGAATTGGAGGAGAGCCATATTCAACTCAAAACACTGTTCCTCTTTATAAGATGCTGCCAGGTCTGCTGAGTATTTCCAGCACTTTATGGGTGGGATTTTCCAGCCCTTTCCACTGACAGGATCTTTTGTTCCCGCTGAAGACCATCCCCCCTTGTGGGTTCCCCAGCAATAGGACAGGCAAGTCACACATGATGCCTGAGATTTCAGCGGCACTGGAAAATCCCACTGGCAGCCAATGTTGAGCTGCCTCCTCTGCAAGCCACAGGGTGGAATTTTATGGCAGGGGAGGAGCTGAGGCTGGATAATGTGGCGAGCTATTCAAAGGTCCATTGACTGACGGAACTGGAAAATCTCACCAACAGGATAGGCACAAATTTCTGCCCACAGTCTAAATAAGGTGTTGTACTAATCCCATTAAGTAGTCAGATTCTGTAAACTTTGATTTGATTTTGATCTGATTTGATTGATTATTGTCACATGTATTAGCATACAGTGAAAAGTATTGTTTCTTGCGCACTATGCAGACAAAGCATACGGTTCATAGAGAAGGAAACAAGACAGTGCAGAATGTAGTGTTACAGTCATAGTTGGGGGGGTGGGGGGCGGAAGAGAAAGATCAACTTAATACAAGGTACGTCCATTCAAAAATCTGACGGCAGCAGGAAACAAGCTGTTCTTAATCTGGGCAGCCTAACTGCGGTGCTCCTATAACTGTGTTTCTATGGGGAAGTCCTGTACAGCAGTGTTAGTATCTCTAGAAGTTCCATGTTCAAATTCTCCTCTGGGATTTGGTGGTCACAAAAGGTGCATTCAAACATAGCCAAACTAGTTGATAATCAACATGTAAATTATTTTGGCATGCCTAAAGGCAGGCGGTAAATGCAGTAGTGATTCCTGTTCAGCCATACTGCAGAAGGCAAACTATGCAGCATTTTGTCAAGCATTATTATGTATCATAAATCAATACATTTCTGTGTAGTGTCACATGATTACGTGGCAACATTATCAGAGGCATTTGATAGATTTACCCTCTCTTCCATTTTGGACTGCAAGCAGACAACACCTATCTAATACAGCTTCATGAATCGGATAAGTAACCACCGTGTGGCAACCTTTTCATCCTTTTAACTTTGCTGTTAAAGTGAGCTGACCAATTTAGAGTATATTATGCATAATTATGGAACACTCCAGTGGAAGTCTATGGTTGTCTTCTTGGGAATGAAGGAGGAATATTTTTATGAAGTAATTCCTTAGAGCTGAAAGATGGGATAAAAGAGGCTGCCAGTGATCGTTCTAGAACCCGTGGGGTGCCTTTCTTCCAAGGAGTTGAGACCTGAGATAGTTCAGAGGTACTTGAAGGGATTTGGCATCACTTGAGGCAGTCTAACCCCACGAGTATTTCCATTGCATGACGGCCCATGCTACCCCTGCAACTCAGCAGTCTAACAAATCTGAGGGAGAGTAGGTTTTCAGGGACCAATGATCCAAGCTGGCAGGGTCTAGAGCAATGGCTGATTGGAAGAGTGACCAAGCCCATAGGACACCACTTCTCCATGTTCATTTGAGTGAGTAGAGGCAGAGCGAAGCATGGTGTGTGCTCCCTTATAGACAGCTCTCTGGTTAGGAGATGAGAAAATGGCCATTGCTGTAGGTTTCACTGGGCTTGCAGGAGCTTAAAGAGAAGGTACAATTTTTTCCCTTAATAAAGCAGGATGACTGCATTGTGGAACTGCCGAATGATATCTGGGGATAAGAAGAGTCCTGTCAGCACCCTGGAAGTTTACAAATTCAACCAGGGAGGTAGATGTGGTTTGATTAATCTTACATGGCCAGGACCTGCCAAAGTAATTTGGTAAATGAATATGGTGGGACACTGAACAACATGAGCAGCACTATCTTCCGGACACAGTCTAACTGATGAGGGAAATGGGATGATCTCGCTTGCTGTCAAACGCCTTCTGTGAATCCAGAATCTGCATCCATTATGTTTTAGAAACATAGAAACATAGAACATTACAGCACAGTACAGGCCTTTCAGCCCTCGATATTGTGCTGAGCTATGTCCAAACCCGAGATTGAGCTATCCCACTCCTTATCATGTGCCTATCCAATAACCGCTTAAAAGTTCCTAAAGTGTCTGACTCCACTATCACAGCAGGCAATGCATTCCACACCGCAACCACTCTCTGAGTAAAGAATCTACCTCGGATATCCCTCCTATATCTCCCTCCATGAACTTTATAGTTATGCCCCCTACTAACAGTTACATCCACCCGAGGAAATATTCTCTGCACGTCCACTCTATCTATCCCCCTCATCATCTTATAAACCTCTATTAAGTCGCCTCTCATCATCCTCTGCTCTGAAGAGAAAAGCCCCAGCTCCCTCAACCTTTCCTCATAAGACCTACCCTCCAAACCAGCCAGCATCCTGGTAAATCTCGCCTGCACTCTCTCTAATGCTTCCACATCCTTCTTATAGTGAGGTGACCAGAACTGCACACAATATTCCAAATGTGGTCTCACCAAGGTCTGGTATAGTTGCAGCATAACCCCATGGTTCTTAAACTCAAATCCCCTATTAATAAACATTAACACACTATAAGCGATCTTCAAGGCTCTATCCACTTGAGTGGCAACCTTAAGAGATTTGTGGATGTGAATCCCAAGACCTCTCTTCCTCCACATTCCTCAAAACCCTGCCATTGACCCTGTAATCCACATTCAAGTTTGTCCTACCAAAATGAATCACCTCGCACTTATCAGGGTTAAACTCCATCTGCCACTTTTCTGCCCAGCTCTGCATCCTTTCAATGTCTCTTTGCAGCCTACACTCCACCTCATCCACTACTCCACCAATCTTGGTGTCATCAGCAAATTTACTAACCCAGCCTTCAGCTCCCTCTTCCAAGTCATTGATAAAAATCACAAATAGCAGAGGACCCAGCACTGACCCCTGTGGTACACCGCTGGTAACTGGCCTCCAGTCTGAAAATTTTCACTCCACCGCCACGCTCTGGCTTCTACGATACAGCCAGTTACTTATCCAATCAGCCAAATTTCCTTCTATTCCACACCTCCTTACGAGCCTACCATGGGGAACCTTATCAAACGCCTTTCTAAAAACCATGTATACGACATCAACTACCTTACCTTCGTCTACACATTTATTTACCTCCTGAAAGAATTCAATCAAATTTATGAGGCAGGACTTACCCCTCAAGAAACCGTACTGACTATCCTTGATGAAACTGCATCTTTCCAAATGTTCATAAATCCTATCTCTCAGGACCCTTTCCATTAAATTACTGACTGCCGAAGTAAGACCAACTGGCCTATAATTACCAGGTTCATTCCTATTTCCTTTCTTGAAAAAAGAAATAACATTTGCCACTCTCCATTCCTCTGGCACTATCCCTGTGAACAGTGAGGGCCCAAGGATCAAAGCTAAAGACTCCGCAATCTCATTCCTTGCCTCCCTGAGTATCCTAGGATGTATCCCATCAGGCCCAGGGGTCTTATCACCCGTCAGGTTTTTCAAAATTGCTAATTCATCTTCTCTCAGAACATCTACCTCCTCCATCCTATCAGCCTGTATCACACACTCATCCTCAAAAACATGGCCCTTCTCCTTAGTGAACACTGAAGAAAGTAATTCTTTTAATGCCTCACCTATCTCTTCTATTCTATCCATTCATTTAATGCCTCAACAATCTCTTTTGTAATGAAGGATGAGGAAAAAATGACAGGAAACAAAATCCACATTTATGCAGTGCTAAACATGAAAGAAACTGCTCATTGCACCTTACCTCATAGATGTCTTTTAAGTTCTTGACATAATTTCTTTCTACCGTTATGATCTCGTTGATAACATGGTTTCTGTACTCATTTTTCTTGTCCTTCTCTGGATTAGTAATCATTCCAGTTGCAGGTGGCAACGCGAGAGATTGGCTCTCACTGTATTCTCCATAGAAAACATAATCATTCCTTTCTCCATCGTACTCTAACTTTAAGAACAGAGGATAAGGCTACATTAACATCCATAATAAGTAGAACAGTCTCAAATCAGGTTCATAATGACATGAGAATGCACTGAAACAGTTTCCACCACCGAGTCCCGTAATAATTTATGAAATCTAATAGAAAATGGGAGTAGGACTAGGTTATTCAGCTCTTTGAGCCATTTCCACCGTTCAGTATGATGGTGACTTTTCCTCTACCTCAATGCCATTCGGCCATGGCTCTCTCCATAGCCATTGACGCCCTTAGAAACTCGAAATATCCTGAGACTGTGACCCCCCCTTGTTCTAGATGCCCCAGCTGGAGAAAAAGATGTCCCTGTCTAACACTAGCAGAATTTTATACATTTCAGTGAGATCCTCTCTCATTCTCCTAAACTTCAGTCAATACAAGCCTCATCGATCTGATCTCTCAACAGACTACAAGCCTGACATCCCAGGAATCAATCTGGTAAACCTTCCCGCACTGCATCTATGACAAGTGTATCCTTTCTTAGCTAAGGCAACCAAAACAGATATAATACTCCAAGCATGG
The DNA here is from genome assembly GCF_965287045.1 of Carcharhinus amblyrhynchos. Lineage (NCBI taxonomy): Eukaryota > Metazoa > Chordata > Chondrichthyes > Carcharhiniformes > Carcharhinidae > Carcharhinus > Carcharhinus amblyrhynchos. The sequence goes on along the minus strand of NC_137326.1, from coordinate 79,202,998 downwards.
TTTCACCAAGGCCCTGCACAGCTGCACTAAGAAGACATTCTTGCTCCTGTACTCAGGTCCTCTTGCAATGAAGGCCAACATATCTTTTGCATTCCTAGCTGCTGTACCTGTATGTTTGCTTTCACTGACTGGTGTCCTGAATATCCAGATCCCTTTGCATATCAACATTTCCCAATCTATTATCATTTAACTAATATGCCATTCTATTTCTCTGTCCAAAGTGAACAACTTCACACATGGTGGCACAATGGTTAGCACTGCTATCTCACTGTACCAGGGACCTGGGTTTGGTTCCTGGCTTGAATCACTGTGTGGAATCTGCGCATTCTCTCCATATCTTTGTGAGTTTCCTCCGGGTGCTCTGGTTTTTTCCCACAACCCAAAGGACATGTTGGTTAGGTGAATTGGCCATACTAAATTCTCTGTGTACCTGAATAGGCACTGGTGTGGCAACTATGGGATTTTCTCAGTAACTCCATTGAAGTGTTGATGTAAGCCTACTTGTGACTAATAAATAAATAAACAATTTATACTGCAGTCTGCCATGTTATCTGCCCATTCACTTGACTTGTGCCAATCACATTGAAGCGTCTTAACACCCTCCTTACCACTCACATTAACACAACGTTTTGAGTCATCAATATTACATTTGGTTCCCTGGTCCAAATGAACAGCTGGAGCCCAAACCCTGTAGTATCCCACTACTCACCATCTTCCACTCTAAAAAAGACTCCTTTATTCCTACTCTCTGTTTCTTGTCTGCTAATCAATTATCAATCCTTGCTAATATATTACCCCCAATCCCATGTGCTTTAATTTTTTAGAGTTTTTTTTAGAATCCTTACAGTGCAGAAGGATGCCATTCAGCCCATCAAGAGTGCACTGACTCTCCGATAGGGGACCCACCATGTAATTCCACGTATTTACCCGGCTAATCCCCCTAACCTGCAGACCTTGGGACACTAAGGGGCAATTTAGCATGGCTAATCCACTGAACTTCACAGTAACATCTTATGTGTGGTTATATAAAAAGCTTTCTGAAAATTAAAACACACCGGCACGATGACAGAGTGGTTAGCACTGCTACCTCACAGTGCCAGGGACATGGGTTCAATATCGACCTTGGGTAACTGCGTGAAGTTTGCACATTCTCCTCGTGGCTGCGTGCGTTTCCTCTGGGTGCTCTGGTATCCTCCCACAGCCCAAAGATGTTCAGCTTAGGTGGCTTGGCCACGGTTAATTGTCCCTTAGTGTCCCGAAATGTGTAGGTTAGCAGGATTAAAGGGGTAAATGTGTGGGGTTACGGGGATAGTGCAAAGGGGTGTGGGGCTGGGTAAGATGCTGAGTCAGTGTTGACTTGATAGGCTGAATGCCCATCTTCTGCACTGCAGGAATTTCTATGAGTCGGAAATGGCACTGTGGCACAGTGGTTAACATTGCTGAATAAACTAGGCTTGTGCTCGTTAGACTTTAGAAGAATGAGGGGAGATCTCATTGAGACGTATAAGATGATGAATGGGATGGATAGGATAGAGGTGGAGAGGCTCTTCCCACTCAGAAAGGACAGTAGGACTAGAGGGCACAGCCTCAAGATAAAGGAGGGGCGGCTTAGAACGGAGTTGAGGAGGAACTGCTTCACTCAAAGGGTGGTGAATCTCTGGAATTCTCTGCCTGTTGAGGTGGTGGAGGCTGCCTCGCTAAATATTTTTAAGATGCGGGTTGATAGGTTTTTGATAGGCAAGGGGATTAAGGGTTATGGGGAGAGGGCGGGAAAGTGGAACTGAGCCACGACAGATCAGCCATGATCTTATTGAATGGCGGGGCAGGCTCGAGGGGCTAGATAGCCTACTCCTGCTCCTATTTCCTTTGTTTCTTATGCAGCCTCACAGTTCCAGGGATTTGGGTTCAATTCTGATCTTGGGTGACTTTGTGTAGAGTTTACACACTCCCCCTGTATCTGTATGGGTTTCCTCCAGATGCTCCAATTTCCTCCCACAGTCCAAAGATATGCAGGTTAGGTTGGTTGGCCATGTTAAATTGTCTTAGTGTCTTTAGCGGGATTAGTGGGGAAGACACATGTGTTAGGGTGTGGGTGAGATGCTCTGTTGGAGAGTTGGTGCAGACTCGATGGGCTGAATGGCCTCATTCTGCATTGTGGGGATTCTATGATTCCATGATCTTCTATGGCCAAATCCATTGTTTCTCCCTTATTAATTCTACTAATTACATCCTCAAAAAACGCCACTAGGTTTGACAAACATGATTTCCCTTTCATAAATCCATGTTTGACTTTGTCTAATCCCATTGATATAAACTTTAAAAATTAAAAAAAAACTATTTTCAAAGTGTTCTGTTGTCATATCCTTTATGATTTATAATTATCGCCACTACTGGTGTTAGGTTAACCAGTTTGTAATTCCCTGCCTTGTTCCTCCTTCCTTTTTTTTAAAGTAAGGGGTTATACTTAGAAGTTTGGAGCAAAAGTTCCCAGTTACTGTCAATAGTACTCAAGCAATGGTCACTTGATTCTCACTTTAAACAATAGTAACTCCATGGGTATTTGCTACGAATGGAATATCTAACTATTTTCTTGGGATCTAGCCTACTAATGGCTTAAAAGGATCGCATGTATAAGATACTCATCTTTTTTTTACACACTTTTCCTGTCTGCACAACTTAACATTCTGTTGTTGAACAATTCTATATTGTAACAATAGTTGATAAGCAATGTGAGGATTAATATAGCCTCATTAACACTGTGGTGTACAACATCAGGTTACAATATTCAGTGGCTTTTGTTAACTTTAACTTTTAATCTTTTTTTAAATTACTCACATGGGGATTTTCACAGTAACTTCAGTGCAGTGTTAATGTAAGCCTACTTGTGACAATAATAAATAAACTTAAAACCTCTGCCAACTTGAACCCATTCATAGGCTAGCCTGTCTTCCTCTACCAGTTTTCAAACGACTTGGCTTCAATTCCTATGTCTTCTCCCTTCAATTCCTATCCCTCCTCCTGTTGATTCTATCCCGTCTCCTCCACCCCACTACTCCAGGCATGCCCTCAACACTCATCTAACCCTGGTATTTCCTGATTATACACAGCCTCCAGCATCGAGTCTTCAACCACACCCACCTCTCCCATACATTGGCTATAATTACCATGCTTGGGTCTCAGCTCTACGTGAACCTTTTCCCACAATGGGAAACTTTCACCCTTGATCATTGCACACTCATTTAGTCTACACCAATTTCTCAACTTTAACCAAAGAAGGGGAGAGAAAGAGAGGTGCAAGTGGAATATAGAAGAGCCACATAAAGGGCATACTGGGGAAGGGAATGGCCAAGGGGAATGCAAAGGGACAGTAGTGATGAGGGGAAGATGGGCAAGGAATGGGCAATGAGAATGCAAAGTGTGATGGTGAGGTAGAAACAAAGAAAGGAGATGGAAAGGAAGCGGAAGATGGGAGATAATGAGGGATAGGGAAGAACGGGATGCAGGAAAGGAGGCAAGATGCAACGTAGACAGATCTGAGCCAACAGGGGCTTAAGGGAGTTGTTCAATGGCAGCATTGGCCGTGGTTGGTAGATTTGTGTTCAGTTTTAGGCACTTTAGGAAAGATGTCAAGATTGTGGAGTGAGCGCAGAAGATACTAAGATAATGCCACCAATGGGCACCTTTCGTTACAAGGAGAAATAGGTTAAGAGGAGGAATAAATAAACCTTTGGGCTCTTAGAATTAGAATGAAGGTCGTTGAGATGGTATCGACTAGAAGCACTCACAATTATGAAAAGTTCTGTAAAAGTAAATCAGGAAAGAAAATGAGATGTTAAGAGTTCTTTTTCAAATGCTAAGGCTTGTTCAGGCATCACATGCCTCATCATAAGTAATAGTGGAAATAGAAGCCATGATAGTTTAATAAGAACCACAGAAACATAAAAAACATTTATGGCACAAACTTAAGTTAGTCAACCAATCATGTCAATGCTGGATGAGAAACAGCTGAAGCAAAAGAAAAAGAATCCCATTTTCCAGATCTTGGTCCATAAATGTTTTTAAATGGGCCACCCTTTTGGGCAGTGTCTTAGAATCATAGAGTCATAGAGGTTTACAGCATGGGAACAGATCTTTCAGCCCAACTTGTCCATACCACCCTCTTTTTTTTAACCATGAAGCTAGTTCCAAGCTGGCCCACATTTGCCCTATATCCCTCTATACCCATGTTACCCATGTAACTGTCCAAATGCTTTTTAAAAGACAAAAATTGTACCCGCCTCTACTACTATCTTTGGCAGCTTGTTCCAGATAACAACTTATGTGTGAAAAAATTTGCCCTTCTGGACCCTTTTGTATCTCCCCCCTCTCACATTAAATCTGTGCCCTCTAGTTTTAGACTCCCCTCCCTTTGGGAAAAGATGTTGACCACTTACATTATCCATGCCCCTCATTATTTTATAGACCTCTATAAGGTCACTCCAAGACTCCTACACTTCAGGGAAAAAGCTCTACTCTATCCAGCCTTTCCTTACAAATCAAACCATCAAGTCCCTGTAGCATCCTAGTAAATCTTTTCTGCACTCTTTCTAGTTTAATAATATTCTTTCAGTAATAGGATGAGTTCCAGATCCCTACCTTCCTCTGAGCAAAAACATTACTCCCTTCTAAACCCTTTGTCAATTAGTTTAAATCTATGCCCTCTTATTATTGACCACTGCTAATAGAAATAGTCTATTCCTATCCACTCTATCTAGGCCCCACATCATAAAGACAATATCAGTAAAACAAGAAAATGACTGGCACCAGTAAAACTGACCTTAACTGGTCTTCTATAATTGAAAAATGGTACCCCTGTATTATTGCTTTTAGACTATTTTTAACTGGTGTGAGTTGATTTTCTCACCAATTAAATCTGCCCCCCCCCGCCTTCTTTGCTCTGAAGAAAACAACTCCCATCTTTTCCGCTCCATGCAACATCCTGATAAATCTCTTCTCTCTGCTCTCTAATTTGTTCACAATCTTCCTATAGCGTGATGACCAGAACTGTGATCAGTGCTCCAGCTGTAGTGCATCTAGTGTTGGGTGCAATTCTAGCATAGCACCCTGCACTTACACTTTACGTCTTGGCCAATAAAGGAAAGTATCCCGTTATGTCTCCTTGATAATCTCTTCAATCTGTCCAGCTACTTTTGGGGATAGGCATACACTGCAAGGTCTCCCTGCTCTGCTCTGAGTTTCAGAGCTCCTGGTGTCTTGTTCATTGTCCCCAAGTGTATCACCTCATACTTCACTGGATTAAATTTCATTGAAGACTTTTCTGCCAATCTGATCAATCAATTGATACCTATCCATTGGAAGTGCATATGTATTTGAAAAAGCCAAATGTATGTGTATATGAAGAAAAGGCACTGGTTGGGACTAAGTGGCTGGCTCTTTCAGAAACCCAACACTAGCCCAATAGTCCAAACAGTTTCTTTTGGTGGTTCGTTATTACAATGATGACAACACTTCAGTAAATGCTTTGGGATATCTGAGATCATGAGAGATGCTATATAAATGTAACTTTTCTTTCATGATCTTTGGATATTAGGAAGATAGTTGTGCAGAATAATAGCTGAACTGTGGGGACAAAAAAAGGAGGTTGAAAGGGAAACTGAATCCAATTTTAGGGACCCCACTTTAGAATGTAGGTCTGTGGAATGTGCAAAAAGAACACACTGTGGAGTGAGAGATGAATGTTGCATGTATGATAGAGAAGGAAGAGCAATAACAGAAGGAAACAATGGAAAAGGGAGCAGATTGATCATTGGTTGAAGGGGAAGATGAAGGATGAGTATAGAGAATTAGATAGTGCAAAGGCAGGATCAGGGGACTAGGAGTGGAACTCAGGCAAAATTAAGTCTTATGGCTTCCATCATGCCTCACCTTCAAACACGCAAAACTTGCCACTGTTTTTTTTCTACATATACCTCAAAGTATCACAAAACATTTCTCCTCAAGAAATTAATTCACTCTTCCTTAATACTCTCTACCTGCCCCATCATTATCCCACTACACCACTGTCCAAAAGTAGCCATCCATTTGCTTGTTGGGCCAGCCAACATAGATGAATATTGTGCACAAATATTGATGGCTCTGGGAGGTTGGAGGGGAGCCTTTGTTGTTTCACCATATGAGCTACTGTCTGTGTGACTGTTGTCCTGTAATATCTGTAGCACAAAAAAACTTTTGAATTTCCCAAGAAGCAAACATTCAAGAAACATCTCTTTTAAAAGAATTGTGTCTAATTTTTTTCAGTAACTGCATTATTTTATCAGAGGACAACATGGTTTATTCTCTGACTCACTGTTAGAGATTCATGAAAATGCGCTAGTATGTATTCATGAAGATAGTAATGCTGACATGATCTACAGTTTACCAGTGGTAGTACTTACAAATGAACTTAACGTCGACTTGACAAAGCCTGTTGATTCATCCATTCTAAGTGGTAGTCAGAATTGATACCGAAAAGGCTCCAATTCCCCTCATTAGGCTTCCAATTGTACATCAAATTCAAAATTGTTGTCATGAGCAAACCAGTATTGGTTAAATTTTGCTTAGTGCCAGCTTTGGCTGATATTATGCACAGTATAAGTGAGCCATTCACTCAGGGTTGTAGCTGTATATTAGATGTGTCATAATTGTATCATACAATGGCTGATAGGTAGGTCACTTCTGTAACTTGAGGTGAAAACTTTACCCATCATTACATGAAGACCTCAGCAACATTATTTTCTTACATATCTGAACTGCATTGGTTTTGAAAAAAAAAACAATTTTACTTACTTTGGTTCTGAATTTCATTCTCTATCATGAAACCCCTGTCATTTTATCTGCCAAAGATTAGAGGATTTTGCTCAGTGGTGAAACCTTACTGAAAATTGTTTCCTGTGTTTAACTGGTGTATAATAGGCACAGAATACTACAGAGCAGAACACAAAGGCAGTATTCTTACTAGCACATTCTAATGATGTCACATACAATAGAGAATGATGCCCTGTCATCTGTCCAGCCTTTTGTATATCCTAGAATTTAGAATGTCTTTTAGCAGCTAACTGATTTTGCTTTCCTACTAACGTATGTATAAACTGTAAGTTGAAATGTAGATCAGCCATGAATGGTAAACAGATCAAGGGGCTAAATGAGCAATGCTTGTTCCTATGTTTCTCTGCTGTCTAATTGTAATGAGTAAGTGAGTAGGATGCAAGATAAAACAGCTTTATCCTGTGTCTTACTTGTGCCACTGTTCAGAGAGTGGCAGAAATACTGTACTGTATAATGACCAAACTGATGCAGTGTCTTCCAAAATAATGGATTTGTGTAAAAATGGCTCAGGATTTAATATTGTATTGCATTATAACCAGGACGTTGCAGGATGTCAATTTTTTTCTCGTGTTGAGAATATTGCAGAAGCTTGTGTCCATTATACATTCGGCAACACATCTTTTTCTATGCAAATTTTATCTGCGTCTTGTGTTTTATATGCATAAAACAATAAAGCAAATCACAACTGATCTGATGAATCAATAATCACTCAATAGAGTCAGATAAAAACCGAAAATGACAGGAAATGCCCTGATAATCAGCCAGCATCGGCAGAGAGGAAAACAGAGCGAATGGCCAAATTCTCTGACTATTCATGCCCCACCACTGCTGCCAGCAAGAATGAATAATTTGGGAAGCAGATAAAGGGAAAGCAGAAAAGAACCAGAACAACCAATTAATTATAATGGGAGTGGGTGACTGAATTAACTAGCAAAGAGACAACACATTCTGACTAACTCTGATGTAATGCCAGATGAGTTATAGTGTTCCTATACTCCTGTAATCCACCAGAAAAATGAAGGAAAAATGTTAGGTGAAAACCCTCCGGTTCAAAATAAAATTGCATGGGTTATATCTTGAAGATGCATGCTATGCTTAGAAACCTGTCAGGCTAATTGAAAGCACTGATAACATGAGCACTGTTTGAGTGGGTAAAAAAATAATGGAATGGTTGGAATGAGACAAGGATGTAAACGGTAGTCTGATTTGTTTAATCTAATGCTGGAAGCAGTGATGAATCTTGCAGCTAATACTGAAGAAGATTTCTGACATGGCTGCATTTCTAGTGAATCTCTACAGTGCAGAAGGAGGCCATTTGTCCCATTGAGTCTGCACCAACCGCCCCAAAAGAACACTCTAACTAGAGCCACTCCCCCACCCTAACCCATAACCCCATGCATTGATCATGGCCAATCCACCTGCACATCTTTGGACTGTCAATCTCAGATTTACTGACGATTTTTATTATGTTACAGTGAGTTGTTACAGCAACAGCTAAAAGAGATTTCAGACATTAACTGGTAAGATGTACACAGAGAATAGGAAATTTGAATTAAACATTAACAAAAAAAAGACGAAGGGTAATCCTTTGGGAAGCATCAATATGGACATGTTGCAATTGGAACAGATCCAGTTGAACATGTTTGTATATCTTGCTTCGGGAAAGGATGTTGTATAAGAGACAACAAAATAAAGGTTTCACTTGCTTCTGCTGACTTTTGAAGATTAACCATGAGACAGAAGGCTAGGGATTTGAAAATATAATGAAACTAAGAGTTATGAGTCGATCATTACCTCCCAATTCATTACACTGGCCTGATTGAATAGGAGAAATGTTGATAGGCAAGAAGCACTGAAAGCAGAGGAAAGTTAGTCAGGAGAATTACTGAGAGTATTCAGATGACATGAAGTCAAGAATGATTTCATAAGAACAGGACTTGGTCAAGAATCAAAGTTTATGCTGAAAATCCAAGAAAGGTGAGTGCAATAAATTGGACACTTTACAGAGTGAAAGCAGTTAGAATACCTCTTGTAACCCCACATACATAGCTGTAGACAACCATAGAATCCTTATAGTGCAGAATGAGGCCATTCAGCTTATCGAGTCTGCACCGATTCTCTGAAAGGTCATCTTTCCCAGGCCCACTCCTTTTTACCATGGCCAATCCCACGTAACATACATAACTTTGGACACTAAGGGACAATTTAGCATGGTTCATCCACTTGACCTGTCATCTTTGAATCTAGTAGTTTATCAAAAAACTCAACCAAGTCAACACAATTTGCATTTCAGAAATGCACCGTAGCTATTATTTATTAACCCATAATTTTCAACTGACCATTAATTCTGTTTCACATTATTGTCTCCATTTTTTTCGCCACCACCAACATTAGGCTGGCTGGCTAGCAGTTGTGTCGATCCCTCCCCTCTATTTGGGCTAGGGTTGAAACATCTGAAATCCTCACTCCTATGGTACTAGTCCTATATCTAAAGAGCATGGAAAGATTGTGACCATTGCATCTGTTACTTTTAATTCCCTTAGCAACCAATGATGCATGGGATTCAGATCTACTGACAGAATGATGGGACAGAACATTGCCAACGATGGTGATGGTGGTGTCTAAGACATTTTTGTGAAGAAAGATTTGATGAGTATGACTGGGTCAGGCTGTTGCTTGACAGGTCTGTGGGACAACTCTCCCAATTTTGTCATGGCCCCAAGATGTCGGTGTGGAGGACTTTTAAGGATCAACTTGGCTGAGTGTGCCTTTGTTAATTCCACTGCCTATGTCAATACTGAGTGGGCAAGCTGGTTTTATTCTTATTCAACTTTCATGTGTGCTTTGACACAATTGAGTGGTTTACTGGACCATATCAGAGAGCAGTTAAGAGCCAACCACATTGCTGTAGGTCTGGAGTCACATGTAAGCCAGACCTGGTAAGGATAACAGATTTTAACCCATGGTGAAACAGATGGATATTTAGTGAAAATGCAGTCATTTTATGATCATTAATGATGTAACTAGCATTATTTTTCCCATTTATTTCGCAAGTGAATTTAAATTCCCCCAACTGCCATGATGGGATTTGAACTCATGTCCCTAGAGCATTAGTCTAGGTCTTTGGATTACTAGTCCATTAATGTTACCATTATGTCACCACCCTTATTACACTGAGTGTGATTCAGAGAGTAGTATCAATGTGTGGGTCTGAGTGGTTTACAATAACCACAGAGGCCGGATTGTATAGATAGCAGCAGACAGAAAGGTAACACATGGGTTCTGCTTCTGAGGACTCACATGATGATTTCAGTGGAGCAGCCAGCAGAAGGAGACTGATGAGAAATACTTGGTGCATTGATAGGCTGACAATGTGAAGGAGCACAGAGAAATCCAGCAACAGCTTGACACAGGGTTTTGCATAGAACTTGGAGCCATCCTTTCCAGCATGAAGGTGGTGTCCATCTTGATTAGTACACTTGTGAACCAATCATATGCAGCATCTGATGGTTAGATTGCAACTTCCATTGCAGCACAAATAACAGGCGAAGTTTGAATGCTGCAGTAGAAACTCAGCCTGCTTCTATCATGGCTATAGATTATAGTGTTCAAAAGCACTCTCATAGCAGTCCAGCAATCTGTCCTCCGCAGGATCTGTGAGACCCAGAGCTGCTGAAAGTAATTGGCAGTATCCACCACTGAAAGTCAGCAGCCTTTAAGCAGCCAAGCTGCAGCCACTGAGGTAACATTATATAGGAGCTCTCGGACTAGACATTGTGTAGGAGCACTAGAATAAACATTGTGTAAAAGCACTAGGACAGACATTGTGTATGTGTACTTGGACAGACATTGTGTAGGTGCGCTTGGACAGACATTGTGTAGGAGCACTAGAATAAACATTGTGTAAAAGCACTAGGACAGACATTGTGTATGTGTACTTGGACAGACATTGTGTAGGTGTACTTGGACAGACACTGTGTAGGTGCGCTTGGACAGACATTCTGTAGGTGCACTTGGATGGACATTGTGTGGGAGCACTTGGACAGATATTGTGTAGGAGCACTAGGACCGACATTGTGTAGGTGCACTTGGACAGACATTCCGTAGGTGCACTTGGATGGACATTGTGTAGGAGCACTCAGACAGACATTGTGAAGGTGCATTAGGACAGACATTGTGGAATTGCACTGGGACAGACATTATGGAATTGCACTGGGACAGACATTGTGGAATTGCACTTGGACAGACATTCTGTAGGTGCACTTGGACAGACATTGTGTGGGAGCACTCAGACAGACATTGTGAAGGTGCATTAGGACAGACATTGTGGAATTGCACTGGGACAGACATTCTGTAGGTGCACTTGGACAGACATTGTGTGGGAGCACTCAGACAGACATTGTGAAGGTGCATTAGGACAGACATTGTGGAATTGCACTGGGACAGACATTATGGAGTTGCACTGGGACAGACATTATGGAGGTGCACTGGGACAGACATTATGGAGGTGCACTGGGACAGACATTGTGGAGGTGCACTGGGACAGACATTATGGAGTTGCACTGGGACAGACATTATGGAGGTGCACTGGGACAGACATTGTGGAGGTGCACTGGGACAGACATTGTGGAGATGCACTGGGACAGACATTGTGGAGGTGCACTGGGACAGACATTATGGAGTTGCACTGGGACAGACATTATGGAGGTGCACTGGGACAGACATTGTGGAGGTGCACTGGGACAGACATTATGGAGTTGCACTGGGACAGACATTGTGGAGATGCACTGGGACAGACATTGTGGAGTTGCACTGGGACAGACATTATGGAGTTGCACTGGGACAGACATTATGGAGATGCACTGGGACAGACATTGTGGAGGTGCACTGGGACAGACATTATGGAGTTGCACTGGGACAGACATTGTGGAGTTGCACTGGGACAGACATTATGGAGTTGCACTGGGACAGACATTATGGAGTTGCACTGGGACAGACATTATGGAGTTGCACTGGGACAGACATTGTGGAGATGCACTGGGACAGACATTATGGAGTTGCACTGGGACAGACATTGTGGAGTTGCACTGGGACAGACATTATGGAGTTGCACTGGGACAGTCATTATGGAGTTGCACTGGGACAGACATTATGGAGGTGCACTGGGACAGACATTATGGAGTTGCACTGGGACAGACATTGTGGAGATGCACTGGGACAGACATTATGGAGGTGCACTGGGACAGACATTATGGAGTTGCACTGGGACAGACATTGTGGAGGTGCACTGGGACAGACATTGTGGAGATGCACTGGGACAGACATTCTGGAGATGCACTGGGACAGACATTGTGGAGTTGCACTGGGACAGACATTGTGGAGTTGCACTGGGACAGACATTATGGAGTTGCACTGGGACAGACATTGTGGAGTTGCACTGGGACAGACATTATGGAGTTGCACTGGGACAGACATTATGGAGTTGCACTGGGACAGACATTATGGAGTTGCACTGGGACAGACATTGTGGAGATGCACTGGGACAGACATTGTGGAGGTGCACTGGGACAGACATTATGGAGTTGCACTGGGACAGACATTGTGGAGGTGCACTGGGACAGACATTATGGAGTTGCACTGGGACAGACATTGTGGAGATGCACTGGGACAGACATTGTGGAGGTGCACTGGGACAGACATTATGGAGTTGCACTGGGACAGACATTGTGGAGATGCACTGGGACAGACATTGTGGAGGTGCACTGGGACAGACATTATGGAGTTGCACTGGGACAGACATTGTGGAGGTGCACTGGGACAGACATTGTGGAGATGCACTGGGACAGACATTGTGGAGGTGCACTGGGACAGACATTGTGGAGATGCACTGGGACAGACATTGTGGAGGTGCACTGGGACAGACATTGTGGAGATGCACTGGGACAGACATTCTGGAGATGCACTGGGACAGACATTATGGAGATGCACTGGGACAGACATTATGGAGTTGCACTGGGACAGACATTATGGAGTTGCACTGGGACAGACATTGTGGAGATGCACTGGGACAGACATTGTGGAGGTGCACTGGGACAGACATTATGGAGTTGCACTGGGACAGACATTGTGGAGTTGCACTGGGACAGACATTATGGAGTTGCACTGGGACAGACATTATGGAGTTGCACTGGGACAGACATTGTGGAGATGCACTGGGACAGACATTATGGAGGTGCACTGGGACAGACATTATGGAGTTGCACTGGGACAGACATTATGGAGGTGCACTGGGACAGACATTGTGGAGTTGCACTGGGACAGACATTGTGGAGATGCACTGGGACAGACATTATGGAGTTGCACTGGGACAGACATTGTGGAGATGCACTGGGACAGACATTGTGGAGATGCACTGGGACAGACATTATGGAGATGCACTGGGACAGACATTATGGAGTTGCACTGGGACAGACATTATGGAGTTGCACTGGGACAGACATTGTGGAGATGCACTGGGACAGACATTGTGGAGATGCACTGGGACAGACATTGTGGAGTTGCACTGGGACAGACATTGTGGAGGTGCACTGGGACAGACATTGTGGAGTTGCACTGGGACAGACATTATGGAGTTGCACTGGAACAGACATTGTGGAGGTGCACTGGGACAGACATTATGGAGTTGCACTGGGACAGACATTGTGGAGTTGCACTGGGACAGACATTGTGGAGGTGCACTGGGACAGACATTATGGAGGTGCACTGGGACAGACATTGTGGAGCTGCACTGGGACAGACATTATGGAGTTGCACTGGGACAGACATTGTGGAGGTGCACTGGGACAGACATTGTGGAGCTGCACTGGGACAGACATTATGGAGTTGCACTGGGACAGACATTATGGAGCTGCACTGGGACAGACATTGTGGAGATGCACTGGGACAGACATTATGGAGTTGCACTGGGACAGACATTGTGGAGGTGCACTGGGACAGACATTGTGGAGCTGCACTGGGACAGACATTATGGAGTTGCACTGGGACAGACATTATGGAGCTGCACTGGGACAGACATTGTGGAGATGCACTGGGACAGACATTATGGAGTTGCACTGGGACAGACATTATGGAGGTGCACTGGGACAGACATTGTGGAGGTGCACTGGGACAGACATTTTGGAGGTGCACTGGGACAGACATTGTGGAGATGCACTGGGACAGACATTGTGTAGGTGCACTAGGACAGACATTGTGGAGGTGCACTGGGACAGACATTGTGGAGATGCACTGGGACAGACATTATGGAGGTGCACTGGGACAGACATTATGGAGATGCACTGGGACAGACATTATGGAGGTGCACTGGGACAGACATTGTGGAGATGCACTGGGACAGACATTGTGGAGGTGCACTGGGACAGACATTATGGAGGTGCACTGGGACAGACATTACGGAGGTGCGCTGGGACAGACATTATGGAGGTGCACTGGGACAGACATTGTGGAGATGCACTGGGACAGACATTGTGTAGGTGCGCTAGGACAGGCAGAGATACATGGAACATAGGTGCCAAGGGGATGCACATGGGTGATTAGATAACTTTACGGTTTAATTGCTAAATTTTGCTTGAAATATTGATTTTTTTTGTTTGTTTTTCCATTGTGTCTAAGTTGAGGCTGTAATCATCTGTGACTGAGGGAAGGGAAGATCCAAGACTGCTGGTGATTGGACAATTGGAACTGCAGTTATTGGCATCATACTCAGGTGAGTTCCTTAATGGAGAGCTTGATCTGAATGGGGGTGTCTGGATTGCCTCCTCCCTCACTCTTTCTTTTCTTTCCTCATGCTCTGTTTCCTCTTCCTTCTCCTTTGTGTGCTCCTGCTCCTCAGCTTCTCACTACATAGTTGGTATCAATGACTGTCCCTTCATGATGGTGAGGTTGTGCAGTATACTGGGGACCCATCTCAAGTCTTGACATGTGGTATGCTCAGCACTGCCCATTTCTTACAGAATAGACCAGATAGTGGAAATTACAAAACCTTTCATGTTTCAGCTCTAACCTTATTACAGGAGGCAGCCTGGATCTCATTGGATATTTGCTGCGCACATTTGCATGAGTTTGACACCGGAGTCATCAGCTATGCGATCATCCATTAGTGACTCTAATGCTGCTATTCTAGACTACTGAAGAATGATGGCATAATAAAGGCTATCCGGATACTGGGCATTGACTTTCATGATTCTCTGCCTACGCTAACTCACCAACTGGACATTGAGGGAAATCCTTTTCAGTTACGGTTCACAACAAAGTGGATATGTGGTGCCCACCAAGCCATTTGTGTGCGTAGTCAATGACACCCTGTACCACTGATACATCTGCAATGCTGGTGAAGTCATGTCTTGGTCTTCCCGCTTTCCCCTGGCAAGAGAGAATGAAGTGAGGTAATCACCTAATGACCAGAGAGTGTCAGAGACTTCCCTTACCCAACAGTGGACAGCAAACTGTGAGATATTATAAATATCACCAGCTCCAGACTGGAAGGGATTAGACGCTTAAAGGTTCCTGGTCACCTTCACAGGCAATGGCAATACACTGAGGTGGCAGAAGCTAGCAGATTTCAATGGGAGCAATCTTACTGATTAATAGACTTCCCACACATTGGATTGAATTTTTACTTAACTGATCCATCAGGTGGGGAAGAACAGAAGTCACAGAAAACCCAGAAATCAGGAATCCCTCACATACTGTGACACAACCAATTGGTGTCTGCCTGGAAGCCAAGTTTGATTGACAGATTTGACCAAGTGTCAGGTGGATAACCATTTTCTGAAGGCTCCCAGGGTAGGTGAAGTCTGGAGGTGGGGGGAGGGGGGGGTGATCTCAGAGGGAGTAATGAAGCCAGTTGTGGATAGAGGAAGTTAGTGAGTGGGGGAGACGGCCTGAACCCAGAGCTGGGGTCAGGCCTGGTGAGAGAAAGGGAGTTGATCCAAGTCACATGAAGCAGATTAATTGGATGGGATGTCCATCCTTGCTGGGAACAGGGATGAAAAATCAAAGACGTGGTGATGGGCGCAGTTGGAGGGAAGGGGGCTGGTGATGCAGGAGGGGAAGGAATGAGGGTTTATAGGGTGATTAGAACCTCAAGGAGAAGACTAGTAGAAAGTGTCCAGTCATGGCTGCTCCTCTGATAGACACCTAGGAGGTAGGTAGACACTAACCTCTTGAATCTGACACACCCTCACCTTGGATTCAGCTGCTACATGAACTGACATTATGGAAACTGACCAACCAGACTTTAATTTGTAAAGCTGAAGGACAATGAGACTCTCAATTGCATTCCACATTTAAGAAACCAACTCAGCTCCTTGGAGTGAATTTGGTTCCTACTCACCTCTTGGCCTCAGTTCAAGCTAAGAGTGAACAAACTGGTGAAAGGTTTTGGCTGGATATTTCAACTTTAATTCCCCATCCAATCCATTCTCACCTATTGTTTTTCAATGTAATGATACTGTGCCTTTAAGAAATATATTTATCTCATATTTCTGTAAGGGGTATGTTTAAAATTCATCTCTGTTTTGCAGGGTGATGGTTTGTCCAGGAAAACATTTAAATTAGTAGCTGGGAGAACAAAATAAGTACTCATTTTAAATGTGGAGGGCAGAATTTTCCAATCCCGCCCAACACGGGAATCATAGTGGTGGGACACAGAGCAAGTAAAGGTCTGTTGACCTCAGGCAGGATTTTCTGGCCTTGGGGCAAGTGCGGCTGGAATACCCCACCTGGAATGTTTGTTTAAGCAGGGCTAATGCATTTGTGTTTACTTAGGTCCCCCTGGGGTTTCAAAGTAGAGCTTTGATTAGGTTGACTGGCAGAGACAGAGTCATGTGAATAATGGGAACAGTTAATCTTGCAGGAAAGAAAAAGTTTCAGTTTCATTTTAACATACAAGCAGTTGCTCTCTGGGCTACAAGAAAGTGACATCGCTCTGTTTCTGTCTCTAAAAGGCTTACAGAAAGCTCCAAGCTGGGTAACTAAAGTCAAGACAAATATATCCGTGTTTTGCTAACTAATTTTAAAGAGAGGTTTAAATCTATAAGGGAAATTTTGCTTGATTGGCACTCATTGTTATAGGTTAGCAGTTAAGAATTGTATCTTGTCATGTTGTTCAATTGTTAAAGATTAAGCCTAATTTGTGATAATTAAACTGTGTTGTTAAATCAAGTTTGGTTCAATAAAAGCTTCCCTGATATCCTCATAATAATACCAAAATTGTTGGGGGTCTAGTCTGGATTCATAGTATACCCTGAGTTTTCTGATCTGGTACATTAGCATCAGATTAAAATGTCATCCCTTGTTCCTCACTGATGTTCAGGTGGGAAAATAGCTCCCTCAACACTCTGATTCAAAGCCCTTCCCACTCACCTTCCTCTTTCAGCATCTTGTCCTTCTTTGTGGGGTCTCTGTTCATTGCCTAAGTCATTCTGTGTTCCAAGGAAAATGTTCACTAAAGCATTCTATTGAGCAAGTTACTAGTTTGTGCAGATACCTTAAGTTCTTTCATTACCTGCCATGCAATTCCCTGGTAGGACTTTTTCAATTTTAAACATTAAAGCAAGAACCAAATATTTGAAGAATTGAAGCAGCAGCCAGTAGAAATGAACAAAAAAACGAATCTGTAAGAGGTTAATCCCTTTGCATTGTACTGGTGGGGGGTCTTTTCTGTTAATTAATGCGGGTTGAGTTGTGTGAGTTTAAATAGCTTTTTACCTGAAGCATGCTGTTGTACACTGATTAACATTGTAAACTGTCTGCTCTGTATGCACTAACATCCTCATCAATATGGCTTCTGACATGACTCGCCATAAAAGTGTACTCAAAGTGGAGCTACTGTGGAAGCCACTTTGAAGATCAGCACTTGTGCAACACAACATTAATGAAAACAGTCTGAATTTATTGCATATAACTTAAGATGACACTTTATTGACTGTAAAACACTTCGAGAATCTCTGAAGTTGTGAAAAGTTCTACGTAAGTGCGATTTCTCAAAATATATTTTCCAATAACTTGTTCCCTAAAGTCAGATAATTACTTCTAATGGAATTAGAAATATAAACTAGTTTCCCTTTTGTGCCTTATTTCTGAATTAATGATATTCATGCCACCCTTATGTATGGAGCTGATAAACAACTTAATAAAGAACAAAGAAAATTACAGCACAGGAACAGGCCCTTCAGCCCTTTAAGTCTGTACTATCCATGCTGTCCGACTGAACTAAAACCCCCCTACCTTTCTGGGGACCATATCCCTCTATTCCCATCCTATTCATGTCAAGACGCCCCTCAAAAGTCACTATCGTATCTGCTTCTACTATCTCCACTGGCAGTGAGTTCCAGGCACCCACCACCCTCTGTGTAAAAAGCTTGCCTTGTATATCTCCTTCAAACCTTACCCTTCACACCTTAATCATATGCCCCCTAATAATTGACTCTCCCATCCTGGGAAAAAACTTCTGACTATTCACTCTGTCCATGCTCCTCACAATCTTATAGACTTTTTTCAGGTTACCCCTCAAACTTCATTGTTCCAGTGAGAACAAATCAAGTTTCCCCAACCTCTTCTCATAGTTAATGTCCTCCATACCAGGCAACATCTTGGTAAATCTTTTTCGTACCCTCTCCAGAGCCTCCACACCCTTCTGGTAGTGTGGTGACTAGAATTGAACATTATATCCCAAGTGCAGCCTAACTAAGGTTCTATAAAGCTGTAAGTTGACTTGCCAATTTTTAAACTCAATGCCCCAGCTGATGAAGACAAACATACTGTGTGTCTTCTTGGCTACCTTCTCCACCTGCAATGCCACTTTCAGTGTCTTGTGTACCTGTACACCCAGATCCATTTGACTATTAATTTTTTTAAGGGTTCTGCCATTTACTGTATATTTCCTATCTGTATTAGATCTTCCAAAATGCATTATCTCACATTTGTCCGGATTAAACTCCATCTGCCATCTCTCCACCTAAGTCTCCAACCGATCTATATCCTGCTGTATCGTCTGATGGTCCTCATCACTATCCACAAATTCACCAACTTTGTGTCGCCCGCAAATTTACTAATCAAACCAGTTACATTTTCCTTCAAATCATTTATATATATTACAAACAGCAAAGATCCCAGTACTGATCCCTGAGGAATGTCACTTGTCAAAGCCCTCCATTTAGAAACACACCCTTCCTCTGCTACCTTTTGTCTTCTATGACTGAGCCATTTTCCACCTTGCCAGCTCACCTCTGATCCCATGTGACTTCACCTTCTGCACCAGTTTGCCATGAGGGACCTTGTCAAAGGCCTTACTGAAGTCCAAATAGACAAAATCTGCTGGCCTACCCTCATCAACCTTCCTCAAAAATCAAGTTAGTGAGACATGACCTCCACTTCACAAAACCATGTTGCCTCTTGCTAATACATCCACTTATTTCCAAATGAGAGTAAATCCTGTCTCAAAGAATCCTCTCCAATAATTTCCCTATCACTGACATAAGACTCACCGGCCTGTAATTACTCGGATTATTCTTGCTACCCTTCTTAAACAATGATGTTTAATGCTGTTGAAGATGTTCCTTCGCTTCTGTGATTCAAACCACAAAATGAGTGTGTAATTATTTATATATGTGCAAACATTGTGTATCTATGTGTATTGTGGTTTGTCACCATATGGGCTCACCCTGTAGCGCAGGAAGAGCTTATTGAGCCAGTCAAGCTTTATACTGGTATCACTTCACATGATCTGCTTAGGCTAATGTTATTGTCTTGCTTTTTACTCCATTCTTAAAGTTTCAAAACCAATTTGCAGTGTGGACTGGGCAATCTTGAATCCATCTCCTTGCTTGCTCCAAAAACTAAATTTAAATTGAATCCAATTCATAGTCCCGACAAGAGAGACATACTAGATCCAAGCTGACAGGCAAAGACATTACAACCCATCTTGGGCTTGACCTTAGCCAAAAGGCCGAGAAGCGATATTTCGCCACATCTTTCTGTAACAGTAGATTCCGTTACACCATTCTTTAACAGGATAAAGCTACAGTGGCACATAACTAAACATACGGGGCGATCTTACCAGCTTGTTTTACAGGTTGATTGATGTGGTGAGCTGGTACAATCAGGCAAGAGGTTCAAAATCAAGTTCTTGCCTGAATTTTCACCTCTCATGATGTTATTGGTCCCATTTTGCTGATGAAAATTGCTTTTGTGTCCTTGAAACTGATTTCAATATTCACTACTTCATTTATGTATAATTAGTGAGTCCTGGATGCTATCATCCTTACCTGCTCACTGTTCAAGGTCCTCACCAGTGAGGATTATGTATGGCCATAATCTTGGTGACCACAAGTGATGGCTTCACTAGTGGGACCACAGGCCATTGAAACACTCTGGTTGGTCAGGACAGAGTTAGGCAGTGACCCTAGGGCAATGCCTGCCTAGCCCCTCCCACCAGATACCCTGGCATTGCCAGGCTGACGCACTGGCATTGACTACTGGCCAGTGCCCCTTGGGCATTGCCAGTCTGGTAATGCCAATCTGACCTTCTGGCACTGCCTAAGGGGCAGTGGCAATGCCCAATGGGTACCTTGGCTCTGTCCACCAGGCATTAGGCAGTGTCAAGAGAGTGTGGCCAGAGGGAGGCTGGAGTTCAAGGGGGGCTATGGGGGTAGATCGGTGGTGGCGGCCCCACTGCCACTCTGCACTTGGGATCAGTGCCAGAGGGAGAAAGGACATTGATCGAGACTGTCCATCGGAGTTGTGGGATGGGGGGGGGAGTTGCGGGGCGAGGGGGGAGTGGGGTGGCCTACCTGGGCTCGGAACTGCATGGGTATTGATTCCAGGATGCCAGTGGAGTGGAGCGGAGATCGGGAGAGCATGACTGCCAGTGGGCCGGGGAGTTTCGGAGCTGGCCTGGAGACATTCAGAAGGCCAGCAATCACGGTAAGGTGGGGTCCGAGGGGCAGTGATGAGGGGACATGGGGCTGGCCAGCATTGGAAAGCTGGCAGTGCAGGGCCACTGCGCATGTGCCTATCTCCGCTATGAATTCAGCCCTATGCTGCTGGCCTCTACAGCGAGAATAGTCCCTGCCCCTACATGTTCAGTATAAATCTTTATGAGGTGCTCTGTGATAACAGAGTGTGGGACATTTGTTTTGAAAATCTCGCTAAAAAAGCCAACCTGAGTTACTCCAGTTTTTATGCAAATTTGACACTTGGAATTTTTTTGGGAAAGCCCCTGCCACAATATAAATGAAAGTCTTTATTTTATTTTCATTGCTGGGTTGCTAACCAGTAGAAACAATATATTAAATACTTTCTTTATCAGAACCACTTGTAGTCTTGAAAGGCTTGATCCTGTCATTCCGTATCTTTCAAAATTCCACTAGGAGGAAAAGGCCTGAGTTCCCTGGTCTCGTACACCTTGCTACCGCTACCAGCCAGAATGGAGAATTTGGCACTCAGCCAAATCTTCATTCACAGCAGCGGGACTGGAGAATCCCGGCTACACGTGATGTCAGAAAATTCCAGCCAACATCTAAAATCCTTTCTTTTTACTATAACACCAGTAACATTATAGTGGACCTGCACTGGGTATTGACCTTTTTTTTTAATTCTTAAGTGTCAGCTTGAGTACTGCTTATTCGTTGGAGTGAGAAGTCTCACGACACCAGGTTAAAGTCCAACAGGTTTATTTGGAATCACCTGATGAAGGAGCAGTGCTTCAAAAGCTCATGATTCCAAATAAATCTGTTGGACTTCAACCTGGTGTTGTGAGACTTCTTACTGTGCCCACCCCAGTCTAAAGCTGGCTTCTCCACATCATGGAATATAAAAGTAGGGAGGTCTTGCTGCGGCTGTATAGGGCACTGGTGAGGCTGCAGCTGGAGTACTGTGTGCAGTTTTGGTCGCCGCACTTATGCAAGGATATTTTGGCCTTGGAGGGAGTGCAGAGGAGGTTTACTAGGCTGATACC
The DNA here is from genome assembly GCF_965287045.1 of Carcharhinus amblyrhynchos. Classification (NCBI taxonomy): domain Eukaryota; kingdom Metazoa; phylum Chordata; class Chondrichthyes; order Carcharhiniformes; family Carcharhinidae; genus Carcharhinus; species Carcharhinus amblyrhynchos. The sequence continues at coordinate 79,181,115 of NC_137326.1, read as the reverse complement.
GGAGTTGAGGGGGTTGAGCTAAGAGGAGAGGCTGAATAAACTAGGCTTGTACTCGTTAGAGTTTAGAAGAATGAAGGGAGATCTCATTGAGACATATAAGATGATGAATGGGATGGATAGGATAGAGGTGGAGAGACTCTTCCTGCTCAGAAAGGACAGTAGGACTAGGGGGCACAGCCTCAAGATAAAGGGGGGGGGGGGGCGGTTTAGAACGGAGTTGAGGAGGAACTTCTTCACTCAAAGGGTGGTGAATCTCTGGAATTCTCTGCCCGTTGAAGTGGTGGAGGCTGCCTCGCTAAATATTTTTAAGACGCAGGTTGATGGGTTTTTGATAAGCGAGGGAATTAAGGGTTATGGGGAGAGGGCGGGAATGTGGAACTGAGACACGACAGATCAGCCATGATCTTATTGAATGGCGGGGCAGGCTCGAAGGGCTAGATGGCCTACCCCTGCTCCTATTTCTTATGTTCTTATGTTCTTATGGTTACCCCTTGGACTCAGGAGGTTGTGAGGTTGATTTTTGTGTCTTACCTATCTTGGGCAGATGGTGGGTGAGATACCTCACCCTTGGATTTTCAGCATTGTATCATATACAGGAGGCTCACTGCCAGTGACATTCATGCTGCTTAGAGACAGCTTGCGAATTTTGGAAGGGTGAGGAATTGGCTTGCACAAAAACCAAAATATGCTTGCAGGGATATTGTAAAAGGATGGAAAAATTGGATGTGAAAATGAATAGCAGATGGAAGTACCAGGGAAAACATAAGAGAGCTCTCATGCTTAATCTCAAGTCAACATTGTCATAATAATTTCCTGTATTATCTGATGACATGATCTCTTTAAGTAGCATTGTCAATGGCTACCTTTCAACTTGCAGCATGAATAGTGGGTGGTTTGAAGAAACAAATAGTGGTATTAATTAATGTGGAAATGTCATCTGAATCTTAAAAATATCATCGGACCCTCATTCTTGTGAACTCGGAGCACACACACATTGTGCCAGTCAGCCACTGCCCTCACCCGGACCCCACACTCCCGCCATCCTTCAGGTCTTAGGGTATAATGACCTGGATAAGGAAGTGGAGGGATGGGTTGGTAAGTTTGCCAATGACACGAATGTTGGTGGTGTTGTGGATAGTTTGGAGGGAAGTCAGAAGTTGCAGTGTTACATAGATAGGATGCAAGACTGGGCAGAGAAGTGGCAGATGAACTTCAACCCAGATAAATGTGTAGTGGTCCATTTGGCAGGTCAAATGGGATGAAGGAGTATAATATCAAGGGTATGACTCTTAGCAGTGTAGAGGATCAAAAGGACCTTGGGGTCCAGGTCCACAGGACTCTTAAATTGGCCTCGCAGGTAGAGGATGTGGTTAAGAAGGTGTATGGTGTACTGGCCTTCATCAATCAAGGGATTGAGTTTAGGAGTCGGGAGATAATGCTGCAGGTTTATAAGACCCTAGTCAGACCCCACTTGGAGTACTGTGATCAGTTCTGGCTGCCTCATTACAGGAGGATGTGGAAGCTATTGAAAGTTGCAGAGGAGATTTACAAGGATGTTGCCTGGATTGGGTGGCATGCCTTGTGAGGATACGTTGAGGGAGCTCGGTCCTTTCTCCTTGGAGAGATGAAGGATGAGAGGTGACCCGATAGAGGTGTATAAGGTGTTGAAAGGTATTGATCGGGTGGATTCTCAGAAGTTTTTTCCCAGGGCTGAAATGGTTGCTACGAGAGGACACAGGTTTAAGGTGATGGGGAGTAGGTACAGAGGAGATGTCAGGGGTAAGTTTTTCACTCAGAGGGTGATGAGTGAGTGGAATTGGCTGCCATCGGTGGTGGTGGAGGCAAATTCGATAGGGTCTTTTAAGAGACTTCTGGATGAGTACATGGGACTTAATGAGGATGAAGGTTATAGGTAAGCCTAGTAGGTAGCGATATGATCGGCGCAACTTGTGGGCCAAAGGGCCTGTTTGTGCTGTAGTTTTTCTATGTTCTATAATGCCGAGTGCTGGCCACCTAAATCAAGATTTGTTCCAGAATCACAACAAGTGATTATTATCCCCAGATAATAAGTCACTGATTTATATCCTGTCACTGTCCCAGCAAAATGGATGGTCCATGGAAGTCACCTGGATGTGTTCCAATCCCACTACCAGGAAATGAAGAGTGCTAAGAGAGGATTGCATTCATATCCTTTGTATGAGACATTATGGCAGTATCATCGATGTGTTAGGTAAAAGATGTGATAACGTCTTCAAAGTAGCAGTGAGGAATTTACATTTCCCAATTCTCCTGACCAACATTTAATCATGAAAATCACACTGATTATCCATTTATCACATTTGCTACTTGTGCCGTTTTGCTCTGAGCAAATTGACTACTGCATTTTCCCATATAACAAAACGTTATTTTCATTCATTCATAGGAGGTCGGGTGTCGTTGGCCAGGATTTATTGTCCCTTCCTAATTACTCTTGAACTGAGTGCCTTGCTAGGCCTTTTCAGAGGGCATTTGAGAGTCAGCCACATTGCTGTGGACCTAGAATCACATGTAGGTCTGACCAGGTAAGGATGGCAGATTTCCTTCCCTGAAGGACATTACTGAACCAGATGTGTTTTTACAACAATCAGCAATGGTTTCAATGTCATCAGTAGACTTCTAGTTCAAATTTCACTATGGTAGGATACAAACCCAGGTCCCCGGAACATTACCCTAGCTCTCTGTATTACAGTGACAATACTACGCCACCACCTCCCCATAATACTTCAAATTTAATTCATTCAACTTTTACCTGAAGAAGTGTTACAGCACCATATCAATCAAAGTTCTTTCAATATGATTTTTGCTGTTTTCCCTTTACCTGCTTCTTAACTGTTGATTTCTTTGGAATGTTGCTACGTGCTCCAATTGTTTCATATATGTGTTCTTCTTGCCAACCTGGCTCACTTGCCACTGTGTCATATATAGGTTTTTTTTGCCATTTTGGACCTGCGTCTATTGTTTCATATATGTGTTCTTCTTGCCGATTTGGCTCACTTGCCACTGTGTCATATATGGGTTCTTTTTGCCTTTTTGGACCTGCATCCATTGTTTCATTTATGTGTTTTTCTTTCCACCTTGGCCCACTTGCCACTGTGTCATATATGGGTTCTTTTTGCCTTTTTGGACCTGCATCCATTGTTTCATTTATGTGTTTTTCTTTCCACCTTGGCCCACTTGCCACTGTGTCATATATGGGTTCTTTTTGCCATTTTGGACCTTCTGCAATTGTTTCATATATGTTTTCTTCTTCCGACTCTGTCTCACTTGCCACTGTGTCATATATGGGTTCTTTTTGCCATTTTGGACCTCCTGCAATTGTTTCATATATGTTTTCTTCTTCCGACTCTGTCTCACTTGTCACTGTGTCATATATGGATTCCTTTTGCCATTTTGAACCTCCTGCAATTGTTTCATATATGTTTTCTTTAGGCTTCACCTTCAAGAACAAAAGCAAAAGAAATATTTAAGAGTCTTGAATTACTTCATTTCCCCACCCTAGTTATTGCTTTCACAGTAAGATGCCCTGAAATGATGGTCACACCATTCAGCAGGAATCAAAAGATAACAAGGAAGAATGAAAGAGGAGGGAGATACCTTGAGGCAGTCTCCTTTTCCATCTTTTCCCAAAGTGGATGCTATGGCACTTGAATTTCCTTTAGATTGAAATTCTCTATCTGTGTTAGATTCTAAAATGTAACAGAGCTAAGTCTCTGGACTTGAGAACAGCAGGGGGAGAGCTGCTTTTATCATGATCTGGAGATATGGATGTTGCTGGCAAGACCAGCATTTGTTGCCTATCCCAATTACTCTTGAGCTAAGTTTTTTTTTAGGCCAGTTAAGAGTCAACCACATTGTTATAGGTCTGGATTACAAGTAGGGCAGACCAAATAAGGATGGCAGATTTCTTTCCCTAAAGAATATTAACAAACCAAAAATGCTTTTTATGACCATCAATGATAATTTCATGGTCACCATTATTGGGAATAGCTTTCCATTCCAGATTATGAATTAATTGAATTTAAATTATACCAGCTGCCATGGTGGGATTTTACCTTTTGTCTCTAGAGCATGGACTTTCACTAATGACACTATCATTATGCCATCTTCTTGTCCTCTTTCATTCTTGATTGTTTATGTGACACCTTCCATTCACGGGTGTTGTGGTACCACACCAGTATCGCTTAGAATGGAACTAGCTCAAGCTATACAAGCTATACTAGAACGTGGCCTGTCTAAATAGAAAATTAATGATCTTCTGTCAAGTATCTACTTTCCATAATTCTGATCACAGGAGTAAATGTCTCTTTGACAAAAAGTTGGTGAAGTTGTGTCATGTGCAACTTAAACTGTTAATCTTTAACATTATTGACTGAGCAGAAATATATCGAACATCTTTAAAAGGACTTTGCCAAGCAATGACACTGACTTTAAAATGGTGGCAGAGGCCGCCTTATGTACAAGTTGGCCAAGTGTGGAAACTACTAAATGTGGATTTGCAAAGAGGCATGGCTGCAGGCTGATTCCCTGAATGACTTAACACCTGCCGTTGCCTAAACTCTCTCTAAAATATAAGGACAAAGGACCACTCAACTTTCCGACTACAGAGACTACCAGGAATTTTGAGAGAGTAACAAAGTTTTTTATGCATGAGGGTATTAAGGACCCTATCTGTTTTGATGGCAATTCGATTAACTGAGACATTAATATTGCATCATACTTGGCTTTCATCATGGTTAACAGGATACACAGAATTAACTATCTGACCTGTTGAGCTATAGAGTTTCTCACAACAGGTGAGAGAATCCCACTGCCAGAGGGGACAATGACTGTGCTGTGAAGGCCATTCACATGGCATATCAGCCAACCTGCCTGCTGCCAGAGATAAAGAAAATGAGAATGAATGTCAAACAAAAATCAAAGTTTGCAGAATAGATCAGTAAAAGCATCTCCCTCTCTCTACTGTTCTCAAGTTCAGAGACCTATCTCTATTACATTTTGGAATCCATCACAGAGATGGAGAATTTCAATTTAAAGAAAATTCAAGTGCCATAGCATATCACTTTGGGAAAAGATGGATTGCAGGTTAAAAGAGACTGCCTTCAGAAATTACAGCTGCAACCACAGACCATCATCAGAGACTCACTGTAGGAACATAAAGATCACTTCTGCTTCCTCCATATAGCAACTTGTTTTCTTTTGCAGTGTACGTGTATGCAGGATTTGGGATGTGTGTCTTTTATGGTAGGTCATGGGTGGGTTTTTAGCACAATAAAAACTAACCCCGCTTGTGTTTAAATTCAAGAAAGTCTATCCGACTGATTTCTTTCCAAATGTTACTCCACTACTGATGCTGAGCTCTCTAGCAAGTAATTGTCTGGCTTATCCCTCTCCTGTGCAGCACAGACATATAAGGACTTCAAGTTCCCACAGAAGGGGTCGCATTTTAAAGAAGGGCAGACTGCTCATGTCCCCTTACCCACCTACTCCCCCCTCACCCAACCCTCACCACAAAATAAAGTCAGCTTTTGCTCATGCCAACCACAGTACACTGCATGCAGTCTAAATTGGTGAATAATGGGACTTCTGTCCCTCTTTCAGGAGGATGTACCACCCTCAGGAACTGCTGGTCAACCCAGCTGGCTGGCAGCTCCATCATTGCCAGCAGTGCCAGAGCTAAGTAATGGCCACTCCTTGCTTTACAGGAAGAAGATCAAAGAGGAGCAGGGTTGCCCAAAATTGTTAAGTTCTAAGGTGTAAGCAAGGGGAGTGGGTGGGGGGACGGCCATGATTCATCAGGCAAAGAACGGTGGGTGGCATCTTGGAGAAAGGGTGGTGCCCCCAATGTGTGTAGGGCATGCCCCAGATGAACTGCCTTCCCTTTCTCCCACCTTTATTCATGCTGGCGTGATGATACTGTCCCTTTAAGAATTATATTTTAATCAAGTTCCTCTGAAAGATGTTTGAAATAGTCCCTGGCTCTTTTTCAGAGCCATCTTGTCTACAACCAGTGTCCTCTAATGTTACTGATGCAGTATGATTGATAGCATGTTTGTTTCAATCTGAACTAATGCAGTGGCCTGTTGTTTTAGTATTCCCCTGGGATTACAGAGTAGAGTTTGACTGGAGTGATTGAAAGATCAGATCATATGACTGGGAAGTTAGGTTTTCACAGATAATTTCAGCTTAGTTGTTTTCAGGTGCTGTCTGGATTTGAGAGAAAGTCATGATGTGGGTATGCCGGCGTTGGACTGGTGTAAACACAGTAAAAAGTCTGACAACACCAGGTTTTAGTCCAACCTATTTATTTGATAATATACTCGCAAGCTTTCGGGTTAGCCCCTTCGTCAGGTGACAAAGGGGCTAACCCGAAAGCTTGCGAGTATATTATCAAATAAATAGGTTGGACTAAAACCTGGTGTTGTCAGACTTTTTACTTTGAGAGAAAGAGCAGCGATCCTTGTTTCCCTTCTCTGGAGTTGGAGATTCTGCTGTTTGAGTGTTGCCGTTTTGGGAACAGCAGAGTGAAAGAGGTATTTTTTCCTATCTCTGAAGTATGAAGACTGGAAGCTGCTAGAGACTTAGGGTCTAGGCTAAATTCACAGAGCACCTTGGAGTTTCTGACGTGGGTCTTAAGACTGGCATTTATAAAATGACATCTGGTGTGCAATATTTGCAAGCTTTTTTAAATTGAAAATGTGTGAAGCAGCACATATTATGAAAAGAAAATGCATCTATGTTTGGTGCCCAAATTAAAAAATATGGTACAGAAGTTGATGTTAAGAAAATAATATGGGCAAAAGAAAATAAAAGTATGCCTCGTGTCACCCGCACCTTACTACCACCTAATGTTTTCATTCATGTCTCTCTGTGATTAAGATTATCTTTACCTTGCCTGTGGACGCTTCAGGTTTCTTTACTAAGCTATGTCTGGTCTTCATTTTTTTCTTCATACTTTCACGTTGCCTACGTTCATATTCCAGCTTCAAGAACAAAATGAAAGGTGATTTTAATAGAACCATCGAAATAGAGTGCAGAAGGACATCAATTGGCCATCAGTTCTCCAAAACAGCATCTTACCTATGCCCTCCCTCTCACCCTATCCCCGTAACGCCTCTCATTTTACCATGGCTAATCCACCTAATCTACACATCTTTTGGACTGTGGGAGGAAACCAGAACACCCAGAGGAAACCCAAGGAGACACATGGAGAATGTGCAAACTCATACAGGCAATCACCCAAGGTTAGGATCAAACCTGGTGCTGTGAGGCAGCAGTGCTAACCATTGTGTTGCCCTGTAACTGAAACTGTAACTGAAATAAAAAATAATTCCCTCGTTAAAATCAAGCTATGACAGGTCAGAGAGCAAAGTTGTAATTTGTAACTTTTTTCATTCTTTCAAGGGATGTGAACACTGTTGGCAAGGCCAACATTTATTGTCCGTCCATCCCCAATTGTCCCTTGAGAACGTGATAGTGAATCACCTTCTTGAACCATCTAATGTAGTTCATTTTGTCACTACTTTAAATGACTTATTCAGAGGCCAAAGGGTTTATCAACTGGCCTGTGCAGGGGATGTGAATAATTTCCTTTCAGTGGAGAGAAGAACTGGGGAAATCTACAGAATAATTGTCAAACCACCACATCACAGATTCGCAATTGGTGATATTGAAAATAGTAAGACTTCTTCCCTGCTGCCATCAGATTTTTGAAAGGACCTACCAGATATTAAATTGATCTTTCTCTGCGCCCTATCTGTAACTGCAACACTATATTCTGTACCCTCTCCTTTCCTTCTCCCCTATGTACTCTATGAATGGTATGTTTTGTCTGTATAGCGTGCAAGAAACAATACTTTTCACTGTATCCCAATACATGTGGCAATAATAAATCAAATAAAAAGACTAGTTTGGTTTCAGTCATGACAATTGAATAACAAATGCAATGATATTCACAAAATAAACAAGCCATGGAATTTAGAGGTAACCAAGCAAGATATTAGACAAAAGTTCTTCGTGGTAAGCAATGGAGTAGGGGCTTGTAACTATGGAGAAAGTGGTGAAAATCTTGTTTTACTCAAGCTGCAGTGTTTTGTTATTCAAATCTCATTAATTCTGGTGTCCATTCTGGTCAATTCACCTTGTTATACCCAGTTTCATAAATAAGCTCAAGTGGGTCAGCTATAAAATTGATCAAATGCAGTGATCCTAAAGTACGTATGAACCTCCCATCATTTCAAATAGTCATTAGCCATTGACTCCAGATCGATGATGGTGTAATAGTAGAAATCTGCATCATTAGTCTTGAAAATCCAAGTCTCTCTCTGTCTAATATTGAATGCCTGATGCACTCTGCAACTAAGGTGTCAGAAGGACACACAGCGGCACAGTGGATAGCACTGCTGTCTCACCACGCCAGGAACCATGATTCGATTCTTGGCTTGAGTCGCTGATTGTGCGGAGTCTGCACATTCTCCCCATGCCTATGTGGGTTTCCTCCAGATGCTCTGGTTTCCTCACACAGTCTGAAAGGCATGCTAGTGAGGTGCATTGGCCATGCTAAGTTCTCACTCAGTGAACCCGAACAGGTGCCGGAATGTGGCGATTGGGAGATTTTCATAGTAACTTCATTTCAGTGTTCATTTGTGACACTAATAAATAAACTAATGCCAAATATGTGGCAAGCCCCTGCAAAAATTGGGCACAAGGATCATTAAGCTAATGTTTAAATTAGCTTCTCGTCCCCCAGTCATGTGACTTGAGCTATTGAACCTTGTGAACTTCACTGAAATATTGAAATGGGACACAAACTTTGATCTGGGGCCATTCTTTCCCTCAGAGTCCAAGGCCAATTGACTTAGATGCACATGTGTTGACTTGTGTAAAGCATGAATGTTATCACAGACCTGTTGTGCCAACTGTCTTGCTTCCCCTGATCTGGGTTTTTGTGTTGGACTGCGCTTAATGTTTTCATTAGATTTGGGTTGCTGGTCAGTGTGATCTACCTTTTAAAAAGAAGCAGAGGTTATTTTAGTATCTGAATTAAATATGATTGTCTCATCTAATATTGTTTTTAGTTTGAGTCAGAGAATACATTTTGTCTCTTATCTATTCTCACAATGTTTTTTGGCTATCAGCAAGATTTTTTTACTAAATATTAGTAGTAAGGATTTACAGTTTGTTTTCGGAGTTTCAGAATGTTATATATTTAACAGTCGCGTGATTACTTTAAGAGCCGGTCACATGATTTAATGGTGATGACGTTGGGGTGTTTTGGAGTCTCTTGCCATAAACCTTGTTGTTAGTTTGAATCTCCACCTGCAAACCTTGTCTTTTTCTTTTTGTTTAAAACCCACAACCCCCAACATAATTACACATAGCATTGTACAATCAAGAGTGCTTTACAGGTTATATATCTGAAATGAGTGGTGCACATACCCTTGGGAAAAATGTCTCTGAGAGATAAACTCACAAAGGGTGACAGCAATATTCTCTTTGAATGAAAAATGATCACTAAATAATGTTTCCCCTATTCAGTCCCAGGTTTTGAAGAAATACACTTGTTCTTCTTAAATGGCGGGCAGAAGTAAATGCCATTCTTCATGGTGGGTTTGGTGAAAGATGGCATTTAATCAGGTGGTATGAAGCCAGATGGGAACTTCACCACCTTTCTGCCATGTTGCCAATTAAGGGCCTTAAGTACATAACTAATGCCTCATTCCACCACGCCAACCATTTGCCCATTGGGTGGCAGGGGGCTTGTTACGTGGGGAGCCCTAAAAATAAACACTGTTGGAGTTTGCTGCTGCTTTTGGGCTCCTGGAGGCAGTGGTGGGGGTTCATTATTCCAAGATAATTAATGCCTAATCAATTGACACTGTATGGGAAAGAGGGGACCCACTGAAAGCCATCATCTGCATTTGCTGTGCACATCCATATCCAGGTTCCCTGATGGCATTGGTGATCAATGAATTACTGCCAGAATCTGATTGACTAGCAGCTCTTGCAGGTGAGGCTTCCACCCTTGGGAATCCTTAGTGGGCCTTTCATAAAGGAGGCAGCACAGGGCTCTCATCAGCTCTCCAGCCTGCAATGAATGCCCCCCTTACCTCATTAATGCCGTGATCATAAGGTGCCTATTAACCTCCCATCATCTCAAATAGTCATTACCCATTGACTCCAGGGGGGTGATGGCAATCCTCTGCACAAACCGGGCACAAGGCTCATTAAAACTTGTGGAATGTTTAAATTTGCTGCTTCTCCCCCAGGCATGTGACTCGATCTATTGAGCCCCATGAGCCTTTTTGAAACATCGATATGGGGCACAAACTTTGACCTGGAGTCACCCTCTGCCCTCAGAATGCAAAGTCAATTGACATAAGTGCGTGTGTATTGACTTGCGTAAAAAGCATGATCGCTATCCACAGACCTGTTGGGCCAAACGGCTTGCTTCCCCTGCTCTGGATTTTTGTGTTGGACTGCGCTTAATTTTTCCATTAGGTTTAGGTTGCTTGTCTCTAAGATCTACCTTTAAAAAAGCAGAGGTTTTTTCGTTTCTGAAATAAATATGATTCTCTCATCCAATATTGTTTTTAGTTTGTCAGGTAATGCATTTTCACGCTTATCTATTTTCACAATGTTTTTATTTGGTTATCAATAAGATTTCTTTGCTAAATATTGTATCCTTTTGGAGTTTGCAGGCAGAGGCTTGCCATGCAGGGGGTCCTCAAAACAAACACTGCTGTAGTTTGTTGTTGCTTTTGGGTTCCTGGAGGCAGTGGTGGGGGGGGTTATTATTCAAAGATAATCAATGCCTGATCAATGGACCCAGCATGGGAAAGAGGGGGCCCGCTGAAATGAACATCTGCATTTGCTGCCCACATCCATACTCAGTTTCCATGGTGAAGCTGCCAATCAATGAAGAACTGCCAGTCTCTGATTGGCAGGCAGTGCTTAGCGAGTAAGACTTCCACCCTCGGGAATCCTTGATCCTGGCATGGCCCAGGTAAATCTGTCCAGTTAAATGCCCGCTTGCATTTAATATAGCATCCTTCATAAAGAATGCACCACTGTGCTCTCACAGGCTTCCTAGCTAGCAGTCAAGACCTCCCTTGCCTCCATTAAATACCACCAAATGTGTAATTGATTGTGGCGCAGTATGTTTGGGTGACATGTCTATCATGATGAAATAGCTTGGTGTGTGTGCAAACAATGGAATATGGCAGTAAGGCTGGTAAGAGTGTTTTTAAATGTGTGAGGGTGATGTGCAGCTATGACTGTTAGGTATGAGTAATGATTGATAGAAATTGTTGGTAGGTGAATGGGATATGTTGCACTGAGCTGAGAGGGCTATTGACACAGTTTTTTGAAATTTCATTCATGGGATATAAGCATTATTGGCAATGTCAGCATTCATTGTCCACCCTAATTCTCTGTGAGAAGGTGGTGGTGAGCTGTCTTTTTGGACCACTGCAGTCCATGTGGTGTAGGAACACCCACAGTGCTGTTAGGTTGGGAGTTCTAGAAGTTTGATCCAGCGATAGTGAAAGAACAGTGATATAATTCCAAGTCAGGATGATGTTTGGCTCAGAAAGGGACTTGCAGTTGGTGTTCCCACACATCTTCTGCCCTTGTTCTTCCAGATGGTACAGACTGCAGGTTTGTGTTGTTGAGGGAAGCTTAGCCAATTGCTTAGCATCTTATAGCTGGTACACACCTCCGGGATTGTGCACCAATGGTGAAGGAAGTGAATTCTTAAGATGGTGGATGGGGTGCCAATCAAGCAGGCTGCTTTGTCCTGGGTGGTGTTGAGCTTCTTAAGTGTTGTTGGAAGTGCAGTCATCCACACAAATGGTGAATATTCCATTACACTCTGAATTGTGCCTAATGATTAGGTTTCAGAGAATCAGGAAGTGAGCTACTCAACACAATATTTTCAGTCCCTGACCTACTCTTCAATCTAATCTATTTACATGACTGGTCTAGTTAAGTTTTCAGTCAATGGTAAATCCCCAGGATGTTGACTGTAGTAGATTCAGCAACAGTAATGTTGTTGAACATCAAGGTTAAATTATGTCTAGTTGAAGGAAGCTTAGCCAATTGGTCATTGGCTAGCACTTATGGTCATTGCCTAGCACTTATGTGGCACAAATGTTGTTCAGGTATTGCTGCATACAGATGCAAACTGTTTCCACACCTGAAGAGTTGTGAATGGCACTAAATATTGTACAACATCAACAAACAATAGACAGGGAACAGTTCTTTGTGGGAAAATATACAGCAGAGCAGTAAGGGGGCATTCAAAAAGGAAGTGAGGACAGTACAGGCCCAACACGTTCCCTTTGACAAGCCCAGAGAACAGGTACAAAGGGAACAAATCAACGGAGGCCCTAGTGGAGTATGGAAATTGCAGGGGGAAATGTAAGGAAGAAATTAGGAGAGAAAAGAGGGGGCATTTAAAAACACTAGCGGGTAAGATTAGGGAGAATCCCAAGATTTTCTATAACTATATTAAAGGAAAGAAGATAACCATGGAAAGAGTAGGACCCATTAGGGCCCACAAGGGGGCAATCTGCGAGTGGATCTGGAGGACATTGGTACAATGTTAAACAAGTACTTCACATCTGTCATCACTTGGGAGAATGGTGTAGGTACAGAATTTGGGGAGAGGAATTGTGAGGCTCTTGAATAAGGAGTGAGGAGGTTTCGGCAGACTTAAAAGTGAATAAATCCTCAGGTTCCGATGTGCTGTATCCCAGGCTACTGTGGGAAGTAAGGGATGAAATTACAGGGGCTCTGATACAAAATTTTAATTCCACTCTGGCTACAGGATTGGAGGACAGCAAATGTCCATCAAATTGGAGGACCACTTTTTAAGAAGAGTGGTAGAGATAAACCAGGGAAATCCAGACCAGTGAGTTCTACATCAGTGGTAGGGAAACTACTGGAGAAAATTCAAGGAGATAATGAATCTCCTTGCCTTGGAGAGGCAAGGTATGATCAGAGATAGTCAGCAAGGCTTTATCAGAGGGAAATCATATCTAACATATTTGATTAAATTTTTCAAAGAAGTGACCAGGGTAGAGTACTTAATGTAGTTGGTATGGATTTCAGCAAAGCCTTTGGGAAGGTCCCACATGGGAGACTGATAAAGAAGGTAAAAGCACCTGGGATCCCAGGTAACTTGGCAAGATGGATCCAAAACTGGCTTAGTGGTAGGAGACAGGGGGTTGTAGTAGAAGGCTGTTCATGTGACTGGAGGCTGGTGCCCAGTGGCATACCACAGGAATCAGTGCTAGGTCTCTTATTTTTCAGTTAAGTAAGTTTATTTATTAGTCACAAGTAGGCTGACATTAACAGGGCAATGAAGTTACTGTGAAAATCCCCTAGTTGCCACATTCTGGCGCCTGTTCATGATACATATTGCAATATAGATGAAAATGTGGCAGGGTAGGGCGAGGATGATAAATAAGTTTGCGGATAACATGAAGATTGGCAGTATAGTTAATAGTAAGGAAGAAGGTCTTGGGTTGCAGGAAGATATAGATGAGTTGGTTAGATGAGCAGATCAGTGGCATATGGAATTTAACCCTGAAAAATGCAAAGTGATGCTCTTTGGAAGGAATAACAAGACAAGGGAGTTATCAATGCATGGCAGGACACTCAGCTCAGAGGAACAGAGGGCTCTTGGTTTGCTTGTCCACAGGTCCCTGATGATGGAAGAACAGACTAATAGAGTCGTTCAGAAAGTTTCCAGGATACTTGCCTTTTTTCAGCTGTGGCATTGATTATAAGAGTAGGGAGCTTAAGTTGGAGTGTACAAAATTTTGGTTCGACGACGGCCAGAGTGCTGTGTGCAGTTCTGTTTGCCTCAATGCAGGAAGAACTTAATCATGTAAACTAGCAAGTGGCACAATAGTGGCCTGCTCGGTAGGTGCAGCACGATGGCACAGTGGTCAGCGCTGCTGCCTCACAGTGCTAGGATTCGATTTTGGCCTCGGGTGACTGTCTATGTGGAGACTGTACATTCTTCCGGGTGCTCTGGTTCTCTCCCACAGTCCAAAGATGTATGGGTTAGGTGGATTGGCCATGCTAAATTGACTCTTCATGTTAAGGGGATTGGCAGGGTAAATACATGAGGTTATGGGGATAAGGCCTGGGTAGGATCATTGTCAGTGCAGGCTCAATGGGCCAAATAGCTTCTTTCTGCACCCTAGGGATTCTATGATTTTGTGATTATACCGAAAGCGATGGTGTGGGTTATTTAAATTTTAATCCATTTCTGGGCGCTGCCCAATTTAACACTAAATATTTTGAAACCACTTCTGAAATTTGTTGGATTAAACTGATTAATGCTGAATTCTATTATTACTAAGTCAGTGTTGTAATTTGTGAATTGCTGCTGTCATGTTAAGAGGGTGATTGCGATAGAAGTCTCCAGTATTAGATAAAATATGGTACATTCCGAACGTCATGGGATCACCCTACCTGGACTTGGCTGAAGGTCAGGTAGCACATGCAGGAGGAAATTACAACAAGGCAGCAGATGCCTTGCAATTGAGTGCTTATATTCTGAAAATGTGTTTATAATAGTTAGCTTACAGCAATGGTATCGATGATCCTGTTTCATAAAAACAAGACAGTCGCCTGGACCCACAAATGATAGGTTTTTGCTACAATCTCTTTCATTTATTAAAATCTACTGTTTACCTCTTCTTCAGGTTTCTGGACATCACTGGTTCTCAAATTAATCAATTGATATACATGATCCTCATACTTCAGCTTATATGGGTCCTCCACAGTCATTGGCTTCAAGAACAGAAAGATACACTATTTTAATAGCTGTAGAAAACACAATTATACCAACTTAAGGTATGCTTAAAATGATAACAGGAAAGCTCCCTCTTTTGTTTCTTCTTTGGACATTTTAGAAGGTAAATGAAAGTAGCAATGGCTGATTGACAGATAGGCACTCTTTAAGGAGATTGGTTATGGGGTAAGAGCAGCAATTATACATATTCAATACAACAGTTGGTATCTGTTTCACTACACCTCTCTGTTAAATATGAATGAAGATATCAATTGAAAAAGCTGAATAAAACAATGCTGGTTGTTCTGAACCTAAAGGGTACCCAAAATAGAAATCTGGAGGATGAGCAATTGAATTATAGAATGATATTGCAACGAAGGAGACCATTAGTCCCATCAAGCCTACGCTGGCACTTTGTTAGAGCTATCCAATCCCACTTCCCCCTGCTCTGAATAGGCCAAAAGAATACCCAGAAATGGAACCACCACTGAGAAGCGTGGGTGAAAAGAAGTTCTGGAGGGAGTCAGGACCACACGGAAGGTATCCAATCCAGTCTGTGGCTCCAGAGCAGAGTGGCTGCATTCTGAGAGAAATCAAAGACAGAAAAACAGATAAATGAATAATTGGTGAATATTTGGTTTGTTTAGCTTCAAAACTTGCTCAATGTATTAGTCATTGTAAGGTTTACTAGAAACGTAGAAGAAAGGAAGAGGCCATTTGGCCCTCTGAGCCTGTTCAGCCATTCATTATGATCATGGCTGATTCAGTAGTCGGACTCAATAGCTTAATCCTGCTTTCTCCCCATAACCTTTGATCCCATTCGCCCCAAGTGCCATATCTAGCCGCCTGTTGAAAACATTAATTGTTTTGGCATCTACTCCCTGTGGTATTGAGTTCCACAGGCTCACCGCTCTTTGGGTGGAGAAATGTCTCCTCACCTCCGTCCTAAACGATCTACCCCTAATCCTCAGACTGTGACCCCTGGTTCTGGACTCCCCCACCATCAGGAATATATCCCTGCATTTACCCTGTCTAGTACTGTTAGAATTTTATAAGTCTCTATGAGATTCCCTCCCTCATTTGTCTGAACTCTGACGAAAACAATCCTAACCTAGTCAATCTCCCCTCACACATCAGTCTCGCCATCCCTGGAATCAGCCTGGTAAACCTCCACTGCACTCCCTTGAGAGCAAGAACATCCATCCTCAGAAAAGGAGACCAAACTGCACTGAACTTTCTAGGTATTGCCTCACCAGGAACCCTGTATAATTGCAACAACATATCCCTGCTCCTGTGCTGGAAACTCCTTGCAATGAAGGTCAACATGCCATTTGCCTTCTTACCTAGCCTTTACTAGCAGTAGTAAATTGCACTGGGAGTAGCAGTGTTTATTAATAACGAATTAACATTAATCAATTAAGACATAATTAAAATGGCACGATAGTTGATATGTTGCGATTGCAGACTATGGGGTTTTCTGGAAGCTGGAATCACAATTTCTTCCCCTATTCCACTGACCCAATTTACATTTGCCCCATTTCATCCCCCAGATCTCGATCAGACAATTCTTCCTTCCTTATTGGGCTGGAAGAATACTTAACAAAAAAGTTCTCTCACACAAATTTCAGGAATTCTTCCTCCTCTTTTCTCGTTGCATTGCTATTTTCTCAGTCTATATTAGGATGTTGAAGTTGCCCATCATTACTGCTCTGTAATTCTTGCACCTTTCTGTTATTTGCTTGCAAAATTTCCTCCTATACACCCAGTACCATAATATCTCTGCTATTGTTGTTTTATTCTCACCAAATACCATGGGCGCGATCTTACCAGCTATTCATGCCCTGCTGCCAGTCCAAGCGGGGACAGAGAATTTGCCACTCAGCAACATCTCCGTTCACTGCAGTGGGACCAGAAAATTCCGCTGGCATGATCGGCCAAAATATTCCACCCTATGTGTTTGGACTCTCATCATCCCTCTTCAGCAGTTCTGACATCAGTGACAGCAATGAAGTGAATTCTCAGTGTCTGCAGTATTGACAGATTACCATCCCTTTGACAACATGGGAAATTCATTGAGAAAATCTAAAAACTAACAAGCTAGCAAAGCCTGTCCACTTGTGGTGTCCATACCATATATTCTCGTTATATTCCACACTCGCAGGAATATTGCAGGGACCTTTTATTTTTAGGGTTCTTAAGTTCCTCTTTTGTCATCATGGACTCACCGATAAATTATCACTGAACCCGATTCAATCTTTCACTGCCGCAGTCTCCCTTTGTTTTCTTCTAACTCAAATCTAGGGTCCAAGGAAAGTGCATATGCTTATTTCCATCCTGATATTACCTCTGCTCACTATTATATCAACTGGTCAGCTATAATAGCTGAGGAAGAGAAATGTATCTCTTCTTCAGCTATTACAAATCATCCTCTATCTCATTTGCTCACCTCTATTTGGTAATTCTCTGGAACTTCCCTGCTTTTTGTTAAACACCTCCAAATCTAATCAACTCCTTCTTTGCCAACATCAATGGATGGTTTGCCATGAAAACACCCCAAAGATCAATTAGAGGAACTGCATTCATCTTTTGATATACCAAGTGATCCATTGCCAATGTCTATTCCATCTAAGAGTTGCAACCTCTAAAAAGATTTCAGATGATCCACTTATCAAATCTATGAAAGATGTCCATAAAATGTTGAGGATACGTATAAATCTCCTGAACTTGTACTTGCTTTTTGGTGTGCTGGCCCATTTTGGTAGGAAGAATAAACAGGTCATATACACTTTAGAAAATAAGAGTCCAGTTGGGAAAGAAGAGCAAAGTGATCAGGGATACAGATATACAGAGTGGTGATGTAGGTTAACAAGAGCATAAAAAAGTAAACAAAGCACTTTGGTTCAAAGAGTACGAATAAGAAAGTAATTTCTAGGACACCAGGAATGCTGTTTGGACCTCAGCTGTATCAATGACTTAGATGAGGGGATTGAGTGTTATCCCCTAAGATTGCTGTTGCTACAAAAATGAATGGGACAGTAAGCAATAATTAAGACAAATTGTATTTTACAATATAATTGACAATATTCAGTCAGAGTTGTGAACCTTTGGAATATTCTTCCTCACGTTAGTGCCCTTGGACTTTTGAGCACTAACGGAATCAAGAGGTACAGAGCGGGAAAATGGAATCAATCTGAAAATTCAGCCATTAACTTATTGAATAGTGGAGGCCATATGACCTTTCCTGATGCTATCTCTTACATTTTTGTATTCTTATTTCGAAAGCGATTGAATTAGAAACTAGCACTTGGAACATGTGCACTGTTCTTGTTTCCATATTACAGGAAGGATATCTGGTAATTAGGATGTCAATTTTATTATACATTATTTACCATGCCTATAGGGGATAGAGGTGTTTGTGCTGTCACATTTGTTGTCTTCAAATCTGCCTTCCATACTTGTTTTTTTGGGTTCTTATCATAATCTAGCTTGAGAAACAGAGGATAATATTATGCTAGCATCAAAAAAAAGTCTTCCACGATGGAATTGTTTTTGGAATGGTGTCAGGAAAAATGCTGCGAAGTAGAAAGTTTATTAAATCAATTTTTAGATCTAGAACAAATATCATGCATCATATATGGAATCTGGAGGCCAGACACTTAACCCAAATTAAGCCTCAGACCTCACCAGAACATGTTTGGCAAGTTATGGACATGATTTGTGTGATCGAAAGGCGGCTCTCTGGGTTAAAGAGGGCTGATTTGGGCCCAATGTACTCCCAGCAGGTCCTGGGGTGGAGAAAGTGAATGAGACTGAGTACAGCATAGGCTAACAATCCTGCTCCCCACCCCACAACTGCACACAAAGATTAAGGAAGCGATTCTCCCAAAAAAATTCTAAGTGTCGAATTTACGTTAAAAACTGCAATAAATCACACCGGAATGAGAGTTTCAAAATGAATCCCCCACACGCCATGCACTGCACTAGTGTGAATCACGCTAGAAATCAGTGGACGTAGTCTATCCCTGCTGAGGAAGCCGGCAGTATAGCGCTGGGTGGGCCACTGCACATGTGCCAATCTGTCAGTGCCAAGATCGGTGCATGTGCAGTTACCCATCTGCTGAACTCTTGATTGCTGGCTAGCTTGATCGCTGGCCAGCCCCGTGAGCCTGCATCGCTGGCCATGCACCTGCCCATCGCCCAATCACTGGCCCCCGAACATGCCCGGGCCCAGCCACCATTCCCCCTCCCCCCACTTGATTACATCTCCCCCTCCCCCCACCCCTACAAGTGCTATAATCCCAGGAAATTATAGAGATAAACAAGTGCGAAATCCATCAATTGACTGATTGCAGATTGTGACATCTATATACAATTATGATACAAGACTAACAGTGCAGTGCAGGCATGAAACAGATCCTATCATAGCAAATAAGATTAGTTTCATCTATTGGAATGACACCAGAAAAAGTGTTATCATGAAAGATTGTTATAAAAACTTGTCTGGTTCGCTTATGTCCTTAAGGGAAAAGAAACAACCGCCCTTACTTGATTTAACCTTCATATAGTTCCAGTCATTGATACTCATAAAGGTGACTAGAGTGGGCAATAATAAATGCTGCCTTGCCAGCGGCAACTCCCCTTCCAAATATGATTGATTCCTTAATCCTCCAATGTCTCATTTTCATGTTCTTTGCTTTCAGTGCATACAGCTTCTACTGAAACTTAAATTTATTGCAATGCAAACACTATTTTTCGGGGTGATCGATCTTTTATGTGTTAAAGTGAGCAAAGACAGCATGAACATAAAATATCTGAGTGACACTGCCATCATTAATAGTCACTTGATAGAGAATGAAGTTAACATACAAGCAGTGTTGAGCAACCATGAACATAAAATATCTGAGTGACACTGCCATCATTAATAGTCACTTGATAGAGAATGAAGTTAACATACAAGCAGTGTTGAGCAACCTAGGCTGGTGAGTAGACAGCTTAAGTGGCCCTCCTTCATCTCAATGGGTTGCAAGATTGAAATCAGGCTTGTTCACTAACCATGACTTCATGAATAAGATTATATAAATCGAACACATGCCAAATATTTCATAACGAGTTATAGGAAATGCTTAATCTTATTTTATTAATATAACTGTTGTCAACTTCAAGTGGTAAAAACAAAAGAAATATTTACACTTTAAACACACAGCTCTTGCAGTCAATTTGTGCGCAATCAGCATGCACCTCACTTCACTTGCCCTTGCTTTACATGCATATAATTTTAGAGAAAAAAGAATGTGGACGGGAATGTGGCAACCCAGCACATGGGCAACAGTCAACAAAATATTGCATGGGCTGTACTCAGAACCCAGATGGGCTGCATGTGATCTCTGGGCCTCAGGATGCCCACTACAGACATACAGTATATGGAGTACAAACTGTGCTAAATACTAGAAGAAAGCTACTCTTGGGCTATAGGAGTCTTATTTTTATGAACGTTTTTTGTTACATTGATATGTTTGAGTCAACATGGACAGAAGTCTATTTACTGATCCTCTAACTTCATCTTTTGCTTCATTTTCTACCTGCACCATTACTACCCATTTTTGTTATTCATCATCAACATTTAAATCCTTTCTGCAATACACCTTATCACAAATCTGACCTTTTGTTCTTCACGCATATCTTTCCCTGCTTATATACTTGCTTAAAATCTGTCATGTTTGCAGCATTTTCCAGTTGTGATGAAATGTCACTAGCCATGTTTTGCTTTCTCTGGATGCTATCTGACCTTTCAGTGTCTCCGCCATCTTTTGTTTATATTTCAGATTGTTCCTGTCTGCGATATTTTGCCTTTTGGAAATCAGTTTCCTTGCATTGAGCCAAACAGTCATGTTGCCTTTGAGCAAAAAGTTAGACATGCCATGATATAACTTGGACCTGATCTGCCAAGTATACTTTCAAGGTGGGACTTTGGCTCTCTGATTACTGTTGTCATTACCTGTTTTCCAGCCTGTTGCATGTTTGGTAATGGCTCCACTGGGATGTTATTTTCTATGTCAGAGAATTCCTGGTTCAGAACTTGCCTTTAAAAAAAAAGTACATTATATTTTAGTTTCTGAAATAAGTATGCTCTTCCAGTTTAGAATTGTGTTTTCGTGAAATCAAAACTTGCATTTTTATGCATAGAATCTAATAATTCTTTACATTTCTATTTGTTCCCAGTAGCGTGTGTACCTGATGCTGTGGTCCCACCTTTTCCTTGTAGGAACTGGGAGACTTGGGTGTTCATGTGCACATCATGATGACCTGTACACAGGAAGTAACATTGTCGATTGTGTGGGAGTTCTCACCAGCAAGTGGAGACACGTGCAGACACTCAATATGTAAGAGCTATTAAGGTCGTTCTGGGGAGGCGAAGGCCTAGAGGTATCATTAATAGACTGACCAGACAATTCCACCAACCACAGTACTAATGCTCTTGAGGGCTGTGTCTTTATACACTTCTTGACTCTGGTCCATGACATATAAAGTAATAGCTTAAATCAAATCATCTGATTGGATTATTCAACCACACACTGGCCATCCAGGACATCCTCGGTCATATCCTGCCCTCTGTAGGGAGTAACTCCAGGCACATGCCAACAATGGGAGTATCTTGAGGCAGGAAGGAGGTAATTTGCACATTCCTGAATGGCCATTTTTCCAGCTCAATTTTCTGTTGATGAAGTTTAATCATGTAACTGTGCTTTTGCTCCTTTCATACTCGTGGTGGAATCTTGCGGCAGAGTTTGCCTCATGGTGATAAGAAGATGGAGCTGCAGTGAAGAGCTATTGACTGAATAGAGGTATTATTAATAGAAGTTATGCTGAATGATCAGTTGAGAATTAACCACCTGAGATGGATCCTAGTTAGTGGGATTCCTAAGCAACAATGCCATTGTGAGTATGTACAATTGCTGAGAGAATCAATAAAGGTGCTTAATACTTGAAACCAATTTGATGAGTGTGATTGGTATCAAGAGTAGAGAAAAGACTTTCAGAACTGTACAGGGGGTCTTATATGTGGCGCTGTCAAATCTGAACCTTTGCACGAAGAAAGCTTTTAAACTTCATTCTTCCATGTACTTTTATTGTTTTAGTATAGGCTTAAATGAATTATTTAACCCTGAAAGTAACCACTGTGCAGTCTTGTCTCCACTGGGGCCTCTTGAATAACTTGCTGCAAATTCCTGATACACATTCTGCTCTTAATGTTTCTCCATCACCAGCTAAACTGTACCTGTGACATTCATCCTTACACATCTACTGTGTGGCCCTTCTCCCATTGAACAGCTAATGCCTTCATCAGATGCTGGTACTGAGCTGTGAATTGGCTTTTTATAGTTTAAAGTATTATTTGGGATGGAAGTTGAACTCAAAGGTGAAGGAACAGCATGTTCTCTCACTTCCTCTCAGCATTAAATGAAGTGTCTGTTATATTATATATCGGTCTTGCAAAATTGCTCAGAACCAACCAATAAACATTTTGTTCTTTTGGAATATATCTCTCACAAACCTCTTTCTGAATTGTTCTAGGGTCCATGTATGTTATTGCCCTTTTTCCAGTGTTTGCCCAAGCAGCAGCTTAACATGCAATCATTCATAATGAGAAACAACTCAGACCTACGGGCAAGAAAGAAGTTGAAAACATGTAGGCTACCACGTGACTTACCCATAAGTTAACCTTGCTTAAACAAAGTTAACCCTTTTGTCCACTCAGTTTCAATCAGCCTGTATAATCAAGAGATCCCAATGTTACACATTAAGTTCTAAAGGGGATGGGTGCAAAATTAATTCTAGTAATAAACCAACAGGAAGTGATCTCAACAATTGTGGCAAACTATAGACTCAAGGTTTATAGATACTAACATTCTATGTCACAATGCCTCATACAAACACTATTGTGGAGGTCACATTTACCCGAGGGACAACAGTTCAGCAATTGTGGCCTGAACACAGCGATTAGCTATTGATTTCTGATGTAGTAAATCTTAAAAATGACACCCCTTTACTTACTTCAAGTTTTTTTATTTGCTTCTGACCTTTGGTCAGAATTGGACTGGTGAAAGACCACTGATCTGAAATATTAAGTCTGTTTCTCTCTCCAAATATGCTAGCTGACATGTTGATGATTCCCAGCGTTTCCTGTTCCTATATCAGACTCCCAGCATCCACAGTATTTTGCTTTTATACCTTTTCAATTGTTTTATGTTTCTGGTTTTAGCATTATATCCTGGTTCCAGTGGGCAATATTTAATTAGAGTAACTTCCCAATGACCCCTCATAGTCTGGCGAGGTTAGTGGGAAAGGTCATTGGTGAAAACAATTGGAACATAATGTTAGGGTGAGAAACTCCAACATATGTTATGAAATTATCTTAGACCCCAACTATTTTTGATTTGGCATCAATGTGAGCATAAGGTGTCCCACTCCAGGTGTGATTCTATTAACCCACTAGGAAGTCTTTATTAAACAAACTTTATTTAACAACACAGTTAAAATATAACAAAAGGTATTAGCATAACTTCTACCAATTGAAATATTTAAATATGATGAGGTATAATTTTTAACTATTAGTTCATTCTATTAGTTCCAATTTAAGCAATATCCATAGAGATGTAAATTAATCATAAGAATCAGTTAATGAGGCACACAGGCTTACATTAATTCTCAGTTCTCCAGGCTTGTAACACTCCTGGACAGAAAGAGAGATCAGTCTTCTGACTCCCAGACAGGAGCCTCTCGAGGAAAAGTTATCTTGGCATAGCAGAACTCCAGAGAAGGGGTGAAGGAGGAAATACTTCTTGCCTTCTACAGACCTCTGGAAGGACACCTATTTCCTAGCAGGTCCTCCAGACTTCAATTGCCAGAAAGAGAGAAATAGAAATAGCTACTGCTCTATTGAAATTCAAAATGCAACCACCTACCTTTTCTCGCTTTGTAAGCTATGCTCCACCGACACACATGATTTTTTTTGTCAATCTAATCAAACACTACTCTGAAAACATCAGAAGACAACCCCAGCATAACACTAATACATTTGCTCAGATTAAAGCAAGCACTCAAATAATTAGGAGGAATTAACCTTCTGCAGAATCAGCAGGTGGGCTGCAGGTTGTAGACAATTCAGCATTGTTATCAGAGTTGAAGTATAAAACAGTCCCTTCAGAAGAAACATGACATAAATACAGTTCCAAAACACATAGCATTTTCACAATCATCTTACCACATCTTTGGGCCTCTCTTACATGTAGTCCAGTACGACTCCTACAGAACTGTTCAAAGATGATCAAAGGATAAACTTATATAATAACAGGGACGTTACGTACATTATGCATAATGTACCACCAGAGCAACTAATCAGGTCTATTGCATGATATCCTAGAACTTTAACCTCTTGTTGTGGAGCTCAAATTTTTATTGTTTTTATTGAAAGCTGTAAATCATTTTGGAGTGGCACGGTGGCACAGTGGTTAGCTTGCTGCCTCACAGTACCAGAGACCCGGGTTCAATTCCGGACTTGGGTCAATGTCTGTGTGAAGGTTTGCACATTCTCCCTGTGACGGCAGGGTTTCCTCTGGGTGCTCCGGTTTCCTCCAATAGACCAAAGGTGTGTGGGTTAGGTTAATTGGCCATGCTAAATTAACTCTAGTGTCGGGGCATTAATCAGGTAAAATATGAGGGATTATGGGAATAAGGGCTGGTTGGGCTTGTGGTTGGTGCAGACTCCATAAGCCAGATGGCCTCCTTCCGCAGTGTAGGGGTTCTATGAAAAGCAACTCTTTACCTACTTAAACTGTCACTTCAATTTCTATCACTTATATTAAATCTCAAGATGTACACAGATTCATAGAGGTTTACAGCATGGAAACAGGGCCTTTGGCCCATCTTGTCCATGCCACCCTTTCTTTAAAACCCCTAAGCTAATCCCAATTGCCTGCATTTGGCCCATATCCCTCGCTACCTGTTTTACCCATGTAACTGTCTAAACGTTTTTTAAAAGACAAGATTGTACCTGCCTCTACTACTACCTCTGGCAGCTTGTTCCAGACACTCACCACCCTTAGCGTGGAAAAATTGCCCCTCTGGACACTTTTGTATCTCTCCCCTTTCACCTTAAATCTATGCCCTCTTATTTTAGACTCCCCTATCTTTCGGAAAAGATATCTAGCTGATCTATGCCCCTCATTATTTTATAGACCTCTATAATATCACCCTTCAGCCTTCTACGCTCCAGAGAAAAAAGTCCCAGTCTAGCCAACCTCTCCTCATAACCCAAACAATCAAGTCCTGGTAGCATCCTAGTAGATCTTTTCTGCACTCTTTCTAGTTTAGTAATATTGTTTCTATAATAGGGTGACCAGAACTGTACATAGCTCTCCAAGTGTACAACTTCAACAAGACGTCCCAACTCCTATATTCAATGTTCTGACCAATGAAACCAAGCATGCTGAATGCTTTCTTCACCGCTGTATCCACTTGTGACTCCACTTTCAAGGAGCCTAAATCTCTTTATTCTGTAACTCTCTCCAGTGCCCTACCACTAATTGAGTAAGTTGTGCTCTGGTTCAATCTACCAAAATGCATCACCTCACATTTATCTAAATTAAACTCCATCTGCCATTTCTCAGCCCAGTGGCCCAATTGATCAAGATCCCGTTGCAATCGGAGATAATTTTCTTCACTACCCATTACACCACCAATTTTGATATCATCTGTAAACTTACTAACCATGCCTCCTCTATTCTCATCCAGATCATTAATATAAATTACAAGTAACAGTGGACCCAGCACTGATCCCTGAGGCACACCACTGGTCACAGACTTCCAGCTTGAAAAACAATCCTCTACAACCACTCTTTGGCTTCTGTCAAGAAACCAATTTTGTATCCATGGATCCCATGAGATTTAACCTTATGCAACAACCTATCATGTGGTACCTTGTCAAAGGCCTTGCTAAAGCCCATGTAGACAACATCAACTGCACTGCCTCATCTACCTTCTTCGTTACCCCTTCACAAAACTCAATCAAATTTGTGAGACATGATTTTCCACTTACAAAGCCACGCTGACTGTCCCTGATCAGTCCTTGCATCTCTAAATGCCTTTAGATTATGTCTGTCAAAATAACTTCCAACAACTTATCCGCCACAGATCTGAAGCTCACTGGCCTGTAGTTCCCAAACTTTTCCCTGCAGCCCTTTTTAAACAAAGGCACATGATTTGCCACTCTCCAATCTTTAGGCACCTCACCTGTGACTATCGATGATTCAAATATCTCTGCTCAGGGACCGGCAATTTCCTCCCAAGCCTCCCACAATGTCCTTAGAGACACTTCATGAGGTCCCAGGGATTTATCTATCTTGATGTGCTTTAAGATTGCCAGCATCTTGTTCTCTATAATACGTACACTCCTCAAGACATCACTATTTATTTCCCCAAGTTCCCTAACATCCGTGCTTTTCTCAACTGGAAATGCTGATGAGAAATATTCATTTAGAATCTCACCCATCTCTTGTGGATCCACACATAGATGACCTGTTGATTCTTAAGAGGGCATACTGTCTCTCTTGTTACTCTTTTGCCCTTTATATATTTGTAGAAGTTCTTCAGATTCTCCTTTGCCTTATCTGCCAAAACAATCTTGTGCCCCCTTTTTGCCCTCCTGATTTCTCTCTTAACTCTACTCCTACACCACCTATACTCTTCAAGGGATTCACTTGATCCCAGTTGCCAATGCATGTCAGGTGCCTCCTTCTCCTTGTTGACCAGGGCCTTAATATCCTGAGTCATCCTGGTTTCCCTACTTCTGCCAGCCTTGCCTTTTACTCAAAGTGGAATGTGCTTATCCTGAACCCTGGTTAACACATTTTTGAAGGCCTCCCATTTACCAGATGTCCCTTTGCCTTCGGACAGACTCTCCTGCCTGATACGATCAAAATTGGCCTTGCCTCAATTTAGAATTATAACTTTTGGGCCAAACCTATCATTCTCCATAGCTATCTTAAAACTAATGGAATTATGCTCACTGGTCCTAAAGTCATCCCTCACTAACACTTCTGTCATCTATCCTTCCTTATTTCCCAACAGGAGGTCAAGTTTTGCCCCCTTTCTAGACGGGCCATCCACATACTGAATGAATAATTCCTCCAAAGCTCACTCAACAAATTTCTCTCCATACAACCCTCTAATACTATGGCTGTCCCAGTCAACGTTTGGAAAGTTAAAATCCCCTACTATTACCACCTTTTTTTTCTTGGAGCTATCTGTAATCTCCTTACATATTTGCTCCTCAATTTCACACCGACTATTTGGGGGCCTATAATACAATCACTTCTAAGTGATTTCCCCCTTCTTATTTCTCAGTTCTATCCATATAGACTCAGTGGCCGAACCCTCGGTTGTATCTTCTCTCAGTACTGCCGTGATGTTTTCCCTATTCAAAAGTGCAATTCCCCCTCCTGTCTTACCTCCTGTTCTATCTTTCCTATAGCATCTGTACCCTGGAACAATGAGCTGCCAGTCCCATCCCTCCCTTAACCATGTTTCAGTAATTGCTATAATATCCCAGTCCCACATACCCATGCATGCCCTGAGTTCATCTGCCTTGCCCATCAGGGCTCTTGCATTGAAATGAATGCAGTTTAATCTTACCTTGTTCTCTGTCTTGCTTTTGCCTGATCTGCCTGGTACCAGGATTACTGACACTGCCTTCACTATTAATGTGCTCTCTTTAACTTCTGTGTTGCCCTCAAGCTTCTCTTCTGTCTCCCTACTGCTTTGGATCCCACTCCCCTGCCAAACTAGTTTAAACCCATCAGAATGGCTCTAGCAAATCTCCCCTCCAGTCAGGTGTAACCCATCCATCTTAATCAGGTCACCCCCCACTCCCAAGAAAAAATCCCAATGATCCAAAAATCTAAATCCCTGCCCTCTGCACCAGCTCTCAAGCCATGCATTCATCTGCCTAATCTTCCTATTCCTATTCTCATTAGCACATGGCACCGATAGTAGTCCAGAAACTACTACATTCGAGGTCCTGAATATTAGCTTTCTGCTAACTCTCTATATTCACACTTCAGAGCCTCATCCCTTTTCCTATCTATGTCGTTGGTACCAATATGTACAACCTCTGGCTGCTCACCCTCCCCCTTAAGAATGTCCTGCAATCGCACAGAGACGTCCTTGACTCTGGCGCCAGGGAGGCAACACACCATCCTGGAGTCTCGATTGTAGCCACAGGAACGCCTGTCTGTGCCTTTACCTAGTGAGTCCCCTATTACTACTGCACACAACAAGACAGAGGATAAGATATAAATAATTGAACGTAGCTATCTGAGACCATATCCTGAGGATTAGCACTAATGTGGAAAACAGTTCATTATTACATTGGAAGTTTTTTTTTGACATGCGGGTTGCTGGAGTTCAGCAGCATTGAAATCAGTGGAAATCTGTGAAAAGCTCTCCGTTGGCTGCAGTTGGACCGAATACAGAGGATGATGATAGTGATTATTAGAACCCAATCACCCAACCCCAGGACACTTCTGCTGAGTTCATCACAGGAATGACCTTCTCTCCATCAAAGGCCAAAACTGGCTGTATTCACTGATGATTGCTCAGTGTTCAGTTCTATTCACAACTCCTCTGATGATAAAGCAGTTAGTGTATACATGCAGCAAGACTTCAACAATTTTCAGGCTGGGACTGATAGATGAGAAGTAATATTCATATCCACAAGTGCCAGGCAATGATGATCACCAACAAGAGAGTGTTCAACCATTGCCCCCTGGCACTCAGTGGCATTATCATCAGCTCATTACCAAACTCCACCGACATCATCCTTTGGAGTCACCATTGACCAGAAACTTAACTGGAACAGCTAGATTAATATTATGCCAATAAGAGCAGGTCAGATATTATGAATTCTGGTGTGAATAATCATTTCTTTACTCTCCAAAACTGTCCATCTTACAAGGCACAAGTCAGGAGCGTGAAGGAATACTCCCCACTTACTGGACAAGTGTGGCTGCAACATCATTCAAGAAATTCAGTACCACCATAGACGAAAGCAATGCACTTAAACACCATCCCCATCCACCAAGTTAAATATTCACACCCTCTTTTGGCTGCACAATACACAAGACACACTACAGTAATTCACCAAGACTCCTTTGGAAGCACCTTCCAAACATGCAGCCTTAAAAGAACAAGAACAACAGGTGCATGGTAACACCGCCTTCAGATTACCCTCCCAGTCACATACCATCCAACTCGGAAACAAAATGCTATTCCATCACTAATAAAAGATACTCTAACCACCATCCCTTGACATTCAGTGGTGTTACCATCGCTGACTCACCCACTGTCAACATCCTTGGGGTTACCATTGACCAGGAACTCAACTGGACTTGCCAAATAAATACAGTGGCTACAAGAGCAGATCAGAGGCAAGGAATGCTATGTCAAGTAACTCACCTCCTGACTCTCCAAAGCCTGTCCACCATCTACAAAGTACAAATCAGGAGTGTGATGGAATACTCCCCACTTGCCTGGATGGGTGCAGCTCCACAAATACTGAAGAAGCTTGATACCATCCAAGACAAAGCAGCTGTTTGATTGCCATCACATCCACAAACATCCACTCTCTCCACTATTGACATTCAGTAGCAGCAGAGTGTACTATCTAAAACATGCACTGCAGCAATTTACCAAAGGTTCTTAGGCAGCACCTTCCAATCCCATACCCACTTCCGTCTAGAAGGACAAGGGCAGCAGATACAGGGGAACACCACCACCTGCAAGTTCCCCTCCAAGTCACTCACCATCCTGACTCAGAAATATATCACTGTTCCTTCTCATTTGCTGGGTCAAAATCCTGGAATTCCCTCCCTGTGGCATTGTGATCAACCCACAGTACGTGGACTGCGCCAATTCAAAAAGGCAGTGAGCCTTCTCAAAGGCGACTAAAAATGGACAATAAATGCTGGCCAGCCAGTGATGTCCATGTTCCACAAATGCATTTTAAAAATTCTTTATTATTGTTAGGTCTAAATCCTGGAACTCACTTCCTAAAGGAAGTATGAGTGCACCTACACCACATGGATGACAGTAATCCAAGAAGGTGGCTCACTACCACCTGCTCAAGTTCAATTAGGAACTGCCTTGTCAGTGACGTCTGCACAAATGTTAAAAAGTGTGATGCAATAATATTTGATCACACTGCAGTACTTCGGTTTGGCGATATGGGAGATGGGCAAGTATCATTGGAGCTTTAGCCTTGAAATGGGCTCAACTTGACAGTGGTGTAGGAAAACATCCTGATAGTTTGTTGGGGAGCAAGCTGAATGATATGATAACATTATATTGGGGTCCATTACGTTCTCAGATCATTCTGTGTTCTGTGGTTTCCAGAGACATTAGTTATTGCCTGGCTTAATATTGAATCAGACAGATTTCAGGTACTTTTGGGGCATGTGACCTAGTCTTACAAAATTGGAGCTTTTTGTCTTGATACTTTTTTTCCCAAAAGAAGTAACTGTAATGTGACCCAATTTCTTTCATTCTTACCTCTTCAATCACTTTTGTTTCTTTGTGGCAACATAGAGTTGTATCTGTTGATGCAGATAAAGCATATATGAGCCAACAGCTTGCTTCTGAGTTGAAGAAATCCATAAACATAGTAACCATACCCTCAAGGTGATGATAACTCTATTCTAAACAATATTAATAAAGATCTTATTCATTCACTGGTAGACACAGTGGATCACGTTGTGCTATATTGACCATGATATCAAGTCATTAGTTTGACCTATATCTCTTCATCTATATATTGTTACAAATGTCTAATTTTATGATTTGCTTGTTTCAGGAGTATAACTTTTAGTTTGAAAATTTAACATTTGAAATGTAAGACAAATAAAAACATCTGGTTTGAAAAACTGGTAAACAAACCTAAAGTAATTGCAATTCAAAGGGAAGACGTGTACAAATGTTTTTTTGTCCCTTCCCAGTTTCTCCCTATTCATCTCCTTTCCTGATAGCAATGACTCACCTTTGGGTGTGATTCCAATGAGCACTTTGAGACTGTATTGTATTATACCCCACTTACATAGTCATATTCAAATTTACATTATGAGTTTCACCAATCAAGGCCAACGCTATTAAGTGAGATTTCTTTCTCACTTTCTGAGAAGGCAATGGCCCACTTGTACTATCACTAGACTATTAAGTTAGCAACTCAGCTAATGTTCTGGGGACCTGGGTTTGAATCCCGCCACAGCAAATGGTGGAATTTGAACTCAAAAGAAATATCGGAATTAAGAATCTACTGATGACCATGAAACCATTGCCGATTGTTGGAAAACCCCAACTGGTTCATTAATATCTTCTGGGGAAAGAAATCTGCCATCCTCACCTGAGCCACAGCAATATGGTTAACTTTTAACTGCCTACCAAGGATAACTAGAGATGGGCAATAAATGCTGGCTAGACAGCGATGCCCATGTCCCACAAATGAATTAAAAAAACATCCACACACAATGATAGTTATAGTTAAAATATAGATAAAGATGTTACAATCTTCTACAAATACATAAAGGGCAAAATAGTAACAAGAGAGAGAGTAAGGCCTCTTAAGGATCAACAGGTCATCTGAGTGCGGATCCACAAGAGATAGGTGAGAGCCTAAGTAAATATTTCTCATTAGTATTTACTGTTGAGAAAAGCATGGATGTTAGGGAACTTGGAAAAATAAATAATGATGTCTTAAAGAGTGTACATATTACACAGTAGGAGGTGCTGGAAGTCTTAAAGCACATCTAGATAAAACCCCAGGACCTGACAAAGTGTATCCCAGGACATTTGTGGGAGGCTTGGGAGGAAATTGCGGGTCCCCTAGCTGAGATATTTGAATCATTGATAGTCACGGGTGAGGTGCCTGAAGATTGGAGAGTGGCAAATGTTGTGCCTTTGTTTAAAAAGGGCTGCAGGGAAAAGCCTGGGAACTACAGGCCAGTGAGCCTCAAGTCTATATTGGGTAAATTGTTGGAAGTTATTTTGAGAGACAGGATCTGCAGGCTTTCAGAGATGCAAGGATTGATTAGGAACAGTCAGCATGGCTTTGTGAGCGGAAAATCGTGTCTCACAAATTTGATTGAGTTTCTTGAAGAGGTAACCAAGAAGGTAGCTGAGGGCAGTGCAGTTGATGGTGTCTACATGGACTTTAGCAAGGCCCTTGACAAGGTACCTCATGGTAAGTTGTTGCAGAAGGTCAAATCTCACGGGATTCACAGTGAAATATCTAAATGGATCCAAAATTGCTTCTTGATAGGAGCCAGATGGTGGTTGTAGAGACTTATTTTTCAAAGTGGAAACTGTAACCAGTGATGTGCCTCAGTGATCAGTTCTGGGTCCACTGTTATTTGTCATTTATATTAATGACAAATGGTTAGTCATTTATATTAATGATAAATGGAGGCATAGTTAGTAAATTTGCAGATGACACCAAGATTTGCGGCATAATGGTCAG
Source organism: Carcharhinus amblyrhynchos (assembly GCF_965287045.1). Lineage (NCBI taxonomy): Eukaryota > Metazoa > Chordata > Chondrichthyes > Carcharhiniformes > Carcharhinidae > Carcharhinus > Carcharhinus amblyrhynchos. The sequence continues at coordinate 79,148,707 of NC_137326.1, read as the reverse complement.
TGAAGAAAATTATTTCCAAACACAGCAGGATCTTGATCAATTGGGCCAGAGGGCTGACAAATGGCAGATGGAGTTTAATTTAGACAAACGCGAGGTGATGCATTTTGGTAGATTGAAACAACAGGGCAGGACTTACTCAGTTAATGGTAGGGCGCTGGGGAGAGTTACAGAACAAAGAGATCTAGGGGTACATGTTCATAGCTCCTTGAAAGTGGAGTCACAAGTGGACAGAGTGGTGAAGAAGGCATTTGGCATGCTTGGTTTCATCGGTCAGAACATTGAATACAGGAGTTGGAATATTGAGTTGAAGTTGTACAAGACATTGGTAAGGCCACACTTGGAATACTGTGTGCAATCCTGGTCACCCTATTATAGAAAGGAAATTGGGCCAAATGTGGGCAATTAGGATTAGCTTACGTGTTTTTTAAAAAAAGGGCGGCATGGACAAGTTGAGCCATAGAGCCTGTTTCCATGCTGTAAACCTCTACGACTCTATGAATCCCTGTTGAGATCGATAGAGTTAAACAAAGCAAGTAAGTTTGGTAGAAGGGTCATATGAACTTGAAACATTAATACTATTTCTTGCCCCACAGATGCTGCCACACCTGCTAAATTTATCAACATTTTTCTGTTTTTAATTCAGTAGCCCAGGTGATTAGTGAATTGAGTGAGGACGCTTTCTGGACCAGTTGAATATTAAGATCTGAAGGTGCTTCTTGAAATCATGCTTTTGCATAAGCCGTTAGCAACAGGAACAGAAAGACATGTATGGAGAATGGGAGGGGACAAAAAAACTATCTAATTTCTCTTTGAAAGGTTCTCACTGAGAGGTTCAATATCAAATTGTGAATAATCTATCTCAGCTTTTGACAACTCAACAAGTAAACTTTATTTTGGTACTAGAAAGGCATCATGGATTTTAAAGTCCAAATCTAACCCCATTGTTGAAGAAAGGAAGAAGAAATAAAAAAGGAACTATGAAGATGCTTGTTATTTGAAAAAATATTTTTGGGGAATATTGTGATGTAACTTCCGGCCTGAATGCTGGATTAAGTTGATCATGTTTTGCACATACGCATGGAACATCATGGAAGTCCTAGTGCATGTGCATGTGCGCAGGAAGAGTGCCAATTTTGAACCTCCAATGGAGGTTCTGAAAGCTGCCAGTACAGGAACATAGGGACATAGAATTAGGAGCACGGATAGGGAAATTTAGCCCTTCAGACCTGCTCCACCATTCAATCAGGTCATGGCTGATCTTTCCCTGCTCTTAAGTCCACCACCTCACCTGTTCCCCATATCCACTTATCCTTTTTTTATTAGAAATATATTTATATTCTTCTTGAAACCATTCAATGATTCAAACTCCACCATGCTTTAGACAACTTCACTCTTATCCACATTAAGCTCTATTTCCCACATTTTGGCCCATTCTCCTGACCTATCTATATCCGTCTGTAAAATCTTTATATCCTCTTCACTGCCTGCTTTCCCTTTGGTATCATCTGCTAATTTTGCTATGTTATATTCGATATTGAAATGTTGAGCTGCAATTGTGCCAAAACCTCCGTCACTTACACTGTTGTTAGGTGAGTTTTTGCCCTTATTTGTTTGCACTTTTATTTTTTGGTCTAGCTGCAGAGCATAGGGGCAGCAGACATTCTTTGGGTGGGTTTTTTTGTACATGTTTTAAGAAGATGTTTAACAAATATGTAATGCACAGAAAGTGAAAGAATGAATTTAATTTTGGGTTTTTTTTTTACAACTTTGTCAGGACAACTAATTGTATTCCAAATGTTTGTTCATATATTAAAAAGTGGATGTCAGAGTCTGGAATGAATTTCAGCATTTGGATTTTGCAATATATTTTAAGTAGTTTTTAACCCTGTTTTAAGAGTCTTCCTGATGCAATGTTGATCTTTGTGTAACTTGGCTAGTTCAAATGCTACAGGAAAATGTATCCTTTAAGATGACACATGCAAGCCTCCTATAAGCTGATGTGAACTATCTATCTGATACTGATTATAGAATCCAGTGCAGCTTGAAAACCACTGCTGCAACATCATGATTTTCGCTTGATTCTTAACTGAAGCTCTTTCTTAGGCTTTGATGTGAGCATTGAAGAGTCAGGCTACATGTAAAATCCAAACTCTTTGCTCTCCCCTTTCCTCCATCCCCCCTTTTCACCTCCTTCTTTTCCCACTTCCCTGCCCTCCTTCCCCCCTTCCTTTTCCTCGTCCCCTCCTTCCCCCCTCCTTTTTCCCCTCCCCTCCTTGCCCCTCCTCATATCCCCCCTTCATCTCCTTGTTTGGAGCAACAAAGTTGTTGTGTTAATGTATAGGAATTTTTATTGACTGTTGTTAGAGTATTTTATGAGAAACTTGAAAAGGTGAGACAATTAAACATGTCAGTGCAGCTGCTAAAGTAAAATGTTCAGTTAAATGTTAACATGGTATCAAAGTTTCTTATTTATAACATTATTTTTGTTAAATATTTTCCATTAAACTACAAAATTCTATTAATGCTTTATTAAAAAAAACAAAATATTTAAATATGTAATTATATAAATGCTTTATTGAAACATACAGAACATTTAAATATGAGAACTATAAATGAAGGGAGGTAGGAGAATATTAATGATAAACACATCTAAATTTTCCACAGCCCAAAAGGTGATCTTTTCTTTGTTCAATCTCATGCAGGTATCCCACACTCCAAAGATGAGCAGGTTAGGTGGATTGGCCATGCTAAATTGTCCCTTAGTGTCGAGCAATTTAAATTCATGGGGTTATGGGATAGGGCCTGGATGGAATTGTTGAAGGTGCAGGCTCAATGGGCTGAATGGCCTTGTTCTGCACAGTATGGATTCTATGATTCTGTGCTTCTAAATGTCACAATTTTAAAACAAATAAAATATATGTTTATTTATACATATTGAATAATACTCATGTTCAATCATTAAAAAAATTAAATATCAGTTTGAGTGAGTCACTAACACAAGTATTAACTATTTAAAAGAAATAAGCCAAAAAAAATGAAATGGAAGCTTCAATGTAACTTTTATGAGAGCAGGGGACTCTTTTTGTTTTCAATGCAAAACTGCCTTTTGGAACCTAGATCTCAATGGCTTTCCTAGTCTTGCAATAAGGAGACATGGTTAAGATGCGCTTGTGTCACTGGGACCTGCGGAGATGCCTGTGCTGAAGATCAAAGGCTGCTGCTGCCATCTGGAGTTTCTGCACAACTTTTCACGAAAGGTAAATGCACAAAAGTTTCTTCTGTTTTTGGCAGCTCATACTGGCAATCGGAGGTTACAGGCCATTGTATTCTTCTGTCATGAAGATTGTGTATTTGTGGGTAGTGCCAGGGTGCCCATTGGGCAGTGCTAGGCTGAAACTGCCAGGATGCCAGGCAGACACTGTCCACCAACTACCTGGGTATTCAAGGGCCTCCAGTCCCACCGGTAAGCCATTTACGTCTGGTCCCCCCGTTGGTGGGGACCACCTGTGATCCTTGTCACTGATGAGGCCTAAGGTAAATGAGCAAGGATTATTGCGTCCCTTGCTCATTAATAACATGCTAAGCCACTCATTAAGGGCGTGAGACTGATTTTGCCGGCAGAATGGGACCAGCAAGATCTTGAGTGGCTGGAAATTGGGCATGAACCTGGTTTTTCACCTTTTGCCCTATCTTATCAGCTTGCTATGCCGATCAACCAAAATGGCGAGCCAGTAAGCTCAGATCCATTTTACATTTTGGTAACGTTAAGTTCCAGGAAGTGCTGAGAACAACTGAATTCAAAATGAAAGGGGAGAAAGGGTATATAAGGAGAGATGTTGAGTTGATTTAGGGTTGGCTGTTTGGGAAAGATATCCTGGAAATAGCTCTGTGCTGGGAGAAGATGTGAAGAACGAATCATTCCAGTCAAGCCAAAAAAGGTCTTGGACTACGAAAAGCAATCTTATTTCTGAAGGATTTTGAGTTTCTATAGCAGACTGAAATAATTGGAGAGTTTGTGAGGTATAGCTTTACTAAAGTGACAGTAGTTTTAATTGATATTACTGGCTTTTATAGTTAAATGGCAATGGTCAAACATTTGACCAAGTAGGATCTCTTTTGGTGGGGAGTATTTGTAAGGCTATTTTAACTGTGTAACTGTGATCTTGAGTGCTTATTTTTCTTTTCTTCTTGTTCATAAATCTTCTATTTTTATTAATTTTTATATCTCAATTTGCAAACGAAATTGTTTTCTTCTTGTTTTCAGAATGCAAAAAACAAGTGTGTGGCCTATAAGCCAAATTTCCTGCTGCTGTGATTATATAGAACTAAAGACCAATTAACCTGATATCACTAGTAGGAAATTGCTAGAAACTATTATTAGTAAGGCATTAAAAGCTCACAAAAAAGAACTTCAAAATACAGTCAGATAGTCTCTATATGGTTTAATAAAAGAGAAATGGTATTTGAGAAATCTATTGGAAAACCAATGGATGGTAATGAATCTTCTAAACACTAAGGTGACAGATAAAAGATAATTATAGAATATTAGGGTTTATGGGATTAGTGGACCACAGAGATATCAATCAGTTATAGGGTTGGAGGAGATTACAGAGATAGGAGAGCCAAGGCCAATGATGGACGTTTTAAAATCAAGACATTCGCTGGATCAGAAACCACTGTAAGTCATCAAGAAGAGAACTGATGTATGGATCAGAGTTGGTGCAAGTTAAGATCTGGGCTACACAGCTCTGGATAAGTTCCCATTTATGGAGACTGGAAGTTACAATGCTGGCAAGGGGATCAATGGATTGATTGAATCTAGAGGTACCAAAGTCATGGATGAGGGTTTAAGTAGCAGATGTGCTAAGACAACAGTTGGTCAGCAAGGTGAAAGTAGAAGATCTTGACACTGAAGATTAGTTAAGAATTACTTATTAATAAATTATGGGATGGTCGGCTAGGCTAAATGCTACACCGGCATTTTTTTGCCCAGGCCTAATTGCCTTTAACACTCTTGAACCCTGCAGTTCATATGGTGTGGGTAGATGTACAGTATTGTTAGGTGTCAGAGAAATGTTTTAACTACTCGGGATTGTCACCTCTCTGTCGGTGGCCTCTGCTTTCTTTCTACTAGCAGTGGTTTAAAAGCCCCTCAGGTACCAAACAGATAAGTGAGAATTCGGGACTTTAAATGGTTCCGAATGATTAGGAGCAGGCAGTTTTATGGCGAGACTCAGTAGAGATGTGACAGATTGAGTATTCACTGCTCTCACGGTTAGTAAAAATACTTTGAAGAGAAATGCATGAGATATTGTCCCAAGTTACACCGCTGTGACCATGAGCTTGGAGTGTACTTTGTGACATCACAATGGCTGGCTGAGTTCGGTGATGTTTCTTGTTAGACAGTTAATTGTTTAAACAGCATCAGAGTTTCACATTGTTGACTCAAAGCTCAAGTTAGAGGATTGAGAAACTCATCCACACACTGCAGGTAGTGTGAAAACAGGAACTGCTGGAAATAAAATTAAGTGAGATCTGCAAGATGAAACTTGAGGAAAACTAAGACATCTTCCGTGGCTGAGACTGAACCCCACGATGTGAACTGAAGACTGCTATACCGTGAGCTTACGAGTGTTTGAGCACTGCTGAATAATTGTATTATGCAAACAAGAATAGATTGAAGGAAGGTCAAGCAGGGCAGTTACTTATGTTCAAAATACTTTCCAAATTGTGGGAGTCATTATATCACAGTGATGATCTGAGGGATCTGCATGAAGCAGATAGATTTATTTCCCCGCTATCCCACCACAAATCCAGTTGGATAGTGTGGAATAGGCAGGAAAATGAATGGTGAGGCTACCACTAGACTTCCCAGTCTGCTATCTGGCTCGGACAATAGCTGGCGGCCACTTGCCACCTCAGATGCAACCATCCTAAGTTATCTAGTTCCAGAAAATAGTACAGTCTGGATATTGCCATTGTTTTCCAGGAGTACGCAGCTGATGGCTGAATCCCAGGCTGCTCCTGGTTAAGTAACTGTATGCAGCTCAGTCCTTTTTTTCCGTGCTTTAACTTATAAGAAGCACAATCAAGAAGCATTTTTCATACACAGAGTGAGAGTTGCTGACACTGATCCCTACAGTTCCCTACAGATTGCACTTAATGGCCTCTATGTTTCTATGGGGCTAAAGGGGATCAAGGGATATGGGGCAGGGTGGGGGTGGGGGGGGGGGGGGGAGAAGGAATCAGGATATTGAATTTGATGATCAGCTGTGGTCAAATTGAATGGTGGAGCAGGCGCAAAGGGTCAAATGGTTGACTCCTGCTTCTATTTTCTAGATTTCTATGCAACTCTCTTTGTGCACGGACTGACTAAGATAGCTTACTGCAGGGTTGCCAATTAATATGAAATTATATTAAAGGAATTAAGGGGGCAGGTCCCTTAATGAGTGGACACTCCAACCCACCTCATTTCTAACATTCTTCCAGTGCATCTGGACTAAAATCCAAGAACATCCTTCAAACAAAGAATGAAGCATGGAAGAATTGTTTTGAGAATTTGAAGAGAGTCTTGTTTGAAAGAAAACACTGACTTTGGCCATACGTTATTAGTTTGTGCAATAGAGATTCAGGAAAGCTAGATTAGATTGGCTGACTGCCCAATCAGGCTTTTGATATGCTGAGCAACAGCTTATTTTAATAACTATGGGCTTGCTACATATTTGCAGTCAGCAGCGATGCTCTGATCTCAGTTAAATCACTCTAGTGATGAGTCCAAAGTTTGACAGATGTTCGTTGCCAAAATAGCTACAGGAACACAATGCAGAATGTGAAATGATAATCAGAATGTGGAAATCTCATCTCCCATCACCCTGACTTTTCAGTCTCATCATTTTAAACATACTTTCAATCTTGAATTATAAAGACCCCTGAATATCAGAAATAAAGTTTTGCCATGATCCTTTCTTAAGGGGTTTGTTCCTGATTTTTTTCTACCAAAAGCATTTGAAGTATGGTTATCAATGTTTCCCTGTTTATATTTTTGATAAACAGATGGGATGTACTTTGGAGGATAATGCTCTTTTCTGTCCTTTAACATTTATTTAAACACTGAAATGTACAGATAAACTTAAGATCATAGGAAATAGGAGCAGCAGTAGACTAGTCAGCATATCAAGCCTGCTCCACCATTCAATAGGATCATGGTTGACCTAATTGTGGACTAATTATGGAGTCGGCATGGTGGCATCATGATTAGCACTGCTGCCTTGCAGTGCCAGATGCCGGGTTCGATTCTGGCCGTGGGTGACTTCCTGTGTGGAATTTCCACGTTCTTCCCGAGTCTGCATGGGTTTCGTCTGGGTGCTCCGGTTTCCTCCCACAGTCCAAAGATGTGCAAGTTAGGTTAATTAGACATTCTAAATTGCTCCTTAGCACTAGGAGAATTCACGGGGACACGGGGACAAGACGCAAACTTCACACAGTCGCCCATGGCCAAAAGCAAGCTTGGGCCCCTGATGCTATGAGGCAGCAGTACTAACCAATGTGCCATTGTGCCACCCCAAATCAATCAAAAATTTGTTAGCTTTCAATATATTCAATGCCCCAGGTTTCAGTGCTTTCTGGGGTAGAGAATTCCAAAGATTAATGGCTCTCAGAGAATAAGATCCACCTCATCTCCCTTTTGAGTGGGATGGACAACCTCCCATTTCTCCGCCTTATACTACATCTGCAAATGTTTTGCCCATTTACTTAACCTATTCTCTGTCCTATTCCAGTAACCTCCTCAACTTTCTCTTCTGTCTATCTTTGTATCATCTACAAATTCGGGTACAGTTGGTCCCTTCAGCCAAGTCAGACTGCAAATTGTGATGGCCCCAGCACTGATCCCTGTGCACTAATAACAGTTTATCACAGTGAAAATGACCCATTTATCTCAACTTCCTGTTTCCTGTTAGTTAGCCAGGCCTCAGTGCTCCTATACCACCCGCTACACCATGAGCTCTTATCACATGTAGTAAACTTTTATGTGGCACATCTTCCTGGCCCTCTGCACTGGTTGGTCAGTGCAACGATCTGGGAAGACAGCATGTGAGCCTTTCTCACCAGGCACAAACTGGTCTCATGATGAAAACATTCTTGCTGGCCCTGTTTTGCCAGTATGATCGGCATGTCATTAACACATGCCACTTCCAGCCTCCTGGACGCTTTCCCCCTTGTTGCAAGAGCTTTACCCAACGATAATCACAGCTGGTCCCTACCAATGAGGACTGGGGGGATTGGAAGCCATTGAAGTCCTCAGGTTGTCAGGGACATGGCTGAGCATGTGGGCATTGTCAGCCTGGCACTGCCAACCAGGCACCCAGGCACTACCCAATGGGCACCATAATTGTGCTGGGGCACTGCCATGTGAGTGGGGCCTGAGTGGGGGTGGAGTCTAAGTGGGAGTGGGGCCTGAGTGGAGATGGGGCTATGATGGGAAGCAAGTGGGGCAGCTCTGCGAGGGGGGGTGGGAGGCAAGGGGGTTGATCAGCAATGGGGATATGATCAGCAGTAGGGGTTGATTAGCAGTGGAGGGGTGATTGGCAAAGGGAGTGATTAGCAATGGATGAGGAATGCATGGGGTTGATTGGCAAAGAGGGGTGCTGTGGAGGGGATGGGCCATGGACTGGTAATGACAGGGGTCTCATCTGGATGGTCCAGATGCCAGCAATCCATGTTGCCATAGGTAATTCGGGCACCTGCACGCAATGGCACTGAGTAGTCTGCAGCTAGCTTGCCTGGTGAGATTCGGCTTTGAACCACTCCCACCACCGGCCCCCCCCACCCCCCTTCCCCCAACTGCCAACCGCCTCCCCCCTCCACTCACAAGCATGAAACTCCCTACTGCCAAAAAAAATTCTGATTCAATTTGATTTATTATTGTCACATGTATTAGGATACAGTGTAAAGTATTCTTTCTTGCGCGCTAGACAGACAAAATATACCTTACATAGAGCACATAGAGGAGAAGGAAAGGAGAGGGTGCAGGATATAGTGTCATAAGTAGGGTGTAGAGAAAGATCAACTTAATATAACATAGGTCCATTCAAAAATCTGATGGGAGCAGGAAAGAAGGTGTGCTTGAGTCAGTTGGTATGTGACCTCAAACTTTGGATTCTTTTTCTCAGAAGAAGGTAGAACAGAATGTGTCTGGACTGTGTGGGGATCTTGATTATGCTGGCTGCTTTGCCGAGGCAGCAGAAATTGTAGACAGAATCAATGGGTGGGAGGCTGGTTTGAGTGATGGACTGGGCTATGTTCTCAACCTTTTGTAGTTTCTTGAGGTCTTGGTCAGAGCAGGAACCATACCAAGCTTTGATACAACCAGAAAGAATGCTTTGGTGCATCTGTAAATATTGGTGAGAGTTGTAGCAGACATGACAAATTTCCTCAGCCTCCTGAGAAAGTAGAGACATTGGTGGGCTTTCTTAACTACAGTGTCAGCATGGAGGGACCAGGACAGATTGTTAGTGATTTGGACACCTAGAAGCTTGAAGCTGTCAACCATTTCTACTTCATCACCATTGATGTAACAGGGGCACATTGGCAGAGTGTGGGAAGACTGTGCAGGGTAGCTCACCCAAAAAACAAGAGTGAAACACTTTGGTTTTCAGATTTTTATGTCTGCATGGGGTAGAATGTAAACTGCTGTCACTATAGCAGAGCTGAACTCCCACAGAAGGCAGTAGGGACAGCATTTTAGCGACAGGTATTCTAGGTCCAGGGAGCAGAAACTCGCAAGTATTGCTACGTCTAAACACCATGAGGTGTTCCCTAGCTTGCCTGATGCCACTGTATGGTCTATTTTATTATTTTGAGAAGCCCTATGGTTGTAGGGGACAGCCTAGTGAAGCAGGACTGGGCCATGTCTCCATGAAACAGAGCACACAGTAACCCCTCAGTTCGCTTTGAACAGTGAGTTTGGCTTTAGGTTCTAGCTTGTTTCCCAGAGATTGGACACTTGCTAGGAGTAAGTTAGGGCTGGGGGCTCTGGGATGACTGTGTTGTTTCACTCTCACCTACAGGCCTGCACGCTTTCTACCCTTCCTGGAGTGACTGCTTCTTTTGGGGCCTGGGAGATAATGAGAGCAGTATGTGGTGTTAAGGGTATAGGTGTATCCAATGAGGTTTTTTGCTCTGGTCAGTGTGTGGATAGGGGATTTGTTTTTTTTTGTGGTTCCTGCATTGGTAGATGGGTCTGCGTGGTTGGACCTTCCATGTCCCTGCATGGGCTGTAGTTTGGCTTCGGAGATCGGAGGATGTCCAGACCACGCTCCAACTTGGACATGTTGAAACCTGGTAAGCGGGTGACGTCTCTGGGGACGCAGTTGCGGATGAGCAGATGGTCAGGACCACGTGTTGGTGGTCCTCAGATTCACTACCTAATCACGGTCTTCCTTTGGTGGTTGGAGGATCTCTAGATCTGCAAGTAAACTTAAAAGAACAAAGTTAGTGATTTTTAGGCAGTGAGAGTTAATTTTTAGAAGTGTGGATTGATTGCAGAAGGAGGAGGTAGAGGGAGTGCTTGGAACCTGCAGAAGGTCGCAGCTCTCTGGGTCAGAGCGATTGGGGGCTGGTGGACTGGAGACTGTAGCTCCAGAGTCTTTGCCAATCCTGGAGGCTCAACTGCATCTGCCTCATGTTGTTTGGACCCTCCACACTGAGACTGGGCCAATCTCTGGATTCTCTCAGCATTAGTCCTGTGAGACTGGACTAACCTCACAAGGCTTGCAACCATGGCCTATTCTGTCTCCAACATGCCTGCGATACCCTTGGCCTTTCCCTGTTGTTTGTCAGCCATGGCCCGATGTGTCTCCAAGACGCCCTAGACCTTCTCACCCATGGGGACCATTCCCTACCCCAGCCTTTCCACTATGGATGCCAGCTCTGCAGTGTTGGCCTGGATACTCGCTGTGTCGGTAGTACCTCCTGCGACAGAAGTCTGTTGGACTCCTCCAAACAGCCTTACAGTTGCTGTAGCGTTGTTGACTGCCCCTCCAGCATTTCCCGGCTCTGCTAATGCATTTGCAGGATGACAGATCCCAGTGGCCTGGCAACTGGTTTGAGGCCAACTGATCCCTTGCTTCCGGCAGGCCTTTGTGTGCCCGAGCCCTTGGACATTCCCGCCTGCACCTGATGTACATCAACAGCAGTGCTGTACACACCAGAAAGTGACCCAGAAGCCTCACCGCTAACAGTGGTGATAGCATCTGCACTGGTGGATTGTGTGGTGGATGGCTGGAGAACTCCTTGCGGCCTTCCTCCGAGGTGTCGTCTCTGCCTGCATGGAGTGCTATAGCAGGAACAGGAGGGGGTGCTGGCACTCCAGAGAGGCCAGGCACTTCAGACTTATCTCTTGCAACAAAGACGTAGAAAGCATCCGAAGAACAATAGAAAATCAAGAGGCAAAAGGATGGAGGAATTACAAATAACCATGATCACTTGAGGAAAAAATTACCAGGAAAGCTACTGAGACATTGGGCTGACAGATCTCCTGGATACACGTATTTCAATGAAGTGGAATACTGCCCAGCTAACTGTACCTCTCTTGCACTGAACCTTGTGTCCTTTGTTGCAAGAGTTAGCTGGGCAGTATGCCACTTCATTGAGATATGTGTATCCAGGAGACCTGTCAGCCCAAGGTCTCAGTAGCTTTCCTGGTATTTTTTTCCTCAAGTGATCATGGTTATTTGTAACTCCTCCATCCTTTCGCCTCTTGATTTTCTATTGTTCTTGGGATGCTTTCTACGTCTTTTACTGTGAAGACAGGGACAAAATATTCACTCAAACTCTCCACCATTTCCTTGAGGGAGGGCGGGGGGTGGGGGAGGGGAGGGGTGGGGTTTCACCAGCCTCCCAGCCACGTGTTTCTCTGCAGCAAGGAGATGGCGTGCTGTTCACTGGCAGTGGGATTCTCTGGTCATCACCGCTAGCAATGAGATATCCCATTGATGTCTCCCCATGTCGCCATGAAGCCTGAGGGAGGGGGTTCGCTGCCAGTAGGACCAGAGAATCCTGTCAGTGTGAATGGCGGAGAATCCCCCCGCCCCCACTGCCAATTATTAAATAACTAGTCTCACCCTCTAAGGGGCTAGTGCTTCTTTCAGCTACTTTTTGTTTTACGTATACTTATCATTGAATCCTACAGTGCAGAAGGAGGCCATTCGGTCCATCAAGCCTGCACCGAACCACAATTCCATCCAGGCCTTATCTCCATAACCTCATGCATTTACCCTAACTAGTCCCCCGACAGTAAGCGACATGGCCAATCCACTTAACGTACACATCTTTGGACTGTGGGAGGAAACTGGAGTACCTGGAGAAAACCCATGCAGACACGGGGAGAATGTGCAAGCTCCACACAGACAGTGACCCAAGCTGGAAATCGAATCCAGGTCCCTAGCACTGTGAGGCAGCAGTGCTGACCACTGTGCTACTATGTCACCCATTTGGAGAAGCTTTTTCTGGTTACTGTCACATTTCATGCTGATTTTCTTTTATACTCCAGTTTCCCTGTTCAGTTTTTTGTAGTCATCCTTTGCTGGTTTCTAAAATGTACTAATCTCAGGCAGAATTGTACACTTTTACTTTCAATTTGATACCATCCCTAGTTAACTATGGATGGCGTGTCCTTATTGTAGAATCTTTCTTTCTCAATGTTATCTATATTTATTGAGAGTTATGAAATATCTCCTTAAACATCTGCCACTGTTCCTACTAATTTACCTTGGATGGAAGTTAAGAATGCATTAACCAATTAATTTTGTGAGATTATTGGTGGTCTACCATAGTATAAAGGAGATGGCGTTTTCTCGGTGGTGGGGGGAGATAAGCCATTGGCCGGCATTCCAGTCCCATGAATATCAATGGGATTTCCCACTGATTCCGCTCCATACCTTTGGGAAACACACAGTGGGGGTGAAATGTTTGCACAGCCGGAAGATCCCATCAAAGTAAAGTGCCAGAAGATCATGCCCATTGTAACTATTGAAAGAATAGAAAAGAGATAAAGTGGAATGATTGTGGGAGTTGGAGGATTTGGTTTCTGAAGAGTGATTTAAAAATTTGGGCTTGTGCAATGATGCATTTTCAGAGAATTCCTTAATAGAACAAAAAATGATTTTATGTCCAGCTACAGGAACTACACATTTGCAACTAATTCCAAAGTACTTGTGCACTAGGGCAACTCCTTGCTGGGATGATTCCTCTGGCCACTCAGGCCACATGACCCTTACTCTGCTGTGTTGCACTTAAAGGGACAGTCACCACACCTTGCACAAATGTTGAAGTAAAATGCCTGTGTATTGAAGCAAATCTTACATGTGTACATTGTTTAATAGTGTAAGGAAATACAAATATAAAAATTCAATGTCCAGAAATTGTGCAGTAACACATAGTAATGCAATGCATCTCTTTCCATCTACAATCAACCCTCTAAAATTCCCTCCTTCAACTCATTTCAAGGGTGGCACAGGAGCGCAGTGGTTAGCACTGCTGCCTCACAATGCCAAGGACCTGTGTTCAATTCCGGCCTCAGGTCACTGTCTGTATGGAGTTTGCACTTCTCTCCGTGTCAGTGTGGGTTTCCTCTGGGCACTTCCACAGTCCAAAGATGTGCAAGTTAGGTTGATGCTAAACTGACCCTAGCATCAAGGGATTCATAGGGTAAATATGTGGGGTTACAGGAATAAAGCCTGGGTGGGATTGTGGTTAATGCAGGCGTGATGGGCTGAATGGACTCCTTCTGTACTGTAGGGTTCTATGATTTTATTCTAATTCCTTCACCTCTGCATATTCTTCTCCTTTTTTGTGTTTCTCCTTATAATACATCCCTATGAACAAACCTCCTACCTTAGATTTGCTTTCTCATTCTGCATCTGTGATGTGCTTTGAATACTTCACCAAGTTAAAAGCAGTATATAAATACAAGCTATTGATGTGGTACCGTCGCTTATTATTCCGAGTCATTTATGAGTGTGGTGCTGCACTGTGTGAACTTGCTTTGGCCTTGCAAAGCTGGTTATGAGAGAGAAGACGGATTTGCATCTAGTATGTTCCCACTTGATTGAAGCTTGGGCAATGTGCTGGAAAAAATTGCTTGATGGAGGTGAAACTTACAGTGGGTGCAGGAAATACAATAAATGGTGATTAACTTGTACTCAATATACCTAAATAAAATGGATAAGAAAAAAAATCAAGCTGCGATTATAAATCCACATCTGCTTGTTGTACAAACTTGTGGAAGTTGAATTTCACGCTATAGACGTTTTAGAACCTGTAGCTAAATATCTTTGCATCTTCATCTGCATATATCTGACACAGCCTCCCATTGTGGGTCAAGAGAATTTTTCATTTGCTAACGTGAAAATCCTGCATGATTTAATTGCGTTATATAAATTTGACCATTTTTTATTGAAGAAATTGCAAAATGAATTTTAAACTCCAATCCACTTTCACCATCTGACGAAGCAACATTTAGTTAGAAAAGATATTAACATAATACAGTACTTGACTCCAAAGAAAATAATGTTAAACAGCCAGCCGTGAAAGTCTTTTGATGACCTTGTTTATAGTACTTCGCTATTTCCTGATGAGAGTACAGTCCAATAAAAATCTATATTCTCTAAAGATACAGGCAGAAATTTCCTCTGACCAGGTGAGTCTTTGACACAGTGTTGTAGGTGTGCTGGTTTACAGAATGTGTCACAGTTTCCTGCTGAGATTATCTTGATGTCATGCAGAAGTCTGGCCTTCACTGCTATGTCGAGCAAATGTTCATTGCAAGTGTGGTTTAGTGGGCAAGCTGCTCCTTGGAATAGGGCTCACTTTTTAAATGGTGTTGGTTTGCTTGCGAACTTGCGCCAGAAGCTCGCTTGCCTGCGTTTGGGCTGAGCCAAAATGGACAACTGTTCCTGTGTGACTGTCGAGACATTCAGTGCCGGAAAGTCATAGTAGCTCACATCTGTGGCAGGGAGGAAAGAAAATTATTAGGAATGTCTTAGAGAACAAAACACTTTGCAGGATTGCCTGCTAAGCCTCAGTTCAAGTGCACAATGTTATTTGGCTACATTTTTTTGATTTTCTTGCTGTTAGCTGAGAAGGATTTGTGGCTTCAATGTTTCTATACGGTTACGGTGTACATTTGACTGTGAACAGCTGACTGATACTTATACTAACATACATACAATGTTCCTATTGGCTGTTGTTTAGATGACGGTGTATCTTTTCCTGTGATGGGTTCAATAACATGATTCTTCATTAAGGCTGCACAAAACCTTCATCAATCTTTCTTTCTCCTCTCAGTAGAAGTAGAAATGATTGAGGACTTCAGGTTTTTAGGTATCCACATCATCAACAACCTGTCCTGGTATCCCCATGCAGACACTATAGTTAAGGAAGCCTACCAACACCCCTATTTTCTCAGAAGACTAAGGAAACCTGGCATGTCAGTTACGACTCTCACCAATTTTTACAGATGCACCATAGAAAGCATTCTTTCTGGTTGTATCACAGCTTGGTATGGCTCCTGCTCTGTCCAAGATCGCAAGAAACTATAAAGGGCCGTGAATGTAGCCCAGTCCATCATGCAAACCAGCTTCCCATCCATTGATTGTCTACACTTCCTGCTGCCTCGGAAAAGCAGCCAGCATAATTAAGGATCCCACACATCCCGGACATACTCCCTTCCATCTTCTTCTGTTGGCATAAGACACAAAGGCCTGACATCATGTACCAACCAACTCAAGAACAGTTTCTTCTGTGCTGCCATCTGACTTTTGAATGAACTGACCTTGCACTAAGTTGATCTTTCGCTACACACTAGCTAATGGTTATAACACTGCATTCTACACTGTTTCTTTCTCTATGAACGATATGCTTCACCTGTATAGCGCGCAAGAAACAATGCTTTTCACTGTATACAAATACATGTGACAATAATAAATCAAATCAAATCATACTGGTAATTCCTGATCCCCAAAACTTTGGAATGATTATTACTTCTGCCTGATAGTGGGAGTTCTCACATTTCCGAATGGCTTCAATGGGTATGGAGAGAGTGTAAGTGAGTGACATTGAGATAGTTGGTCAGCCATGATCTAATTGAATGGAGGAGCAGGTAATTGGGCTAAATGGCATATTCTTGTTTCCATGTTTCACAGCAATTTCTTTTCTTATTATGCAATCTCATTAATTCTTTAAGCCTATTGGCCATCTGCCGTTTAACCATAGAGATGCACAATGTGCAGCACAAGGTCACACCTTAACTGGAAATAATGCATAAAATGTAATTGCAGGTGTGATGTGTTATAAATGTTTAAGGGAATGGGTCAGGTGGCACAAGGTGTGTGGTGATCTGCCCAGAGACTGTCCTGAAAGGGAAATTGTCATTTGGAGTGTGGAGTGAGTAAGACTGCAATAAAGATCTATGTTCCTTGATGCTTGTTTGCAGTGAAGGTTTTGAAGATACTCCTTGTTACTAAAGAATTTAACACTGGCAATGAGATTGGAGTGTTCGACAGCTCGCAAGGTAAAGGACCGAGATCTTCAACACAGACTGTTTTGGAGATTCACAGTACACAGTGCAAAAGAAACCCCTTGGGGGACAGATAGGACCATGGGGGTAAGAAGACATTGTGGGAAACAACATGTTGTTAACCAAGATTTTGGGACCTTATTTGAAGATGCCATCTATTGTTGCAGCTCAGTTGCAGAGGTGGACATTGATATTGTTGGTCACCTGAATGAAATCCACTATTGCCATTTGGATTAACATGCAAATGCAGATGCATTATCCAGGCTGCTATTGCCTTGTCACAAAAGGTTCTGGACAAGGTTATCCAGATCATGTACTTTTCACAAGATGCTAAACTACTAATGAAAGCTGCTAAGGTGAAACAAGCTACAAGAAAGGACCCCATACTGAGTCAAGTAGTTTATCTGGTCCCCAGGGGGAGGCCATGTTTAAGCCATCAATGAGAATTGTTGGTGCATGATGGTTGTTTGATGTGAGGTACGGGGATCATCATTCCCCCGTCCTTGAGGAGCAACTGCACCAAGATCACCCGGGATGGTGCGGATGATAAAGGTGGCCTGCACTTACATGTGGTGGCCAAAAGGCGATGCCTGATTCAAGGAGAAAATGGGCTCTTAGGTGTTGTTTTCCAAAAATTGGAAGGTGCCAGGAGATGGAGGCATGGAATCAATAGCTCCTCTATTCACAGCACGAACTGGGGAACCAGCATTGGGGACTAATGAGGTGTAGAAAGAAGGATCACTGTTGGTAGCTTCATCAAGACTACAGTCACCAGAGAGGAACCTAAGGCTGGTTCCAGTTCCCAGGAAATAACCCCCACTGAATTGTTGTCCCCTGACAGATTGATTATGTCACTGTAGGATGGACAAGGGGTGGGGAACTAATGAATGGACTGTATCATACGGTAAATAGATTGTGAGTTCTTTACCAAGTGTTTGAAATTAACCAAAAACAAGAATGTATAATTGTACATAAACAGTTTAAAAATGCTGTTGCTGTTATGGGGGAATTGTTTTGAGAAGTATTATGTATGTTGGGACATAGCCCCTTTAAGGGGACAGATCAGGTGACCCAAGGTGTGGGTTGATCTGCCCAGGAAACCGCCCTGAGAAGGCAGTCGTCATTTGGAGTGTGAATCAAGTAAGACTGTGATGAAGGTCTGTGCTGCCTGATGCCTATCTGTGGGGCGAATTCTTAAACGTACTCTTCAATCCAAAATAATTTAACAGAATGTTTCCATTCAAATAACTTGGAGAAATGTTTCCAGCTATGAGAATATTACTATACCAAAGAGCGCATCAGCATTAGGATGGTATGAATGCTGTGCCTGAGGGCAGATTCTTGTCTCTTTGTCTGCTGATGCTTTTTCCTGATCCATTTGCTTGGCAGATTTTTGTCATTGATAGCTTGCAGTAGCCTTCCTCTCGGAGGATGATAAAGCAAGTTCCAAGTCTACCTCAGCCAGAATGGGAATTGACCCTGCACGGCTAATATCATTCTTAACTACATACTCATCATCCTGCCAATTGGGCTAACCAGCCTGTACACCAGCATTAGTGGTCATAAATCTCAAGTTTTATTGCTGTATTTGCACATGCAGTTCAGCTAACTTTTAACAGAATACCACATTGTGACAAAAGACTTTAAGCAATTGTCAGAGGGCCAGATGTGACTCATCTGTAGTTGGTCAAACATGATGTGGACAATTAAAGAACATAATTCCCAAGCTTGTGTTTATTCGAGATATCTCTGTTATGCATTAATCCAATGAAAAATAAGGGGGAGATGGCAATTCTGATAGATTGAGGGCATAGCTAGTCAATCCAGGAAAATATATGGAACCATAAACTTGAGCCAACTTTTCATTTGTAAATGGCTTTGAAATACAAATAGAAACAAAAGCCTCTGTCTAAAACAATTAACGAGTGACCATGCATACGAACATATGAATTAGGGGCAGGAGTGGGCCATTTTCTCCCTTGACCCTGCTCTGCCATTCAATAAGGTTTATTGTGGCCCTATCTCCACATTCTCATCTACCCCGATAACCCTTGACTTCCTCGTTAGGGGAGATGATGGCCTAGTGGTATTATCATTAGATTAATAATCCAGAAACTCAGCTAAGGTTCTAGGGACATAGGTTTGAATCCCTCCACAGCAGATGATGGAATGTGAATTCAATAAAAAATATCCAGCATTAAAAATCTACTGATGACAATGAAGAAATTGTTGATTGTCAGAAAAACACACATCTGGTTGACCAATGTCTTCTCGGTAAGGAAATATGCTGTCCTTACTTAGTCTAGCCCAGATGTGACACCAGCACCACAGCAATGTGATTGGCTCTCAACTTCCGTCCATGGGCAACTAGGGATAAGTAATGAATGCTGGCCAGCCAGTGACGCCCATTTCCCACAAATGAACTTAATTAAGAAAAAATCTACATCCACCTTAAAAATATTCAATGATCCCACCTCCACTGTGCTCTGGGGGAAAGAGTTCCAAAGACCCATAACTTTCCGAGAGAAAAAAAGTCTCCTCCTCGGTGTCTTAGATGGGAAAATCCCTCATTTTTAAGTGGTATCCCTAGTTCTAGTGAGGCACATTGTGCTAAAATTTCTACTGTCATGCTTAGGCACAATTCTCCCCAATGTTGGCACAGCCAGTACAAAAATTCATGTAATTTCATTGCAAACGATGTTTAAAGCAAGTTGAAATTCAGCGACGGTTTTCTGCTAATTTTAAAAACATCACAGTTCAAGAAGTGCTCACCCACATAACTGGCCTTGACCCCAGGATGTATTCCTCACCATTGGGAGTTTCCACTAGCTACGCTACTTGCAGGTCTTAGAGACAGCTCCAAGAATAAAGTTGCATGTTTTGGATGCAAATACATAATAGGAACATCCTGAAATGCTTTGAATGTGTTTTGAGAAATTGATTAATGTACTCACGCCTTCACCTCAATCTAACTAGAAAATCATTTCGTATATTTTTCATGATTTATTTTCAACAGGTTAAAATCGGGTCATGGTTGTGAACGAACTGCTTAAAAAATTTTTTTGCAGTAACACCCATTTTTAGCAAGATTAATTACATTTTACCAGGTTACCACTTTTGGATATTTAAATGAATTGTTTAAAGCCAAATGAAATTTAAGAAGCACAATGGCCTGAATTTAAGGCTAGATGGGGGAGCATGATCAGTGGGGCTGGAGGTGGATGTAAAATATGCTCCTGCCGCGTTCAGCAGTTCCATGCTGGCTACCAGTCAATATGAATCCCACATTCATATGAAACTACTGTCAGCAGGGGGCGGAAAGAGGGCACACACTGGGATGAATGAAGATGTTAAACAAAGCTGTCTGAAAGCTGTGAATTGTTGTTCAACAGTCCCATAGAACCTTAGAAAACCTAAAGTGCAGAAGAACGCCATTCAGCCCATTGAGTCTGCACCAACACCAATCCCACCTAGGTCCTATCCCTATAACCCCACATATTCACCCTGCTAATGCCTCTAACCTACACATCCCTGGAAACTAAGGGGCAATTTAGCATGGCCAATGCACCTAACCCACACATCTTTGGACTGTGGGAGGAAACCGGAGCACCGGAAGGAAACTCCCAAGGAGTTGCTTTGCACTTCCTAGGTTCTGAATACTTTTTCCAGTTCTTATACTGTCCATTGTGTCTGCAGGACATCATCCTACCCCATTTGGGGGTGGAAGGAAAAAAAAACTGTCTCAAACAGCATTCCGAACTCAGAACCCATGCCAGGCTGGATGGAAATGCGAAGAACCAGTCAGTCCTTCCTGTTTTTCAGATGAGTGCTGACGGGTTTGGCTAGAGGCAGTCAGTGCCCGATGGGAAATAATGCTGCCATCAGATGGCAAGAGGAGTCCACCACACTTAACAAGGAAGGAATGGGCAGAGGTGGCAACTCTGGTCAGTGGACATGATGTGATGTGAAGCAGCTGGATACAGAGCAGGAGGAAGTTCAGTAACTATCTGCACTCTATCAGGGTGAGTCCTGGTTAAAGATGTAACAGTGAAGACAAGTCTTTCTGGGTGGCAGCATCTTGTTGGTGCTCATGAGTGCAAAACCCTGAGCTTAACTGACCTTTCAAGACAGCAGGTGATTAGGCCATGTGGTCTGTATGTAAGGGTGAGGTGATGCAACATGATGGGTGCCTGAACCTGAGTCTTTATGATCTCTTCCATCATGTAGAGAGGGATTAATGAAAGCTCTTTTGGCTCTACAGGAGAAGATGAGTCCCAATGTTCAGGGGTAAGAATGGTGGTTGTCCCTAATCTGTTGATCTTAAATCACACTAAGAACTCTCACAACACCAGGTTAAAGTCCAACAAGCTAACTTTAACCTGGCGTTGTGAGACTTCTTACTGTGTTTACCCCTGTCCAACACCAGCATCTCCACATCAATCTTAAATCAGGCAGAGAAATGGATACTTGAGATGGCATGCAAATGTGGAGCTTGGTCCACTGACCATGGAGAGATAAGGGTCTGAAAGGAAGGTTGGAGTCTAGTGGAAAAGGAAAAGATTAGGGGAAGATATGTGTGATGTAGGCCTGTGACTGTAAGACAAACATCTGAAATCCACTTATTCCCATTCAGTCATTCAGATTTCTTCAGCCAGATCTGAGAAGCAACCGGTCTGTGTACACGCTGAGTTTGGAATGTTATTTGAGACTGACATTTGTTTCTTCCATCCCCAAATGAAACATCCTGAATCCCAGAAGGACCTAAGGGATCTCCCTGGACATCAAAGGATGACCTGCAGCTAAATGCACCCATTTCACATCCCTCGTCTGGACCATTCACCAGCGCAGATACAGGCAGGTCAGTAGGCATGTGCATTTCAGGGCAGATGGCAGCACATAATGGGAAAGGCACCCACAACTGAGGAGCTGGCAGAGATACAGAGTCCCAGGACGCAGGCAGTTGGAGGATTGTTGAAGAATAGGATGATGCATAGCCCGAGGCAGATGATGAGCAGACACTGTATGTCCAGTAGGACACATGGGAAGATCTGGCAGAGATCCACGAAGGTCTGTGTGCCATGGTCGCTGTGTTGAAAGAATCCATGCAAAGTGTGAGCACTGGGTTGGCCCAGATTTCTGAAAGCACAGCTTCCTCTATACAAAGTAGCAACTCCCATGGAGAGGAGCTGGAGGAACTCAATCGGAGGTTTCTAGGGTTGCGTTCAGATCTACAAATCCATACACTGGCAGTGGCCTCAGTAGGTTCATGCCAATGTGAGAGATGGATGAGGCATCTAGTGATTCTGCTAGAAACCATCAAGATGTGGGTATGCCGGCGTTGGATTGGCGTAAACACAGTAAAAAGTCTGACAACACCAGGTTTTAGTCCAACCGATTTATTTGATAATAGACTCACAAGCTTTCGGGGTTAGCCCCTTCGTCAGGTGAATGGAGAGTTCTGGCCTCAGACAGAGCATATAAAGCACAGACAGACTGTGCTTTATATGCTCTGTCTGAGGCCAGAACTCTCCATTCACCTGACGAAGGGGCTAACCCCGAAAGCTTGTGAGTCTATTATCAAATAAATCGGTTGGACTAAAACCCGGTGTTGTCAGACTTTTTACTGTAGAAACCATCAATCCAGGGGGATTCAAACCAACTTCCTGGTGGTGGATGATGTGTAACTTCAGGTATCTGGAGGCTCCTCTTCAGGAAGCTCCTCTTCCTCTGCCAGTGATCCTCACGTCTGAGGAGACCACAATGACCTGTACCCAGGAATACCTAGCCTTGGCACTTGACTCATCTGGCCAGTTGGGGCCCACACAGGCCCCAGTGAATGGGTGGCAGCCACAATAATCAAGACCAGGGCATTATGTCAACAGCCTGCCTCCAATCCAGATAACAGTGATGTAAAGTGGAAGTTTAAGTCACAATAATGACAAAAGGGCTCGCATGGGTTTGTTTATCGGCAGCTGTGTAATGGTGCATGTATACCACATAGTGTTAGATCATCTGCAGTGGCCTTAATGTGCTTCCTGCAATTGTTAGGGAAAAGGCCTGGGAGTTATGTGTCACACATTGACTGGGTTGCAATGTTTATTACAGAGGTGGGGGCATGAGTGAAGATGACAAGATGGCTTCATTAGTACTGTAGGTAGCTGTTTCCTTGCCATCACCTTAACTCCTTGCTTTGGTCCAAACTAAAAGGTGTCATAATGGTGACATCAGCCACCTTTTTAGCAGACTTGTCCCCCAGGAGCCAGCCATCCAAGCATGCTGGTGCAATGAGCAGTCTTGGCATCCAGGATTGACACACGATGTAGACAGGCATCATGGCAGCTCCCTGGACACTCAGCATCAACCGATAGTATCTCACTCTTGATTTCACACACAATCTGAATATTTAGAGAGGGGAAATGTTTTCTATTGACAAAGGGACCTGGCTCTCCTGATCACACCTGTGTGCAGCCAATGGCTGCCTGAATTTAGAGGAAGCAGGAGAGGCCAGAAGGACTAGCAGGAAAGAGGCTGTCCTCTGGACCGAGAGGCTCAGCCAGAAGAGGTAGTGGGCCAGCAAGATTTACAAGAATGAAGGGTCCGGAGAAGGCCCAATACCCAGCAGCCAGAGTATACAGATAGCAGTTGTCCTGCCTGGTAGGGGGTGAGCCTGGCTAACATGCTCTGTCGGAGAGTTCCTTGCAGACTTAGTGGGCTGAATGGCCTCCTTTTGCACTGTCAGGATTTGATGGTTCTATGAATTTGTAAGTATTTAAGAATATAAGCCAGAATTTGTAATCACCGCGTGGGTTTATGGTAGACCCGACCGTTCACAAAATGGGACATGACAATGCCAGGACGGTGTCCAGATGCCATCTCGCCACCTAGTGAAATTCCAGTTGGCGGGGACATGCAGAAATTGAAAGCACAACTGCCGATAGTTAAAGGTCCAACTTACAGCAAATTTACAATAGCCCATCTGCTTTTTCACTCAGCCTGCCAGCCAATCAGCCCAGGGTGCCTTTATGTTTGTTCCACATCCTGGGATGGACAGGGTGAGTAGTGAGATGCTGTTCCCCTTGGTTCAGGGATCAGTCACAAGGGGGCACAGTTTTATGGTAAAGGGCAGGGACTCAGAGGGGATTTGAGAAAAATTCTTTTTCACCCAGAGGGTGGTGGGAATCTGCAATGCACTGACTGGAAAGGTAGTGAAGGCTGGGAAGCTCATAACCTTCAAAAAAAAAATTTGGATGAGCACTTGAAACATCATGACATTCAAGCATATGGGACAACTGCAGGAAAATGAGATTAGCGCACCTTCAGTGGTAGATATTGTCTGTGCTGACTGGATGGGCCAAATGGCTTTTTCTACACTGTATGACTCTGATATTCAGAACAGGATAAGAGGCCCAGAACATGTCTGAAAGGTGAGGAGTTAGGAGTTGTGCTGAAATTTGTTTGTTGTTGAGTTAGAGTTCTTCTCAGCCATATTTTTGCCATTTTGGATTATTCTCAGATTGTTAAATACTTACAGAGGTTTTCTACAGAAAGGCCCCTTCAGTGCAGTAGTCTGTATATCCGACTGGACAAACATGGGGATTATGCATTCTGCTGCAGGGATTCCACAGGAGAAGCAGGAGAGGGCCCAAACGGAGATGGGTGTGCCTGCTTCAGGCTCTCCTTGGCAGCAGCAAGCAAAAAGCAGAATCCAGGATAGGGCAAGAACCCAGAAAGAGTAGGACCACAAAATGAAAAGATTCTGGAGTGAGCTGACACAGGGGAGCAGGAATATGGAGAGAACAAAGCATTGAGAAAGCACAAGGTGAAAAGAGGGAGGTCAGGAACACTGAGCAGGTGTGAAGGAGTAGGAACACAGAAGCAGAGCATGCTTCACCTCTGTGTGCTCACTTACCCTTGGCTTATAATTTGAAACTTCAAATTATAAGCAAGCTAGCTCCTTTGACATTGGCACAAAAATGTATATAGCTGAGGTATGTTTAGAGACAACATGGATTGTACTTGTGATGGTTTTTCTTTGTACTTTAGTGGTGCAAGAGGCAGCATCAATGTTTCACCTGCACTTGCATTTGGTTCTCCAGTTCAGCAAGTAAATGACTACATTATGCAAACTAAGGAATGCAAGGATCTGTGAGCGATTTTAATGATAAGAGCATTTTGGAATAGCTGTAGAATTTTAAAGACTTCTTGAACTAGAGGGAAATAACTCTGTCAATGTCCACAGAGTGCAGCTAGTGAAAGCCCTTCTGAAATGTAGTAAGAAAGAATGCATTGGATGTGTCATTGGTTTAATTCTTCCAAGCAAAGCTTTGGGCCTGCCTTGACAACACAAGGAGTGCACTGAAGTTCCTCGTATTTATCTATGACTGGAAATACAGCTCAGATTTATGTATTTCTGTAATTAGTATTTGAAAATATCTGAGCAATTATGAGTGGGGGGGCACTTGATACCTGCCATGACTTCTGGTGTATAATGCTAGTCTTAGAAAGTTTTAAAATGGGTCCAGAGGACAATTTCCCTGCACTATTTTGAATTACAGGATGTGAGCTCCTTTTAATATTCTACTGAGAAGATTAATGAAAAAATGTCAAGTGAAGAACACTTATTTCTCACCTTCCCCACAGCCCTAACTACACATATATCTTCTTACCTGCTTCTAGCTCGCCTTCAGATATTTTTCTCTCCTCCTCAAAAGCATGAAGCCATAATTGCTTGTCTGCGAGACTCTTTGTATAAAGAAGCATGCTAGGCTCTTTCTTTAGCTTGCTTGTAAGTTTGATAGCATGCCTGACCTTGCAGTCGAATTCTAGGTCTCTTCCATCTTCCACATCCTTCACTATTCTGGTGTCTATCGTGATCCTATCTTTGAAGTACAGTGCATTGCGCCGCAACAGGTCCTGTGAAAGGTGCCAAAATACATTGGATTAAGTATACGATTGGGTTTGATCCATTTAGCTACCATGCCATCATCTATCTGTAATCATATAATCCCTACAGTGCAGAAAGAGGCCGTTCAGCCCATCAAGCCTGCACCAAAAACAGACCCCACCCCCCCGGCCCTATTCCCCACAAGCCCACATATTTATTCTACTATCCCCTTGATACTATGAGGTAATTTAGCATGGCCAATCAGCCTAACCTGCATATCTTTAGACTGTTGGAGGAAACCGGAACATCGGAGGAAACCCACGCAGACACAGGGAGAATGTGCAAACTCCACACAGACGGTGACTCGATGCTGGAATTAAACCTGGATCTCTGATGCTGTGCGGCAGTGTGCTATAACACTATGCGACTGTACCACCCACTGTACTGTTCATTAATATTGTAGCAATGAACAATTCGGGCACACACTGTGATCAAACTTCTTGAATTTCCTGAATTGAAAGTTATCTATTTTCACATCACTGAAAGTAAAATCTTCCTTGCACCCAGTTCAATCAGGCAGTGTTTTTGAATATAGTTATTTCCTTAGCTTGCAACGAAAAATACTCCTCAACCTTTATTAAAGAATGGGTATCCTGGTATTGTTTGATGCATACAGCTGAACTCAAAAACTACACATTTTTAATAAGAATATCTCAGAATACCTAATCCATTGTCATTAAGTAGCCTTACTTTAAAATAGCTAAAAATCACTTCAAAGAAACTGCATTTATTGGTTTTGTAAAAGTGGTATGGTGGCATAGTGGTTAGCACTGCTGCCTCTCAGCGCCAAGGACCTGGGTTCAATTCCTGGCTTGGGACACTGTCTGTGTGGAGTTTGTACATTCTCCCCGTGTGTACATGGGTTTCCTCTGGGTGTTCAGGTTTCCTCCCACAGTCCAAAAATGTGCAGGTTAAGTGGATTCGTCAAGCTAAATTGCCCCTATTAGCAGGGTAAATGCATTGGGTTATGGGGATAGAACTGGGTGGGATTGTGGTGGGTGTAGACTCGATGGGCTGAATAGCCTCTTTCTGCATTGTAGGATTCTATAATTCCAGTAAATTATTCATTCTTAAGGCCTAAAATTTTTTCAAAAGTGTCTACTATTATCCTTATGTTTAATGAAAAGCTTAATTTTCAGAGACTTCTTGAAGGTCTGCAAACAGATACAATTTGCAAGGTCTTGCCATCGTGGTGAATTCAGCCTGAGGATATGGGCAGATTTATGGGCAGGGCTACATTTCTCTGTGACATTTTTTAAACCAAGTACAAGATTGCAGGGGCACTTTGATCTGCTGGAAATTAGGGTGTCAGATGTGGCTCAGTTGGTAGTACTCTTGGCTTTGAATAGCAAGGTTCCAGGTTCATATCCCACTCCAGAGAGCACAAAATCAAGGCTGACAATCCAGTGCATCACTGAGGGCATGCTACTGTGTATTTTAAAACCCATCTGGTTCACTAATGTCCTTTAAGAAATGGAAATCTGCCATCCTTACCTGATCTAGGCTGTATGTGGCTCCAGCCCCATACAATGTGATTGACTCTTTAATGACCATTGAGATGACCACTCAGTTCAAGGGGTAATTAGGGATGGATAATAAATGCTGAGCCAGCTAGCCAACACTCACATCCCATGAATGAATAATAAAAATTCCTTGATTTTTTTTGCTCTGATTTAGCTGATGTTGGACACAGTGCAGCCTTGGGGTAACCCATAAGTTTAATTGTTCTCAATTGTAACACACGAACTTAACAGATTCTCCCACTGCACAACAATAATATTGAAGAGAGTTATGATGTTTTCATTATTGTTTCATGTCGTCTTTTCCTCCCTGTTCCTACGTTACAACTGTGCCTATATTAAAAACATCACTGTTAAGTGTTTTGGAAACTCCTGAGGATGTGAAAGGGATGTGAGGTTGAGTGGCATGGTGGCACAGTGGTTGGCAAGATGGCACAGTGGTTAGCACTGCTGCCTTACAGCGCCAGGGGCCTGAGTTCGATTCCTGGCTTAGGTCACTGTCTGTGTGAAGTTTGCACATTCTCCTGGTGTCTGTGTGGATATCCTTCGGGTGCTCCGGTTTTCTCCCACAGTCTGAAAGTCATGCTGGTTAGGTGTATTGGCCATGCTAAATTCTCCCTCAGTGTATCTGAACAGGCACCGAAGTGTAGTGACTAGAGGATTTTCACAGTAAATTCATTGCAGTGTTAATATAAGCCTTCTTGTAGCACTAATAAATAAACTTAACTTAGTTGAAGGTTCTTTTCTTCTCCCAAATGTGAGAAAAGTTTCCTGTCCATTACATGGAAGTTATGGTAGCTTTATGGAC
Source organism: Carcharhinus amblyrhynchos (assembly GCF_965287045.1). NCBI lineage: Eukaryota > Metazoa > Chordata > Chondrichthyes > Carcharhiniformes > Carcharhinidae > Carcharhinus > Carcharhinus amblyrhynchos. The sequence goes on along the minus strand of NC_137326.1, from coordinate 79,120,859 downwards.
ATGTCATTGAGAGGCTCAGGCTAATAAAATGGATATGTGCATTCAAATTCCATCAGAACAGAATCTGGTTTTGAACTCTGTTAACCAAATAAATAGGGAATAAAATGATAGCAGTAATGTTCACCATCAAATTGTTCTAAAAGTCCAACTGGTTACTAATGATGTGGAGATGATGAAGGAGCAGTGCTCCGAAAGCTAGTGATTCCTGATAAACCTGTTGGACTTTAACCTGGTGTGGTTTGCTAATGTGCTTTAAAGAAGAAAATGTTATCTTAATCCGTTTGGCCTTTATGTTCTAGAATCACAACAGTGTTGTTGTTTAACTTCCCACACCTAGTGCTACATAAAGGCAGTCTTTTATCTGATTGCATAAGCTGGCTTTTCCTGGAACAGGTCACTAGCCTGTCACCAGAGGCTTATAGCTTCAACATGTCACTCCACATTAAAGATGCATGACCAGGAGTCTCTCCTGCTCTGACTGCCAACCATTGGCACATTGGAAGGATTTTGCAGTTTGATACTCAACCTTTTTGGCCACATTATAACCTTGACCATCAAGTCCTGGAGTGGGACTCGAATCCAGAATCTTTGGTTCAGAGGCAGTGATTCTACCTACTGCACCACAAGACCGCCTCACAGCAATGGTTCTTGATTCTTAAATGGCCGAACAAGTCACTTATTTTGTATCAATCGGCACAAAATAAGAATAAAACTGCATGGCCCACCTATCACTGGATTCAGAAATGACAGACACACTTAGACCCATCCTCCCAACTAACATCTGTGTGCTTGTAAGAAATTTGGGTAAGTTATTCCACAAACTAATTAAGCAACGTGGTACAATCACAGAGTCGTACTCACTGAATCATACCAGGCTGTCAATATTCTAGACTCCTCGTCTGGCCTCTCAGTGAGATACCGGAGGTCATGGCACAGAGATATACGATCAGGAGGGTATGAACTTGAGAGTCCTTAACATTGACGTGTGTCTTGTGAAATGGAGTCAAATTTGGGAAGGGAAATCAACTTCTCTGGGTTAAACATCACATGGAAGAAACATTAGGAGAGATCTAATTGAGCCAATTATTGCTTAATCATTCTAATCTCAAAGTGATGGAAGGGAGATATCAGTATGACTATCAAGTAGCATTTACACAGTAATAATCTGCTCATGAATGTGTGAATTACACCAGAGTCATGTAGTGTCATACCTCATTGCAGACTTAGCCTAAAGAAGGACAAAAGAGCTGCAGGAATTCTTCATGGCAGTGTTCCATGTCCAACCACTTTCAACTACTTCATCATCACCTTCAGCTCCATTAGCAGCTTAACATGAGTGTGTTTGCTGATGATTGCATAGCATTCAGATCCATTTGCAATTCCTCAGAAAATGAAGCAAATTCTGCTTGCGAGCAGCAAGGTCTGGGCAATATTTTGGTTACACATAATCTTTGTATTAAATAAATGTCAGGCAGTGACCATCTCGCAACAACAAAGGGTCTAATTTACCTCTCCTTGACAATGGTATTACCATCATCGAACATATCACCATCAACAACCATTGACCAGATTATGAACAGAACCAGCCACATAATGGCTAAACACACAGGTTGGAGTTGGATATGAGTGACTAACCTGCTTTTAAACACCTACACGACACAAGTCAGATGTGCATGGAATACTCTTTATTTATCTGGATGAGTGTAGCTTGAACAACACTCAGGAAATTCAGTACCATTCAGGATATAACATTTGACTGGGATCCCAAACCACTACCCATCACAGTTACTCCCTCTTCCACAGGCATAATGCGACCACAGTGTATATCATCTAATAGATGCACTGCAGCAATTTGGCAAGTTTTCTCTGGCTGCTCCTTCTAATCTTTGTTAGCATTACCACCTAAAAGGTCAACGTCAACAGGCTCATGAGGACCACCAAGTCTCCGTTTAAGTCATACACTAACCTGACTTGGAATATTGTTCTTCCTTTACTGTCGCTGGGTAAAAATCATGGAATTCCTGTGAGGGATAATTATGCACGTCCTTGCACTACATGGACTACAGCAGTTCAAGAAAGTACCACTACCACTGTCTCAAAATCAATTAGGGTGGGCAATAAATATTTGCCTTGTCAGAGCACCCACATCTCATGAATAAATAAACTTAAATATAATTACCCATTGAACTGAGTTCTGAGAATCAGGTACAGTACGCATGTTGTCATAGAAACGTCAAGTCCATATGTTTCCTGGAGACAACACATTCATCACTTCTCCTGTTTCAAGGAAAGTGTCATTTTTGGTTTATAAGTTAATTACCTTCTAATGGGACAAGACTCAACATTGTGGAAGAGCAGCAAAGTTCATGTGGGTACAGATTCACAGCACTCATAGTCTTCTAAACTGATTTGAATTATTGTCATGTGTATTAGCATACGGTGAAAAGCATTGTTTCTTGTGTGCTATACAGACAAAGCATACTATTCATATAAAAGGAAATGAGAGTGCAGAATGTAGTGTTACAGTCGTAGGGTGGAGAGAAAGATCAACTTAATGCAAGGTAGGTTCATTTTAAAGCCTGACAGCAGCAGGGAAGAAGCTGTATTTGGGTTGGTTGTTACGCGACCTCAGACTTTTGTATCTTTTGTCTGAAGAAAGAATGTGGAGGAGAAACTGTCCGGGGTGCATGAGGTCTTTAATTATGCTGGCGGCTTTGCCGAAGCAGCGGGAAGTGTAGACAGAGTCAATGGATGGGAGGCTAGTTTGCTTGATGATTGGGCTACATTCACAATCTTTTGCAGTTCCTTGCGGTCTTGGGCAAAGCAGGAACCATACCAAGCTATGATACAACCAGAAAGAATGTTTTCTATGGTGCATCTATAAACGTTGATGACAGTCATTGTTGACATGCCAAATTTCCTTAGTCTTTTGAGAAAGTAAGACTAAGAAAGCTTTCTTAAGTGTAGGACAGGTTGTTTATGATCTGGACTACCTAGAAACTTGAAGCTCTTGATCCTTTCTATTTCGTCCTTGCATTCAAACTCATGAATATTCAATGTATCAAACACAAGGGGATATTATGCAACCTATTATAGTAATTTAATCTTCTAAGTCTGATATCATTCTGGTGAATTGCCAAAATCAATATATCTTTAACGAATTGTGGAAGAAGCTCAAAACTGAACATTGTAATCCAGATGTGATCTGATCAATGATGTTGACATGCGAAGAATGATCTAACAAAGATTACCTGAGGTAAAGGCCAGTATTTCTTTAGACTTTTTATTACTTTTAGACTATCAGCTTTAAAGGATTTGCATATTTGGACCAACTCTTAAATTACTAGTTTGTAAGCATTTACTCTGATTAATTTCTCTGGAATGTACGACTATGGTAAAAAAGGTGTAAAAATGGTGACCCTATGGGCGTGAATATTGTTCAGAAGATGGTATTGATAATTAGCCTGTTTGATGCTACTGAGTGCGTTGCTATATTGGAAGAGGTGTTTCAGCAATTTACAATAAGAACAACAACAATGGAAAAGTGTTGAAACACCTGATGAACTCAAAGGGAGTTCCATAGGGCGGAAGCATAGAAGTAGAAGACCAGGCATTACTTGTGGAATGAACAGGATTGGATAACTTGATGCCAAAGAAGTGAAGGCTTCATGTATGGAATATACATATGGAGGGAACTGCTGAGTTGAGGAGGGACATGAATAAATAAAAACCAGCAACTTTGTCCTGGACTTGCACCCCTAAGGCGGGTGAACAGAATTAGGTGATTCACTGCCCACCTGGTCAGAAATAATCCCGAACAATCTTTGTTCTGATAGGTAGGTACATGCTGGAGTTGCCCCCTACCCCTGAAAACAGTCTGGAGACAGCTACAGGGCATGCTGAGTGGTGGTGTGGGCTGTTTAGAAGGTCTACCTCAGTGCTGTGAAATTTTGTCCCAGTTGTAATGAAAACAAGTAGTCCCAATACATGCTCCCCAACCACCACCACCTTTACTTTTGCATCCTCTATGCCTAATTACACGGTATCTACCATGGGAAGCCTCCGGGACTATGGCGAAGTGAAATATAATAAAGTTCAAAGTATATATTTCAGACTTTGCTCCAGAAAAAACTCTCATTGATAAAAGCCCATTCAATACATTTAAATCTCTTCAACTACTTAATGCAAAAACAACTACTTAATGCAAAAAACTACTAAAAACAAATATCTTTGCATAACCCCACATGAAAGACAGGTTAATAATTTCTTGCAGCTTTCAATCAAACTGCAAAATTACTGAGCCTTACTCTAATATCACTAAGTTATGGAAGCTGTCAGGCAATAATAATGCAGTAATAATAACCTTCAGGCTCATGTCAAGAAACAGCTATTGAAATTGCAAGTACCAATTAATTTTACAATTTAGAGAGTGACACGGCAGGCTATCTTTCATAAACATTTAAAGAGGTGAGTTAAATGACTCAACAGGTTGATAATTTATGTATCTATTAAGCACATCAATGTCTACTCTTAAAAAGCATAGGCTAAATACAATGGGAAATGGACCTTGCTACAATGAATATGGAGTCTATTTAAACTCAGCACCAAGTTAAAATGTTTGGGTTCCAATATTCCCCCAGGTGTGAATCCCATCATGCCATCTTCACCAGCACCCACTACCAGCAAAAATTAAATCTATCGAAAGTAAGGAGTTCCAGATCCAAGTTCCTGGTGCCATTTTGGATAATCTCCAAATCTTGAATCTCCATGTCTTGGAGTCAATTTGTTTGAGTTTGCAAAAGGCAGAATAAAGACATGATTTTTTTCTGAGTAGGCGAATGATGGCAGTCCAAAGGAGTTGCAACTTGTAAGAGTGTGGGCCCTTGTGGGGGCAGGTGGCTGAAATATTGTTATAGACGTTGAACCTTGAGGTGACGATGATATGGACGCAATGCAGAGAGGATACTGCTCCTTTTATAGAGATGGAAAATGTCATCTTTTGTAATGGAAAGAATGCAACACAAGGAAACTCATCTCAGGGTCAAGCAGTATCCCAACATATTGTCCCTTTGGATTTAGCCAGATGTGGTCACCAGGGAGACTGGCTTAAACCAAAAAAAGGTGGTACCAAGCTGATAGTTGGAGCAACAGCATTTGAGTTGATGCAGGAAAGTGGCAACAACTGGTGTTGATGGGTTATCAACAGGAAGCTAAACCAATGGGAATCATATAAATGATAAAGAGAACACGATCAAAGATGAGCCAATGGGATATAGCAATTGTGACTTTGCTAAAAAAGGGTCAAGCTTGAGAATGGTCCGCCCATCAAGACCTTACTTTTAAGAAAATAAAACAACAGCTGTCATTGGCGAATGTGTTAGCACATTCCGACCCCAGAAAAGAGTTAGTGCTCAGCTGTGATGCATCTCTTTATGGCACCGGGGCAGTTTTAGCACATTGATGGAAAAATGGAGAGGAATTGCTTATAGCTTATGCCTCCAGGGCCTTGGTTACAACAGAAAGAAAGTGCACTCGTATTGAAAAAGGTTCGGTGATAATATTTGGAGTGAAGAAATTTTTATCAAAATCTATATATGATTGTCACTAATCACAAGCTGTTGCAGGGACTATTAAAAGAGGACGAGTGGTGCCACCAATAGCATCAACTTGGATTCAGCAGAGGGCATTGTTGTTGGTGGCTGACAGCTATCAGTTGGAACATCAGCAGGGAGACCACATGGCAAATACAGATGTCTGAATTAGGCTACCTTTAGCAGGCACTCCACTGATGGTACCCAAAGTAGAACAGACGGCAATGACCATGAATTTCCTGGATACCCTTCCTATGACCTCACATAATATGCACCTGTGGACGCAAAAGGATGCTGTTTTCGCAAAAGTGAGACACTTGGCACTGACAGGGGAAAGAGAAAAGCCAGCCCAACCCCAATTCCACCCAAATTGCAGTAGAAGAGAACAGCCCACAGTAGTAGGTGGAATACTGCTATGGTGGACATGGAGTGGTAGTTCTAATACTGACTGAATTACATCATAGCCATCCAGGAGTGCCCAAGACAAAGATATGGCCTTGAGCTATGTTTGGTGGCCCAGAATGAATGTAGACATAGTGGCGCTTGTGGGTCAGAGCCAGGAATGCCAGCAAGGATACAAGTTGTCACCGGCAGTTCCCTTACACCAATGGAAATGGCCAGGCAGACCTTGGACCTGGCTGCACTTGGGTCATGCAGGTCTATTCGTGTGCTCGATGTTCTTGGTCATAGTGGATGCCCATTCAATGCGGTTGGATGTACATAGGGTGAATTCTGCAACCATGATAATAACGGTAGAGAAACTTTGCACTTCATTTGCAACACATGGCATCCCAGAGGCGCTTGTCTCTGTCAATGGACCGGCTTTTGCCATCCAGGAGTTTGCCTGACTCATGAAGTCGAATGGGATTCGACAATCAGGATGGCACCATACCATCCAGTGTTGAACAGGTTCGTGGAAAGAGCGGTCCGTACTTTAAAAGCCAGATTTTAAAAAGCCAGCAGCATCAATAGACACCAAATTCTGTCATTGGTTATTCGACTACAGGAAAACCCCACATGCCACAATGGGAATAGCATCTGCAGAATTACTCGTGGGCAGACAACGCCAAACCAGATTAAGTCTGCTATTTCCAAACACTGGGGGTAAAGTGGAAAGGCAACAAGAAGCTCAATGTGGAAGCCATGATGATAGTCACCGGGAGAGGCAATTGGAGGCTGGTGATAAAGCCTGAGTGAAGAATGACATAACTGGCCCCGCAAGGTTACCAGCAACATTTGAATCTACGATGGGGTCTGTATCTTAGTTACCAAATAAGCATGGGCTTACTCATCCTGAAAAAAACACCTAGACCAGGTGCAGGCCTTGAAGTCACAGCTCATCCCTGAGCCAACTCAGCCCAGCAAGTCGAGAACCAAAGAGAGTCCTCTCAGACCAGCCAGCCCGCCTCTCTGTCACCCATAGTTAGAACCTTGGAGTAAGAAATAGACTTGCAGCTGAAGCTGAGGCTACTCCCCTGCTGCCCGAGGAAGGGGGCAAACTAGAATTCCGGCACTCGTTACAAAAGAGATGGGTATCCATCAGATACACCCCTCCAACATTGGACATTGAATTGGACGATCTGGACCCCCTGTTGAACTGTTGAAAGAGACCCAAGAGGCACTTGAACTGTTGAGGTTTCTCGGAGTTAGGTGGGGAGCGGCATATTGACTTCACCAAGGCCATTGAGTTTGGACTCTTGAAATATGAACTCTCTGAATTTCAATACTACACACAGGGCAGGTACCGGAGAACTGGAGAAATGCAAACATAATTCCATTATTTAAAAAGGGATCAAAGAAAATGCTAAACAATTATAGGCCAGTTAGTCTTACATTGGTGGTGGACAAATTAGCAGCATCAATCCTGAGAGATAGGATTGACTATCATATGGAAAGGCACAGACTTGTCAGGAATAGTCAGCAAGGATTTGTTTAAGGAAGATCTTGCTTCACAAACATGATTGACTTCTTTGAGGAAGTGACAAGAAGTGTTGATGAAGGTAGTTCAGTGGATGTTGTGTATGTGGATTTTAGCAAGGCATTTGACAAGATTCCACATGGCAGATTGGTAAAAAACATAAAAGCCCATGGGATACAGGATAATATAGCAAACTGGATCAAAATTTGCCGCAGTAACAGGAAACAAAGGTCAATGGATGCCCTTGCGAATGGAAAGTTGTTTCAAGTGGAGATCCACAGGGTTTGGTGTTGAGACCCTTGCTGTTTGTGTTATATATTAATGACTTGGGCACAATTGGAAAATTTGAAGTTAACACAAAGATTGGTTGAGTAGCGGATAGTGTAGAGGATAGCTATAACCTACAAACTGATATTAAAGGATGGGTGGAATGGACTGTAAAATGGTGGATGGATTTTAACATACAGAAGTGTGAGGCAATGCATTTAGGGAGGTCAAACAGTTAAAGGGAGAACACAATCAATGGGAATATACTAAGAAGGGTAGATGAGGTGAAAGATCTTGATGAACAAGTACATGTGTCCTTAAAGGCAGCAATTCAAGTAGACAAGATTATAAAGAAGACATACAATGCTCTCTTTCACTGGCAGAGATATCAAATATAAAAGTAAGGATAAATGTTGGAATTGTATGAAACATCAGTGAGGCCATAACTGGTGTAATGTGTGCAGTTCTGATCACTATATTACAGCAAGGACATGATTGCTGTGGAAGGATTCAAAGTCTCACAGAAAGGTTGTCAGGGCTAGAAAAATGTAGCTATTGGATAGGTTGGGATTATTTTCCTTGGAACAAAGAAGGCTGAGAGATGACGCATTAGAGGTGTACAGGATTATGAGGGGAAGAGATAGCGTGGATAGGATAAAATTGTTTCCCTTGTTGGAGAACTCAAGAACAAGAGACATAGATTCAAGATAAGTGGCAGTAGGTGTATGAGAGAGAACTTTTTAATGAAAAGGGTGGTGGGTGTCTAGAATTTGCTGCCTAAATTGGCAGAGACCCTAAACTCTCTTACTAGTACCTGGATCTGCACTTTATTGCTGTCAGCTACAGGGCTATGGGCCATGTGCAGGAACGTGGGAATAGAAAGGGCACCTAGGTACCTTTTGGGCTGGCATAGACAAGATGGGCCAAATGGCCTCCTGTGCTGTAGCTTTTCTATAGTTCTATTTGAAAGGTTAACTTTGAAGCAATTGCTGAAGAGCATAGAGTATTTGAGAGTTGGGTGTTTGAACAGGGGATGATTGTATTAGATAAGAACAGTTTCTGAAATGCAGACATTACTGAGGCTGATGGGATGTATGTTCAGGAGGCGGTTCAGGGATTCAGGCTGTGGGCTGTTCACGGACGGTGAGTGCACTGAGACTATGCAGTTTTGAAGAAAGCAGTTTAAAGTTTAAAGGTTTACGTTTATAGTTTATTTATTAGTATCACAAGTCAGCTTACATTAATACTGCAATGAAATTACTGCAAAAATCCCCTAGTCACCACTCTGAGACACCTGTTCGAGTACACTAAGGGAGAATTTTAGCATGGCCAATGCACCTAACCAGCACCCCTTTGAGCAGTATCATCCAAGCAGACGTAGAGCTTGGAGTTGATTGGCAGAGGAAGAGAAGACGGTTCAGGGAAAGTTTCAATTTCGGCACTGAATCCGAATTAAAGGTGTAGGAGGGGAGTTTGAGCAACATAAGTGCTAGCTCAGCTCCATTGTCATCTGCCTTCATTTCAATACTCTCATCCATTTCCCCAAATAACTAGTTTTCAAACAAAAGAGGGAAACAGCAAATAAATCTTATTTAAGTAGCACTGATGGCGCACACCTTTTATGTGAGATATTTTTAAATATTAAATCTATTAGCGGTGATTTTACCTTCTTGCAAAAAATCATCTGATGGTCAAAGAGATAAACGAAACAATACTTTGCCCTAGCACCTGGATGAGGAATAACAATTAAATCGCCACGATGAACCAGTTGAGTGCTAATGACTGCAAGATCTTCACCCTAAGAATAGAAAGGTTTTATAAGGATCAGCTCCACTCTATATTTTTCATACGCGCATTCATTTAGCCAAAGGAGGAGGGATAAGTGCTCAGTACCAACTTCCCCCTTTCCCAGCAACAATTTAACTCTGGCACACAAACAACGATGTGTCTTGGTGTGCAGCAACAGTGATGTCAGCAAACAGGGTGGCAGCCAATCGCATTGAAGTGTTCACTCGCAGCAAAGCAGCAAGTTAAAAGCAATAATTGGCTGTAATTGTTTCTCACGTCTCGCTACCACTGCCACCGAGAACAGAGAATTTGCCACTCAGCCAAATCTCCATTCACAGCAGCAGGACTGGAGAATCCCAGCCATGGGCGAGGTTGGAGAATCCAGCCCATCATCGTTCACTTTTCTTTTCAATTTTCAGCCAGTGAAGTAAGTAATTATGACAATTAAAATAGAAACTCAAAGAGAAAGAAAACATTTTAGATTTGATTATAATGGAGAATTTTGACATTCCACAAACATAAAATTAGTTACTTGGGGTCAGTGATGGTGCTTAGCAATAATTCTGAAGTTAAAATTCACTTATGCCCCATTCATCAAAACATAACTTTTTCAAGGATTTTTATACTGAGACTAACAGCATAGTGCAGAAACTCTTATTAGTTCAATTGTTTGTCATTGAGTTAGGAGAGGCGATGGTCTAATGGTATTATTGCTGGACTATTAATCCAGAAATTCAACTAATATTCTGGGGACCTGGCTTTGAATCCTGCCACGGCAGATGGTAGATTTTGAATTCAATTTTAAAAAAAATCAGGAATTAAGAATCTACCGATGACCGTGAAACCATTGTCGACTGTCAGAAAAACCCATCTGGTTCACTAATGTCCTTTAGGAAGGAAACCTGCCGTCCTTACCCGAGCTGGCCGACATGTGACTCCATAACCTGAGCAATGTGTTTGACTTTCAACTGCCTCTGAACAAGGGCAATTCAGAATGGACAATAAATGCTAGCCGGCCAGTGATACCCATGTCACACGAATGAATAAAAAAAGATTGCACTGTGAAGAGACCTCAGTGGTGCACACTCTGTCCCTCTCTCCACCTCCAGAAAAGGAGTGAATTACTGACAACAGTGTCTGGATTATTCTGTGCATGTGCAGAATCTAGAATTTGCTGCTGGTTTCGGTTGAGTAATGACAGCAAACACAGACAGTTTCTTGACCATTAATAATGCAAATTTAAGGACATTGCTTTCATTTATTTTAGATGGGTTAACTCCTTGATTGGACAATAGGTTATCAGGTCAAACTTCAACTGCTCTAACATGGATGCAAATTCAACAAGAATCCCATTTAAACATATAAACTAAGTTTCTACTAATATAAACAATGGTGGAGGAGACCAAAGTCCTGAGGAAATTTACCCCCTTAGTGATCACCTGCTATTAATGTAACAGGAGTTTTACACTGTCAAAGTTTAACGTTTTAGAAATGTGGACTTTTGTTCTTTGTATTTATTTACTACAAAAGTTCTGGTGCTTTATCTGCAATACTTTACTGCAATATTGATGTTTTTTATGTTATTTTGCCAAACGTTTGTGATGAAATGGGAAGAATGTTGAATGTGTCAGCAAGTGGCAGGCTAATGCAATGATGCATTCGCAAGCTAAATAACATGCCAAAAGACAGAGATAAGGACAAACGTCTTCTCTCTAAGAGTCAGGAGCCTATGGGTGGTGTGTGCAGACTCACTGGATATTTTTAGAGCTGTATTTGATAGATTCTTGATTGACAAATGAATCAAAGGGTTGTAGGGGTAGGTAGGAAAGTGGAGTTGAGGCCACAATCAAATCAGCTATGATCTTATTGAATGGCAGAGCAGGCTCAAGGGGCCAAATGGCCTACTCCTGCTCCTAATTCATATGTTCAAATGTACCGATCAGAAATCTGCCAAGACAACGGTAAAACAATGCAGAGCCATGGTTTGGTCTCATCCGATTGAATTTGTGAATTACGGATTCGCTTGGGCTGAAGTCAGCTGATAATAGACATTGATTCTGGCCATCTTTGAGAACTATGATTCTAAGTATGGGGTATAACAAATAAAGAGGGATAAGCAGTAGGAGAGAAAATGGTACATATATTGTTTAATGAAAAGAAAGAAACAAACTAAATTGCATGGTCTAACATAGACGTAACAATGTCAATTTATGTATATTTTATATTGTTATTCAGTAAATGTCTGTAAAGTGACATTGCTAAAACATTCGATATATTTATCTCAAAATGTGAGAAGTTGGGCAGAGTAGTGGGAGGGGTTGGGAAACAAAATGTTATTGAATTTTCTCAGTTTTTACCTGCCAATTCACAATAGTTTTCTGCAATTTTGCAAGTTTATCTTCATCCTCATCCTCTCCTTTTTGAACGTTAATCGCATTAAGGACATTCTTCATGGCGACCACAGCAGCTTCAACATTCTTGTAATCCCTTAGCAAATGAAGAGGAGACTATTAGCAATACAGTAAAGTTTACTTATTAGTCACAAGTAAGGCTTACATTAAAACTGCAATGAAGTTACTGTGAAATTCCCTTAGTCACCACACTCTGGAGCCTGCTCAGGTCAATGCACCTAATCAGCACATCTTTCAAACTGTGGGAGGAAACCGGAGCACCCGGAGGAAACACACGTAGACACGGGGAGAAAGTGCACACTCCACACAGACAGCGCCCTGAGCCAGGAATCAAACCTAGGTCCCTGGCGCTGTGAGGCAGCAGTGCTAACCCACTGTGCCACCGTACATATGACAGCACTAATATCAGGCAGAAAGTATGTAGCTACAGTATCATTTCCCTCGTGTATCTGTTGTATCATGGTAGCAAACAGTTCTGCTTTTTCTTCACTTTGGAATGATAGGGTGAAAAAAAATTTGGCCTTCACCTCTGTGCACTTATCCATTGTGGAACCTACCTGATTTTCCTTCCAATAGCATTTCACACCCCATGAAATCAATGGAAGAATAATCAGATTTCTTCCACAAACGGTTTGTTAATTTGCTCTACCAGGTTGTCATCCATGGTTACTGAGCTGAAAGTTTACCATCACATTTTGTACATTTCTCCATATTCAAACTAAAAGATAGAGCTTTTCTTGTCTTAGTCTTCTCCACATATCTACAACGTGAATATAGCCCAATCCATCTCGCAAAACAACATCCCATTCATTGACTCTGTCTACATTTTCCACTGCCTCGACAAAGCAGCCAGCATAATCAAGGATTCCACACACCCCAAACATATTCTGTTCTACCTTTTTCCGTCAGGAAAAAGATACAAAATTCTGAGGTCATGTACCAACTGACTCAAGAACAGCTTCTTCCTTGCTACCTTCAGGCTTTTGAATGGACCTACTTTGTATTAAGTTGATCTTTCTCTACACCCTAGCTATGACTACGAATGTAGTACAATACTACATTCTGCATTCTCTTCTTTCCTTCTCTATGAGTGCAGTATGCTTTGTCTGTAATAGCGCACAAGAAAAATATTTTTCACAGTATACTAATACATGTGACAATAAATCAAATCAAATCAAAAAAACTTGCTTCAGTTGGCTCTGCTGGCAATGATAAGGAGCAAGATCACAGTTCATTTCAGTATGGTGTGCTTTTCCTTGCATTTAAAGTCACTACACTAGGAAACTTAAGGTAAAGGGAGCAGTGACCATAATATGATAGAATTCAGGCCAAAGGTGTAAGGATACTAGATTTCATTCCCTAAAGGGGCACTAGTGAACCAGATGGGTACAATCAACAATAGTTTCATTGTCATCAATTGATATTCTAAATTCCAAGGCCCAGATTCTCCCAAAATAAAAACAAATGCCCAACAAGTGGAAAAACAGGAACATTTCCTCCCTATTTTTTGGGCATATTTGCCCGCATGAATCTCCGACACCGAGCAATGCAGAATGCCTCAAAGTGATTCACGCTTGGAAAGTTTTGTGGGGGGAGGGATGGCGTGGAGAGGGGACTCATCCCACCTAAGAAGCCTGAATCAGAGTGTTGAGTGGGCCACTGCACATACGCTGATTTCGGTGCCCTTCCCCCTCCCCTTCTGATGGCTGGCCTGCTCGAGCAGTGCCAAAGTGCCCAGTGGGTGGTGCCAATGTGCCAGGCTGGCACTGCACAAGGGGCACCTCCCTTGCCCCCGATTTCCTAGGGACCTCAATGTCCTCTGTCCCAATACATCCATTTGCCATTAGTGGAGAGCAGTCGTATATCCCACCAGGGGGAATGCCTCCCAACACGGGGGAGACACTAGCAGGTCTGGAGAATATCATCCTGGGCCTGCTAATAATATGGAAATGTTAAATTCCATGAAATTTCAATATGCTAATCAACTCTGCACCAATTTCCAGTGCAGGGCTGATTACATCAGAAAAAGGTGCCTGGGAAACTCAGGCTTGGCTGGACGCTGATCATGAACCTTGCAAAAGGCCCCCCACTGATGTCTCCCCAGCCCACTGCACTATTCAAGCAGCACAATGGGCTGGGAGAACCTGGCCTGGATTTTTTATTTAATTCAAGTTTCACACCATGGTGGGATTCAAACCCAGGTCCATAGAATGGAATCCCCACAGTGCAGAAGGAGGCCATTCAGCCCAACAAGCCTGCACCAACTACAATCCCACCTAGTTCCTTTCCCTGTACTCTCTTATATTTACCCTGTTAATCCCTCGACTCTAAGGAACAATTTATCATATCAAATCCACCTAGCCTGCAATTCTTTGAAGTGTGGGAGGAAACTGGAGCACTTGGAGGAAACCTATGCTGATGTGGGGAGAACCTGCAAACTCCACATAGACAGCCACCTGGATCCTCGGTGCTGTAAAGGGGCTGTGATATCACATATACCATATGTTTTACTAACTGCTCTCCAAACATGCCCTGCCACCTTTAATGACTTATGTACATATAGAATCATAAAATCCCCACAGTGCAGAAGGAAGCCCTGCGAGTCTACACCGACCACAATCCCACCCAGGCCCTATTCCACTAACTTTACATATTTACCCTGTTAATTCTCCTGACACTAGGGTTAATTTTTTAGCATGGCCAATCAACCTAACACATACATCTTTGGACTGTGGGAGGAAGCCGGAACACCTGAAGGAAACTCATGCAGACATGAGGAAAATATGCAAGCTGCACAGAGACAGTGGCCCAAGATCGGAACTGAACCTGGGTCTATGGCGCTGTGAGGGAGTAGTGCTAACCACTGTGCTGGTATGTATACCGAGGTCTCTTTGTTCCTGCACCTCCTTAAGAGATTTTCCCTTTATTTTATATTGGGTCACCATATTCTCCTTGCCAAAATGAATCTCTTCACACCTCTCTGCATTGAATTTCATTGGCTGTTTGTCTGCCCAATTGATTATAATACCTATGTCTTTTAGAAGTACAGGCTATTCCCTTTGCAGTTGATAATGCTTCCAATCTTTGTATCATCTGCAAATTTTGAAATCATGCTCTGCACACCACAGTTTAGGACATTAATATATATCAAGCAGAGCAAGGGTCCCAGAACTGATTTGGCTCACAAGGCTGTTATGTGGAACTATATCAAATGCCTTTTGAAAATCCAGTACACTACGTCGCCAGCATTGCCTTATCAATCTTCTCTGTTACCTCTTCAAAAAACTTCTCAAGTTAGTTAAACATGCATTTCTTTTAATGAATCCAAGTTCTCTTTCCTTAATTATCCGGCACTGCAGAGAGCTAGCTGAGGTGAGATAACCGGCGAGCAGTTCACAGTCGTTCTTTTCATCAGATAATCCAGGTCTGAGGCGTTTGAGTCAGGCAACTCTGACCTATACAAGAAAGCCAGATACGATCTAAGCAGATCCATCAAAGATGCCAAAAGGCAGTATCGGATCAAGAGAGAGTTTCAGGCTAGCCACACGGACCCCCACCGATTATGGCAAGGTCTGCAATACGTAACAGACTACAAGATGAAGATATGTAAAATCAGTAGCTTCAATGCACTCCTCCCTGATAAGCTCAATGCATTCTATGCCCCTTTTGAGCAACAGGTCAGTAAGAGCACGCCCTCCAACCCAGAAGCTTTGGATGAACTTATACGTGAGGTCATTATTGTAAATGTCAGAGCAGCCTTCTCAAAGGTCAACCCATGGAAAGCAATAAGCCCAGATGGGGTAACTGGACGCTGTGCAGATCAGTTGGTGGGGGTATCGCAGACATCTTCAATCTCTCTTTACAACAATCTGAGGTTTCTTTCTGCTTCAAGAAGATGACTATCATCTCAGTACCAAATAAAAGCCAAGCAATGTGCCTTAATGACTATCATCCGGTATCTCTGACATCCATCGCTATGAAGTGCTTCAACAGGTTAGTCGTGGCACAAATCAATTCCAGCCTCCCGGATTGCCTGGATCCACTACTGTTCACCTACCACCTCAACAGATCCATAGCAGATGCCATCCCCCTGGCCCTGCTCTCAACCCTGGAACGTCTAGATAACAAAGACTTCTACGTCAGACTCCTATTTATTGACTACAGCTCAGCCTTCAACACTATTATTCCTACGAAACTCATCTCTAAACACTGTGACCTGGGTCTTGGCTCCTCCCTCTGTGACTGGATCCTGAACTTCCTAACTCATAGACTACAATCAATAAAGATAGACAACTCTACCAGTGCCCCACAAGGCTGTATTCTTGGCCTCCTGCTATACTCCTTATATACCTATGATTGTGTGGACAAATTCTCCTCTAAATTGATTTTCAAGTTTGCTGATGACATCAGCGTAGTGGGTCAAATCTCAAACAATTACGAGACAGAGTACAGGAATGAGGTAGAGAATCTGGTGAACTGGTACGACAATAATAATCTTTCCCTCAATGCCAACAAATGAATGAGATAGTCATCAACTGCAGGAAGCTAGTGGAGAACATGCCCCTGTCTACATCAATGGAAATGAAGTAGAAATGGTCAAAAGCTTCAAGTTTTTACATGTTCACATCATCAACAACCTGTCCCATGCTGACACTATAGTTAAGAAAGCACATCACTTCTACTTTCCCAGAAGACTAAGGAAATTTGACATGTCAGCTACGACTCTCACTAACTTTTACAGATGCACCATAGAAAGCTTTCTTTCTGGTTGTATCACAGCTTGGTATGGCTCCTGCTCTGCCCAAGATTGCAAGAAACTACAAACGGTCATGATTGTAGCCCAATCCATTATGCAAACTAACCCCCCCATCCATTGACTCTGTCTACACTTCCCTCTGTCTTGGAAAAGCAGCCAGCATAATTAAGTACCCCATGCATCCTGGACATGCTGTTTTCCACCTTCTTCAATCAGGAAAAAGATATAAAGGTCTGAGGTTATATACCAATTGAATCAAGAACAGCTTCTTCCCTGCTGCCAGACTCTTGAATGGACCTAGCTTGCATTAAGTTGATCGTTCTCTACACCCTATTTATGATTGTAACATAACATCCTGCACTTTCTTGTTTCCTTCTCTATGAATGGTCTGCTTCGTCTGTATAGCATGGAAAAAACAATACTTTTCACTGTTTGTTAATACATGTGACAATAATAAATCAAATCAAATCCTGCACTTATGGCTCACACGGGTTGCGCACGACTGGAAAAGATCGGTAGCCGGGAATCCCTAAGGTCGGAGTGCCTATTCTTAAAGGATACTCCGACAAATAACATAGAATTCCCACTCTCACAAGCAATAGGAACCCCCCTTCCTCACAGACGCAGGCAACTCCCCCACTATTAAGCTCCCCCATGGAGCGCTCCAGCACTGCCACATTATACAATCCTTTGGCAGTGCCACTTGCATGTCCCTCTTTTCCTGGGGGTGAGTGGGGGCGGGGATGCTATACTTGTCTTTATGACCTGGTGGGTTCCCTTTGCCTATCTCACATTGTTAAAAACATGCTGTAAACCTTGCCGGTATGACGTCACATCAGCGAAGGGGGAATTCCTAATGTGAGGGGGACAATACAATACGAAGCCCTTTAATTAGATTACAAATTATTTAAATATGGTCTCCAACCTTTCTGGGCAGGAATCTTGTTATGTCACTCACGAGGGTCGGGGAAAATCGGAAAATGGGAACTCACCAGAAAGATTCTCATTTTCCAACTCTCTTGATATTTTGTGCTCTTTGTGTTTGCACTTGTGACAAATGTTAGCACAGAATCGCCACCCAAGTGACTGTTAATTTTGTCCCAAAATTGAGTTTCCAGAAATAATAGCACTCGGGCCAATTAAAGATTCCTTGCTCCAAATCCAGACCAATTAACCCACGATAATCTGGATTGTTATTGGTGTGAGTGTCCATCTAAACACTGGATAAACCAGCTGGAAATCAATTTTTTTTTCTAATTGAATCTGGGGAAAGAAATGAATGAATCCGAAGTAATTTCTCTCTGTGCACCATTGTTCCAGTCAAGAGGCACTCAGCCTCTGGTCCCTGCGAACGACAGTCCTGATCTCAATTACAGACATTTTCAAGAATGGCTTGAAATGACTCATGCTCCCAATCCTCATCCACTCAGGAAATGCCTTGCTCATTGCTCCATCTCCAAGAAGCAAGACTGAAATCGGAAACTCACTGTACGGGATTACATTATGCTATCATTTTGTATTATACTGCAACACTGAATATTGAAAACAGTGAAACTGCATGTATAATGGATCACCACATTCCACATATTCAGTTAATAATCTGTTGTACTCCAATTCCATATATACAAGGACTAGGGCATGGGTTTTGCTCTTTTTATATTTGTACCAAGGGAAGTCAATATGCTTCATCTTTTGTGCTTACCTGTGCTCAGGTGGGGTGGCTTTAAGCAGCTCCGTCAACAATAGTGGATATTTACAAATCTTCTGTACTGGCATCAACAGAAATCCATCAAAGGGAAGACTCATCATGTGCTGGCGCCTTCGACAGACCTCAAAGAAGAAGGCATATTTTTCTACTACTACGAGCTTAGCCCATTCGGAAAGGGCGCTGACGTGGTTGTTACAATATTCAGCGTACAGAAGGAAGCCGTCACGCTGCAAAGAGAAAGTGAAAGACACATCAGTAGACAATAAATAGAAGAATTGGAGATTAACAGAGCCATTCAGATGCTATTGGTCACAGAGTTTTATTAGCATGTGACTCGCAGGAAGCCAAAATTTTTGTATTGTATTTAACCGGGCAAAAATGTTCCAAAAATGCAATTAAAAAAATGGAAACTGATCCGAAGGAGGAGATTTTAGGAAAAGTGATCAAATATTTAGCCAAAGAGTTGGATTTCAAAGTGTGCCCAAAACGTGGAAAGAGAAGTTAAGAGTACAGGGGTTTAGTATGGTGAATGGAGGTATGGAATCCAAAAGTAGGGGTGGGTAACAAGGGATGTCAAAAGAGCCAACTTTGGGTGGGGTTGTTGAGGCCAGTCCAAGAGGGATCTGAAACACATGGCTGACAATTTTATTTTAATAAATGTTCAGAATGTGGGCATTTATTGCCCATTCCTATTTGCCCTGGATTGTGAGGCAACTGCACAATCAACCACTTCGGTATAGCTTTCAAATTCTGTTTTAACAACAATCTGATAGCCGGGGTTGGTAACATACCTTAGGACGAGGTCTTCCCATTTGGGAAGTGGTCAGGGATAGGAGGGTATCCCTGCAGCTGAGACCGCTAAGGCGATCAAAAAGGCAGGAGTGTCAGCCTCTGGAGTTGTCCAACAGATTTTACGTTCGTTCAGCTTGCTTATTTGTAAGTGAAGGCTGCAGGGTGGGTAAGTTGACTGACCATGACATCATTTGTACAGGGAACCATTTAAGTGGGGAAGCACAAGAAAATGTCGTGGCAGTAGAGGGTAGTACAGTGAGGGGAATGGACACCACTCTATAACAAGAAACTAGAGTCCAGATGGCTATGTTACCTGCTCATTGCCAAGGATCAGCATATTTGCTTGGGGCTGAAGAGGAAGTTGCAGTTGGATAGGGAGGATCCATTTGTTATGGTCCATGAAGGTAACAATGAAATAGTCAGGATAAGGAAGGAAATTTTGCACTGTGAGCTTGAGGTGCTGGATAACAAATTAAAAAGCAGAACCTCAAAAGGTAGTAATTTCTGGATTATTACCCAAGCCATGTGCAAATTAACCTAGGACAAATATGGTCAGTGAAATAAATGTGTGTCTCAAAAACTGGTTTGGGAGAAATGCATTCCAATTCATAGAGTTTTAGCACTAGTTTTGGGGAAAGTGGGATTGATTGGACAGATTACACTTGAACCAAGCTGGGGCTGGCATTATCACAAGCTGTGAGAGAAGTAGAGGGTTTTTGAACTGAATAATGAGGTCAATATTTGGGAAGAAGCAGTAAAGCAAGAAATAGAGACAGGGCAAGAGAAACAGGTACTAATGTGGGAAATAATAAAGACCATGACAGGAAGGGACAGAGAGTACAGACATAAGAGTAAATCAGCAGATAAGGCCAGATGCTACATGAATATTAAAAAAGATAAAATTAAAGGCTCTGTATCTAAATGCACATCAAAACAAATCAGATGAATTGATGCTTTTTACCATTTATTTTAAGGAGAATTGATTATAAAAGTAATAAGGTTTTGCTTCAGTTGTTCAGGGCTTTGGTGAGACTACCTCTGAAGTATTCATCACCTTATTTGAGGAAAGACGTAAATGCTTTTGAAGGAGTTCAGAGAAGGTTTAGTAGATTAATACTAAGAGGAAAGGTTGGACAAGCTAGGTTTGTATCCACTGGAGTTTAGAAGAGTAAGAAGTGACTTAATTGAAGCCTGAGGGGTATTGACAGGGCGAATGTGGACAGTTTCTTCCTGTGTAAGAATTTAGAACTTGGGGACACTGATTAAAAATAAGGGGTCACTCATTTAAGACAGAGATGGAGTTTTTTTTCTCTCACAGGGTAAAGAAAATCTTGAACTCTTCCACAAAAGACAGTGGAAGCAGAATTTTTGAATATTTTTAAGGCAGAGCCAGATAGATTCTTGATTAACATAGGGGTGAAAGGTTTTTGGGGATAGGCAGGAAAGTAGGATTGAGGTCACAGTCAGACCAGCCACGATAGAATGGTGGAGCAGGGCCGAATAGTCTCTGCCTGCTGTTAATTCCCAATGTTTCCCAATGTCCCAATAATCACGTTTTCTTACTGATACCAATTTTCATTCACAATAATCTTTTGAGCGCAAAATCTCAAACTGCCGGGGGAGGATCTGAATTTTCCAACTTTGGGTTATGAACAGGTAATACGAGAACTACATTGCCAGACCCAGCAATATATTGAGCTGAAGGATCTGGCACCAATGTAGCCTAGCAAGAACAGAATAGATGAGTGAATAACAGAAGTTAGGAAAAGGTCAACAGAATTAGTATGGCTTAAATTTTACAAGAGTATGGAGCAATGAAGGGCAGCCAGGAGAATATTAGAATAGTCAAGGGCTAAATTTGATAACCCCTGAGAAATGTACAACAATGTTGATGCACCTGTTGATTGCAATGCAGGCTGCATGCAACTTTGTGCTATAAACCATTTCAGCATCTAGCTAGCAATAGTTGATTGGCTGGATGCCTGAGAAAGGGCCAATATGCCAAGTGGCTAGCCCCGGTTAATGTTAGAGGGTGCAGATTAAGCCAAACCTATATCATTTTAAGTGGAAATGCATTATGGCTAGATCAGGCTCTGAAAGCCATGCAGAAAGTGAATCTCAGGAGGCAAGAATGAAACCATGATCAGTGTTGAAGTTGTCCAAGTGGGAGCAACATGTGGAAAGAATTTTAGGATAAATTCTCCAAAAGTGGAGATTGGAAGCTCCCATGAGAAAGATAAAGTTTCAGTGAGTTCACTCGTGGTGTGACAAGAGTTTGGGTGGGTTGCCAAGAAATTCATCAATTCTCCTTTGATCGTATCTGTTATTTTCTTTGGTGCGTAGTGTATTTGACCACAGTTTAACTTGTCAATTCTCATGTACCATATAAGTATCTTGAATTTTGGAGTGTAAGATGGATATGGTAAACTGCTTTATGTCTTTCTGAATTTGCATGTTCGTGAAGATATAACTGGGGCGAGGGATAGTGATTATTTGAATAATTTTCTTGTGTTTGTATTGATATCTTTCCAACTTTTATTTTTTGGTGCAGTGCTTATTTTTCTTGTTTAATAAATGTTTACCATATCTATCTTACACTCCAAAATTCAAGATACTTATATGGTACATGAGAATTGACAAGTTAAACTGTGGTCAAATACACTATGCACCAAAGAAAATGATAGATACGATCAAAGGAGAATTGGTGAATTTCTTAGCAACCCACCCAAACTCTTGTCACACCATGAGCGAACTCACTGAAACTCTATCTTCCTCATGAGAGTTCTATCCAGAGGGAATGGCAGTGACTTCATGAAGCATAAACTTAATGTCCTCCCTCGGGAAGCCAATATTTATCCTCACACCACAGCTAATCAGCCAGTGTCCTAGCTGTTATCTTGTTAGTCAGTCCCAGCCCAGATTGCAGCAGCCTATGCTGAGATATGACGGTAAGCATTCTTGGGTTTGAGCTGCTTAAGAAGATGCACCAAATCTAACTTCAGGTTCCTCCATGAAAGTCAGTCTTTCAGCAACTGTATTGCTGTCACTGGGGTAACACCACATAGATAAACAAAGGCAGAGAGAATATAAGGACCAAATGAATTTGCAAGAGTTATTAGTTGGCTTTTCAATGCAATATGGAATGATTTCATTTATGAAATTGGTTTGAAGTGTTTTTTTTCATTTGTTCATGGGATGTGGAATCACTGGCTATGGCAGCATTTATTGTCCATTCCTAATTGCCCTTAAGAAGGTGGTGGTGCAGTCCATGGCATAGGTGCACCTGCAGTGCTGTTAGAGAGGCAGCTCCAGGATTTTGATCCAGCAACAATGAACAAACAGCACTACAGGATGGTGTGTATCTTGGAGGGAAACTTGTAGGTAGCAGTGCTCCCATACATTTGCTGCCCTTGTCCTTCAAGGTTGTAGGGGTTGCAGATTTGGATGTGCTGTCGAGGGAGTCTTGATGAGTTGCTGCTGTGTATCTTGTAAATGGGACATGCTGCTGTAACTGTGTGTCAGTGGTGGGGAAAGTGAATGCTTAAAGATGTGGTTGGGATGCTATCTAACCAGTTGCTTTGTCCAGGATGGTGTTGAGCTTTTATTGTTGGAGTTGCATTCATCCAGGAAATTGGAGAGTTTTCCATCGCACTCCTTGTAAATGGTGGACAGATTTTTGGGAGTCAGGAGGTGAGTTACTCACTACAGAATTCCTAGCCTCTGACATCTCTTGTAGCTAAAATATTTATGTGACTAGGCCAGTTTAGTTTCTGGTCAATGGTAACCCCAGGATGTTGACCGTGGGGGATTCAGTAATGGTAATGTCATTGAATATCAAGGGTCAGTGGTTAGATTCCCTCTTTTTGGACCTGCCCTGGCACTTGTCTGGCATGAATGTTGGTTGGCATATCAGTCTAAGACTAAATGTTGTCCACATCTTGCTGGATGCAGTCACAGTTTTTTACTTTTATATTGTGGTCAGATAGATGCTATGATGTTTTGACAGAGAGAAGGTAAGGTGTGGGAGTTTTGAGGAAAGGTTGTTTAATGTTGTAGTTAATGGTATTGCACTTGGATGTGTTCTTCGTGCATGCTTAATAACATAAAAAAAACCTTCGAGCCCACTGTGCCATTTTAAACACCATGGGATAAAGAATTGCAAAGATTGACAATGTACTGAGTGAAGAAACTTCTCACCTCAGTTAGAAATGATCGCCCCTTTCTCCTGAGAATATGCAACTCGGTATTCACTGAATACTGATGGATGGAGTGGAGTGGAAGACTCCTGCTTAATGAGTATCACCATCTGCACCAAAACGTCTCATCATACTGACTTCTTCATGCTCTGGGACCCTAACCATGTCTGTGGCTCCCTCCTCCATGGCAGTGATCACTTAAAAGCAGGGAACTGCTCCACTATTCTGGACCTTCATTATGAGCCCATTTCTCTTGGACAATGAAAAAGAGGGCAAGTACTATCTTCAAGAGCCAGTGCCAGTTGTTCCAATTCATTAGAAGCTGCATGTTTCAGTGAGAGCATGCCCTCAGCATTACTATGACTCTGAACTCCAACAGGTCAGTAAGTATCCTGGTCATGCATTCCTCCCATGTTCGGGAGCAGTATGCCTGCCCCTGGGACCCCTCAGTCGGTATATCTGTTGGGGGGGTGAATAGTGAGAGGCCTGTCCTGAAGAATGGGTGTTGTATTTGCCAGAACATTTCAGGTCATTGAACCTCCTCTGACACTTGATTCAATTTCTGTGTGGTACACATCTTTCACTGACTGTGTCAGGTGTCTTATCCATGCTGCTGAGTCTGAATGGGTGCCTTCCTGCCAACATCCAGGAACACTTTCCTTTACAGCCTCAAGGAGGACATCCAGGTCCACATCAGTGAATTGAGGAGTCAATCTGCCCTGGCTTTCAGATCTGTGGCTCTCCTGAAACATCCTGATTTGCTCAAAACATCATTTCTTCTGAGCTGAAGTCAGGTCACTCGAACAGCAGCCACAAAAATGACTGCCTTTGGCTCTTTCAATCAGTCCTGCACTTGAGCAGTTCCCCACCCCACATCCTATCTCCATAGCTGCTAATTAGCTACCAAACCCGAAACCCAAAGCTGATGACTGATTCCTCTAGGGGAGGGTCTGGGATCTGGAACCTCTGTTGCTCATCCCTTTAGTGAAAATCTTACCTTTCTGTCCTCATGGCTTACTTTCCCACCTAGCTTTGTACTGTCAGCAAACTTGGAGACACGCCAATGCAGAAATGATGGACCAAATGGCCTCCTTCTGTGCTGTAACAATTCTGTGACTAAATTTGGTCCCTTCATC
Organism: Carcharhinus amblyrhynchos; assembly: GCF_965287045.1. Lineage (NCBI taxonomy): Eukaryota > Metazoa > Chordata > Chondrichthyes > Carcharhiniformes > Carcharhinidae > Carcharhinus > Carcharhinus amblyrhynchos. The sequence goes on along the minus strand of NC_137326.1, from coordinate 79,096,296 downwards.
TAATTCATTAATATACGTTTTAAATAGCCAAAGCACCATCATTAACCCTGCCAGCACCCATGTCAACTTGAAACTGGTCTACTAATTCCTGCAGCTAGATTTTCCCCTCCGGGTCAGGATTTGAGGTAGAGTGACTACAGAATCTTGCACCATTGACCTGAGTATGGGCTCCCTGTTTTCACCCACCTTCTGGTGATTTTCCTAGAGATGGGATGTGAGGGGCAGATGACGAGAATACTCGCTCACAAGTGATGAGTAGCCAATTGATCCAATTAAAGGACTATTAAGGACTGTTAACAGAGTTGATCTGGGTGCACTTGGAAGTCTCCTGCCTCTTTCTATTCTTCAGAATGGCCTTTCTTCCATTTTCTTGAACTCTTACTGCCTGTGGCATCACCACTTCCTGCAAAGTGTAATCCAGGAAAATTTTGTCCTCCCTGACATCCTGCAATGACTCCACACGCTCCTCAAGCTTAGAAATCCTGAGCTTGAGCTCAAGCAGCTGGAGTCACTTCTTACACATGTGGTCCCCCAAGAGACATGAAGTGTTGTGAAATTGTAACTAACAGATTTTAGCCATCAATCCATGTTCTAATTTCTATTCCCTCTTTTAGAATCTAGTTGATCCCTTGTTTGTTTAAACTATTCATTTCATTGGATTCAATAGGTATTCAACAGGTTTAAGAAGGTAGTTCATCACCACTTTCTCAAGGGCAGTTAGGGACGTGGGCAATAAATGCTGGCCTAGACTGTGATACACTCCTCCCATGAACAAGTAAAACAAATAGATATTTCTAGGCCTGTAGAGTGCTAATACTCTGGATAATATTTCGCTTACCGTTATATTTAACCCATTCATGCTAATGATACATTTGGTTAAATGTCTCATCTTGCTCCATGACGCATATCTTCACTTCATTCTGCTGCTGTGCCCAAAATGCCCTTCAGTAACATATTCCTCACCTCCAATCTCTTCAAACAAGCAGTCACCTACCTGATGTCTTTGGACTTCACTGTCTGATTTTTTTTTGATTTGATCTTGGGAGTTCTCACTTGTTGAATAGCACAGGCTCATGGTTTCTTATTCCCACTGATAATCTGCCATCACTTCTCTCTGTTGGTCTCTGGTGCTGATTTGCCTCAGTTTCACTTTCACCCCTGCTGAATCTGCACCATCACTTTTTCCCTCATGGTCTCTAGGGCTGTTTTGCCTCAGGCCCTGTGTCTGACTCCTGCTGACGGGTCAATTTTATTTGTTGTTCCCCAGTACTGTTTCCTTTCGCACAACCTTCCTAATTACATATGATTCTCTGAGTGCCCTGTTACACTTTCTCAATAAAGGATCCCAACACTTTCCTGATGATTAATATCAGGCCAACTAGCCTGTACTTTTCAGTTTTATATCTCCCTCATTTTTTTGGTAACTGTGTTTCATTTCCTACGTTTCAACCTATTGGGACTTTTCTGGAAAGTAGAGATATTTCTCTCTCATTAGGCTCAAGGTTCATCACTGCCTCGGATATGTTTGTTGTGTCTTCTAGTCTTAAGATAGACGTACGAATTAGGAGCAGGAGTAGTCCACTCAGTCCCTCAAGCCTGCTCAACTGTTTAATAAAAGCATGGCTGTTCTGACTGTAACCTCAACCCTACTTTCCTGACTATCCCAATAACCTTTCATCTCCTTGTTAATCAAGAATCTATCTCACTCTGCCTTAAAAAGAAATCAAAGATTCAGCTTCCTTTTGAGGAAAGTAGTTCCAGAGGCGCATGATCCTCAGAAAATAATATTTCTTCTCATCTCTGTCTTAAATGAGCAACCCCTTATTTTTAAACATGTAGAGATGCCAGTGGTGGACTGGGGTGGGCTCAGTAAGAAGTCTGACAACACCAGGTTAAAGTCCAACAGGTTTATTTGGTATCACAAACTTTTGGAGCACTGCTCCTTCATCAGGTGAGTGCCTGATTTTTATTTTTAAACAGTGATCCCTAGTTCTAGATTTTCCACAAGAGGAAACATCCTCTCCACATCAATCCTGTCAAGAACCTTTAGGATCTTAAAAGTTTCAACTCTTCGAAACCCGAAGTGGATACTAAACTAACCTCTCCAACCTGTCCTCATAGGACAGTCCGGACATTCCATGTATTAGTCTAGAAGCAGTTCAAAGAAGGTTTACTAATGCATTTACATCTATCCTTAAACAAGGAGACCAGTACTGTATGTAATACTACAGATGTGGTCCCAACAATGCCTTGTACAACTGAAGCAGAACCATCCTAATTTTGTAATCAATTCCCTTCACAATAAGCAATAACATTCTGTTAGCTTTCCTAATTACTTGCTGTACCTACAGACTAGCTTTTTTGTGATTCATGCACTAGATCGTATGCAATCTCTCACTGTTCAGATAATGAGATTTTTTTTTAATTCTTCCTGCCGAAATGGACTATTTCACATTTGCCAACGCTACACTGCATTTACCAGAGTTTTGCCCTTTCATGTAACCTATCTATGTCCCTTTCTTGCCTCCTTATGTCCTCATCACAATTGACTTTCCTACCTATCTTTGTGCTCTCTGCAAATGTAGCAACCGTAGAGGGGAGATATGGAGGGCAGAAGTTTAATTGCCAAAGGGAGCTGAGCTCAGGTGTGAGTGCGGGTTAAATCCCTGAAGATTGCCATTGGATTGGGAACTGATCCTGCTCCAGGTATGTAGACAGGCATGGAACACCCATGCTGCTGTCAGGAAAGTCATTAAAATGTTCAAAACATAGAGTTAGCTTTGAATTTAATCCTTCGTTCTGACTTTTAACAGCCAGTGAGTGCATCAATTCCCCAATCTCTGCATCTGGCCAGGCTCAAATAGGGTGAGTGTACAGAGGAGAGGACTGCTAATGGAACTGATGTGCTGGGAATTAAGAGTTTACGTTTGTGGCCAGCCATAGTGAAAAGCTTGTGCTTGCAGGGTTGGCCTTGAGAATCTGAAATCATTACTTTGTGCGTCAATTTCAACTTTTTGGGGTTACTTCTAAACTACTTGGAGTTTACTCACCTTCATCCCAGTCCCCATGCTCTCAGCCTTCACTACATCATAGAGCGGCTCATGCAGTAGTAGTCTGCATCTGCCGATAAGGAGCAGCAGAGGCAGTCACACCTACATCAGTAACAGCATCAAAACATGGCTGGGCAGAGTGAATGGACAAAGAGCTGCAGCTCCAAGGAGACCATATCACCAGAACAGGGTCTACAGACAAAGGGGAAGCTTCCACAATATGTCAGAGCAACATACCTCAGGGGGCTTCTCTCTCACAGCAGTTTGTTGTTGGCATCTGCAGCCTCCTGGAACAAAACTCCCTTACCCTTGGACTAGGTGAGCATATGTTGTCAGTGACTGTTAAACTCATGACAATCCAGAACTGCTTCACCTCCCAGGGACTTGCAGGAGATTCAATCTGATACCCCCCAAATGCATCACCCAGGTAACTGCTGCCTCATTTTCCAAGGCTGCCAATTTTATGTCAAGGGGCAACCAGGAAAACACAGAGGATTGTCAGCTTTGCTGCTCTGGCTGCATTACCATAGGTGCAGGGTGACATTGCTTGCTTGCATGTGACAGTCAACATGCCCTCAGATCCAGTTAGGCATCAACATCAATCACTGAGTATCTGGAAGCAGTATGGTATTAAGCTGAAAACTAAAATCAAACTCTACTAATTTGTAACAAAATGAAGTTGAGAGGTCAGACGACAATTTTTTATTTTCTGCCAATACACATGGGACAACAACCTAAGGCCCTGTTAGGTTACCACTCTGCTATGTGGTGTGGAATTCTGCGCCTGATATTGGTGTCACATCAAAACTTTGGAAGATTTCTGCCAAAGATACCCAAGGCTCATCATGAGAATTTTATGGCAGGACAAAATGACAACCAACAACCTTTCATCTTGCTGGACTCAACAACATGGAGACTGTCCTCCAGAAATCACAACTTAGATGGACAGACCATGTCTCCTGTAATTTCTAAGCAGATCTTTGATGTGGAACTGCTTCATTAAAAACAATATTAAGGTAATCAGTACAAATGATACAAGGACACCCTAAAAAAGAGCTTTATACCATTCTGCATTCAGACCACATCTCTAGGGAAAATACTACAGCTGACCAGACCCTCTAGAAGCAAGCACTGAAATTTGATCCAGCACTTTTTGAAGAGCTTTTAGACCAAACTTGCATCATCTGATGTGTCCAGAGAAAGCATGGAGCAGGACAGTTGCATGGGTTCCCACAATGTCAGTAATAACAATATGAACTGCCAATTCTGTGGCTGTCCAAGCCAATCCCACATTGGACAGTCCAGGCTTGAGAAGACACACAGAAGACAATGAATCATTTATCGCCTAGACATACACAAACAATGAGGACTATCAGAAGGTAACCATGCATGTTGGCCTGAGATATCCAGGGGCTAACACAGTAAGAATTCTCACAACACCAGGTTAAAGTCCAACCAGTTTTTTTGATAGTAATCCCACAAGCTTTCGGAAATGGTGTTCCCATACCTGATGAAGGTTGGACTCTAAGCTGGTGTTGTGAGACTTCTTACTGTGTTTACTCCAGTCCAACGCCGGCATCTCCACATCATATCCAGGGGCTGCCATGACTCATTCAATTAGCAGCAATCACACTCCCTGCAGCTGTTCTTTCCTGCACACAGCCTCAGTGACAACATGGAAAATGGACAGGCTGCTTTTGTAACAAATTGAAGTTGAGAGGTCAGGAGACAGTTTTTTATTTTCTGCCAATACACATGGGACAACAACCTAAGGCCCTGGAAGCTAGACTGCATGACGAGTCATGACATTAAAATGCAAATGTCATTTTGAGACACTTCATTGATGAGGCATTAAAACGCAACAAACCTTTGCTGTTGATTAATGGTTGAAACTAGTTCCCAGTGGATTTGCAGACTTCATGGTTTTGGGAATGAAAGAATGGGTGTGAGAAAAATCTCATTCAGTCACAAAAATTTGGAAATGTATGAAATTCAAACACCATTTTGGGCCAACGGACAATTCATCACAGACTATTTGTGAGGACAATGAAAAAAGCAGATTCCATGGTGATATGACAGAAACCAGGTTTCTGATGAGGGACTTTTAATAAGATTTGTTTTAGGACAGAAAGAAAGACCAACAAAGGAACATCCTTTCAAAAAACCAAACCAGGCTTTTGCTGTAGGACCTTGACTGCACCTTGACTGAGTGAAGCTAGTAAAACCTACTGCTGTGAGCAGTAAGCGATTGCAAAGCTGCCTTCACAAACTTTTAACCTTGGTTTCCTCAGAAAACCAAAAAGATAATCACAGGTTTGCAACATTCCAAGTCTTGATCTCAAGAGATGCAAGTGTGATAGTGGATGCTCTTCTGTAATCACCTTTGAGAGAGCATTATGGCACAGTGGTTAGCACTGCTGCCTCACTGCGCCAGGAACCCAGGTTCAATTCCAGCCTTGGGTCACTGTCTATACGGAACTTCCCAGTTTCTGCGTGGGTTCCCCTTGGATGCTCCAGTTTCCTCCCATACTCTAAAGATGTGTGGATTAGGTTGAATTGCCAATCTAAATTGCCTCTTAGTATCAGGGGGGCTAGTAGGGTAAATACATGGGGTTACAGGGATCGGACCTAGGTGGGATTGTTGTCCTTGCAGGCTCAATGGGCTGAATGGACTCCTTCATTCTAGAGATTCTATGAGAGAGAGAGAGAGAGAAAGTGTGTGTGTGTGTGAGACAGAGAGAAAGTGAGTGCTGTTGCCTACCTATTTTGAGTGTTTAGTAATAGATATTTATCTTTCTTTTTACAAGAAAAGCTATCATTGTCTCTTATCAACAATCATAGCACTCAAGGAGATCAAAACATTTGTCTTTTAAAACACATTTTGCCAGCCAAGAGGGCGAAAAAGGGAAACCGTCCCACCATTTCTCCACTGTCCATTACAATAGATAGGAGACAGATATATTAACACTGCACTCTCAGTAAATACCTAGAAAGGGATTTGTGTTGAGTTTTATACTTCATGGTTTGGGATCTATCAACAGGAGCATCATTACCAGTACCTATTGTTCATCCATCGTCATCGATGAAGACCTTGACACCATTAGTCATTTCGAGGCTGGTTACGGTGTGTCCGAAGATGACTGATCAGGCCAATTCAGGCACGGAATGTCCTGGCACGTATTGGACAGACCTGTGTAGGCATTGCAGTTGTTGCTCTGGTGGCTTTGGACTTGCGCAGCTCACATTTAAGTTATGCTTCAGCAATGCACCTTGCTTCGTAAGCTTGACAGCCCTTATGAATGAGGCAGCGCCAGGTAGGGCTGTTTTGTGCCAGTGTTTCCCACGTGGTCGTGTGTATGCCCAGCAACTTCAGGGAGGCCTTGAGTGTGTCTTTGAAACTTATCTGCCCTCCATGCGAGTGTTTTCCAGCAGAGACTTCTCCAAAAGGGAGCTACTTGGGTACGCGCTCGTCTGACATACAGATGACATGACCTGCTCACCGGGTCTGCGCTCTCATCAGCAGTGTGTGGACTGATGGTAGACTTGCTCTAGAGAGAACTTCAGTGTCTGGTACTTTGTCTTGCCATCTGATGCGTAATATTCTGCGAAGACAAGTCCTGTGGAAATGATTGAGCTGTCTTGCATGCCTTCGATAAACAGTCCACATTTCCCAGGCATACAGGAGGGTAGTGAGTACCGCAGCGCTGTAGACCTTCAGTTTTGTTGCTGGGCTGATTCCTCAACGTTCCCATACAGTGGAGCGCAGTCTACTGAAAGCAGAACTTGCCTTTGCTATTCTGCAGTTAACTTCTGTATCAATAGTCACTGCTTGGGAGAGGGTGCTGCCAAGATAAGTGAACTGGTCCACTGCCTGTAGTTTCTGCCATTTGACTGTGATTATGGGTTCTGTGTACGGTGCATGAGGAGCAGGCTGGTGCATGACTTCGGTCTTTTTAATGTTGATGGTGAGTCCAGAGATGTCACAAACCATGGAAAACTTGTCCATACTGACTTGCATCTCTGGCTCTGAGCCAGCATACAGGGCACTGTCATCGGCAAAGAGGAAATCTATCAGAACAGTCTTTTTCACTTTGGTAATAGCTTGAAGTCTCCTCAGGTTGAAGAGCTTCCCATCCATTCTGTACTCGAGGCTGATTCCAGCAACACTGTCCTGGAAGGCATCATTCAGCATGGCAGTAAACATCACGCTGAACAGTGTGGGTGTGAGCACACAGCCCTGTTTGACGCCACTGGTGATTGGGAATGCCTCAGAGGATTCTCCACATCCAGTACTCTGGCCACCATGGAACTGGCGTACCATCTGAATGAATTTGGGGGGGCAGCCGAACTTTAACATGATCCTCCACAGGCTTTGTCGGTTTACAGTGTCAAAGGCTTTCGCAAGGTCAGCAAAGGTTGTGTAGAGCTCGCAATTCTGCCCCTGACACTTCTGAAGTTGGCGCGCAGCAAAAATCATGTCAATAGTCCCGTAACCTTTGTGGAAGCCACACTGTGACTCTGGAAGCAGGCCCAGCTCCAGATGAGTAACCAGACGATTTAGCAGGACTCTTGCAAGGGTTTTTCCTGTGACGGAGGGCAGTGAGATTCCTCGGTGGTTGTTGCATACTTGCCGATTGCCCTTCCTCTTGTAGAGGTGTACGATGGAAGCATCTTTAAGTTCCTGAGGAATGGATCCTTGCTTCCAAAAGGACTGGAACAACTCAGTGAGCTTCTCAATAAGTGCAGGACCAGCAGCTTTAAAGATCTCTGCGGGTATCGCATCTGCCCCTGGGGCTTTGCCATGGGATAGCTGGCTGACAGCTTTCGTGACTTCAGCTACTACCGGTGGGTCATCCATGGTGCTGTTGATATCAATCTGGGGAATTCTGTCTATTGCCTCATTGTTAATAGATGACGGTCGGTTGATGATGGTCGGCCCATCTCTGCAGGATCTGAGCCCTCTCTGTAATGAGAGTTGCACCATCTGTACTCAGGATGGGGGAGCTCCCAAGAGATTGAGGTCCGTAAAGAGTGTTGAGGGCTTCATAGAACCGTTTCAAGTCGTTTCTGTCAGCGTATCCCTGTGTTTCATCTGCCTTGGCACTCAGCCAGGCATCCTGCATTTCACACAGTTTATTCTGGACTGTCCTGCGAGCACCGGTAAAAATATTTTTCTTGGCAACTGATGATGGGTCGTTCTGACAGGCCCAATGAAGACGGTGCTTTTCAACAAGTAGACCCTGTATCTCCCATGCTGCTTGCGGGTGGAGGGCCCGAGCATCTTCAGCGCAGATGTATGGACAGCATCCCTGAAGCATTCCCAGTCATCCTCAGCGCTGCCTGCGAGGTGTAGGTCAGCAAGCTTGATTTCTAAGTCTTCAGCCAGTGCTGAAGCTATGCTGGGGTTCTTTAGCTTGGCCACATTGATTCTTTTCATAACTTTGCTTCCTTGTGGTCACCTCTTGGGTCTGATGCGGAGCCTCATTTTGGAGACAATGAGCCTGTGATCTGTCCAGCCGTCAGCACCACACGTGGCCTTGGTTACTCTGACATCCTGCCTGTCTTTTCTCCTGACAATGACATAGTCGATAAGCTTAGAGCGGAGGTGCATCCAAGAGCTCTTGTTACGGGTAGGCAGATGGAAGGTTGTGTTGGTGATGAGGAAGTCGTGTGCTGCACAGGTCTTCATTAAGAGTAGGCTGTTACTGTTACACTTGCACAGTCCATGCTTCCCAATGACTCCCTGCCAGATTGCAGAGTCACACCCTACTCTTGCATTGAAATCGCCAAGCAAGATCAGCTTGTCGGTACTGCTCACTGCTGATAGTAGGGTGTCTAGTTTTTCGTACAACTTGTCTTTCATCTCGTCTGGATTGTTCATTGTGGGGACATCGATGCTGATCAGGATGGCTTGACTTCCGTTCAGTAGTGGAAGCTGCAATGTTATAAGCCTTGGGTTGACTAGCAAGTTTCCGAACAAGGTGATTCCTGACGGCGAATCCAACTCCAGCATCACGACGCTCCTCACTGCCACGACCGCTCCAGAAAAAAATGTATCCACCTCCAGTTTCAGTCAACTGATCGACGTTGGCAAGACGCGTTTTGCTCAGGGCTGCAATGTCAATGTTGTACTTTGCAAGCTCTCTGGCAACTAAGGCTGTTCTTCTCTCTGGTCTGTCTGCTGTAGGGTTGTCCAAAAGCGTGCGCACGTTCCAAGTGCCAATGGTGAGCGGTGTCATCTTGTGTTTTAGTTTGTTTGACCGCAAGATGGGATCCCCGCCAGCCATGGTAAACTGGCCAGGGTCTAGTGAAGCAGGCAATGTTTAGGCACCTTTTCTAGCCCCTTCCTCATTCTATAGAGGTGAGCAGTGAATTCCTGAAGAGGACTGCTCAGTAGCCCAGGTAGACGCCAAGTTTCAATGCTGCTTCGGTCAGCGGAAAGCGACCATTAGACCTGAGCTGCCTGCATGCAGGCCTGTGACTACAGCTCCCAGTGTATCCACACCTGCTTCGTCACTCACCCATCACCACAGGACTTTAAGGGTTGAACAGGACACTGATGACGGTGTCGAGACTAGCACTTGATTTGGATTAAAGTGAGGGAGAGTTGCGCAGCATCAGCCTCACTCTCTCTTCCCAATTCCCATCTAGATCCAGTGGCAAGACAAGAGTCAAGACGGCTGGAGGTGGGACTAGGTGCAGTGGATGACCAGGATGTCTTCTGTGTCTTGTCCTGCTCTTCGTGTTCCACAATGCTAGTAGAGACCGTCTTCTTGACCGTTGGACCTTCCATTGGTCTCTTCTGCCTAATCCGCCGGAGTCTGTCTTCACATGCTGGGATAGATATCTCCCTATCTCACTGAGGGTTGAGACCTGTCGGCTACCCTCACCTGGTTTAGCCGGCTTGTCGATATTGTTGCCTGGGGTGTGGCCGCTGTTGTATGCAAACAGCTACGGGGAGCCACAGGTGAGAGCTGAGTGCCAAGTGGGGACAAAGAGTGGACAAACCACCCTGAAAGGACGCCATACGTTCCCCCACCAGAGGTATTACCCCTCCCTGACACCCTATATACCAGCACCTACTATCCAAAGAAATCAGAAGTGGTTGTAATGTGAAACTGTTGAATTCACTATTGGGTTAAGAATCTGCCAGGCTTTTGACTGGCCCCATTGTCTCCTTGTCATTTAAATCATTCATGTCTTCCTCCTAGACCATCTCTTTTGTTCTTCTTTCTCATTCTTCTTTCTCTTTTTGTGCCTAAAATTTGTTACATCTCTAATTTATGCCAGTTCTGACAATCCTGAAATATTTCTCTCTCCACAGATGTTTTTTTGTACCTTTTGGTATTTTATTCGCAATCAAAAATCCAATTTGGTCCAGAGTCCCCACATGAGAGACAAAACAGATCCAAGCTGTCAAGACAGGACGTACATCCCATCTTGGGTTCGATCATACAAATTCCAAGCTGATCGGATAAGGCATTACACTCCCTCCCGGGCTTGATCTGAGCTTCATCTTAGCCAAAAGGCCCAGATGGTTTTAAAAGAATTGCTTTAGATGAAGCTTCAGTTTAACTTCATTGGCCAAGACCAGATAGGTGCAAGTCCAGATAGATGCAAGACCAGATTCTACACTTGATCTTAGCCAAAAGTTTGTGTTTTTAAGTTTATTTATTATTGTCACAAGTAGGCTTACTGCAATGAAGTTACTGTGAAAATCCCCTAGTCACTCCAGCACCTGTTTGGGTACACTGAGGGAGAATTTAGCATGGCCAATGCACCTAATCAGCACGTCTTTCGGACTGTGGGAAGAAACTGGAGCACCTGGAGGAAATCCACGCAGGCTGCTGAGTATTTCCAACAGTTTATGTTTCAGAGATTCAGCATTTGGTCTCTCCTGCCTTTGCCCAAATCATTTCATAGTTTCAGTAGCTATCACTGGGTTCCAGGAGCATTTTATACTTGTAAAAAAAAGGTATAGCTCACCACTCACATTATCAAGGAAACAGGAGCCAAACTCACTCAAGTGTGGCTTGTTTGGTCTGTAACTCCACTCCAATTCATTCAGTAATTTCTTATGCGTTTTATAAAGATCCACAATGTTTGAAAAGAGCGTTTTCATTCGGACATGAGGGAACAAGTCCTTTGCTTTCTGGCACTGTTTGTAGTAACCCTAATGGAGAGGGAGAAACAAAAAGCATTTGTTTAATTGGGATTCCTGGCAAGCTGCAGAAATACTGTTTGCACTAATTGTGGTCAAGGGGCTAAAATTGAATATGCTCATATTAATGTTCTGCGGTGAAATTGTTCCCTCTTTCGCCAGTGGCATGTTGTAAAGGTGGGAATGAGCTGCATGTCACTCCAACCCTTCATTGAAATTACCTTCTCCTCACCAATCTGCCAGTCAATGACAATATTGTGAAGTGACCATATAGAGACAAAGTCACATCTTTATATTCACAAACTCACAGAATTGTTACAGCGCTGAAGGTCTTTTGGTCCACCCTGTCTGCACTGCCTCTCCAAATGAACATTATGACTTTGTGCCTTTTCCCCACAACCCTGTACATTGTTTCTATTCCAGTAATTACCTAATGTTCTCTTGAATGCCTCCATTGCACTTCTTGGCCATGCATCCAGACCCAAACCACTTTGAACCGTAGAACCATAGAAGCACAGAAACAGGCCTTTTGGCCCTTCTTGGCTGTGCCAAACCATTTTTCTGCCTAGTTCCACTGACCTGCACCTGGACCATATCCCTCCACACCCCTCTCACCCATGTACCTGTCCAAGTTTTTCTTAAATGGTAAAAGTGAGCCTGCATTTACCACTTCATCTGGCAGCTCATTCCACACTCCCACCACTCTCTGTGTGAAGAACGCCCCTACAAATTTCCCTTTAAACTTTTCCCCCTTCACCCTTAACCCATGTCCTTTAGTTTTTTTCTCCCCTAGTCTCAGTGGAAAAAAGCCTGCTTGCATTCACTCTATCTATACCCATCATAATTTTATACACCTCTATTAAATCTCCCCTCATTCTTCTATGCTCCAGGGAATAAAGTCCTAACCTATTCAACCTTTCTTTGTAACTCAGTTTCTCAAGTCCCAGCAACATCCTTATAAACCTTCTCTGCACTCTTTCAACCTTATTAACATCCTTCCTATAATTAGATGACCAAAATTGCACACAATACTCTAAATTTGGCCTCACCAATGTCTTATACAACCTCACCATAACATTCCAACTCTTATACTCAATATTTTGAATTATAAAGGCCAATGTTCCAAAAGCACTCTTTACGACACTATCTATCTGTGACGCCACTTTTAGGGAATGGATCTGTATTCCCAGATCCCTCTGTTCTACTACACTCTTCAGTGTCTTACCATTTACCTTGAATGTTCTACCTTGGTTTGTCCTTCCAAAGTGCAATACCTCACACTTGTCTGCATTAAACTCCATCTGCCATTTTTCAGCCTATTTTCCTAGCTGGTCCAAATCCCTCTGAAGCTTTGAAAACATTCCTCACTGTCCAGTACACCTCCAATCTTTGTATCACCAGCAAATTTGCTGATCCAATTTATCACATTATCATCCAGAACATTGATATAGATGACAAACAACAATGGACCCAGCACTAATCCCTGTGGCACACAACTAGTCACAGGCCTACACTCAGAGAAGCAATCCCCCATTACCACTTGCTGGTTTCTTCCATTGAGCCAATGTCTAATCCAATTTACTACCTCTCCATGTTTACCTAGTGACTAAACCTTCCTAACTAACCTGTCATGCGGGACCTTGTCAAAGGCCTTACTGAAGTCCATGTAGACAACATCCACTGCCTTCCCTTATAACCTCCTCGAAAAACTGTAATAGATTGGTTAAACATGACCTACCACGCACAAAGGACTTTATTCCCTGGAGCGTAGAAGAATGAGGGGAGATTTGATGGGTATAGATAGAGTGAATGCAAGCAGGCTTTTTCCACTGAGGCTAAGGAAGATAAAAAAACAGACCATGGGTTAAGGGTGAAAGGAGAAAAGTTTAAAGGGAATATTAGGTGGGGGGCTTCTTCACGCAGAGAGTGGTGGGAGTGTGGAATGAGCTGCCGGATAAAGTGGTAAATGCGGGATCACTTTTAACATTTAAGAGAAACATAGATGGGTTCATGGATGAGAGGGGTGTGGAGGGATATGGTTCAAGTGCAGGTTAGTGGGACTAGGCAAAAAATGGTTCGGCACAGACAAGAAGGGCCAAAAGGCCTGTTTCTGAGCTGTAATTTTATATGGTTTCTAAACATGTTGACTGTCCCTATCCATCCAAGTATTTGTAGATCCTATCTCTTAATACTCCTTCCAGTAATTTACCTACTACTGACATCAAACTTACTGGCCTATGATTTCCAGGATTACTTTGAGTCTTTTTTAAACAACGGAACAACAAGAGCTATTCTCCAATCACCCGGCACCTCACCGGTGGATACCGACATTTTAAATATATCTACCAGGGCCCCTGCAATTTCAACACTAGTCTCCTTCAAGGTCCGAGGGAATACCCTGTCCAGTCCTGGGGATTTATCTACTATGATTTGCCTCAAGACAGCAAGCACTTCCTCTCCTTTAATCTGTATAGGTTCCATGACCTCCCTACTTGTTTGCCTTATTTCCATAGGCTCCATGCCAACTTCCTTAGTAAATACGGATGCAAAAAATCCATTTAATATCTCCCCCATTTCTTTCAGCTCCATACAAAGCTGACCACTCTGATTTTCAAGAGGACCAATTTTATTCCTTACTATCCTATTGCTCTTAATATACCTGCAGAAGCTCTTAGGATTTTCCTTCACCTTGACTGCCAAAGCAACCTCATGTCTTCTTTTAGCCCTCCTGATTTCCTTCTTAAGTAGTTTCTTGCACTTTTTATACTCCTCAAGCATCTTATTTGTTCCCTGTTGCCTATACATGTCATACATCTCTCTCTTCTTCTTTATCAGAGTTGCAGTATCCCACGAGAACCAAGGTTCCTTATTCTTGTTCACTTTGCCTTTAATCCTGACAGGAACATACAAACTCTGCACTCTCAGAATTTCTCCTTTGACAGCCTCCCACTTAACAATCACATCCTTGCCAGAGAACAACATGTCCCAATCCACACTTTTTAGATGCTTTCTCATTTCTTCAAATTTGGTCTTTTTCCAGTTCAGACCCTCAACCCAAGGACCAGATCTATCTTTATCCATGATCAAGTTGAAACTAATGACGTTATGTTCACTGGAACCAAAGCGTACCCCTTCCGTCACTTGCCCTAACTCATCTCCTAATAGGAGATCTAATATTGCATCCTCTCTAGTCGCTACCTCTATATATTGATTTAGAAAATTTTCCTGAACACATTTTACAAACTCCACTCTGTTTAGATCTTTAACAGTATGGGAGTCCCAATCTATATGTGGAAAATTAAAATCCCCTACTATCACAACTTTGTTTCCTGCCTTTGTCTGCTATATCTCTGCAGATTTGCTCCTCCAATTCTCGCTGACTATTGGATGGTCTATAAAACAACCCCATTAGTGTGGTTATACCTTTCCTGTTTCTCAGCTCCACCCATATGGTCTCGGAAGACAAGTCCTCCAATCTGTTCTGCCTGAGCACTGCTGCAACATTTTCCCTGACTAGCAATGCCACCCCCACCCTTCATCCCTCTGCCTCTATCACGTCTGAAACATTGGAACCCTGGAACATTGAGCTGCCAGTCTTGCTCCTCCTGTAGCCAAGTTTCACTAATGGCTATAATATTGTAATTCCATGTGTGAATCCATGCCCTCAGCTCAACTGCCTTCCCCACAATACTCCTGGCATTGAAATAGACACACCTCAGAAGAAGATTATTACCACCACATGCAAACCTTCTATTTGTGATTTTGCAAGAATTATTAACATCATTTATTTTCACCCCTGCTCCACTATCTGCTCTGGCAAATCTAGTTTAAACCCTCCCCAAAAGCACAAGCAAACCTCCCTGCAAATATTTTGGTAACCCATCTCTCTTATACAGGTCCTACCTGCCCCAGAAGAGGTCCCAATGATCTAGAAATCTGAAACCTTGCCCCCCAAACCAGTTAATGATGCATGAAAAAGATTTTTCTCACATCACATTTCCTTCTTTTGCAAATCACTTTAAATTTGTGTCCTCTCCTTCTTGATCCTTTTATGAATGGGAAGTTTCTCCCTATCTATTCTGTCCAACCCCCTCATGGTTTTGAACATCTCCATCAAATCTCCTCTCAGCCTTCTGTCCAAGGAGAACATAAGAACTAGGAACAAGAGTAAGCAATTTAACCCCTCGAACCTGCTCCACCATTTAATACGGTCATGGCTGATCTAATCTCGGCTCCAACTCCACTTTCCTGCCTGTTTACCATAGCCCTTTAAACCCTTACTGTACAAAAACCTGTACACCACTTGCTTAAATTTACTCACTGTACTGACATCCACCACATTCTGGGGTAGTGATTTCCACGGACTCAATGCTTTGTTAAAAGTAATTTCTCCTCATCTGTTTTAAATCTGCCACCCCTTATCCTAAAACTCTCAATTACCCTGCAAGTGGAGATATCCTCTCCACATCTATTATGTCAAACCTCTGTATCACTGTGATTTGATTTATTATAGGCATATGTAGTAACATACAGTGAAAAGTATTGTTTCTTGCATGCTATACAGACAAGGCATACCATTCATAGAGAAGGAAAGGATAGACTAGTGTTACAGTCATAGCTTGTGTGCAGAGAAAGATCAATTTAATGCAAATTAAGTCCATTCAAAAGTCTGACAGCAGCCGGAAAGAAGCTGTTCTTGATTTGGTTGGTATATGACCTCAGTCTTTTGTACCTGTACACCTCAATTAGATCTCCTCCATTTTTCTGACCAAGCTTTTTGACCAAGATCAAGCATCAGATCAAGACTAGGTTGGGGTGCAATGTCTTAGTTTGTCAGCTTGGAACTTGTTTGTCGCTCTTGTGGGGACCATGAATTAGATTCAGTTGGATTTTGAATCAAGCAAGGAATGGATTTGAGTTGGTCCTGTCCATCTGAGTATTGGCTTTGTAAATTTAAGATGGAGTAAATAATTAAAAATAAAATATTCAAGGGAGTATAGGCCTAAACTGCTCCGTTTCTTTTTGTAAGTCAAACCCCTCATCCCTGGAATCAATCTGAGGTACTTCCTCTGAATTGCCTCCAATGTAACTACATCCCTCCTCAAGTAAGGGGACCAAACTGTACACAATATTCAAAGTATGGCCTCACTAATGCTTTCTACAGTAGCAGCAACACTTCACTACTTTTATATTCTATTCCTCTAGCAATAAATGCCAAGATTTCATTTGCCATCCTTACTACTTGCTGTGATTCGTATACAAAGACACCCAGATCCTTCTGCACTTGGAAATTTTTTTCCATTTAGATAATAATTTGCTTTTGTGTTTTTCCTACCAAAATGGATAACCTCACACTTATCCACATGAAACTCCATTTGCCAAAGTTTGCCCCATTCACCTAACTATATCCATTTGTAAACATATTATTTCATTATCACAACTTACTATCCCACCTGTTTTAGTGTAATCTCCAAATTTGGCTATGGTGCCTACTATCCCTGCATCTAAGTCATTACTGCAGATCATAAATAGTTGGAGCCCGTGGCCTGAACCTTGTGGCATCCTAATCAGATTGGCAAGATGTAACAATCAGAAATAGACCCACATCCTGACTCTCTACTTCATGTCAGTTAGCCAATCCTCTATCCAAGCTAATGAGTTACTCCTAAATCCCATATGAACTAACTTTATGTATTAACCTTCTGTGTGGCATCTTAACAAATGCCTTCTGGAAGCCCACATATACTACATCTATAGGACTTGCTTGTTACATCTTTGAAGGACTCAAGCAAATTAGTCAAACATGGTTTACCCTTCATAAAACTATACTGACTCTAATCTGTTGCATTTTGACTATCTAAATGTCCGGTTATTATTTCCTGCATAATAGATTCAAATAATTACCCAATGACAGATGATGAGCTAATTGGCTTATAGTTTCCCATATTTTGCCTCCCACCCTTTTTGAATAAAGATATTATGTTTCACCTTCCCAATCCACCGAAACCTTGCCCGTATCCTCTGAATTTTGGAATATTCTAACTAATGGATCCATTATCTTCAACACCACTTCCCTTAAGCCCTGGAATAGGATGACTGCCATCAGGCCCTGCGGACTTGCTTGCCTTCAACCTCAATAGTTTGCTCAGTACTTCTTCCTTTGTGGTGATAGTTCTAAGTTCCTCCCTTCCTATAACATCCATATTGTTTGTTACTATTGGAATGATACCAGTGCCCTCTGCCTTGAAAACTGAGGCAAAATATTGATTTAGTGTCTCAGCTATTTGAGTCAATTCCTCAGCCTCATCTTCCATGGAACCAACATTCACTTTGCCTACCATCTTCCTTCTTATACGCTTACAGACATTTTTGCTATCTGTTTTCATACTTTGTACTAGTTTTGTTTCATTAACGGCCCAACATCACCAATCTGTCCTAATAGTTGAAGATATCACCCTGGAACCATTCTTGTGAACCTCTTCTGCATTCTCTCCAATGCATTTGCATCCTTCCCATAGTGTGGCACCCAGAACTGTAAACAATTTTTCAGCTGAGGTCTAACTATTGCCTTGTATAAGTTCAGCATAACTTCCTTGCTCTTGTACTCTGTGCCCCTATTAATAAAGCCATATTAATAAAAAATACCATATGCTTTATTAACTACTGCCTCCATCTGTACTGCCAATGCCAGTGATCTATGCACAAATGCACTCAGGTCCCTCTGTTCCTGCATCCCCTGAAGAATTTTACCTCTTATTTTATAGTGTCTCTCCATGTTCTTCCTACCAAAATGCACCATCTCACGCTTCTTCACATTGAATTTTATCTACCTACCTGCCCATTCCACCAACTTGGGTATGTCGCTTTTAAGTTCTACATGGTCCTCTTCACAGTTTACAATGCTGTGAAGTTTTGTATCAACCACAAACTTTAAAATTGTCCCCTGTACAGCAAGATCATTAACTTACATCAGGAAAAGCAAGGATTCCAATACCAATCCCAGGGGACCACCAACACAAATCTTCTTCCACCCTGAAAACTATCCATTAACCAATACTCTCTGCTTCCTATTTTTCAGCCAATTTTGTATCCACTCTCCTACTGCCCCTTTCATTCCATGAGCTATAACTTTTCTCAAAAGTCTGTTGAGCGGCACTATGTTGAATGCCTTCTGAAAGTACACGTACTCCACATCAATAGCATTGTCCTCATCAACCCCCTTTGTTCCCTCTTTAGAAAACTCTAGAAAATTATGGACATTTAGACATGACTTCTCCAGTAGGGGAACCATGCTGGTTCTTCCTAACCAACCCATATTTTACTATATGACTACTAATTCTATCCTGAATAATTGTTTCTAGAAGTTTGCCCAGCATTGATGTTAAACTGACTGGTCTGTATTTTCTAAAGCTAACCTACAAGCTTTTTTGAACAAGTGTGTAATATTTGCAATTATCCAGTCCTCTGGCACATGAGGGAACCTTCCATTATGTGTGGCACTACCACCATGCTAAATGGATCTAGCAGCTCAAAACCAGGACATTGTGGGCCATCAACTGCAGCAGAACAGTACTCATTTACAATCTGTCATCTCATGGATCAGCCTATCCTCCACTTTACCATTACCATCAAGCTGGGGGATCAACCCTGATTCAATGGAGAGTGCAGGAGAGCATGCCTGAACAGGACTAGAAATATCTATAAAAATGAGATGTCAAATCAACCTGGTGAAGCTACAACACAGGATGACTTGCACAGGATAATAGCAGACATAGCATTCGATTGACAGAGCTAAGCGATTCCATAGCCAATGGATCAAATCTAATCTCTGCAGTCCTGTCACATTGAGTCTTGAATGGCAATGGCCAATTAAACAACTCACTGGAGGAGATGGCTTCACAAGTATTCCCATCCTCAATGACAGGGAACTCAGCACATCAATGCAAAGGACAATGTTGAAGAATTTTTGTCTCCAGCTTTCTCAAGGACCCCAGCATCAGAGATGTCAGTCTTCAGCCAAGTCAATTGACTCCATGTGATATTAAGAAATATTGAAGGCACTGGATGCTGCAGTACTGAAGACATGTTCCAGAATTAGCTACACACCCTAGCCAAGCTAGTCTGGTACAGCTAAACCATTATTATCTTGTCATAAGCAGCAAGATAAATCGAACCTGGCCAAGTACAGTCCCATCAGTCTGCTCTTGATCTTCAAAGTGATGGAAAGCATTGTCATCAGTCTTATCAAGTGGCACTTACTTAGCAATAACCTGCTCAGTTTGAGTTCCTCCACCAAGTTCATTCAGCTCCCAATTAAAGTATCTTCCCTTTAGTCCAAACATGGACAAGAGAGCTGAAATCCAGAGCTGAGATGAGAGTGACGACCCTTGATACTAAGGCAACATTTGACCAAGTGTGACATCAAGAAACTCTAGCAGAATTGAAGGCAATGGAAATCAGGGGCTGGATTCATCCATACTTAGTGTAAAGGAAAATGTTTGGAATTGTTGGAAGTCAATCATCGCATCCCAGAACATTGCTGTAGGAGTTCCTCAGGGTAGTGTTCTGGGCCCAACAACCTTCAGTTGCTTTATCAAGGACCTCTCCTCCATAATTATGTCAGAAGATGAGGTGTTTACTGATGATTGCTCAAAGTTCAGCACAATTCATGACTCTAGATCAGAGATGAACAATGTGCGGCCCGTGGGCTACATGTGAGTGCAGCCCATGAGGCGATTTATTGACCATTGTCCACGTACAGGAGTTACCACATTCCACTGGTTTCCATTCAGTTCTCTTCCCCCACCGACATGACTAAAGTGATACACACGCAATGCAAGGGCGCATGAAGTGAGGTGCATACTGATTGCATACAACATTCACTGTGAGAGCCCTCTGCTCCCTCTACATCCAATCAAAGCCTAAATATTTTTGTTTTTACCATTTGAAGTTGATGATAGTTCTACTAATATATGAATGATTAAGCATTTTCTATAACTCTTGAACTTTTTTGTGTATTTTATCTTATCCATGGGGTCATGGTTAGTGAACATGCCAAATTTCAATCTTATGGTCCACTAAGATGAAGGAAAGCCACTCATGAAACTCAGTCACCATCTTAGATTGCCCATCACCCTACCATAGATACTGAAGCAACCTGTGTCCATATGCAACAAGACCTGGACAACATTCAAGCTTGGTTAGATAAATGGCAAGTTTCACTTGTACCGTACTGGGGAGGTAGAGGCACAGTGGAATTATCACTGGATTAGGGTAGTGCTCTGGGGACCCAGGTTTGAATCCCACCACAGCAAGTTGTTAAAATTTGAATTCAATAAAAATCTGGAATTAAAAGTCTCATGCCGACCATAAAACCATTGTCAATTATCATAAAAAACACAACTGATTCATTAATGTCTTTTAGAGAAGGAAATCTGCCATCATTATCTCTTTGGTTTAAGTGTAACTCCAGACTCACAGCAATGTGGCTAACTCTCAAATTCCCTCGGAAATGGAGGGCAGTTAGGTATTGGCCATAAATGCTGGCCCAGCCACCGATGCCCACATCCCATACAAATAAATTTTAAAAAATACAAGTGCCAGGCAATGATCAACTCCAACAAGAGAGATTCCTTCATTATCAACATCCTGGGAGTTACCATTGACCAGAAACTAAAGTGGATTAGCCATACAAGTATTGTGGCTACAAGAGCAAGTTAGAAGCTGGAAATTCTGCAGTGATGAACTCACCTCCTGATTCTCCAAAGCGTATGCAGGTCCAGGAACACTAAAGAAGCTCAACCCATCCAGGACAAAGCATTCTGCTTGATTGGCATCCCTATACATCACCAAACATCCACTCCCACTACCTCTGATGTAACAATAGTTGTGTACCATCTACATGTTGCACTGCATGTCACAAAAGCTCCTTTGACAATACCTTCAAAGTCCATGATTTCTACCATCAAGAAGGATAAATACATGGGAATACCACCACATGCAAGCTATCCTCCAAGCAAAACACCATTCTGACTTGAAACTACATTGCCATTCCTTCACTGTCACTGGATTAAAATCCTTCAACTCCCTCCCTAACAGCACTCGGGGTGAATCTGTATCATAAGGCCTGCAGTTGTTCAGGGAGGTGGCTTACCACCTTCTCAAGAACAGTTAGAGCTGGACAATAAATGCTTGGGCTAGGCAATGTTGCCCACATCCAATGAGTGAATAAGTAAAAAGAACTATGTAAGTTCTCCCATATCAGGCCCAGTCCATGTCAACAAAAATTATTATTTGTACTGTTTGGATCAGAAAGTTTGGTTCCTTGGTGCGAAACAAAACAAAAATCAAAAGCACCTCTGCATCAGTGAAAATATTTTGGTACTTCCTAATTGAGATTAAAAAGCAACATGCTGTTGACAATTGTGTTGCCAATTGACAATTCTTCCCAGAAGAGGCACAGACAGTGCGAGGTGGTCCACTTTGGTAAGAATAATGGTAGGAAAGACTATTACTTACGTGGCGAAAAACTGCAGCAGGCGACGGTGCAGAGGGACCTCGGGGTCCTTGTGCATGAGTCGCAAAAACCCAGCCTGCAGGTGCAGCAGGTGGTCAGGAAGGCGAATGGGATGCTGGCCTTCATAGCGAGGGGGATTGAATATAAAAGTAGGGAGGTCTTGCTGCGGCTGTATAGGGCATTGGCGAGGCCGCAGCTGGAGTACTGTGTGCAGTTTTGGTCACCGTACTTACGCAAGGATATTTTGGCCTTGGAGGGAGTGCAGAGGAGGTTTACTAGGCTGATACCGGAGTTGAGGGGGCTGAGCTATGAGGAGAGGCTGAATAAATTAGGCTTGTACTCGTTAGAGTTTAGAAGAATGAGGGGAGATCTCATTGAGACGTATAAGATGATGAATGGGATGGATAGGATAGAGGTGGAGAGACTCTTCCCACTCAGAAAGGACAGTAGGAATAAGGGGCACAGCCTCAAGATAAAGGGGGGGCGGTTTAGAATGGAGTTGAGGAGGAACTTCTTCACTCAAAGGGTGGTGAATCTCTGGAATTCTCTGCCTGTTGAGGTGGTGGAGGCTGCCTCGCTAAATATTTTTAAGACGCGGGTTGATGGATTTTTGATAAGAGAGGGGATTAAGGGTTATGGGGAGAGGGCGGGAAAGTGGAACTGAGCCACGACAGATCAGCCAGGATCTTATTGAATGGCGGGGCAGGCTCGAGGGGCTGGATGGCCTACTCCTGCTCCTATTTCTTATGTTTATGTTCTTAGACTTCTGAAAATATTCCCTTGCTTTCAAATTAAACGTGTTATTTTTCATGACTTGCTGTCCACAGCATACCTCATGGATGTCATGTAAGTTTTTGACGTACTCCCTCTCCGACTTTATGATCTCAGTTATGATGTTCCCTCTCTTTTGCTCCATGGGTGAAAATCTGACACCTGGTGTTACTGGTGGAGGTGGTGGCTCAGCTCCTGCAGAAGCCTCCAGTAGATCAGCTGATCCCCGCTCCCTACTATCTAGCTTCAAAGACAGAAACAAAAGCTACTTTAAATGTGTTGAGTAAACACAATTCACTATCTACATCTCCAGTTGTCATTGAGGCCTAAAATGCACTTTTGTATTGTATGTTCAATTTTATTACAATGTTCTTGGCAACAGCGAGGATTAGTTCTTTAAACTTTCCTTTCAGTATTCATTTTCGAATGGTGACCACCATGTAGCTATTTTGTACCAGTACATACTCAATGCTGAGCAAATATTGATCGGGATTCTCCCAAAAAAAAACTAAGTGCCCAACAGTGGAAAAACAAGAGAATTTCCTGCCTGTTTTTGGGGTGCACTTGGTTTCACTAATTGCTGGCATTCTGTGCTCCACAGAGTGCTTCAAAGAGACTCATGCCGGTAACTAATCCTGTGCGAGAGGCCAACAGGTAACAGACAGTTTCAGCGGGCCACTGTGCATGTGCTGATCTGTCAGTGAGGAGATCGGTGCATGCACGCTTGACTCCCCCCTGCACCAACCCCCCTTATCGCTGACCTACCCGACCCCTCCCCCCCTAGCCGGCCCCAATAGCCAGTCTCCCATGGCTAGCCCTCATCTCCACACCACCTCCGCCCTCCCCATGGCCAGCCCCAATCTCCCTCCGCATCATGTGCAGCCCCCATCACCTTCATCTTCCCCCACTGACCCCACTGCAGAGTGCACAACAAGGTCTCCCACCATCGATCGCACCCCCCCCCCCCCACCCCACCCCCATAGGCCCCGGGGCCCCCTCTGGCCCTGTCTCCTTGGCACTGTCTAGTGGTCACTGACAAGGTGCCCAGTAGGCTGTGCCAGTGTGCATTCGGAGAGCCTCAATGGCTTCTGGCCCAACCAGCAGAGTGAGCACACCCGTTCCCAGTTGGTGAGGAGCAGTCCTAAACCTCGTTGGTGGAAACATCTCCCAGCAGGGGGAGGCGGGAAGGGAGACACTAGCGGACCCAGAAACTACTGTCCAGGCTCGCTAAACATATGGAAATTATCCATATCGTAATCAGCCCCATGCCAATTTATAGGAAAAAAAGGGCCTGGGAGACTCACGTTCGGCCGGTCGCAAGTCCTGCTACAGGCCCCGGCCTACTGTGCTAACTGAACAGCATAGTGGGCTGGGAGAATCCTGGCCATCGTGTTTGAATTAAATGGTGATGTGTGGCTATTGTTAACTTTGACTTGTCACCTATTTATTACCTCAAAGACTTCACTCAGTCCTCCGAATAGTTTGTTGCCTTGACGCATGGCACGGTGCCTTTTCACTATATCGGCCTCCTTCTCTTCTAGTATTGACAGGGATTGCAGCATTTCAGTGATTATCAGGTTATTGTGTGACTCTACTTTATCTTTTGATTCTTCCAGCATCAGAGTTTCAGGCTTTGATATTGATTCACTCTCCAGCTCCTCACTTTCATCCAGCTCATCACTTTCATGGTGCCCTTCCTTTTCTCCGTACTGGAAAAATAGAAAGAAAGACTTATTTTAATATACGCAATCACCGTAATTCTCTCAACTAGAACTGTGGCTAACCCAGGAGTCCATTACTCCATTGTCCCATGAAAACAATCTGGAGTTATACTTATTATCTGAAGTGGCCCCACTGGATAATACTCTAACCCTGAATCTCTCAGTTTGTGACCAAGCATCAGTAACCTGGAGAATAAGATGTATCTTTCTATTCTACTAACGTGATCAGTATCAGAATTGTTCCAACACATTAATCGGTCTGTATAAAATTCCAGTTTTAATTATGAAAATTTGATCCACAGACAGAAGTATTTCATGCTATTGAGCTATGTACGGATACACAAAGAAGAATGAGAAACACAAAGAGAACCCTCTGGGTCCAATCAACATGTCAATGTATCAATTGATTGCATCCTTTAGCAATTAGATTGTTAAGCAAGGCTAAAGACATGTGGTGATCATTAACTCAGCTAGAAATGGACACAGCTGGAACAGCTGGGGAAGCAGTTACTCCGCTGAACTGTTCTGAGAATAAACTTGCTGAAGGTAACTGACAGCTTCAGACTTATTCCTTCACCATTTACTCTTACTGGAGTTAACACAACATGCCCTATGAGACTGTGATGCTTCACCTGTTATTATAGCCTTACTCTGCTTGAAAATCACATCTCCTGCCTGAGGCCAAGGATCACAGAAAAACACGATGATTTAGAAAGTACAATCTGGAAAACTGCTCTGTGTCAGCTAAGTTTGTACAGTGCAGCTTCATCCCGTGTTTCTGAGAACCAGCTGCACTCTGCTTGTCTGCTTAACTGACCAAAAGTTAAAATTGGTAGGTGGGTAATACTATTCCATTTCAAAATGCCTTGCAAATAATTGGCCCCAATAATGACTGGGGCAGGTTCCATAGCAACGGGAGAAAGGATGAGGGAGTTGTGATTGTTCTAGGTTTCCACACACATACTGGGCAGTATTGTCCCAGTGCGTGTCATTTTTTTTCAGTAGGAGTCTCACTCAAAGCCAACTTGATTGACAGGCATAGCTCCCTGAGAATTTCCTTAACTCCATCAGGTAAAGATTGCTGTGATGGAAGTCATAGCCTCAGGAACAGGGTAGGAAGGAGCTTGCTGCTGTAATACTGAGACCTTAGACAGCCTGGATATTATGAGCAGAGATTGTCCCCATTCCCTGGGGGAAATTTTAATCCGTGACTCCAGAGGGGGTCCACTGCCGAGCAGGGAAATCTTTGGCTGGGTTGGGGGTCCAACAGAAAGACTTAGTACGTTGGGAGCAAACGCTGTTGTTCCTTCTGTCCTACAAGCAGTGCTATAAATGCGTTTACCATTCTATGTAGCAGTCATCACCTCACTTCAGCTGACAGGTTTTTCAAAAGCCTGAGAAACCTGACCCACCAGATTAAACATGGAAAGCAAGTGAAATCCGAGGCAGATAGTCTCATTGCAATACTTAAATGGACATTTCATCTCTCAGCAGTGAATTAATTGACCTTCCCTTTTCCTGCCTCTATTTAAACTGGAAGTGCATGGGTTGAGGAGAAATAGAGTCCTACCTGAGTTTTAAAATATTTTAATATCCCACCTGATCTGCGGTTAAGATGATCAACCCTCCTCATCCTACCCTGTGTATAAATGGAATATAACACAGAAAAATGTGAAATTGTCCATTTTGGCAAGAAGAATTATCTAAATAGAGAGAGATTGTAGAGCTCTGAGAAGCGGGGACCTGGCAGTCTTAGTTCATGAATCACAAGAAGTTAGTATGCCAGTACAACAAGTCATTAGCAATGCTAATGGAATGTTATCATTTATTGCAAGGTAAATTGAATACAAATGTAGGGAGGTTATGCTTCAGTTATACAGAGTACTAGTGAGACCACATCTGGAATACTGTATACACTATTGATCTCCTCATTTAAATTCAGAGAAGGTTTAGCAGACTAATACCTGGAATTGGCAGGTTGTTTTACGAGGAAAGGTTGGATGGGCTAGGTTTGTATTCTCTGGAGTTTAGAGGAGTAAGAGGCGACTTGATTGAAACATATAAGGTCCTGAAAGGATGGGGGTGCAGAGTATCTTGTGGGAGAATCTCCAACTAGGGGTCACTATTTAAAAATAAGGGATTGCCCATTTAAAATGGAGGTGGGGCAAAATTATTTCTCCAAGATTTGTGAGTGTTTGGAACTCTCTTCCTGAAAAGGCGATGGAAGCAAAGTCTTTGAAAATTTTTAAGATAGAGGAGGGTTGCTTCTTGGCAAGCAAGAGTGGGTGGGTGTGATGGATTGTTGAGGGCAGAGGGAATGCGGATTTGAGGTTACTATCTGATCAGCCATGATCTTATTAAATGGCAGAATAGGCCGACTCATTGTACATTGTACGTCGATTGTTTTTTAAATTACTTTCAATTGTGTAGAATTCACTGCAATTTCTCTGCAATATCTGTTCCACCTGTAGGTGGTGCTGTGACAGGGCTTTGCAAAGTGAAGTGGCTTGCATCTGAATTCTGGTTATGTGAAAACCTTGCCTTCCGATTTGACTTGTATCATTTATCTCTAAATGGGAACAACGAAAATAGGAAGAATTGAGGAGCAGTTAAAAATGAATCCTTCGAGAAATTGGAGAGTGTAAAATCTTTCTGAAAGATTTTTAAATTGGGGGCAGTCAGAATGTGAAGAAATTGACAGCATTCAAAAACCACTGAGTAGCAATGGGAAAGTGATTAAAATCAGCTGAAATAAGAGACATGAAACGTTTTTAATAATGAGATAATCTAGATTTTTTTAATCATTTAAAAAAGTGTGGAAATCTTAGATCACACCAGTAAACAGTTATCAGGCACACATCATTGTACCTACAACGTTCAATTTTTCAGTTTTCAAAGAGGGAGAAACCATATAGATTAAATGGCATAATTTTAAAGGGAAATGGAGGGAGCTGGTGAGGTGGATGGTGATAGGGGAGTGTATGGAAGAGGTTGAACATGGTTGGATTGGTGAAAAATTTTGACAAAGGCCTCAAGAGGGTATAGATTTGAAGATGAAAATGTCCAGGGCTATCAAAAGAGCAAAGTAAAGGCATTCATTGGAAAGCTCTTTCAAAGAATCGACGCATGCATGTTAGACTGAATGGCCTCATTCAGTAATGCATCGTTCTTTATGATTCTATGATTAAAACTGTCAATTAAACAGTCAATTAAGTACTTCAATTAATACATCACTGTGGCAGCCATTTTTCCCACAAACATCAAAATGATGATGACCCGTAACCTCCTGACTCCATAGTGTTGAATTTGGGGGGGCTCCCAAAGGTGTGTGGGGAAATTCGGCAACTCCAAGGTAAGTGTTTACCCGGAAATTGTCCAGAAGAGCTAACTTCATGGGGACAATTGCTCAGGCTGCGAACCATCTGAAAAAATGATTTAAATCACTAATAGTCACATTGAAGTTAGAAGTTCTTTGATTTCTTCTAACACCTTCAGAGTGACTATTTTAAACAGTCCTCACACTCTGGAACCCCCTCCAGGGGGAAACCACTGCCCCCCATCCCCACTAAGCACCCCAACCCCCCATAGTATGCCTCACTCCTCACCAGCACAGGGTTCCACAACATCCGCAAAACTCCGGGAACGACCGCCTAAACTAATCAGACTTGATCCCAATACTCTTCCCTCAACCCAACTTGATCCAACCTCCACACCCCAGAGCTGAACCCCCACCGACCTGACCTCCAGCCATGTCCAATCCCCCTCCCCCCATGCCCCAACAACTTGCCTTAGACATTGGCTTGGATTTCCTGGCCGTTCACACTGGTGCGATCTTCAGGATCCAATGGCACTAATGCATTCAACAGGAAACCCCTTTGACAGTGGTGGGACCAGAAGATCCCACTGCCCGCCAGTGGCGAGCCACCTCCCACTACCATGAAACACACGGTGGTGGGTTGTGTAGTAAATCCTGTCCCATATCCCTCCCAGGCCTGTTATTTTCAATGGGACATTTAAACTTGCCTGCTTTACAACAGCTGGTGCTGTCAAAAAGGGGGCATGAGTTATGCTTTGCATCTTTTACACTTCATTGCTGAAGCCACGGACCTGCTGCGCAGTCTGGATCTCACCCTGCCTAAGTCAAAATGTTGATTGAGACAGGCATTTAAGAATTTTAGCACAGGGAAGTTGGTACAGAATTCCCAACAGCACTGGTTGCCACTCTGAAGAAAATCTAGTTTAAAGACACTAATTGAAGGATCAATAATAGATAAGCCAACAGAAATAAATCCTCTGCTGGTTTTCAAAACTGTGCTCTGTAAAAGAGACAGGGCTGGGATTTAATGGTGTCTGCCTGAGCAGGTGAGGTGACAGCTGGGCCTGCATCATCATGGAGACCCATTCCTGCTGTCAGAGAGACTTACTCTCACTTATTCAGCAGTAGGAATGGGCCAAACACTGGGAAAGTGGCCAGTGACTAAATTGCACTCATTATTTGTCCACATAAAGGCTATTAGCCAAGAGCCAGGCAGGATTTAGTGAGTGCCCAGGGACTCTGCTGTGTTTTTTGGAGGCCGATCAGCAAATCCTGTCAGGAAATAGGGAGCCCACTGAGAGTCATCCCCTTGCCCTTGCAGCCAACTCCCCCCTCCTCTCCCGACATCCCTAACATGTACCAGGGATCCAGCAACAAACCTGATGAAATCGCCACTGAATTACTGGCAGCAGCCACTATTCCCACTGGCCCTGCCAGCAATGGAAAGCAGCCGGCCTCTAATTAGTTGGCAGCTCTTGAGGGCTGGATTTTCATCCACTGGAGAAACCTGATGCTGGCCCCTTAGGTGCCTGATCGCATTTAAATAGTATTGGGCGACCCTTGACGAGGCAACACAGGTTTTCCATTGGTTGTCCCATCAGTGGGCTGAACTCACATTCCCGACACTACATTTTGCTCAGGGTTTTGGTTTAAAGTCTCAATTAAAAGACAGCACCTTTGACAGTGCAGCACTCCCAGAGCACTGTATTGGATGTTAACATAGCTGTTATTCTCAGGTCTCTGATAGAACCCAAGATCCAAAAACATAGATGCAGGGCCTTGTCAAGAGAAGAGGAAATGGCTTGGCCCCTCAGGCGGGGGATGTGGGGGGTGCAATGACTCATTGCTGTGAGGGAAAGGAAGGCATTTTTTAAAGCTGACCCCTCCTGAAGCTGACATCTTCAGCAGAAGGGCCTCTTCCTCCTTGAAGCGCCATGACACTGTGAAGTGAAGCCTTGGCTGAAGTTTGAGTGGATGTCCAGTAGACACAGCGTAAAGGATCCAGTAAGATGGGGGCACTAATGGGTGGGTGGGTGCAAGTTTCCAGTGAGTTCAAGACTAAGCATGTTAACGCTAATAGAAGGGCATGACATCAGTGAGCATACCTTTGCTACCAGATCAATGAACGTCTAGCCTATTAACATTCCTTTAACAGTTGAGCCAATTATGCCCATTTATGTGTGATTGAGCCATATTATGTAATTGAGCCAATTATGTATGAGAGTATCATTGACAACCGATCAATTGTTAACCCTTTGCACGCTGTCCTCCCCATTCTGAGAGTTCCATGGTTTCCCTTCACCACTCACTGAGCAAGCGAGCAAATACACCCTTTTCAACAAAGGGCAAAGGCGCCTAAATTGTGCTTTAGTGTCCCAAGACATGTAGCTTAGGGGATTAGTGGAATCAATGTGTGGGGTCACGGCGATAGGGTGGCCAGCGGTCTGGGTAAAATGTTCTATCGGAGGGTCAGTGCAGACTCAATGGGCCAAATGGCCTCCTTCTCCACTGTAGCAAATCTATGATTCTATGATTACGAGACAGCTCAGGAGACAAGAGGATTTCAAAAACTTGGCCACTGGGTCAGGCTGATTGGAAAAAGGTGCAGTGGGTCTTGTCCATTCTGGGTGACTATAAGAGAAAGGTATTCAATGTGATGGCTAGCACAGTAGTCAGTGACTATTAGGACACTGCTCCCTGAGATGGATCAGCAAAATCCATAGAGGTGGCATGGTAGCACAGTGGTTAGCACTGCTGCTTCACAGCTCCAGGGTCCTGAGTTCGATTCCTGGCTCGGATCACTGTCTGTGTGGAGTTTGCATATTCTCCTCGTGTCTGCGTGGGTTTCCT
The DNA here is from genome assembly GCF_965287045.1 of Carcharhinus amblyrhynchos. Lineage (NCBI taxonomy): Eukaryota > Metazoa > Chordata > Chondrichthyes > Carcharhiniformes > Carcharhinidae > Carcharhinus > Carcharhinus amblyrhynchos. The sequence goes on along the minus strand of NC_137326.1, from coordinate 79,065,911 downwards.
CCAGGTACTCTGGTTTCCTCCCACAGTCCAAAGATGTGTGGGTTAGATTGATTGGCCATGCTAAAAAATTGCCCCTTAGTATCTAGGGTTGTGTAGGTTAGAGGGTATAATGTGTAGGGATATGGGGGTAGGGCCTGGGTGGGATTGTGTTCAGTGCAGACTCGATGGGCTGAAGGGCCTCTTTTCTGCACTGTAGGGTTCTATGATTCTATGAAAAGGTAAAGCCACGGAGACAATTCCTCAATGTTTACTCTTTCTCCCTCTCTTCCCTTCCAATGATCAATGTGTGAGAGAGATGGAGCCTATAGAACTGGCTATCATTCTTTTAGTACATTGAGAGCAGAAAAGATGTCTGGCTCTCCAGAGACAGGAGCACAACCCTGAGGAGGAAGGGATGGCAGGTCTTGCTCCAACTGGCATAGGAGGGACCCCAGAGTGAGGCTGCTCCAAGGTGCCTTCCACGGCTGAGGGTCTACAGACAGTACCTGGCTGTCCTAAAGATGAGCAGGAACCAATGTTGATGACAACTTCGCCTTTCGAGGGACATGATGGCTTACTTATGCTGCCTTCTCCAGCAGTTGGCATTGAATGGGCTTGGAGGGTGTTCATTGCCTGTGGCTTTGAAAGTCACAGCTGCCCTAAATATTTATGTCACTGGCTCCTTTCAGGACTCCAATAGTGACCTTTGTGGAATGTCACATGCTCCTAAATGCATCAAGGAGGTGATTGATGCACTGTCTATAAGGGCTCTCAATTACATCAATTTTGACCAGGATCAGGCTAGCCAGAACACAAGACCATGGGATTCACCCACATAGCAGGCTTTCCACAAGTGAATGGGGTCATTGACTGAAGTCACACAGCTCTCCGATCCCCATGGCACCAAGGAGTGCAAGTTCATCAAATACATAACTTCCAATGTTCAGCTAGCCTGTGACCACACAAAGTGCATCCTGCAGGTGCGTGCTAGGTTCCCAGGGTTTTTGAGGAAGCACAGTGGCTACAGGGTTAGCTCTTTAGTGACAAGGGGTCCCCCTGAGGACATGGCTGATGACGCCTGTATGGAGGACACTAGAGTGCAGTGGAGACCTAATATAACGAGGCTGATGCTGACCTGCACTTTGGAGGAGCAGATCACCAGAATGCTGCAGTGTGACGGGGACCTGCAGTATAGGCCACAGAGGGTGTCACGCATCATGGCTGTCTGCTATGCCCTCCATAATCTGGCACTTCAATAGGGCGAGGAGTTGTCTGAAGAGGATGTGGAAGATAGGCACATCTCTGATGAAGAGGATGTTGAGGTGGGTGACGAAGATGAGGTCCTGGAGGGAGCAGAGGAAGGCCATCAGGCAATGGCGATTGCCAGAAGAGCTTAGGATGCCTTCGCAGCCTCCTATTTCGTGGATAATAAGGATTAGAGACAATGATAACGTCCACTGAAGCTGATGTCCCTTCTTTGCAGTGCACACCTTCACTGATATGGCTCGTGTCGTGGGAAGGGAGCAGTTGCCCAATGTTGGAGGAGGAGGATGATGACTTGCAGTATTCCTCAAAGAGCTACTTCGAATGTCTGACTCCTGCCTGGTTGTAAGTAGCTCACTTACTCTCATTCACCAGAGCCTTTTTAGGGTGATGTAGCAGCCAACAGTTGAATCGCTCCTGATTTAGGCTCTTCCTTAGTTCAGGGAGCCCCTGAAGTTAAGTGTCACTGGAGGTAGACACACACTTTTCAGAAGACTCTAGATGTTGGGATCCATGGGCTGAATCAGACTTTCACTATGACTGGGCTGAGTGGTGGCCCCGAACATTGTGGGGGAATGTAACCATTAGCAAGGAGAAACTGGCATGACTGATGTGTTCTGTCATTGTGAGGGAATGCCGGACAATGAGCTGGCAGCCTTGCAGAGGGCAGAGGGAGGATGCTCTGGAGGGAGAGCATGGACATATTGGTCTCAGTGGCACTTCATGGAGAGGTCTTATAAAAGCTGGGAGCCACAGAGAGGTTTCAGAAAGTGAGATTTATTGGTTGCTAACATATATAGATCACCGCTATCTGTGAGTGCCTAACATCCATGCTATTAACCTCACTAACCCGACAACTACATGTGTTGCCCTGGAAACCACAGCACAGGCTGCTGTTTGCCATGTCCTGTTGTCTCTCATGACCTTGGCGGATGTCCTCTGCAGTGCTGACACCTGAAGTGTGCGGTCTTGCTGCAGGGTGGTGATGCCATCCTCACTGGCCTGAGGGATTGGAGCTGATTCAGTCATAGGAAGAGAGGGGTCAGATGTGCTGGCACTTGTCAGCATCTCCTGGGTGGGATGTTGTGTGCCAGCTTCTCTTCCACCCAAGGGTGCTTGAGGACCCCTGGATTCTTCTTTGGGAGAGAGGAGGAGCTGGAGTGGGATTGAGAATTCCCACTCATGGATGCCCACAAGTTCCTGAACCATGGAGTTAAAACCTTGCTCCATGCAGTTTATGGCCTGTGCCAAGGAGTGCATATCACACACCATGGAGTTCGTGCCCTCCACCATTGAAGGACAGAGATCTCTCACCAAGTTCCCCATGGCATCTGCCAGCCTTGCAGTGTTGATCTAGCCGCCCAAAACACAGCCAAAAAAAATCGGAAAATTCCTTCCTCCTGAGTAGGTCTTTCAACAATAATCTGCAATGTGCTGTGAATTATCTGTATCTATATGGAGATATTTCAGTGTCGAGCATTGGGTTACCATTTTAAGCAGGTAAAGGACTACTTATCTATGCATCATAGAATCTCTACAGTGCAGAAGATGATCTCTAGGCCCATTGAGTCTGTACTGACTCTCTAACAGAAAATCTTACCCAGGCCCTGTCACCCTGCTAATCCCCCTAGTCAATACATAATTTGAGACACTAAGGGGCAATTTAGCATGGTTAATCCACCTAACCTGTGCAATATCAGAATGTGGGAGGAAATCAGAGCACCCAGAGGAAACCCATGTATACACAGGGAGAATGTGCAAACTCCGCACAAACAGTCAGTCACTCAAGGCTGGAATTGAACCCGGGTCTCTGATGCTGTGAGGCAGCAGTGCTAACCATTCTGTCGCCATGCTGTCTCATCACACTCGGACATAGGAGGAATCTCTTCACAGATGTAACTCCCAAAATATTGGTCTATTGATAACAGACTAAAATGAATTCTTTACAAAGGAAAGCAAATATATACTCATTAGCAATACTTACCCACACATTTATTAACAACTTGACACAGTTAAAAAGGCTGCTCATTCTCTGTGGTAGTCAGAAAAGATGTCACAAAGATTCCAATTTTCCATATTAAGCTCTGAACTGCACATCTAGATGGCCAAATTGTTGGGATCAGGAAATCAGTCTTAGTCCACATTGGTAAGAAAAACTTGAATCGTCATTAGGGCTATACCAGCCAGCTGTTGACTTAGGTTACAGATGTGCAAAAGATGTCATAATGCATCACACAGAGGCTGATGTAGAGGTCACTTCTGTAATTTGTAGTACAATGGTTTACCAATTGCAACCTAAAAACTTCAGCCATAGTTACTTTCTTTCCCATTTGGACCGTACTGCTTTTTAAAGGACTAACTATCTTTACTTTTTTTTCTTCTTTACTTATCTTTTTCTTGGGTTCCCACCCCAGTGGGAGACATCTGCTATCCCTCTACCTTGATGGGAAATGAAGAGAAGCAATCACTCGACAGTTTCAGACATCAAAACGTGCTTAAAACTATCTCCATGTTCAGTCGCAATGCGTATTAAATATCGAATAGTGGATGTTAAGAGCAGAACACCACCATTCAGCGTCACATCTTGAGGGTCCAGTGATGTCACAAACCCTGAGAGTGATCTTTGCCAATTCTCCAACTCTTCAGTATTTAAAGCATTTTGCTAATTTGTTTTCATCCATTGTGGGCAATTTTAACTTAAGTAATCAAATTAGAAAACCATGGGGTTAGGTGGAATGCTAATTTGGCATTCCATCCACTATTACTTGTAAAGTTAAAAGGAGAGTAAATTTGAGGGGGGGGTGTCAAATAAGCATTGCACCCAAACTTCAGTATCATGACTGGTGGGAGAGACTAAAATTACCCTTGTTGGGCAGACTATAAAATCAGTGTTCCATCTGACCACATGGTCTTTCCACTCAATGGGTTGGGTTAAAATATCCCCCTTTTCTCCAATATTCCAATATGGGGTGGCACAGTGGTTAGCCAGGGGCCCAGATTTAATTCAGGCCTCAGGTGACTGTCTGTGTGGAGTTTGCATGTTCTCCATATGTCCGTATGGGTTTCCTCTGGGTGCTCCAGTTTCCTCCCATAGTCCAAAGATGTGCAGGTTAGATGGATTGACCATGCTAAATCACCCCTTTGTGTCAGGAGGACAAGCAGGGTAAATATGTGGGGTTATGGGGATAGGCTCTGGGTGGGATTGTCGTCAGTGCAAGCTCAATGAGCCGAATGGCCTCCTTCTGCACTTTTGGGAATCCTTGATTCTATGATTCCTGTTATGAAGAAAAATTCAGAGGGGCGGAACCATCATCCATGATTAACAAAAGAAGTTAAGCAAAGTATCAAACTTAAGAAAAAAGCAAAAATGAATGGCAGGTCAGATGATTGGTCAGAATACAAAAAATGTCAGAATTGCTAAAAGGTTAATCAGGAGAAAGAATTAGAACTAGCTAGAAATGTTAAAAAAAAACTAATAGCCAGAGTGCAGATATTTAAAAGGAAAAGAGTAAGAAAAATGAGTGTTTGTCCTCAAGAGTGACAGTGAAGAGCTAATAGTAAATAATAAGGAAACGGCATGTGAAATGGACAAATATTTTGCTTCTGTTTTCACGATGGAAGATAAAAAAAATTCCATTAAAGCAGTAAATCGGGAGCTCAAAGAGAGAGGGGAACCTAGTGAAATTCCAAAGCGGTACTGAGCAAACTGATAGAGCTGTGGGTTGACAAGACTTCAGATCCTGCTGGACTTTGTCTTTGGGTCTTGAAGGAGGTGGCTATTGAGATAGCAGATGTGTTGATGTTCACTTTTCAAAGTGCACTAGATTCTGGAAAGCTTTCATCAGACCAGAAGGCAACAGACTAGAAAGCAACAAATATAACTGCTCTATTCAAGATGGGAGGGAGGTTCTAGAATTAATTATGAAGGAAATTATAGCTGGGCACTTAGAGAAATGTAAGATAGTCAGGAAGCATGATTTTGTGAAAGGGACCGATTTTTTGGAGTTCTTTGTTGGGGTAACATGGGCTGTGGATAAAGGGAAGCCTGTAGATGTAAAATCAGCTCACACCCTTCCTAGTGTGAATCTCATTACGTCATCGATGGAGAATGGAGAAGATCTTATTCTGAGATCTCACTGGCACAAATCTTGTTTTTGGCTTCTCGCAAGACTTAGTAGTCATTTGTGCCTGTTGCTAATGTGGCCATAAACCGTGGTCACTGTGCTTGGATTTCCAAATGGCATTTGTTAAGGTGCCACATCAAATGTTATTTAATATTTGAAAGGTTGGGGGCTGGGTAAGATGCTCTTTCGGAGAGTCAGTGCAGGGATTGTAGGGATTTTTTGGTTCTATGGTGTAGGGGAGAACATAAAGTAAGGAAACAGCAATGGTGGACTGTTTTACAGACCAGATGTCACTATTAAAACTATTGTTTGTTTTGATAGATATTAATAACTTAGACTCAGATGTGCAGGGCATCATTTGTCGATGAGATAAAACTTGGAAGGATTGTGAATTGTGAAATTATAGTGATATATTTCAAAAAGGTAGATACAGGCTGATGGAATAGGCAGAAATGTGGCAGATGAAATTTAATGCAGAGATGACTGAAGTGATATATTTTAGAAGGAGGAGTGAGGAAAAGCTATTTAAAATAAAGGATGCAATTCTAAAGAGGGTGTAGAAACAGAAGACCTGGGGTATTAGTTCACAAATTGTTGAAGTTAGCAGGACAAGTTGAGAAATTGGTTCATAACGCATAAGGGATTGTGGTTTTATCAAGTGAGGGATAGAATACGAAAGCAAGGAAATTTGGAAGGATGTGAAGGCATTAACTGGGGTCCAGAAAACAGTTATAAAAATGGTTAGGATAATAAAATCCCTTCTGTACAGGAGACCATTCAGCTCATCTATAGCAACCGCAATCCTCCCTAGGCCCTATCCCTGTAACACTACAGATTTAGCCTGCTAATCCCCCTTATGTTAGAGTCAATTTAGCATGGCAATCAATCTAACATCTTTGTACATCTTTGGACTTTGGTTTTAGGATTGAGAGTCTTCAATTTAAGGAACAGATTAGCAACACTGGGACTGAACTGTTTAGAGAAGGAAAGGTGAAGAGAAAATTTGATCATTGTGTTCAAAAGCATGAGCAGTTGGTAGGATATAACTTCTTCCTGTAGTGGAAGAGTTGAGAGCCAGAGGACACCAAGTTAAGATGATTAACAAAATAACCAGCAGTGAGGAAAAAATTAATGCCACGAATGGTTACGATCAGCAATGCCCAGGTTCTGTTCCCTGAAAATGACTAAACTGATTACATGTGACAATTTTCCAACTGCACCTGGGAAGGCCTTCCAGGAACTGCAGTTCCCAAACGCTGCCCTTGATTTAAACTTAAGGTGAGTATTGGAATTCGCTGCATAATAGCTTTCAGTTCGCATTTGAGCTTTGACTGTATTTGGTTTTATTTAGCCCCATAACATATGGCATTTTACAAGATCATCCACAATCATCCTCAGCACCAGTGCCCCACACAGCTGTGTTCTCAGCCCCCCTATTATAATCCTTATACACCTATGACTGTATAGCCAAATTTCTGTCCAACCTGATTCTCAAGTTTGCTGACGACACCACTATAGTGGGTCAGATCTCAAACAATGAGGAGACAGAATCATGAGATGAGATAGAGAATCTGGTGAACTGATGGACAACAATAATCTCTCCCTCAGTGTCAACAAAACAAAGGAGATTGTCATCGACTTCAGGAGGCGTGGTGGAAAACATGTCCCTGTCGACATCAATGGGGATGGAGTAGAAATGGTCGAAAGCTTCAAGTTGTTAAGTGTCCAGAGCACCAACAACCTGTCTAGGTCCCCTGACACTGAAACTATAGTTTGGAAAAGCCCACCAATGCCTCTACTTTCTCAGAAGGAAATTTGGCGTGTCAGCTACAACTCTTATCAGCTTTTAAGCTGCACCATAGAAATCATTCTTACTGGTTGTATGACAGCTTGGTATGGCTCCTGCTCTGCCCAAGACCACAAGGAACTACAAAAGGCCATGAATGTAGCCCAATCCATCATGCAAACCAGCCTCCCATCCAATGACTTCATCTACATTTCCTGCTGCCTCAGCAAAGTGGCCAGCATAATTAAGTACCCCACACACCCCAGACATACTCTCTTCCACCTTTTTCCGTTGGGAAAAAAATACAAAGGTCTGAAGTTATATATCGACCAACTCAAGAACAGCTTCTTCCCTGCTGCCATCGGACTTTTGAATTGGCCTACCTTGCATTAAGTTGATCTTTCTCTCCACCCTAGCTATGACTGTAGCACCACATTCTGCACTGTCTCATTTCTTTCTCTATGAACACTATGCTTTGTCTTTACAGTGTGCAAGAAACAATATTTTCACTGTAAGTACGTGACAATAATAAATCAAATCAAATCAAATCAAGATGGTATTCTCAACATGGAGCCATGCCCAACAGATAAACCTATTAGAAATACAGGCCTGTGATTTTCCTACGAATGGAAACACTTTAGTTTCCAGGATATGCCTCTGGGAGGCAAGTTTCTGCTCTGAGAGCATGGGCTAAAGAAATTGACCCCCTTGACACTATCCTTTTGATGCTGTGGTCACATAATGCTCTGTTGTTCTAACATTTGCAGATGCTAAAACTTTGCCATGAAGTGGGTTGGTAGATACATTGCAAATGTTTCCAATGGAGGTGAATTGAAGTTAGCTTGCCACAGCGGAATTAAGAACATGGTTAGAAGTAGAAGCAAGAGTAGACCATGCAACTCCTTGAGTCTGCTCCAATATTCAATACAATTGCGGCTGATCTTCTGTCTCAACTTCACTTTCCTGAAAACTCTTCACATCCCTTGATTCCCTGAGAGTTTCAAAAATCTGTCGATTTCAATCTTGAATATACTCAATGATGGAGCCCTCATAATCATCTTGGGTAGAAAATTTCAAAGATTCACAATCTTGTTATTTCAGAAATAAATGAATGACCCTTTTTCCTAAGAGGACCCCCCACATTCGAGATTCCCCAAACAGGAAAATGACCTATATTGCCTGTATAGGCTGAAAGTTACCCCAAGGTCCTATTAACTTCAAGGTGGTACAATTTCTTGGATTGCACATTCCCGTCTTTACTAATATAGTGAACATTTGAATAATTGGTCATTTGTATCAACTGTTTGTGGGAATTTAAGTTAACAGCTTGTTCAATGTAGAATTATTTGTTAAGAATAGATAAATTGATAAATAAAAAGCATTTTTAAAGTTAATCAAATGCAAGTATTGGTTACCTCATAAGCATACTTAAAAGAATCGCTATGTATAGAGATTATGGGTAGAATTTTCCGGCCACACTCAGCCCGAAACCAGAAAATCCCATCCAAGGGTCAACGGAACCGTCCAAGGTCCACCCCTTGTCTGCTACAATTCCTTTAAATTCATTCCTTTAAATCAGAGAGTAATTGAACTTAGATTTAGATGGGGACTTAAAGATATTTCACATTCTTGCAGTTAACTTAGTGATGATTATGGTCATTTTCCAGAGAAGGTTTGGTCTTTTCTACTGTATCATAAAATCATAGAAACCTACAGTACAGAAAGAGGCCATTCAGCCCATCGAGTCTGCACTGACCTCAATCCCACCCAGACCCTAACCCCATATTCATACACGTTTTACCCACTAATCCCTCTAACCTATGCATCTCAGGACATCAAGGGGCATTTTTAGCATGGCCTATCAACCTAACCCGCACATCTTTGGATGTGCATTATCACTAGCTATCATTCCAGAGATGGATCTACTACTTGTTCTCATTGTTCTCAGATTGAGGTTTATTCCAGTTACTTATAAAAGAAGCTGTTAATTTTGATGAAGTACATTGCTGTGTGTAATATCCATGCCAATCCACCTTCATGCAGCAACAGAATATTTTGTTTGGTTTATTGTCACTTTCCTTTTCTTGTTGAATTGTGACTATTTACTGCCAGAAACTGCAAACTAAAATTGCAATGAGAAACTGGTGGATGTGGTTCTGGGAACAGTTCCTGCTGTTTTGTGTTAGCCTGTTGGTATATCCTGAGTACATCCCCTGGATGAGCAATGTAAGAGTCAAAATTCTAGGATTATCACAGTAAAAGCAAAATGCTGCCTGTTGGTTAATCTTGTAATCAAAACAAAAAGCTCTGGAAATACTCAGCAGATAACTGCCAGACCTGCTGAGTCTTCCCAGAATTTTCTGTTTTTAATACTGTAATGATCTGTCCGGCTAGTAAATGGGTTCCTTCGTCACATTCTAATCCTAGGAGTTCCATTTGCTCTGATTCCACTACTTAACACAATGATTACCAGACACATTTGTGTGGCCTGCAAGACCCACAGAATACTCCAGGGTTACAGAAATGAGGAGATTCCGAGTGATCTAGCAATGGAAAGCCAAATGAAACCCACCTTTTTATTGTTTGTCGTATCAAGGAATTACATTTTTTTTTGATTCGTGGAACATGGGCATTGCTGACTGGCCAGCATTTATTGCCCATCCCTAGTTGTCTGAGGGCAGTTAAGAGTCAACCACATTGCTGTGGCTCTGGAGTCACACGTAGGCCAGACCAGGTAAGAACAGCAGGTTTCCTTCCCTAAAGGACATGAGTGAAATAGATGGAGTTTTCCGACAATCAACAATGGTTTCATGGTCATGAATAGATTCTTAATTCCAGATTTCTGTCATTGATTTCAAAGTCCACTCCCTGCTGTGGTGGGATTTGAACCTGAGTCTCCAGAACATTAGTTGAGTTTCTGGGATAATAGTCTAGCGATAATACCACTAGGCTACCACCTCCCCTTAATACTGTTATGGGCTTGGTGGATCTATATATATCCATATATGTGGCTATTTGATTTGGAATATTTTTATGTATGTCTCACCTTGCAATGGAACTGACAATCCATGTGTTTGCACAAGAGTTGTCACACAAACACTTGTTTTGTGCAGTGACCCAGACTAAATACACGGAGCAATTGGAGAATGTGTGTGGGTGGTGGAGCGGGGTGGGGGGAGAAAGAAAACTCTGTCAAATTTACAAAACAATGAGAAAAACAAAAGACTCCTACATCAGAACTCAATCCTGCCTCATATTCTCAGGTAATGGAAATAAAATAGCAACAATCATGAATAATGGCCATGCCTCAGTATTTGTTGTTGACCTCAACCTGTTTCTCAGTAATCAATGTCTCCCAGACTGAAATCTCAGTTAAAGATGATTCATAGAGCGAACGTGTTATTAGGAGAAGAGGGTGAAAAAAGATACCAAGGCATGTAACATAATAAAGGGAAAATAATGTTAAACTAATCAAATTTAGAGAAGATGAAACAACTGACACAGGGCCCGATTTTACCATTTTCATTCTAAGTGCTGAACCTGGGCACAATTCAGATCTGACTTGGAAATCTGCTTTCAGGCGTCCCCATTGGCACTTAGCCTGAAAAACGATTGCGAGTCTGAATCACGCTGTGGGTGGGGCTTACCACGCCTGAATCGCTGCAGCTCCAATCGGAGCTTTGAACTGCACGTGGGCAGTGAGGAAAAAAAATTTGAAAAACGTGCCCCTGTCACATTGCTTCCAGGCCGCAAAAAGCAAATAAAGCAACTCAAGAGCAAAACGTGGGAGCGATGACACCCACATTACCCTACCCTCCATAACTGTCCCCCATATCACTACCCAGACCGAGCGTGACCACTGCTCCTTTTCTCCCAACACCGATCGCCCACAGAGTGGCAGCAGACCCCTGCTGCCCCTTCACCAACTCCCCCCCAACCCCCTCCCCCCCCCCCCCCCTCCAAACCAGAGACCCATCTGGCCTCCCTCTCAGTATATTTCACATACTCACAGCCAAGGATTTTGACAGTTCCACTAATCAAGTGCACGTGCACTATTACAGCTGTGGAATCCCTTCTCTCTGCTGCTTGTACTTGCATAATCCACCAAGGTACATATCCAGGCCTTTATTGAAGTTGTGTAATGAAACATATAGGTGTGCGTACAAATAACTATTGCTTGATTCAACAACCTTTGGAATTGTGTTTTGCAATAGCCAACTTGCAGTAAATTCTAAGAGCTTCATTTCCAAGGTTAGAAGATAAATTGGGAAATGGTAATAAGATCATTTTGACTTCTTCTGAACTTGCTGGCGTAGGGGAAAAAAAAGCATTCATGTCAAGTGAAATATAATCTAAGTAGCATTTATAACAGGAATGATCAGAATTAGAAATGTGATGGAATTAGCTCCCCACGCACACCGCCCCCCCCCCACCCCCCACACCAGACAATGATCTGGCTTCCATCCTCCCTCCTCCCCCACGCCCCCCTCACCACCAGACGATGATCAGGCCTTCCTCTACCGCGCCCCCGCCCCCGGCCTCCTCTCACCAGAGATATATCTGACCCACCTCCTCCTCCCCCTTCCCACCCTGCCAGAGAATGATCTAGCCCAACTCCCTCTTCCCCCACCACTGCCGATCTGAGTCAGCGAGCTGTTGGAAGCTCTGAACTTACCTTTTCAGAAGCTGGAACGCTGGAAACAGACCTTTGCCGAGCATGTCTGTTTCGCGCCAAATCTGGACGAGCGAACACGATGGTGAAGGGGAAAATGCCAGTAAAGTTGGGTGGGCTGCCTATTAATTTAATTTAAATACATGTAAATGCATTTAAATCGCTATTGAGCCCGTTTTGAGCTTATTCCGATTGTGGTCATTTTCAGGCCTTGATAAAGTGGGCCTCTGTACAGGCGGAGATCATGTTAATGGCCTCACACCCAACTTTACCAAGTTTTCGTGCCCGTTTTCGGGTGTGACGCAATGGTAAAATCAGGCCCACGGTAGGATTTCATCTGTATATCACAGGAAAAAAAGGGCAAGTTAGCAGAGAGACTATATGAATATGGACTGCCATTAGCAGCCTTTTCCCCTGATTTCTGTGGCTATGACTCATCTTTCATTCCCTCACCCTGCAGTATAAAAATCTCTCACTTTCTATGACTTTTCGCTTTGACAAAGGGTGATCTGGACTCAAAACGTTACCTCTTTTCTCTCGTTACAGATGCTGCCAGACCTGCTAAGATTTTTCAGCATTTTCTCTCTTGGTTCCAGATTCCGGCATCCGCAGTAATTTGTTTTTAACTATATGAATGCATTGGAAAATGGGATAGTGCCAGAGGACTGAATACAGCTAAAATTATTCCTATTTTTATAGTTGGAAATAGATCAAATTCCAGGGAACTATCGATGAATATCAGGTCCAGGGAATTCAAAATCAAAAAAGCATTTTGTTTTTTCTTAACAATGCTCTTGACCCAGCAACAATCCCTGCTGCCCCACCCCTCTTGGTGGAGCCCAACAGCCTGACGTCAGGCTCCAAACTACCTGTTTTCAGGGACAGAACCCTGTGAGATGTTGCTGGGTCAAGAGAATTGTTGGCTCCCTGATTGGGCTATAGTTCATAGAGGTAGGGCTTCCTCTCCAAAGCGGGTGGTAATGTCAGTGAAAGAACCAACAGCTCAATACCACCCATCCCACATAAAATACAACCCATTGAGTGAATTAGGTGAACACAGTGTATTACTTTGAGCTAAGCTCCCGAGTTGGCAGGATTATTTGTGTGAGGATTGGGCCGCAAACAGAAACGGAGAAGGACTGCATGCTCTTTATTTAAAGAATGATAAATGTGTGGATGATATGTCAGGAAGGATTATTCAATGAAAAGAAAATGGACATATTCAAAATGCTAAAGTAGAAGGCCCAAGGTGTAAAGAGGCTGTACTTCAATGACCTAACAACCTTTTCCTATCCTCAGCTTGCCTTAAGTTCTTGGTGGGATACAAGATTTCACTTGAGATGACAATCTTGAATTTTACCAGTGAATGTAGGGATCCCATTAAAAGCCTAAATATCAGAATTCATTTCAGTGAAAGATAAAACTGATAATTCAGTTTTTGCAGAGATTCTCCTTTGATAAACCTTCAATTCTCATTTGGGTGCTGATTGGATTGCTATGCGATTCCAGTATTTTCTGTTATTCATCTAAATTTCCAAAATAAGTTGTAATGAAGGTATGCACATTGGTGTGAATTCCAACGCCATTTTGGCAAGGTCTTTAGAATGAGCAGCAAATTATTAAAATGCACTTATATGCACTGGTTCAGACTGTAAATATCAAGCAATAATTCTATGACACAATGAAAACATTTTATTCCCCATATCGTGCTTGAAGTGCTTATGTAAACAACCATCCACGTACAAAGAGAGAATTTATACAAACACTGTCATGTATTGTTCAGCAAAGTCTACTTGCATATCACAAGTGTCTAGCACACAAATTGAAAGAAATAAAAACTGGGTCCCTAAAACTCAGTTCCTCCTGGAACATAAGAACTACAAAACTGGTTGACAAATCATAGAAGGAAGTATGTACAAAAAAATTACAACCAATCTTGGCGGTAGAGAATGGACTGATCGTATTAGTACTGTAGTAATTTGAAAGCTACACCATAGATTTCAAAAATACTGTTAAAACATTATAATGCTGATGGTTGTTTCAGAGCCACAGGCAGCAAAATAGATGGTTACCCCATGTGTAGGAACACAAACTGATATCTTTTGACCTTCGCAGGTCATCGTCAACTCTTATTGCTTCCAATTGCAAGACCTTTTGGAAGCTTGGCATTCTTGATTTTTCTATCATTCTCAAATGGTATAAATAGGTACCACACATAAAACAACACAGTGCTACATGTTTTTTGCCATGGCATGGCACATCTCACGTAACACCTGAGCTGCCACAGGTTGTACTTAAAAAGCAGTCTCATGACAACAGTGGGCTCATTCGTATGCAGTGTACAGACTGTAGAATGTCAATTCATTGTAATTCATTGATCTGAACGAGATCATTGTAAATCAGCTCAACTTAAAGTGCTTTACCTTTTTGTACATTAACATAGAATTGGTTTAAGCACAACCCTTTTTCATTGAACCAAGTTCAGTGGCTTTATCTGGTATTTAAATGCAGGAAACAAAAACAGGCTACGTATCACTGCTGTAAATCAAGAACAGAGATGCTTGCACAAAAATGGAAATGAAGACAGTGGGATACATTCTGTTTTCAAAAAAGCCCTTGAACAATAATGCTTGTGACAACACCAGTAAAGGACCAGGCATATTGAGGAACTCAGTGCCCAGTTGCTAGAAATGTTAAGCAAAGTTTTGAAAGCCTTGTATTCAGTGATTCTGCAGCTTTGCTTGCAACAGGGAGGTTCCACTGCAGGAGTCAAGAGTGTAAAATCCTACACTGCCCTCAGTCAATCAGAATGAATGAACTTACATTTAGCTAACAAAGGATTAACCCCACAGTGTTGCTGAAAAAAAGAAAATGAGCCAACTACAATCATGTACAACGGCTGAGTGAATCAGCTGCTTGTCTCATTCTCTCTGGATTCATTGCAACTAAAGATAGGAAGAGATATCAAATGGAACGTTGACATGCTATCATCCATTTTATATCTCTTGTACAAAGCTTGAATGTACCCCATCATGTCTTCTATAGGATGGTGCCAACTGTTATATCACAGTGCAATTAGATAACAGACTTTTGGTGAGAAGGGGAACTAACATTCTGTCTCTGACTTTCCATGAGGAGATAAAGTCAAAAACAAGGTAGTACTTTTAACTATGGGGTGTGTTGTGTTGTATACCGTGTTACCAAAACCTCATGGCACTGTAAGCTTGGCCAGTTAAAAAGTTACATTTTTAAAAAAATATTTATTTCTGAGGGAGGGCTTTGGATGAAATGAGATGAAAGGTTTGTGTGTGTTTTGTTTCAGCTTGCTGGTAGTGATGAGATTAGCTAGTTAACATTACCTGTCATGTTGGAGTGTCCTGTGAATGTGGACTTGAATCAAAGATCAAAGCACAAAAGTGTAATCAATCAAATTGTCACCGTCAAATTGTTAACCAAGGTTAGTGAGTTGATTTTTCATGAAATTCATCTCATTAGAAGTGGTTCTACCTTACAGTTGCAACATTCAAAAAATATATAAATGGGTTAGCTATTGTTTGAACTATCTGCCATTAGACTGTACAGGAAATAAAGTTTAAAGTTTTTAAGTTTTAAAGTGTATTTATTGGTGTCACAAGTAGGATTAACACTGCATTGAAGTTGCTGTGAAAATCCCCTAGTCGCCACATGCAGGTGCCTGTTTGAGTACAGAGGGAGAATTTTTCATGGCCTAACCAATACATCTTTCAGACTATGGGAAGAAACCGGAGCACCCAGAGGAAAGCCTCACAGACACAGGGAGAACGTGCAGACTCCACAGCAACCGTGACCCAAGCCAGGAATTAAACCTGGGTCCCTGGTGCTGTGAGGCAACAGTGCTAACCACTGTGCCACCGTGCATATTGTTTTCAAACAATATTAAATCAATTTTATTTTCCAAGAATCATTCCTGTTATTCCTTGGCAATATTAATTAAATAAAGTGTATTTGAAAAGCTATTATAAATTTACTAATGTAACTTAAAGAAATAAAGCAGGATCATTCCGTGCTCTTAAATTCAATCACATTTGCCATTCGAAAACATAGTCATGAGGCAAATTAGTGTAATGTTTCAAAAATGTGTATCCAAATGCATTTCATTTTGCGAACAGCTACAGCGCTCTTGCTCATCTCAATAGGCCAAGGTTCAGCATGCGGTGGCTTAACATAACACCAATGGTTAAAAAGTTTAAGCATCTAACATTCTGAGGAAACCACTTTAAATTATTCAGCATCTCAATTTACACTGCACTATCCTTTAGTGAAACACAGGTGAGATCGAAGGTTTTATTCTAATGTATTGTGTCTTTGAAAGGCTTTCAGATAGTGATACTCATTCCCAAGTAAGAAAGTAGATTTTTACAGTTCAGCAGATGCATGACCGGAGTATCTTTTAACTGTGACAAGTAGCGGGAATGTAAAGCAGCCTTTAGGGAGGAAGGAACTTGCGTTGATGTAGTGATGCAAATTTGTAATTTATTTAAAAATCTAACCATTTAAAAAAAATGGTGTTTTTTTAGAAGCTGCACATCCAAGGTAGATGTACAAGGCAATCTTGTGAAATATCGTAGGTGGACTTTGACCTGAGTCAAATACCTAGTGGTTTACATGAAATCTTGGCATATCTCAGCGTTGTAGTGTGGACATGATGTGTCCTTAAGGTGAGATCTGAGGGTGTTTGGTGGTGATGTTGGTTAAACAGTTGATTTATTTAAATGGCACCAGATATCCTCAAGTATTCCCTCAGGGCCAAACTTGAAGTTGGGTGGCGAGCTACATTTTGTCCCAGCTAAAGATGGACATGGGAAGGGATGTTTATTTGGAGGGAATTGGGGGAGGAGGTAGGGGATTCACACTGTGTACGCAGAACTTGCTGCACATCGATATGAAAATGTTCTGATTAATTTGTCTCCTGCCAGAGACTGTTCTACAAATGGTTGAGATTTTATATTTACTTTGTGCATATGACTAAATCTTCTGAGGAATTAGATTTTTGTTGGAGTTTTTTAAAGATCCTTTCAATTTGACACCTGGGTGGTAAAATTATCATTCTGGATAGGCTGCCTGTCATCGAAAAGCTTACTATTTTTTCTTACAAATCACTGAAAGTTAAAATGGGGGGCTTCTACGACAATCGGATGATGTGTGGCCTGCGCGTCAGGTTGAAAATCTATCCATTGGCATTTCATCAGGTAATTTAGCCCCAGACTGGATAATATGGTCAAAAACTAGAAGCAGGATGTGGTGGGGACAAGCTCATCCACTGGGAATACAAGATACAAGAAAAACCGAGCGTGAAACAGACTGACAGGACAAACCTTTGAATCAGGAGCTTGTCTGCATTTGACAGGACCGAACGGAGTGTTGCCATTGTACTAGAATAAGTTGTAATGGGAGGGAAGTTCACGGGGTACAAAGTGCTTTCGCTTTAAATATGTAAATTTCTCTCCGTTTAATATGGAAGCCAATATTTAGCATTTCAAATTTCCCCTTCAGTAATTGGTATTGTTTGTAACCCCTCTTGGAACTATTAAATGTAATCACACAGAAGGTGGCCATTGTGCTCACTTTCTGTATTCTGGCTCCTTGATAAAGCTCGTCACTGTCCTTCTCCTGCACTTGCTCTTTGTCCCTTCCTTTTACAATTTTTTGTCCACTTTTTGATTAAAAAAATTGTGATTATTTCTGCTTTCACTGCTGTTTTGAGTAGGGCGTCTCATGTCCTAACAAGCCAGCCATGTAAAAGCAACCCTCATAACTTCTTCACTCTTTAGGCAATAATAAATTAATGACATTGATGCTCTCTGACAAGCGGAAATTATTTTTCCTCTATTTACCTTACAAAAGATCCTTATAATTTTGAATCCCAGCTATCAGCTCTCCTGTGTCACCAAAGAATACCATTGGCTTGAGGGGCAACCAGGGCCTGGGATGGAGTTACTGGGGACTAATCCAAATTGATAGGACTGGAGGGGGGCTGGAAAAAACACTTGCTGCTGCGGTCAGCTCAGCAGTTCTAACCCACTTCCATCATTCTGAAAGGCTAGCTCCCATTTTAGTTAATAGGGCCGCTTTCTGGAGTAGCTTTGGAGGGAAGCAGAAATATCAAAGGTTAATCTCTAAGGGGATTTAAAACAAAAAGGTAGAAAATCAAAGAGAAAGCTATGCCAACATTTAACAGAACAGACTGAGAAGTTACAATAGGATGTTCTCCCAGTAAACTTGCCCTCTCTTTTTATTGTTAATTGAAACAGTTCATTAATTGTACTGCATTGGCACTGTGCCTGCAGTGGAAACTGGATCCAATAATCCTCAGTTGTTTGGGTCCTGATGAAATATATCTGGGAGTATTTTAGTCCCAAAAGGGGAGGAGGGATTAATCACTAAATGGTTTTTCAAGGAAAAGCAGAGACAAATAACACTGGCATTTAATTTGTTGTTTTTTGCAGCACACTCAATGTTACTGGGCATGTGGAGTCCCTCGAGTTGGTCCCTCTCCCTGCTGAGTTACTCTATTCATATCACAAATGGCAGCGCTCATGCTGGTCACAGAGCTGCTCCATTGCAAATGATAGGAACTGCAAGTCAACCTCTCAGCTTGTACTTTGGCATTCGTAGTTCCAAACCTTTGATCCATTTTAAAATTGCAGACCCCACCATTGGAAAAGGGACTAACCCAGGCCACAAGTTCAGAGTCGCCATGGACCACACCAGCCAAGTGGTCTTGCTGAAAGGGAGTAAGGCTACAACAATAAAAACAAGAATAATGGGGATGTGAATATTTTATTTTCCTATTTGTTATGGGAGGCGGAGAATTATTTCCCTTGATTTTCCTTCCCTTTTAACTAGAATTTGTTTGGTTAGCAAGTGATATTTTATTTACATCAATGCATTTCAGCTACAGATTTATTTTTATCATTCTGTTGGCCTTTTAAATGGATAATGCAAAATATTGGCGGAACTTGTAGTCTATTGTATTATTCCTGGTCCAGGGTGTATGGTGTTTTACAGCTGAATGGATGGTTCTCACTGAAAATCTTGGTAACATTCACAACAGAGCCTTATGATCAACTGTTGCTTTCATTATCCTGTGCTCAAATTCGTTCCATTGTGTTCATTCGCTATTTATATTTACAGCATTTGAGTTGAGAAATTTGTCCACTAAACCAATGTTTCTTCACAGGAAGTTGTGCCCTGAGCTCGGAAATCTCACTAGAAGGCAGGACAGTGAACCGTGCAACTGCCTTATCCAATCTTACCGCCACTCCAAACAAATGACTAAAATCATTACCTTTCTCAAAACAATCTTTTAAACGTTTTCTTGGGAGAAAAATAGAAATGCATTACTTTGAAGTAAAATCGCTTCCACACCAGAGGAAAAGAAACAAGCAATTGGGTAAGTGCATTCCTTAATAAGGCATTTGTACCAGAAAGAATGTGGAGAAGCCAAACAGCAAATACAATAAATTCAATATACATAAATAAATCATTTTGTTAATATTTACACAACTCATTTATAAACATTAGCACATAACAATTTGGCATGTCACCCTCTCCTCCCATACACTGATTGAACTCAACCTTATCTTTTAATCTTGTGACAAAGGTAATACTGTAAATATCTGAGGAGGTGACCACACACTATCTTTATTTCAGTGTCAAATATGAGAGCAGTGCTGACTTCACTGCATGACCTAGTTTTGCTCAGGGACTCTGTGCAGGTGTAAGAGGGGAGAGATCTTCACCCCCACCCACCTGCAATGGGTTAAAGCCTGAGCACCAGAGATGAAAGGAACGATTGTAGACCCATGGTTTAAGTGTAAATGCTGCTTCTATCTCAGCATTGCTGGCACTAACTTAGACCGTAGCCCAGCAACTGTTTGCAACTTAGGAACACCAAATATTTTAGTTTTGCACATTTAATTTGGCTAAAAGATTGGCAAGAAGGTTTTGAATAGCACGATTCAAGTTCACCAACTATTTTAAATAGTTTGCATCCCTTGCACATAGGCACACAGTGTTTCATTCCAGTGAAAACACAGAGGAAAGCCAAATTTCTGTGATCGAGGAGCTTTCGGAAACTTGTTTGTTTACAGTAGTTTTGCTGTTTCCTGATGCCTGCAGTTTTACAAATACATCGAATCACTCAGTAAAAACCCAGTTTCCGTATGTTGGATGTGTCTTCCCTCTTTTAAAAGTCATGATGCTTTCCAATCGAAATAGAAAACAAAAAGTTTATTTTGTGGGATTCAGAGGGAACATTGAACTAGACTGTAGTTATCGATGTGAATACATATTTAGGCAACTCTCCTGCTGGCACTGTTGATGGTCAGTTTTGGGCAGTGTGCTCCGGCTGTAAAGGTTACTGGACGCAGGATATGCCATCACCTCCCAGTGAAGAGATTGCCATCGTGTAGTGGTACGTACAGCTCATGTTGGTGTGCGTGACAGAGCAGGCGTTCATTCTGATTGCAACTGGTCGCTAAAGTGCTCCCTTGGATAGGCATTTAGTCATGTTCACTAAGCTGTCCCTTCACTTCTTGAATGGTGTCAGTCTCCCAATGTTCTGCCAGAAATTAGAAGGTTTGCGTTTGGGCTCAGCGAGCATATAGACCTGCTGTTGGGGGATGGTTGAGGGCAGCATTGGATGTTTCTGCCGTAATGTCAGAAAGTCGTAGTAAGGCCTGGTGACAGCTGAGACAAAGAAGAGAACAAGTTGTTAGAATTTACATAGGAGGACATATGCAGCTTTGGTTACTAAACCTCAATTCAAGTTTGAACTTATTCCATCTTATGTCTTTAACTTTTGTTGGTCCAAGGTTGAAAATGATTCATGGCTGCAGTTGACCTGTTTCTTTCTGTATTATTTGTAGCCAAACTTAGTTGTAATTCTCTTAAATGAGTGAAGCAATATAAGGTCTACCATTTATTTGACATTGTGAATTTAATGGATGCTGTCTCCATAACAACAGCACCATAAGATCTGTTGCCATTTGTATAAATTGTAAGGAATTAGAATTTGTTTTTGTCTAAAATTTACAGCACAGAAACAGGTCATTTAGCCCAATATCTATGCAGGTGTTAAAGCTCCACAAAAGTCTTCTTCCTGCATGCTTCATCTAATCCTGTTGGAATATCCTGCTTTTCCTTGACTACTTATGTACCTAGCTAGGTTGCCCTTAAATGTATCTATGTTATTCATCTCATCTATCCTGTATTTATTCCATGTGCAAGCTGAGCCTCACATTCTAACCACTCTCTGAGTAAGGACACAGGAGGCAAAAAATTCTAAGGCTGGAATTTTACCGACACGCCTGTCCCGATTCCAGGGGTGCCCCGAGATCTCTGCATCGGTGGCTATGTGCCCTCCCTTCCCCAATCGCTGGCCTCCCTGAGCATGCTCGAGCCAGTCTCGACCCCCAGTCCGCCCCAACCCTCCCCTCCTCAATGCACCCCCCCATCCCACACCAATCACCCGGACTTGCCCCAGTCCCCTCACCACCCGCCGCACCACCTCCCCCCCCTCCCCCCCACCCCACTCCCACGATGTCCAATCTCAATTGCTGACCTCTCTCCCTCTGTCATTCAGTCCAGGTGCAGAATGGCAGTGGAACCCCCCCCTCCATCAAATGCCCCCATAGGCCCCACTCCCTTAGTACTGCCCAATGTCCAAGGTATTGGCACTTTGACCCTTGGCCAGTGCCAGGGTGCCCAGGCTGGAACTGCTGAGGTGGCAATGCCCAAGGGCTATCCCCACCTGGCACCCAACCCTCTGAAGTGCCTCAATTGCCTACATTCACTCCAGTGGGGTCATGCCACCAGCTCCCCACAGGTGTGGAGCTGTAGTAAACCCCGTTGGAGCGAAAGACATCTGGTTGGGGAGGGCGAACAGGACACTTCAGTCCTGGGCCCGTTAATGATATTTAAAAGAAATGGTGATGAGGATTTGAATAATTTATTCAGTTCCGCGCCGAATTCTGCCACGAAGCTGACAGTGTTGGAAATCCAACTGCCGGAGAAACCCAGAGGCCGTGGCACCCAGCGGGAACCCTGCAAAATGGCCACTGCTCAAGTGGGATGAGAGAATTGCCCCCCCCACTATTCCTGATTTCATTACTGAATTTATTTATGTTCATGAGCCCTAGTTTTAGATTCTTCCACAAGTGCACAAGATCTTTCCATTTACCTTAATGACCTCTATTACAGCACCCGTCAACAATGTCCCTCTGAGCTGCTGGACTGCTTTGCAAACACCCAAAAGTTTCTATATAAGATGGCCCCCTTAACACATATGCATGATCACACACAAAAAAAGCTGCAAGGGACTGCATACTTTAACAAATCACCTCTGCTGTCCAAAAAAATATAGATGGTACACTGCTCCTTTTTGAGAGAAAGGAGCCTCAGCCTGTTTGGTCTTTCCTACAGAATGAAACATTATGACCTGGAACTCAATTTGCACTGGCTCTAACCAAATCAACAACCTTCCTTTTTCAGACTTCTGCTGAATAACTCAAATGGCTGTGATCTGGATACCCACTGGGTGCAGTGACTGTCATTTAAATGAGTGGCAATGTCATTTACTCTGTATTGCGATTGATTGAGGTTCAGCAAACTCAACTGTCAACCATAATGGGTCATTTTGCAATGTTGAAGAAAACTCAGTTGAGGTAATTTACTTGCATGGGTATGCACACAGAGAGATGCTCCATACCAGCCGACCATCCTGCCCTCTTGCAAGTGGTGATGGAGTGGAGATTGGGACTATCAATACTGGGAATACATCAGAACATAAGAACATAAGAACATAAGAAATAGGAGCAGGAGTAGGCCTTCCAGCCCTTCGAGCCTGCCCCGCCATTCAATAAGATCATGGCTGATCTGTCGCTGCTCAGTTCCACTTTCCCGCCCTCTCCCCATAACCCTTAATCCCCTCTCCTATCAAAAACCCATCAACCCGCGTCTTAAAAATATTTAGCGAGGCAGCCTCCACCACTTCAACGGGCAGAGAATTCCAGAGATTCACCACCCTTTGAGTGAAGAAGTTCCTCCTCAACTCCGTTCTAAACCGCCCCCCTTTTATCTTGAGGCTGTGCCCCCTAGTCCTATTGTCTTTTTTGAGCGGGAAGAGTCTTTCCACCTCTATCCTATCCATCCCATTCATCATCTTATACGTCTCAATGAGATCTCCTCTCATTCTTCTAAACTCTAACGAGTACAAGCCCAGTTTATTCAGCCTCTCCTCATAGCTCAACCCCCTCAACTCCGGTATCAGCCTAGTAAACCTCCTCTGCACTCCCTCCAAGGCCAAAATATCTTTGCGCAGGTGCGGCGCCCAAAAATGCACACAGTACTCCAGTTGCGGCCTCACCAATGCCCTATACAGCTGCAGCAAGACCTCCCTACTTTTATATTCAATCCCCTTCGCTATGAAGGCCAGCATCCCATTCGCCTTCCTGACCACCTGCTGCACCTGCAAGCTGGGTTTTTGCGACTCGTGCACAAGGACCCCGAGGTCCCTCTGCACCGTCGCCTGCTGCAGTTTTTCGCCTCGTAAGTAATAGTCCTTCCTACCATTTTTCCTACCAAAGTGGACCACCTCACACTTGCCAACATTAAATTCCATTTGCCATTTCCTGGCCCATTCGCCCAGCCTATCTAGATCCTTCTGCAGACTCTCCACACCCTCCGCACAATTTGCCGTTCCCCCAATCTTGGTGTCATCAGCAAATTTCGACACTCTACACTCGGTTCCCTCCTCCAGATCATCTATATAAATGGTAAAAAGCTGAGGTCCCAGCACCGACCCCTGGGGCACTCCACTAGTCACCATCCGCCAATCCGAATAGCACCCGTTGACCCCCACTCTCTGCCTGCTATTTGACAACCAATCTTCTATCCACGCTAACACCCTACCCCCAACTCCATGTCCCTCGACCTTCTGCAATAACCTCTTGTGAGGCACTTTGTCAAACGCTTTCTGAAAATCTAGAAAGACCACATCCACCGGCTCTCCTCTATCCACCGCCCTAGACACATCCTCATAGAACTCCAGTAAATTTGTCAGACACGACTTCCCTTTAATGAAACCGTGCTGCGTCTGCTCTATCAAGCAATTCCCTTCAAGATGCCTCGCAATTTCCTCCTTAATGACAGATTCTAACATTTTACCTACCACAGATGTTAAACTATAATTCCCCGCCTTTTGCCTGGCACCCTTCTTAAACAACGGTGTAACATTAGCCGTTTTCCAATCATCCGGCACTTCCCCGGAATCCAGCGACGTTTGGAAAATAACCACCAAGGCATCCACTATCACCTCTGCCATTTCTTTCAGAACCCTCGGATGCATTCCATCCGGTCCTGGGGACTTGTCCACAATCAGCCCCTCCAGTCTGTCGAGCACCGCCTTTCTAGTAACAGTAATGTCATTAAGACCCTCCAGTCCTACCACCTTTCTATCGCTAACACCCGGCAAATTATTCACGTCCTCCTCCGTGAAGACAGAAACAAAAAAGTTATTCAATACCTTAGCCATATCCCCATCCCCTACCACTAGGTCCCCTTTCTCATCCTCTAAAGGACCAACATTCACCCTAGCCAGCCTCTTCCTTTTTATATATTTATAAAAACTCTTGCTATCCTTTTTTATATTAAGCGCTAGCCCAGCTTCATAGTTTCTCCTACCCTTCCTTATCAACTTCTTTGTCAATCTTTGTTGACATTTAAACCTCTCCCAATCCTCTTCTTGCCCACTACTCTTAGCTACTCTAAATTCCTCCGCTTTTAGTTTAACACTTTCCTTCACCTCCTTCGTTATCCACGGCTTATTACCTCTCCTCTTACTATCCTTTTTGACCATCGGAATAAATTTCCGTTGAGCACCAAGAAAGATCTCCTTAAAGATCCTCCACTGCTCCTTAACAGACCCTCCCTCCAACGCGCTCTCCCAGTCCACATTCGGCAATTCTTCTCTCATCCTACCGTATTCCCCTCTATTCAAACAAAGGACGCGTGTCCGGGAACCCACTTTCTCCTCCTCCACCTGCACCAGAAACTCCACCATACAATGATCACTCTCCCCAAGAGGATCCTTCACCACAAGGTCCCTAATTCTACCCGCTTCATTACATAGCACCAGATCCAAGATAGCTTGCTCCCTCGTCGGCTCCAACACACACTGTTCGAGGAAACTATCCCGGCAGCATTCCAAGAACTCTTCCTCGAGCCCCCCACGTCCAACATGGGTCGACCAATCAATATGCAGATTGAAATCCCCCATAACTACAGCCGTCCCATTCCTGCACGCCGCACTTATTTGCGCGTTAACAGCCCGCCCCATCTCCAGATCATTATTCGGGGGCCTATAGACGACACCCACCAGCGTCTTCCTCCCTTTGCTGTTCCTAATCTCCACCCACAACGATTCCACCCTCTGCTCCTTGGCTCCAATATCATCCCTTGCTACCACCGTGATGCTATCCTTAATCAGCAGAGCTACGCCCCCCCCTTTTCCCTCCTGTCTATCCTTCCTAAACACTTGATAGCCCTGTACATTCAGCTCCCAGTCCCTGTCACCCTGCAGCCACGTCTCTGTAATGGCCACCAGATCGTATCCATTTGTGTCGATCTGCGCCATCAGCTCATCCACTTTATTCCGAATGCTTCGTGCATTCAGATAAAGTGCTTTCATCCCAGCCTTCACCTGGACCCTATTTGCCGTAACGCCACCAACTATACTCACGCCCCCTACTCCCTCTATTATTGGGACATCCTCGGCCTCTTCCCTTACATGTACACTTTCCTTAACTTTAGACCTTGTAAGGTCACCTACCCTCACACCCTCCCCCCCCATAATTAGTTTAAAGCCCTGTCTACAGTCCTCTTTACTCGATTCGCCAGCACTCTGGTCCCAGCACGGTTCAGACCAACCCCATCCCTCCCGAACAGGTCCCACCTACCCCAATACTGGTGCCAATGCCCCATAAATTCAAACCCATTCCTCCCACACCAATCCCTGAGCCACCCATTCACTTCCTTAATCCTGTCAACCCTACGCCCATCTGCACATGGTTTAGGCAGTAGCCCAGAGATAACCACCTTGTCGGAAAGATGCAGGCTAGCAAGTGTTTACCTTTACTTTTCATGGCTGTACATGTAATCCATGTGAACTCCATGCAAACAGCAGAAGGCAACCCAGGTAAGTATATAAACAACATGTAGAGGTTTACTCAAGAATCACTACATAGAAAATAGTGTGCAGGAAGTCCAACTATTATAAGAACTATATTCTTTTTGCACATAGCAAACATTCCTCTAATCCATACATTGTGAAAAGAATACCAATCATTGACCTGAAACTTACAAGCAGCTAATTGCACTTGAGTTAATGTCTATAATTTATAAACAGTTATCTGCTGCCTGATCTGATTATTTATACCACTTCCCCACTTATAAGCATTTCACCGTTGGCTTTAAAGAGGAAAGCCTACAACTAATCATCAGTAGTGTGCTTCAGATCCTGGGCTTCACATGGTCACTGCCAAAGGACATAGAACAGAAGCTAGCTGCATTGTAAGTGAATGTACTTGCAGAAGTACAGAAAGATAGAGCTGATAAAGTGCCTATAAAGCAAAGCACCATGTCACATTGCAGTGTCTTCTTGTTGCTCTGACCAGCTTTAAATAAACAGTGTCTTTTACTCAGCAAATGCAGCAAGGTAATCCAGACTTGTAGTCAGAGCAGTCAGCAGAAGCGTTAAAGAAAAGGAGGCTTTTGAGAGTGAGGACAGATGTAATAAGACAGAGTGATTATGGAGCATGTTGAAGAAAATAGGGTGAGATAACTCAAGGCTGTTCCACAGCTTTTAGTGCATTGATTGTATGGTCAATGCAGTTCTGATCATCAATATATTAACACAATCCATTGTTCTTTTACAAATTAATGAACTATTAAGTAGAGACAATGATTTGAACAGGAATTATAAAATGTCCCTAGCTGGGTGACTATGATCAGATGTGTTTGGTGGCAGAGTGGCAATGCTATCAGATTGGTAACGCCTTGAAGGCAAGTTTAAAACCCACCATGGAAATTTCAGAATTTAATTCACTTTGATAATAAAATGGGACAATGAAGATGCTGGATTGTTGGAAAACAAACAGGGTTGCAATATTCTTAAATGAAGGAAATCTGTCACCTTTACTCAGTTTGAACAACAGGTGACTCCAGCCATACAACAATTTGGTTGACTCTTTGGCTGGAATTTTATAGCCTGTCTTGTGGCGTAGTTGGAGGCAGGAAAGGCATTTAATTAGGCGAGATGGTGACATGTCTGTGACATGGGGGTGATTCTCCCAGCCCGATGCACTGCCTGAGCAACGCAGCAGCTGGGAGACATTAGTGGCAGCAGTTTAGCGGGCTCGTCGCTGGGCATCACAGCCTCCGCACCTCTCCAGCTCCAAGGTTTTTGGAATAATCAGCTCCGCACTGGAAATCAGCACAAAGCTGATTTCCATATTGTAATCAACATTTAAATATCATTAGGGGCCTGGGGCTGAAGTCTCCAGGCCCGCTAACGTCCTCCCCCCTGCCAAGAATGGTTCTCTCCAGTGGGGTTTACAACAGCTTCCCACTAAGAGGGAACAAGCAGCCTGACCCTGTCGGAGGGAACAGAGGCCACTGAGGCCTCGCAGGAGGTCTGGAGTAAGGGAGGGTATCCCATGAACAGTGCCAGACTAGTGAATCTCGCTAGGGCACTCTGCATTGCTCAGAGTGTGGGAGGTTCATTCTGAAATTCACAAAAAAAAACTGGTGGGAGTTATTCCAGTTTTCACATGAATTTGGCACTTAGGATTGTTGTAGGAGAATCGTCCCCAGGAATTGTCTATGATGGGCTGGAAAACTTTACTGAAAGGAAGGACAATGGACAGGCAATCACAGGCATTTAACGGATGAATAGGCGAACTCCAGAAGTAATTTATTCCTCTTTGGTGCAACACTGGAAAGGGAACTGTGGCCAAACCAGGGATTACAAGGGAAATCAGAGATAGGATTAGATTCAAAGATGAAACATACAAATTGGCAAGAAAAAGCAATAGACTTGAAGATTGGAAGCAGTTTAAAATTCAGCAAAGAAGGACAAGCAATTGATTAAGAAGGGAAAATAAAGTATGAAAGTAAGCTAGCAGGGAACACAAAAAACTGACTGTAGATGTTTCTATAGGTATGTAAAGATTGACAAAAATTAACATAGGCCCCTTACAGTCAGAAATGGGAGAATTCATAACAGGAAACATAGAAATGGCCAAGGAACTAAATTTGTACTTTGCTTCTGTCTTCACAAAGGGAGACATGAATAATGTACCAGAAGTTCTGAGACAAACAAGTTTTAGTGATGAGCTGATTAGCAGCAGTATTAGTAAAGAAATGGTTTGAGGAAAATTGATGGGATTGAAGATGGATAACTCTCACGTGCCTAATAATCTTCGCTCCAGTGTAATTAAGGAAGAGGCCCTGGAAATAGTGGTGGTCATTTTTCTAAATTCTTTGGACTTTGGACTGGTTCTTACAGATTGGAGGATAGCTTATGTAAGCCAGTTATTCAAAAAAGGAAATAGAATGAAAACAGGAAACTATAGAGCTTAACATTGGTACCGGGGAAGTTGCCAGGGTTCATCATCAGGGATTTCATAGCTCAGCATTGGGAAAGCAGTGGTACGATCAGACAAAGTCAACATGGATTTGCAAAGGGGAAATCATGCTTGATGAATCTATTGGAATTTTTGAGGATATAACTAGTAGAGTTGACTGAGGAGAACCTGTGAATGTGGTTTATTTAGACTTTCAAAAGGCTTTCGACTAGGTCTCACGTAGCAGACTACTATGTAAAGTTAAAGCACATGGGATTGCGGGTAATGTCTTGAGATGGATAAAAAGCTGGTTAGCAGATAGAAGGCAAAGAGTTGGCATAAATGGGTATTTTTCCGACTGGCAGGCAGAGACTAGTGGGGTATCACAGGAATCTGTGCTAGAACCCCAACTGTTCATATCGTACGTTAAAGATTTGGACGTGGGAACTAAATGTATTGTCTCCAAATTTGCAGATAGTACAAAGTTGGGTGGGAGAGTGTACTGTGAGAAGGATGCAGAAATGCTTCATCGTGATTTAGACAGGCTGCATATGCATGGCAGATGCAGTACAATGTGGATAAATGTGAGGTTATCCACTTTGATAGCAAAAATAGGAAGAAAGATTATTATATGAGTGAGTTAAATTGAAAAGGCCTGACCAAGATGAAAGGCGGAGCAGGCTCGAAGGGCCAAATAGCCTACTCCTGCTTCTAGTTTCTCAGTCTGAGCCCCTCCACCAGAATTAAGTCAGGGTGGAAATGCCTGTAGTCGGACTGCACCCCCCCCCACACCGACCCCACACAACCATGAATTGATGACCGTATGTAGACAACTAATGACCATGTAAGAGTATCATCGTGCCACTGCTGATGTTAAGCCAGTGGTGGCTAGGCCTGTTGACATACAATGTGCGCAACATGTGAAACTGTTATTGGTCTCCTGAGGGATGGGGAAGGTCCCTTCTTTAGACACTCAGTGACTGAGGGATGTGACATTGGGAAAAGGTTTCAGGGATTAATGAGAGCTACAACTCTGCCCACACTGCTAACCCTGCAAAATCTCTGCTGCTATTACTTACCTGTGGCTTAGATTGCTGGCCACTGATTTTCCAACAGCTCTTGGTAAGTGAGACCACTGCCCCTGGGGAAGGCCTACTGCTGGCTACTTAAGTGCCTGAGGAGCACTTAATTTGGATAAAGCCATCCTGGAGGAGGAACACAGTTCTTCACTGCCAGTCCTCTAGCCAGCAGGCAAGATCCCCAAATCTGCTATAAAATACAATCCTTAGCCTGAAATGACTTGCCAGATTTCTATTCAATTGCATCACCACTTTCTCAGGGCAACCAGGAATGGAAAATAAATACCAGCCTTGCCTGCAACACTCCTATTCCAAGAACAGAGATGCATTCACTTAAATAATTGAAAAAAAATTTTGACAACACCCCTTTGGGAATTTTTTTTATATGAGAAATGAACAAAGAGTTGCTCTGATAACATTTAACTGTTCTGCTTTGCTTAGAGACAACTCCAGTAAGATACAATCAGTGGGCCGCATTAATGGTGTGCACAAGTGTCTTTAAGTGACTGAGATATGAGGTCTGTCAGAAAATGGGGGTGGAGGGTGAAAAGGAATGATAGGAAAGCAGTGTGAACATTGTTCAGGCAGATGGGGAATGGATCTGGGATTAATAAGTAGTGTGATAGAAAATTTATTCAACAAAGCGTATGTAATATAACAATAAAGCCTTTCTCAGGGCACAAATTCATGATTTTACTACACATGATGGACAGGATAGTTTTCCATTAATCCAACTAGAAATCTGTTCATATAAGTGTTCAGTTACTGAGTAAAACTGACTTCTCCATCACTGCAGTGAAAGCCTGCACTGGTCAGGAATTAACAAAAGATGATCATAGCGAATGATTTGCTTTGTTTAATAATGGATTTCTTCTGCATCACTCATGGGAATTCTTAGATTTGAAGTTTGAATGTCATGTTCAGCTGCTAACCTTCTCCTTAGTAGGCTCACTTACTGACTTAAGTTATTGTCATCGATCAAGAGGTTATTTTGGGTTCAATTATTGTTGTTGCTGGAAGTTCCTCTGGATTGGAAATTACTCACATTTACTTGACTACATAATTTTTGCTTCTGATGCAGATAGTATGTTGGAAAATTTCCATGTTCACCACATCCATCCCAGAAAATGACCCAGTTTTCTCTCTGATATAGATCACAAGCAAGTGCAGGAGCAGCTGAGTGCTTAGGGGCTGTTCCCATCATTCACCTTAGTGCTCTGGGACTTTGTCTCAGTTGTTAAATAATAGACCTTCCAGACCTCACCAATTGCATTCCATCAACCTGTTCCCTCTCACCATCTACTCCCAATGCCCCTCCACGCCAACCTATGCCCCCTACACAGCATAATGACCTCCATGTCAACTTACTGCCACCCCATAACCCGAACAAATATCCTTTGCTCTTCCATCTTCCATGCCAACTCAACCAATAGCCACCAGGGGAAGACTTCAGGAGCCTTATTGAAATGAAAGAAAATACAAATCTAAATATCTATTCAAGACTTTATCATAGCAAAACGCCCCCATTCATGAAAATCCATTCACATTTCTAAAATATCCTGACATACTTAACCCTTTGTAAAAAAAAACAAACAGAACAGCTAATACTTTGATAAACACTTTGAACTGTCAAGCAAACTGTGACCTTAGAGCTACACTGCTGGAATAATTGTAAATTATGGAAAGCAGCCCAGCACAAATAAATTACAATGATAGCCCTTGGGGTAACGTCAAGAAACAGCTATTGTAACTGCTAGAACAAATGTTTTTAACTCTCACTGACTGGACATAGGCAGGTTGTTCTTTAATTTCTTTGATCAAATAACATAACTTGAGTGTTTTAAACTCTCATTGACACAGGCAAATCAATTTTGGGGATTTAAATAGCATCACAGCTTGACAGTTCTATAGAATATATTCAGCCTTCATACACCTCCTATCTAAATTTGTTAGTCCCTCACTGTGGGAATAAGGTTCTTGCTACAGTCAAGATGGGGTCTGTTTGAACTCAGTACTCAGAGACGTGTCCTGCTCCAATTCCCCTACTGCTGAAAATGGAATCTGTTCAAAATGGGGATGGGACTTCCAAATCAGGGACTTGGCCATCACTCTTAAAGCTCCACGGTATCTCCATCGATAAAAACCTGGCCCCACAATTTGGTCAGAAGGTATATCATCACAAGACTATAAAAGACTGTAAAAAAGGGCTGTATTTGGTTCTCATTTTCTAAATGAATTAAAACTAGACAATAAAAAAATTATAAGTGCATAGTCTAAAAATGTTGGTGGCAGCTGGTTGAACGATAACTTTTACAAGGGAATGGAATGCTTACTTGGAATGGATAAATTTACAGGATAACACAGGGAGAAGCAGGGAGGGTGGGACTCATTTCAAAAAGCTGGCACATACTTGATGGGCCGAATATCCTCCTCCTGTGCTATATCATCCTATGATTGTCATGTGGAATGTTTGGACTGCGAGGAAAACCTTGAAGCCTCCAGATAGGACTGTATATTGGACCTCAAATGTTGAGCAGAGGATTTTATTAGTGAATGAACTACTTAAAGTATTTATAGATTTTGTTAGGTTCTGAGTAAAGCTAAGTATGAATAATGAGATAAAAAAGTCACGTTGACCAGAAGGCCAGGTTTCACTGGATTATCAGCTCTCAAGCAATTACAAACTCGTTTTGGTTATGCTAGTTAGAGTCAAAGGGCAATAGGCTGATCACCTTAATCTGGCATTACTGAAACAGGTCTCGGCTGTGAGTGGACATCCAGGACATAGCCCTACGTAAAATGCTGGGAGTCACATCCCCCCCTTTCTGCAGCAGAAGACGAGCCTGCGACATCCTTGGGGTCTCGAGGAGTTTGGTTGCTGGAGGGGGTTTTGGATGCTGGGGAGAAGGTTCGTGCAGACATGTGGTGGACTGAGACAGAGATGTCACATTCAGCAGCTGCTGGAGATCTTGTTCAAGAAGCGGGGATAGAAAAGAGCAAGTGAAAGAAAGGAAGGAGAAAAAAAGAGACAGAACATACAAATAAAGTTACAGTCATGCTCAGCAACATTCTTTTTTGAAAAGTGCACGAAATATGACAAGATGAAAGAGTGGTAAAGGAGTATCTGCTAGCATTTAAAAAATAAATTAAACTAAATATGCATTGTGTAAAAGTGAACATATTAAGCATACACCACATTGGAAATGAAAATGGAGCCTTTTTTTTTACAGGAAATAGTAATATACCACCTCTAATTCAGGTGGATGCCATTTGTGCATGTGATTCACTTACCTGAAATTTAAGATGTGAATACTGATTACACCATCTGCAATTAAACTGCTAAGTGCAGTACACATCCTGCTCAATTAGAAATACAGCACAACAGCTATGAACAGCCAAATGCAATTAAATTACCAGTATGCAGTGCAACTGAACTGAATTAAACCTATCTGTAGGTTATTTCATGAACTTTGATTTTCACCTTCATTGCTTAGCAAAGGAACTGTCAAAGCATTTACATTAATGGAGGGTAGGACAAAATAAAGAAAAATACTGGTTTTAAAATATATTTTGATGCCTGGATTCCATCTTCTATTTTTGTCATTGTTTTACCCAGGAATTTGTCACCTCAATCACTCACTTTGATACATTTTATGCTAAGTGAATGAATTTTTAACTTTTGACGATTATTAAATTTGATTTTATTTGTTTAAATTGACCACAAACTGCTGGATCTTTCCCCAGGCAGTGAGTCTTTTGAATAGTCAAACAAATGATTAGAAGCAGAAGTCTAACTGCATGACTGTTCGTTGCTGCTGTTGGGTTACTCTACAGTGAGTTATATAGGTTTATACAAGCAATTTTAAAAATGTATTCTTTCATTGGATGTGGACATCACCAGCAAGGCCAGCACCTGTTGTCCTCTGGTTCTTGATTATTTCACCAATGGAATAGTTTAATCCTTTTCTATTCTGTCCAGGGACCTCAAAAATAACTTTAACAAATCTCCTCACAGCCTTTTCTTCTCCAAGATGAACGGTTCCATCTATCAGTGTAACTGTAGTTCCGCATTCCTAGAACCACTCTCAAGGATCTTTTTTGCACTCTGTCTAATGATTTCCACAAGTGTGAGGCCCGAATAGGGCACAATATTCCACCACCTGTCTATGCCAATTTGATTTCTTTCACTAACTTCTCACAGTTCACAACACATCCACATTTTGTATCATTCTCAAATTTTGAAATTGCCCTGTCCGGTCATTTATATATATTAGGAAGAATACGGATCTTAGCCTTGGAAACCCCCCAAAAACCTTCCTCCAGTCTGAAAGACAACCATTAACCACTACCCTGTTTTTCCTGTTACACAGCCAATTTCACATCCATGCTGTTACTTCCCTTTTTATTTTATGAGCTCTAATTTTGCTCACATGCCTGTTGTACAGGACTTTATCAAATGCCTTTTGGAAGTCTGCGTATACATCAACAACATGAGTTTCATCAACCCTCTTTGTTACCTCTGGAAAAAACACCAGAAAAAAATATTCAAAATAATTTACTCTTGACATATTCATGCTGCCTTTCCTTAATTAATCCACATTTGCCTACGTGTTCAAATCACTGGAGTGGGAACTGAACCTGTAAACTCTGGTTCAATAGCAAATGTGCTATCACTAAGCCACAAGATCATTCTACAGTTTTGCTTTTCAGGATACATCACTTGAGCAGCTTTTTAATCTGTACGTTTCTGTATTCTGCCTCACCAATATTTTTACTGTTTTTATCCCACTCTCTCTTGGTCGATCAGTGTTCTTCAGCATTTTCCAAATAGGCATGTAACCCGATTTTCAGACTTCTGTCATCACTTTTCAGTCACCCCATCACAAGAAGGGATAAATAATTGATTTTCTTCATTTCGCATTGGGAAGTCATGAAATGGCATCACTTGTTAGTCTCCTCTAACAATGCCAAGTAATCTTCCCTAACTCAAAAATACATTCATTTGCATTTTAATCTTTTTTTCTCAGTAGAATGTATTTGATTGACTTGTGCTTCGATTATATCTAGAGGAGTTTCTTTACTAAAATACGAACGGTACCATATATGGCATTTATAATGAATTTCTAGAGCCAGCAACTGAAATTGTGATGCCTGATTCATGCTTGCCGGATCAGTGATATTTTATTAAAGTAGAAAATTCACCTTTAGGCTTCCCAGTTGGGTGCGATTTCTTTGCATTCATCATGGCTTGCTTCTTTTGAACTTCTGTGATAGCAAAGCCTTAATAAAGAACACAGCATTACAGATGAGCACAGTGTTAAGGTCAAACATTTCCAACTCAACAATACTGGAGTTTGTGAAATAGGCATCTGAGTGTCAAATCTGGAGAAAAATTAACCTTTCACGAATGGAGCAAAAATCTAATTATTTACAATGTATTTGTATTAACTGGGAAGTCTGAATTAGTCATTTTTTTTGTTAATAGGCAAATAACAGATTGGAGAATCCTCTGTGATGGAGTGTAACAACTCTAAGGGGGATAATTGGAGGCAATCTCAATGGTTCATGGTTGGCCTCAGTTGTGGAAACATTTACTTTACAGAATTTTGGATGCTATGTACTCTTACACCCACTTTAGAATGGGGCAAACAGGTAACACAAAGTTATCCTACTGCTCTCTGTTTCTGTTCATTGGAAAACTGGAGATCTTGCATGCTTAAAGTCTTGTCATAGAATCATAGAAGCCCAATGGTGCAGAAGGCAGCCATTCGGTCCATCAGGTCTGTACCGACTCTCCAGCAGAGCAGCTTACCCAGGCCCATCCCACACAGTTACCTCACTAATCCCCCTAATCTACGAATCTTTGGGCACTAAGGGACAATTTAATATGGCCAATCCACCTAACCAGTATATCTCTGAATTGTGGGGGCAAACTGGAGCACCCAAAGGAAATGCGTGCAGACATGGGGAGAACATGCAAACTTCACACATGCAGTCACCCAAGATCAGAATCGAACCCAGTCCTTGACTTTGTGAGGCCACATTACTAACCACCGTGTCACCCTCTGTGTGCTGAGTAAACGGTCCTATAAGCATCTGAACAACAGACAAACTAAGGATTCTGACGAAGAGTCACCCAGATTTCAAACGTTTGGGAAGGTATTCTCTGGCTCCCAGCTGCGTGATTCTCGGTGGCAGAAGGCAGGGCTCCATTCGCTGGTCGTGGGATTTTCTAGTCCCACTGCTATCAGTGAGATTTCCCATTGAAGCCACTCATACTGTCAGGAAACCCATGGGAGTAGGTGCTCTGCTGGCAGGACCAGAGAACCCCACCAACGTGAATGGCTGGAGAATTCTGACCATGAACTCAGTTCTCTCTCCACAGATGCGGTCAGACCTGCTGAAATTTTCCAGCATTTACTATTTTTGTTTCAGATTCCAGCATCTGCTGTAATTTGCTTTGATTTAAACTAAAGGATTGTTCAGTGAATTCCTTGAAATCCTTTTATAAATTGACTTCACACAAATTACAGTTACATCCAGGCAGTGTGAAGCCTAAATCATATGTGAATGTCTCTTTCAGACCGTTTCCTAAAATAGAATCCCTACATTGCAGAAGGCTGCACTGAGTCTGCACTGAACCTCTGACAGAGTATCTTACCCAGCTGGTCTTCCAAATGCCACCCAGGGGCTACTACCATCTTTCCCTAATCCTTATGGTCAGTGAAGTCAGCAATAGTATATATACAGCCTAGCTGGACCAATCACTAGCCAATGATTTTGACATCATTTGCATTTGAAAGAGTTAAACAATTTTGGTTGCAAGGTATCCTTTTGCAAAATAAAACACCAGTCAAGGAAAAGCAAGATGGATGAGTAAGAGGTGTGCTCCAGTCAGCAGACTTTAAAGATGAAACAAAATGACTTACAAAGGACTTGGCTTTTTCTTAAAATTGCAAATGATGTCATAACTTGATTAGAGAATTGTGACTTTTCAAAGAGGAAGCATGCTGAGATTCTGGGCTGATTTGCCCTAAATCTTTCTCAACAAGTTCAGCTGAACGTTCAGACTCAATTCCACCCATTATTTGGGCCTAGTTTCTTTCCTGGGCCTCATTAATTGGATGAGATGAATTCCTGGTGTGTAGACGAGGAGGGCAGCATGGTGCTCCTGCAATCACAGGACAGTGAATTAAAAGGGGCAGAAG
Source organism: Carcharhinus amblyrhynchos (assembly GCF_965287045.1). Lineage (NCBI taxonomy): Eukaryota > Metazoa > Chordata > Chondrichthyes > Carcharhiniformes > Carcharhinidae > Carcharhinus > Carcharhinus amblyrhynchos. Next base: position 79,029,136 of record NC_137326.1, on the reverse strand, counting down.
AGCACCAAAAATGTCAGAGAAACTTTAAGGAGCCAAGGTCTAGTATTTGGAGCTGGGAGCGAGGAAGCGCTACCCATTGCAAGCTCACTCACTCCAATTCTGGTACGATTGGACCATTCACTGCCGCACAAATTTTCCATCATTTCTGCTGCTGTACCAATATAGCAGGAACATGGGAATTTTCTGGCTAATTTTAGCAGCAGATATTATCCAAAGATTCTATTTGGGCAAGTATTGACTTGTGCTATCTATACGTTCAAATCTGTGTGTATTTACTCCCTTGAAGCAATTTTCTGGTGAAACTTAGGTTTTACATGTGGTCAACAATAGCAAGGACAGATGAGGTTGAATCTGTTCTACTGAGAACTCTGCCTATTTTTCAAAGCACCTTTAGCAATTAAATATTTTGAAAAGTTCACAGCAATGCGAAGGGCCACTGCATGTTGCAACTTAGATAACAGCAACTCTAAGAAAGGGAAGGTGCAAGGCAGTTGGGAATACTGTACGTTAGCCCTCTATATGTGTGGAACACAATACTGGGCCTTGGCGGAATCGCACATCCTCAATAAGTGCAGGGCATTGCCAGACAATTATAGTTGCAAACTTATATCTACGTGGAAGAGACCTCATGTATGGAATTTATATTCAAGGTGAATATAAGGTGATTTTTTTGACACCAATAGCCACCTGAGTATTGCTTCACCCTGCCAAATTATTTCACAGTCGTGACTTTTACCCGTCTCTATGTCGAGTTGAACCTGTTTTCTTTCATTTTCAAAGGCTTGAAGCCAGCGTTGCTTCACGGATGATTTTTTTGCGCAGAATAAATGGACCTCATTTGTGAACTTGTTTTGAAGTTTGAAAGCATTCTTGACACTAATGTTGAAGTCCTTGTCCTTTCCGTCTTCCACATCCACCACTTCCATGCTGTCCGTGTCTATCCTGCTTTTGTAGTACAGGATGTCACGTCGCAGGAGGTCCTGTAAAATGTGCCACAAGTCAGGTTATACCAACCACCAGGTTCTAACGCATTGGACTCTTACAGAATTAGAATGCTTTTCCAACATTTTTGACCACCATGACACCAGTGCACTTTACTGTACTACAACAACAACTGTAACTTTCATTTTATATAGTATCTCAAATATGGAAAATGTCCCAAGGTACTTACTCCTCCTCCTCCAGTTACTTTGTCCTAAAAGGCATTGGTGACCATTGGTCCATGATTATCCTTGGCAAAATACTGCCATGATTTGCTATTGCCTTCTGCAGTTAGGGGGTCAGTTAGCTGGATAACTGGTTTACGATGCAGAGCGACACCAACAGCACAGGATCAATTCCAATACCAGCTGAAGTTATTCATTAAGGCCCACCCTTTCAACCTTCCCCTCACCTGAGGTATGGTGACCCTCAGGTTAAATCACCACAGTCAATTATCAAAGGGGAGAACAGCCTTTGGGACAGTGGTGAAATTTCCATTTCCATTTTACATCTGAGCAAGAAACTTGCCATGTGCTATCAGGCGTATTGGGAGAGGCGGAATTGTACTTGCGCATCCATAGTTTGAGGAGGCAGCTGCACAAGTTAAAGTATAACTCCCTTCCAACAGATCTAATTTTGATCAGTGGGATATCTGAAACATGGCATCAGCACATTAGGTCAACCAATAGAAAGTCTGAATTTAGCAGAGTTCTTTGGAGAGGGAGGATGCCCTTTTGGATAGTTCAGGAACACTTTAGGGAGAGACAAAGTGCCCTATGGGAGAAGCATATTGTTCTGTCCGATTGTTAAACTTAGACATTAATGTCTGTTAAATGTGGATCTACTCCATGGAATTGTCAAGCTTATTTGAAATGTCAAACTGTCAAGGCATGTAAATCTCCTAGCTTTTAAATTAAAAAAAACTCTAGCTTGAAAAATAGTGTTTGCTGTTTCACTTCATTTGCTCGCATAAGTCTGAAGGCTCTCATTATAGGATTTGTACTGTTTGTCACTTCGCAGTTTGATTGACAACTCCAAGTGGCTATAAAAGCTTTGGTGTGAGTTTGTAAATAAGAAAGACTATTGTAGAAGGGGATTAAATCATTGGATAAATTCTGATGTTTTGAATGGATTTTTATCAATTAGACGTTTTAATACAGTGAACTCATTAATAAAAAAAAACATTATTTTACTTCCTCTCAGCAAAGGTCCTGTGGTATGTCCATGGTGGGTACTGGCCGAATTGGCATCAAGTGTGTAAGGGCAAATGTTGGTGAGTGGAGAGGGTGACATGGGGAGGGTAGAGGAGCATAGATTGACAGAGGTATAAGAGCCATTAGGGATGTTTATAGGGGCATAGGTTGGCATGGAGAATGTATCCAGGGTGAGGGATGTTTAGTGTTTAGCAACAAGCTTTATCACAGCAGTCAGTTTCATTACCAAACATTAGGTTGGACCACTTCTTATAGGTGTGAAGAGTTTGGGGTGAAAGCTGCCATTTGTCTTGTTAAAAAGCATTCTAATTCCAAGTTTACAGGGTCTGATATAATGTAAAGAATCCTCAGTCATATGAAGAGCTAAGTGAATTCTTACAGATAACAACCTTCATATTCATACTGTTAAGCGATGACAGCTATGCGGACAGCATTAATCTCCGTCTCCAAGTGAATCCTCGGGAACACTGATGGCTCTAACACTAACTCTCAGGAATAGTCCCATTGAAGAATGATTGGAGCAATGAGGTCCACATGTTAGGATATGTTAATGGGTGATTTCAGCAGACTCCAGAAGCCCACTGTTTATCTACAGCTGGGACAAAGTGCAGGATTACTGCAGCCAAACTTTCACCAACTCACCTCTGCACCCTGCAGACCTCTTTCCTGCATCTGAATTGTCTCCCGGATGGTGGGCCTGACTCACTTCACCCCACAACCCCCCCAGAATGAAAATCAGAACTTCCAGAGCTGTTTTTGAAGACACAAGCTTGGGGATTGGGGAATCATCCCGACTGCACTTTTGACCCAGGTGTGAAAATCCAGGCCTAAACTTCTAAGAATCAAGTGGCTATGAAGCATTTTGGATGACATTAAGGGCAAGAAAATGACTTTACATAGAAAACAGAATCAGGAGTGGGCCGTTCAGCTCTTCGAGCTTTATCGTTGAATGTTCGATATTCCTTACTGCAGCGTGAAGGAACAAGTGACTTTGGACCTTTGGCTCCCAGTTCTCATTGGAGTTTTCTTTGCATCATGTCAGAGCCATTAGAAACTGTTTCTAAGTTGCTGAGATGTTCTCTATAAATTAGGAAGTCAAATGTAGCTTTAGATGGCATTTTTACCTTCTTGCAAAAGACCACCTGGTGGTCAAAGAGGAAAAAGATTCGCTGTTTGCTCTTGGCTTGAGGCTGGGAGACCTTTGTTAATTCACCAGAATGGATAAGCTCAGAGCTTCGGGCCAAGACATCTTCACCCTGAGGAAATAAAGGAAGATCTAGTAGAAAGCAGAGCAACATGGTTAGACTAATAATGGGTTGCAAACTGAAGCTCTTGAGAAAGAATCCAAAATAGAAAGGAATATATCACTTAGCCTGTCGAGTCTCCTGCATACAAAATACTGGAATGGATATCATATGATTGGGAATTGCATAATGCCAGCAATGATGCATAAATGCCCCCTGTCCATTGGAAAGGAAGTACTTTGTTGTGCTACTATACCTCAAAACTGATTTGGGGAATGGGAGAAGAGGTGCAGTAGCAGCCCATATTCAATCTAGAGTATTATGCAACTAACTGATCATATCACTGCAAAAACAGAAAATCTCAACAGGTCTGACAGCATCTGAGAGAGAATTGAGCCAATGTTTCGAGTCAGTCAGTCACTGCAGTGTTAATGTAAGCCTACTTGTGACACTAATAAATAAACAAAACTTTGTCGGCGCCCTGAAATATTGGCTCAATTCCTGACTTGAAACATTGGCTCTATTCCTAAGTTGTAACGTTAGCTTGGTTCTTTCTCCATAGATGGAGAAAGAACATACAAGATGATCAAAGGATTGGATAGGGTGGACAGTGAGAGCCTTTTACCTCGGATGGTGATGGCTAACACAAGGGGACATAGCTTTAAATTAAGGGTGGTAATTATAGGACGGATGTCAGAGGTAGGTTGTTTACTCAGAGGGTAGTAAGGTCGTGGAATGCCCTGCCTGCAGCAGTTGTGGACTCGCCAACTTTAAGTACGTTCAAATGGTCAGTGGATAGGCATATGGATAACATTGGAATAGTTTAGGTTAGAGGGTCATTAGATTGGTTCCACTGGTCGGCTCAACATCGAGGGCCGAAGGGCCTGTACTGCACTGTAATGTTCTATGTTCTATAGCTAGAAGTTTTCAATTGTTAAATCTTAAGAGTGTAGGCTTGTTTTCCAATGAAATGGTTTTCTCAATAAATCTCTTCATGCATTGATTTTGCCGACTGACTGAATTACTTACTTTTGACAGTCACAATTGTTTAATGGCTATTTTTTCAGTTGCTGTTAAAATTAGTAGTTTGCTTACATGTTGGCACATTACTGATGTTGTGATATAAAACTGAAATCACCTGCACCATATTAAAAATACTAGAAAGATATACTAACGCATCTGGAATTAATGTCACGTGTCTGTGACAGGCATGTGATTTATCAGCTTTACAAATCAGAGCAATGATTTTTCTCTTGTGATTGATTTTTTGCACCCTGAACCAAAGTGGCAGGCTTGCGGCCTATCGCCATAACAGGTCCACAGCAGACGACATCTCCCTGGCCCTATATGGAACACTTGGATAACAAAGACACCTATCTCAGACTCCTATTCATAGCTCAGCCTTTGACACCATTATTCCTAAAACTCATCACCAAATTTCGTGGGGCTCAGCTCCTCCTTCTGCAATTGGATCCTAGATTTCCTAATCCGCAGACAGAAGTCAGTAAGGATGGGCAACAACATCTCCTCCATGATCATCCTCAACATCAGTACTCCGTAAGGCTGCGTCTTCAGTCCCTTACTATACTCCTTACACACCTCTGACTGTATGGCCAAATTCTCCTCCAACTTGATTTTCATGTTTGTTAATGATACCACTGTTGTGGGTCGAATCTCAAGCAATGATGTGACGTAGTACAAGAAAGACACGCAGAATCTGGTGAATTGGTGCGATGACAATAATCTCTCTCTCTCAATTGAAACAAAATGAAGGAGATAGTCATCGACTATAGGAAACGTAGTGGAGAACATACCCCTTTCTACATCAACGGGGACAAAGTAGAAATGGTCGAGAGCTTGAGGTTTATGGGTGTCTAGATCATCAACAACCTGTCCTGGTCCCTCCATGAGGACGCAATAGTTAAAAAAGCCCAGCAACTCCTCTACTTTCTCGAAGGAAATTTGCTATGTGCACTACAACTCTCATCAACTTCTACGGATGCATGATAGAAAGCATTCTTTCTAGTTATATCACAGCTTGGTATGGCTCCAAGACCACAATAAACTACAAAGGGTCGTGAACAAAGCCCAGTCCATCATGCAAACCAGCCTCCCATTGACTCTGTCTATACTTCCTACTCCCTCGGAAAAGCAGCTAGCACAATCAAGGACCTTATGCACCCCAGACATACTCCCCCAACTTCTTCCACTGGGAAAAATTACTCAAGAACAGCTTCTTCCCTGCTGCCATCAGACTTTTGAATGGACCTACCTCGCATTAAATTGAGCTTTCTCTGCACCCTAGCTATCATGGTAACACTACATTCTGCATTCTCCCCTTTTCTTTGTACAATATGCTTTGTCTGTATAGCACACAAGAAACAATACTTTTCACTGTGTACTAATACATGTGACAACAATAAATTAAATCAAATCTAACAACAGATTCATGGTTTGAAAAAAGAAATTTGAAAATACCCGTGAGGACTCCCCTTAAAACAGAGCATCGCACAAAACAGGATAAAAAATGTTGCATCACACCAAGTCCTGGCTATTTTCAGCAACAAAGCTGAATTTCTCAACATGACACTACAGAGTTTCACTCTCACCTTCATATCAGAAAGTTTATCAGAACATACAGGTTAAAGATTTAGCAGCCAAGGCAAATGCACCCAACCAAATGCAGACTACAATCATTTTCGTCAGGGAAGAAGTTTTGGAAAGCTTCTCGTTTCCTGGGTTACCTATCATTGTAGATGGGCCATTGTCAAATTGGATAAATTAGCTTTTCTTACAATTTAATCTGAACCCAAGGTGAGAGTATTCCCACGGCACAATGGTTCGCACTGCTGCCTCACAGCGCCAGCAATCCAGATTCAATCCTGGCCTCAGATCACTGTCTGTGGGGAGCTGCATGTTCTCCCTGGGTCTGCGTGGATTTCCTCCTGGTGCTCCGATTTCTTCCCACAGTCCAAAGATGTGCGGGTTAGGTTGATCGGCCGTGCTAAATTGACTCTAGTGTCAGGGAGATTAACAGGGTAAATATATGGGTTAGGGGAATAGGGCCTGGGTGGGATTGTGGTTGATGCAGACTTGATGGGCCAAATGGCCTCCTTTTGCACTTTAGGGATTCTATGATTACAGTCGAGAGGAATTTCACTGCAAGTGTTAGCAGATGGCAGAAAGTGATAGCATTGCTGACTTTAAGAAATTGAATGTCCAATTCTTGGAGAGTGGCAAATAGGTTGTTTTGCCTTTTGCCTGACTTACACAGTCAGATAGACCATAGCTGGGTTTTTGATGGAAATTCACTGAAAACCTTGAATAAGTTATGTCTCCTTAACAATAATCATGTTAACTAATTGGAAGAAAAATGAGTTCCTATTTTGACAGTTAGATTTCAGATATCCAGGTGAGCGGTTCCAGGCAGCTCACTGGAAAAAATGAACTGTCCAATTCAAACCAGGTAGTGCCCAACCTTACTTGTAAGCGTAGTGATATAAAAGGAACTGCTCAGTCCATATCAGAGAAATGGAATCTGTATTTATGTTCAGTTCACAATTATGAGAAAATAAACTTGAAATTTTTATAAAAAGTCTATTGCAGAGACATGGTAATTTTTGAAAGATTTTACAATTATGGCAATAATGAGAAATTGCTTCCACTAGTAAATAATTCAATAAGATAGGGTGGAATGTTTCTCCTTCATTAGATTAGCAGACTTCCACAGAACTTTTCAACTACAACACCAATTTGAGTCTTTCCCTGGCCACTGGATATATTCACACTGGGATCCTGTCAGGAGCCCCCATATGGTGAGTAAGCTTTACCATCCCAACCAAACAAGGTGGTCGAAAACTTGTGAGGGCAGAAGATCTCAGCAGATCAACAGAGCCTGAACCTGTAGGCCTCAGTAAGGGCCAAGGCCTTACACACATTAGTTAATTGCAGCCTTTGCAGTGCAGAGTGATGGGGCTGTGCCCTGTCCAGTTCTCCTTCACCATCCGCTGAATTCCCCACTTCCACTCCCTCATTAGCATTTTGAGCGGAGAAAGGAAAATTGAGATAAAGTTGGTGAGACAGCACCAGGTCTCACCACCAAAATTTAACATATTTCCTGTTGCTATTCTGCCTCAGTGAGGGGAATCTATAATCCTCTAAACTCAGGATTATTACTGAGAAAATAAAGAAACACATTGCAAATGCTGCGAGGGTGAGTGGAACATGGAATGCTTTACCACCTGATCAACTAAGGCAGAAATTACAAAATTATGTGAAAGTAAATTCAATAAATAACAAGGCATAATACAAAATGACACAGGAAAAATAATATAAAACGACACAAGATAGATGGATTAGAGCAGACAGCTTTAGCTGAAGAACTAAGACTGGCACACTTAGGATAGATCAAATAACTAACAAAACAAATGGGCACATACACAAATGAAAATAAGAAATACAAATATACGTTGTTGAAACGAAAATGCAGCTAACTCTATAAGCATTAACTGTGATGGAAGATGACAGTTCACAGTGTTCAGTCTCTTACCTCCCAATTCTCAATTGAACTTTGCCACTGAGCAATTTTGTCAAGGTTTTCCAGTCTCCTCTTGCGCTCATTGATCAACTTGGCGACATTCTTCATAGCATTCAGTGCAGCCTCGACATCATTGTAATCTCTAGGTGAAAATTGTCAATTATGATACACACCAGATGAGAATGGATGCACAATAAGATAAGCAAACCTGCTGTAAATACAACCTGAATGAAAATAAGCAAACCTGAATGAATTTCAAAGGAAGACTGCTGCCTAGTTGGCATGTTAATAAATGGCACATCATACACCATGGGGTGGATTTTCTGCCGCACTCGCTGTGAAACTGGAAAATCTTGCCTGAGGTCAACAGACCTTTCCATAGTCCACCCTTCGCCCACTCCAATTCCCGTAGTAGGTGGAATGGGAAAATTTGCCCCCATGGGTCTGAGTCGACCCCACACACCCCCTCCTCCCCTCTCTCCCCTCTACCTCAGCTGTGGCAATCTATGAATTGTATGTACCAGAGTAGTGTAACTTCCTAAATCGTGCAAAACAATTTTTAATCTAAACTGATTGCCAACTAAATAAGCATGATGCACAACCATTTTCAGCCTTTAGGCTGAGGAATGATGAGCTTGCTTTCTGATAAAGCCTCTTTCAGTGATGGTCCCTCTTAGCTATTCCATAGAAATACAGTTCAAATTTTGTACCAGTTAAAGGGAGGATGTCAACGTTGAGGAATCAAATGTTCTCTTACCCCATTATCAACTACAAGCACAACGAGCTTAACTATTGCATGAGCTGGTTGTGGACATAGAGAAAAGATTCAAAGTGTTGTTCGATTCATGCACACCTGTCCCAGTCTGAAGTTAAATCCTGTGTGTGAGGACAACTCAGTTTTCACAGTGGAGAACACAAGTACCATCCCAAGAGTACCAGAAAATGCAGATGTTATATAAAGGGAGGAACTTAGAACTATCATCACCAGGGCAAAAGTACTGAGCAAACTATTGGGATTGAAGGCAGGCAAGTCTCCAGGGCCTAAAGACCAACATCCCAGCGTCTTAAAGGTTATAAGAGGAAGGGCTGAATGGCCTTCTCTTGTTCCTAGTAATTATTTGGCTTTTTTAGTTCCTTGATGCAAATTGGGCTAAAAATGCTAGCTGTCAATACAGCCTTCTTCATTCAAAGATATGACCAGGTAATAACGATAAGAATCTTAAAAACTAGGAACAGAAGTAGGAAATTTAATCTCTCGAACCTCTCTCACTTGATGTGATCAAGGCTGATCTCATCTCAGCCTCAACTCCACTTTCCTGCCTGTTCACCATAGCCCTTCAAACCCATTGTTAATTAAAAATCTTCCTTGAATTTACTGAAAGTCTTGGCATTCACCACACTCTGGGGCAGTGAATTCCATGGACTCAGGGCCCTTTAAGAGAAGTAATTTCTCCTCATCTCTGATTTAAATCTGCCACTTCTTATCCTAAAACTGTGACCTCTTGTTCTAGATTTCCCTACAAGGGAAACAATCCTCTCCGTGTCTACTTTGTCAATCCTCCCTTACTATTTTGTACACCTCAATTAGATCTCTGCTCGTTCTCCTAAATTTCAGGGAGAATAGGCCTAAATTGCCCAATCTCTCTTCAATTTGATTATCCCAGTGAATGTTCGAGTGTGTTTGGATGCTGGCTCCCTGTCTGAGCATCTATTGCACAGTTTAAGTCACTTGCTCCTTACCTATGCTCAGGATTGGTGTACTTGAGCAGTTCTGCCAGCTGGAGTGGGTATTTGCAGATCTTCTGGACTGGTGTGAGCAGAAAACCGTCCAGTGAGATATCAATCATCTTCTGAAGCAGCCGGCATGCTTCAAAAAAGTACACGTACTTGTTGATCTTCATGAGTTTGGAGAGCTCAGCGTAAGCATTGGGGTGGTTGTTGCAGTATTCAGAGTATATCTGGAAATCTGTCTGCTGGAATGAAAGAACAGCATGGAAACATCAGGAGCCGATTATTGAACTGGAGAAAACCAACTGTTTACACGGGACGGAGTTTGATTACAGGCCCCAATTTTTTGCCCCGTCACCCCATCCACTCCTTAGCTTATTAATTATTGAGCTGTCTTGTTAGGAAGGCTGCACTCTGCAGGGTTAACCGATGCCAATTGGACCCAAAGGTACATTCTATTCAGTCCCTGTGTTGGTGGGGTAATCCTAGTTGACATTTTTGCGAGCTTGATAGGAGAAGGTCCCAAGTGTGGATATTTAGTAGTTGGGCAGGTAGATTTGCCTGGTGCTCTGATTTGACTGTCTCCACATTCACAGTCCAATTACAAGGTAGGAGTTTGGGGTGTACACAATAGTGGTTTGCATCCCAAGGTGGGAGGCTAAATGAGAGCCATTGCAGCAATGGATAACCAGCAGTCCCACCCACAGAAGTGAGCAATACCGAGGCAGGAGGATAAAATGAATTGTTTGCCGACTAAAAATTTAAAATTAAAGAAGACTGCCAATTGTTCAGGCTATCAGTATGGAGCGAAAACTTCTCCACAGAAATGGCTTTGCCTGTGACTACTGCCATGGCCTTTTCATACTTGAAGCTCAATCATTGGGCAAGTGTTAAGAGGCACACCAATGGCTCTCTGACACCAGAAAGCACCACCATGTTATTGCCATCCTCCATGCTCAATGGAATGAGGAAAAACAGGCTAACGCCTGGAAAATGCCACAGTCTGAAAATACCTCCTGAATGGGGTTTCAATTGACCCAATTGGATACCCATTTCCATGCAGCATGCTGCTGACTACTGTGGCAGCCTGACCTTGGGAAATATGTCTAGAGATACAACAGTACAGGGAGCCATCCTGATGCGCAATCCTTGAATTCTCCTGTTCTGCCATTTCAACCCTGCCTCTCCCCCTGTGGCAACAGACACGCTTCCAAAAAACAGAACTGACATTAAAACTTAACAATATGAGTCCCCTCCCTGTAAATATTTTTCAGAAAAATAATGTTATGTGATGGCTTATCAAATGCTTTTTGAAGATCCAAATACAGGACATCCACTGGTTCCCCTTTATCCATCCTATTAGTTACATTCTCAAAAAGTATCCCATTTCCCTTCCATGAATCTAAGTGACTCTGACCAATAATATGATGATTTTCTAAGTGCTCTGTTATTGTGTTCCTCATAACAGATTCTCGCGTTTTCTCAACTACTGATATCAAGCTAATTGATCTATGATTTCCTATTTTCTCTCTCCCTTCTTTATTAAGGTTACGTTTGCCACCTTCCAATCAACAGGGGTAACATCCAGGGTACTACGGAAGATCAAAACCAACATTTCCATTATCTCTCCAGCCACCTGTTGGCCATCATATCCAGCAAATTTGTAGGCTTTTGGTCCCATTAATTTCTCCACACAATTTATTTACAATAATAATATTCTTAAGTTCCTCACTTTTGCTAGCCCCGTCATTCCCTTTTCTGTTAGTTTTTTTTGTGTCCATCTTACCCAAGGAAGGACAGACTTGTTTTACAGACAGTGTAATGAGGATTCATTAGGTTGACTTCTGGGGTAGGAGGTTTTTTTTCCATAAGGGACAATTGAGTAGAATGTTCCTACGTTCCGTGAATTGAGAATAGCGGTTATCTCCGTGAAACATTTACAACTCTGGAGTTATTTGACAGGGTAGACGCTGGAAGAGTATATCCCCTGGCTGAAGAATCTAAAACAAAGGTTCATGGTCTCAGAATAAGGGGCTGGCCATTAAGAAATAAGATATGGGGAGAAATTCCTTCATTTAAATGGATTGTGAATTTTCAGAATTCACTACCACAGCGAGTTATGAATGCTCAGTCATGAATTATATTTAATTCCAAGATCAATAAAGTTTTTGATACTATGTGAACCAGGGAATTATGGAAGGAATGGTCAGCCTCAGCCATGATCTTACTGATTGGCACAGCAGATGCGAAGGGCCTGATAGCCTATTCCTGCTCCTGTTTCTTATGTTCTTATGTAATAACTACTACAGCACTCCTGGGTAAATAGAAAACAGTAGTAGTCAATTTGAAGGGGTGTCATCGGGCTTGGGGGATGGTTGGGTTGGGAGTGTAGTCAGGTTGACGGAGCACCATTCACTCTATGAGGTTGTGAAACATGTTGTGCATTCATTTATTTAGACTAGTGTTCAGAAGAATTTCCTAAAATGAGAGTTCAGGTACTGCAGGTCCTGGGAGGCCTTTGGACTTACGTATATGCATCAGCTGGGGATGGGTCACATATGTGTGGTCGCCATCTTTCATGTCTCTGTGTTGGGAACTGACTCTGCGCACATGTGCAGAAGAAAAGAAGTAAAACAGCATGAAACTGAAGATCAGATGACCTGAAGCAAGGTGCCATTCGAGAAAAGATGTCCTGGAGAACAGGATACAGTGAGTTCTCAACACTTAAGGCCCTAAACCAGACAGGGACAAAGACAGTGATTGATCCCATTGAGTCAAAGTAAAAAATAAGAGCAGAGAAAAAGAATTAAAGAGACAGCTGCAGGGAGTAGATTTGAAGCAAAATGAGCTCAAGAGAAGTCCTAAAGATCTGAGAGAGCAGCCAAAGGCTGGTGAATCTGCACTTTAAGCTGTAAGGGGCAAGATACCACTTTTGGAGCAGTGGTGTTCTGCTTGGCATAGCCAAAGATCTGAAAGCGTGCTTGGAAGGTGAAGTGTCAATATACGTGAAGACCAAAAGGAAAAGAATCTCAGAAGATTGAAACCATAGAGTGGATCCTTCTGGAAGCCATCTGACTGGGAACAATACTTGAAGAGAATTCTGGTCCTTCAAATGTGGAGATTGGAAACCCTTGTGAGAAAGACTGAGCTGCAGTGAGACCGGTTGGTTCAGATTGTGATGAGCACTTGGATGGGTTGTTGAAAAGTCCATTAAATCTGCTTTGGTCACATCTGTCAGTTACATTGAGTATGGTATGCCTGAGCACAGTTCATCACTGAATTCACATGTGCAGCACACTTACTCTGAATGTTACAGTATAAGACATATGATTAATTACTTTACTTTTCCAAATTTGTAAGTGTTTGTAAAGTTCTCGCTGAGGTGAAGAAATAGTGGATATCTGAATCATTTCCTTGTGTTTGAATTGAAATCTTGCCAACCATTTTGTCTGGTGTAATATAGTTCATTTTTCTTGTTCAATAAATATTTTATTCTTTGCGTTAAAAGTTAATCTGCAAACTCCTATGAATTTGTTCAGTAACTTACCGCTACGGTTTATTAAAAATAAAAGATAGGATCTATCAAGCCAGGTTTTGCTCTGGGATCTGGCTTGTCCAGTGGTAGCATCAGTTGGAATTGTAACACTGGGCATCTAAGAACAGCTAAATATGCCAAGGTTAAAGACATCAGAGGCAGGATGGTACACTGCATTCTGTTTATGGGCCAAAGTGAAACTGAGACTGGGTCAAAAGGCACTCTTCCCTTCTAGCGATGGCATGCTGCTATTTGGTAAAGGCACATTATAACAACAACAGCAATCCCACCACATTTGCAGGACCCAAATTCCAGTATTATCAATGTCTTCATCCATGTGGGAGTGTTATTTTACACCTCATACTCCTGAGATCATTGATGGATTCAACAGTGTTTCCCCTAACTTGCCAAGTGGTATTTCAAACAAAAAATATCATTTTTAGCTATTTAAATGTAAGAAGAGAAAATAAGGATAATGTGATTTAGTTATTTTCATGAGAAAAATAAAATTGAAGATGTATGTTGCAAAAAGCAATGGTACCTTCCTGGAGTATATCATGACATAGAAGAGCTGGTATCTTATATATGACAGTAACAAACAACTTTAACCTCAAGATTTGAATATCATGCATGGAAATTTACATCACCAAAGTCAATTGAATGACTCACCGCATTTTACAATCTTGTTCTTGCTGTGATAGGACTGTAAAATTTCACCCCATGGTTATTACAGGTTATATCATGATGTTTCCTATTTATGATGTGGAGATGCTGGTGTTGGACTGGGGTAAGCACAGTAAGAAGTCTCACAACACCAGGTTAAAGTCCAACAGGTTTATTTGGTAGCACTAGCTTTTAGAGCCTCAGCTCCTTCTTCAGGTGAGTGAGGGCTTGTGTTCACAAACAGGGCATATAAAGACACAAACTCAATTTACAAGATAATGGCTGGAATGTGAATCTTTACAGGTAATCAAGTCTTAAAGGTACAGACAATGTGAGTGGAGAGAGGGTACAGCACAGGTTAAAGAGATGTGTATTGTCTCCAGTCAGGACAGTTAATGAGACTTTGCAAGACCAGGCAAGTCGTGGGATTACAGATAGTGTGACATGAACTCAAGACCCCGGTTGAGGCCGTCCTCCTGTTTGCAGAACTTGGCTATCAGTTTCTGCTCAGCGATCCTACGTTGTCATGTGTCGTGAAGGTTGCCTTGGAGAATGTTTATCTAAAGATCAGAGGCTGAATGCCCGTGACTGCTGAAGTCTTCCCCAACTGGAAGGGAACACTCCTGCCTGGTGATTGTCGAGCAGTGTTCATTCATTCGTTGTCGTAACGTCTGCATGGTCTCCCCAGTGTACCATACCTCAGGACATCCTTTCCTGCACGGTAGACAATGTTGACCGAGTCGCAAGAATATGTACTGTGTACCTGATGGATGTTGTTCTCACATGAGATGATGGCGTCCATGTCAATGATCCGGCATGTCTTGCAAAGGTTGCTGTGGCAGGGTTGTGTAGTGTTGTAGTCATTATTCTCCTGAAGGCTGGGTAGTTTGCTGTGGACAATGATCTGTTTGAGGTTCTGTGGTTGTTTGAGGGCAAGAAGTGGAGGTGTGGGGATGGCCCTGGCGAGATGTTCGTCTTCATCGATGGCACGTTGAAGGCTCCAGAGAACATGACTTAGCTTCTCAAATGAAGGGTACTCTGTTCACCATGCCCCTTGTTTGTCTTCTGAGGAGGTCAGTGTGGTTTTTCGCTGTGGCACGTCAGAACTGTCAATCGATGAGTAGAACGCCATATCCTGTTCTTATGAGGGCATCGTTCAGCATCTGGAGATGTCTGTTGCGATCCTCCTCATCTGAGCAGATCCTGTGTATACGGCGGGGTTGTCCTAGGGAATGGCTTCTTTAACATGTTTAGGATGGAAGCTGGAGAAGTGGAGCTTCGTGAGGTAAAGTGGAGTTCTGAGGTGACCGTCCTTGATGGAGATGCATGTGTCCAATAATGCAACCGATACCTGAGAGCAGTCCATGGTGAGTCTCAGAGTGACATGGAACTTGTTGATGTCATCATATAGTTGTTTCAATGATTGTTCGCTATGAGTCCAAAGGAAGAAAATGTCATCGATGTATCTAGTGTATAGCATCGGTTGAAGATCTGTGCGATGAAGAGATCTTGTTCGAACCTGTGCATAAAAATGTTGGCATATTGGACACACCAGACACACGGGACAACCATGAGGACCAAATTCACACCTCAATATGATAACCCTCAGCTAACTGACTAACCCCCAGCCACTTGACAGTTCCGACTACCAAACTGTGCCCTGACCCAACTGAACTACGCCCCTCCCTCCCAAGCAAATACCACTCCCCAGACTGGACTACACCCCCCAACACTGATCACCAGGCTAGCCCCCCCAACCACTGCTCCAAGCTGGCTCAACTATCCCTCCCTCCCTGACCCAATCCCTGATTGCCCAGAGCACCTCCTGATCTGATTACCCTCCCTCCCTGATCATCTGACTACTACCCAGATCTGACACAGCTACCACTCACCTACCTATTCATCACCTCTCCATCTTACTCACTTACCCACTCATCCATTCACTAATGTACACTCAAAGACAGAATAAGGCAGCCAGTGCTTTAAAAGAGGGGGTACGGAATGTCATTTCAGGAATACTGTGCAATGCAATTCTTTGACAAGTGGAAGCGTAACATCCTGGAAGAAATATGCAGAAGCAATGGGTCAGGTGAAACTTCACACGTAGCATTGCCGCTGCTCAGAAGACTCAGGCCAACATCTGGCCATTCACTTTATTGCTGTTGGCAGTGCAAATTGGCTACCATGTATCCTTCAGTGCAACAGTTTTAAGGATACCAAAATATCTGTTGCCCACCTATTTAGCTTCTGTTTCAGATTGAATAAGACTCTTTGGTATCCTTTTTGCCTTTGAGTTGAACATACTCTCTCCATCACCAAAAGTGTAGATTTTTAATTCATTAACATTGCCCGAATCTGCGTCCATTTCAGCTCAGTTGCTCCTGAAAGCCTCATCCTTGCCTTTATTACTACGAGAGTCGACAATTATGATACTTTCTTGGCTGGTCTCTTACATCTTCTCACTCTCTGTCAACTTGAGGCCATCTAAAACTTGCTCCAAGTCCTTGTCACCCAGTACGTCAATGCTCACTGACTGGCAATGGCAACACCTCAATTTGAAAATTCCCATTCTTATTTTTAAATCCATCCATTCTTCATCAGTTCTACCAACCTCTACAGCCAGAATTTTCTGGCCTTTCACGCTAGCGGGAAATTCTGGTCTCGGCAACGTGAACAGAGATTTCAATGGTTAGTCAGCCCATCACTTAGGGAGGTGCTGGGAAATTCTAAACATGCCCCGAGTTGTGCATCCCTGATTTTCTCCCCTTCGCAGCAGTTGGCCATGCCTTCCATTCCCTGCTCTGGAACCTACCTTCCCATTCCAACCACAGATCTCTGTCTCTCTACTTCCCTCGCTCCTCCTTCAAGATTCTCACTAACAGCCATTGTGTTGGCCAAACTTTTGGCTACCTGTTCAAATATTCGTAGCTCAGTAGCAAACTTCAATGAAGCACTCTGAGGCTCTTTACTATATTAAAGGTGCTATCTAAATGGAAGTGCTATCTAAATGGAAGTTGTTAATGTTCCATTCAAAAGAATTTCATTGCCTATGAAACTGTTGTAAGGCTGCAAAAGGCACTGTGTAAATGCAAGTTGTTTCCTGAATTGTTGCAATATCTCAGTGTATCTGATTCAAACAGTTATGGTGAAATGCCTATTAGTCAATCAAATTTACAAAAGCAAATCACAAATGTCATCTGCAATTAGAAGAATGGTCAAAACTGCTCACATATTCAAGAAAGCAGGAGCCGATCTCACTCAGGTGGGGCTGATCTTTGTTGAACTTCTTCTCCAGACCTTTCTGGAATTTCTTCTGGAATTTGTAAATGTCTTCAATATTTCCAAAGATGGTGCGTAACTGCTCCTCTGTGAACATGTCTGTTCTTTTTCGGCACTGCTTAACATAACCCTGTCGAACAAAGAAAATCCCAGGGTGAGGTGTGGCAGAATGAGTCCTGCACTTATAGCTTGATGGATAACTCTCTCATATTTATTCCCGCCACAGTATAGTGCTCAGCCCCATGTTCATGGCCATCTTAAATTTGTAGAGCCATCCATGCCAGTTAATATTGTACTAATAAAGTTCATCTACTGGTACTGAAACAAGTCATTCCACAGAATATTTAGATATAAGTTCATCCTGGGAATTTTCCATGCAGTAAAATTATCAGTTCTAACTGTACAGTCAGCATATCATGCCTTTCCCCAGGAAAAATCAGAAGACAGACAGCCTAGGAAAACTTTCCATATTAGCAACAACCCAAGATCAGCTAGGTATGCTACAGCTGGCCCTGGCATTATAGCAAGCAATCAGCCAAGTTCCCATTTTTAGGACTACATGACCTGCCGTTGGGTGACGGCAAGATCAGACTTGAATGTGATGCCCCTATAGTTGAATAGCCGGTGTTTGCTAGCTGTCAATATCAGCAATGACCAATTGGGCAAGATATCAGAGATAACAGGACCACTTGGAACACATGCCTTAAAAGGAGGGAAACGATACCAGGAGAAAGGAACACAAGAAGTAGGGTCAGGAAGAGACCAAATGGCCCACTGAACTGGCTTTGTCCTTCAATATGGTTATGGCTGATTCTGGATTTTCACTCAATTTTTCCAATCACTCCCCATATAATTTAATTTCCTGAGAGACCAAAGATCTTTCTATCCCAGCCTCAAATGTATTCAACTGTGGAGCATCCATAATTCTTTAGGAGGGAGGTGATGCCTCGTGATATTATGGCTCGACTATTAATCCAGAAACTCAGTTAATGTTCTGGGACCGAGGTTTGAATCTCGCCACGGCAGATGATGGAACTTGAATTCAATAAAAAATATCTGGAATTAAGAATCTGATGACCCTGAAACCATTGCTGATGGTCGGAAAAACCCACTTGGTTCACGTAGGAACCTTTAAGGAAAGGAATCTGCCGTCCTTACCTGGTCTGGCCTATTTGACTCCAATGCCACAGCGACTGACTCTCCACTACTCTCCAAGGGCAACTAGGATTGGGCAATAAATGCCGGCCAGCCAGCAACGCCCATGTTCCATGAATTAATAATAAGAAAATAAATCCTCCGCAGTAAAGAATTCCAAAGGTTCATAACCCTGTGAGTGAAGAAATTTCTCCTCAACTCATCTAAATCAGCCGAGGAAAGGATTTGTTTTGTGGATCAACTCAAGATAACAAACTTATACAAACGTGGGTTTGGGAAGACATATCAAGGTCAGATGTAAACTTTAAAGATTGTTTAAGGACTTTACCTGCAACTGAACAAAATACCCAATTATCCTCAGTTCAAAATGAAAATCTTTTATTCAATTCTCAAAGCTGAAGTGTCCAAACAAAAGAGTACAACATCCAGGCTATGAAAATATTTTTAAACCGGTTTCCTATGTAATTAATATTGAAATAGCACTGTTTCTAAGAAGCTTCACCAAAAAAATTGCTACTTTTTTCTTAACTTGCACTTCTCACAGGTGTGCACATTCAGGTGAACATCAGCACAAGAAAAAAAACTTTGTTCTTCTTTTATGTGATATTGGTATCAATCTCATCCATGTCTGGTTTTGCACAGGTTGGTGAAGGCCATTCCAAAGCCTCCAACCTCAGGCAATCAGTATTTGCTCACTGAAAATACTATGTGCGTTGGCCAGACTGCCAGCCTCTTAGATTAAGAGTTTAGATTTATTGTAAGATGAGACTGAAATTATGCCGACCCCTCTGAAGAATGTGGAACCTGAAAATCTATGACGCAGTATTTCCATAATATTATGGGCAGCACGGTAGCACAGTGGTTAGCACTGCTGCTTCACAGCTCCAGGGACCTGGGTTCAATTCCCGGCTTTGGTCACTGTCTGTGTGGAGTTTGCACATTCTCCTTGTGTCTGTGTGGGTTTCCTCCAGGTGCTCCGGTTTCCTCCCACAGTCCAAAGATGTGCGGTTGAGGTTGATTGACCATGCTAAAAATTGCCCCTTAGAGTCATGAGATGCGTAGGTTAGAGGGATTAGCAGCTAAATATGTAGGAATGTGGGGGTAGGGCCTGGGTGGGATTGTGGTCGATGCAGACTCAATGGGCTGAATGGCCTCCTTCTGCACTGTAGGTTTCTATGCTTTGTAAGGGGGAAATATAAAATGACTGGTACTTGAGCAGAAATCATTTTTTCTGAAGCCCGCAAATTAATGGTACATTTGTAATGTGCTAACTCATCTCTTACCTCACAGATATCTTTTAAATGTTTGATATAATCATTCTCTGTGCTCATGATCTCACTGATGACATTGGTCCGCATCTGGTCTTTCTTTGATTGACCTGTGGCAAGGCGGCGGTTGGCACTGTTGGCATCATCGGGTTTTCCATCCTCGACCTTGAGTGGATATTCTTCCATGGGTTCATCCTGGTTGACCCACAACTTTAGGAGCAAAAAGGAACGGTAATTTTACATCTAATTTATAGTCTTTCCAACTGGAGCTGTGTTCATAGCAAGATCAGAAATGTTTGTATACGGGTGATGGAGGTTGCCCCAGAATGTTGGCCTTAATCATTTCATCACCACTTAAAACTTCCTACAGCTTCCAGTCCCGAGTTTGTCAAGCCTCTTGTACACCAGTAACTTTCCCTTCACCCCACCATTGCAGATATTCTTTCTGCCAACTAGATTATTTGCTAAAATTCCCTCCTTAAATCTTTATACTGCTTCTCCGCTTTTAAGATCCCTTTTTAAAACCCACCTCTTTGACCATCTTTCCTAACATTGATTTCTTTGGCACAGCTTCCTTTTTGTAAACATGTGCCTCAGCAAGGTGTTGCTTTTCCCACATATAAGGGTGCTCTGTGAATCTAAGTTCCATTTCCATTTCTTGTATGGTGACCATCGATTAGTAACAACCTGAAGGAGAGAATAACTCTGCCAGTCATCCTCATCAAAGTTGCCATTTAACTAGTTACTGGAAACCATTTATGAGTTTGTACTCGGGACCTTCCAGTCCCCTGTGTTTTTCTTGTGAAGCAGTTTCCATGTGGCTTCACAATGCCCTGATCCTGGGAAATCGCTCAAGCAAATAGAGTTCAAATCGTAATCAGAGGTTCCTAAATTCAAATTAAAATCATGGCTAAGATCCAACACCTGTGTAATTTGATTGAAACTTCTTAGTTCAGATTACTGGATAATTAGATTCTATTTCTCAAATAATAGAATAATGTTTGACTTAACGGGCATGAATTGCAAGGATCACTGAGCAAAACGCTTACGTTCATGATCCCATATTGGGTAAAGCATTTAACAAAATGTCTGCTCACTGTAACCAGCAGATTTAAAGCATAGAAAACAGCAATATTAATGTACTCCTGTCAATTTATGACACATTGGAATTTCAGATTAATCTGGTGTTCTTCAACACCAGAAATTACACAAAGTGCTGTTGAGAGTCACTCATTGAAGACTTGTGTGTTAATATCAGGTACTGAGTAAGACTGAAACCTATTGTACATTTGGCAACATTTCAAGAAATGGCATTTAATGGTAAATTCACTGAACTGAGTAGAGAACTCCACTCGATTTGGAAAGAGCAATAATACTGATTCACGTTCTCTGCTCAGAATGCAGCATCAGTGAATTTACCCTTTTTCATTTTGTGTTTATGCTATATGTCTGCCTACTCAAAAAATTACCGATATTTTCTCAATGATTAACCTTCTAAACAACTTTCTGCACTCGCAACAATTGTGCAATACTGTGTGCATTAGGGTTTCACTTATTCCAGTTTAATTTGCATTGTACTAACGATGTTGCTAAGAAAATGGAATTAAGTGTTGGACTATTCAATGTAGTTAAGGAACACAATCGAGCAGAGATTCAGCATTGCAGTCATCTTGGCAGTCATGGGTTGCTTGTGCATCACTCTAGATTTGTGATGCCAACTGCTCAATTTAATAGTTTGCGCACTGTTACCAACCCTGCCATTCTAGGCCTCCCCTTGCCCCGCCAACCGGTCATTCTTACTTCCTATATGGAATGGTCCTCACCCGCACAAAACTAGCAGGAAACCAGCCTTCACTGTCAGCGATTCTCCCCCACCACCACTCTTTGTTGGTAGCATCCACTACTTCAATGACGTCACCAGCTTTGAAGCCCAGTTCCTGGTCATCCATAGTGACGTGGTCCCAGAGGGCCTCTGCGTACACCACACTGCCATCGCTGATGAGCTGCAAGGAATCAGAAAAATCTTATTTGGATTATGCTTCCAATTTTTCCAAATTTCAGCTTCTGTCTTAAAATAGTTAAAAACAACCCTTTGCGTCAGCTCATTGCCACCCTGAATTAAATTGTCCAGATTTGATTGGAAGTGCTCAGTGGGTCAGTGACAGTTTTCTTTTTAAACGTCAGATGCCATGTGCCCCATTTCAAAGAAGATGCCACAACATGGTCCATACCTGCGTGGAGCAGCACCGTCAGCCCTCTGGATCAGATACCACTTTTAACTGTTATTCACCAGATCTTAGCGCAACAAGCTTCCTGTGAGGCTTGATAGTTAAGAGCGAAATAAATGCTGCTAGGTAACTGTGACGGGCAATACACGTAGCTCTTAATGCTAGGAAACCATAGGAGGAAAAAGGCACTGTATAATTATAAAAGAACTGTTACATAATACCAATTATTCTTTAAAATATTCCAAAACAGAACACTTCAATGTACAAATAAACACGACAGATTAAAAACCCAAAACAATTTTGTGCAATTTTCCTCAAATGAGGGAATTATCTCAATCAAGCAGAAAATATTTATTTTTTGAATGAAAGCATGCATTGGTAATGATGCTCTGTCATGAGCCTGATGAGGGCAGCAGCATCAAACTACCACAGGATTCCTCCTATTTTACTTCTCTGCAATACTGCAAAATCAATGCGATTGGAGAATGAACCATCTTGGAACAGAAAGACTGATCTACCAACCAAGTTTTTCCAATGACTTTCAGCCAACAAGCCGCTGCACCATATCCTCCACCTAATGGTTGATATTGTGTTACCTGCTTCTTACCCTGTTAACACAGCCTGGAGTTGGATACCTGGTATGTAGCAGCTCATGAAAGTGGTGTCTCAATTAACACCCAGTACCACATTAACTCTCTGTCAAGATATTGAGAAATGTGAACTTTGGAAAGAAAAGTTATAGATTTTGATAGCAACTATCTGACAACCTGCCGTTATTCAGAATGAGTGGGGGATGAACATTGTGCTTTATGGAATCATAGAACCCTACAATGCAGAAACAGGCCCTTCGGCCCATTGAGTCTGCACCGACCACAGTCCCACCCAGGCCTTATCCCCATATCCCTGCATATTTTACCCACTAATCCCTCTAACCTAAGCATCTCAGGACACTAAGGGGCAATTAATCTTTGGACTGTGGGAGGAAACCAAAGCACCCAGAGGAAACCCATGCAGATACGAGGAGAATGTGTAAACTCCACACAGACAGTGACCCGAGCCAGGAATCGAACCCAGGGCCCTGGAGCTGTGAAGCATCAGTGCTAACCACTGTGCTACCGTGTTGTCTCCAATCTTCTCTGCTGTATAACTTGTAATTTTGCACACTTGTGCATGTGTGTGTTACAAATGTTACGGCGTGGATTTGGAAATATATTGACCAATTTTTACAGGGTTGAGTGACAAATAAATTGAAAATGTGTTGTCATGAATCATGAAGACGTGCTTTATGCCAAATAATAATTTTTGGTCCACTGGTTGGAAATCTGAATTTCCATTTCTGAAATTCCATAATTTCAATATTGAAGCGAGTGAAGTGATTTGAACACTCAACTCAAAACGGCTAACCCCAATGTACATTATTATATATTTCACATTCCAATTTATTGGAATGAAGTTGGTCTGTCTGCAAAACCCAAATTATTAACTTCAGAGAAGTTTGGAAGGCTCACATTTTCTATCTCATTAACAAAATATCTATGGCAGTCACTCGAGGTATTCAACTGTTGGAGATGGGTCATTATGAATAATCACTTTGACAATAGGACCTTGGCGTAGGTTAGCTTACAGACATGAAATAATAAGCCTTTGTAGTGGTCTTTTTTAAAGTCCCTTTGGGAATTGCAGAAAGAAGGACACATGACAAGCTAACTTTTTGTATGTTTTAAGCATATTTTCTCAGCAGAGCTGAGAACAAGCAGTTTTAGGGAGAAGACATAATTCTCTCCCACCTCCTTTATCGCTCCAACAGACCTGGTAAGCCTCAAGGCCTGTTTGCTGCTGCTGATCATCCAGGCATTCTTGATGCAGACAGAAATGTATTAAAAAGAATTCAAACCAGCACTGTAGTCTCCTGAAGAACAACCAATTCAATCATTCATATCTTTAAATTAGATGCATCAAATTCAGCTTGAAGACAGCCAAGTCACCAAACTACAGACTGCATATTCTTATCTTTTTTTATGGCTTCTAATTTGGTCAATTTATCACTCCACACTACGTAATCTGTATTTGTGTATGTGTGAACTGCAAGTGTATATGAAAGTTGGTGTATATTTTATTATTTTAATTAGATTGGTTTCAGTTTAATAAAGCTTATTAAACTGTTAAACTTAGAAAACCTGTTCTATTGGTTCTTTTATGATCATGGTGTGTAAACAGTTAAATACTCAGTGAATTGGAAAGTATATTTTTTCTAAATAATCGTTCCAGTCAAATAAAAGGCTAAAGAGGGGAGCCACTTGATCCCTCCTCGCATAGTCGATCTTGTTCCAATAAAAATGATTTCAGGCAAGTTTTTGTCTGATGAATATAGCTGGTGTGGTTGATACGAAGCAATGAGGATATTGAACAATATCGGCAAGCTGGTTAACTTAGAAAGCTAATGTGTGGTTCAGAATAACATCAACAATATTTGTTCATTTTCCATTCAGGTTGAGATAGATTTGGGACCCATGTCCTCACTAGACCCAATCATGTGGAAAGTTTTGGCAAACTACCATTGAAGAGAAAGTGCTGTGAAAATTGCACAGGAGGAAGCATCAGCAGACAATGAGGAAAGGATCTACCGTTGGACAGAGCACACATAAATCAATGGCATAGTCACATGTCCAAGCACATCTGATTGTAAACTCCATTAAAAAAAACTATCAATAATCTATTCATCAAGGGGAGGCTTTGGCCCAGTGGTATTATCACTAGACTATTAACCCAGAAATTCAGCTAATGGTCTGGAGAATCCGGGTTCGAATCCCACCACGGCAGATGGTGCAATTTGAATTCTATAAAAAATACCTGGAATTAAGAATCTACTGATGATCATGAAACTATTGTTAATTGTCAGAAAAACCCATTTGGTCCACTAATGTCCTTTAGGGAAGGAAATCTGCCACCCTCATCTGGTCTGGCCTATATCTGACTCCAGAGCCACAGCAATGGGTTGATTCTCAATTGCCCTCTAAAATGGCCAAACAAGCCACTCAGGGATGGACAATAAATGCTGGCCTAGCCAATGACACCCATGTCCCATGAATGAATTTCAAAAAATTAAAATAAATATCTTTAAAGTACGCAGGATAAAGTGTGCACCTTAGTACACATGTTGACGTATCAGTAGAACGAACAACTCTCTGATGATAATAATAAACAAAATCAAAGATATAGCTGAGCACGCAACTTCATTTGTGTGACTTCCTTCAAAAGTTGTTACTACTGGTGTGGATTGGTCACGCAAAATTTCACAAGAAGAGGGAAGCAGCTCAGAAAAAGTACGATCAACGATAGATAGTCACTAAGGGCTTGACAGAAGTTTAATGATTGAACTACAAAAAGGATGGATGAGAAAATTTCATGAGATTTGCAGTAATCTATTCATCTGGAAGGCAACTCCATGACATTTAATGAGCCATTCAGAAATATAATCGAGATATGATGAGCATAGCAAGCCTGGAGTTAAATGAGTCTGAAACACTTTTTCCAGTGTAGTTCAGTGCATGAATATGAAATCACTTTCCTCAGTTCTTTCAGTAATGCTCAACGCACTGGTACACAACACAAAGCAAAATACCGTGCATATTGAAAATTTGCAATAAAGAGAAAATGCTGAAAATAGTCAGCAGGCCGGACAACATCCATTGAGGGAGAAACAGAGTTAACATCTCAAGCCAGAACTGGAAGGATTTAGAGATGCATCAGCAGATATAGAGGCAGACAAAGGGGGGAAGGAGTAAATAACAAAAAGGGAAGGTCTATGACAGGGTGGAAAGCAGGAGAGATCAAATGATAAACAAAAGAGATGATGGTGCAAGGCGAAGAAGATGATAAAGGAAGACGTAGAGAAAAGAAAGACAAGCCTAGAAGAGCTGTAAATAGCAACAACAGAACCATTAGCAACACCTGAAATGAGAGTAGTGGTTAAGTTCTAAAATTGCTGTACTCAACAGTAAGTTTGGAATGTTGTAAAGTGCCTAATTTTAACAATAAAAATGGTCAAACCATAATTGATTGTGATCTTGTGTTTCTAGGAACTGGTGTGCATTGTTTACCAAAGCAACCAGGTGCTATGCTGATATCTGGAATGTGTGCTCCAAGCTGCTTCAAATGAGCAAGGTGGACCAAACCAAAGCAAGAGGCATTGTGGGTAATGACTATAGGAATTATCAAAGAGTGACAGGAGTACAAAGGCCAAGAAACATTCATCATGTTGTGGATCTAGTGATTCAGTTGGTAAGTTATATCCTGGTGTGAATCACAGACAGTAGTGGTTCTTAGTGGAGTTATTCCATTTTACTTAGATCTAAAGTAAAGATGGCACCATTGATTCTAGCCACTCCCGTGGTAATGGGAAAATAAATCAGGTTCCTGTTCACTGTTCAGTCACTCCTGCTCAAAGTGTACCCTTTGGACAGCTGAGGACAGGATCAACAGACCCCCCTCCCCAATATCTTCCGATGCATTGTGAACCCACCTCAAGGGTAAACAGTAGCCTTACTGCCACAGTCTGAGCTCACAGGAACAAAGATGGTTTGGGTGAAGCCCAGTAGGGAGATTGCATTTGAATTCCATCACAAGTCACTACTTTAAAGAACAAATGAAACCAGTTGATATTGCTTGTTTGAATTTTCTAATTGATACCTTTATAGACATAAATTGTTGCTGATGTCTCTTGAAAGGGTTAACTGAGGGCCGAAAAATCCTTTTTTGAAGTAACAAAGCCTACTGGTTTGCACGCCATTTCTGTTGTTTTCATTCTGTGGCCTATTTCTCCCATATAATAAATCAGTTAATGGAAAAGAAAATTTAAAAGTTTCAAGGTAGTAGTTTTAGCGTACCAAATCAAAAACCCCAAGGTATTTTATGAAGCCAGACTCAACCCTACAGTTTTTCTATTTTGGCATTAGTGTGAGGATAGGATGTTTCATTCCAGGCGTGATTCCACAGAGAAACTAGGGATCTTTTATCAAAGCGAACTTTATTTAACAACACAGCTTAACGTGACAAATGAATTGGTTTAACTTTCAACAACTGAATACATCAACTTGACAAGATACAATTCTTAACTGCTGATCTACCACTATGTGTTCCAGTTCAAGCAATATTCCTCTTATAGACTTAAAACCCTCTTTAAAATTAGTTAGTATACTTGGCTTATGACTAAAGTTAACAGTCTCTGAGCTTTCAGAACATCTCTGGAGAGAGACACAGAGTGACAGTGTTTTCATCTGGCAGCCCAGACAGCAAATACCTTTTATTTTAAAATTAAAGGACCAGTATTTCTTCCCTGCAGGTTTAGCTTTTCCCATTAATCACATGACTCTGGATACCTAGTTTGAAATTCCAGGAGAATTTAAATAAACAAATGATCCTTAACCTCTACAAGGAAAAACATCCCTAGCCGAAACCAGTTGTTATGCTGCATTCTTAGCATTTGCACCATGTTAACCTAGACAAATCAACACCTGTAACAAAACACTGCCTCTTAAGCAGGCCCACTTAAACACAAAATATATCAAAATAGCACAGTATCATCACAGTAGTGCCTGAAATGTCACTATAGGACTGCAAATGTAGAAACCAGTGAAACTGCTGTCTGCCTGGGTATTAGAGAATAAGGAAGGTTAGTCAGATTGCCTAGATTGTGTAAACCCAGGGAGTGCAGGCCCTGATGTTATTCTCTGCTCCTAGTATATGGCAACCAGAAGCCTGAGGCCTAACATGCAGCACCCTCAAAGGCTTGATGCACAGACACCATATCACTTTCCTGACTCCTATCACTGGTACTTGGCAATGCCAGCTGGCAAGTTTGTGCCAGAGCTGCTCCTGGACAATGTTAATGGCATTTCTGTTACATCAGAATACAAGACATCAAAATGAAGCCTTGCCTACAATCTCAGGTAGGAATAAAAAACTTCCACAGAACCATGTGAAGAGCTGCGGAGTTCTTACAGGGCCAGTGTCAACATTTACTTTTCAATTAAGGTTAACCATACCATTTTAATTGCTCTTAATTGTTGCTGTTTGCAGGGTCTTGCTGTATGCAAATTTTCTGCCAGATTACCAACATAACAGTCATTATACTTTGAAAAAGTGATTCACTAGTTGTGAAGCACACTTGTGAAAGGTGCCAAGGAATCAGCCATGAATTTTTCATGTTTTGCCCTGCAGGGTAACCATCAGAGACCTCAGGCTTGAAGATTAAATTGGCAGGAGGATGACGTCAAACAAAAACAATCTACCTGTCCTGCTATATCTTCAAACTTCTTCCAGAGTTTCTTCTTCTTCAACTTGGGCATCCCACCAAATAGGTGGTCAATGGACCAACATGCTGGGAATCAAAATGGGAGGTCAGGACTGTGCCCTTACTCTCTTGGTTCATTGACATTCTTACAATCAATCTGCAGTCACTGCAGGTGTAGGTTCAATTCTGTCCTTCTGAGACAGCTCTGTAAAATCCAAGGCAATGTAAAGGCGATGGAAGATGCTTCTTACTGATCTATCAGCCGAGATGAAAATCCACACTCAAACATTGCTGGCGTGGAGTGAACAAAAAATATTATGTGTTGCATAATGTATTTATTTCTGAGAAGTCCTTAGGAGTTCCACTTATTGTCAGATACCACCCACTCAATATTGGGCCCACAGACAAATAACAATCGATCCTACTGGCACTGCATTGGAGAACACTGGGGCGACGTGGTGGCACAGTGGTTAGCACGGCTGCCTCACAATGCCAGGGACCCAGGTTCAATTCCAGCCTTGGATTACTAGCTGTGTAGAGTTTGCACTTTCTCCCTGTATTGTGAAGGTTTCCTCCTCGTGCTCCGGTTTCCAAAGATGTGCGGGTTAGGTTGATTGGCCATGCTAAATTGACCCTAGTGTCAGGAGATTAGTAAAGATGCGAGATTACAGGAATGGGGCCTAGGTGGGATTGTGATCACTGCAGACTCAATGGGCTGAATGGTCTCCTTCTGCACTGTAGGGTTTCTATGATGCTATGAACACCGCCTCCTGTAGCCAAGAATATAACCATCTTTAACATTGGATATCTTGGGGAGCCAAGATCTGCTTTGAGAAGAGGAATTGAGACAAAAGCAATCACCCCAGCACCACTGTTGTGACCATAGAACTTTGGAAACCTGGGGGAGATACATCTGACCCCAAACTCTGAGCTACCTCTCAAGAATGCATAATTTATGCCCTAAGGAGTTACATTCTCTGCAAGTAAACAATCAATGGCTCTTTAATCGACCCAGTGTTAGTTTTTGGATTGGCTTGACTGCTGTAAATATAGATCTGTACAAAACAGCCCACCATCAAGAAATAGAACTGGGCACAACAGAATTTCAATGAAATCAAGCGCAGAAATGGCAGTGGAATCATTAGAGGCACAAAGTAAGGATTTATGGCACTGATCCTGCACAAATTTCTGCAAGCCTGAGCAGTTTGAAAATTGAAGAACAGGAAAATAAAATTCTTACTCATTTTCATCTGTTTAGCACTGCAGTAGGACCTCTGTTTTACATCCAAAGCAAAGTAAAAATAGAGTGACTGTTTTCTTCAGCGAGGGCTGATCAGAGATGTTTTATGCATCTGCAGATTGTTCAAAATGCATTCTGAGATATTCTGGTTTTTGTTTGAGGAAAATTTTAAAGGATGGAAAATACCGTGGAAAATATGTTCACTGACAATATCCCTGTTTGCCTTAGAGGATTCCAAACAGAGAAACCATTGAGCACAGTGACAATGATTTGACATTCTTTTAGAATAAAATCATTTGGCATCATCAGAAATTAAGTACATGGCACTGGTCCAAGAAAGGAAAGGTTAACGCTTGAAAGGGCATCAAAAAGAAACAAACTACTTGAAGCATTTCTGGCCAAAGTGACTGTCAAAAATATACTAAGTGAAGTCCCATTCACATATTGTTAAAGGTCAACTACTTAGGCTCCTGTACCGTGGTCAAATCCTATTCCAGAAGCTTGAACACAAAAATCCAGGCTGGTCCAGTACTACAGAATGGACGGAGTACTGCATGAGCTGAGATACCAACTTTCTGATGAGTATTAAAACTGAGGCCACAACCAACCTCTCGTGTGGATGCGAAAGGTCACAGGCCACTATTCAAAGAAAAGCAGGAGGGTTCTCCTGGTGTCCTGGCCAACATTCATCCCTCAACTAATATTACTGAAAATAGATTATCCAGTCATTGTCACGCTGATGTTCGTGGGAGCTTGCTGTGCATACATTTGGCTGTAAAGCATTTCTCAGACCTCTGTATTATGAAGGTGCAATACAAATGTGTCTTTCTCGCAATTATTTTTGTTGAAAGAGGAAATAAAAGCCAACCGATCTTATTTAACATGTTTTAAGAATAAAGATCTGATGGAATTATAGGAATGTTATTAATTACATGTGTTTGCATCAATTAAGGGCAACATTCAGAGACCGTTAAAGAAATAAGCCATTTGCTGTTTAAAGTAATACCACTTTGGTTCGTGTCAGATGTAAACTAATTATTTTGCATAAATAATGTGTACATGCAAATTCTGTGAAGCAGCATCGACCTTTCACTTCAACACAGTATGTTCCAATATCTATACCTTGCTGCATTTTTTGATTTTTTTCAAAGGCCAATTTAGAAGATGTCAAATTCAGTAAGAATTTATTTCATAACATTCAATTGAATCGCACAATGCAGATTATTATTTATAACTGTGAACATTATATGTTTCAGGTGCAGAGGGACAAGGAACAAGCCAATATAGGTCAGGAAATATCGGGCTGATAGCTGAGTGCATCCTTTATGCAGGCAGTAGAATATGATTGAATGTATAATGCATGGAGGAGGAGTGTACAGAACAGCAGTCTGGTTTAGAGGTGGCGAAGATATGGAGGAGGCTGCAGCAAACAGGTTGAGTCTGAGTTGGAATGAGCAAGGTTCTGGAGGTGAAAGTAGGCTTTTTTTTATAGGCACTTACAGGTCTGGCAGCATTGAAGTTAAGATTGTGGACGAGCAATCCAGAAGCCTCGACAAATGATCAAAAGACATTGGTTCAAATCCCACCTTGGCAGCTAGGAAACTTAAATTCAGTTAATTAAATAAATCTTAAAATAAAAACTAGTTTTGTCACAGATATGGGTCAGAAGGTCACCTTTGGGATTGAGCAGGGATCTGTTGGTTGTGAAAATCTAGACCAAGGGTACAAAGGGGGTTGAAATCAATGGCAAGGTTTGGAATTTGTGGTAGGGACAGAAGACAGTGGCTCCAGTATTTTCAAGGCTCAATTGCAGGAAGTTGTGGGTTGTCTAGCTGGATATTGATTGTAGTCCGACATCATAAGAGGTAAGTCGTGGACAGAACAAGTGGGCTTTAGTATGGAAGTTGATCTGATATTGACTCATGATACCACCAAGGGACAGCATGTAAATGAGGGAAAAAAGGGATTCAAGTTTTGACACTAGGAGGAATTTCTTCAGCCAGAGAGTGATGAATCTGTGGAACTCTTTCTGCAGAAGGCTGTGGAGGCCAGGTCATTGAGCATCTTTAAGACAGAGATACATAGGTTCTTGGCTAATGAGGGGATCAAAGATTATGGGGAAAAGCAGGAGAATGGGGATGAAAAAAATATCAGCCGTGACTGAATGGCGGAGCAGACTCATTGGGTCGATTGGCCTAATTCTACTGATATGTCTTATGAGATTCCAGAGGTAATGGAAAGAGATGACATTGCTAAAGATCGACAGCCTACTTCAAATGGGTAAACGTGAAATCAATTCAGGACATTGCCACCAAACTGGCATGAAAGGAAATGCATTGTGGTTGAATATATTAAAGGCTGCAGAAGTCCTGGAGGATGAGATGGAGAAATGTAACATGGTTGCAGTCACAGAGGTATTTAATGCTATGGCACAGGTAGAAATTGGACTGTAGAGAGCATGGTGTTGGTAAAGTGAGCATTGATTTGGGAGATGACAACATATGCAAGGACTTTGGAAAGGGGTGGAAAGACAGAGATGCTGAGAATGTTTTATTTGGAGAAAGATTTATAATATTGGCTAGTATGGAAGCCAGAAAGGGAAGTTGGGGGCAAGCACTTTAGTGGAAATTTTTAATCATTCACAAAATGTGGCATCATTGTCAAAAACCTGCATTTATTGTGCATCCCTAACTGCTTTTGGGACGACTACGTGGCCAGCTCAGCCATTTCAGACAACAAGTAAGAGTCAACCACATTGGTGTGGCTCTGAAGACATATATAGAGCAGACCAGTAAGACAAAGAACAACAATCCAATAGTTTCACCATTACTGAAACTAGCTTTTTATCCTGAATTTATTTAATTAACTAAATTTAAGTTTCCTGGCTGCCAAGGTGGGATTTGAACCCATTCTCTGGATCATTTGTCCAGGCCCCTGGATTGCTAGTCCACAAACATGACCAGACAAGAAAAGACAGCAGCGAGATTAGATCCAGCAGGTATGGTGAGTAAGGTGGTAGGATAATGACAGTTGACATTCAAAAGGAATCAATGACGGGCTCTTCAGAGAGTTCTGAAAAGCACAGCGTGGAGATGTGAGCTCATTTACAGGAATTCAACCATGTGATGGCAGCAAGAGAGTACAAGTCAGAGGAGCAGTGATTTGTTGCAGCAGGGATAAGGACTGTACAGAGAACATGGATGTCAACATGTGAAATTTAAGGTCTGATGGTGGGTGTAGATAGGGTAGAGTCTTGAAGAATTGACACACCAATATCCAACTTCTAGAAGAATGTGCAAGGTAACCATTTGGTTAATCTCCCAGTTAGCTGGTTTCAATGATCTTGGCAGAGCTATCGGGAATGCCCTCAAAAGTATTTTATGATAACTATGTTGAAAACTCATTTATAATTCATAATAACACTCATTCGATGCCTGAAATGAAAACAGTGGTTAAAATAATTCTCCTGTATAATTCTCATGGATGTTACATGTCCTGGTCATTATATTCAGCTTTGAAAGGGTTAACCTCTCATTACCCTTTAATGCTTACACCAACTAATGCCAAAGATGAAAGACCATGCCAGACAACCACCTAGCAAAGCAACAATGATGTTTGGCCATGCCAATTAGCAAAAGGACAGCACGAACATCAGTAGCTCATTAACCTGCAGTGCCTCAGATTCCGGGGAGCAGTTCAAAGGCTCTTAATTCCTCGGCTCTTCACCATGATGCAAATTCTCTGAGTCACGAATCAGCCCAGCAGCAGCTCTCGGCTAATTCCACCAGTTTTGCAGTGCTGCTATCAGGTTGAGAGAAGAGCGGTTTCATGGAACTACAGCATTTACATTGACTATATTTATAATCTTCAGTACTTATCACACTTCTCTCATTACTGCAGTGAAGTCACTTGGCAATGTTCTTCTATTCTGCCTTGCTTTAACCCTCAGTCCCTTAGTGGGCCCCGATAGGCTTTCACTCACATTCTGTTTCACACAGCAGGTACGAATCAACTCGAACGTTGCGTCCAGGCAACTTACTGTGGTTATCTGAGAGGCTAAGATGAATCAGGTGATCAGCACCAGTATCTAAGCTGCACAGCAACCTACAGACCTTAGCAACGTGGAGAGTGAGCAAAAACATGCAGCACGGCACATTTCTTCCTTGAACTGGAGATTGAATAGCCAACGTTTAATTAGAAAATCATATTTGGAGTCTTCTCAGTGAATTATATCTATCAGAGACTTGCATAATTGATTCTATTCAACACTACCACAATTAGCATTAATACAGTCTCTTCACTTGCTAAACAAAACAGAGCAGCATGCTCCATTTAGGTTTCTTTTGATACCCCGATCAAAAACGAATTACAGCACAACAGTGCCCACAGCAGAAGTGACAATATTTAAAGTGAATATATGCCAGCTGGAATTGTCTTGCAATGCAGTTGTCAGGGCTTGAATGTGTCATTAAGTTTGAAGCCCAGGCTATA
This sequence comes from Carcharhinus amblyrhynchos, assembly GCF_965287045.1. NCBI lineage: Eukaryota > Metazoa > Chordata > Chondrichthyes > Carcharhiniformes > Carcharhinidae > Carcharhinus > Carcharhinus amblyrhynchos. The sequence continues at coordinate 78,995,281 of NC_137326.1, read as the reverse complement.
ATACAGACTGTTGTTTATTGTGCATATTCCTTGTTTTCAAATAAACAAAATGGTTAATATTTGTTTTCAGAAACACTGCTGCCCATATCCAATGCCCACAAGTCCAGTTCACCAATCATGTGCCTGCCAATCTACCCTAGCTCCCAATCCACCAATGCCTTGAATTTAAAATCCTCACCCTCATGATTAATTCTCCCTTGCCCCTCCTTATCTGTGATCTCCTTCATACATCTTGAGAATTCTGCATTCCTCCAACTTTGCCCTCTCATCCAGCTCTTACTTGGCATTACCAATGACAGCCATGCCTTCAGACGCAATATCTTCTCTCTCTACATCATTCTGCCTCACCATCTCCTCTTTAAAGCCTATCTATTTGTGCTCACCTGTTCTATTGGCTCCTTCTTGTGCTCAGTGTCAGTTTTGCTTTCTGATTATATTTTTATGAAGTTCTATGGGACATTTCACAGTGGTAAAGGAACTAGTGCTAGTTGTTGCTAATATCCAGAGACCTATCTGGGCTTTAATTCAGAACTACCATCTCTCACAGAAGCTTTCATTCTGCACTAAGCTCTCAAATGTCACAATAACCAGGGTCATAACATTACAAACAATGAGATTTCATGAGAACAACTGTGAAGTAAATTGAAAACGCACTGGATTTAATAAAAGCTGAGACATGAAAGCACATTCCTTCTTTCCCACACAGTAGCAAAGACAGTGATTGAAGATGGAAGTGCTTTGTGAAGAGTCTGAATTGCTCACATCCAAAAGTTCTCTGTTAATATTGTCAGAATTATTTTGACATACAAACTTGTGCCAAAACTGGGGAGCTGTCCAAAAGAATAGTTAGGCAACAATCTAACATAATCATACTCAGAATAATACTTTTAACCCAGATAACTGTCCCAAATCCGTCATGCAACTCTCCCGGCCATTGATTCTGTCTACACTTCCCACTGCCTCGGCAAAGCAGCCAGCATAATTAAGGACTCCACACACCCTGGACATTCTCTCTTCTACCTTCTTCCATCGGGAAAAAGATACTAAAGTCTGAGGTCACGTACCAACCGACTCAAGAACAGCTTCTTCCTCGCTGCTGTCAGACTTCTGAATGGACTTACTTTGCATTACTTTGATCTTTCTCTACACCCTAGCTATGATTATAACATTACATTCTGCATTCTCTCGTTTCCTTCTCCATGAACAGTATGCTTTGTCTGTAAAAGAAACAATACTTTTCACTGTATGTTAATACAGTGACAATAGTAAATCAAATCAAATCAGGATCCATTACCTTTCCTGGTTTTGTCCCGTCCCACAAGCAGGGCAGATCAACAAAAGGCAACGGCATAGTGGAAGTGGCCTTACATTCCTCAAAGTTGATACTGGACGCATGAAGTATCATGTCTAATATGGACGTGGAATCTCTAATTACTAAATACCACCCTCCCTCAACTGATGAATCGGTACTCCTCCACACTGAACATCAATTGAAAGGAGCACTGAGGGTAGCAAGGATAGATAAATGCACTCTAGGTGGCGGAACTTCAATATCCATCACCAGACTGGCTTGGTAGTACCATCACTGACCAAGCTAGCAGAACCCTGAAGGATGTACCACCAGACCTATTTTCCCTGGTCCTCAACAATGCTATCTGAGATATGTCTGTCAATGGAATTCTTGGTGAGAGTGAAATGTACAATCCCCACGTAGAGAAGAAGCTATTTCCATGCTGAGGATGTTACTCACAACAAGTGTTTCTGGTGGAAGAATCAATCCAGACTGATCTTTTAGGTTAAAGCCGGTTTATTGCAAAACACTTCTTCAGTCCCACTAACCTACAAGAAGCTCTCCCCCAAAGTGTTCTAACTGTCTCTATTTATAAGACAACTAATGTCACATATTTAACTAGCAATTCCCTTACAAGGTAACTGCTGTACACTGTGATTAATAGTACATCGGCAAAGGGCATTCTACATTGTGTTGTATGAAGTTACTCACTGTCCTAAATGGGATCAATGGAGAACACATCGAAATCGGACACCAGTAAGGTTCTGTGGGCCATCAGGAGTAACAGAATTGTATTCCATCCCATCATACAACCTTATACCCAACATATCCTTCACTCTACCATTACTAATAAACCTGAAAACCAACTCTGGTCAATGTAACAGCACCAAATGTATGTAAAATGTGTTGCCACATTGCTTATGCAATAAAATGCTTTACAGCAGAAGCAGCGATAGAGCTATACAATTTGACAACTAACAGATCACATCAAACTGCTATAGTGCTGCCACATTCAGTTGCGAATGATGATTGACATTTAAACAAGTAATCAGGGGAGGAAACTCCATAATAATCCCCATGTTCAATAACAACAGAGTCTAGCACTTGAGTGTGGAATAACAAGGCTGAAACATTTGCAGCCATCTTGAGCTAAATGTGCCAGATGGATAATCCATTTCAGTCCCAATCTGAAATCCAATAACGGTCACCACACTACCAGAAGGACGTGGAGGCTTTGGAGGGAGTACAGAAAAGGCTTACCAGGATGTTGCCTGGTATGGAGGGTATTAGCTATGAGGAGAGATTGAATAAACTAGAATTGTTCTCCCTGTAAAGACAGAGGCTGAGGGGTGGCTTGATAGAAGTTTATAAAATTATGAGGGACACAGATAAGGTGAACAGTTGGAAGCTTTTTCCAAGGGCAGAAAAGACAATCACAAGGGGGCACAAGTTCAAGGTAAGGGGGAAAAAGGTTCAGTCGGAAGTTTTTTACTCAGAGGGTGGGCGGTGGGGGCCGGAATGCACTGCCAAGTGAGATGGTTGAGGCAGATACGTTAGGAACATTTAAGACTTATCTGCATAGACACAAGGACAGATGGGGTATAGGAGTCTACATAGGACGACGTGATTGATGCAAACTTGGTGGACCGAAGGGCCCGTTTCTGTACTTTTCTTTGTTTGTTCTTTGTTCCACCATCACAGTAACCAATCATCAGCCAATTCAATTCACTCCATGTGATATCAAGAAATGGATGAGCAAACTAGAGCATGAAGTGTATTGGCCTTGGTAATATCCAGCAGTATTACTGAAGACCTGCACACACTGAAGAATTAGTTGCAGCTGTTCCTGTATAACTACAACACTGGCTTCTACCTACTAAGCAAAAAACTGCCGAGATATATCTTGTCCATGAAGCCAATAGAAATTCAATCCAGCCAATTGCTGCCCTATCAATCTTCTGCCAAATCATCAGCAAAATGGTGGAAGGTGTTGTCAACAGTGTTGTCAAACAGCACTTACTCAGCAATAGCTTATTCATCAAAGCTTAGTTCAGGTTTAGCTGGGACCACTCAGCTCCAGGCCTTGTTACAGCCATTAGTAATTAAAATCCCAATATAGTCAATAAACAAAGTTGTTCATGGAGATCTCAAGGGATCTCTTAATAGATTATTCAAAATTAGCCAAGGAGCATGCTGCTATATTCTATAATCTGATATATTGAGGAACCCTCAGGACTCATCAGGTAAAGTTGTTTCATCTATAAGAAGCTATTGGGCAAAAGCAGGTCTTGTAACTTCATATATTTAAACAGGCTTACAATCAGCCTCATTCTTTTTCTAATCACTAGTAGATCTTTCACAGCATTACTCAGAGTCAGTCAAAGAATTCACTGTTTATAACAATAGGGGTGTTTATGCATTTAGAGCATAACATTAGGCAACACTCTCAGACTGCAAAATCTGCATTTGGCTCATAGACTTGAAGCTTTGGGGAAAAATGTCAAGCCCAAGCAGTTGAGGTTTTTAGATAAAAATGTTGAAGAAGGCATCGAAATACTTAAGGCAATTCAATGGATAACAAGAAATTTGAGAAATATGTACTTTTCCATTTTTTAAATATTATGTTCTCAATTTTATTTTGAATATTAGAATTTTTAGTTATTCAGGAAAAAAAGTGGTTGGTAGGTTTTGTTTGGCAATCATTTTGTCTGGTTTGTAGAACAAAGATAATCTTGCACCATCTAGTTGATATAATCTATCATTGCATTGTGACAGGTAATAGCTGACAATGTAATTGCAAAACTGGGCATAGAAAATTATAGTGATGGAATGAATTAAATTCTGAGAGGCTGGGGTCCCACCATCAAAACTTATTTACTTACAATGATTTGTAATACAGCCTGAGTGCCAGTGACCCAGGCATGACTCTGTAGAGCTCCCTGATTGGGCAGCCTTAACAGCCTTAAATGGGGAACTCTTTTTTCCCCAACCAAATAAATAAAATCAAATTAACTTAGGGACAACTCAAAAGAGGCAATTCCTTAAAAGGAGAGGAGCCGCCTGAAACAAAAAAACAAAGCAGAAAGGAATCTTAAAACATCAAATTAAAATGTGATTAATAATACACCCTCATCCCTGTGGTGCCCAGCAAGCACGGAAAGCATCAGTGGTGACCTCGGACGCCACATGTTCCCTTTCCAGAGATACCTGGCCACGAATATAGCCATGGTAGAGGGGCAGATAGTCGGGTTGGACGATCCCCTCGATTGCCCGCTGCCTGGACCTGTAGATGGTAGGCTTTGCCAGGCCCAGGAGCAGTTTCATGAGGAGGTCCTCCTCCTTCCCCGCCCCATCCACACCAGTACCTGTAGATCAGAAGCGTGGGACTGAAGTGCAAACAAAACTTCAATAAAAGGTTTTTGAGGAAACTAGGCCTCAATTAGGGTGCTCATATTCCAACAGGTTCAACTCACGGACCTCTTTGAAGTCAACACAGGGGAAAAGTACAAACAAAAAGTGTGACAACATGAAGGTTTGTATGATAATACATTAAGAATTTTACTTTTAATCTGGTCTGAGCATGTTTTGTGATGCTCGATCCTAAATGACATAACCTTAAGTGTACTCCCAACCTACTGAACCTTACTTCCTATTGTCACAGTTTAGACATAGTCTTGTTTTAGCATTATAAGTTCCTATATCTATTTTGAAGTAATAACAATATGTATACGCATATCATCCACAGTTTTATCTCTTGGTCACTGGATTCCCAAAAAGCATTCAAAATGCTTAATTTTTTTCTCTCATTCATCGTTTATTTTGTTAATGGGATAGATAGAAAGTGGAAAGAGAGAGAGAGAGAGGAGCATTGAGACAGGATTTCCTTGCACTTACAAGTTTATGATTTTCTGCCAAATCAGTGAGCAGAAAACTGAGTTCTGATGAGTGCTGAAATACAAAAGAAAAGAGCCAGAGTAGAGTCTTGAAGAAAAAAGTTAATTTACTTATTTCAAAACAAGCACTGGTTGAACTTTGAAGCCAATCATTATATCTTTGTTTTGCTGTCACTTAGAAAAGATAATTATACTTATGAAATACTCCATTGTGTGGCATCCATGTACCCCGTACACTACCCTCCTGAAAAGACAGAATAAGGAGCAGCAGAGGGCAGAGGAGGCAAAAAGAAAGGTTCAAGAAAGAGATTTGGAAAGAAGAGCAACAGTCATACAGCAACAGAAAGATAAAGTTCAACAAGAGCTATCTTCCTGAGGCAGCCATTGATGACAGCAACGAAAGATCCACTGGCACTAACGGGAAACTACTGTATTATGAACAAAGCGGAATAAAATGACTTCAAAACGGAAACTGAATTACATTCTGGTCCATTTATCTCCCAGCTTGTAATTGAATTTCATCTGAAGGCTACATTCTTGATTTCCTGCATAGAGAAAAACTAATATAATTTATCAATCTCACTCCCAACAGTTCAACAATATTGACATCGCTGGGAGAAAAGTACGGAAGCATCTTCAGCTAACCTTCCTGGGCTGAGTTTAAAATCTATTCTCTGAGGACTGTGAATCACTAAGTATGATAATGCTTTACTAAAATTAGGTCTGATTTTTTTGTTTGAGAAACCGGAAATGTCACTGTGAAACTTCTAGCCATCTATGTTGGAAGGGTTAAGTTATCATTTCTCTTTAACTTGCTGTGCTCATCAGTTTTTCACACTTTGCGATTTCCTATTCCAGACGCCTCCACATCAACAGCAGGATGAGGAGAGAACAGCAAATGTGCAACCCTGTGGGAGTGGAACTGACATACCGTCAAAGCCCAAGTGAAGGAAAATGTATATTGATGGCTCATGATACCACAATATAGATAGTCGAAGGTAAAATTGCACTGTAATAGCAGCTCAAAACAGGCTTGCAACAAATCAGCAGCCCATACACGTCTTTTATTTCCCATTGACAGAAAAAGATATTGCCAAGGTTTTAAATTTCAAACTGAGAAAAACTGACAGACTGGGAAACAATTCTCCAAATGAAGTTTGAACTGTCATTCTGCGAACTTCAGTGGGAAGATGACGAGGCAAGGTGAAAAATTGATGCCAATTCTCAACAAGTGCAGAATACTGTGCTGGCTTAAAGCAAATTTCATGCTTAGTAAATTTACAGCATCATGGATTGTCATGCTATTGAATATCAGGCATAAAAGAACAACTTCTGAAATTTTTGTTTTAAAGCAGAGATCATAAAAAGTTTGACTTTATTCTCTCACCCCCTCATGAATACTCGTGTCTTTGGTACAAACATGGGATAAATATAATAAGTATCCATAATATATGTAGTAGACCTTTGCAAATCCACAAATTTGTGTGTTAAACCCATGGACAGTAGGGTGAGGGGATTAGGGAGGGGTTGGGGGAAGAGACAGGTTGGCGGATGGGAAGGGTGTGGGTGAAGGCATCCTCCAATTGCTATTGTTCCTGAAATCTCAAATCAATGCCAGTGATTTTATACACTGAAGTAATGAAAGTCTCTATTTACAATGACATGAAAAAGACAAAGCCTGACAAGTTTTGCAAAGGTAAAATAAGCAATAATTGTATGCTGGTGCAATGAGAAATGCTGTTATGGGGTTGATTAGACGTTGGGAAAAGGTTGCTCATAGTTCTGAGCAAGTCTTTTGAAAATAACAGAAATTCTATTGGCAAACCCTGCCTAATGTTGTCTACTCTGACTCCTTGTAGTGTCCCCTCTGAATGGAATTTGACCCATGGTCCACATAATGCCAGCTTTCATGCTGGAGAATTCATCTATCTGACTCAATCCCAGATTTCAGAATGGACTGGAAGGTTACAGCAAAACACCAGTTTTCCAACTTTTAAGCCTCTTTTGTTGCTGGTGAATTGGCTGTTTAATGTAATAAGACGAACAAAGGAGGTTGCATAAGAGGGGTGTCATTGAGCAATCAAATCCTTCTTAGTGAGATACAATGCACATTACAAAGACCAGTGTTTAATTGACTGCTATAAATATCTAGTTATCCAGATACCCTCATGAGATAAACCATTCCATTAGAAAACAGGATCCATTGCTGGTCCCACTTTATGTAGGCCTTTGGACCTTAAACTTGATAAGTTGGCCACCTTCAACAACAAGCAGGAGCTTCTACTTGGTCCAAGACTATGCCACTTGAATTTTTAATGGCCACAACACACTTTTAATGTCTGTCACAGTTCTTCTATCTGTGTTACAAGAATTTGAACCAAAATTTCAGGAAAGCAAGGAATATCTTGCCTTTGTTGCATCTGTTAAAAATGCATGAGGTGAAGTAGCTTGCAATGAAATCCAATTCCCTATAGATTGAGTGCACAACACATCACAACCATCAATGTAACAGTAACAAAACAATAATAGTTAGACAGACCTTAAATATGAGTGATGTGAAGGATAAAAACAACTGCATTAGTGTAGAAGAGTGGTTTCTCTTGAGTTTGAGAGGATGTGATGATTGTTGTACTGTTCTTATTGGTTATGTCACAGGTCAAAAGGAGTTACAGGTGAATGATGGCGTAACAAAAAGGCTAAAGTTCATATTAATTTCCCAGTCAAAATGGCCTGTCTGCTCCTAATCAGCTTATACAAAAATAAATAGCTACCAACTCCTCCACAGCAGAAATCTAAATACTGCTAAGGATTGATTTATAAGTATTTTAAGTTCCCAAAGAATATGGACATTATGACAAAAATGTTGATCTGTGAATATGTCAATGTGTTTTTCAGCTGTGCTTTCAACAGAAGTGTATTCTTGAAAAGATTAAAGACTTCTGAAAAAAATGACGTTCTGGGCTATGAGACCTGGCCTTCAATACCATCAGTATCTGTTTCAGGTATAATCATAGCCACTGAAAATTTATTCTTTTGACTTTCTTCAACCTTCGCCACCCAACCTCACCCATTTTTGACCTGGATTTCACGAGGGCTTTTTAATGCAATAATCTGTCAAACACTGGCTTGATATTGAGTTCAGCTACTCTCGCCTCTCTTCATGTATTCATCATTTGTGTCCATGTCTGAATCAAAGATGTTCAGAGGTCTGAAGCAAAGTGGTTCTGACGGAATCCAAACAGAGCGTTGGAGAGCGGTTTCTTGCTTAGCAGATGTTGTTTGAGGCACCATTGAAAACTAACTCCTCTCATGACTTTACTTTGAATGAGGACAGCCTGGAAGAGTCGTAATTGCAGTAAGAAGTCTCACAACACCAGGTTAAAGTCCAACCAGTTTATTTGATAGTAATCCCACAAGCTTTCGGAAACAGTGTTCCTTCATCAAGTGTGTGGAAGTTGTAATTGGCCAGACTAGATTTTGTTTACTTGTGAGCAGGACATGTCTGTGCCATATTCAGTATTATTAGGTAGATAGCAGTGTTATAGGTGACCTGGAACAGATTGTCTAGTGGAACCGCTGGCATTGCTAAAGGACCCTTAGCTTTTGCTATGTTAGTTGTACCCAATCATTTCTTTGTATCATGTGGAGCGAACCGAATTGCCATGGCACTGACATCAACAAGAGTGAGTGCTTTGAAAGATTGTTAGATATAGTCAGTCACTTTGTACTAGCAACTGTAATTTATTCAGTCTTGACTCCTGCCTGTCAGCTGTGCTCTGATTGGGTGTTCCTGTTAGCTTTCTGACTGCCAGAATTTTACCAGCATGATTGCCCAACTCCCAGGGTGGGGTGAGGCTCAGAGAACAGCATTCTCCATTGGTCTCGGGCAGACTCTTACAAACCTTAAGCGGATGTGCCGGTAAACTCCCGCCCTCCATCTCCATTGTCAACTGAGTGTGGTGCAGCTACAGAGCTTTGCTCTTATGCACTGGATGTAGTGCTGTTTATTTTCGTCTACAACACATTAGTTTTGGTACTCAATATGTTGATGGTCCTGTGTGGTAGCTTCATAGGTTGATACTGAAGTATATCTAATGCTGCTCTTTGCAGAAGGGGAAAAAACAGTACAAATGGGGAAATAAGAATATCAAACTGGTCTTAAAATGGAACATCAGTAAAAGCTGGGAAGTAAGAATACTGGTCCAAACTGTTTTTCCTTCTGATTTAGCTCTCCCTTCTACATCCTGTGTTTACTAAAAGCTGATTTTCTGACTTAAAAAACACCAAAGCCTCAGAGATGCCTCAGTCTATGAGTTTAGCGATTGTTTTGTTCTGCAGTATTGCAGCTGCTCATGGCCTGCATCTTATGGATGCCCTGTATTTGGGCTGTAAGAACTGTTCTCAATCTCTCCCAAACAATGGAGGGCCACAGAGACTAACTTGGCCCAGATTTCCACTCCTGGGTCAGGTGCACAAAGACAGGAGAATTCCTGACCCTGCGAACGTAACCTTTAAAAATGGCTGCCCAGAGATTGGATTTTCAATCTAGGGGTGTGGACTGGATTAGAATTTGGGACAGGCCACCCAACATGGACTGAAAAGGTTGCTGGATGTAGAGTGGGTTGGACGGAAGGGCTGCATCTGGGCACCAGCACTGTGTCCAACATTTAAAAATAATTATTAAAACATGGAACATCCTTCTAGCCCTTACCCTGCATCCCCCTCTCAAATACACTCCCCATGCCCATCTATGCTAACCCTTGCAACTCCATCACTTCATCCATCCCCCATAACTCCGTCATACCCTCCATACCAACCTATGTCCCTGCTATGCCACCCCATGCTTTTTATAGTCCCTGTGCCAACTCATGTCAATCTTTGCATCCACTATCCACCACCCTTTTCCCTTCTATCTACAATGAACTTAGTATTCACCATAGGAAGACATCAAGACACATGTAGAAATGAGATAAAATAAAGTTTTCAGTGTCTACTGCAGGTTTCATTATATTGAAAGGAAACACAAGGTCAAAAAATCAATTTGCTGCATTTATATTGCTTTACCTATATGTATTGTGACAAAAAGTTCATTCAAGTGCACAATCCCTTACAATAATAAGCATTGGAATTCATATTTCCACCCTGAAGGGTCTATGACCACTTGCAGCTGTCAATCAAACTATGAAATAGCAGGCAGCATACTGTGATAACAGATGATTATGAAATCAATCTGCAGCACTTATCCAATAATAGAAATCCTCAGGTTTATGGCAATAGACAGAATGAAATAGCAAACAATAATTTTTTAACACTTCAGACATGTTTTCAAGATTTAAAGTGCAAGACATTTGAAAACCTGGAACACCTAGATGACAAGGACACCTATGTCAGACTCCTATTTATTGACTACAGCTCAGTTTTCAACACTGTTATTCCCACAAAACACATCTCTAAACTTTGTGGCTTGGGTCTCGGCACCTCCCTCTGTGACTGGATCCTGAACTTCCTAACTCACAGACCACAATCAATAAAGATAGGCAACAACACCTCCTCCACGATCATCCTCAACACTGGTACCCTACAAGGTTGTATTCTCAGCCCCTTACTATAATCCTTATACATTAATGACGGTGCAGCCAAATTCCCCTCCAATTCGCAAGTTTTCTGACAACACCACTGTAGTGGGTCGGATCTCAAACAATGATGAGACAGAGTACAGGAATGAGATAGAGAATCTGGTGAACTGGTGCAGCAACAATAATCTCTCCATCCATGTCAACAAAATAAAGGAAATTGTCATCGACTTCAGGAAGCGTAAAGGAGAACATACCCCTGTCTTCATCAATGGGGATGAAGTAGAAAAGGTCAAGAGCTTCAAGTTTTTAGGTATCCAGATCACCAACAACCTGTCCTGGTCCCCCATGCTGACACTACAGTTAAGAAAGCCCACCAACACCACTACTTTCTCAGAAGGCTAAGGAAATTTGGCATGTCAGCTACGACCCTCACCAACTTTTACAGATGTACATAGAAAGCATTCTTTCTGGTTATATCACAGCTTGGTATGGATCCTGCTCTGCCCAAGACCACAAGGGGTCGTGAATGCAGTCCAATCCGTCACGCAAACCAGCCTCCCATCCATTGACTCTGTCTACACTTCCCGCTGCCTCAGCAAAGCAGCCAGCATAATTAAGGATCCGACGCATCCTGGACATTCTCTCTTCCACTTTCTTCCTTCAAGAAAAAGATTCAAAAGTCTGAGGTCACATACTAACCGACTCAAGAATAGCTTCTTCCCTGCTGCCGTCAGACTTTTGAATGGACTTACCTTGCATTAAGTTGATCTCTCTCTATACACTCTATCACTGTAACACTACATTCTGCACTCTCTTGTTTCCTTCTCTACAAACAGTATGATTTGTCTGTATAGCGTGCAAGAAACAATACTTTTCACTGTATGTTAATACATGTAACAGTAATAAATCAAATCAAATCAAAACCTTGACATATTGACAACTATCTTTGTCAGGTGCTTCTAACAGCTCCTTTAATAACTGCTTATGACTGTTTCTACAACAATTTTGACAATTCCAATGAGTTTGGCAGTAATGAGTTTATGCACATTTTACATATATTTGTGCCTACTTTTAACAATTCCAAAAGGCATCTGATGTACCCCAAAGAGCATCTTACCTCCAGCAAACTCACTTGACGTCCCTGAAAGTGTTTCTGGACCAGATCCAAAAGGGTACCTTATGTCTATGAAGTCTGGCTATCCAAAATGATGCTTGGTGTTCAGACCTGCTGTAATCTGGTGTAATATGCATATCTCAGGTTTCACACTCCAGGCCTATCAAAATCCAACTTCAGTAAAAATTACTGATAAGTGGCTGGCTACCTCCATAAACTGTGCATGCATGAAATATGCTGTTGTGAAAATGGGAAGTGCTGTGTTTGGAGGGCTGGACATTCAGGCATTTCTGCTATTTATACCATGATGAGAGAATATTTTTCCATCATGTGTTGGTCATTTATAATAATGTCATTCTTTTGGTTGCCCTGAACACTCACACCCTTCACAGTGATGAAATGTGGCTGCAGTGTGTCCTAGCAAGAAGATGCAACAACTTGCCACGGCTCCTTCAAAATACTTTCCAAACCTGTGACTTCTACCATCTTGAAAAAAACAAGGGCAGCAGGCACAAAGGAATCTTCAAACACCTCTCCCATTCACACACTCTGATCTGAAGAAATATCACAACCCCTAAAAATCCTGCAGCTCCCTTTCTATCAGTGCTGTCATACCTTTCCACCCAGACTGCAGCAGTTCAAGTCGGTGACTCACCATCACCTTCTCAAGAGCAATTAGGTTCAGGTAATAAATGTTTGCCTTACCAATAATGCACACCTGCCATGAATATTTTTAAGTGTTAGCCTTGGTTCAGTGGTAGCAGTCCCATACCCGAGTCAGGAAGTTGTGGGTTCTGACCACACCAAAACAAATAGCCGAAGCTGACACTTCAGTGCGGAGCTGAGGGAGTATACCAATGTTGGGGATGTTGTTTTTTGGATGAGTCTTTAAACCAAGGCCTCACCTACCCTCTTAGGTCCCTCATAGCAGACTGTTACAAAAGGTGAAGTCGCATGGGATCAGAGGTGAGCTGACAAGATGGATACAAAACTGGTGCGGTCAAAGAAGACAGAGGGTAGCAGTGGGAGGGTGCGTTTCTGAATGGAGGACTGTGACAAGTGGCACTCCTCAGGGATCAGTGCTGGGAACTTTGCTGTTTGTAATATATATATATAAATGATTTGGAGGAAAATGTAACTGGTTTGATTAGTAAGATTGGTGGATTTTCAGAAAGCAATGAGGACCATCAGAGGATTCAGCAGGATATAGATCAGTTGGAGACTTGGGCGGAGAGATGGCAGACGGAGTTTAATCCGGACAAATGTGAGGTAATGCATTTTGGAAGGTCTAATACAGATAGGAAATATATAGTAAATGGCAGAACCCTTAAGAGTAACAATAGGCAAAAAGGTCTGGGTGAACAAATATACAGGTCACTGAAAGTCGCAATGCAGGTAGAGAAGGCAGTCAAGAAGGCATATAGCAGGCCTGCTTTTTCCTAGGGTAGAAGAGTCAATTACAAGGAGGCACAGGTTTAAGGTACGAGGGGCAAGGTTTAATGGAGATGGCAGATTTTTTACATAAAGGATGGTGGGTGCCTGGAACTCACTGTAGAGGGAGGTAGTGGAAGCGGATACAATAGTGGCTTTTAAGGGGTGTCTTGACAAATACATGACTAGGATGGAAATAGAGGAATGGTAGGGGGTTTTAGTTAAGTCAGGCAGCATGGTTGGTGCAGGCTTGGAGGGCCAAATGGCCTGTTCCTGTACTATAATTTTCTTTGTTCTTAATTGGATGTAAAAGATCTCATGGCACTAATCAAAGGAAGTAAGAAGTCTCACAACACCAGATTAAAGTCAAACAGGTTTATTTGGTAGCAAATGCCACTAGCTTAAATGCGAAAGCTAGTGGCATTTGCTACCAAATAAACCTGTTGGACTTTAATCTGGTGTTGTGAGACTTCTTACTGTGTTTACCCCAGTCCAACGCTGACATGTCCAAATCATTCAAACTACATCTCTACTATTCAAAAAGGCACAGGGAATTTCTCCCTGTGACCTGGTGAATATTTGTTCACCAAACTGTTTGTGGGAACATGCTGTACAGAAATTGGCTGCTCTGTTTCCTACGTTACAACAGTACGTACACTTCACTTTACCAGCTTGCTGAACATGATACCCTGACAGGCACCATTTAAAGTAAACATGCTGTTGAAGTCTTTTGTCTTTCACTCATCAGGACAGATTTTCAAGAATACAATTGTAAAGGGAAGAACAATTTATACTGCATGAGAAGAGAGGGTTGATTGGTTGGCAAGTAGAGTCATTGATACATTGCCGTGAAGAATGTAACAGGAACGGTTCACTGCCAAGCTTTCGTTCAAATTCAAACCAGGCAGGTCAAATCAGATTGGTCAAGGCATTGCCATGAGGGATGAATAAGGGAATGGCTATCTAACAAGCTCTGTTTTGTTGAAAAAGTGTAATGTGTGGACATGATCCTCTTGTCTGCAAAGGTTAGGGCCCTGTTTGTGAATATATGTAGCTGTTTGCACTCATATCCAACCACTCCATGCTTGCAAAACTTAAAACCTAGTGTCCAACATTAGATGTGATTCTGTGATTGGACAGCATTTGAAACCAATTCAGACTGTGATAAGAATTATACTGACATCCAATTTAAAATTATTCGCCAGCCTTGCAATGTAGCTCACTGACATGCACTTTATGCTACATATAATCACATACTGGCACTGTCCTTTGCAGACAGAAGGACTACGTCGGCACACTGCATCTTATTCATACTAAACAGAAGCTTGGGGGATAGCCATTCCCTCATTCATTCTACATCACAATTCTTTGACCAATAAGAGTTGACCAGTCTTGAATTTAAACAAAACAAATCAGCATTATTTTCTCATGCAGTACAAACTATTGTTCTCTTTACAACTGGAATCTGTCCTGATGAGTACAAGACAAAAACCTTTGACAGCAATGCTCAAGTTTTGTACTATCAAATAATTATTTTTCTCATTATACGAATGCATTTTCCTTTTAACTCTATCAACAACTTGTGTTTATCTAGCATTATTACTAGAAGTAAACATCCAAAGGCATTAAAAAGAACACTAAGCCACATAATGAGACATTACTGTTGAATAGTTAGTTTTAAGGAATGCTTTAAAGAAGAAAACTTCTGTCGGGAGGTTTAGGGAGGAATTTACAGAGTATAGTGCCCAGGCAGCTGAAGGCCACAAATGGTGAAGCAATTAAAGTCAAGGATGCTCAAGAAGCCAGGATTGGAAGAACTCAGATGTGTACTGGACTGAAGGAGATTAGGAAAGGGTGAGACATTGGAAAACGATGATAAAGATTTTAACATCAAGATGTTGTTCAACTGGGAGCCAGCATAGGTCAGCGAGCACAGGGGTGATGGGTGAATGGGACTTGGTGCATGTAGAATAGGAGCAGCCAAGCCTTTGACAACCTCATGTTTATGAAGGAGTCGATACTGCTAAGTCTGCAGCAGTTACATTGGTGAGTGCACTATTGCTGTCTATCCACTTTGCAGCTAATCTTACAGAACAGAACATTCAAAAGCCTGAAATAAAATATGTTTTTTTTTCCGTAACACCTTTCACATGGATGAACATAAAATTCAGGAAGAAAAAAAGAGAAGGAATAAAATTTCCAAAATATTAACAGCTGCAATGTATGATGAACAGATTGGAAATATAGCTCCAATGAATCAACAAAGTGAAAGACTGCAGCCATGAGCAGTTCAACAATATTTTCCATTCACAAGCTTGAAGCTACGACTGAATTTTACTGGAAACCACAGTACAATGCAACACTGCAATGGGAAAAAGAAAACAGTGCTTGAAGCTTTCATGGCAAATTGTAAATTCATGTGTGCCCACTTACAGTAAATGTCTCGAGCAGTCTCCTGTTTGCTTCAACCTGGTGATGGTTTTATCCTTCTAGAAAGTACAGCTTTGCTTACAAATGACTCACGGGTGCTCAGTCCACTAGTAAAATGCCAATTCTGGTAAATGGGAGAGCAGCCACTAAGATGGATGGTTCCTGCCTTGATACCCTGAGGGTCAGGGTTTGGAACACTGCCCACAAGGGCTTAGGGAAACAATGGTGCTCATTACAACACAGTACCAAAGGCTGCTTACAGCTGTTCTTCGAACTAGATACACCACTTATCATATTATAATGCAGCACTGAAAAGGAATCTAGGTCTCTTCATTTTTTAGGGGAGTTTCCCATGTCTGCTACTTTTTTTTGAAGAAATTATATATGCATATTTTTGTTAACTGTTTCGTGGCCTTGTTTTTTTTAAGAAATCTTTTCCACTGCAGCTTGACAGGGTGACGGGTTACTAGGACTGTGAGAGAGGCAAATTTAACCCATTGAGGGCTGTATAGAACTTCTACTGTAGCCTGCAGTCTATAGTCTAATACAAAAATGGCCAAGGAAAGAAAAGGATACTACAATGGCCTGATGGGGAACATGACTAACTTCAAAATAGAAGGTTTAACTCCCGGTTGGGTATGTGGGCTTGTAACATTGATTTTATTACGGGTGATAAAATCATTCTATCGATCAAATTGACAGAAAACAAATACAGATGGGACCAGAAGACTGATTTTAAGTGCTAAGACAACTTAGGATGCTGCCCTATGGTCAGGCAGTCTGCAATAAACCAATTTGGCTGATATGTCTACAGTAAATGACAACGTGTATGTGTTTAAGTCCGGCTCAAAAGAATAAATATTGAAGAACAGACTCAGAAGAGAAGAACCACAGAAGAAGAAAGGAACTTCAGGCTATGAGCTTGATGAAGTCTGATCCCTCTCCATGCCTGCCCAGCACTAATGAACAGAGACAGCCCCACAGGTCCAGTAAATATGTATAAGTAGTTAAAATCTTTGCTTGTAAACTTATTGTAGTAGATTTATAGGGGAATAGAAGCATTTAATTGTGATATATTGTAAGAGAGTCAGTCTTGTAGCAGTCATAAGTATTGAAAGTTTTGTATTATTTGCCTAATAAAGATGTGATTTGATTTGAAGGTAATGTTTTTGTGTCTATAAATGAACAGCAATAAGGGTCTCAATTAACACGAATTTCAGACAGGTAAGGGGCTAGGCAGCTGGACTGAAAGCTTTTTGAATGAGTGCTGCTTAATTTCATAACTTGACTTCTGGGATGTTCTAATTTTATTTCCATTATTTTTCCCAATACAGCTTGAGCCTGGTTAAGCCTCTCAGAAACTTCAAGGGTATTTATGCAAAACAAAAGAGCAGTTATATTTTCTTTTTCCAAGTGAATCACCAGGTTGCAATTTGTTTAGTTTCATAAAGAGGTGGGCAACTTGCCAACTCTGGTGGTGCTAATGGATTCTGAAGGGTCTAAACTTGAGTATAACTCATGATTAACATTTAAATGTGCCTCCTCTAATTACCTTTCAGATAGGTAATTACACCACTCAATCTAATGGAGGCAGTGAACAGTGGGACCAGGTCAAAAGCTCAGTGACGAGGCTGAATTCAGATAGAAGGGAACATTTGAGAATCTGCTATCAAATCACCATTGGAAAGTAGCAAAAGATTATGGTATAGATCTTAATGCGATAGAATACGACAGATGATGACGAGTTTGACATTTTTCATGTCTCCTCTTTTTTTATTTCTTTTGATAGCAACAGAAATTACACTATTTTCTTTACCTGACAGTGTGCACTTGACATAATTATATGAATTCCAATCTCAATAATGAAGTAGTGTTGGACGTTTGCATTGTGGCATTGCTCCTATTTGGGTAAAATCAGTTCAGGCGCAAGTCTTGGCCTGGAATTAGAACTCTCACCTCTCAGTTAGACAGTCATGGGTTCAAGATCCAGCCAAAAACCTGAGCACATTATCTAGGTCACCATGTCTCTGCAATACCAAAAGAGTGCTGCACCATTACTGTTTTTTGAACTAGATGTTAAAGCCCAGCTCTATTTTCTCATTTAGATATAAGAAATCACCAAGTTCCTTTCAGATGAGAGCAGTGTCCTGGTCAATATTTATTCATCAATTATTAACACTTAAAAACAGATTATCTGACTCATTATTCTCATTGCTGCTGTTGGGATATTGCTATATGCCACTAATCTGTTTCCCTGCAAAACAACAAAGCCTGCACTTTGCAAATATTTCATTGATAATAATGCACTTTGAGATGCTCTGAGGTCATGGAAGGCACTATCAAATATAAGTTACTTATTTTCTTTTCCCATGGTGGGGCAGCATGGTGGCACAATGGTTAACAGTGCTAACAGTGGCTATGGACCGGGGTTTAATTTCAATCTTGGGTGACTGTCAGTGTGTTCTCACCATGTCTGTGGGAGTTTCCTCCGGGTGTTCCAGTTTCCTCCCACAGTCCAAAGATATGCAGGTTAGATCCCCTGGCCATGTTAAATTGTCCCTTCATGTCCAAAGATGTGTAAACTAAGGAGGTTAGCCATGGTAAAACATGTGAAGTTACGGGAGTATGGCAGAGGTGAGCCTGGGTAAGATGCTCTTTTGGAAAGTTGGTGCAGACTTGATGGGCTGAATGACCTCCATCTGCACTATAGGGATTCAATGCTTCCATAAAATTGATGGAGTTGAGAATACCAGTTGATCTTTGCATTTGTGATTTATCAAAATTGTTACAATTATTGTCTCAAAATATATTACTAAATAAAAGTATATCTTTTATTGTAGACATTAATCTGCAATGTTCAGTGTACATATTGTATCTTAATGGTATGACTTGTGCATGACCAATATCGATCTATAATTTCATCAGCTGACGAAATATATATTCAACTGTTTAAAAAGGATTTATTAAAGACAAGAAAAGACACTGACTATAGATGACTGTCACGAGTCACCTGATATCTTGTATTGCAAGTTGACCAGCTTTTTGTTCATTCCAATTTAGACACACCATAACATCATTCTCTGGGATTTCACGCATGAGGATACCAACAATCACTTCGAATACGTTGACTGAAATGTATTGGGCATAACATTTGCACTTCCATAATTACCTCTCCAGACTGGAAGTCTTCTAGAACAATGTTTATATGGAGTTGTGTCTTCCTATCTCATCGACATGAATAATGACTCATTCAGGGGTTAACGGCTACAGCATTCCAGAATCTACTCACTCTCCTCCCCCCAAAAAAAAACTCACCCTGCACATGGCCATGAAACAAAAGCAACCATTAGTTCAAACATTAGGTGAACAAACTTCTTCTGAAATCATTTTGGAGAAGTCAGGTGACTTAGGTAACCATTTTGAAATCTCTTTAGTACAGCACACAACCTGCTAAAGACAGAAGCAGCCTGGAATGTAGCAGTAATAATCTTCCTATTTTCTCCTCTCTCAAGCCAAGGTTCCATTCTTTGCAGCTTTAAGTCCAGCACAAAGATAGTGAGTTTTCATTGAAAGTAACCTGGGGTGCAGGAATAATCAACTTTGTGGAAGAGATGGATGATGTTTTTAAAAGGAAAATGCCTTCGGCAATTGCAGTTGCATTGACTGCACCTCAACCCCTGGAATCTAAAACTTAATTTGGAAAAAATTCTGCAGCTGTCTTTGTGATCAGCAAAGGACTCAAACTGTCAACTCTATTTTTTGACCTTCCAGCATTCAACTTTATTTTGGCTAGGAAAGGAGCTACCTACCGTATAATTTGTAAATTTTGCATGGTTGTGTGTATGTGGCAGCATGGTAGTAGAGTGGTTAACACTGCTGCTTCACAGCTCCAGGGACCTGGGTTTGATTCCCTGCTTGGGTCACTGTCTGTGTGGAGTTTGCATACTCTCCTTGTGTCTGCATGGGTTTTCTCCGAGTGCTCCGGTTTTCTCCCACAGTCCAAAAATGTGCAGGTTTGGTTTGATTGGCCATGCTAAAATTGTCCCTTAGTGTCCTGAGGTGCATAGGGTAGAGGGATTAGTGGGTAAAATATGTAGGGATATGAGGGTACGGCCTGGGTGGGATTGTAGTCAGTGCAGACTTGATGGGCCAAATGGCCTCTTTCTGTACTGGAGGAGTTCTACAATTTCTTTCTATGAATGTGGGTTGCAAAAGGTCAAGATGTATGGGATTACCATTTTTAAATAATTTGCTCTCTTAATCTGGGTGAGTTTTGAACTCAATTCAAGATAATCACTTTTTGTTCTAAAATTAGGAAAGCCTGCCAGACTGCCTCATTTGAAATCAGCATGTGAATAGTTAAACGTGGGCCATGGGTAAAATTCCTTTATCCTTTTTAAATCCTTAAAATCTGTTAGACTTGGAGAGATACGGTTGGGGAATTACATTTTACCCCTCTTCATATGGTTGTAACAATTGCCACATGTCAAATTTAAGGAGCACACCCTTTTATATTTGGCAAGAGATTGTTGACAAGAGAAATCAAGCTAACCAGAAATGGTACACAAGTATGCCACTTAGCTCTATGGTAAGTCACACGAGAGATCATTTTCACTCCACCTCCTGGCTGGTAATCTAGCTGATCGGATCATCCGCCCAGCATCGAACTTGCAAGGATTTGGACTCATTGATCAGTATCACCGAGATACTAGCCAGCTCGTGAAGGGAAGCGTTATCTCCATTGTTGAGGAGGTCCGTGAATCAGTGAAATTACTGCTTTGGGATTTCTCCCATTGTGTTCTATTGCTGCTCAGCAATCTCCATATTATTCACCATAATATATTATCCTGTACTTGTACCATCATACTGGTTCCTGCTATTAGACTAATTGTTATTAACAATAATTAAGGCGACAAACATTTTCCAACAGCAGCCTGATTCCAATGACAAGACTGAGTAGTCCCTGTACAACTTTGGCTCCATGAAAGAAAATAACAATAGGAATGTGCTTTAAAATCAATAGTATAATCTGTATTTAACAGTTATAGCATAAATAAAATTTACTGAACTCCAAAAATACTTAACTGGACTCCAATTGTTACTTATGCCAGTTACTGAAATTATATTCAGTGGTCCACTGTTACACCCACCAAGCATAGTATATTATAAACCCTTGGAAAGGAATCCATGTAAAGAAATCCAGCCATTATGAGGAGTTGTAGGTTAAAGGAGTTATTTTCCTATCAATGAACGCTTAAAAAATTAAAAGGATTCATTTATTTTAGAAAGGAAAATTCTTGTCCAACCACAGGACTCTTCATGTAGGGATGTGTCTTTCCTAATAAGAGATGTGAAACCCTGAAAAGAAACTTGGAGAGTAACTTTTTTTTTTGCAAATTGTCAGAAAGCCCAATCTCGTGTGGGAATTAACGGGATGAATTATACTGATAATTCTAGACCACAGCCAACAGAAATTTTAGCCTAACCTAAAATATAGGCCGGAATACTCTGATCTTGTCCACAGGTGGGATTCTCCGGTCTCGCTGCAGGGAATGAATGGCATAGTCGGGTACGTGAGACCAGAAAATTACGGCCATAATCTTAAAATATAGAGTGATGACATTTTGACCACCGTGACCCCTGTAGCTGGTCTCCCCTGAATCAGTGAGACCCACACCACTATGTGGAAAGTAACAGTTACATGAACTTCTTTAGAATCAAAGTGGAGCATCCTTAATTAGAAATTAACAGTAATCAAATGTATATTTGGAACATAAGGGGGCTGAACCTAATTAACTTGCTTCAGCACCTCTCAAGGTAAAGGTAAAACTATTGGGTAAGATGATGATGATTCTCAGAGGTTGAGTAATCTCATTAACTTTGTAGTTTCCTACTCAGGGATCAAGATTATTACTACTTCTTACTGTAACAATAATTGAATGTAAAAACTGCATTGTCTACAAGAAATAACATTTTATTTTCTCTCTTAGAATTTTAATGTTACATTAAATGTTTTCACTTCACTGTGAATTGCATGTTTGGTTATTTTATAACATCTATATTGTTTAGAACCTACGTTGTTTCAACATTGTTTTTTGTATCATTAACTCGTGAATCCAATTCAGTTCCCCTTCTGGTGGGGGATACATTATACTGAGGAGTCACACCCAGACCCAAAGAATATCCAGGATATTATAATCTGATATATCTAGAGGGTGCCAAGATTCTCTATTGACCAATTTCCTTTAGAGTGATACTAATCAGTTTTTCAGATCCATTCAGCATCTTTACGATCTGTGTTTGTGATGATAGTATGTTACTGATATAGATGTATTAATATATATGTTTGTATGGAGTTGGGGGTGAAGGCAGTAGTGCTCCATTGTGTAAGGTAAGGTTGGAGGGTCCAGTGAAGAGTGGTGAATTGGTAGTAGGTGTAAAAGAGAAATTGCCTTTTTCAGTGGTAGTGTTTATCCTGGCTAAGCATATAGCTGGATCACAGATGGGAGTGATGCCCACTGCAGTTGGAAATCCAGTGGAAAATCAAACAGCTGATTGTTGCAGAAAGCATATCCTAGGATGTTTCCCGACTATGTGGTAACCAGATCACAAAGCCACAGGAGGGGGAGAAATCAAAGAGTAAAGATCACCTCCGTTGGAAAACAAGACTGGGGCTCAGTTATCCAAAACAATCTTTGACCAGATGATTGATAATGAACAAGGACAGGTAAAGAAGAAGTGGATATCTAAGAAAATTGGCAAAATTATAGCATCAAGATGCTGAAATAAAGTAGCTGTATCAGAAAGCATACACAAAAGGAGAATCTGAATACATACTGGACTGTTATTTCATTAGAAAAAAATGTCTTAATGAGAAGTGGAGACCTTTATATATATTCAGGCGGATGAAAAAGAGGCTGAAGTATGTCAATTTGTATTACCAGTGGTTATAGAAAGGAGCTGTTGTAGATAGCATATGAGGTTCCAGTAGGGGGTCATTTGGGAGCAAGGAAGTAACAAGCGGCGAACAGAAAGATGGAAACAGCGTATGGGCAGTAAGTCATGAATTTAAATAAGGATTAGAAATCAGCATAGGCTTGGTGGGTCAAAAGGCCTGTTCCTGTGCTGCATTGTTCTTTGCCCGTTCTCAGCCTTCAGTTGAAAGGAATCATCTAAGAGCTATGTCTGAATTGGGATTCTCCCAAAAAGAGACTAGAATTACAATCCAACACATACTGATAATTTCCATAAAGAAATTCCAGTGCACCAAACCATTTCCCATTTGCATTCATCCAACAGAGTTCTAACGTACAAAATCAATTCCCATTCACACCTATTGCACAGAATCCACAGAAATTTCTAATTCACTTCCAATCATATAGAATTTCCAATGGAGGCAACCATTTTCCACCCATTCCCATTGCATAGAATTATTAATTTCAGCATCACATTGCATCGAAAAATGCTTATTCAACTACAAAATGTTTTTGACACTGCAGGGTAAATTCAGTGGTCCTACAATCTGGACAATGTACCATTCTGGAAGGGAACACATGGCGCAGATATTGCTACACTCCTCAGGCAGCCATTTACCAACTGCTTTATTCAAACCCTCCTTCCCACTGGAAAGGCAGTATCAGTGTATAGTAAAGACCAGTATATTTTTAAATCCCATTGCAGTAAATACGATAAATCACTTGACAAGTGTCACCTGGAGACTATTGCATATTTTAGACGTGTAAGCACCCCTGGGTAAAATGTAGTTTTGCAGCAAATGCAAATATTTGTTGATGTCATTTAAATTGAACTGAAGATGGAATGATTAAATGAGCCGTGACAGATTTCTCAGTATTTTCCAAGTAGTATACATATAAAGAATGTAGGTTATTGGCAAGCTGGCTACGAATTCATCAAGATTTGGCTCTGTAAACTGCTTAATATTTAGTAAGCAAAATATTTATAATTCTACAAATGTCAATAATTTTGCCTTACTCTAGAGATGATAATGCAACTCTTGACTGATTGATCAAGTCATTCAACTAACATCCTCTTGAAGGGCAATTAGGGAAAGGCAATAAATGCTGGCCTGGCCATTGATGATCACATTCCACAAACAAACAAATAAATAAGAAATAATTTAACATGAGAAGAAAGCAAGATAGCATTAATCTGAATCTGCTGAGCGTATATGTTGAGTAACCTTTATCCAAAACCTTTGGGGCTGATTGCATGTTGGATTTCAGATCATTTCTTTGCGGATACTGCATATAAACTCACATTGCAACAGCCTGTAATAAGTCTTTTTTAGGCAATGTCAGCACAAAACAGTGCAGACAAACAATTAGACTTCCATGCTGAAGGTCTATGAGTTGCAAACATTGCGGAGTTTGTGGACGTGTTCAATTTTTGGATTTGCAGATAAAGAATACCCAACTTGTACAATATTCCACTCGATTCCCTAATGTGTGATACCTCATTGATGGCCAGCTGCTCTCCACCTCCTCCTTGATGCCCATACCGGTGATTTCCACTCCGATAGTCCTCATACAAATCCTCCTCACTTCCTGCTTCATCAGCAAATGCAGTTTTGTCTGGTGCGCCATCATTGATGACTACAATGTGAATAAAAACAAGACATCTTACATTCCCATAATCAAAGAACATTAAAAGCATGTATTTTATAGCATCTTTAATGCAATAGAACATCGCAAGCTACATCCCACAACTGTGATCTGACAAAAATATTTGACATCAAATTGAAGGGACATTATGTTACAACTTACAAAACATTGATAAGGCTACATCTGGAATACTGCGTACAATTTTGGTCACCCTCCTATAGGAAGAATGGTATTAAACTGGAAATGGTGTGAAAAAGATTTACAAGGATGTTACCGGGACTGGAATTACAAGGAGATGCTAGATAGGTGGGGACTTTTTCCCTGCAGCATAGGAAGATGAGGGGTGACTTATAAAGATTTATAAAATCATGAAGGACATAGGTAAGGTGAAAAGCCAAGGTATTTTCCCCACAGTAGGAGAGTCCAAAGCTAGAGGGCATAGTTGAGAGATGAGAGGGAAAAGATTTAAAAGGGACCTGAGGGGCAACCTTTTCACACAAGATGAGGATGGTGTGTATATGGAATGAACTGCCAGAGGAGGCGGTAGAGGCAGGTACAATTACAATATTTAAAATACACTTGGATCGGTGCATGGATGGAAAGGTTTAGAAGGATATGGGCCAAACTCAGGAAAATGGGATTAGTTTAGTTTAGGTAACCTGGTTAGCATGGACGAGTTGGGCCGAATGATACATCTCTATGGCATCTATGACTCTTTGACATCTATGGAAAAAGAACAACTGTTTGGTCAAAGTGGTGGACTTTAAACTGAGTCATGAAGCAGGTGACAGAGATGAAAAGTTGAAGAGCTGTGGAAAGTGAATTCCAGGGTTTAGGGCCCATATGAGCAAACACAGAGCTGCCGGTGGTAGGGGAAATGAAGTGAGGCATGCAGAGTAGGCCAGAGTTAGAGGAATGTAGCTCTTGCAGAGGATTGTAGGCCTGAAGATAGTTTGGAGCAGCATATATAGACAAGAGCATTCCTGTTGCCACTGCACGTAACATTTTTGTGACCATCATTTTGGTGTTTTTTGAGAAACACAACCAAATTTTCAAAGGTCCTTGGAGGCAAGTCTGGAGGCAATAGTCCCAAAAATGAGGAGGAAATCTTATTGGGCCAGCTATATGACACATTCCACTTATATGGAGTTTTGAGGAGGCAGGATGATATTGGCACTGACTACCAACTGCATTGCAGTGGGTACTGGCCAATTAAGACATTTGAGGGTGTCATTGAGGGCACTCCAAGTATTACCTGCATTTTTCAGTTAGTGTCGGGCATACCTGGCAAGCCAGAGAGTTGTCAGTGATCTGGTTCCCAGCAAAGGCTAGGTAATCACTGGAGCCAGAGGGAAAGGTTCTACTGCTAATAAATCGCTGCAAACATGGCAATGCCCATTACAATAGGGAACTTTCTCCCTCTTGTCAAGGGCTCTAGCCCTTATAACCTTTCTTATGTCGCCTGTTTGTGGCCAGTGACTAGGAATAGAGGCGTTGATAACGGTGGAGCAATGAATCATTACATTCTGGCTGGCCTCCTATTGAGCCCACCCATCATCCTTAATTGGAGCTCCAAGTGATGGTCACTCTAAGTAATCTCAAGGGACTATTTTTGGTAACTCCTCCAAAATCTTCCTCGAGATCCTGCCACACCAGCGTGTCTGGATGTGCCCACCCCCCTCCATTTCATCCCAATGGCAATTGGTACCCAGGAATGAAAATTTTGTCCTATGACTGCCCTTCACACTACCCAACTCCCTAAACATGTGGCTGTGAGGGTGTTACACATCACCAAAGGTTGGTGGTTTGCCCTGCAATTGAGAAACGCATTTGAATCAAACGTGTCAGATTTCCATCCCCTCAAACAAAGCTAATGATGGGATTAATATGTTGCCAGTGACAGAGAATCTTTGATCCAGCTGTTCCCACTCCTGGCCTTGCATGACGATTCTATGGGCAGATTTCTCCAGTCCTCCCCACCAGCGAGATCTTCTGGTCCTGCCAAAGCCGACTGCCACCATGGGGTCCCCGATGGCGGCATGGACAAGGAGTGTAAATCATCATCAACTTTGGTGGGAATAGAAAATCCTCACAGCAGTGCAGCCGACAGCGAACCACCTCAACTTCAGGGGAAACCCGCCACAGGAAGTGGGGGGGGGGGGGAATAGCTGAAGAATATGGCAGTGTTGCACTGAGCTGTAGCACTCTCTTTGAGGGTATATATGGGTCTCAGCAGTGAATTCCAAGCTCGGTACACAGCCTGAACTGTTTTGAACCAATTACGCAGGTTTGCATGAGGTGCCCCATATGGCATTTGGCCCACTAGCTAGCTCCATGTTAGTGATGAATGTTACTCCTTAATATCTGATTGGAGTTTCAACAGTTTATTGGGCATAAATATTTGATGCAATTGTGGCCATTTATATTTAACTACATTCTTGGTGCAGGTGGAGCTACTGCTCTCCAAACACTTGTTACTTTAGGTAACACAGCATCACAATTTACATTTTTGCTTGAATTTGAGAACCATTAGTGCTGGATCTAACTTTAAATCACCTTGAACTCTCAACAAATAACTAGGACTGGCAAATTTTATTTTGGAAATACCATCTTGTGCAAAAAAAGCACATTCTGAGCTAGGTGACAGGCAATTAACCAATACAATTTTGTTCATGCTTCATGACCTGCTTCAGAAGCAGTGTTTGGTTGATAAGGTTTCTCTAGTGGTAGCATCTGTGTAAAGATAGTCATGTAATTATATTCTGTGACTTCTGGGAGCCATATTGTCAAACGGACAGACTTCGCTTTGGAGATCATAGCAGCAAAACAGGAACAAGAATAGAATATACTGGAAATATACAGTTTCTATGAAGAGAATATTGCTCTTTTTAAAGGATTGTACACAAATAGTAACCTTTATTTTCATTTTTTAATTATTATGTTAGCCGTGGCTCAGGTGGGAGCAGCCTAACCTGGAGTCTGAAGGTCCCACTCCAAGACTTGAGCACAAAAATCTGGCCTGACATTCCAGTACAGGACTGAGGGAGTGCTGCCCTGTCATAGGTGCAGCCTTTTGGATGAAGGATTAAACTGAAGCTCTCTTGGATGGGTGGCTCCCTTGATACTATTTTGAAACCATGCAGGGGAGTTACTCCCATCATTCTGATTTATCCCACATTTTCCAATCATTATCACATTGCTCTTTGTGTGGGCAAACTGGCTTCGGTGTCTCCTACATTATAACTGTGACTATACTTCAAAAGTATTCATTGTAAGGTGTTTTGGGACATCTTGTTGTGAAAGGTGCGAAAGGTGCTACAACATAAAATCACAAGAACTGAATCATCACAAGAACAACCAGATCCCTCCGAATTGTAGCACTGATGACTCTCTTTGCATTTAACCAATGTTCTGTTTTATTTTTCTTGCTGCCAATCTGGAACATCTCACATCCTACATTATACCGCATCTGCCAATTTTTGCCCACACACTTAATGTATTGATTTTCCATTGCAATCTCTCTGTACCCTCCTCAGAACATGTTTTCCTACTTTGAATCATCAGGGAAATTGGCTCCAACTAATGCAAGCCTTTCATTCTATTGTTGACAATAGTCTATTTAAACAGCACTAATGTTTCCTCTCACTGCCTGTCTGGAAATGGAAAGGTAGCTTGATTTGTTTCCTTTGTAATAAGCGGTGGTGTATTTCCCAACTGCATGGTTTTTGAGTGATCCAATTCCTGCCGATAACCACCCAGCAAATCTGAAGTAGGATGAACTCAAAAGGTTCATTTGGTGCACTCATTTAAAAATTGTGAAATGGAGGATCCACAATGTCCCCTTTGGCACACAGAGTAAGGAGTGAGATAGAGAAAAGAAGGTTTGCAGTACAGAGACCATAGCGTAAATAAATATTGGTTCACAAGGTCCAAAGTCCAGTATCAAAGGCCCATGCATGAGGAATTCCTTTACAGAAGTCTGGAGACTGAAAACTGGTGGTGTTGACTTCACAAGATGAAATAGGCACTCAGAGATGAATCAGTTGTCGGCAATGTAATAGAACTTCTAGCTGAGGCAGGATAGATGAGGCCAGTTGTCCAGTCTGGCCAGAGTTGTTTCTGTGTGACCTGCTAATCAGATATTAAAGCAGCAGCAAAGACAGAAAAAAAGGAAAATCTCAGCAGGTTGAACAGTATCTATGGAGAGAGAATAGAGCCAAAGTTTCAAGTCTGGATGACCGTTTGTCAGAACTCCATAATGTCTCTGTAACATGTCTCCACAGATGCTGTCAGCCCTGCTGAGATTTTCCAGCATTTTCTGTTTTTGTTTCAGATTCCAGCATCCACAGTATTTTGCTTTTATATTAAAGCAGCAGACTGGTTTTGCAGCCCAGGAAGGCAATCTTAACTGTTCAACCTGCCAGAGTCATAAGTGATGTTACCTCTCTATGATAATGTTCAACAAAGCACATTCATCCAGTGTTTGAACATTAACTTTGTGTTTCCCAGCTGATATTGTCTTAGCCATCATGGGTTGGAAGAGGTGCTATTTATTAAGGGTCCTGTGATTGGGAAGTAATTGGCTCTGTTTGTCAAATATAAATGACCCTTGTGTAGCTCCCTTTGAAATTGGGCTGTACAATCCCTAGGTAATCTGTTAATAACGCCTCAGAAATAACGAGGTGTGACATTTCCAAAACTGCAAATGGGCTTTTTTGTTCTGGTGATTCACAAGCAATAATTCATAAACAGAGAGTCAGCCACCTTAATGATTTTTGCTCAACAAAATGTCCAGTTTAAAATTAATAGCAATGAGGACAGATTTTAAAAGAATAATATAGTCCTAGGCTCTGTTCCATCAGATTTTCGACAAATTGATGGATTTTTGTCTTTACTTGACAATAAGCACCACCTCTAATGGGGAATATTACACATTACTCTTTTAGTGGAAAGAAATTAATCTGGAATCCATTACCAATGTACCATTGATCCCTCCAGGATTTTTTTTCCCTGAAGTCCACCCAGTCAATGCATCGAGATGAATGATACATCCTTGGTCGTGCATGAGGACCCTGTATCCACAGCGGTCTCATCCAAGGCAGAAGTGAGGACACCCAGGTCAAGAGGTCGCTCTCACTGTCATTGACTCCTTTGTTTTTGTTTCTAGTATTTACATTTCTTTTTATCTTTTTTAATTTGTCTAGCAAACTATTAAGTCATTGCTTGAGCTTTGTTGAGTTGTCCATGTGCAAAATGAAATGGAACTCTGAACCGTGGCAGTAATGCAGTGTACAGCCTGGTTTTGTGGTTTCAGAGACCTGTTGGAACCTTAGGACCCCCTACAGTTCAAAAGGAGGTCATTCAGCTCACCAAGTCTGCACTGAATCTCTGAAAGAGCATCTTACTCAGGGTCATTCCCCTGCGCTATGCCTGTAACCACCCCCCACCCCCCTTCCCCACATTTACCATGGCTAATCTACCTAACCTAGACATCTTTGGACTGTGGAAGGAAACCGAAGGAAACCCAGGCAGACACAAGGAGAAACTCCACACAGTCGCCCAAAGCCGGAATCAAATCCGGGTCCTTGGCACTGTGAGACAGCAGTGTGCCGATTAACACCGTGCCAATTGTTGTCGCATGACTTGAGACCTAACTGTGTACTTTTGTTTAAAGATGCTTCTAAAAATGTCTTTAAGTAGATAAATAACTAGATTCTGTGGAGTCACTGGGCATTTTTTTGTCACAAATCACTTGGAGAGTAGAGGAAATTTGGAGTTGTGCATGTGCTTGTACCATCATAGGGTCCAAGAAGTAGGGTTTGAGGGTCAGAATGGCTTCACAGTCCCTGGGATTTGGCAAGATGCAGGCAAATACCAAAGACAATGCCTACACTGTGAAAGGCCTTTCAGAGCTGAGCAGCTGCCCACTGTGGGATGTTGAAAAGTCTGTAACCCATGGTCTTCTAGGGCGTGCTCTATATATGTTGGAAAGATGGGGGTGAAAGGTCAAGGGATATGTAGCAGTCAGAATTGATAATATGCAGATTCCCTCTGTTACTCAGGAGGCAATTCTCACATGGCAGCC
Source organism: Carcharhinus amblyrhynchos (assembly GCF_965287045.1). Lineage (NCBI taxonomy): Eukaryota > Metazoa > Chordata > Chondrichthyes > Carcharhiniformes > Carcharhinidae > Carcharhinus > Carcharhinus amblyrhynchos. Next base: position 78,964,840 of record NC_137326.1, on the reverse strand, counting down.
CTTTCTTGCAGGACCACATGGTCCAGATGAACCCATACACCCACACTAATAATTTCTAAAGTTTCACTTGTTGGAGACTACAGTCTACTGAACAGTCAAATCTACAGAAATTAAAACCATTACATATTTGAAAATTGTTTAACTGCTGATTGTGCAGTTTTGAATCTCTTGTTAGAAAAATGTCTTATTTACAATTAAGAGTGATTGATAAAGTTGCAATTTCAAGAATAAATCCAGAGATAGACCTTTTTTTCTCATTGCTTCACTCAGAAGTCATATTTAGATTCTATATTTTTAGTAGCAACATCTTGTAATCTGATGAAAGATGAACCAAACATCGCATCTATGGGCTTCTGCTAAACTCAGCACAAATATTTAGTCACCTAGGCTACAACAAGGTACATTAATGTGTACTGGAAATACATACATGATAATAAAAGAAATTCCAAAGTGTTGTGTTAATGTGGATATGCTGAGTTATTATAAACAATATTGTTTTGCCAATTTTTTAATTTACAATAACCCAAATATATTTTGACGTCATAAATCTTAGGTTATGAAACCTAGGTCATTGCTAAGCAACATTCATTCAGAATGCCACGCTAGATATTTTAAGTTTCTAACAGTCAAAAGTTTGCAAAATGTTAAAACTAGGAACTGAATATTGCAGTAGCCTTCAATAATCAATATAACACTGGAAAGTGTCACTGACAAGTGCTATCAGATAGCATTTAGATAGCTACTTGCCGATGCAGTTTGGGATTTGCCAGTCCTCACTATAGCCATGGTCCAAATATGGACACAGAGCTGAATTCCAGAGGCGAGATGAGAGTGACTGCCTTTAAATCAACGCAGCATTTCACCTAGTGTGACATCAAGGACCCCTAGCAAAACTGAAGTTAATGGGGATTGAAAAATATCTCCACTGGCCGAAGTTTTGTCTAGCACAGTGGAAAAAGATTATTGTTGGACGCCAATCATCTCAAACCCAGGACATCGCTGCTGCAGTTCCTTAGGATAGTGACCCAAGTTCAAATATCTTTAGCTGCTACATCAATGACCTTCTCTTCATCATAATGGTATTTATCAAAAACTGGTTCATGGTGTAACTTTGAGGATGTATCAAACTTTTCATATCATTTTCACAATTTATACTGCAGTTTAGGACAATTTTCAAAAGTTCAGCTTATATTTAGTTTCTGTATCCAGTTTCCTTAAGTGTGCTATCACAGAGATATAAGACTGTTAAGGATGAGGAATAACATATTATTAATTTACCATTATTTAATGGTCCACCTTTATTAGCTTGACATGTGATCACAGGAAAATCAACATACCTTATAACTACAATTACTGTAATAAATAGAGTGACTTTGTCCTTTTGAATACATGAGATTGTTTGAAATATCAGTGACTGCTGCCCAGTTTGTACAGTAACATAATGGGATATGTTTTGCAGAGTCAAAGGAACATTCTTGTTTTTTCTCACATGGTTTCCCTGGTTACTGCAGATAGTTCCCTACTGCTCTCCTTCATCGTTGAGGCCCAATAGAAAGCCCTTCAAAACATCTTATTTTTAATAATGTGATCAGCAGGTTAAAGCACTGTCCCATGTTTACACAGCAGCAACTCAACTATCTCTGGCAAGTATGAAAAAAATTGTATTTTGCTGACTGCAAATTTTCTTTTTGGTTGATCAGCTTTTTCCCTTGACAAACATAAAATATACATCACAATCATTAATCCTTCAGCACCAGTGCAAACTTAGAGAGAGAGATAACTAAATAATCTAAAACAGAGATAAGCAGACCCTTGTAAAAAAAATCATTTATGGTGATTACGTGGGCTTGATGGCTGGCCAGCATTTATCCCTAACTGCCCAAAGGCATTTGAGAGGCAACCACATTGCTGTGGCTCTGGAGTCACATGTAGGCTAAGACCAGACCAGATAAGCTTGGCAGATTTCCCTTCTTAAAGGATATTACTGAAACAGACAGTTCTTTCCAAAGTCAGCAATGGTTTCATTCTCATCAGTAGATTCTTAATTCCAGATTTCTTCTTTATTGAACTCAAATTTCACCATCTGCCATGGCCGGATTTGAACCTGGGTCCTCAATAGATTAACTGGATTAAGAGTCTAGTGATAATAGCACGAGGCCATTGCCTCCCAGTGTTTGAATGAATAGAATATAAACTGTTAATTTCGTAAGTTAATGTAGCATCACGTTTGGTCTCATTGTTCATTTGGTAATACACCAGTGGTCTGGAATCACATGTTGTCCACACGATTCATTCCATAATGCAAGCTTGTGGCTGTTTAACAATTCAATCGAGATTCCAGACATTTATTGTGACCCTCTCCTCCATCACTGGTACTTTCAGCTATAAAATTATCTTTCCAATAATGGAAGAGGGGGTGTGAAATTAACCCTAGATTGGGAAGACGGTCTACTTTCAAATTAACATTTCTTTTCTTGGTCATTAGCTAACAAAATTTGTCTCTACCTGTTTATAATCCCTGTTATTGGTAAATTTGACCAAAGAAAGTAATGCTGAAGTCAGAAGCTGAAATAGTTGACTATAAATTGGGCCAAGCTGTTGAGTATATGGTTGGAAACAATATACTCAGCAGCTTGGTCCAGTGGTAATTTCTGGCATCTCAAGGTTGTGGGTTCAAGCCCCACCTGAGGGCTTAAGCAGATAGAGACGATTGAGGGGTTCCTACAAAGTAGGTGCCATATGATAGGTTAAGCCCTATGCCCTATTTGCCTGTCAAGTGGACACAAAATTGTATTAGTCCTTTCCTTAAAATTAAGTCATGCAAATACGGGCATTGCTGGCAAGGCCACCATTTATTGCCCATCCCTAATTACGCTCAGGAAGGTGGTGGTGAGCACATTCTTCAAGACAACTGAGTGTCTTGCTGGGTTATTTCGGAGGATAGTTACGAGTCAGATTGCTGGTCAGATTAAGAAAGAAATAATCATCTCCTTCCCTCAAGGACATTGGTAAACCATTCTTTATAGCAATCCAATTGTTTCATCGTCACCTTACGAATACTAACTTTTAGTCCACATTTACTTAACCAATCAAATTTAAATTCCCCAGTTGCCATGGTTGCACTTGAGTTTGTGCCTCTGGATCACTAGTTCTGGCTCAGAATTTTCTAGTCCCTCCCCACACATAGTAGGTTTTCCTGCAGCTTCCCTTCGGGGGTCAGCAGGATCTTCTATATGTGAAGTCCACAGCAGTTTGTCTGGCTGGTCAGGACCATTGCCAGGGAATCTATGGCAGGGGTCAACCTTGGCAGAACCAGAAGATCCCACCTTTGGTCCCTGGATTATGAATCCAATAACAGAATGTGACAGTACCACTTAAATAAGATGTGAGAATTCATCCAGCATCCTGGCCAACACCTATTGCTCCTCACAGGTCACTTACTTCACTTACTATTTGAGGACCCTGGGCTATGTTCGCCTGATCCACAGCAGTGATTACACTTGCAAATAGCTCAACAGCTGCAAATGTGCATTCAGAAATCCTGAGGATACAATGCAGGTAAGATGAATGCAAGTTCTTGCTGTGCACTCAAATGGTTATTTTAATACCTGAAGGTTCATGGGCAAACTGCGTCCCTGTGGCCTTGAGGTGTGGATCGAATTGAATGGCAGACAGACCCAAGAGGCTGAATGATCACCTTCTGTTTCTCATTTTCCAAAGTTCATGCACACATTACTACCTTTGATTTGCATTTGAAAATAGTTAAACAATTGTTCCTTTTACATATAAATTATGTATTCCACTTTATCTCTCCAGCATCACCCAATATTGTATGATTAAGTAATCATTCGATTTCTCTTCCAGCCTTCCGATAATGCTGCCTGTGAGCAAGCCATTTGGGATTATTCATCTTCAGCCTGCCACCTCTTATGAAAAATGACTTGACACTTTACCAGCCAGTCTGGCTGAACATTGGGAATCAATCTCTTGAGGAATTAGAAGTCAAAAGCCATGGTTCACGTGCCCTGATCCAACAGAGTGGAATTCTCATAAGGGCCATTCCCCTGGCTCCTTACTTATAATCCGTGTTCAATTAATTCCACAATCTGTAATGTGTCACCAGAACTAACACTGAGCTGAAAATGTAATGAAATGCTTTCCAAGTGGAGAACATTAATAAGTTCCATCTTGATTCCATCCTTGTACACATCAAGTGAGGGGAAGGAGTGAGCAGGAATCTTTTCTTGATCTCTGACATGTTGCTGCCAGGTAGAGTGCAGAGGGAATAATTAAGAAAACCATCCATTTGTGAGATGATCTCACTACCTTTGATTAAAATTTCATGGATTAGTTCTCAAATCTTGCCATGCTCCCATCACCTTTTCTTCCCATCCCCTTCCCACATGTGATCAACTCATTAAGCCCTCACTGCATGTAATCACCCTGACACAACGGTGATGAGGTCAAACCCATTACGCAGAATTCTTTGTGGGTTAACTGCAGTTCAGCAGATTCTATAGTCACCATTCAGGAACAGCACTGAAACACAGTCGTGACTGAGCCATTATGAATCAATTCAGCCCACACACTAGTTTGTCGCTTCTGACTGTTAAAGAGGCATTACAGTGCTGGGCATTTTTATATGTTTTAAGGACGGTAAAAAGGGCAAAGGAACCTTTTTTTAAAATCAAAATGGAACCCTTAAAGATTATTTATGTTAAGGTTGGCCTGGATTTTCTTTTCCCCCAACAATTCTGTCAGCTTTTACCACAATCACAAGTGTTGGCTTGTTTACTCTTTTGAAAAGCCAGATGCGAGTGAACTTTCACATTTTAATGCAGACTGTACAGCCAAATTGGCAAAACAATAATTACTTAAGTATCCTGTGCTAAAAATTTGTTGAGATCTATCTTCAGGTGCAGGGTTCCTGATTCATGATCTGTGTCTGTTCCCATTGAGGTAGACAGCACACAAATTTACCTCATCCTTCATTTCATTGTACTGTTGATCCTGGTGGAGCCACACTGCTGACTGCCTTAGTGCCCACAAGAGGGGGCTTAGGGCCCTGCAGCACACACTGATATCACAGGGTGCTGTCAGCCTGCTCCTCTATAAGGCAGCCCACCCCCTTTAAAGGGGAGCTGCACCCAGTGGAAGGGAGCTACGGCAGACTGCCTGTACCAACATTGGCTGCATGTCAGAGCTGCACAAACGACGTAAGAGGGAAGCAATAGGGTGTCAGGTTCATGGATGTGTTGCTGGAGGACATACTGGAGGTTGACAGGAAGGGAGAAGTCATGTTTCTGCCATGGGCCAGGAGAACAGTAAGGCAAATCTACAGACTGGAATGGGAAGTGGGTGACAAGGGGAGGTCACTTCTGGAGTTTAGCCCCAAACCAACTTGCAGCAACAACACAAAAAGTTCAATGGTCTCACACAGGTGCCCAAGATCACAGGATTCATCTCCAGATCTCCTCTCATTCATATCCCAAACACCAACACCTCAGGCTGTTCAATGCTCGTCACATGCATTGCTCACCCCTTAGCAGTCCCTAACACTTCACTTCACCCTCACACACGCTCCAATGATGCCAGCCTCAACCCCAGTTCCCACTTTCTCCACATAGCTCTACTACTCAGTTATGGCAGGCACATCACCCAAACACAGTGCAGAACAATCACTGACACTCTTCCCTCTCTCTTGGGCAGCAGTGCCCATAAACAGGAAAGGAGCAAAATCGGCCCGGGACGAGGATCTTGTAAAGCCCCACTAAGGAGATAGTTCTCTGCAAAATGTGAACTCCTTCAGCAGAATTTGTGGCATTTGCTGAGAGCATTGGGATGATAGAATGTTCTTGCTGTGTGCCTCTTCTCAACTCCCAGCTGACTCTCACCCTGCTATCTGGCATGAAGAGCAAGCTACAGATGGTGACACCGTGGGTCTCTTGCTTTCCAAATAACCACTCACTAATTCCCTTGCTCCAACCTTCTTCTATCTGATTGTCTGCTTTCAGACACCCAAGTATTGCCACCTGCCCAGCTAAAGGAGCCTGAGGAGGGGGTGGGGGAGGATGAGGGGCTGTCACTTTCATTACACGTCAATCCAGCAACTCAGATCCAGCATTGCACATATCTCAAACAGCTCATATAAGGTGGGGATTTTCTCTGCAACCTGCATGCATTCACCGGGGGCGGAGGCTGACTCACCATCGGCCAGCGGCGGGATCTTCTGGTCCTGCTGTTGCCAAGGGGGTATCCCGTTGAATGCACACTTTGCTGCTGGGAAATTCGCAGCAGGGGGTGCATTATTGGCGGGACCAGAAGATCCCGCTGGTATGAATGGCCTGAAAATTCCAGCCACAGAATCAGAATTTGCATACACAAAATCACTAATACATGGGCTGGAAAGGATAGTTCGAGTGTCAGCTCAGCAGAGGGTGAGGTCAAAGACAAATTCTGCTACAGGGGACTCAGATGAGGACTTTGATAGGAGGAAAATGCTGATAAGATCGATATGCTGGATACATCAACAGACAGCCTTCTGTCACTGTTAAAGCACATGAAAGAGTCTGGCTCCTACCTGACCAAGGGCATTGTGCAGAGCTTATCCTCTTTACAGCCTCTGCTCAGTCTCCCTGCCAGGCTACAGACCCTGAAGCATAGCAAGTGCAGCCCTGTACTTTGTACGGACACCTTTTGATCTTTGATGATGGCATTATTAATTGTTTGACGCTGATGTCTCAGTGAAGTTGGCAAAACGAGTCTTTCGTACCAGAGATTGCAGCTGCACTCAATTCACCAGATGGTCCCCAGATCTCTAAAAGTTTCCCACCTGTTCTGACTGCCTGACTGAAGGACACGTCAAATGCCTGTGTATTTCTGTAAAAATCAGCCATGATTCAGTGGCAGCCCTCTCACATTTAGTCAGAAGGTTGTAGGTTCAAGGCCTGCTCCAGATACTAGTGTGACAATCCTGTGCAATAGTGAGGGAGTGTGGATTCAGCTGCTCCTCTAACCCACCGTGCCTAACATTCTCTAGGGTATCCCCCTTCCACACAAGACTTGAATCTTTAACTTTCTCTAGTACAGTAATCACCAATGGTAAATGAGTATGACAACGATAAACTATCCCTCCTTGTCCTCTGCAATCTTTGACAGGGTGATCAATAAATTTGGCTCTGTCATCGAGCTGGTTGGGACTGCACATGCCTCGTTCCATCCAATCAGAGCTAGCAGAACACCTGCAATGGCTCCCCTTCCCTTCCCATGCTGCTACCTCTGGTGCTCCCGCCAAGGACTAATCCTTAGTGCCCTTCCTCTCAATTACCTGCTGTCCCTCAAAGACATCAACTAAATTCACAGTGCTGATTTCCACATGCATGTTGACCAGACCCTGCTCTATCTCTTCCCCATCTCTCCTGACCCTCCTCTAACTGACTGCTTACCAAACACCCAGTATGGGATATAGAGAAATTTCCTCCAATTAAACATTTGGAAGACTGAAGACATTGTTCCAGTCTCTACCGCAAGCTCGGTTTCCTAACTGGCACTGACTCCACCCCTCTCCCTGGCAACTGAATTCTTGCAATTTTGGTGTTTTTACTTGGCTCCAACACGATCTGCACCATCACTATTTCCGTTTCTATAACAATGCCCGACTCCACCCTTGCCCCAGCTCATCAGTTGCTGAAACTCTCAGTCCTTTCTTCATTACCTCAGGACTTCACTATCGCAATGCATTCCTAGCTTACTCCTCCTCTTCTGTAAACTTCAGGCTATTCAAGATTCTGCTGCCCATGTTCTAATTTGAATCAAGTCCCACTCACCCAATGTCCTTGTGTTTGCTAATCTGCACTGGCTCCCAACCAAGCAGTAACACAGTTTAAAATACTCATCCTTGATTTTAACTCCCTCCTCGCCCTCTCCCTTGCCTATTGCTCTACAATTGTATCTGTGCCCTACCAATTCTCATTTCTTGAGCATTCCCAAATTGAGTCACTCAAGACTCTGCTATCTACATTGAAAAGTGACTGTGCCTTCAGTTGACTTGGTCACAAAAACCTCAATTCCCTCCCTGTATCTCTACAACTCTATACTTCTTGTTCCTACTTTCAGACACTCCTTAAAACCTACCTCTATGACTGAGTTTATTCCTCCTAGTGTGGCTTGGTGTTGAATGTTGTGCTACAATGCTTGTGTAAAGATGTGCCTGGAGATATTTGATTCCAGTAAAGGAGCTTTATAAATGCAAGTTTGTGTTGTTACTTCAACACTGATGGTGCTTTTTTGAAAAATTCTTAATCAAGGGCTTTGGGACAATCTGAGCTCACAAAAAATGTTGCTTAATGCAAGTTGCTTCTTTATTTTTTACTTCAAGGTGCACTGAGTACTTAGAACTCTGGCATGCATAATAACTCTGAAACTGTTCCTAAAGAGAATTTTTTTTAAAATTGGGATGCCTGGGACCAAGAGAGTGATATATAATCAGTTTTGATGCAGTACGAAGTAGGAAAAGAGTTAGTGGATTTTGTACCTTGAATATCACAAACATAACTCTTCATCATGACTGATCTTCTCAAGCTTATACTGCTCCTGGCATCAATATAAGTTAGTTGTTCATGTATTACATGCTTTAACTCTTATTTTTATAAAGACGGATAGTTTAACGTGACTGTTATTTTGTAGATTTTGTAAATCTTAGCTATTTGTGTTCGTTGGACATGGTTACACAGATGGCAGATCGCGACACCAGCTTTTAACAGGACGAGTCGCACGAGTATCTTCAGAGACAGGGACACCGGTACTGCTGCAGAAGGGGTTTGAATTGCGATCGGGTTGAAGCCTGTGTCATGACTGCAGGACTGTAATTCCTGATTAAATCTGGGGCTGTATCACGACCAAGGAAGGAAGACCCGGAGGTCTGGCAGGAATTGGAACTTTGAATTGTGATTACTGCTGGAGCTCATAATATATAAATACCCACTTGTGTTCGTGTTCTATGAGAAGTCTGGTAGTCCCTGCTTCTCCCAAAACTCTGGAACAAATGCCAGAGTTTTGAAATAAAAATCACTGTATTTTGACTCACTAACAGTCTCAGAGGTATTATTTTACCTACAACAAGTGAACAAGTCTGTGAAAGCTGGCCCCAAAAGTCAAGTGTGCCATGCCGCCTTGTCAGGAGTCAAGTATTTGGAATTTCAAAGCACTTCATCCCTTACAGGGGTCAATATACCATTACATTTAGCCAATCAAGCTGACAAACCATATTTCTAAATATCGAACTTGCACAAAATTTCTCTCAGTTTCTTAATTGAAGCTGTAAAATGGTAAAGGGTTGACACATTTTGCACAAGATCTTCTCCCCTTAATTATTTTGATGGTTGAAAATTCCAATGTGATCAGAGGCTGGAGGAATTTCAGTGGCAACTTCGCCAATAAGCCCAATGCAAAGCTTTGGTTCCACCACTGAGGTTAAGTCAGGAGAGATAAGAACGACAGATGAAGTGAAACACGGCAGAATGCAGACAGACAGCCTCCAGCATCAGCTACTGATAACCCATCTGCTGCTCTATCTGGTCACTTGGAGAAGGCACCATTCAAACTGATTGCTGTGTGGGAGGCTGTGAATGTTTTATTACTATCATTTTTCTTGGAAGAACAGTTCACCTTCTGCATCATTTTATTTTTTCTAATTGAAGCAAAACATATTTTTACTGCGTATTTCAGTGTCAGGAATCGAAATTTTTGAAACAGTTTTTTTTGTTAAACTGACCTGAAGTTAACTCTGCTCAGATTGGGCGCAGGTCAAACTTTGTTAAATTGCACTTTGTTAAATTACACTTTGTGCAAAAAAACAGACATATCAATTTTATCCCAGCAAGTCTGAACACAACATAAACAGCAACAGGGATGGGCACAATGATGCACTTTGGTGATCTAGTAATTTAATTGGATTGCCATTGCAGATTTATCTCCCTATCTCACCTGGAAAATTCTTATCTTTTTGCAAAGTGAATTTGCACTGAGATAGACAATGAGCAGGCCATAAGACAAGGCAGGTTTTGCTTAAGTTCCTCAAGGCAGTTTTCAACAGCGTTGCTTTGAAAATAAAGTCATTGAGGTGTACATAGAGAAAAAGGCTCTTTGGTTCATCGCGTCTTCACCGGTCAAAGACAAACCACCCAACTATTCTCATCCTATTTCCCAGCATTTGGCCCATAGCCTTCCATGTCTTGGCATCACAAGTATATATCTGAATGCTTCTCTGCCTCCAACACCCTTTCAGACAGTGAGTTCCAGACTCCCACCACCCTCTGGGTCAAAAAGTTATTCCTCCCGCCCACTCTCAACCTCCTTATCCTAAACCTATTTTCCTTAGGCAAAGATCCCTCCACCAAGGGGAAAAGTTTCTTCCTGCCAACTCTATCTATGCTCCTCATAATTTTATACATTCCAATCATGTCCCTGCTCAGACTGCTCTGCTTCAAGGAAAACAACAGGGTAAATATATGGGGTTAAGGAATAGGGCTGGAGATTGGGCCTGGGTAAGGTATCCGTCGGAGAATAGGTGCAAACTCAATGAGCAGAATGGACTCCTTCTGCACTATAGGGATTCTACGATTCTAAACTCAGTCTATTCAATCTCTCTTCATAACTAAAACTCTCCAACATCCTGGTAAATCTCCTCTGCATCCTTTCCAGTGCTATCACATCCCTCCTATAATGCAGTTACCAAAACAGCACACAATGCTCTAGCTGTGGCCTAACCAGTGTTTTATATAGTTCCAGCATAACCTCCCTGTTTTAAACTCAATGCCTCAGCTAATAAAGTCAAATAGACCAAATGCCCTCTTAACCACTGTATCCACCCACCCTACTATCTTAAGGGACCAAGGTCCCTCTGATCCTTGGTGTTGGGTCCTGTCATTCACCATGTATTCCCTTGTCATGTTTGTCCTGCTCAAGCACATCACCTCACATTTATCCGGATTGAATTAAAGGTGCTTCCAAAACTAATGAAACACTCTACCCATTATGATTTTTCCAACAACTTATGGAATGCCCTGCCTGAAAGGTAGAACCAGATCCAGCTGTAACTTTCAATGGAAAATTCATAAATTCTTGAAAAGGAAAATTCCAGCCGGCTAGAGAGATTGAACAGGGGAATGAGACTGATTGGGTCATTCATTCATTTGATTTGATTTATTATTGTCACATGTATAAGTGAAAAGTATTGTTTCTTGTGTGCTATACAGACAAGGCATACTATTCATAGAGAAGGAATAGTACGCCTTGTCTGTATAGCACACAAGAAACAATACTTCCTTTCATAGAGAAGGAAAGGAGAGAATGCAGAATGTGGTATTACAGTCATAGCAAGGGTATAGAGAAAGATCAACTTAATGAGTCAGCACAGGCACAATGGACCAAATGGTCTTTACTGCACAATTCTATTATTTAAAGTATCACCGTATCCGTTCCAAAGATTCAACTTGAAAACTCACAGTTTTGGACTTCAATGATAGGCCAGGGGGTTCCACACCTCCCTCCCCCTCTGCAGCGGCCAAGGCAACTCATCACTGGCTTCTGGTAGGATCTTCCAGTCCTGCCGAAGTTTATACTGTTTAGTATGGCTTCCATGCCCCTGCTCTGGGGAACCCACAATGGGGACCACCCTTGACATGATTGAAAGATCCCACCAGCAGGAAGAGATGGAAAATCCCATCCACAAAATTTCCTATGCAAGGTCACTGAATACTTAAGCCACATAGTTTTCCAAATAAGAGGATAAAACATTGCTCGACAGTTTCAATTATGAAGACAGTGCCTGCTTGAATTTTTTTTATTCCTTATTTCCTCTCATTTAAAGAGTGTTGTGCTTGTTAATTTAGTCATTTCACACCATCACTCTTACTGTTAGTAAACTTACTTGATTCATTGGTTGCCCTTCAACTTAGCATCATCTATATTCAGTAAATAATTCAGTATCTATCCTCATGACGATTATTCTGACCGTGCTCTGCAATACCATCAAACATACAAATGTTCATAGAGTTCACAGAATTGTTACGGTGCAGAAAAAGGTCATTCGGCCCATCATGTCTGACAACTCACCTCATCTGGTTCTACCTTTCAGGCAGGGCATTCCATAAGTTGTTGGAAAAATCATAATGGGAAGAGTGTTTCATTAGTTTTAGAAGCACCTTTAATTCAATCCGGATAAATGTGAGGGGATGTGCTGCTCCCAACTTTCTTCCTGTAAACCTGCACATTTTTCCTTTTCAGATAAAGTTTAATTCCCTCCTGAATGCTTCACTTGAACTTGCCTCCTCCACAGTCTAAAGCAGATCAATCAAGATCCTAAACAACTTACTGCATGAAAAGGTCTCTCCTCATATCGCCATTGCTCTTTCACTAATGACTTCACACCTGTCCCCATCTAGTTCTCAATCGTCTCATGAGTGGGAACACTGACTCCCTATCTACTCTGTCCAGTAGCCTCACGATTCTCAACATCTCTATAAAATCTCCTCTCAGCCTTATTTTCTCTAAGGAAAACAGCCCTAACTTTTCCAATACGTCTTCAGAATTGAAGTTCCTCATCCCTGGAACCAATCTCTTTTTGCTGCACTCTCTTCAATACCTTCACATCCTTCCTAAAGTGCCAAACCTAGAACTAACTGAGACTGAACTAGTGACTGAAAGAAATTCAACATAACTGCCTTGTTCTTGTACTCTACGCCCTGATTAATAGAGCCCAGGATAATATATGGTTTATTAACCATGCTTTCCTGCCACTTTGAATGCCTGATGCACATATACACCTAGGTCCTGCAGTTCCTGTACTCCTTTAGAATTTGATTTGATTTATTATTGTCACATGTATTAGTGAAAAGTATTGTTTCTTGCGTGCTATATAGACAAAGCATACCCTACTTAGAGAAGGAAATGAGAGACTGCAGAATGTAGTTACAATATAGCTACGGTATGGAGAAAGATCAACTTAATGCAAGGTAGGTTCATTCAAAAGTTTGGTAGCAGCAGGGAAGATGCTGTTCTTGAGTCGGTTTATCCTTTAGTTTATACTGTCTCTGCGTATTTTTTGTACCAAAATGAATCACTTCCCATTTCTCTGCATTGAATTTTATCTATCATCTACCTGTTTGCCCATTTCACCCACTTACTTATATCTTTTTGAAATTCCACACTACGCTCCTCACAGTTCACAATGCTTCTGAGTTTTGTATCATCCACAAACTTTGAAATTCTGTCCAGTGGCTTTTGGACATGGTAGATAGGGAGAAACTGTACCTCTCGTGTGCACCAAGATTTAGGCCATTGATATTCATCAGGAAAAACAAAAGTCTCAACACATACCCCTGGGAAACTCCACTACAAACTTTCTCCAGCCCAAAAAACTCATTACTCTGTTCCCTGCCACTCAGCCCATTCCATATCCATTTGTTACTGCCCCTCTTATCCCATGAGCTATAACTTTGCTCACAAGTCTGTTGTGCAGCACAGTATCAAACACCTTTTGGAAGTTCCCAAATACGACATCAATAGCATTGTACTATATTGCGGCACTTGTACGTCTCCAATGTTGCATATCAAAAGGGGCATACAGTGGCGCAGCGGTTAGCACTGCTGCCTCACAGTGCCAGGGACCTATGTTCGATTCCTGGCTTTGGTCACTGTGCGGAGTTTGCAGATTCTCTGCGTGTCTGGATGGGTTTTCTCCGGATGCTCTGGTTTCCTCCCACAGTAAAAAGTCTGACAACACCAGGTTTTAGTCCAACCGATTTATTTGATAGTAAACTCACAAGCTTTCGGGTTAGTCCCTTCGTCAGATGAATGGAGAGTTCTGGCCTCAGACAGAGCATATAAAGCACAGACAGTTTACAGATTGCTGATTAGAATGCAAATCTTTACACCTAACCTGCTGTTCAAGTCTTGAAGTGGCTGACAATGTGAGTGGAAGGAGCACTGATCACAGGTTACAGAGATGTGTATTGTCTCCAGACAGTACAGTGAGTGCGGTTTTGCAAACCCAGGCAAGTGTTGGGGGTTACAGATAGTGCGACATGAACCCAAGATCCTTGTTGAGACCGTCCTCATGTGTGTGGAACTTGGCTATCAGTCTCTGCTCAGCGACTCTATCTATCTGTAACCCCCAACACTTGCCTGGGTTTGCAAAACCTCACTCACTGTACTGTCTGGAGACAATACACATCTCTTTAACCTGTGATCAGTGCTCCTTCCACTCACATTGTCGGCCACTTCAAGACTTGAACAGCAGGTTAGGTGTAAAGATTCGCATTCTAATCAGCAATCTGTAAACTGTCTGTGCTTTATATGCTCTGTCTGAGGCCAGAACTCTCCATTCACCTGACGAAGGGACTAACCCGAAAGCTTGTGCGTTTACTATCAAATAAATTGGTTGGACTAAAACCTGGTGTTGTCAGACTTTTTACTGTGTTTACCCCAGTCCAACGCCGGCACATCCACATCATTCCTCCCACAGTCCAAAGATGTGTGAGTTAGATGGATTGGCCATGCTAAATTGCCCCTTAGTGTCAGGGGGACTATCTAGAGTGAATGCATAGTGTTGTGGGGATCGGGCCTGGGTGGGATTGCGGTCAGTGCAGACTCGATGGGCTGAATGGCCTCCATCTGCACTGTAGGACTCTATGATTCTAAAACATCAGTGACCCAGTAATTTTAGTGGTTTGGAAGCAGTGTAATGATCCTATACAAATTTATACAAAGCAGGACAGCATTCTCATTAACCAATATCCTTTTCAATGCATCAAATATATAAGGCAGGATCTTCCGGTTCTGCCTGCGGTGGGATTTACCGATGCCATTGAAGTCAAATGGACTTTTGATTTGCTCGCCACATCTGCCACGATGGGAGCATAAAATCCCATCCTTAATCTCAGTTTGTACCATTTTAAAATCAGTATAGTAGTGGAGCGATGCCAACAGAAGCATCTGTTTCACCCTTGGACTTGTTGGAAACGGTTACAGTGATGCCTCCCTTATCTGTCAGGCTGAGTCCTTACACTCAAGTGAGAGCCTGCAAACCTTTTCCTCATGTTTATAGCTCAGAAATGCCCCAAGCACATGAATAAAGTTAAACAGGAATTGAACATAATCTGCTTTGGTCTTTGGTATCTCGTATCTCAGACTGGAGGAGATTTATGTTAGTTGACAATGCAGTGAGATGATATTCTTACCAACATTCTGGTAGTTATTGGGCAGGCAGACAATTGGAGTGAAAATAATGAGGTTCCACTGTGAATGAAAATTGTCCAAACTGTGTATTACCAACTTCCTCTACAGCCTTGAGCGTAAAACAAAATCCATGAATTCCTGTATTCTAAGTGCAAAATTTCCCATGCACATCACATTAAGCATTCTGTAATAACATAGAACATAGAACAGCTCCCTGATGTTGTGCCGAGCTTTGTCTGAAATCAAGATTAAGCTATTCCACTCCCTATCATTCTGGTGTGCTCCATGTGCCTATCCAATAACTGCTTGAAAGTTCCTAAAGTGTCCAACTCCACTATCACAGCAGGCAGTCCATTCCACACCCCAACCATGCTCTGAGTAAAGAATCTACGTCGGACATCCCTCCTACATCTCCCACCATGAACCTTATAGTTATGCCCTCCAGTAATGGCTACATCCACCTGAGGAAATAGTCTCTGAATGTCCACTCTATCTATCCCCCGCATCATCTTATAAACCTCTATGAAGTCGCCTCTCATCCTCCTCTGCTCTAAAGAGAAAAGCCCTAGCTCCCTCAAGCTTTCCTCATAAGACCTACCCTCCAAACCAGACATCCTGGTAAATCTCCCCTCCACTCTCTCCAATGCTCCCACATCCTTCTTATAGTGAGGTGACCAGAACTGCACACAATATTACAAATGTGGTCTCACCAAGGTCCTGTACAGTTGCAGCATAACCCCACAGCTCTTAAACTCAAACCTCTGTTAATAAACACTAACACACTACAGGCCTTCTTCACAGCTCTATCCACTTGAGTGGCAACCTTCAGAGATCTGTGGATATGAACCCCAAGATCTCTCTGTTCCTCCACATTTCTCAGGACCCTGCTGTTGACCCTGTAATCCGCATTCAAAATTGTCCTACCAAAATGAATCATCTCGCACTTATCAGGGTTAAACTCCATCTGCCACTTTTCAACCCAGGTCTGCATCCTATCAATGTCTCTTTGCAGCCTACAACAGCCCTCCACCTCATCCATTACTTGACTAATCTTGGTGTCATCAGCAAACTTACTAACCCACCCTTCAGCCCTCTCCTCCAAGTCATTGCTAAATTAGCTATTTTAGGAACATCAGTCCAAAAAGAAATGCATTTATTAATTAATACTGCCATATTTAATGGTGTCAGCCTTGGGTAGGTGGTAGCACTCATGTCTCTGAATCAGAATGTTGTGAATTCAAGCCTCACACCAAAGCATTGTGCACACAATCTAGGCTGAATTGTTGGATGATCATCTTCCTGCTCACTCAGGTGGATGAAACAGATATCATGGCATTGTTTTAATGAGGAGCAAGGGAAATTTTCATACCCTAGCTACCTCTCAACCAACATCACTAAGGATAGAAAAACAGAACTGATGAAGTGAGAGGGTGAGAGGGGAAATGGGGAAGATAGTGCAGGTCAAGGTGTTGTGACAAAATTGGGTTGATTGAAAACTTCAGTTACCTTAAAATCTCATACCTTCAGCTCAGCATACAAAGGGGTCATTCTATTTCTATGGGCCAAGTTTACAAACTGACAATTTTTAGGCTATCCTGAGTGATAACCTTTTACTAACTGAAGTCTACTGAACATCACTGTGTTTGCTGTCTAACATGGATTACACTCAAACAGATCTTCCATCCAAAAAGAAAATGCCTTATAACTTTCCCCACAACTATAGAATTTTCTAAATCTCTGCTTCAATACTTCCAACAATCATTCCCATTAACTGGAATGCAGTTGGACTGTGCTTTGGCTCACCATACTGTCAGCATAGTCTAGAGAACATGACCCTATGCCTCCATTTGCACTGGGCAATGGGGCACATCTAAAATAATAAGTCATTTGTAAGGACAGATTGTTTGCATCTGCTGTCATCTCCCCAGAGAACATTTCCAGAAATGCCCAGACCTTATGGCTTGGCAGCTGGGTGCATTGTCATTTAAATTCTAATTGTGCTTTCTATGCAATTAAAATCATGTTTTGTAACTATATGTTGTTAATCAGAATTTATTTCAAATCCACTTAATAATCCCATAAGACCAATTAATGATACTAGTGTCATAATCAGAAAACATAAAGGAATGTACATATAGTATGTAGATATCATCCTGGCTGCTTTATAAAACTATTTGTTGTAATGAACAGATGGCTGGACTGATAAAATGGCTGCAGTCCACCACACAATAATTCTGGAAGTTTCTGAGCCGTTTAAACTCCTGGAATGTAGCAGTCCCTGCATTGTATAAACATTCCAATCAAGCCAACACAAAAGATAGTTGACATGATGCCTGCACCAACCAGAAATGGCGGCATAATGGTTAGCACTGATGCCTCACAGCACCAGGGACCCAGGTTCAATTCCTGTCTTGGGTCACTCTCTCTGCAGGGTCTGCATGTTCTCCCCGTGTCTGCGGGGATTTCTTCCTACAGTCTGGAAGACATGCTGGTTAGGTGCAGTGGCTGTGCTAAATTCTCCCTCAATGTACCCGAGCAGGTGCCGGAGTGTAGCGACTAGAGGATTTTCACAGTAACTTCAGCGCAATGTTAATGTAAG
Source organism: Carcharhinus amblyrhynchos (assembly GCF_965287045.1). Classification (NCBI taxonomy): domain Eukaryota; kingdom Metazoa; phylum Chordata; class Chondrichthyes; order Carcharhiniformes; family Carcharhinidae; genus Carcharhinus; species Carcharhinus amblyrhynchos. Next base: position 78,947,004 of record NC_137326.1, on the reverse strand, counting down.
CTTACTTGTGACACTGATAAAAATAAAGTTTAAAAAAAATGGGCAAAGGCAGAGCTATCTGTGATTTTTCATCTCCAATGTTGTCCGAATGGATCTAATTAGCTGCTCAAAACACAATGGTGGGATTTTATTGCCTCACTCATCCTGAAACTGTAAAATCCTGTCCAATGTCAATGGACTTTTCTATGGTCTGTCCCTCGCCTGCTCCAATTCCTGAGACGGGCAGGACAATAAAATTCCGGCCAGTGGGTTTTAGCAAAGGGGCCTTATTAGCAGAATGGTTTGACCCAAAACCACCCTGTCAGGTGACCAAGACTTGAGCTGTTTGAATTACTTTAATTATACAATCATTGGGTTTTGTTGTCAATCGCTATTTACCTCAGAAGAAAACTGGGATTCCAGACTCACAGCCTATCACCTAACAGGCAGCAATAAAAAGAACTCTTCCCAGGTTTAAATTGCCTGGCTTTCATCCACACTGTATCAGTACCTATGAAACTAATTCATTTCAACACGTCTTTTTCCATCATGGACATCATCAATTCAGGAAAAGAGGACCTCTTGAAACAATTTCCAGCCTGCTACCCTCTGAAGGAATACACCACTGGACTTTTTGATTCTGGACTCTAATTTCCAGAATTATGTCAGGAATATATATGACTAGCCTTAGAATGTTGAAGTCAAGAAAAACAAAGAGAAACAAGAAGGAAATGGAGAGAAGAAATAAAAAGAGACATGCGGCACAAAGGTTTCCACAGTGTCAATGTTAATCATCCTTTGCACTTATGATTGCAATTTACTTCAGTGGTCTCTGGTAGTTAATTTAAAATATCTGACAAGGTCCTCATGTAAATAGTTCTGGTTCAATTCTCAGGTCCGCCCAGGTTCAATTCCGGTCTCAGGTAACTGTCTGTATGGAATTTGCATGTTCTCCCCGTGTCAATTGCTCAAAAACAGAGAGGTTATGGTGCAGCTGTATAAGCTGTTGGTGAGGCCCAGGTCCACCCAGGAATTGAACCCAGGTCCTTGTACACCAATTCATAGAATCCCTACAGTGCAGGAGGTGGTCATTTGGCCCATTGAGCCTAACTGAAAGCAATCCCACCCTTTGCATTAATCCGTTAGCCACACTAACACTACAGGGTAAACATTTTATTTTAATCTGAAACCAGAAGTGAGTTTGAGTGTTTAGAAAATGCAGGAATTCCTGTCATTGCTCTTAGATTTAAAACAGGAGTGGGAGGGTGCCAGATACAGCAATAAGGTACTGCTTGAGAGGAACCAGTACTGCAGCTATCAGTTTTAGACTAGGTGTAGTAGAGATGCATAAAATGATGGAACACAACAGGAGACCATTCAGCCCATTGTGCCTGTGTCGGATCTTTGGTAGAGTTATCCAATTAGTGCCACCCATTGTTTGGTCCCCATAATAAGCCCTGTACCCAACTGGAATCTTTCAAAGTTATGAAATGGATTGATTAAGTTGATTCCAATAAATAGTCCACTCTAGGCATATTCGAAAATTCAAGTCAAACTGAGAATTGAACCAGAACTGAATCTGGAGTACTGTGTACAATTTGAGAAAAGAATATATTGACACTGGAAGGGATATAGAGGAGATTCACTAGGTTGATCCCAGAGTTGAGAGGGCTGGCTTATGAGGAGAGGCTGAGTAGACTGGGACTATACTCATTAGAATTCAGAAAAATGAAGGGAGATCTTATAGAAACATAAGATTATGAAGGGAATAGAAAAGGTAGAAGCAGGGAGGTTGTTTCCACTGATGGGTGAAACTAGAACTAGGGGGCATAGCCTCGAAATAAGGGGGAGCAGATTTAGGACATGAGTTGAGGAAGAAATTCTTCACCCATAGGTTTGTGACTGTGGAATTCCTTGTCCAGTGAAACAGCTGAGGCTACCTCTATGATTTTAAGGCATAGATAGATTTTTGAACAGTAAAGGAATTAAGAGTTACGGTGAGTAGGCAGATAAGTGGAACTGAGTCCATCATGATCTTATTGAATGGCGGAGCAGGCTCAAGGGGTCATGTGGCTTACTCCTGCTCCTGGTTCTTATGTCTGCGTGGATTTCCACTGGGTGCTCTGGTTTCCTCCCACAATTCAAAGATATGTGGGTTAGATTGATTGGCCATGCTAAATTGATCCTTAGTGTCAGAGGGATTAGTAGGGTAAATACATGAGATTATGAGGATAGTGGAATTGTTGTCGATGCAGACTGAATGGCCTCTTTCTGCACTGTAGAGATTCTATAATAAAACACCCAGGACTTGCGTTGGAACAGTTGAGTGTTTTTCAACCTGTACAGGCAGGCACATTAAAGTCCTCCAGACTTCTTTCATATTGATCTGATCTTAGTTGAGCATCCTCTCTGAAAGATAGCACTTCAATGTCACACTGAGGTGTCAGCCTGCATTCTGTGAAGCATGCTACAGGACTTGAATGCAGAACCTTCTGACTTCAAAGACAAGAGTGTTACCAGCTGTACTAAGCAGATACATTAGTGTTCTGCTCCTCACATGGCTCATCCCAATGGAGGCAATCAAAAAATGCATCAGGAAAAACAGGCAGGCGTTGGAAAAGATGATGTTCAATGAAATAACATAACTAATCCTTCCTGAAGTCCAATACTCCAATGCGCTCTTTGCCCGTTCTCACACACAGTCCTACATTTCAACTACCCCAACTTTGCCAAGCTCCTTCACTTCCCGTGCCCCACTGAAAAGATTTGTAGCCCATGCCACTACTTTCAAATCGCTCCACTTAGCTCAGTAATTCTCTCCAGTTGTACAGCTTTACTTTCACTCCACAATGCCCACTCCATAATTACTGTCTGTCCGTCCCTGCCCTCTGAACTCAGTCACAATGTCTGTCTGCCTTTTCACTTCCCACCTTCCCTTTGGGTCACCTCCCAAGTCATATCTTATCGTCTTGCTCAGTGTACTTCCTTGCAATGGACTTAATGAGAATATAAACGAGGATTGCTTTAGAAATACATTTTGTTTCATGAGACTTTGCAAAGGAGCGTGAATAGCAAGTCATTCTTTTAAAATAGGTTTATAGTATAAATCTCAACTTATAAATAATATGAGAGCAAATGACATAACTTATCACTACCATTATATTAACTTCTGCTGTCTTGAAAGAGAAAAGATGTAATAGGATAATAGAATTGAATATAAAATCAGAGGCTACCCAAGATCAGATAGTTTAGGAGACTAAGTCAAAATATAGCCTTTGGATACCAGAACTCCACTTGAATTATTTTTTTCCCTATTAGGAACTGGAAATTTGGAACTGAGTCAAATTTCCACAATGCTGTTAATGCACATCAGGACAAACAAACTTCATCCAGACAGACAAAGGCTGGTTACTTGTTAATCCCCAGTCAAACTCCTTTTATCTTCAGAAGCATGGTTGAAATTCCACTACCCCAGGGGAAAACTGTCATTTCACCAGACTTGTTTCTGATCACAGTACCAAATTTTGGTAGGAAGATGAAAAAAAAAGACAAGAGAGAATGTTGCATGAGTTTTATTTTATGAAACTGAGCTACCTCTCCCTATGCTGAAAGAAATGAGAAATTAAATGTTTAGAGTTCAGTGGAAGGACACAAAACCACTGACAGCCAAATCAATGCAGTTGGTAATTTCAGAGGCCCTAGCTCTGAAATCCACTTCCAAAATATTTCCAAACTTCCTTGCTCTCTTGTCTGCTTCTCCTTAAAACCCATTTTCTTGAACAAGCTTTCAATCACCTCCTTAATATCTCTTTCTAGGCAAAGACATAATTTTTTTCTGATTATGCCTTAGGGAGTTACTTTGAAACTAAAGGTGCTTTTAAAATGTAAATCAATGTTGTTAAATCAACTACTTTTCTTGGAAAGGGACTGGTTAGCAGCTCAATATAAAAGGAAAGCTACTCATTCTTATCAATTTTAAAACTGTTCCATAATTTCTTGTTGTCACTTTATAATACCAAGTAAATGAAAGTGAAATTTGATATTCACATTACCTCAAAAGCGAGGAGTTGCTGGGACCAGGGCATTAAAACGGTAAGTGAGGCAGTTGTTGAGATTAACAGGGACTGTGAAGTTGGTTTAATCACAGGCTCAAAGTTGGAAAGTAAGAGGAAAACAGGCTTTGTTGCAAGAGTTCAGAGAAGGAGGTGATACTGGAGAAGATAGAGACATATAAACTAATAAGAAGAATAAAGAAGATGAGTATTGACTCAAAACACATAGATCATGAGGTTGCATGTGATGACAAGTTCCAAAAAGACTGCTGTTGTGTGGGGTGAGGTCAATGTGGAGAATAAGATGGAACTGCATGGAAATTGGCTGTAAATCATAGAATCCCGACAGTGCAGAAAGAGGCCACAATGCCACCCAGGCCCTATCCCTGTAAACCTTTGTATTTACACCAGTAGTTCCCCCTGACACAAAGGGCAATTTAGCATTGCCAATCAGCCTAACTCGCACATCTTTGGACTGTGGGAGAAAACTGGAGCACCCAGATGAAACCCATGCAGACACGGGGAGAACGCTCAAACTCCACACAGACGCTGACCCAAGCTGGGGATTGAACCCGGGTCCCTGATGCTGTGAGGCAGCAGTGCTAACCACTGTGCCATCATGTCGCCCCTGTGGTGGGACATCTAGAAACACAGTAGATCGGGAAACTTAAGTGGAAGCTGTTTTACAGGCTTCCTGTTAGGCACCACGACCTCCATGTATCTTCGCCCGGTGGATTTCTGGCACCATCAGTTCTGCACCAGAAATCAGGGCAGAATAAATTATTTAAATTATCATTTACATGTAATTAGCGGGCCGGGGACTGAAGTCTCCGAGCCCACTAGCCTCTCTCCCACTCTGCCAGGAGTATTTCACTCCAGCGGGGTTTACAACAGCTCCCCAATAATGAGAGGTGGCAGCCTGACTCCAGGTGGTCCCCTGGGCACTGCCCAAGGGGCAAAGTGGCAATACTCAAGGGGCACCTTGGCACTGTCCACCAGGCATCAGGCAGTGTCAATGGGCAGAGCCACTGAGGGGAGGGGGGAGATCAGTGGGGATGGGGATCCCCACTGCCACTTTGCATTGGAATCGGTGGCTGAGGGAGGGAGGCCAGTGATCGGGATGTTGGGCGGTGGTGGGGTGGGGGTGTCATACAGCCAGCGATGTTGGTTTGCAGGATTGGCCAGCGATTGAGCTGGCCAGTGATCAGGAGGCCGGCATGCACCAATCTCGGCGCTGACAGATCCGAGCATGTGCAGTGGTCCGCTCAGCGCTATACAGCTGCTCCAGCAAGACTGCCTGCCTGTTGATTTTTAGTGTGATTCACTCTATGACACTCTGTCACCGAATGTGGGAGATTCATTTTAAAAATCCTGCTGAAAAAAAAACAGGATTTAGTCCAATTTTTCGACACTTCAAATTTTTTGGGGGGAATCTGAACCGTGGCATTTCTCAGCATGAATGAATGTTGGGAAGAGAAATGGCTTTCAGAAATGAGCATGAACACAAATCCAGGGCAACATCAGTGACATCTTTGAGGGCAAGCTAATGGATGGCAAGAATCTTGTTTGATAATAAGCATTTTGACGAGAAGTACAAAGGAAGAGATGGAGGAAGGCCCTTTGCCTGAGTAGGAGAGAATCAATGCAGGAGCAATAGAAGGGAGGATACGTATGAGACTCAAGAGAAGTGAGATTTATAGAGGAGATAGCAAGATTGGGACATTAGCAGTATTGTCTGTGAAGGTAGAGGAAAGCAATAAGGCCATTTATGAAGGTGCTTGATGGGCATATAGCCATGAATGGGGTCAGGGATTAAGTTGGGCTGATTATAGTCACTTTGGGAGATTGGAAGTGTACAAAAAGCAAGAACAGAAGGGACAAGGCTGAGGAGTAGGCATGAGTTAGAGAACGAGACATGGAAGGTAAGGGTGAAAAGCAATGATACTCAAGTGTTGGGTGACAAACATTATCCAGTCCATACTGGTATTGCAGGAATAGTGATGTACTGCCACGTAGAGAACTCTTACCTAAGCTAGATTCATTGCAATTCTGTTGTCTACTGGACTGTGTGCGACTGACCAGTGCACTAATATTTAAGGGTGAAATTAATTTACTGGATAATTTTGGTGCAAAGTGTGGAAAACTGCTTTTTGTGCTTTTTTTTGTAAGTTATTGAGGAAGAATTTCAAACTTTTAATACCAAAATAATTTCTCAACTGCATGGACATAGTGTTCCCTCTTTCTCAATCTGTTCATTTCATTAGTAAAATTGCCATTTGTCAAGGATGATAGTTGCCTCAAAACTGTGTCAGTGGACATGTTTAATGATACATCTTGACAGTCCAGCAAATAATGTATTCCAACAAAGCAGAGTTTAGGTCTGAGGAGTAATCAACTGAGGATTTTTCCTTATTGAAATTTGTATAAAGTCAACAAATTTCTTCATGGTTGTTTTTAATGATAAATTCACTGTTCTGCTTCAAGTCACTGTGCCTAAAATCCTCACTGTGCTGATATTTTTCACTGGAGATGAATGTATATGAGAATGAATGGCTTAATTGGTTACGTGCAGGTGTCTAATATGTCTATAAATTATGCAGCAACATCACTTAAATTGATCTATTATGAACAAAGGACCAAAATGCCTCAAATATGCACATCAGTAATTACTTAGTGAAAGGCAGTTAAAATATAAAGTGCTGGAAATAATCCACAGGTCTGACAGCCTCTGGAAAAAGTTAACGCTTCAAGTTGAATGTGATTCTTCCTGAGAACTACAAACAGTTATAATCAACTCAAAACGTTAACTCTGTTTCTCTCTCCATAGATGCTACCAGACCTACTGCGCATTTTCCAGCATTTTATTTTGGACTTCTAGCTTCTACAGTATTTTGCAAAGAAAATTTATTTTTCAAAAAATCATTTATTCTGCAATTGCTGAATTTACTTTCTATGCTAATTCAGTAAACTTTAATTTGGTTCATAAGAATAAATGAGAATTTCTGTTCCTTGCACTGGACAGTGCAATCATGGATGTGGAATAGCAGATACCGGTCTCTTAAAGAACAGAAATTTAGTTTGCAATCAGAGTTAGTTGTGTGATTATTTAAGCCACTGACTCCATCACTCTCCTTGGCGACTGCCTGATGCTGAACTGACAGATTGCAACCTCAGAATTCTGCTTGAATCACAGTGGAACTTCTGCTCCCATATCTTTTCCGTCACCAAATGCACCCGATTCCATCTCAGTAGTATTGCTCTTTTACTGCTCCTGCCTCATCTCGTTATCCATGCATTGTAACCTTCCTACTCAGTTATCCTAATGTTCTTCTGACTGGCCTCCATTCTTTCACCCTGTTGAGCTCATCCAAAACTCTGCTCTCCAAACCTTAACATGTACAAAATCCTGTTCACCCCTGTACTTGCTGAGTAACATTGACCACCAATATGGCAACATCTTGATTTAAAAATTCTTATTCTCGTGTTCAAATTCCTGCATGTCCTCACACTTGATAGGAATTTCTATTCCCTTCTTGGTGTTTGCTGATGATGAATTATAGGACTGGTTTGTGTAAAATATTGCTTTAAAATCTCTTAGATTACATTCTTTAGCCACCAGGAGGTTGTTGTCAATAGTGGGAGACTCCTGGCCATTCTGGGAGGGCCAGTAACCCAAATGCATGTACGCTTCAATGTGGGCACCTCTAGTACTTGGCAGTAATTTCTAATGATGAGCACAAGCCAGTGACGACCTACCCTCTTAACACTGACAGGACTTATTCATTCCAATGGATGTGATTCCCAAGTTCTACTGGCACACCTGAAAACATATTGTGCCCATGGGAAGATGGCAACATAACCTTCGGCTTAGATCTTTTAATACCTATTGCAACCCTGTTGGTGAAAAGAGGTCAATGACATTGGAATTTGGACATTTTGGTGTTTTTTTTTACCAAACAAAGCACAAAAAAAAAATGACTGGTCAGAGAATTGTCAGGTTGCTTTTTATATGTTATTTTCCCTGAACAAGAATTTTACTTCAGCAGCCTTCTCTTGTACTGCTTTTAGCAGGCCACTAACAAACTGAAAATGGCCAGGAAAAGTTGAATCAGTTCACTTGCAGTTATTTGACACGCATTAAATGAAGTTCCAAATTTGTCCATATCATTCTAAAAGGAAGTTCCATTCTAATGATCCCAGTCAGGTATAACACTATACACTTCAAGGGGTGCTGCCACCTTCTGGTAAAATGAGAAGTGCACACTTATGATTAAAATTGTGTAACCCTAGAGGCAATTTTAATATCCAGTGAGACTGTCTACAGCTGAACTTGGAAACTACAAAGATAATGGAACTGCAAAATTGGACCAGTTTAGTTGTCCAGTTGCCCATCCAGTCTGCACTCGCTAGATTTTGTAGTCAAGGGAAATGAGTGAGAGCTTGATTTCAATATTAACGATATTGCTCCATTTCCTGGTTAGCGGGACGAGGACAGCAAGTTGAAAGCAAAGTCAGTAAATCTCGGGGGGTGATTTCTGCTGGGTGCTTTGGACTAAAGGGCTCTGTGGTGGCCAAGAATAGGTCTTAAGCTTATGCCAGTTTAGCTCATGTTCAGCACAAGCTGCCATCTTGGACAAGAAATTGAAAGCAGTGTGAGGAATGATGCCAGAAAAGTCGTTAAACAGCAGATTGCCAGTTAGAAAGCCTGCTTGCGTTCAGAGGCTGCACATCATTTTTCATGCTTCAACCCAACAGTGGGAGTAGTAGTTCGGTAGTAATCACGGTGATCATATTGATTTGAAGTGCTTAATTAAAGGGATACTGACAAATTGGCAGTTGTCATTGCTAGAACTGTGAAGAGGAAACTTTGAGACACACTGGGAGATTTTCTGAAACATTTTACGAAGATCTGTTGAGATTTATCCATGAAATTTTCTGAGGAATTCAACTAAAAAGAGTAAATCCTGCGCTCCTTTTCGGAATCACTAGGAGAAAAGCAATGTTTAGACTTCAGCATCTGGAGAAGGAATGGGAATAAGGGGACATGCGGCTAGACAAGAGGAGGAGGAGAGAGGGACAGGAAAGGGAGAGCTGGCTTCCTTCCTCCAGTGAGCACAGGATATTCCCCCTCCAGTGCTGCATCTGAGAACCTATGTACTCGCTCCCCCAATCCCTGGGCCATCCTGTAACGTGGAAATTGTCTCTAATTGAGTGTGAAACTTGCAGACTTTTGGTTCAGCACCCAAATTCAAATTATGGTAATCAGCAACTAGGGCCAAAATTGTGTGTTCAATCCAGATTTTCAAATTGACCTATTTGAACTGCATCTGTTATCCTCCTTGCCACCTGGGTGAGAAGTGATTTAAAGGGCACTCAAATTAAAAAGTCTCTTAGGCAATTTTAATCCTCCTCTTGTTGAAAGTTAGACTTTCATGAACCTTTGCGCTGTTTTAATCATGGAATTAATTACTTTTGTGAACTCCCATTCTTGTCACCATTCCAGTAGATAGGAGCCCTGTGTGTTGCAATGGCTGGAGGGATGCCAGCCAAGTTGAATAGCCCAACAAATGCTCTGTGCCTATGAAAATATACACTGTGATTTCTGTCCCGAAGGAGATGTTCTTTGATTGCAAGTATTTCTTTACACGAAGAGTTGAACCGATCTCAGAATTGACTCCTTTCACAAGGGACTGAACTATTTCAAACTTGACTTTGACAGTTGCTATCTAATCAAATATATGATGAACAACACCACTGATACATTCACAATTGCTTCATTTGGACTTTAATCATCTTGTGTCTATGCTGCTGTGATTTATAATGGTGTTGTGTTGTTTAGACCAGCGACGTGCAATCTGTGATCCACGGGCTGCATGCGGCCCATCAACATTCCTAGTGCTGACCGTTGCTGATGTGAAAGGTTGTCAGATGCCACTGGTTTCTATCTGCATAGTTTTTTAGGCTACCAGTATTACTAAAGTGATATGCATGTAAAGCAAGGGCACATGAAGTGAGATGCATGCTGATTACACTCAGTGTTTGCGAATGTTCCAACTATATCCAAAGGCTATGGTTCAATTGGTATGCCCCACAAATCCTCCGTACACAAGTGCAGTTAGCACAACATCTATTCCTGGAGATTGTCTACAACACCAGTGCATGCATCCAATTTCAATCTTCCAGCCCACTAGCCTCGGTTGCCCAACACTGGTTAAGACCACTGTTGCATATTATTTTATTGAACCAATCTGCTTCTCACCTTAAGTTCTTTTCCTGAAAGCAAGTCCGATGAACAGCATAGGTAGGGCAAGGAGACAGCTTTATAAAGCGATGGAGGTGGGGTCATGAATATTTTTAGGGCGGAGGCAGATAGATTCTTGTTAGGCGAGGAAATCAAAGACTATCGAGGGTGGATGGGAATGTGACACAAACAGATCAGCCAAGACCTTGTTGAATGGTACAGCAGCTTGAAAGGCCGAATGGCCTACTTCTGCTACTATCCACCCCAGCCAGAAAGAGATCAAGCCCTGTCCTACTGGCAGCAATTGATTCACACAGATCATCCAGCCTCCCAAACCAGCCAGCCAGCCCAACGAGTTGCTGTGGCAACATACACTCTGACACAAGTTGTAACTTGGCGCTATAGTGATGGCAGGGACTCCAAGTCCTTTCCAGGAATCTCTCCTGCTCTTACCGCCTGCCATTGGGGTTTTTGGAAGAATTTACAAATTGATATTCAATCTGGTTGACTGCTTAATGAATGCACTTTGTTTGGCTATCAAATCCTGGAGAATGAATTAAACCCAGAACTTCTGGCTTCAGAGGCAGGGATGCCAATCACTGTACATAAAGCCACCTCATCTGTCTTTAATTCTGTTATTTTTAGAAGGTTCACACTTCATTATCCAACTGGCAGAGAGATGACTTTCTGGGCATAGTGGGTGCCAGAATCATTGCCATGGTGCTTGCTCAAAACAGTGCATAAAATGCCAACTTCTTGTTAGATGCAAAGCTACAATCATGCTTAGGTCACTTATTGTGCCTCCTGTGAAACAAAGTTTAACTTTTCAATAAGGCTCCATTCTTGACCCCATTGCAATGTTTAACACTTTGTTCGTCCTGTCATTTAATGTCAATTCTTCCTTTATATTCCCCCATCCTGACCCAAATATAGCATTCCCAAGGGCGGGTTCACATGAACATACAAAATAGTAGCAGGATTGGCCATTCAGCCCTTCAAGCTGCTCCACCATTCAACAAGGTCAAGGTCATCACATTCCCGTCCACTCTCATTAGCCTTTGATTCCCTTGCCTAACAAGAATCTATCTACCTCCGCCCTAAAAATATTCATGATCCCATCTCCACCACTTTTGAGGCAGACAGTTCCAAAGTTGCACAAAAAAAGAGAGAAAAAAAGCCTCATCTTTGTCCTAAAAGGACGACCTCTAATTTTAAAGTAGTGCTCCCTACTCCTCAAGATGAGCCGTCCTTCCCATATCCACCTTATCAAGACTATTCAGGATCTTGTAGGTGGGATTCTCTGATCCTGTTCGTTCCTGCCCCAATGTCAGTGAGATTGAAGGATTTAGGGCTCAGTCAAAACTCCACTCACTGCAGAATTAGAGAGTGCCACGTGGTTTCTGGTATATGTATTCCAATCAAGTCACACTTCACGCTTCAAAAATCCAGTGGAAACAAGCCCAATCTGTCCAAACTATCCTCATAAGGCAAGCCACTCATTCCAGGTATCAATCCAATAAATCTCCCCTGAATTGCTTCCAATGCATTTACATCCCACCCATACTCAAGCATTGTCCAGAGGTTCAGTAACCAATTACAACACGTCTGACATAGGCGACCTATAACCACCACTTTATTTCACCTGTTACTGTCTGCAAAAATGGCAGCTTTATTTTTTAATGAACAGCATTACCACTACATGTTACTTCAGATTTCTCAGCCCAAACCTCCAGAATTCCCATTCGAAAAGCTCCTTAACTCTCCAACACTGTATTCCTCCCCTCATAACACTGCACTGTGTTCCTCCCCCCATAACGCTGGAAGATGTACATCTATATCGCTGGATCTTTAAGCACTAAAATAGTGGTATCATTCCTCACAGCACGTAGTCAGTGACTCAAGATACAGACATACAAGCAGCGTTTGGTTCCCATCAACTGTGGCAAAGATGTCATACAAGGTTTGAAGATATGCGTGCTATAGGCACCTTTCCATCCCATCTAATTAATTCCATGCAGGAACAAACTCAGATGTACCAGAGTATTAATTGGATATTGCCACTGGAGCTGTTAAATATAGAATATTTCCCGCTAGTCAGGAATTAACAATGAGCATTCGCCTGTGAAGTGTACTGAAATGTTTAATCAGCTCCTTCACAGACTGCTGCTGGAACAACAAGAATAAAATGAATGGATTTTGATGAATAAGTACCACCTTGTGTCCAGAAACACCAACATTGACTGGTAACCGTGTATTAAAAACCATTCCCAGGAACTTTGTCTGAGCTTCTTTGGCTTGGCTGTTGAAGTTTGATAGTCAGCTTGTAGTTACAAACAGGATTATGATGGAGGAGTGGGAGAAATTCCACGGGAAATTCCCAACCAACATTTCAGTTAGAATAAGCCACACAGGAATGTAAGCAAAGCAGCCTTTTCACATTTCATATGTTGTGAAAATCAGATTCTTATTTCCTCTGACAAAGTACATATTTAGGCTGGACTTCATGGCAGCAGGATCTTCCGGTCCCGCCAATGTGACTAGTGATTTTGTTGGATCGCCGGCCCCACAGCAAGGCACTGGAAAGATTCCAGTCTTAATCTTTTGTGGGTGGTGACAAATCACCTGACAAACAAGTGTTTTTTGAAATACCTCCATATCTGCCTCTCCCCTTTAATTAACTTCCTGCTATTTTAACTGCACTATTCACTCCTGGCCAAATACATTCTGTAGATGATATGGGCTGCACAAGACAAGAGCAAATTTGGGCTGAATTATCCATCCTGGAGTCCAGAGGCAAGTGGAAAAATTGACATGGATGGGTGAACATGCACGGTCTTCTGCTTTTGATCTCAATAAATACGCTTCAGCAAGGAGCTTGGCCAATCTCATGGCTGGGCAGGCAGAATGTCTCCAGTCCCACTTACCTCATGGGAACAAAGGTCCTAATGTCATTTTCAAAAGGTGACCTGGAAAAACATGCACTCACTGCAGGCCGGGAGCTCTACATTACTCCTCTAGAGTCCTTGCAGCCACAGCTCATACTGGAGAAGCTGGCAGGTGTGAGCAATAACATCCCAGGACATACAAGGGTGAGCTCAGCATTACCTTTCCCTCATCTCTTGATGAGAGCACTGCCCAGTAATATGCCCATGGTTGAGCCAATGCTTGTTGTTGCAGCAGTCCATGTTCACCAGCACCTTAAACTACCCCTGCTCTGCCTGGCCCTGTACCAACCTGCAATGGACCCTCCATCTCCTCATTATATTTAATTACCCAGGACTCAATTATTAGGGTGTCCCTTTGGTCAGCCACTTGTGCTAATTTTGAACTCCACCCAGAAAGACCTTCCTCCTCACTGACCGACAAACTGCTTGGTGACGTTCAATTGGAAAAATAGTGTATGTTTCCTTTCAAACTAACCCCACGACCTTTTACCCACCCCAGTCACCCACTAACCTTCTCCCATTATTCTAGATCCACCCAATATCACCATGCTCCTCCCCCCTTTGAACCTCCCCCCATTAACCCGGACTCTATTACAATCCACCTGCACATCCTTCCCTCCCCCATTACCAGAGTCCCCATGCCCACCTCGACCCTAACAACCCACCTTGTTATCTGAGCCACCTTTCTTGTCCCCCTCCTTAACCCACTCAGTAAGACCTTCAGTACCAAACTCTCACGTTACACCTGCCAAACTACCACATCACAGTCCACTCTCTGAGTTTGCACCCCAGAACCCCTTCATTGACACCACTGACACAGCCCTCGAAGACACCCCCCCTTCCTCCAGACACTCTCCCACCCTTCCCCACTCCCTTGTCCAGTCTTCTGTTCAGCTGCTAACCTACCCCCCAACCCACCCCAACTTCTAGCCTTCGCCCACCTCCCCTTGACACAGTGCTTGCCTGATCCAAACTAAAGTGCTGTTTCAGAAGAGAGTGTGAAAAATGTAGATTTTCTGCCTCTTGACTGCTCTCCAGTGACCCCTGCTGGAAAACGCACATGGGTGCTCATTAAATGTGGGAAGGGGAAGGATGGCCCTGGTATTCTCCCAGGACTAGGGCACACTTGCACCCATTATCCAGGAATACACATGAAGAATAGTCATTTAAAGATACTCTTATATCACTGTATGTCAGCATGAATCATTACCTGGAGGAGGATGCAGGAAAATGTGTGATGTGGGAAAAGGCAACAGTTCCCCCTCCTCCCCAAGGGTATTAATTACCTGAGTTTTCTCTGAATCTGTACTGAATAACACCTTGCCATTTATAAACACAGTTAACAGCGTTACAGTGGTGAATCGCTGAAATTGTCCTATATTGTGCATGAGGCAGCTGCAAAAAAACAAACACCATGTAAGAGTGAAATTGTCAGGAATAGGACATTCCTTATCAAGAATGGTTGATGCTTTAGCTGGAATGCATAATCCTTTCTCTCCTGGCCTCTGTCATCAGGATATATTTGTGCATCTGCAGAGTTTCAGCTGAAAGAGAGAGATAAGAAATACCACAGGCGATGGGTGATACTTCATGATTTATATGGGTTTCAGTAATTTTTTTTCTTTCACAGTGATAATTTCTTCATTGTCTGGCCTGAGCCTGCATGTTGCGCTAAAGCATTAAAAATTTAGCTGAAAAAGCAAAAAAACGGAGGTTGCCTAGTAACCACAGCATCTAATAAAAGTGTGTCTCGCAGCATAAAATTATTTATTTAATGAAGCCATCAGGGTTCTGTTTATTATCACTTCACTTTCACCCAATAACAATCGATGGTAACTAATGCCTCCCGGCCTATTATTGGTATATTTAGAATGACTTCTATGATGCAGGATTTCTGTTAAAATAAACTTCTTCCGAAGGGAGTCTAAACTTTGTGTCTCAATAACTATCAACATTTCCACTGCAACAAATTGGCACAAAGGTTGCCACCTCTTAAATATGATAGATGTTACCTCACAGTGTGGCAATATTGTAAATGTTTATACAGCCACTCTAGCAATCCCTTTTTACAACCAAACACTTGTCTCATAGTTGATCATCAATGTTTTGTACTATTTACCAAACATAGGAAACATTAGCCATAAAGTAATAACTGTTAATTTCCATTCTTTGGTCAAACTTGAATCTATCTTTGATACTTATATACTGCATGGTTAGTGAATCATCTTGAACCAGGCTCAAAAATACTTCTTACTCTTTGGGGCAAACTGCTACCAGTCCCCAATTCCTTTCCATGTGCAGAACATCGTGTGAAACAAAATAATATAACAGGGCTACTTCCAATATAAAAACAAAACCATGGACTAAAATAAATGCTAAATCATTTTCAAATCACAATAACTACTTGCATTTATATATAATAAAGCTGAAGGTGTTTTACAGGAGCATTGTCAAACAAAATTGGAGAAAGGATTCACTTGTGTTTCCACCTTAACCTAGCTTTGTATAACAGGCCCTGTGATTTGCCCATTCAGCTGCTTCAAGTTCATTGATCTGTGACCTATGCCTCATTGGTCTTTTGAATGAACCTGTACGGTGACACATGTAGCCTAGGCCACTTCAACATTTCACTTCATCAATGATAATATTGATGTCATTGATGAAGACAAACATCTCGCCAAGGCCATCCCCACACCCCCACTTCTTGCCTTCAAAGAACCGCACAACCTCAAACAGACCATCGTCCGCAACAAACTACCCAGCCTTCAGGAGAACAGTGACCACAACACCACACAACCCTACCACAGTAACCTCTGCAAGATGTGCTGGATCATCGACATGGATGCCAGCATCTCATGTGAGAACACCATCCACCAGATACACAGGGATTACATACTCTTGCAACATTGTCTATCTGATATGCTGCAGGAAAGGATGTCCTGAGGCATGGTACACTGGGGAGACCATGCAGGCCCAATGACAATGGATGAACGAACACCACTCAATAATCACCAGGCAAGACTGTTCCCTCCCTGTTGGGGAACACTTCAGCTATTATGGGCATTTGGCCTCTGATCTTTGGGTAAGCATTCTCCAAGGCGGCCTTCACGACACACGACAGTGCAGAGTCGCTGAGCAGAGATTGATAGCCGAGTTCTACACATGAGGACGGCCTCAACTGGGATCTTGGGTTCATGATACACTATCTGTAACCCCCCACAACTTGCCTGGGCTTGCAAAATCTCACTAACTTTCCTGTCTGGAGACAATACACATCTTTTTAACCTGCATTTAATGCTCTCTCCACTCATATTGTCTGTACCTTTAAGACTTGATTAGCTGCAAAGACTCACATTCCAATCATTATTCATGTAAATTGAGTTTGTGTCTTTATATGCCCTGTTTGTGATCAGAACTCCTGCCCACCTGACGAAGGAACAGCCAGTTCTAAAAGCTAGTGGTGTTTGCTTCAAATAAACCCGATGGACTTTAACCTGGTGTTGTGAGACTTCTTACTATGTTTGCCCCAGTCCAATGCCTGCATCACCACATGATACTATCACCCAATCAGCCTGAACAAAACAAAACACTCACTCAAGTGGATGAACTATGGAACTAGTGATGCTATATCATTATCGCCTATTTCAAACCAATAGAATCATAATTGCACCAGCCCCTCTAAATGTGCAAACACATAAGACAAGGGAATTGGGAATAATGGATACACGACAGTGATCCTGAGTCTAATGAAAAGATTCAAAAGCAATAAGAATAAAAGCTCGAGAGATTTATTGCTGTGATCTGAACTCAAAAATTAGATTACGGATTTGAATCAGCTCTCTTGAATGCATTATTCATTGTCCACCCAAATTACAATGTCACAGGAAATCCACTAATACATTTAAAATTGATTTATAGAAACTGGATTATGAATATTGCTGTGACGTAATATAAAAATCATAAAAGGTTCCTAAAGGGTGGCCTGCATTATTTAGATTCAGCTAAACAGAACAGATGGCTTGGGTACCAGGATATAGCCTGGGTACTAGGGTGTGGCCAGGTGTCAGCTGTGGCTCAGTTGGTAGAGCTCTTGTCTGTGAGTTGGAAGCTTTTGACTCCAGCTATTAAACCACTTGCCACAGGGATACATCAAATGCTGACTAAAGTCTTTGGCATCTATTAATGTACACTTACTTGTACAAAGTGTTGCATAAATTGATTAATTAATAAGATGCTGAACAAACATTGGTGGATCAGTGCATTCCAAATAGAATTAAAGAGATAGTGTGCATGATCCGATATTGTTGGCATAGTCAGTCAGCCTCTGAGCAAGGAGCAAGCAACAGTAAAGGAAATTATTCAAGACTGCATGTTTCAAAAAAAAAATGCTTTGCTAAGACAAGTGTGAAAGTACTGATAGTTTATCGTCTCATTTAAGCACATGGGCTGAATTCTCCGATTGTGTCCACTCCCACCAGCTGCCAGTGAGAAAACAGAGAATTTCGAGCTCAGTCAAATTCACTGCAGTAACAACTGAAAATCCTAGCAGTGGACAAGCTGGGAGGGTTACGGCGCATATTTCGCAATGCTGAATTTGGAGAAGTCTAGTTACATCTTTAATGGATGGTGCTGTCTATTATTCACACCACCATTAGGTTCAGCGACCTGCTTGCCGGATACCAGAGTATACCATGACTGACTGGAATGTCAGTGTTTGGCCAAACTATTTCAAATTCTTTTGTTAAATCAGACTGATGGAAAAATCAGAGGATGCACAGAATTTGGGCTGCATTTATAATTATTGGAGACATTCATCCCATCTCTCTATAAGTTAACTTGTTCCTATCACAAGTTTCATACAGTTTGTAGTTTATGCCCACACATAGGATGTTCCCTTCTTTGGTAAATTCCCTGGTAACCTGTTGTAGAATACAAAGCAATTGGACCTTTCCATAAATTATATGGCTGCCTTATTATGCAGGTTCAACATCATGCTGGTTAATTAAAGCCTCTTGCTATTTAATTAAACAACTGACAAACTTGCATTTTATTCACTGTTCACAACAGCAAATCAGGATGTAATGATATGAAGGGAGCTCATACTTTGACAATTCACATTTGGAGAGCAGAAAGGGAGCAGTGCCAAATGTTGCAAAAGTGGTGGTGTTATCCTATATAAGTGATGTGGTAATAAAGATTAATGCATTGTTTTCTGTCTTGGTCACATTTTAAAAGAAAGCGCTTCTTCAAATTTATTTTTTTTTCAATAAACTTGTCAGTAAATATATTGGATAAAATGACAGATGCTTGTGGAGGGAGCCGAAAGCTATATTTTAATCTCATCATCATCTGAGGCATGGCTGCATTTAAAGCCTGATAGCTCTCTAGAGCATCCATTATTCAAACTGATTAATACTTAGGTTTGCAAGGCTGAAAGCAATTGGCCAGAGAACTGACCTGAGATAACTCGGATGACTCAACTGCCGATATTTCTTGCTTCGGCCTAGTTCCAATCCTACTTACTTTGCTTCCTTTAAATATCAATCATCAAGATTTGAACCCATGCACACAATGGAAAGTTTAACAATTAAGTGCCATGATAATTTGCACACCAGTGCCTACTTTCTAAAACACCTCCCTAGATATATATTGACCATGTCACACTGTAGGATTTGTTCAAATCACAAACAAAAATAAATGAATCTTTATTAATAGGACTCTCAAGTTCCTTATTAAATATTAATTATTTTAGTTCCTATGATCTGCAAAGGAATGTACTTGACATAGCATTCTTTAAAACTTCATTCTTTGCAATTGTTGTCTTAATGTTTATGGTCTATCTGAGAAGAACAGACTTCTGAATGTGTTTTACTCAGATAGTTCCTGTTAGCATAATTTATTTGGCTGTGTAGGAACAAACTTAAGTTTTATCCAGCCCCAGGCTAATCTACTATCTTTTCCAGCTCCAGGCTGATCTACCATCTTTTCAAGAGTTCTGGTTGGAATTAGTCTAAATTTGTAACGCCGAGTATCAGTGCCACAATTAAACATGATGTGGAGATGACGGTGTTGGACTGGGGTGGGCACAGTAAGAAGTCTCACAACACCAGGTTAAAATTCAACAGCTTTATTTGGAATCACAAGCTTTCAGAGCTCCTTCATCAAGTGAGTGGAGTGATTGGTTCACAAACACAGCACAAATAGGCAAAGAGACAATTGCAAGATAATTACAAATTGGAATGTGAAGAATGATTGGAATGCTCTAAAAGGACATATGACAACGCAGAATCGGTGAGCAGAAACTGATAGCCACGGTCTGCATGGATGAGGACGGTCTCAAGTGGGATCTTGGGTTCAAGTCACATGTAACCCCCACCATTGCAAAATCCTACTAAACTGTCCTGGGTTGAGACAATTCACACCTCTTTAAACTGTGATTATCCCTCTCTCCACTCGCACTGTCTGTACCTGTAAAGACTTGATTACCTGTAAAGACTCACATTCCAACCATTCTTCACATTCTAATCTATAATTATTTTGCAACTGTGTCTTCGTCTATATATGCTCTGATTATGAACCTACCTCTTTACTCACCTGATGAAGGAGCAGCGCTCTGAAAGCTTGTGATTCCAAAAAAACCTGCTGGACTTTAACCTGGTACTGTGAGACTCCTTACAATTAAATATAGGTTATGTATCAATAGTTGAAGAAATAACCATGCAGAATTAGTTTCTATTAGAAGCTGTCAAGATCATCACTCAATCGTTTTCTGTGGTAAATCTAAATGAAAATTCAGATGCCACTGTGTTTGGTTTTTTTTGGGTGACATGATGATGATGGGTGCAGTGATTTCTGGTAGTGAACAAGGAGAAGTCTCACAACACCAGGTTAAAGTATAACAGGTTTATTTGGTAGCACAAGCCACTAGCTTTCGGAGCAGTGCTGGGGTAAACACAGTAAGAAGTCTCACAACACCAGGTTAAAGTACAACAGGTTTATTTGGTAGCACAAGCCACTAGCTTTCGGAGCAGTGGCTTACGCTACCAAAGAATGAAAACTGCAATCTGACTGGAAGACTGTGGTTGGAGTTTTCCAATCATTCGCGCTAATGGGATCTTCCAATCCCACTGACGGCATTTCCCCGCTGTGGATTTCCCAGTGGTGAGAGGTGAATTCAATGGGAAACCCCATTGATGACACCAAGACCAGAAGATCCCACCGCTGGCCAATGGCGGGCTGCCTCTGCTGCTGCAAAACACTCAGTGGGTTACAGGAAAAATCCTGCCCATGGCTTCTAATCAAGCAGATCCAATCGCTAACCCTGGCAAGAGGGCTCCATTTCCCAGAAGGTAGTGGGGAGCAGAGAGGTGGAGAGAGGTTGGTATGGGGTGGGCAAGCTTATAGTGGGGGGGATCTTGGGATGCTGGGAAGAAACATTGCTACTCAATCTGCCCCACATTGGCAGCTCTGAAAGAATTTGACCATTCCACTATTTGTCTTTATAAATTTTTGTGCATTCACCCTATCACCTTCATCCCATATTAAACTTATTGCCCATACATCCATTTGTTCAAAAGAAAATTATTTGTTGGCTTTTATTTCAATACCTAGGGATGTGCAGGCATTACAAGTTCATGTTTACAAGCAACTGTCTCAATTCTGGCGTGTTCATTTAGCATTCTTCCATCTGGTGCATCCCCCAGTGCCAGTCACTGTATGAATTCCTCAGGATAGTGTCCGAGACCCAACCACCCTCAGCTGCTTCATTAATCACAAATTGATTGATTTCATTGAACCCATTATAAAGCCAGAACTGAATACGTTCAATACTATTCACAACTCCTGATGTACTGAAGCAGTCCGTATGCATATAAAATAAAACCTGGACAACATTCAGTCTTGGGCTGATAAGTGACAAATAACATCCCTGCCACACAAGTGCTATGCAATGACCATTTTGAACAAAAGAGAGTCCAATCACCTTTCCGTGTCATTCAATCAATTACCATCACTGAATCCGCCACCATCCTGAGGGTTATTATTGACCAGAAACTTAATTGGACTAGCCATATAAATACTGTTGGCTACAAGAGCAAGTCAGACACTGGAAATTTCGTATATATAACCCACTTCTTCACTCCTTAAAGCCTGCTCACCATCTACAAGTCAAGAGTGTGATGGAATACTCTTCATTTGCCTAGATGAATGCAGTTCCACTTGAATAGTGCCACATCCACCATCTTAAATATTTACTCTCCACCACTAACACAGAGTGGCAACACTATTTACCATCTAAAAATTGCACTGCAGAAATCTGCCAAGGTTCCTGCAAGAGCACCTTCCAAACAGTGGGTCTCTACCACCAAGAAGAACAAGGGAAGATGATGCTTGGGCATACCACCACCTCCAAGTTCCCTTACAAGTCACATAAATAAATCACCACCACCCCTTCATTGTCACTTAGTCAAAATCGTGCAAGTTACCCCTAGCTACAAGTTATCTGGGTACACCTATGCCACCAGGATGGAAGTGACTCAAGAAGGCAGCTTGCCAGCACTTTGATTTATGATGGGCAATGAATATTGGCCTTGCCAATGTTGTTCACTTCCAAAAATAAATTCAAATAAATCCATATTTTTTCTCCCAGTCTGGGCTAAACTTGACAGGGAGGAACATGAGACAGTATATAATACAGTAACATATTATATATATATTAGTTGAAGTGAGTTTCTGCCTAAAGTTAAATTTATCACCATCCCAATTCTTTACTCTTAAGGTCTTCTTAGTGATAGCACACTCACATAAAGCTAGTTGATGCTTTCAAAAAAGGGAATACCCTCCTTGTTTAAAGAAAAATCACCAGTAACATTGGACACAGTGTTGAAAGTCTGCATTCACTGGCATCGATACTGCATTTAATGAAATTTTCCATTAAAGAGAAGGACAAATTATAATGTTGGCTGTTTTAATGAATTAACATATACCACAGCCTTGTACTTTATTTATGCATTTGATACGGAACACAGGCATTTGATTGATAATATTTATGTAGGTCATTAAAGTATTTTCCAGCACTGGCACAGATATGTAACAATCTCCTATCCCTAAGATACATGTCATTGTGCTTGTGTCGGAACGTAAATCGACAGCAGTCAGAGCGAGTAAGTTTGTTAGCACCACAGGCAATGAGGCTATGGGAAATGATCTCAGTATCTCTAGTTGGGGCCACGTTGACCATCACCTCAGAGACAGGATGAAGAATTAGTTCCACCTTTATGCATTGTCTGCTGGGAAACCAAAAGCAGTGGTTTAATTTTTAAAAATGTTTTCATGCCCATCCCTAGCTGCCCTGGAGGTGGTGTTAGTGAGCTGCATTTCTAGAACCACAACAGCCTATTTGTAGGCATAGCCATAGTGCTGTTAGGAAGGGAGTTCCAGATTTAGACTCTGCAACAGCGAAGGATTGGAATTGTATCTTGGGAGTATGAGATCAAACCAGGAGACAGAGAACTTTCACAAACTGATGTATGCCAATCACAAGGATTTTATGCTGGCTTTACTGTTATAAACTGTGTGTCAAAATGTTTGTTTGAGGAGAAAAATCAGATCGATTGGGGGAGGGGTTTCTCACTGAATATTTTCAAGGTTGATATAGATAGATTTTTGATCAACAAAGGGGTCAAGGGTTATGGGGTTGGACAGAAAAGTGGTGTCGAGGTCACAGTTAGATCAGCCATGATCTTATCAAATGGCACAACAGGCTCAATGGACCGAATAGGACTCTTATTTCTAATTCCCGTATTCTAATGTTACAGGGTTTTCTTTAAATAAGGAGGATATTCTTTCTTGTGAACATATCAACTAGTTTTATATAAATGTGCAAGTAATAAGAAGACCTGAAGAATAAAATAAGGATTGGAATGATGATAAATTGTACTTCATCTTAAAAAGTCCAGTCTGCTTCCAATCTTTTGGATTTTACTATAATCTCCCTTATCATGTGATCTGTGGCACCCATGTACTTTCTGCTACCTTGAAAGCTGTTTGCTGTTTGTTTGTGCACTCTGGGTGCGAGATTCTTTGTCACTGTGCAGGAACCAGGGAGAGGACCTGTACTGACTGCAGCAGAGCTGGTCAACATCCCTGGGGAAATCAGGAGAATGACATTAATAATCTAAAAGAGTTTAATGGATTTTTAAACCTTGAGTGGAGGCTTACTGCCAGTTTTACCTGAGAGCGCAACTTTAGTTTCCATGGAGTGTTCCTGCAAACCCAGGAGGTTACATTTGATAGACTCTGAAGTCAGGCAGGGGAGGGGGGGTCATGATTTTTTTAACATTTGTTCATGGGATATGGGTGTCACTGGCTGGGCCAGTCTTCATTGCCCATCCTTGAGGGTGGTTAAGAGTCAGCCACATTGCTGTGGATCTGGACTTACATGTAGGCCAAACTAGGTAAGGACAACAGATTTCCTTCCCTAAAGAACATTAGCGAAAGCGATAGGTTTTTATGACAACCGACAATGGTTTTGAGACCATCACAGACTTTTAATTCCAGATTCAAATTTCACTGTCTACCGTGGTGGAGTTCCAACCCATGTCCCCAGAGCATTATTCTGGGTCTCTGGATTAGTAGTCCAGTGACAACACCACTACGCCATTGCCTCCTTGATTAACCAGCGCCAATTGACCACGATTAAAGGAGCATGAAAACTTTGTGCTTCCTGCTCATTTCAATTATTCCATGTTCCTGGTAGAGCTAGCCACACTGCTAATTGGCTGAATAAATTATTAGGAGATTGGTATTGTGAGTAGTTAGCACTGTTTAACACTAGCCTGTCCTATTTAAAGATTGGAGCAGCTTAACTGGATACTGGCAGTCGCACACAGTGACTCTGACCTGATTGAAGAGTGGCCAAAGGTGGGAGCTCCAAGATCTTTGAACACTGCAGTAGGGGAAGCAGCACCTAGCCACAGTGGTCGAGGCACCTGCCTCATCTGAGAGGATGGTGCTGACTATTATTGGAACAGTGCCAAAGCCATGACCACTGGTGGGCTGAAACCATGGAAGATGGCAGTATCTCCATACTTAATCTTCCTTCTCACATCTACCTCACACACAATCTCCTGCTTTAAGCTACAGAAGGTGGAAGTATACACCTCTTACTTGCCTTTGTTCCCCATCCCACAACTGTTTCCTCTCAGGTACCCATTAGTGCAACCTGGCCAAGCAATGGAGGACAGAAAGAAGACAGTAAAGAAGAAGACAATGGATTTCACATCCACAACCACCAGCTCAGATACAGTCATTGCACCATTTAGAGGACTGCATGGAAGAAGGATCTGTACGTGTTGAGACACTGAGCACTAGTGATTAGCAGGCAGCCAAGTGGCAATGATAGCGCAGGTGCCAGTTTGATGGGAGGGCCAGGCTGCACATAAACTCTGCTACTGAGGGCTCAGTTAAGGACTTCAATCAAATACTTGGTGCACTGAGAAGCCTGTGGTCACTGTCAAGGAGCATAAAGGAACCTGGCAACATCTCAGCACAGGGCATTATACAGAGCTTGGTGCCCATTCTTTCTGGCATGGAAGTGATGGCAAACTTAACTTGCATGCTTATGGGCCTGACCATGATGCAGATTTTGATGGTCAATGTTCATTTCAGCAGCCACCCAATGTCTAAGAACTGCAATGGAAATGCAGGCTGCAGCCATCATGGATGTGGGTGACAGTGCACAACGTAACCTGACGCCAATCACAGCAGTCCCACAATCAGTCTCCAATAGATTCCAAAGATTGCTGAGGCCCTGGAAAGTGGCAGTGGCTTCATGAAGCACCAACCTGGATGACAATATTTATTGTTCCACTATTGCCAGATCACCAACACGCTGCTGTTGCCTATCTGCAGTCCAGATAGACCTGTGTTGCTCATGCCAAAACACTCTATCCACAGCCAAGGCTGCTCAAGATTGTCCTCTAAGGACAACTGCAGTCTTGTCCACTGAAACTTTGCAGTTTCCCACCAGCATGCTGTTGCCGCTGTGAACGGCAATAGGCCAGGCAAAAGCAGATCCAAATACAATATGCATAGTTTCATTTATGGATTTAGTTTTGAGTTTTAATTTTGTGGTGAGTTTTATTTTTGTACTGTGGCCTAGCAGACATGGTGATGATCAGTTACAAAGGGAAAGCAAAGGTTTGGGAAGCTGCAGTGGATGGAGTGTTGGGGGTTGTGATTATTGGCATCGGACTTGGATGGGTTCCTCACAGGAAAAAGTGACTATCTCTAGGTTGCCTCTTGTCTTCTGCAATACTCAGGAATACTCCTATTCCTGAGCTGCTTGCCATATAGTTGGCAGCAATGGCTGTCACCTCAGAACAGTGAGACTGTTACAGCATGTAGTGGAAACTACCATGAATGATGGCAAGTAATACAGGACTCCTCCAGTGCAGTCCAGGCAGTGGATGCATTGCTTGAGCATGCCAATGGTCTGCTCTATTGCATTTTATGTGGCAGCACAGCTTTCACTGCATGCAAGCTATAACTGTATGCACAGGTTATGCACCATGATCATCCACCATGCGAGGCAGGAGATAGCCTTTGCCACACAAGTGCAAACCTTTGGTTTGTTATGCTGACTCAAAGTGGACTGCTACAGAATGAAGAAATCCTGACTACTGCCAAGGTACCGGGTACCAACCTTCATAATTTGCTGCCGAGCCACACACTAACTAAACGTTGAGAGTGTGGAAACCTTTTCAATTCAGTTGTAAGGTAAAATGATTTGTATTTAACCAATAGCAACATGCAACATGGGGAAGCCTGTAACAGCAGTGAAGTCACATGCTCCTAAGTAAATGTGGTCAGTTGTCACTGAATAGAAGAAATCGGTGAACTCTGCAGGAACAGATGAGAAACGTCCAGATGTTGAAAATATCTCCAGTTCCAGTAGGAATCAGATGCATACAAGTTCATTTCTATGTTCACCTTCACAGCCCTCGCAACATAATCTTTGCTTTGCCCCAAGGTGGTTGTTGTGGTAGATTTCAGTGGAGTGGAGATGTCTCAAACTGTTCCTTGTTGAGGTTCAGGGAAAATAACCTACGGGGTTCCAAATTGATGTGCTGATGTGTCTTTCACTGTCTTTGGGTCATCACACTCAGCAGTAAGCCATTTGGGGCATTTGTCCAAAAATGTGTTTATGCCAATGATGCCAATTAGGAGCTCCAAGGGTGTTCACAGTACCTAAAAGATGGCTGCAAACTTTCACAATTTCATGCCAGTTTTTTTTTGCATACCCAATATTGTGTCTATATGCTGTGTACAATTATTTTTCTTTCAAGAGCACTGAAATTGACTTTTCCGACAGGGTAGAAAATGTAGTCAGTATGGGCTGCAATGATAGTGATAATAATGAGCAGACACTTATATGCACCACTGTGTTTTCTCTCTGCTATTTTATGTTGGTGCTATTTTGTTTCCTTTGAGTGGACATTGGGTCATTTGCGTGCTCCTATTTCTCATTACATGAGCCGTTGGCAATATCATCTGAAAGCACTTGTGTTTCTACATGTACCCAGTTCAATTGCACCACCACCCCTCTCAACTCCTCCATAGTTACTAAATTATCAAACTGCTTATCCAACATCCAATACAGGATGAGCGGATATTTTGTTCCATTAAATATTGGAAAGGCTGAAAGCATCCATATTTAACTTCTAATAATTGATTCTACTAACTATTAACTACTAGCTCATTCTCCCTGATAACAGTCGATACTAAACCAAGCTGTTCACAGCCGTGGTATCACATTTCACCCGAGATGAGCTTCCAACTACATATTTGTACCATAACCAAGACCGCCTACTACCACCTCATAACATCACTCAACTTTGCCTCCGTCTCAGCTTAACTGCTGATGAAACCCGCATTCATGCCTTTGTAGCTCATAGATTTCACTATTCCAATGCACACCTGGAAAATACAGCCAGGTTCTCTGGCCTCGTTCGCTGATGGGATTCTCTGATCCCACTGCTGTGAATGGAAATTTGGCTGAGCACCAAATTCTTGGCTCATTGGCACCAGGAACGGGGCAAATGACATTGGAGAATTCCGACCACTGTCTCTCATGTTTTATTCTTCACATAAACTCGAGGGATGGGATTTTCTGGCTGTTCACACAGGCAGGATCTTCTGGTCCCAGTGATGGTGAATGTGCACCATGCAGGAGGTGGATTTAGTGGGAAACCCCATTGACAGTGTGGGATCAAAAGTTTTCCCTGCCAGCCAAGATCGGGCTGCCTTCCACTGCCACTGAGAACCATACTATGAGGGGGTTGGTGGTGGCAGGAAATCTTGCCCGAGGTGCTATCCAAAACTGTGGCACCTGTCCTAACTCAAAGCAAGTCCCATTTCCCTGTCACCCCGAGCTTGCTGACCTACACTAGCTCCCAGCCAAGCAACATCTTGATTTTAAAACTCTCATTCCCTTTTTTAAATCCTTTCATGTCCTCTTCCCGCCCACCCATCTCTATAATCTCCTCCAGCCCTACAACACTCTGCAATATCACTCTTCCATTGGTGGGTTTTGCTTTCAATTACCTTGACCAGAAGCTCTGGAATTCCTTCCCTGAACCTCATCTTACTTCTTTAAGGCACTGCCCAAAACCTACCTCTTTGATCAAACTTTTGGCCATTCATCCTCATATCTCACGTGGCTCTGTGTCTTATTTTGTTTTATAATGTTTCTGTGAAGTGCCTTGGACATTTTAGTCCATTGAAGAAGAATATAAACATAAGTTGTTGTTGTTGAGTAGGTTAACATAGACAGATGAACACTAAGTCATTGGCCATAGTTATTGCCAACAGGAAGATCTAGTCTTCAGTTTGAAAAACAGCTAGCGTTTGAAACCCACAGCTATTTCATTAGGTGTCAATTCTGAGACCAATGGAGGAGTGGTATTGCAGAGTGTTGTAAAGCTGGGGGAGATTATAGAGATATTGACTCATTCTTAAGTCACTTCAAACAAGCGAAAAAAGTGACTAACATGAAATGATTGAATCAGCATATTTTCTATTCCTGAAATCTCCTGCCTCCCCTTCCTGCCTTGAAGCTTCCACGTGGCCGGCGATAAATAGGGAGCCAGCGCTGTCCTGCTAATTTATGGGGTAAGGATGAGTGTGGATGCTTGTTGTAAAAGATTTCAGTTCACTAATGAACATACTGGAATGATTTACATAGAATCATAGAATTCCTACAGTGCAAAAGAAGGCCATTCAGCCCATTGAGTCTGCACTGACCACAATCCCATCCAGGCCCTATCCCCGTAACACATTTACCCTTCTAATCCCTGACACTAAGGGGAAATTTATCATGGCCAATCCACCAAACCTACACATCTTTGGACTGTGGGAGGAAACCCAAACAGTCACGGGGAGAATGTGCAAATTCCAAACCGATAGCCACCAAGGCCGGAATTGAACCCAGGTCCCTAGTGCTATGAGGCTGTGGTGCTAATCACTGTGCCACATGCCGCCCCAAATTGACAGCGATCTGCTTCTTGTCTGAAAAGTGGGTGAGATGAAACTGGCAGGGGGAAGGGCCCACTTGATGCAAATTTCAAGTGAGCCTGAGTTATTACTGGATTTGAACTGCAACTTTCTCTTTGCTGCACAAGGAAAACTGTAGCCCAAATTCAGCTCTTGAAATAAGCTTCACATCCGTTCCTGAAGCCCTACCAACCAGCCAGTTCATATTGGGGATGTGAATTACTCATTCTTTCACAACTGCTGAGTTTCGGCCTTATATAAAATCGTGCCACTTTTGGGTGGAATTTCGAACTCACTTCCTGATGTATGTCATTGCCCATCCCTCCCCACCCTGTTTCCTGTTTCAGTTCCCCGCCCCTACTGCATCTCAAGGTGCATTTCAATTCACCTTTCAGTATATCTGAGCATACAGTTTCAACTCCCACATCACCAACCCCCATCCATCTTTCTGAATCAATAATATTTCTCTTCATTACAATATACACTTGAAAGGTATTTCTTGATCTCAAATGGGTTTTCTTCATGTGGTAAGTGAGGCTACCTCTTTCAAAGGTCTCAAACTATTTCTCTCTGGAGTTATATCAGTTTCAATTTTGAACACATTACCAAAAGGTCAGTAAAGTGAAACTCAAAAATATCAACCCAAAAATAAATTTAAAAAACCTTCAAGATGAACATTGCTACAAAAGGCAGAAGGCTTTAACCTACACACTACTTCGTTGCCTGTAACTTGCCGTGGGACACCCTGAAGATCCAAGTTCCCTTCACAGATATCTTTAGATCGAAGTTTAACAGGATTCAGGTTAGGAAATCCAAAACCAGTTTCATTATAATGACATTTTTCTTCTAGTTACACCAAGGTGAGGGATGTTCTTGCTTTAGAATGTCTGTAATGCCTATTTTCACTCTTTCACATCCAGACTACTGAACATTGATAAATGTTCGTCAAACCTTCCCTTATTTGGAGAAGGAAAGCCCTGCTTTGTTATCAACGTGAGACATGTAAATAATGTGACGAGACATTTTAACCCTCTTTACATTATTGCACTGTGTGGGTAGAGGTAAAAGTGTTAGCAAAGATTCTCATGAAGAAGGGGCACCTTTTGAATGACACACAGCATGAAGGAGAATCTTAACTTTGTCTGAACAGAGTTTAAGGTCAGATGGCAATATTAAATTTGCTCCATAAAATTTAATGAGACTAGTTTCAACAACTTTGGAGTCTTTACTTCCTCTGGTGAAGCATTGAGAAACACCAGTTAAGCACTGATGTGTTGTGGAGGAAGGGTGTGGAGATATGGGAGGAGACTCTGTAGCTTCAACACTGGCAAAATAGTAATATTCCTTTCTACCCTGGTATAAACCACTTACTTTCAAAAAGTAATTAACGTTAAGATGGTGTGCAAAGGAATTTTATGCAAATGTTTAACAATTACATGACTAATTGGAAGCTAAATCCCTTGAAGGTATTCCCTATATTTTCTAAATTAATGTATTTTAAAACCTGATTCAGAACGAATGTATTTCTGTCCAACCTTTCCTGTGACTTCTTCCCGACAATTTGTGAAATGTTAAATAATCACAGCAGCAATTTTCTCTCCAGCCAGAAAAATGTCTTAAAATAAAGCAGAGAGAAAATGGAGAAATCACACTGCTCAAAATAAAACAGGCAAAAAAAAATCCATTCAGTCTATAAAATCCGAGGACCTTTTGAAAAGAGTTGCTTCCAACAGCATACTATATAGTTAATTCCATCGCTTCACAAATTGGCAACATTCCAGCTACCCATGTTTGAAATTCATTAGATTCTGCGAGAGTGTCACAAACTCCCACTAAGGAAAATTATGAGCATGCTAAGGTTTTCTAGGATTCGGCAAACTGGGCAATCGTAACTCAACCAGAAATTAAAAGGGTTTAAAAGCTTCCTTTTTTTTTGGAAATCACTATTTAATAAAATAAAACTACCCTTGTCATATTTATTCCATGAAACATAGGTAGAAACTGCTCATTTAAGATAAAATATGCCAGCCAAATGATCTGCTTATTAAAAGAAGCAACATGTCGACGAAAGGGAGTCTCCTCATTCTATGCCAGGGATTAATCATTTTCATCCCCTGGTGTTTGTAGATGATTTCACTCAAGGTCAGTCAATAGCACAGAGATCAAGCGATGCTTACCACAAGTGGAGTGCAGACTCTCTAGGCTCCAGTACCTTGACAGGGCACCCCTTATACCATAACTGCTATCAGACTCAGAGCCAGGAGACAGCCCTGAGCTGCCACTGCTGCTGCAACTGCCTGCCGTGTGTGGCCCACTTGACTCGCCGCATTGTTGGGTCCTCATGCAGGATAGACAGGTCAGGGAGAGGTCTCCCCTGTCTTCTGCGCTCAGAGTCGGTTACAAGCTTGAGCCAGAGACGTCGCAATCAGCCTTTGGTGTGGTACCTGCTACTGTCTGGTGAAAGACTGACTGCAAATCTCTCAGTGAACACTAGCTGCATCACTCTCACATACACACACACACACACACACTCTCACAGTGATGTCACAGGGGTCCACTGAGGGGGCTCCTTGACCTACTGTTGCACTAGCCAAGATGATGTACATCTCACATGTACATTTAAAAATCATTAGGATTTTTAAAAAATTTTGAAGAACCTCGTCATACTTCAGAATTATGGAAACCAAACCTATTTTAAACATATATAAGTATATGCAGACACAGACAGCTGTTAATTCTGAACCATTTATGGAGTTTTAAAGTCAGCATGCGTGCTTTTTGTTGCTTTTTACGGGGAGAATGACGAGCGTTTTGATGATATTTAAGCATTGCCCCTGGGAACGGGATTTTTATCCGGGTATTTTACTGGTGGCATAATGAAATAATATTTTTAAAAATTTCCTACACTATGGGAAAACATTAGGCTGAGATTAGGAAGCTACTATATATTGGGGGATTACTAATGTGAACTCAGAACTTTATGGCATTCGAAACTTGGGAGTCTGCAGTAAACTTACACCAAATTTTAAGAGTCTGAATTTTGAAGCAAAAATGGGGACTGTAGTTTTAGTATTTGACTTGCATCAGTAACTGGCAACATAGTGATACGACTTAGGCTATTATGTTGAAATACCGATTGGAATTACCCCATCTGGGGGATTAAGTCCTAGGGCGGGGGTGGGAATGTGGAGCGATTCCTGTAGCAGAGGGTGGTGGAAAAACCCACCAAATCTTCTAGCCCCAAACTCATTAATTACGCAATCAAGTGTATGGCAGCCATATTGGCGGGGCAGGCCCGATGGCCTGTAGTGCACAGTCCTATTCAGATGCCATAGTGAAAAGGTGCCCAGCATCACTAACCCACTAGGAAAGAAAGAAAATGGACCCCCTGAAAAAACAATGGATTTCCAGGAGCAGTCTAAGGCTGGAACATGGATTCTCTCCAGGACACCAAAGTAGAAAGGTCCATCTGCAGATACTCCTCTCCACCCACCCCTGCAGTGCTCTGGAGTCAGGGTTGCTGTTGACCTCTGTCCTGAATCTGGAGGCAGCTCAGCTGTCGTTCAGGTGAGTGCCAGCATCTACATGCCATGTTGGTTCAAACATCTTTTGCACCAGTGTGTTTTCCCACTGGCAACACTGGGAATTGGGCATTGGTGGCCAGCGGTCAGACCTTCATCTGAAGCCCATTAGTGGGATGCAAATGAGTTTTACACTGGCCTCGAGTGGGTTTCCCAATCCGTCACAGTGGGCACCAGCAAAAAGTGAGGCTGCAAGCTCATGCCGACATAAACCGATTTTTAGTCCTCCCATTAAATTCTTAGAATCATAGAATCCAAACAGAAGAAGAAGGTCTTTCAACCTCTCCAAAAAAAGCACCTTACACAGGCCCAACCCCCACACTATCCCCGTAACCCTGCATATTTACCATGGCCAATCCACCTAACCTGCACATCTTTCTTCCCTGTCCCTGCCTGCCATTGAATCTACCGGCATGGGTTTGGGAGAATTCTGCCCATTGTTTCATAATTAAGGGTGGAATTTTATGAACAAAAATTCTAAGTACTGAACGAGTGAACAAAAATGGGAGAGTTTCAGGGACAATTTTGGGTGAGTTTGAAAATGCAGTTTTATGGCACTTTGTCCAATAGAAAGTACCAGGATGTGATTCTCGCCAGTGAGGGTGGGGTGGGGGCTGCTGTCTGAGCTCACTGGGGTAACCTGAGCTCTAGGGGCGCCATTGCACAGGTACCCTGATTTCCCAATGTAAGTGACATGCGTCCTTAACGTGGTGTCCCAGGAGAGTATTTTTAATAAAATGAACCCATCAAACCTGTTGCGTGCCTTTGAAGTGAACCTGATCTGGTCCACAAAAGGACCTGCAGCATTGCATGCCTGTTCATCAATAAATAAGTTCATCAGCACCCGCCCCCCCCCCCCCCGCAAAACCCCCCTCCTCCCCCACCACCACAGACATCAGGACCCCCACCCCTCAATACAAGGCCAGTAGCGAAAAACCACCCCAACCTTACCACCTCACCTCGCCAAAAGTCCAGCGAGACAAGGTCATAAAATCGTGCCCTAAGGCCGAAACTATAAAATCCCAGCATTCTGCCACCACAGGAATCGAAGTGGGCGAGGAGCTCAGCTTGGGACAGTCTGTTGACCTTGGGCGGGATTTTATGGTTCCGTGAGGAGTGAGTAAAATCACACCCCAAGTGTTTATGTACAGATTTTAAAATAGGGCTACAGGCTGCTGACATGGAGTATTAAACCTGATTGTGAAGAGTTTGTGTCTCACACTCTACCTCAAACCGAGGCAATGGAGCACAACTGCCTCAACCTGCACCCATTTAGCCAGGTTGGCTTTTATTCATTTGATCCATACTCTGAAGGGAGAGAAGAGATGGACAGACCGATTGGTGAATGGAGAAAAAGAAAGAAAGGTAGCTTCTCACTTGCTGGAAATGGTAAGGAAATGGGTGAAAAGCCAACAGCTATAGTAGTTAGTTATTTTAATCTGGAACCTTGCCTAGTGAAAGAACATCTGTCTATCTCAAGAACATAGTCAGTTAGAATTCATCAGCTGATCAGGAAAGTTATGGTGCACACATGTGGGAATAGTATGCTGTATTTATATAGTTTTATGTATTCTCTGGAGAGACTCCTTAAGTTAGCTACACAAAGGTGAAAGTTAATTATTTTAGCATGTTCACTAGCTGTCAATAAATAAAGAAAATTAATAATTTATATTTTTCTGCATCTCACTAAAAGTGTTTTAGTCAACCTTTGAAAATATTTTAAAAGCTCAATTAGGGTAGGTGTAATATTCAGTTCAGATTACTAGGGTATTATCGTCACACCACTGGGTTATATGCCTATGTAGTTAGATACTGGGTTGTATAAATACACTTCTTAACATAAGATTGGACCACTTACAGTTAAGTGCTGCTGCATCAATTGTGGCAGACCAGAAACTTTTGGCAGTTAGTCATGGTGATAATAGTTTCCAGTATAATTGTGGTCTTAGCAGCTGAATGACAAAGGATCAAGAAAGTACAAAAATCATACAAACATAACAGGAGCAGGAGTCAGCCCTCAAGCCTGCTTCCTTATTCAATAAGGTCATGGCTGATCTGATTGTGACCTGAATCCCAATAACCTTTCATCCCCATGCTAATCAAGAATCTATTTAGCTCTGCCATAGAAATATTCAAAGTTTTTGCTTCCATTGCCTTTTGAGGAAGAGAGTTCCAGAGACTCATAACCATCAGACAAAGAATTTTTCCTAATCTCTGCCTTAAATGTGTGACCCCTTATTTTTAAACAATGATCCTTAGTACTAGATTCTCCAACAAGAGAAAACACTTGCTGTCCCTATATACTAGTCCTTTGTGATTCATGCTCTAGGTCACCAAATCCTTCTGTACCTCAGAGCTCTGCAATCTCTCATTATTTAGATAATAAGCTTTTTTTTATCTGTCCTGTCAAAATGGACAATTTCACACTTTTCCCACATGATACACCATTTACCAGAATTTCGCCTCCTCACTTAACCTATCGATATCCCTTTGTCTCCTTATCTAATGGGACAGATTGGTTTATTCTTTGGGATATAGGGAAATACAGGAACAGCAAGAAATGTATGCACCTCCTGACAGGTCCCAAGAACTAAAACCATAAAGAACATATGTCAAATTTTCCCTTAGATATTTTCATGTTCTTTCCTTCCACTACTTCTCTGTGCTGTGCTCACTTTGGAAAACCTAGAGAAACAGTGAAAGAAGGAGATGCACCATCCATAGTAAGATCAAAAGCTAGAATGAGAGAGTAAGAAAAGGAGAGAGATGATGAGTTGTTAAAGGAAGAGTTTTGGGAAGTTAAAGATTGGGGAAGGATCAGCAAACAAATGATTCATAAGTAGGCAGTCAGGTTGTTCTAGGGTAAGTGGTTACACAATTGTGGATTTGTCTACACAATTTCACATGCACAAGGTGTCAATTGATTTACTGTGTTGCACCAGCATGTTGAAACAACTGAAAATTAATCATACTTTACTGTCAATATCATCCTGAGCTGCTAATTCAAATGCCTCTCTAATAGTCTCTTTTGTAAGTTCATTAGTGTCACAATTAGGCTTACATTAACACTGTAATGAAGTTACAGTGAAAATCCCCTACTCGCCACAGTCCAGCACCTGTTTGGGTACAATGAATTTAGCATGGCTAATGCACTTAACCAGCACGTATTTTGGACTGTGGGAGGAAACTGGATCACCCAGAGGAAACCCACACAGACACAGAGAGAACATGCAAACTCCACACAGCCAGTGACCCAAGCTGGGAATTGAACCTGGGTCCCTGACGCCGCGAGGCAGCAGTGCTAACCGCTGTGCCACTGTGCCAGATACAAACAAAAGCCGAATTGATAGATGTTTAGTGTCCCACTGCCTGCAGCCAACACTGAGTGGAATTTTCCAGCCTTTCCTGCTGGCAGGATCTTCCAATCCTGCCAAAGGTGATGCCACATAATGGGTTTCCCAGCAGAGGGAATGGGTGAGCCACACAAAATGCCATAGACATTCGTGGTACTGGAAGATCTTGCCGGCGGCCAAAGGCAAGCCACCTCCACTGCCAGAAAGCACGCCACAGGGGCATCCAGAAAACACCCCACCTTCCTGCCCAACTTCAGGCTACTCCACATGGGCCAAATCAGTCTCTTCAATGGGCTTCCATAAATCAGCAGCTGATAGTGTGGCTTTTAACTTTAATCCTTCGCCATTATCTTCCAAATTCCAAAACAATGTTGGCAGTGTTTGAAACATGTTTGAATTCTGTCTCAAGGTTTTCCACTTCTTCCTTACACTTGTTTGTTTATCTAGCACGCAGTGTGTGCTAAAGTAGAGAATTTATTAAGAACCACCCGTGCATCTACATTACCACACTTCACTGGTCGTAAAGTATTTTTTGATATCCTGACCTTGTGAAAGGCACTATATGAATGCAAATCATTTTATTCCCACCCACATATTATATGCAACAACAGTCGTTTCTTCTCTGTTGGAGAATTCAACATTATAAACAACACTGAATTAGAATGAAAGACGTTGACCTGAAGGAGGTGCTACACTTTTATGAGGACAGCCAGATGTTAACTACTCGCATTTCTGGCCCGGGGGTTTAATGCCCCTGAGGCAGGCAGCGTGCAAACTTCGGAATTTTAATAACTACCATGTTCAGCCAAGAATGAGCCATGCTGTTGGCTGGCTGAATACTTAGTCACAGTCCAGCAGCATGAGTGACTAGTGTATTTCAGCCATTCTAGCAGGGAGAATAAGAAAACAGCATGTTATTTAAATGGAGGGGGAGTTGCAGAGCTCTGTGGTAGGAAGGGCACATGAATTAGAAAAAAAAGTATGCAGTGCAGCAAGTGATCAGAAAGGCAAATGGAATGTTGTCATTTAGTGGAAGGGAAATAGAATAGAAAAGCAGGGATGTTTTGCTAGAGCTGTACAGGACTTTTGGTAAGACCACATTTGTAGGTGCACAGACGGCTCTTAATAAATTTCACTCTGTGCTAGATAAACCAACAAGCGCTCAGAAAACAGCTGCAACATAAGGAGTTTTGGTTTCCTTATTTAAGGAAGGATATGAATGCCTTAGAAGCAGCTCAGAGAAAGTTTATAACTGGGACGGCTATGGCATGGTGGTGTTGGGGGAGTGGGGCATGTATTATCTCATATGGGAAAGTTTCATAGACTGGGCCTGTGTCCATTGGAGTTTCAAACAATGAAAGATGACCCTATTGAAACATATTAAAATCCTGAGGGGTCTTGACAGAGTAGATGCTGAGAGGATGTTGGAGCAAGCAGAACTGGAGGGACACCGTATAAAAATTAGGGCCGAGATACTCCAGCCGTGCTCAACTGAAAACTGGAGATTCCCGCCCGACTTCATTGGACCTCTACATGGTCCGTCTCCTGTCCACTAGAATTCCAGTGGCGGGTGGGATGGGAGAATTCCTGCCAGGGAGTCCTCGATTTAAGATGGAAATGAGGAGTTTTTTTTTCCCCCCAGAGAGTGGTGGAGGCAGGGTCATTGAATAATTTTTAAGGCAGAGGTAGACAGATTCTTGACTAACAAGGGAGTTAGAGGTTACCGGGGTGGGGAGGAACGTGGAATTGAGGTCACAATCAGATCAGCCATGATGTCATTGAATGGCAGAGCAGATTTGAGGGGCAGAATGGCCTAGTCCCACTCCTACTTTGTAAGTTTGCGCATTAAGGGCAACCTTCCCCTCCCAAAGGAGAGCTACACACATTGCAGAGAAGCTACTGTTGACTGCCCATATTGCAGGTAGCTGTAAGGAGAAACAGATCAAACGGAGCCATAGGCCAGAGAGGCACAAATTCATGGATGTTGTTCTAGAGGTCCAGGTCCAGGAAAGAGGCTATGTTTACATGCAGGGAGGGTTGGTCAGAAGATAACTGAGGAACACCCTCCAAAAGAAATGAGAGCAGCTGATCAGTGAGGTCAATTTGCAGGGTCTAGCCCCAAAGGCCTGGCAGTCTTTGGGGCCAGACTACTACAAGAAATTCAATGATCCCATACCAGTTATCAAGGTTGATGAATACATCTTCAAATGACATCCCTAACCGACCACAGGAGTAAACGCTGCTCGATGTAACAAATCCCCCTCACTCTTACCCTTCAGCTTCCCTAGCATTCAAAACTCAGTTCTCACATTCAGACACTCCTGCTCACCCACTCCCATTCAAAGACTGCCAGCCTCTTAAACATATCTCTTACAACTTTGGCATGCCATCTGCTAATCAGTCTTGGCAAGCATGTCATCCCCGCATGGTGCAACACATTTACTTCTACTCTTTCTCTCTCTTGCAGGACAAGTTAGCCAGTAACCACAGAGTGAGGTGGATCTGAAAGGATTCAGGTAAAAGTACGTCACCATATCCTGTTGGAGGAAGCTGTGACAGTGGATCTCGCATCTGCTCCATTGAGGATGATGGTGTGATTGGGGGGTGGGTAGTTTGTAAAATTGGATGGATTGGATTTTCTCTAGGATCCCACCCACACTGACCCAGACACAATTCTGTGGTGGGGTGAGCAAGGCCTCAGATGGGAAACCTATTTATGGACATTTTCCTCCCCTCCCTCAATTTTAAGGCTGGCAGGTGCCATTTGGAGATTTTTACAGGTAAACTGCAGGAAATATTGCAAACAAATACACCAAAGAGATGAGTGCCAAGCAAGCCAGTTAGCCAGTTTGTGAATGTAGTCAATGGCTCTCAGTAAGCTGTGGGGCACATTCCTCTGCCCTACAAAATAGATGATTAACACACAGGAGTTTAGTTCTACCAGCAGGGAACAATTCCTTCATGGCATCCCTTTTGCACAGCCTCTGCTTGTTACAACCGTTAATACCAGCCAAGAATGACAGAGCAAGTGCATCGGGAAAGGAGCTAATAACATGTGAGAGGGAAAGGTAGTATTGTGAGATGCACCGACACAGAAAGTCACACAGTCCCATGTTTAATTAAAGCGTCATCAAACTGACCCTTCTTGACATCTCTGGACCAGCTTTCCATACATTAAAACATTCTTCCTCAGATGAGGCTGTAAAGGTGCCATATATAGTTGCATTATCAATCATGTCTGGAAATGATCAGGTTGGCTTGTACATGTGCACAGTTTTGAAACTGTTAGAACAATAGCATTGTTGCACTTAAACTAGTTTATTTATTAGTCACAAATAAAGCTTACAGTAACACTGCAATGAAGTTACTGTGAAATTCCCCTAGTCGCCACAGTCCGACGCCTGTTCGGGTCAGCGCACCTAACCAGCACATCTTTCAGAATGTGGGAGGAAGCCAGAGCACCCTGAGGAAATCCACGCTATCACGGAGGGAACATGCAAACTCCACACAGACAGTGACCCTGAGCTGGGAATCGAACCCGGGTCTCTGGCGCTGTGAAGCAACAACGCTAATCATTTCAAATTTGCATTGTGCCTTTTTTAACCACAGTACCAGCATATATATAGTCGTGACAGCCTCTGTGGAAGCTGCTATCTCTGTGGTGAATTTTTGATCCTTTATTGAAGACTGCATGTTACTACGGCTGTTACTGCCCTGGTGAAGGAATCGTTAGAAACATAAAATTATTTAATATATTGAGGGTGATAGACACTTCTTACAACCACTGAAAATTGGTCCCGTTCATCAAAAGAATTGAAGAGTCAATTGAATGAGGTTCGGAGCTGACGTATATTTCAGGCAGGCAGATGCAGCAAGTATATTTCAAACATTAATAACATCCTCAAACTGATAATAAATCTCTGATTTTACAATGAAGCTGGTGGGATTGAGCAGCTGTTGTACACTTACAAAAATTTTATTAATTTTCTCTTTTAATAGTGTTCAATCTTGTATTTTCCTGCCCCTTCAATCCATGTTATCTACAGCACTTTGGCATCTTTGTAACTGCAATTTATTGTGGAGACAAGAAGGATGGATTTAAATCTATATGGAATTTGCCTGACACACTCTTGATAGAGTAATAAATGCAGGTACGCTGTAACACTGTACCCATTCATGTACCTTTCCTGAGCCAGAGGTATTTAAAGTCAGATTCCCTTGCAATTGCATTCCTAGTTTTTTGTGATACTTCACAGAATTTTTCATGGAAGCAGTCTTCGGTGGCGTAGAATTTGAATATTGCTGGAAAGAGAGACATGTCGCTGAGGCATTTCATCTTGCACTAACCAGGACAAATGCAAGGATGCCAAATTTGAAAGGGTTACAATAACTTATACTATAGGAGAAGAGGGGAACTGATTCATTGGCAACTTGACTCTGATTGACCGAAGCTTTGCCATGGAGAAAACAACTGGGAGAAATAGGCTCCCAAGCTTCTGGGTAATTCACAAAAGGCTAAAGATTTGAACATATTCTTTTTATTCTCAGAAAATGGGCTCCTGTGCATGAATACATGTCACTTCCAGCAGGGATAAAGGAGTCACATTACAAACTCGACTGATCATCTGAAACTGATTATTCATCTAGCTATTAACACACTCAGAATTGTTCAGCAAGTGCTGTCCAACTTCTCATAAATCCGGATTGGAGGAGTCTCTGACTAAGTCACTGCTTCTAATTTCCACAGTTAAATTTACACGGCATCTATAGTCGCTGCCGTCCCCCCCCAGCTGTACCATGTAGTCTCACTACCTAAATAAAGGAAAGGAGCTGCCCTTAATTACACCAAACTATAAAGACGAGGGGTTGGAAGTAGATGGCATGTCATTGTCTGAATAATCCAGTTTTCTAGTTGATTCGAAGATAGTGTACTTTGATTGAGTAAAGCCTGTTTAAAATGACAACCGTCATGTCATTTTAAATCTGATTGTAATTAAATGAAGAATACTATAATAGGAGGAACAGATAGGGAATACCAAGGATGATCCAAAGGATGGCCAAGCACGACTGTCTAAAACAGACAGTATTGCTTTTCGACTATGTTTTAGAGATACTATTACACTTTTGTCCTTAATTTTCCAGAGTGCTTAGAAACAAAAAAAATTACTGAATCCCATTAGTTTCTTGCTGTCCACTTCTTCTATCTTTGTCAAGAGTGAGCCACCTACTGGTGTTGAAGCACCTCATCACTGACAAAATATTTCCTAACACAACTGAATCTCAAATTGGAAGCACAACTGGGAACATATTGTTCATCTCTAGACTCCTGTATTTATGTGACTATGGAATAACCTGTGCCATGTTGCAACTGTTCCT
This sequence comes from Carcharhinus amblyrhynchos, assembly GCF_965287045.1. Classification (NCBI taxonomy): domain Eukaryota; kingdom Metazoa; phylum Chordata; class Chondrichthyes; order Carcharhiniformes; family Carcharhinidae; genus Carcharhinus; species Carcharhinus amblyrhynchos. The sequence continues at coordinate 78,905,925 of NC_137326.1, read as the reverse complement.
CTACTCTTTTATTCCAAATTAAAAAGTAGACAGATAATCTGGTGTCATGTTTGATAACATTATGCTCCTCTGCTACATACAGTTTATGAGTTATGCAAAGCAACATTTACAAAGAAACATTCATAATTCAATTTTAACATCTCATAATACAGCCAGGGAAATTACTTACTCACAGCTCGAGTGGATTTTTACTTGTGGATGCCAGATTCCCTGGCAAATTGGGAATGCAGGGAAATGCATTATAATAGGTGTTTTGGCCATGCTAAATTCTCCCTCAGCGTACCTGAACAGGTGCCGGAGTGAGGCGACGAGGGGTTTCTCACAGTAATTTCATTGTAGTGTTAATGCAAGTCCACTTGTGATTAATAAATAAATTTTAATCTTTTATTTTGCTGAGTAACTCATTGAGATCCTGACAATAGCTTTCAAAAGTCATCCTCTCAGGAAATAACATTTCAGTTACAGTTTGTGAGCCATTTATGACATGACACATGACAAATGTATTATGTTTGGGAGGGGATTTTTTGATCAATGGTTCCCACAGCTCGCACCGTCCCCACACGCAAGGGGTTTCCCTTGTGTTGACAGAGACTAGTTGACAGAGACTGATTCCTGCTATTAGTCAACAATTCCATTAGGAAAACCATTCATTCATCCAGAAAAACCATGGTGTGTAGCATCCAGTTTGTTTTTTTATAAGTGATTCCAAGGCTTTTGCCTTTGTTTGCTTTTTTTGGGAAATTTATTTCATATCTCAGCCACTCTTTATGTAGCTAATATCCAGATACCGACCCCAAAAGTTTCCTCCTGAAGCTTAACTTGTATCTGTATACCCCTTTATCTGTATACCCAAACCTTTATTGTCAAAAGCACTGCAGATTTCAAAAATAATATCAATAAAGTTAATATTGTGCTCACTTGAAGCTGCCATCTGCTTTCCCATCATCCATAAGGAGTCTTCTCTTCAGGATAAAGTGTTTCCATTATGGTTGTTGCTAATGTAGTTACATTTTTATTTCCTTTCCCGAGTTTGTCTCCCCTTTAAAGACAGTGAGCCTGAAATTCCAGAGCCTGGGAGGCTCAACAGCAATGGCTGCGCTGAGAAACTGAACCCAATTCCTTTAGGACTCCCTAAATATAACAATCTCTCGCTTCCTTTAATCAGATTTTTTTAATCAGTAAGGAAATCAAGGGTTATGGGAATTAGGTGGGAAAGTAAAATTGAAGCTTATCACGTCAGATCAGTCATGATTGCATTGAATGGAAGCATAGACTCGATTGGTCAAATGGCCTATTTTCGCTCCAATTTCCGATGGTGTTATGGTTCAAGAAGCTCACTAAAAACTACCACTTTATCCAAGTGCTTGGTCGCTGTCCTAATATCTGCTCCTTTGACTTGATGTCTGATTATATTTCAAAATGTTCTTAACTACTTTTAAATTGCTTTGTTATTCCTGGTTGTTTTTGTATGTTTGTGTGTTACATGGATACTCTTTTAATGGCCTTTGGGTGTGAACAGGAACAAGGAACCAGTCTGATTCTATCTCTCGCCATCTAAATCAGGGGCTCTGAAGCCAAAAGCAGTGACAATATCACCCAACTGAGAATAGTTTCAATGTTCCAATAGATAGAAAACTCCTCAGTCAGTTGTCCCTTGCCCCTGAAGCCATTACAAGTCTGCACGCTCCAACTAACAATCTTTGATTAACCATTAACTTGGTTTGGAAAAATAATTGCAAACGATCACGAGCAAAATTAGTCATGACTTCAGATGAGAAATGAACCAATATTATGAGGTGAGTGAATCTTTGTCACTTTCTAGCTCGAAACATTGTCAGCATTCACTCAAGATCCATAAGGAATCAGATGAGTCTATTTGCATTGAGCGAAAAACATATCTGCTGGTCAAGAATTGTGAATTGGAAAAATGAGAGCAAATATTTTGTTCCAGTAAAATGTTCGTGGAACATTTTAAATGTGGCCTTTTAAATGTGTCACAAAAATTTCACCACCAATACATAACGAATAATTCAAAAATGCCAACACAGCCAAAATTGTGATCATTTTCAAAAGAAATTTGTCATAGCTTAAATTGAAAACATCATTCCCCTCCCCTGATCAAAAGGCATGTAATTTATTTGTTCACATTAAAACAATACAAAATAAACTTGGAGTACATACCAGGAGTTGCTATCCATCGTTTATACCCTATACAGTCGAGTCCTGTCGGTGTGCTCTGGGACAATGTAAGAAATCTCAGGGGAATGTCTTTGAAGGTAGCAGAGAGAGGTGATAGAAAGGAATATCGCCTTCTGACCTAGGGAAAGCATGAAGTGTCCAGAATAAGTGTATTATCTAAATAGCCAATGCACTTGTACAGATGTGCACCATTTTTCTGTCCATCAGTCATGTCTGACTCTTTAGCAGACAAAGAACAAACATACATTTTGCCCATCCAAACATGCTAGGGATGTGTGAATAACAGAACAATTAAATCCATTTATCAAAGCAATGCAAGCTTAATATTGTAACAAAGACTTTTTTTTAAAATGTAGCAAAGTTTACAATGCAACACTGCTGAATGAAAGACTACTTTGGAGGATTTTACATAACATTTGTTTAGCTATTCTGCACGATTTAAAACAGGACAACACTCCTAGGTGGGTGGAATTCAATTTGCCTTTACACTGTGCACTCCTGTTCAGTATCAAACATCATTTGTAACTAGAAATATTTTGAGGACCTGTGTCCCAAACAAAGAGAGGCAGTTAGAGTGAAAGTCAGGAAATGGAACAAAACCTGAAGAAAAAAGGCAGAGAGAGAGTGTCAACAGTTAAAGGAAACCAAATGAGGAGCAAACTTGATATTTTAGCATCATGTAAACACAGAAGGAACACACTAAATTTCTTTGGCTTGCACCATCATTGAAAATTGAGTTAGGAACTGGGGACATTAAGAGGATCTGCTCCTTATGCTCTATGGGTAATGTCGTTTGGTAAAACTGAGATGACATAAGATTCTAAAATGGAGGTACAAATCAGGATTCCTCCAGCTGGTACATTTAGTGACAATGTAAATATCTTTGTGAAAATTTCCCGTCTGATATTTAAAATCAGACTTTAAACTCGTTCTGAAAGAACATACTCATATTTTCAATAGGAAATACAAACAGGACGAAATTTCCACCAACAGAAATTCATTCTCCCATGATGAGTTATACCTCCATGTATCCTGTACTAAAATGATACCAACACAGTGTTCACAGTTGCTAATGGAAAAAACAGCAATGAAGATCTCAAGCCTGGGTTTCATTGGATGTCAACAACAGGAGAACCTCCCTCATTTGCTCCAAGTCAAACAATTAATCATTGAATTGGCTAATTTAAATGGAATCCTTTTGAGAGCTGTGCATTATTTGCACATCCTCTTCATGTCGCTTCCTCTTATTTATCTCCAATCTTCTATCCTACTTTTGAAATCCAATGAAACTCCGAATAGCCTTGGAAAGATGATGCTATGCCAAGGTGACCCAGCCAATCAGAACTGCAGGGTCACCCAAGAAATGAAGATAATATAGAACACTAATGATTGAAAAGACAGTTTGTGAAGCACCCAAGACACACAGCTACAAGAAGAAGGCTGAAGAGCCATGAGAGGCAGCAGCTCGCAACACTTCAGAGGGCTTGTTGCGTTATCTTACTTCATTGCAAACCTCAGAGTTGGTCCTGCCATGCCCCGCTCTGCTGTTCTCAAGCTCTTCAACCAACTTTCTCCGTCTGGTCCTTGCTTCTTCCAACAATAATTCATCCGAGCTGCAACGTTTGTAAGGCGGTAAAGATATCTCTTCTGTTTCATCTTCACTGTCTAGTTTACATTTCCCTTCAGGTTCAGTGCGATCAAATAACCAGGCCACTTGCCCAAGGTCTGAGAACGGTCGCTGGCGTAGATGATTCTGGTGGTGGTTTCGCAGGACAGTTGACACAGTGGAGTTCCTCTCCTGTGTCGTCTGGGTTGGATGCTTACTTACTTCCTGTGTGGCAGTGCCAGGTAGAGAAATGTTTCAGATTCAAACAATAAAGGAATGAAAACGAACACGTGTGACATTTTGATGAAACATGCATTAACTGATGGAATAATAAAATTCCATTTAGTCGATTGGTAATACAGATCTTGAGGCTTGCTGAAAAAAAGTGACACGTCAAAGCTTTTCATCCTACATTCACCAGGACGCCACAACAATACCAGTAAAAGGAAAGAGGCAACAATTTATATTACATTCTCTCACTATACAGCATTCTCTTCTCATACAGTACAAGTTATTTTCTCTTTATACTGGTATTGTTACACTGGGTCCTGATGAGTGCAAGACAAAAAGCTTCAACAATACTAATGTTTTATATATCATAGAGCAGTATTAGTGCTATCCAGTATAGCAGACTTGTTACCCATCTTCGTAACGTGTTCTCAGGCAATTAAAACAATCCAATGGCATTGGGGGCAGATGTTTCTGGTTTGTAAGATAGTTGGGATAATCTCTCCTATTCCTTCTGCTTCCTTCCCCATCTCTCCCCCAATACATGGCAAACTGATTGAAATATATGCTCCAGGGCATTTTCATCTCAGGGATGATGGTTCAGCAGTATATTAAAACATAGTGTTTTGGGATGTGGGAAGCATTTTATGAGTGAAACCATAGTTCTCAAACTAACATTTTATTTATATATATTAAATATATAATATTCTATAATACTTTATAAATCTTGAACTTTACAAGGTGGTTACATTTTAAAATGTTTCTTTTCATTTAAGATTAGAGTCTCCTGAACAAGCGTGGTGATCATACCAAACTACCTTGAAACAGAGTCAAGTGATCTGTAAGCAAACCTATTGAAGATCACTTGACAAATTTCACACCTTGGCACAACAGAGGGACAACTGGTCTTCTGGGCACGGAAACACGGAACAGAGGGAGGAAGAGAGAAATTCTGTTGTATAAAGCAGAGGAAAAGAGTGTTTTGCGTTAGCCACCAAGCAAGATGCTGATGAGAACTGGTTTTCTCTTCAAAGAGATGGGATTTGTGGATATTTAAGGACCAAGGAGTCACTGGAGTGTGTTTTACCGCTGGAAATCAGTTTGCGATACTCGGAAAACTGACTGGAATGACTTGCAAATGAAGCTAGAAGATTTACCCTGGCATGGCAGGAAGAAGGGAGCCAGCTGGAAGGGGTTTGAAAGTTAATTCTCAACACTAAGTATCTGCTGGAGGCATGGTTTTCTATGGTAAAAACGTGTCAAAGTATTTTGGTTATATTAGTTAATTAATGAGGAAATACCTTTTCTTTAGTTTGGTATATTAGTTGCTTGTTAAGAAATGTTTCTCTATGTTGTTTTTAGTTTGTTTGCTATGGTAGATGTTTTAAATCATGAGATTTTGTCCTGTGATTTCTTACAATCAACTTCGTAAACGTTATTAGTCTCTATGAGGTTGTAAGAAACAGTTCTGATTTCAGACAAGTTTAGTTCAGCTATAGGGTAGGAAGTGGAATATGATAGTATGCAAATTGTAGTGGCAAGCATCCTCCTTGGGAGGGCAAGACTTTATAGAAGTTAATACAAGCAAGTACTGCAGACACAGGAAACTTGATATAACAGGCAATGCTTGAAAAATCCTGCAAGTCTGGCAGCATCTGTGGAGAGAGGAACAGAGTAATGTTTCAAGTTCGGATGACTCTTCTGAACTAAAAAGGAGAAATGAGATGGATTTTATACTGTTTGGTGGGGGGTGGTGGTGAGGGCTTGCAGGAAAAGTAAATGAAAAAGAAAAGTAAGGGCTTGCAGGAGAAGTAAAAGAAAAAGAGGGGGTGAAGCAGGTGAAGCAAAGAAGAAGGTGAGAGATAGGTGGAAGTTCAAGAGAGATTGACAAAGGGAATGTTAATGGTAGAGATAAAAACCAAAAAAGGAGCTGAAAATGGCATAAAGGTAAGATGACAAAATGTGTTAATAGCAGAAAAAGTGTCGGTGCACTATGAAGCAAAACTTAAGGTCAAGTGACATATGGCCCTGTGCAGGAGTGATGGATGGCAGGGGCAAAAAAATGGATTTAAAAAGGGGTCAAGAAGAAGAGTGTTTATGATCTGAAATTGTCGATCTCAATGTTGAGTCTAGAAGTGCCTCATCGGATGGTGAGGTGCTGTTCCTCCTGTTTATGTCAGGCTTCAATGGAACACTGCAGAAGGCCAAGGATGGATATGTAGGGATGACAGCAAGATGGTGAATTGAAATATCAAGCAATATTAAGGTCAGGGTCATGCTTGTGGACTGAGTGTAGGTCTTTCCCAAAGTGGTCAACCAAACATAAACTGACTGATTGCCTGGGCTGAAATGGATGTGATTGATGGTGCTCTATTATGCTGATTTTGGGTTGAAGAGAGGGATTTTTAGGTCGGATCGACCTCAGCTACATTGTTTATTGTGGATTGGTGGAGATGGGTGAATTTTACTTCACGTACATGGTGTGGTCAATCAGAAGCAGCACTGACTCTGATTGGAGACAACGAAAACCATGAGGGGCAGTTGTGGAAGCCAATTTGTTTCTGCACCTCCCGGTCATGTTACTTTGGTGTGGTTTGCAAGGGAACCAAGTTTAACCAATTTACTAGCGTTCTTTGAGGAAGTAACATGTGCTGTGGATAAAGCGGAATCAGCGGATATACTGTATTTAGATTTTCAGAAGGTATTTAATAAGGTGCCACTTTGAAGGTTATTGCAGAAAATAAAAGTTCGTGGTGTAGGGCATTACATTGGCATGGATAGAAGGAAGAATGATTAGTTAGCAGGAAACAGAATAGGCATAAAATGGGTCTGGTTGGCAAAATGTAACAAGTAATCTGCCACACAGCTGAGGCTGGGGCCTCAACTTTTACAATTTATATAAATGATTTGGGTGAAGAGATGGAAGGTATGGTTGCTAAATTTGCTGATAATACAAAGATAGGTCAGAAAGTTTGTTGTGAAGAAAACATATGGAGGCTATAAAGAGACACAGACAGGTTAAATGAGTGGGCAAAGGCCTGGAAAATGAAATACAATGTGGGAAAATATGGCAGGAAGAATAACAAAAAAAGCTCATTATCTAAATGGTGAGATATTGCAGAGCTCTGAGGTGCAAAGGGATTTGGATATCCTAGTGTATGAATTGCACACGGTTAGAATGCGTTAACAAGGGGTGAAAGGTTATTGGGAGTAGATACTTTATTGAATGGCGGAGCAAGCTCAAGGGGCCAAGTGGCGTACTCCTGCTCCTAATTCTTATGCATGTTCGTACATATATGCAGGCACAACAAGTAATTAGGAAAGCTAATAGAATGTTGATGTTTGTTGCAACGGTAATTGAATACAAAAGTAGGGAGATTATGCTTCAGTCATACAGGACATCAAAATGCTGTATGCAGTATCCGTCTCCTTATTTAAGAAAGAATGTTACTGTGTTGGCCACAATTCAGAGAAAGTTTACTGAACTAATACCTGGAAAAGCCAAGTTGTATTATGGGGAAAGATTAGACAGGCTAGGCTCACATCCATTGGTGGTTAGGAGAAAAAGAGGCAACTTAATTGAAATGTATAAGATCCCGAGGGGTCTTGACTAGATAGATGTGGAGAGGATGCTTCTTCTTGTGGAAGAATCTAGAACTATGGGCCACTGTTTAAAAATAAGTGGTTGCTCATTTAAGATAGAGATGAGGAGCTTCTGAGGGTCACGAGCCTTTGGAATGCTCTCCCTCAGAAGGCAATGAAAGTGGAATCTTTGAACATTTTAAAGGCAGAGATAGATTTGTGATAAACAAGGCGGTGAAAGGTTATCAGGATAGGCAGGAACATGAGGTTGAGGTTACAATCAGATCAGCCATAATCTTATTGAATGGTGGAGCAGTCTTGAAGGGCCGAGTGGCCTACTCCTGCTCCTAATTTGTATGTTTGTGTGTTTATAGTGCCTCATCAGTAGCCCTTATGACCTAAAGACATGGAATTATTTATTTTGTACTAAACAGAATTGAAGACTGGTATATTGAGAAATGTTTGCTCCTTGGCTAAGGTACTGGGCAGGGGGGGGGTATTGCAAAAAAAAGGAACATAGTAGACCAGACTGTCCATCATGCCTGCCTTGCCATTCAATATGAGCAGGGCTGAGATTCTACACTTTTGCTTCCAATTCTTAAAGCTGGTGTCAAGGAACTCAGTTCTGGCAGCAACTGAGGATGATATGTTGGCTCCAAAGTCTAAAAAGGGCATTGCTGATTTGACAGCAAGGTAGTTATGACATATACATGTTGTATGGTTCATTTATATAATCGCTGGGACTGGAGAAGTAGCATTTTATACACACTAACTACCCTGCAACTCCCTAGTCAGCAAGTGAGTAAAAGGACGACTTTCTCAGACTTAGCCCATTAGTTATCACAATATTTAACATCGCCCTGTGAGAGTTCCAGTCCTTTTAAATAGATGGCTCTAATTAACAGTCATTATGGTGGTTACTGGAAGAGGACAAACTGCACACTCCAACTCTGTTATGTACAGTGTCCCCCTGTAGTCATGCTTATGTAAAAGCAAAAGTCTCCCTTCAAAAAAATCAATAACCAGGTTGGCCCAAGTTGTTGATGGAGGTTCAGGAATAGGCTTTGTGTAATAGCCACCACTGGCCAGTAGATGGTAGATTCACCATTTCAGAACAAAACATCATCCACATTTGTTTTTAATACTGTATATCCTTGCACTTTGCAATAAATGTTTTAAAAAGGCAGCTAATTGTTATGACATGTTGGGTAACTCAGCAGTTTGGGTGTTGGTGATCACCTGCCTCAAGATAACTGGAGGTTCAGCAAAATAAGCTCCACATATTTTGGTTGCTATTGGCTAATTCCTAATGGCTAGCATCAATCCAGATCAAACAGAAATGTGATTGTGAAGTTGTCCCCATTCAAGTTTTCTCAGTGATTACAATTAAATTTGAGTTAAATTTATTTTGCTCTTCTCTGTAAAAGAATTCTTGCAATTTCCAGGAGCAGAATCACACAAACTTATGTGAGCTCAACATGTTCTTCACAAGGTTTATTCTCTCTCTCAATTTATTCTAAAAGTTTATATTAATAAATCCACATTATTGCTTTGTAGTGATGCACCTTTTTTAATATGGTGTTTTGTCAATCATTCACGAGCTTGCAGTTAATAAGAATATACATAGAGGAACAGCAATCATTACAGTGGCCAGAAAGCTGACCTTAAATCTGCAGCTTTATACAATACCTCCCGAACTACTCACCTCATCTTTGGGAATATCAATGGCTGAGGAAGTTGTATTTAAACTTGTCTGTGACTGACTACTAATGCCACTGTCTTCTTTCTGACATTCATAATTCAGTGATTGCACTGATTGAAGAAGATTTCCTCTCGGTTTCATTGCTGTTGGCCTTTCAGGTCCTTCTAACACTCCATCCATTGTCCTGCTGGAGTCAAGGGAAGTCCAGGATGATGTACTAGCCCGATTGCTGCAGCGGAAGCTTCTGCGAAAACTTGACCTTGGACTTTGTGGTTTAGGACTCATTGGCCTCGCAGGGAAAGTGGCATCAAAGCACTCTGAGATCACACCAGGTCTATTCCATGTTGGGCTTAACTGACTCAATAAAGCATTTGGGATGGATTGATTGGGTGTGGTTTTGAAACCATCTTCAGTTTCTAGGCAACTGTCAAATGCCAATTTAAGTTGTAACCCATTTGGTGATGTCCTTCTAACCCTCTGCCCCACCAGCTTCATGGAGTCATCTTGCTCAAGAGAGCTATCGGAAAGCTGGTCTTTACTCGGTGTCTGAGGAGAGGAGGGTGATGATGAAAAAGGGGTATTTTCTATCTGCTCCATGGAGATCCTTCTTGCATATTCACTGTGCACCTGAGACTGTGATCTTACAGCTTGACTTTCTTCACCAGGTGTACTTGAAGTGCTCAATGGACTCGATGCCTTGGGGGATTCAGATTCACTCAGCTTCATAAATTTTCTCCAAGACAAATGCCTCGATTTCCCCTCATCACCATCATTTTTCTTATGAGATTTAGAATTTTGGTCTTTGTCGCCAGATTTTGTTTCAAAAAACACCGAAAGTGACTTATTGGCAAAAACCCGTTTCATTCTAAGATTAAGGCTGTCGGCACTTTTGCTTTTTTTGCACCTGTTTTCTGTCGCAGAAGGTATTTTGATGTTTTGCTCCTCAGCATTACTCTCATCACCTTCCATGGAGTCTGTGCTCCTGCTATGGAAATGTCGGCCATTTTCTGCCACTCTCTGAACCTCTTCCATGTATTCTGCCTCCTGTAGTCTCTCGGTGCCAAATGCATTTTTCACACTTTCACCCACTAGGCTACTCCTTTCAAAAACCTCATCATCATCATCCGACCCATCTAAAGTAGAACATTCACTCTTGCTGTTACTCCTGAAATGATAAGACAGGTGAGGTTTATAACTGGGGCCATGCATTTTGTACACTGGAACACCATTTGTATTGTCCTTTGTTTGCGTTTTACTCTCATCTCCATCTCGGGCCAGTTGACCTCGATTTCCACCCTTGCTTTCAGTTTGACGCTCTTGTATTGAGGCTTTGCCTTTTCTGAATGATGCCATTTTGGTGAAAACTGAAAATTTGGAGTTTTTGAAAGATGCGCTGAAAGAGTTCAGTGAGGATAAAGACCCAAATCGGTCGTCTCCTTTAGTGTTGGTCTGTTTCTGCAGAGCTTTGTGAAGACTGCTATTGCTTCCAAATGGGCAAATATTTTCATCTATTTCCTCACTGGTTGTACTGTTACCATCAGTATCATAAACAATTTGAGCAATATCATTGGATTCGGCATCTAGTTTTATTGTCCCTTGGCTTCCACTTCCACTTCTGTATGGATGTTCATCCAGGTTGTCATCATAATTTAACCTATCATTACTCTCACCATGCAAAGTACCTGCCTCTGCTGGAAGGGCCATGTGCTGTTGATCTAGATGTGTGTTTGAAATTCCAGTGTCTTCTAACTCTGCCTCTAAAGGAAGGTCACTTGTCGTTGATCCTACATCACTAATACAGAAGTGATTATTTTCCGTACCATTTTTAGGTGCTGTATTATAATCCCTTGATGCCTCAATCAGAAAGAATGTTGGCACTAATTCAACATCAATTGTAGATTCTTTTCTATTTGTTTCTGTTCTGCTCAATTGTTGAGAAGTGCTATCACAGGATTCTGATAATGTTTCAATGGAAATGTCTCTTTGCTCAGAATCTGAAACAAGACAGGCCCCGCCTGTTTCTACATTAGTTTGAGAAGGGAGCTCACTTGTTTCTCCTTCTTCTTTACAAGCATTCCTTAAGTTTTGTTCTGTAGTTTCTTTGAATGGAGAACACAATTTATTTGTTTCTGAACTTGTTCCAGTGTAATGTTTAAAAGATTGTTTAATCAGCCCAAGCGGACAATCGTTTTCCTGTCCGAAGAGCTTAATAGAGTTTTCCCGCTTGGCACTTGAGTCCTCGGGAGAGATTTCACTTACTTCTACTGTTGTATCAACTAGCAGCTCAGTTATTGGCTCAGAAATGCAGCTCTCAACAACACCATCTGAACTTGTGTCAAGACAACTCCTTGTGTTAGCTGAAGTTGTGTTTGCTTCACTGTGTTTTCTACGATCTAGTTCATGTAGCTGTACTGCTAAACTTCCGGCCTCTAGTGCAATGTGTGATGAGCTGTTATGTAGGCCTGATGCTTCAATATTCATCTGACTTGGCTCAAAATCTCTGTCAAGAAATTTCTCATGTTCTCCGGTTTCTGTTAATGGTAAGGATGTGATTTCCTCTTGCTTATCCTTAACAAAACCTTCATGTGCTTGATTCTTTGGAAAACTCTGACTGATCTTTATCTCTCCCTCCTGAAAATCTGCTGTATGTTTTTCTGCAGAATTTATGTCTTGTGTCCTTGCAAGTATTTGCTCACTTGTTCCTGATCCTATCTGAAGAGAAACTCCCACTGTTCCTTCAAAACTGGTTTCAATAGGAAAATTGGCCGATTCCAGTTCCGCTCCAGCGATGTTGTTTTGTATGCTTTCAACAACGTCAGAATCACGTGAAATTTCCTCAGTCTCTGACCTCTCTGTGAGTGTTTCACAAGTTATTTCAACACAATCTAGTTCTGTTTCAAATGAATTATGAGGAGCCTCGGTGTTTCCTTCACCAAGATAGTCACTTATGCCTCCATTTACTTCTGCAGAAATTTCACTCAGGTCTTGATCTACTTCATGGCAAATCACAGTGGCGGTTGTCTCAATCTCAGTTATTTCACTAAAGTCTGTGTATCCGGTTGATTCCTGGGAAGCTCTAGTTAGCTCTACCTGGCTATCAACAATGAATCCAGATTGATCAGAGTTTTCTTCAAGAGTTCTCAATTCCACTTCAGAGTTTCCTACATTGATCTCATGTTGGGTAGAAACTACAAAGGGCTCTAGGTTGGCTTCTGATGCAGGAGCACTTTTTTCTATCCTTGGGGCATCCCCTTCTAATTGGGAAGAATTCTCTTCCTCTGAACTTATCAGAGCAGGAATATTATCTATTCCAGACCTTGTGTTAGGATAGCTCTCTAGGGGGTCTGGTTCTGTTTCAGTTTCAACAGGAGTTTCAGTTAGATCCTGGTCTGTACCCAGGGGAAACCAGGCTGGCTCTGGATCTGAGAAAGTCCCAGTATGTCCCTCATTTATCTCAGGACCAACTGCATTGGGAAGCGACTTGGTTTCAAACGGAATCTCACCTTGAGGCTGCTCTGTGTCCAGTGAAGTCCAAATTGGCTCCAATTTAAGTCCAACAAAAATCTCACTTGTTTCAGTGGAATCTGTTTTTAATTCAGGGGAAAATTGACTTTGATCTTGATTTGCATTCAGCAAAGCCCAAACTGACTCCGATACAATTTCAGCCCTTGTCCCGACAAAATCCCTACTGGCATGTGTTTTAAGTTCCACGTGAATTTCACTTGTATCTTGATTTGTATCCGAAGAAAGACAGATTGGCTTAGATTCAAATCCACCATAAATCTCACTTGTCTTAGGTGTGGTCCTACTGGAATCTGCTTCCCTTCCAATGGGAATTTCACTTTGATCCTGATAGGTGCCTAGAGGAGAAGAGCCGGTTGATTTTGTTCCAGCAGAAACCTCCGGTTTTTCAGGATCAAGTTCAGTGGGAGTTGATTGCACTTCAGAGAAAATTTCTTTTGGAATCTGGCTAGCATCCAGAGAATTCCAGGAACATTCTAACTCTGCTATAATTCTATTTGAAATTTCACTCGTCTCAGTAAAAGTCTTAATGGATTCTAAAGCATCTTCAATAGAAATTTCATTTGGATCATGGTTGGCATCCAGAGAAGGACAGATTGGCTCTGATGTGAGGTTAGTAGAAATCTTAGTTAGTGGAGGACAAGGCTCAATTGGATTTGACACTCCTTCGAGAGGAATTTCACTTTGACACTGGTTCACTTCCTGAGAACTCCAGGTTGACTTTGATTCTGTTACACTTGCAGGAGGAATCTCATTTGTCCCAGGACAAGTTGCAGTGGAACCTCGATTTATTTCTGAAGGAATTTCACGAAAAACTTGGTCTCTGTTCAAGGAAGTCCAGTCTGACTCTGTCAGGGTGATTTCACTTGGGTCTGGTTTAATTCCATCAGACGTGTGATGTATCCCAGGACAAATTGCGGCACACTCCGATTGTTTATCTAGGGAAATCCTCTTTGGCTCTTCTGCTTCTGACGAAAGAACACTTGGCTCTATGTCAATGTCCAAAGGAATCTTACTTAGCAATGCTTTTGTTTCAGGCAAAATCTCAAACCGTTCTTCTGTGTGCAGAGAGTTCTCCTTTGAGCTCCATGTCAAGTCAGGACAACTGCTGCTTGCACGTGCTTCAAGAAGAGTAGTAGACAGAGTTTCTGACCAAGATGTAATTATACCGTGGCCTGTTTCGGCTTCAAAAGGACTACTGCATTTTTCAGAATCTAATTCATAAGGAAGTTCATTTGTCCTTGATTTTGTCAGAAAAAATAATTCACTTGTCTCTGATTCTGTCTCAGAGGAAATGTCACTAGCTTCAGAAGATGCGTTGTGTGCAGGTTGACTAGTTCTCGTAGAATGAACGCTTTGCTCAGAGGGTGTGCTGAGACAGCTGCTAAAGTTCACTTTGGATGTCTCTGCTAGAATGCCACTTATCTCTGGTTCCAGCCCTAGTGCAGTTTCATTTCCCTCTTGTGCCCTACAGGATGTGCCACGTGGCTTAGAATCACGACAAAAAACAGTGGTTTGAGTCCTTATCTGTGTTGTACATAGCTGTGGTATTATATCTGAGGAGCTCCTGTTGACCTGTGGTTCAGTAGATGCATGAGTTAGCCTTCCTAAGTTATCAGATTCAATGTCATTTGCCTCTATCCTTACTTCAGGATGAGGGGCGAGATGTGAAGAAGTCCAAGTACGGTCTAATTTTGTTTCACTTGTTGCTGGTGCCTCTTCTACAGTGGTTTTACTGGACTCATGCTGTACATCAGGAGAAACTTGGCTTGGTCCTGGAGGATCTTCCTCTGAACCTTCTTCCTCTTCGGATTCACAGTGATCAGTTAGACCCTCAATGGACTCAGACACCTGCTGGAAGAGAGAAAAGGGATATTCTTATACAAGTTTTGGAATAATAGAATGATCCAACATTTTTAACCTGGCAAAAATTATTTCATTTTGTCTCCTTAGTCTACTTCTCAAGCATAGCTTGTGTAATTATGCAGGGCACCTAAGTGGGCAGTACCAGTGCTGTCTACACTGTGATGTACATACTGAGCTGGGGTTTACCCGCCCTTAAAAAGCACCGCAAAGAAGGAAAAAGATATGGGGGAAATTCTCCTAGACAGGAGACTCTAGCGAAGGCCATGTAGCAGGCTTACTGCTGGGCGCCATGGCCTCCACGCATCTCTGGCCGCTGGATTTGCAGCATCACCAGATCCATACCAGAAATCAGTGCAGAGCTGAATATATTAGTTAAATTAGGATTTCCATTTTATGAGTGGGCCGAGAACTGAAATCTCCAGGCCCACTAGACCCTTACATCCCCACTGCCAGTGGGGGCAGCGCCTAATGGGGAAGAGGGTCTCTGGGGTGATCGGTGGGTGTTTGAGGGGGGGTCCTGCTGCCACTCTGCACTCAGGCTTGGTGATAGAGAGAGGGAGGCCAGTAATCAGTGCTGGACATCGGGGTGGGAGTATGTGCTGGCCTGCCAGGAGGGTTGGACCCTCGGGTGGTGAGGAGATTGAGACTACCTGGAGGAAGACTGAGGCAGCCTGTAGGGTTTGAGGCTGGCCTGGACAAGTCCAAGAGCCAATGATTGGGTGATTGGCGGGTTTCACATGACCAGCAATGTGGGGTCACAGGGTTGGCCAGCAAATCAGGAGGCCAGCAGTGTGGAGCTATTGCACAAGGGCCATTCTTGGTGCTGACAGATTGGCAATGTGGTTGATTCTTAACTGCCCTTTGAAATGACCAAACAAACCACTCAGCTGTATTAAACTGCTACAAAGTCTCCCTTCATAACAGCATTATGGGTGTGCCACCACGGGGACTGCTGTGGTTCAAGAAGGAGGCATAACATCACCTTCTCGAGGACAATTAGTGATGGTCAATAAATACCGGTCTTTCCACCTCTCCATTGGCGGGATTCTCCCAAAAAAATTCCAAATGCCAAATTTACGTGGCCCACTCAGTGCTATGCTGCCGGCCTCCCCAGTGAGAATAGGTCCCGTCCCCTGATTATTAATGAGATTCACTCTGCAGTGCACAGAGTGTGGGGGATTCATTTTGAAAATCCTGCTGAAGAAAACAATAGGATTTACCCCAGTTTTTACACAAATTCAGTACTTAGAATTTTTTGCTCGGTCAATCAACCACATTACTGTGGATCTGGTGTCACATGTACACCAGACCATATAATGACGGCAGATTTACTTCCCAATGCTGGGAACCAGCATAGGCCAGCAAGATGGGACATATGTAAATTAGAAAACAAGCAGTCAAAATTTGGATTTTTTTTCATTTTCAAATCCATTAAATACTTTGATTTCAGAAAAGAGTGGTAGGAGTTCTATTAACCAGTTAATGAACATTTGTTAGATGAAGCAAATCATGTTGTTTTTGTCACTGGGGTTCATCTGAGCTAATGGGTTGGAGTCATTGTTCTTGCCAGCCTTTAATTGCTTCACTTACTTTCTCCTGCTGAGAAGTGGGTAAGAATTTCCTTGAAGCCTTTGCGAGAATGGGAGCCACTCCGAAAGATTAATCCCCATAGTTTTGGGGTGGATTTGAGGGAGAGATTTTCTGTGTAATTCTCTCAATGAATGGAAACAACTAATTGTATAATCAGTAACTTAGACTCATTAAAATGAGGATATGAGTGCTATAAGCTCAGACACTGGCCTGGGTTTTCACCAAGGCAGGCTGGCTTGAGAGCTCTTAAAATGGTGAGCAGAAGCCAATTCTAGGATGCCAGTTCCCATTCCCATTTCTGGCAATTTTTGCTGGTGTGGGATTAGGGTATTTGCAGCCAGCCATCTGTCCAATCTGCCTTTTATTGGTTAGGTCTCCAGACGGCCTTTGTTTGAATATCTGGCTGAACTCCAAAAACAGCTCAAATGTCAGAAAGCAATGTTTAACCTGCTGCAGAGGTGAGGGAAAGCTTTATTTGATTGACATCTCTATTAACTTGCTGCTGTTGAAAGAGTTTTTTTTCCACAGCCATGTGTATATTTACACAGATAAAGAGGTCTGGAGTGAGTAGAAGCTTTGATACCATGAATGGTTGTGCTTGACGGACACTTTTAAGAAGTCATAAGCTGAGGATTTGTTTTCAAAAAATGTTTCTATAGCCTCCGTTAATTGTGTCAATCTCAGGGTTATTTCAAAGACTTGCCTCACTTGCGATGCACATGGATACACAGTGGGCATGAAGAATGCGAGGGAGAAAGGGGATGCAAGGAAGGAATATATCAACAAGGCATGGGAAATATTAGGGTGTACAGTGGAATATGGAGGCACGGAAATGCTTTAGGAGGCAAGAGGCAGGCGTGCTGATATGGGGAGCATGGGAGTGGTATAGAAGATATCAGGGCAGTATCAGGGTGATTAGGGGTGTGAGGGGACATGGAGGGGCCATAGGGAGCAGGTGAAGTTGGTGGGGAAGTTGAGTGAGGCTGAGGGGTGAGGATTTAAAGGACTGATTTCATTGTTAAAAACTGGGCTGATGTCCCAGAAAATGGAGTTGGGCATTCTAACTTGGTGACACTGTCATCCACCTGCCTCTATTGCCATCTGGGCCCTGCTTCCAGATGCAGAGTGCCCAACTCTATATTTACCTCGACATCCCAGAAAAAAGATTTGATGGGTGGGGGACCTCTTCAAATGGAGGTGGGTTTGTGGAGTCAGGAACTGTCCCAACTCTCGACACTCATCTCAAAGAGCAAAGAAAATTACAGTACAGGAACAGGCCCTTCGGCCCTCCAAGCCTGCACCGACCATGCTGCCCAACTTAATTAAAACCCCTACCCTTCCGGGGACCATATCCCTCTATTCCCATCCTATTCATGTATTTGTCAAGACGCCTCTTAAGAGCCACTACTGTATCCGCTTCCACTACATACCCCAGCAGCAAGTTCCAGGCACCCACCACCTCCGTGTAAAAAAATCTGACTCGTACATCTCCCTCAAACCTTGCCCCTTGCACCTTAAACCTGTGCCTCTTAATAACTGACTCTTCCATCCTGGGAAAAAGCTCCTGACTATCCACTCTGTCCATGCCTCTCATAATCTTATAGACTTCTTTCGGGTTGCCCCTCACCTCTGTCGTTCCACTGAGAACAAACCAAGTTTCTCCAACCTTTCCTCATAGCTAATGCCCTCCATAACAGGCAACATCCTGGTAAATCTTTTCTGTACCCTCTCCAAAGCCTCCACATCCTATATTCCAAATGCAGCCTAACTAAGGTTCTACAAAGCTACAACATGACTTGCCAATTTTTAAACTCACTGCCCCGGCCGATGTAGGCAAGAATGCCATATGCCTTCTTGACTACCTTCTTCACCTGCATTGCCACTTTCAGTGACTTGTGTACCTGTACATCCAGATCTCTTTGCCTATCAATACTCTTAAGGGTTCTGCCATTTACTGTATATTTCCTTTCCTTATTAGATCTTCCAAAATGCATTACTTCACATTTGTCCGGATTAAACTCCACCTGCCATCTCTCTGCCCAAACTTCCAACCAATCTATAACCTGCTGTATCCTCTGACGGTCCTCATTACTATCTGCAAATCCACCAATCTTTGTGTTGTCTGCAAACTTACTAATCAAACCAGTTACATTTTCCTCCAAATCATTTATATATATTACAAATAGCAAAGGTACCAGCACTGATCCCTGAGAAGCGCCATTTGTCACAGTCCTCCATTCAGAAATGCACCCTTCCACTCTTACCCTCTGTTTTGTTTGACTGAGTCAGTTTTGTATCCATCTCGCCAGCTCACCTCTGATCCCATGCAACTTCACCTTCTGCACCAGTCTGCCATGAGGGACCTTGTCAAAGACCTTACTGAACGCCATGTAGACAACATCCACTGCCCTACCCTCATCAATCATCTTCGCCACTTCCTCAAAAAACTCAATCAAGTTAGTGAGACACAACCTCCCCTTCACAAAACCATGTTGCCTCTCACTAGTGTGTCCACTTATTTCCAAGTGGGAATAAATCCTGTCTTGAAGAATCCTCTTCAATAATTTCCCTACCACTGATGTAAGGCTCTCTGGCTGTAATTACCTGGATTATTCTTGCTATCCTTCTTAAACAAAGAAACAACATTGGCTATTCTCCAATCCTCTGGGACCTCCCCTGCAGCCAGTGAGGATACGAAGATTTTTCTCAAGAACCCAGCAATTTCCTACCTTGCCTCTCTCAGTATTCCGGGATATATCCCATCAGGCCCTGGGGACTTGTCTAACTTAATGTTTCTCAATACCTCCTCCTTTTTGATCTCAACATGACTCAAATTATCTACACATCCTTTCCCAGACTCATCATCCACCAAGTTCTTCTCTTTAGTGAATAATGACACAAAGTACTCATTTAATACCTTGCCCATTTCCTCTGGCTCTATGCATAGATTCTCTCTCTAGTCCTTGAATGGGCCAACCCTCTCCCTGGCTACCCTCTTGCTCTTTATATATGTCCTTCACAAAATCTAGTATGTGCTCTGATTTTTTTAAAAAACATCTGTTTTCTAATGGGGTTTTGAATAAACTGCCCTTATATTGCTGCTGAGCATCAAAGCAAGGAGACATTATCCAAGTGAACTGGTTACCAGTGAACCTAATATTTTATACAACATCTGGGCTCAGGATCCCACAGAGACTTCAGGAGTGCTGTCTGAAGGCATTATTATACCACTTACATTAACTCCAAGAAATTGGCTTTACTGCAGCAAATAATTTCAGCTGAATACCATTGTTTATTTGGTGTGTCTTCATACCCTTTTCTCCTCTTGGAGGACGTTGTGAAGCATTTGAAAGATTTTGCAGGCGGATTAACAATCTACTTTGAGCTATGTGAATGGTCCTTCCCAAGTCAGCTCAGACTGCAAATGGGACTTAAATCTGGGCCTTGCTAACTCAGAGACAGGAGCACATTACCAACTGAGTCACCTAGGCTTTCACTGCAATACCTTCTAGGGAGTGATAAACGAATTGACACAGGCTTTCTAGGCAAGGTGTTGTTTGAAACCTGTTTTATTCCTAAACTCGCTTCTGTTCTGCTCTTTCCCTTTGGGCATTATTGTTTATAGAGGTGAATTCCTCATGTGGGTGGTACATGGGTGTGAAATATGTTTTGCCTAATCAAGGAAGTTACCTCATAAGTTAAGCAGCCAATATTTCTGAAAACAGACATTTTTTTAAAGAAGCCACAACAAGAGCTGCTTGGGAACATAAATTCTCAAAAAAGCTTCACATTATTATTTAATTTGAATCGTTTGTGTGTGGCTGATCTCCAATGTTAAATTCTACGCCCTCACCGTCATTAATAATGACTGGTAGGTAGCGACTGGTCTGGGAAAATATATTTCAAATCTATGAACAGTCAATGTAAAAGCAAATAATATTGGTGTGAAACAGAATCATTAGGAAGAGAAAGAGAAAGATTAAAATAAAAGTGGACACAGGGGAAATTGGGGGCCAGAACTGGAGGCTCCACTGGCACTAGTTACCATCGGCAGTGTAACACTTTTCCTGTCTGCAAGTGGGTGAGTTCTGCTGATATATGTCAGAGACCCACTAGTGACAACTGCAAGCACCATCCTTCCCAAGTATGGATGCCTTTTCAGATTTATATCAGAGAGTATGGGGGAATAGGTAGCAAGGTGGAGTTTAGGCAGATGATGTCTCATGATCGTATTGAATGGCAGAGCAGGCTTGAGGCTATATGAGCACCTCCTGCTCCCATGTTCCTATGTTGTCATGTTAATAGTTTGTCACAGAGAATTCTGCCAGTCTTTGGAGTATGACCTGCATACCTATCATTGTATTGGCTCTGAAATTCATATACCACATTACTCATTTTTGTGTGATATGCAAAAAGTCATTTTGCTTAAAGGCAGCATCCAGTCAGTGACAAACACCATATGTGGTGATACTGCATAGTAGTAGCAGGGAACAGCTAGCTCCACCTGTTGTTTCAAAATTTGAGATACTTCATCCTTCCAAGATAATCTGAGATAGACTGAACACTTTTCAGGGCCGAAAGTGTCAGCCTTAGGCCCGTTCACGGGTTTGTGCATTACACACTGCAAAATGCTCTCATCAGGTAGCCATTATCCCACGGGTTGTCTTTGATATGAAGCTTACATGGTGAACAAATGGCTTGGGCCCTATTTACAATATTGCTAATAAGGCCAATCTAAGGCCCCAAAGACTGGTGGATTGTTTAAACAGCACATCACATGCACTATTCACAATGGACAAAATACATGACATAACCAATCAGCCCATTCTTGTAAAACGCAAAATACAATGTCCAACACTGGATGTGGACGACATTCCTAAATCATCCTCAATGTGCTAAAAATTATACCGACAATCAATTTGTCAGTTGGGCTTACAGTGTGGTGTGTTTATGTGCACTGGAAGCTATATATCTTAATACACATGGCCCTATTCATTAAAAACAGAAGGAACATATACACACATTGCTCTGACTTCAGCTAAACAAAATGACAGTCACTTGCCGTTTGTTCCAAAGTGCAATGCATTGACCAGAGTCAAGTCGCCTAGTTTAAATTTCAAATAATGCTTGGTAGTTATCTAACAGTCACTTATGCATTCTCTATGGCAATGCACTACTACCAGAGTCCCCTTGCCAACCAAT
Organism: Carcharhinus amblyrhynchos; assembly: GCF_965287045.1. Taxonomy (NCBI): domain Eukaryota; kingdom Metazoa; phylum Chordata; class Chondrichthyes; order Carcharhiniformes; family Carcharhinidae; genus Carcharhinus; species Carcharhinus amblyrhynchos. Next base: position 78,884,428 of record NC_137326.1, on the reverse strand, counting down.
GAGTATTCTTTTCTCACACACAATGAAGTTATTCCAATTAGTATTCTTGTGATGATCCTGATGAGTGCAGCTGTAAAGATCTGATAATTTCTCTTCAGCAACACTCATTAAATCTTATATTTGAGTTAATATTCATGAACTGTGTTTCAGTCTTGTAGACAGCAATGTTGTATCAAAGGATAAATTCTTTGTTTGTGACTTTCCAGCTAGAACTCTTGTTGGGGGACAATTTTAACCTAACTCGCACCTCAGGAAAGTGACAACATAAGATGCAACTCTGATTTTACATCTTATGTGCTTTTTCTCTCTTCTGAAGTCATTGAAGTGCAATATAGTTGGAGATTTAAAATTATCATTTTATCTGATCCTTGGTGTCTGCGTGCATCGGTCGCTGAAAGTAAGAGTGAAGGTACAACATGCAGGAAAGAAGGTGGTTTTCATAGCAAAAGGCTTTCAATATAGGAATAGGGATGTGTTATTACAATTTTATAGGGCATTGGTGAGGCCACAACTGAAGTATTGTGTGCAGTTTTCATGACCTTATCTGAGGAAGGATGTCTTTGCTATAGAGAGAGAGTGCACAGTTCTCATCTCATGGAGTCATAGAGGTTTACAACATGGGAATAGGCCCTTCAGCCCAACTTATCCATGCCACACCATTTTTGTTAACCACAAAGCTCGTCCCAATTGCCCACATTTGGCCCATATCCCTCTATAGCTATTTTACCCATGTAACTCCCTAAATGCTTTTTAAAAGACACAATTGCACCCGCCTCTATTACTGCCTCTGGCAGTTTGTTCCAGACACTCACCACCCTCTGTGAAAAAAAATTGCCCCTCTGGACTCTTTTGTATCTCTCCCCCTCACCTTAAAACTCTGCCCTCTAGTTTTAGACTTCCTTACCTTTGGGAAAAGATATTGATTATCTAGCTGATCTATGCCCCTGATTATTTTATAGACCTCTATAAGATCATCCCTAAGCCTCCTATGCTCCAGAGAAAAAAAACCCAAGTCTATCTAGCCTCTCCTTATAACTCAAACCATTAAGTCCCGGTGGCATTCTAGAAAATCTTTTCAGCACTCTTTCTAGTTTAATAATATTCTTTCAATTATAGGGTGACCAGAACTGAACTCAGTATTCCAAGTGTGACCTTACCAATGTCTTGTACAACTTCAGCAAGACATCCCAACTCCTGTATTCAATGTTCTGACCAATGAAACCAAACATGCCAAATGCCTTCTTCACCACTGTCCACCTGTGACTCCACTTTCAAGGCGCTATGAACCTGTACCACTAGATTTCTTTGTTCTATAACTCGTCCCAATGCCCTACCATTAACTGAGCAAGTCCTGCCCTTGTTTGATCTACTAACATCCATCACCTTACATTTAGCTAAATTAAACTCCATCTGCCATTCGTCAGCCCACTGGCCCAATTGATCAAGATCCCATTGCAATCCTCGATAACTGTCTTCACTGTCCACAATGCCATTAATCATGGTGTCATCTGCAAACATACTAACCATGCCTCCTAAATTCGTATCCAAATCATTAAATATAAATGATAAGTAACAGTGAACCCAGCACCAATCCCTGAGGCACACCGCTGGTCACAGGCCTCCAGTTTGAAAAACAACTCTACAACCACCCTCTGTGTTCCGTCATCCAGCCAATTTTGTATCCATTGGCTACCTCAACCTGGATCCTATAAGACTTAACCAATGCAACAATCTACCATGCGGTACATTGTCAAAGGCCTCATTATAGATGTGAGGGTCACCAGCCTGTAGTTCCCTGCCCCTTATTTCTGAGGCAGTATTCTGATTCTGGACTCCCAACCAGTGAAAACAACCTACTTGCATCGACCTGGTCATGCCCTGTAAAGATGCTGTAAGTTTCAATGGGATCATCTCACTCTTCAATACACTGCAGGCTCAGTTTCCTCAAACTCTCCTCAAGAGTATTCTGCCCTTCCAGAGGTCAGTCTGGTTGCACTCATTCTATGGCAAAATATATCCTTCCTCAGATAAGGAGACCAAAACTGAAGACTCACCAAGGCTCTATACAATTACAGCAAGACACCTTTACACCTGTACTCAAATCCCCATCTTTAGGTTTCACACCTTGTCCAAGGCCCTGCTCATATTTCAAGTCCCAAACACTGGCGCAAATTTATTTTCTTATATCTAGCAATTAAGGGGGTCATGCACATGAACTGACTTTGACTAACTGGTCAGATATAGCACAAGGTTCAAGCTGTTAGTACATGCTCACACAATACAACTTGGAATGCTGTCTTTTGATTTCTCAGAGCAAAGCTGTGTCACAATCCACAGAACAACATCTCAGTTCAGGATTGGGTAGGTGATTTAATCCATGAGCATGAAAACAAGTGGGGTAGTTTCATTTCTGTTCTTATTCCTTCCATTCAATTTCTCTTTGTTTCTCCATAATTTCATTCTAACAACTGATTTTATTTTCTCTTTTTTGCATTAATTTTCATGCACCTTTGTGTATCTCTGTCTACCTTTCACTTTTTATTCCTTTGTCTTCTTCCCACTCACACTTCTGTCGCTTCATGCTCGGTAAGGTACAACCTTGTACTCATGCTCCCACATACAAAGGAAACTGGAGCTGCCAAGACTGGAAAGTTGGAGGACACCCATTTAATTTCAATGTAAAATAAGCACTTTCACAAGTCTCACATTATTCAGGCTTTGAACAATAGGGCATTTTGTCTCTCAGGAACATTGGTTCCATGTAAATCACTGTGACATTTCACTGCTAACTCATTGCACACCCTCGCTGTTCACTGACTTCATGCTGTATTCATCCAATGAAAAAGGGAGTTGGTTAATAGGTGAACTCCATCAAGACTGTCAAATTAAATGATACACAAACAATACTATTAACTCTGTTGATAGTCAATATTGTCAAATCTGGTGATGAAGGGTAAAGCAAGCATTCATCATAGATTTTTTTCATTCCAGGGGCTATGATGTAAAGAATATGTTTGCAAACATGGTGAAAGAAAAGTTACAGTAAGAAGTCTCACAACACCAGGTTAAAGTTGGAATCACGAGCTTTCGGAGTGCTTCTGCTTCATCAGGTAAGTGGAGAGGTAGGTTTCACAAACATGGCATATATAGACAGAGACACAATTGCAAGATAATGGTTGGAATGCGAGTCTTTTCAGGTAATGAAGTCTTTATAGGTACAGGCAGTGTGAGTGGAGAGAGGGAGAATTACAGGATGATCCTTTGAATGCGAAGGAGAGTGGAAATGGAGAAGTGGAAAAATGAAAGTGAGAAAGAAGGATGATAAAAATGGATGAATGAGATGAAATGAGATTGTAGAGCGTTCCTTGTTCCAGTCCTATTCCAGGCTCCTCTCACAACTCCTTTATTAGTACATTGACAACTATTTTGGCGCCACTTCATGCTCTAGTCTGGACTTGGAAAAATCTATCAATTTTGCTTCCAATTTCCACCCCTCTATAACCTTCATATGGTCCATTTCTGACACTTCTCTTCCTGTCCTTGACCTCTTTGTCTCCATTTCTAGTGATAAACTGTCCACCAGTATCCATTATAAGCCCGCCAACTCCCAAATCTACCTCGACTATAGCTCTTCACACCCCACATCCTGTAAGGACTCCATCCCATTCTCTCAGTTCCTTCGCCTCCACTGCATCTGTTCTGATAATGCCACTCTCCAAAATAGCGCTGCCAATACGTCTTCCTTATTCCTCAATCGTAGTTTTCCACCCACTGTGATTGGCAGGGCTTTCATTTGCGTCTGACCCATCCCCCAGGCCAGTGCTCTCATCTCTTCCCCTCCTTTCCAGAACCAGGATAGGGTCCTCCTTGTCCTCACTTTTCACTCCAACTACCTCTGCATTCAAAGGATCATTCTCTGCCATTTCTGTCAACCCCAGCATGATGCCACCACTCAACACATCATCCCCTCACCCCCCCCCCCCCCCCCACCCCCCCCCCTTGTCAGCATTCCACAGGGACTGTTCTCTCCAGGACACCCTGGTCCACTCCTCCATTACATCCAACACCTCACTGCTTGCTTCTCCTGCACCTTCTTCAATCTGGTCAATTGCATTCATTACTCCTAATGCAGTCTACTCTACATCAGACAGACTAAACACAGACTGGGTGACCATTATGCAGAACATCTTCAGTCCGGCGGCAAGCAGGACCCAGATCTTTCCGTCACTTGTCACTTCAACACACCACCCTGCTCTCCTGTCCACATGTCCATCCCTGGCTTATTGCAATATTCTTATGAATCTCAATGCAAACTGGAGGAACAGCACCTCATCTTCCAATTGGGCACTTTACAGCCTTCTGAACTGAATACTGGGTTCAACATTGGAAGTAAAATTGATAAATTTTTCCAAGTTCAGACTAGAGCATGAAGGGGCACCAAAATAATCATTTAACATTGAGCATGAACTTTCCCCTCCACCTTCCCTCCATTTCCATTTATTTTATTTCATTCTGTTTCTTAGTTTCATCTCATTCATCTATTTTTATCAGCCTTCTTTCTCACTTCCATTTTTCCACTTCTCCATTCCCGCTCTCCTTCTTGTCCCCCCCCCCCCTCCCCAACTCCTGTCCGTCTCCAACCTTCTCAGGACAACTGCCTTAACCATCTGTACCTCTGTTCTGCCAATCACACATTCTGATCACTTTTTGGACACTTTTAGCACCTCTTTCAGCCTTCTTCATCCTCATTTACATTCCCTTTGTCCCATTACAGCAACCCCATCCACCACCACCCCCCCCCCACCAACCCCCAATGCCCAATCCCCTTATAGTCTAAATCTTTTCTCATTTTCTTTGCTTTTGGCTCTGACCAAGGGTCATCCTGACTCGAAACATTGGCTCTCTCCATAGACACTGTCAGACCTGCTGAGATTTTCCAGCATTTTCTGGCTATATTCCAGATCCTAAATCTGTGCCGCATTATTAAAAGACCTTTCCTTCTGTTGCTATTAGTTCTTTTGCTCTTAGCCAACCCACCAATTAAAACAATTTATCTTTATCTACTGTTTGCAAAGAGGAAAACTGAATCTGCTGCAGTAGACATCCCAGATACCATTCAAAATTCAAACATCTATTCCCAATATTCTATTTGGAGCCAGGACTTATGAAAATGGTTGACAGCAATGTTACTGTCTTCTTTTTCCCTCACGGGAAATTGAAAAGCATTCTCTTCCAATACCCAAATGGATTGTTACACCTACAAGGTAAGTCAGAACAAGCCAAGGAATTAGCCTGAACATAATTTTCAATACAATGCACGCAATCTGAAGAAGTGCACATTTTAAAATAAATCTGATAGCTTCTACTCAGCCTTGATATGAGGCTAAAATAATCATATTAACAAACACTGGTTCCCACCTTGTCTGGGGTGGGTTTTGTGAGCAGGATCTAGGAATTTTGGTCGCAGGCACACTGGGCAGTTTTAGCATCATAGTCTGTGTACTTTTTCCGGCAAGTTCCCCACCTGGAAAGGTAGAACCCCTTTCGGGCAGGGAATGCTTTGATACAGGCTGCTACCTGGAGATAGCAGTGGCTGCATTGGTGACAGTGTGAAGGTGGAGGGTCTGAATCTCTGGAGCAAGGGTCAACAATCCTGGGACAGCTCCAAGGGATATAAATAACGCCCCCGCCTCCAGCACCCCCACCCTTTGATTCTCATTACATCAATTGGTTTCTTAAAATCCATAACTGATCAGGCCAGGGCTGTACACATTTGTTACTTATTTTCCAATAACACCCACTCTTAAGAGCTAACGAATGTCCTAGGTCATTATTCAATTAGTCAAGTGACTCCTTGATGGTTGTAAAATTAGTTTTACTGCAGTTAAATTATAATTAACCAATGCTGGTAATGCTGACAGAGTTTTACAGGACAATCACACACAGTAGAAAATTCAAGTACTTAGCATTTCTGTTCATTACTGTTAAAATAATTTAAAAGTGGCAAAGCTATCACTCTACTTTTTATAGTGAAAGGAAGTCCCTTTGTTGGCAGAGGTTTCACCAAAATAAGCCTGCAGGTGCAGCAAAAATCTGCAGTAAATAGTCAAAGGGCTCAGAAACGACTGTCTCTTGTGGTTGTGTTTAGTCTGATGATTGATGATTACACAACAGGGAGCCATTGAGTTTGGCAGGGGAAGAAAGACTGAATATAAAAGGACTAAAACTTCCTATTTTCACCAAGCAGCAGCTGGGTGAGCAGAAAAAAAAACTGACTACACGACTGAGTCTGGACACGTTTGAAATCTCCAGTGTGGTATTGAATAAAGTGTCAGTTAATTATAAAATCCATGTCTGTCTGCAGTCTTGCACACATTATAGAAACTCACTTTCTATCTTTGCCCTCTGATGACACACACACAAACATATCAAACCACTGATATAATGTACGTACTTCAGGCTCCTTCAGTGGGAGACTGTCTACATGAATTCAGCATTCCAAGGACCATGAAATGAACATGTTAAAATGCATCACTGCAACACTTTTGAACCTCACTTGTGATCTCATACAGAGCTCTCAAATCTTAGGATTCTTTTTCTACGTGAAACTTGCTGGTGCCTCTTTCTCAACAGCATAAATGGGCTCACAACATCAAGTTAAATCTAACAGGTTTATTTGGTAGCACGAGCTTTTGGAGCACTTCCCCTTCATCAGGTGAGTGCAGGATTTAGTTCACAAACAGGGCATATATAAACACAAACTCAATTACAAGATAATGGTTGGAATACGAGTCTTAACAGGTAATCAAGTCTTTACAGGTGCAGACAATGTGAATGGAGAGAGGGTTAAGCACAGGTTAAAGAGGTGTGAATTGTCTCCAGCCAGGACAGTTAGTGAGATTTTGCAAGCCCAACCTATGGGGGTTACAGATAGTATGACATGAACCCAAGATCCTGGTTGAGGCCTTCCTCGTGTGCGGGACTTGGCTATCAGTTTCTGCTCAGCATTTCTACATTGTCAACTGAATTAAAGGCCGTCTTGGAGAATGCTTACCCAACGATCACAGGCTGAATGCCCTTGACTGCTGAAGTGTTCCCTGACAGGAAGGGTACACTCCTGCCTGGTGATTGTCGAGTGGTGTTCATTCATCTGTTGTAATAACATCTGCATGGTCTCCCCAATGTACCATGCCTCGGGACATCCTTTCCTGCAGTGTAACAGGTAGACAACGTTGGCCTCGTTGCAAGAGTATGTACAGAGCGCCTGGTGGATGATGTTCTCACATGACATAATGGCATCCATGTCGATGATCCGGCACATCTTGCAGAGGTTGCTGTGGTAGGGTTATGTGGTGTCGTGGTCACTGTTTTTCTGAAGGCTGTGTAGTTTGCTGCATACAATAGTCTGTTTGAGGTTGCGCGATTGTTTGAAGGCAATTAATGAGGTTGTGGGGATGGCCTTGGTGAGACGTTCGTTTTCATCGATGATATGTTGAAGGCTCTGGAGAAGATGTTGTAGCTTCTCTGCTCCAGGGAAGTATTGGATGATAAAGGGTATTCTGTCCACAGAGTCCTGTGTTTGTCTTCTGAGGAGGTCGGTGCGGTTTTTCACTGTGGCATGTTGATCGATGAGTTGAGCACCACATCCTGTTCTTATGAAGGCGTCTTTCAGCATCTGTAGGTGTCTGTTGTGATTCTCCTCATCTGAGCAAATCCTGTGAACATGGAGGGCTTGTCCACAGGGGATGACTTCTTTAATGTGTTTATGGTGAAAGCTGGCGAAGTGGAGCATTGTGAGGTTAACTGCGGGCTTACGGTACAATGAAGTGCTGAGGTGACCGTTCTTGATGGAGATGCGTGTATCCAAGAATGTAATCGATTCTAGAGAGTCGTCTATGGTGAGTTTAATGGCAGGATGGAACTTGTTGGTGTCATCATACAGTTGTTTCAGTGACTGTTCACCATGAGTCCAAAGGAAGAAAATGTCATCAACATATCTAGTGTGTAGCTTCGGTCGAAGATTCTGTTTTGTGAAAAAGTCTTGTTTGAACCTGTGCATGAAGATGTTGGCATATTGGCAGGGGGATGAATTTGGTCCCCATGGCTGTTCTGGATGAAGAACTGGTCATTGAAGGTGAAGAAATTGTGGTGCAGGATGAAGTGAATGAGTTGTAGAATTGCGTCTGGAGATTGACAGTTGTCGATGTTGAGTACTTAGGCAGTTGCAGCAATGCCATTGTTGTAGGGGATGCTGGTGTAGAATACTGCATCCCATATGGCTACACCAACTGTCCTGGCTGGAGACAATTCACACCTCTTTAACCTGTGCTTAACACTCTCTCCATTCACATTGTCTGCATCTGTAAAGACTTGATTACCTGTTAAGACTTGCATTCCAACCATTACCTTGTAACTGAGTTTGTGTCTATATATGCCCTGTTTGTGAACTAAATCCTGCACTCACCTGATGAAGGGCAGCACTCCGAAAGTTCGTGCTACTAAATAAACCTGTTGGACTTTAACCTGGCATTGTGAAACTACTTACTGGTGCCTACTCCAGTCCAATGCCAGCAACTCCACATCATGGCATAAATGGGAGCAGGTAGCCATCACAAAGTACTCCCCAACTCTCATGCCACTGGAGAACTTACACAAACAGCAATTAAAATTGAGAAATGGAAGGAGAGTAGCTAATGAAGTGAGAGCCAATTGCACCTCACAATCAAACATCAGCCATTTTCCTTCATCAGCCTTATTTTCTGACTGGAAATCAAGCTCACAGGTCACTCCCATCCTATGGTCCCCTAATGTCTTGACTGTCATCTGAACCAACCAATCATCAATGGCCACTGAAAAGAAGGTGGGTCCAGCTCTGCACGCTAGGCTTTGTTTTCGATTCCTCCTACAACTTTGCAATTCTTAAAGGGACAGTGCATTGCTCAGGATGCAAAATGTAGCTCCTGGTTGCACAAGATCTTTTTAATGCTTATAAACCAAAAACACTGACACTACTAGGACTTACCCACCAAATAAAAGTGCCCTTTGTTTTTAGAAAGAGCCAAACAAGGAAACAAAATTAAATGACATACTAGCTATCAACCCAATCCCTATCATTGTCATATGAAATTAAGATGCACAGCAATGTTGTGATACTGGACTTTTTAAAAAAGCTTTTTGTACAGCTTTTTAAGCGATGATAGTTAATGTAAAAAGCACTAATCTGATAGAAATTACTAAGTTTATAAACTTTTATTTCTGGGAAAAAAAGCAATGGTGATTTATATACTTGATTTTCCTGCGTCTTTATCTTATAAACCAGTGGGATTGACATTACTTTAGGTGAATCCCCACACCTAAGTTTAATAAAAATCAGAATACTGATTAGAAAACAACAATTTATACCAATTCAGTGCCTTTGATTTTTACTCATTCGTGGGACATGGACATCGCTGGCTGACCAGTACTAACTGCCCACCAGTAGTTGCCCTTGGGAGGGTGGTGGTGAGCTGCCATCTTGAAATGCTGCAGTCCACATGCTGTGAAGGAGGGAATTCCAGGATGTTGACCCAGCAACTGTGAAGGAACGGTGATATGTTCCCAGGATGGTGAATGGCTTGGAGAGAAACTCGCAGGTGGTGACACTGCCATGTAGGTGCTGCCCTTGTCCTTCTGGATGGAAGTGGTTGTGAGTTTGGAGGGTGCTGCCCAAGGATCTTTGGTGAATTGCTGCAGTGCATCTAGAAGATAATACACACCATTGCTACTGAGTGTCAGTGGTGGATGTTTGTGAATGTGATGCTAATCACGAGAACTGCTTTGTCCTGGGTGGCATCAAGCTTCGAGTGTTGTTGGAGCTGCACCCATCCAGGCAAGTATTCTATCACATTCCTGACTTGTGCCTTGTAGATGGTGGACAGGCTTTGAGGGGTCAGGAGGTGACTTACTCGCCACAGCATTCCTAGCCTCTGATCTGCTCTTGCAGCCACTGTGCTTATGTGGAGAGTCCAGTTGAGTTTCTGATCAGTGAAAACCCCAAGAGTGTTGACAGTGGTGGTTACAGTGATGGTAACACCATTAAATGTCAAGAGGTGGTGGTTAGAGTGTCTCTTATTGGTGATGGTCATTGCCTGGCATTTGTGTGGCACAAATGTTTCTTGCACACTTGTCAGCCCAAGCCTGGATATTGTTCAGATCTTGTTGCATTTGAACATGGACTGCTTCAGTATCGGAGGAGTCACAGCAATAGGTCACAAAGTAGTTTACACAATCGCAATCAGAGAAAAGAGGCATAGAGCTGAAGAGGGAAACATTGCAACAGATCAAAGTGGTTTAAAGCATCTCCTGAAAGGAAGAAAGGGTGACAAAGAGGTAAAAATACAGAGAGGAATTCCACAGCAGAAAGCAATGTCGCCAGTGGTGGAGTGAAGGAAATCAATATGTGCAAGAGGCTAAATTTGGAGAAACATAGTTTCTCAGAAGGGATGCAGGAAATCAAAACCACTAGAAACATTGTAAAAAAGAAAGTGGCTAAAACTGGTACACTGCCCAACATTGACCTAGGCACTGGATGCAGCAAAGACAGATTCAGGGCAGACTTCCTCAGTGACATCTCAGGTCTTGTGATAAAATGGAGAGAGCTGTCTCACAGACCAGTCAAGCAATTAGTTTGAATTAGTTATACTCATAAAAGCATATCTTGCAGCCAACTTCCCAACCTCTTGCATCATACCCCACTGGTAGGATAGACCTGCCAGAGGATTCCGTTGTGAAGGTGGGAGTATAAGTTCATAGGAACCACAAGTGTTGATTCGTAAGTCGCATGGCAACAGGAAGACAGTGATGTGAACAGGACGAAGAGTGTCAGCTGTGCTGGCACTGTTAGAGAAACAGTCTTATTATCATGTTCTCTGGATAAGGAAATCGCTTGCTGATTACCACCTATCTCCCTCCCTCAGCTGATGAATCACCACTCCACGCTGAGCAACATTTGGAAGAAACACAAAGCAGCAAGGGCACAGAATGTATTCTGGTTGGCAGACTTCAATATCTAAAGGTGGTTCAGTAGCACCACTATTGATCAAAGTAAAGTAAAGTTTTAAAGATTATTTATTAGTCACAAGTAAGGTTTACATTAACACTGCAGTGAAGTTACTGTGAAATTCCCCTGAGCTGGCTGAGTCCTGAAGAATATAGCTGGCTAAACAGCATTGGTAAGGGTGACCACCACAAAATACTTTGGAGACAAGGTCTCATCTCCACACTGAGGACATCCTCCACCATGTGATGCGACACTACTTATTGTTCTAAATAGGATTCATTCAGAACAGACCAAGCAGCTGAAAAGTGGGCATCCACAAGTGGCCAGCAGCAGCTGAATTGTAAATAACCTCAATCTGCAACCTCATAGCCTAGCATATCCTTCACTCTATTGTTCTCCATCAAGCAAGGGGACAACTGGTTCAACAAAAAGTGTGAGATAGCATGTCAGGAGCAGCCTCTATCATACCAAAAAATGAAGTTTCATCCTGCTAAAACTATAACACAGGACTATTTGTATGTTGACAGCAGAAGTAGCTGAAATACAGAGCTAAGTCACTCCCCCAACCAATGGCTCAGGTCAAAGTTCTGCAGTCATACCACTATCAATCACAACTGGTGGTGGCGAGGCAATGGCCCAGTGGTATCATTACTAGGCTATTAATCTAGAACTTCAGCTAATATCCTGGGGAGCTGGCTTTGAATCTCACCACGGCAAATGGTGGAATTTGAACTCACTAAAAATGTTTGGAATTAAGATTCTACTTATGACCATGAAACAGATGTTTCAGGCAGGATAGAGGGGGATGTAAAAGGGATAGGGGAATTGCACTATTAGTTAAGGTGAATATCACAGCTGTACTCCAAGAGGACACCTTGGAGAGCTCATATAGTGAGACAATATGGGTAGAGTTCAGGAACAGGAAAGGTGTAATTAGGGATTGGGGGTTACTATAGGCCACCCAACTGCCAGCAGAAGATTGAGGAACAGATATGTAAAAGTAGCAGGCTTATTGTGGTGGGAGATTTTAATTTCCCCTATATTGACTCACTTAGTGCTAGGGGCATGGACGGAGCAGAGTTTGTCAGAAATATCCAGGAGGGCTTTTTGGTAGTGACTTTTAAGGGGCTTCTTGACAAGTACATGAATAGGATGGGAATAGAGGGATATGGTCCCCGGAAGGGTAGGGGGTTTTAGTTAAGCAGCATGGTCAGTTCAGGCTTGGAGGGCCGAAGGACCTGTTCCTGTGCTGTAATTTTCTTTGTTCTTTGAAACCATTGTCAACTGTTGGAAAATCCCACCTGGTTCACTTTTAGGGAAGGAAATTTGCCATTCTTACCTGGTCTGGCCCACATATGACTCTAGAGTCACAGTAATGTGGTTGATTCTCAACTGCCCTCCAAGGACAACTAGGGATGGGCAATAAATGCTGACCAGCCAGCAACAGCCATGTCACATGAATGAATTGAAAAAAAGGGGAGGAGGTTCTAAAAATATCCTCAGTAATGGAGGAGCTCAACACAGGATAGCAAAAGGCAAGCTAGAAACATTATCAATCACTTTCAGTCAGAAGTGCCATCTGGATGATTCATGTTGCCCTCCTCCTGATGTCCCAGCATCACAGATGCCAGTCATTAGCCAATTCAATTCATTTCATTTCATATCAAGAAATGGCTGACTACACTCAACAACAAAGGCTGTGAGCATTGATTATAAACTAACCGTAGTGCTGAAATTTTATGCTCTAGAGCCATAACGAAACTGGCCCAACATGGGCATCTACCTAACAATGTGGAAAATTACCCAGGTATGTTCTGTCCATAAAAAGGACAATCCAGCGAATTATCGCCCACTCTGCTCTCAATCATAAGAGACAATCAGCAGTACTATCGAATAACACTTAAACTAAAATAAGCTGCTCACCAATGCACATTTTGGGACCAGCTGGGACCACTCAGCTCCAGGCCTCACTATAGTCTTGATCCAAATATGGACAAAAGGGCTGAGGTCCAGAGGTAAAGTAGCAGTAATGGCTCTTGACAGAGTGTGACATCAAGGAGCCCCAGTAAAATTGAAGTCAATGAGAATCAGAGGGTAAATTCTCTGCTCAAGCAGGTCAGAGGCTTTGGATTGTGGTGAGTCACTCACCTTCTGACCTCCTGACTTTCCACCATTGACAAGACTCAAATCAGGAGTTGGATAGAATGATCTCCACTCGCCTGGATGTGCACAGCTCCAACAACACTCAAGAAGCTTGACACTACCTAGGACAAGCAACCCGCTTGAATAGCACTCTATCTATCACCACAAACATCGACTGTTTCCAACATTGGCGCAAAGTGGCAGCAGTGTGTACCACCTGCAAGATGCACCGCAATAATTTGGCAAGGTTTCTTCGACAGCACCTTCCAAACTTGTGACCACTCAGAAGGACAAAAAGGTGTTTGCTCTAAGTCAGCAAAAAAAAATGAAAAGCAGCAAAATACAAAGAAAAGAATAGGTGAAGATCGTATGATCATTTGACAACTTTTTGTCCCAAACATAGAAACTGGCTAGCCGGGAGCATGGATACTCTACCCAATAATGGACAGAAAATCTTCTGGTATGCAGTCCTAGAGGGTACTTATGTTTTGATTGGGAAACAAAGTGGTATATTGACCCTTATAAGTTTAATATATTCTCAATGACATATTAAATTGCATTTATATATCACTTTTTATGATCACTGGACATTGTGAAGTACTTCATAGCCAGTGAAGTATTTTTTGAAGTGTAGTCACCATTGTAATGCAAGAAATCAGCAGCAAATTTGCACTCAGCAAATTCCCACAAAACAACCTGATAGTGACTAGATAATCTGTTTTACTGATCTATGATACTAATTGAAGGACAAATATTTTGGGTAAGGCAGGTTAACTCTCCTGCTCTTCAAATTATTGTCAAGCAATGTCTTATATCCAGGAAGGAGATTTAGCTTTAACATTTCATTCATAGGATAGCACCTCACCTAGTGCACTCTCAGTACTGCACTAAAGTGTCAGCCTAGATTTTTGTACTCAAACCCTGACGTGGGGCTTGTACGCAGTGCTTTTCCAACATAGTAATAAATCTTATCTTGATCAAGTAATTTTATATCCAACTTGTATTGCAACATTGTCCCTGGAAGAAAGAGCAACTGTACAGGAAGAACACAAAGGGGAAACCATCAGCCACCAAGCTTGCTTTCCTGCATCTGATTATAGGTGAGCTATAGACTTTCATCTTGTGCATTATGCCAGTAATGTGAGTTACAATGTGAGTTTAAGACTGGTGGCATTTTCATCAAGAGCAGGTGAAGACAACACTTCATGGTAAAATTGCATCTGCAACTTGATAGAAACTGCTTCTGTGTCTGTTCTCAGTGCCACAAGTCCATCCCACAAGGCTCAAAACCAGAATGTCTTGCATACACAATGCCTACAAAGAGCTTCTCAAATTCCTTCAACATTTGCCCACTCTACATTGTACGAATTACGTTGTCTGTATGAAGTTCAAAGCTCTTTAAAACTGAATGAAATATAATTTTCAATGCGGTGCTTAAAAAGAACAGCGATCACTCCACTGCACATGAAATAAAACTGATTTGATAAAATACTTATTTATTCGACTTACAACAATACAGCTCCTTTCTTTATTAGCCATGTAACGTCAGCCTTAACCTTGATACTCCCCATTCGAAGCAATAATCGATTCCCTTTTCATCTCCAAAAGAGTTTATCTGGTCCAAACACATTTTTTAAACTCCTTGAACTGTTCTACTGATATGGATATAAAGCCACTTTTCATTAAGTTGCGTGGCACGCTATAGTAAATAGTTAAAAAAAAGTCTTGGGTGACACTCCTAAAAAAACTATTTGCAATATACTTAAGGCAAGTGCTTCACTTGTACGTGTCTGCTTTACAAATGGAGCCAGTTATTTTTTAAATCTGTACAACTTCCAGACCCCACAATAATCCAGCACTGGTAACGCTGTCCAACCATTTGAATCAAAACATTTCTTCAGGTTAGCCTCACTATTTTGTGTCATCATTATCAATTAGTTCACATCTACCCCTCACCAAAAGACAGTTTTTAATCACCAGATATTTGCTAACAATGCAGAAAATAATCCACAACAAGAATCTCTTAGGGGGAAGCAAAAAAAACGTTTGTAATTTTTACCTTCTCGATTCACAGCCCAGTATGAGACTGTCAGGGCTAAACTGATATTAACAAAGCCACACAAAGTGAGGTAAACTTGTAGAATAATAGGGCACCACCTCGAGCATTCATGCAGAATGCGTCAATGTTGTTCAGCAAGTTTCTGGTGAAGTAGCCACCAATAGGTAATTTGACAAGTGGCCTGCAGAACCAGTAATGTCACTTTTGTTGCACTTTTTGAACTGACAGACATTTGATCCCAGACAGGAAGGAGTTCCACTTTTGCCTTTCTCCAAGTTCACTAATCATGTCCAATAGACTCCTCTGCTTGCTGTTCCCAGTTTATTATTTGTAGAGCTTTGGGGAGAAGTTATGCTTCTTTGAGGGGATCCGAATTCTTAACACTTGGCTCCCAAAGATAAATGGACTTTCTTGAATTGAGGTTTACACCTCAATTTTATCACACCCCTGTCCTTAAAGACAATGGGGAAGATTTTGTCAACAGTGTGTCATTTCCAGTGATGTAACCAGAAATACACACTGCTTTTACTCTCCTGTTTTTTTTTCTCATTACTCATAGGATTACAATGAAAATTGAAAGTTTTGGCAGTTTGCATGGGAGACACGCATGATTCAGAAGTGAGGGGAGCTTTTCCATGGTGAAACCCACTATCAGCTGACAATGCAGCAGGTACCAGTAAGCTACAAAATAGTCTTCTGGGCAAACAGGGAGGCTCCCCATCACAGCCAAAAAACTTACCTGCCCCTTTCCATTGACACGAATATACGACTTGACAGCTCAATGGGTGTTTTTCAAATAATTTCACTCGTTGGTATTTTACATTACATTGGTTTCACTTTATTCATGAGCGATCATCGTCATTTGTTGGAACAAACCTAATCAAAGGGCTAAATGTATTGACACGCCTTGAGGTTGGCATGCATTGCTGGATTAAGAGAAGTTAGGAATATTTCCTTTGTTACGGAAGAACATAAGAAATAGGAGCAGGAGTAGGCCATCTGGCCCTTCGAGCCTGCCCCGCCATTCAATGAGATCATGGCTGATCTGTCGTGGCTCAGTTCCACATTCCCGCCCTCTCCCCATAACCCTTAATCCCCTCTCTTATCAAAAACCCATCAACCCGCGTCTTAAAAATATTAAGCGAGGCAGCCTCCACCACCTCAACGGGCAGAGAATTCCAGAGATTCACCACCCTTTGAGTGAAGAAGTTCCTCCTCAACTCCGTTCTAAACCGCCCCCCCTTTATCTTGAGGCTGTGCCCCCTAGTCCCACTGTCCTTTCTGAGCGGGAAGAGCCTCTCCACCTCTATCCTATCCATCCCATTCATCATCTTATACGTCTCAATGAGATCTCCCCTCATTCTTCTAAACTCTAACGAGTACAAGCCTAGTTTATTCAGCCTCTCCTCATAGCTCAACCCCCTCAACTCCGGCATCAGCCTAGTAAACCTCCTCTGCACTCCCTCCAAGGCCAAAATATCCTTGCGTAAGTACGGCGCCCAAAACTGCACACAGTACTCCAGCTGCGGTCTCACCAATGCCCTATACAGCCGCAGCAAGACCTCCCTACTTTTATATTCAATCCCCCTCGCTATGAAGGCCAGCATCCCATTTGCCTTCCTGACCACCTGCTGCACCTGCAGGCTGGGTTTTTGCGATTCATGCACAAGGACCCCGAGGTCCCTCTGCACTGTCGCCTGCTGCAGTTTTTCTCCACGTAAGTAATAGTCCTTCCTACCATTCTTCCTACCAAAGTGGACCACCTCACACTTGCCAACATTAAATTCCATTTGCCATTTACTGGCCCATTCGCCCAGCCTATCTAGATCCTTCTGCAGACTCTCCACAGCCTCCGCGCAAATTGCCGTTCCACCAATCTTGGTGTCATCAGCAAATTTCGACACCATACACTCGGTTTCCTCCTCCAGATCATCTATATAAATGGTAAATAGCTGAGGCCCCAGCACCGACCCCTGGGGCACTCCACTAGTCACCAACCGCCAATCCAAATAGCACGCATTGACCTCCACTCTCTGCCTCCTATTTGACAACCAGTCCTCTATCCACGCTAACACCCTACCCCCAACTCCATGTCCCCTGACCTTCTGCAATAACCTCTTGTGAGGTACCTTGTCAAACGCCTTCTGAAAATCAAGAAAGACCACATCCACCGGCTCTCCCCTATCCACCGCCCTAGACACATCCTCATAGAACTCCAGTAAATTTGTCAGACACGACTTCCCTTTAACGAAACCGTGCTGCGTCTGCTCTAACAAGCAATTCCCCTCAAGATGCCTCGCTATTTCCTCCTTGATGACGGATTCTAACATTTTACCTACAACAGACGTTAAACTAACCGGCCTATAATTCCCCGCCTTTTGCCTGGCACCCTTCTTAAACAACGGCGTAACATTAGCCGTTTTCCAATCTTCCGGCACTTCCCCGGAATCCAGCGACGTTTGGAAAATAACCACCAAGGCATCCACTATCACCTCCGCCATTTCTTTCAGAACCCTCGGATGCATTCCATCCGGTCCTGGGGACTTGTCCACAATCAGTCCCTCCAGTCTGTCGAGCACCGCCTCTCTAGTAACAGTAATGTCATTGAGACCCTCCAGTCCTACCACCTTTCCATCTCTAACACCCGGCAAATTATTCACGTCCTCCTCCATGAAAACCAAAACAAAAAAGTTATTCAAGACCTCAGCCATTTCCCCATCCCCTACAACTAAGTCCCCCTTCTCATCCTCTAAGGGTCCAACGTTCACCCTTGCCAGCCTCTTCCTTTCTATATACTTATATAAGTATATAAAAGAAACAATGTTGGTTTCTTTCGTCATCCTTTATTGACTGCTCATGTTAAAGTTCAGTGTTGTACGTGGTACTTTGTGAGACATAGTTGAACTTGCAAGCTTAGCTGGCCATTCCTCCTATGCATTGTAAAAGACATTATCTACGATACCTTCAGTAAGAAGTCTCACAACATTAGGTTAAAGTCCAACAGGTTTATTTTGTATCATGAGCTTTCGGAGCACTGTTCCTCCATCAGGTGACTCACCTAATGAAGGAGCAGTGCTCTGAAAGCTCATAATTCCAAATAATTCTGTTGGAATTTAACTTGGTGTTGGGAGACTTCTTACTGTGCCCACCCTAGTCCAATGCCGGCATCTCTACATCAAGATCACTTTCAGTGTGGTTAAAATGTTACAGATGATCTCAAAGCTCTGTAAAGACACTGCCAGCCAACACTCTGAGATGCACCCACAGGTGGGCAATACTGACACAACCCATTAGACCCCTCATATTCTTATCTTGACTGATAGTTCCCACCACCTTCTCCATCCACCAAACCCAGAATGCCAGGCGATTCCCTTTTCCACTCCACCATCAAACCCGAATCTCTCCCTTCATCCTCCCCTGGATTCATCTTCATCTCCTCCGAATCCTCAGATTGATTCCACAACACCATGACTCCCACCTTCACCACTAACTTCACCTTTGTCAGCCCCAAGTCTCCATGCCAGCTGCCATTTTCCTGCTCCCATCTCTTGTGCCTTGGAGTTCAACAAAGAAAATTGCTGACTTTGCACACAACATCGCTAATTGGTGTACTCCACCTTTAAAAAAATGTGAACCACGTGTCAGAAGATTCTCATGCGCCGCTGACTTTATCTTGAAAGTAGGACATAATTTTTAAGTTTTACGCGTATGGGCATTCATCAGCGGCACTGTGGCACAGTGGTTAGCACTGCTGCCTCACAGCACCAGGGGTCCGGGTTCAATTCCTGTCTTGGGTCACTGTCTGTGTGAAGTTTGCACATTCTCACCATATCTGCATGGGTTTCCTCCAGGTGCTCCAGTTTCCCCTCAAAGATGTGCAGGTCAGGCAGATTAGTCATGCTAAATTGCCCCCTGTCAGGGGACTAGGTAGGTAAATGCATGGTGTTATGGGGATAGGGTGGGATTGTAGTTGGTGCAGACTCGATAGGCCAAATAGCCTCCTTCTGTACTGTACTATTACTTGAAAATGTACTATTATAAATATGAACCCAGCACATACTGGAGTGAAGCTCGAGATGTCCTAAAAATACTGCAGATATTTTGCTTCATCTCAAACCAGTTGGGAAATTGTGATTTCACATCCTGCCTTATTACACAACCTGCCACACCATGCTTCTCACTTACAGGCTCCATAAGCTCCCTCCCTTCCCCCTACAATGTGAGCAAAAAATGTGCATTTGTCTTTAAAAAGAAAAGCAGACCTGGTTGTTACATATTTTTGGGAGTTTGGACCATTTCTGGGTCTAGAACATGCATTGGGAGGCAGCCTAACTAACTGCCTTTGAATCCACCATCCAACTAAGGGTAGTGGGCAGGTCCCTGGGAAGTTTGGTAGCCCCACTGGACGAGGGGCCATTGCAAAGACAGAGATGGCACATAGATCTGTCAAGTTGGAGGGACAAAGCTGATGGACCCATCCAAGTGGTGAGGAAGCCATGTGGAGGACAAATTTTAGCTGCAGTTGTGTCCTTTCCTGCTTGTGGCACTGCCAGTGGAACACAGAGCCACCAGCTCTGAGTGGCCAGAATGGAAATGTTCAAGATGTGACAGGATTACATATGGTCATTGCATTAAAATTGGCTTCATGACTTTTGAACAGTAACAAATACGCAATTACTGTAGTTGCAATAGTAACAACTGCATCCCCCCCCTTCCCCCCATATGCAAGCATGTTTGGCACAAGGACTTAATGATACACAACATAAATGTTGCCATGATAAGAAACAGCACTAAACCTGATGTTCTTCACAGGTCCAGCTCTAAACTGTGCCAGCAGAGCTGGATAAAGTTTTGCGATGGAGAATTGCTTAATCAACTCCACACAACACCAACAACAGCCCAACACAACGGCCATTTGTGCTGTATTGAAGGCAGGGCAGGTAAATGTGACAACAGAATATCAAATATCAATCAATCTTGCCAGTAGCTTCAGGGCAAAGGTGGGCAAGGTGCTAGTTAACATACAAACATAGAGCAGTGACTATGAAGAAAAATGATCAGATATAATTGGAGCCAGATATAATTGTATTTCTGATTCGGGGTGGCACGGTGGTACAGTGGTTAGCAGTGCTGCCTCACAGTGCCAGGGACCCTGGTTCAATTCCTGGCTTAGGTCACTGTCTGTGTGGAGTTTACACAGTAAGAAGTCTCACAACACCAGGTTGAAGTCCAGCAGGTTTACTTGGTAGCAAACACCACTAGCTTTCGGAGCACTGCTCCTTCATCAGGCGAGTGGGAGTTCTGTTCACAAACAGGGCATATAAAGACAAACTCAATTTACAGAGTAATGGTTGGAATGTGGGTCTTCACAGCTAATCAAGTCTTAAAAGGTACAGACAATGTGAGTGGAGAGAGCGTTAAGCGCAGGTTAAAGAGATGTGTATTGTCTCCAGACAGGACAGTTAGTGAGATATTGCAAGTCCAGGCAAGTTGTGGGGGGGGGGGGGGGTTACAGATAGTGTGACATGAACCCAAGATCCCGGTTGAGGCTGTCCTCGTGTGTGCGGAACTTGACTATCAGTCTCTGCTCAGCGACTCTGCGCTGTCGTATGTCGTGAAGATTGCCTTGGAGAACGTTTATCTGAAGATCAGAGGCCAAATGCCTGTGACCACTGAAGTGTTCCCCAACAGGAAGAGAACAGTCTTGCCTGATGATTGTCGAGCGGTGTTCATTCATCCATTATCGTAGCATCTGCATGGTCTCCCCACTGTACCATGCCTCAGAACATTCTTTCCTGCAGCATATCAGGTAGACAACGTTGGCCAAGTTGCAAGAGTATGTACCATATACCCAGCGGATGGTGTTCTCATGTGAGATGATGGCATCCATGTCGATGATCCAGCATGTCTGCAGAGGTTGCTGTGGCAGAGTTGTGTGGTGTTATGGTCACTGTTCTCCTGAAAGCTGGGTAGTTTGCTGCAGACAGTGGTTGTTTAAAGGCAAGAAGTGGGGGTGTGGGGATGGCCTTGGCGAGATGTTCACCTTCATCAATGACATGTTGAAGGCTCCAGAGAAGATGTCATAGCTTCTCTGCTCCGGGGAAGTACTGGATGATGAAGGGTACTCTGTCCACTGTGTCCTCTGTTTGTCTTCTGAGGAGGTCAGTGCGGTTTTTCACTGTGGCGCGTCGGAACTGTCAACTGATGAGTCGAGCGCCTGTTCTTATGAGGGCATCTTTCAGCATCTGGAGGAGTCTGTTGTGATCCTCCTCATGTGAGCGGATCCTGTGTATATGGACGGCTTATCCATAGGGGATGGCTTCTTTAATGTGTTTAGGGTGGAAGCTGGAGAAGTGGAGCATCATGAGGTTATCTGTGAGCTTGCGGTATAGTGAAGTGCTGAGGTGACCGTTCTTAATGGAGATGCTGTGTCCAAGAATGCAACTGATTTTGGAGAGTACTCCATGGGAGTCTGATGTTGGGATGGAACTTACTGATGTCATTGTATAGTTGTTTCAGTGATTGTTCACCATGAGTCCAAAGGAAGAAAATGTCATCGATGTATCTAGTGTATAGCATCAATTGAATGACCTGTGCGGTGAAGTTTGCACATTCTTCCTGTGTCTGCTTGGGTTTCCTTCGGGTGCTCCGGTTTCCTCCCACAGTCCAAAAATGTATGAGTTAGATAGATTGGGCATGCTAAATTGCCCCTTAGTGTCAAGGGAACTAGCTAGGATAAATGCATAGAATTATGAGTATAGGGCCTGGGTGGGATCTTAGTCAGTGCAGACTTGGTGGGTTGAATGGTCTCCTTCTGCACTTCATAATTCAATGACTCTATATCATATTTGTGATACTATGAACTCCATTTACACAATGACATTGATACTTCCGTAGCTTTGAAATTGAAGTGGGCACTTGGAAATGCAGATGTGTCATTGGTAAGACATTCAGAAAGGATTTTCTGCCCTAGTTTTCGATGAGCAAGAATGGTGGCAGCGGCCATTGAGGGGAAGTCTCAAAACAGCATTCACACCAGTAGGATTTCCCTGCTCCCTTGTCCCTGCAACCTGATATAATAGGATTCCCACCCTGTAAACATGGGAACACCCTTTAAATATAACTAATGGGCTTTCCAGCTGTATCAGCCTCCCAAATAGGGAATTATCCTCTCCCTCCGCTAGTGGGACATCACACTGGTGGTTTTGACAAACCAGGAACTGGTAAAGAAACCCACCAGGGACGCACAGCTAAGTACAGCCCCAAGGAGGGGAGGGTCATGACTAGGCAGTGCCTTGGCAGTGCGAGAGGGCAATGCAGTGGGCCCTGCCAGAGTTGGGGAGGTTTGTGTTGGAGATGTGGGGTGGTGTTTTGAATCTGTGAGGGGTTTCCTTTCTTTATTTTAATTATTTTCGGGTTAGGGCACATTTTAAAAATGGTGCCCAGATCTGACAGGAGCCAAAATTGCTGACGGATTGGGCTCATTTAATGCCAGGATTTTCTTTCAACAACATGGCTGGAAATCCTGGCAAGACAGCTGGCGAGCTGCCCTCAGTTTTTCCCAACAGAGCCAGCTGTTTGCAAAAAAAATTTTTTAATTCCGCCCATTGAGTGCACGCCAGCATTAAAATAAAACAAAACTTGGTCACCTTATTATAGAAAGGATATTATTAAACTAGAAAGAGTGCAGAAAATTTTTATGGGAGGCTTAGGGGTGATCTCATAGAGGTCTATAAAATATTGAAGGGCATAGACAAGGTAGTCAATGTCTTTTCCCAAAGGTAGGGAGTCTAAAACTAGAGGGCAGGTTGTTTAAGGTGAGAGGGGAAAGATGCAAAAGGGTCCAGAGGGGCAATTCTTTCACTCAGAGGGTGGTGGTGTCTGGAACAAGCTGCCAGAGGCTTCAGGGTACAAAACATTTAGACAATTACAGGGTGAGAAGGATATGGGCCAAATGTGGGCAATTGGGACTAGCTTAGTGGCAAAAACCAGGTGGCATGGATAAGTTGGGCCAAAGGGCCTGCTTCCCCATGCATTAAACCTCTATGACTCTGTTGAAGAGGGAGTGATGAGCATCTTTCACATATTGAGAACATGAACAACATTTTTGATTCATTTTAACACAAATGCTGCCAATGCTGGAAATCTGAAATAAGGTCAGGCAGCATTTGTGGAGACAGGAACAGCAAACATCTCAGGTTGGCAACCTTACACCAGAAATTCCTTTTGGGAAGGAAACTTCCATCTTTGCCCTGGATGATATGTGACTCCAGTTCTCATACCAAAGTAGGTTTACTATTTAAGTGCACGCCACTGAGATATGTTAAATTAACTAGAATTAACATCCAAAACTGCTACAGTGGTCACTGACCTGAAATATTAACCATTTCTCACTCCACAGTGCTGGCTGATCTGTTGCACATTCCTTGCATTTCCCATTTTAATTTACTTTTGTCTCCCTTTGTTGATTGTTTTTCTCCAAATATATGTTTTGTTTAGAAAGCAATTGGTTGCCAATAAAACTACTGAGTCATATTGGGTGGAACTGAAGAGGGGTTCAGCTGATGAATTGTATTCCTTTAACAGGCAAACTGGTTTTACCAGGGTTGCCCCGGCTCCATCAGAACAACTGATACTTCTGCTTAACTGTATTGTGTTTGCCTAGTATTGGAGGGACAGGTTGAGAGAAAGAATCCTCCTCTAATCACAGCAACAATGCCAGGTATGAAGGCTGACTACATCCACCCAATGAGGCCATGCAGCAGGATCTTGGCAGATTGGTCTGCCGGTTAAAGTATGGTACTAGCTATGGCATCAGTCACTCACCAGCTGCTTGGATACATAGCAAGATGGCACATAGTGCTTCTGACTCAGGGTTTAAGATGAGCTTGGGAAGGGGATAGAATTGGGTAAAGGGACGAGCAATAGACATCAATGAGTCCACAATGTTAATGTGGCCCCTCCTCCTCCTGACTCCAAATATGTCACTTTTTTTAAAACAACTTTTGGTGGTGGGTGCAACAGTGGTTTTAAGGATGGCTGATTTGACTGTAGTTAAAATAGGTCATTCTGAGTGCAACAGACCAACATCTGCTGCATTCAAAGGTCAAGTAACTTCTGGTTTTGGTATTGAATCAGGTATTACACTCCCTAATTTTCTATACTCAATGTCACTAACACTCATTGTAGGTTATTGCTAAAGATGTTATACTAATATGGTATTGAACATGCTACTAACATAATGCAGCTTTGACCACCAGAACCCAAAGTTTGGACCTGAATAATTGTCACAACAAGATCCAATTTCAATTCCACCACCTCTAAATAGAATGGTTGCCTATTCATTTAAACATGGAAAGATCCCTGATGTAGCAAGGGATGCAAGCAAACAACAGCATAGAGGAGAAACTGCTGGAAATTCTCAGCAGGTCAGGCAGCATCTGTAAGGAGAGAAAAGAGGTGACGTTGACTCTTTGTCAAAGCCAGATCTGCTGAGATTTTCCAGCACTTTCTCTTTTGATTTCAGATTCTGGCATCCACTGTAATTTGCTTCTATTAAAGGACAGTACAGCTCAGGAACTGGCCCTTCGGCCCATCAGGCCTGTACCAACACATGATGACTTTCTAATCTAAAGACCTTTTGCCTCTCGCGGTCCGTACCCCTCTATTCATGTAACCTGCCAAGATGCCTCTTATATGTTGCTCTGCTTCTGCTTCTACAACCTCTTCTGGCAGCACGCTCCAGGCACTTATCACCCTCTGTGTAAAAAAAAACCTGCCTCTCACACCTTCTTTATACTTCTCCCCTTTTACCCCATCCCTGGGCACCCACTGAGAGACTGTCATAATTCACCTGGAGATGATGGATGCTTATGAGGTAAGGCAAAGTGCCAGAAGGTGCGGCAGGTATTCCTCAATTGTATCAAATGGTCAGTGGCCAACCAGGCCACTGAGGTTCTCACACGAAAATATGTAGTGATGATGGCAGGAAATTTCCCTCCTGATGCCTTCGCCACACTCCCTCCATCTCTGCAGACAGCCAGCCCCCTGCCTCTCAGTGACCTGGGGAAATTCAGCCCATGAAGCACTCCTCAATTCAAAATGCAGACAGCTGCTCCTCTATAGCTTCTGCTGTTCCTGATGAGGCAGCTAGGTGGAAATGTTGTATAATGTTGGACGGATAAAGTGACGCCAGCTCAATACAGATAATCTTGAAATGAACAGCAAAAGGGTGAAATTGAGCTCCGTTACCCCTGTCTTTTGGGTGCTATGAGTCCTCTTAGGGTTGCACAGTGGTGTCCATGGTATGCACACACACTTCTGATGTGAAGGTGTTGATAAAATGGTCAGTGAATGTTTGCAGAGGAGGCAGAACATGACACCAATCTGCATGAATTCTATTCCAGTGTTGTCATTTTGGAGCTCCATGCTCCAGCTAATGCAATCTCTTATCCTCACACTGCTGAACACAGGCTCAGCAGCAGGAATGACAATTTCACTACAGAGCTAATTAAAGGGATCATCAACGATCTACAGGTTAACTTGTTCAGGCTGTTGTTTTAGTTACATCTGTTCAGCACTTTGTATAGTTACTGAATGTTGTGAAAGGGAGTGGTGTGGCAAGTGCTTAACTCTTTTTGCTGACTTGAAGGCTTTGGCACAATTCAGTTGCTCCCAGATATGGGTGCACTTGTGTGCCTTCGTCATGAGGTCAAGCATGACTGGGGGAATGAGCAGTGGCCAAGAAGGGCAGGACAGACTGCTGGAAAAGAGCATTGCAGGAGAGAGAGACACGGGGGAAAAGCAGGAGACTATAACTGCTCACCGTGCTCAGTGAGAAATTTCCCTACTGAACATTGATAAGGAAGAGTGCATTAGATGTTTATGTTTCAGAAAGGATGTCCTCAGTGAAATGTGCCACCTACTGCAGCTAAACATTAGAGCAATGTAAGGATTGTATTGCCAGTGGCTGTGGAGGTGACCGTAGCAATGAATTTTTAATGAGACTGCTTCCTTTCAGACTGGTGATATTCGGAATGTCTCTCCATTTGCAGTGTACTATTACATGAAGTAGGACACCGAACCTCTGCTGCCAGAGAGTGAACACAAGGATTGCAGGCTTCCCCATGGTGTAGGATGTCATTGACTGTACACACATTGTTTTGTAGGCACCACATGTCAACTCAGTCAGATATCTGAACTGAAAAGGTTTTCATTCCCTCAAGGTCCAGTGTTGTGTGACTATCGGTAGCACATCATGCAGGTCAATGCCTGGTATCCTGGTAGAGGTCATGAGGTGGATTAGGAGGGAGACAGGCTGCTACCTTCTCAGTCCCTCTCTCTCTGGTGTACAAGAACTAATTCATGTGCTATACCTGTCAACTCAAGCCCAATTCCTCATTCACCAACAGTCCCACACTTCACCCCTTTCCTCTATCACTGGACAATTACATTGTCCTCACGGCTACAATGTAAAAACAAATGTAGAGGTCACTGAGTACAGCACATACCAATATCACGTATTATTATTAAAAGAAGTACGTGGTTTTTCCTTGAAGCTTTTCCCTGCCTAGTTGATGCTCTGCAATTACAAAATTTAAAAAAGGTATCTTTTTATTAAGAGCTTCCATCTCACTGACGAGGTTTTAATTCAATCCATGTCCAATATCTTGCTTTGGAAACCCTGCTTACATTTTAACAGTTGCAACAAGTTCCAAAAAACAACTGAAATAATCCACAACATTCTAAAACAGCACAGAATATTCTAAATTAAATAACCCAGAACACTCTTAAAGGAAAAAGTCAATTTGCTCATCTCCCAATGTTAACAAATCCTCCAAAAAGTTTCAGGGTCCAGGTCCACACCTTTGCCAAAAACTAATCAGTTCTTCCTTGGGCCTTGCCCCATCTGTGAACCGAGTTTTGCTGAACTCTATCCATCAGTTTTTCAGATATATTGGACGGGATTTTATGGCCTCGCTCATCCAGGAAATGTAAAATCCTGCCGGAGGGCAACAGACCTTTCCAAGGCCCATACATTGCCTGCTCTGATTCCCATGGTGGGTGGGACGATAAAATTATGGCCATTGTTTACAGGGAAACAAACAGGGGTGAGAGATTCTGGTCCACTTCAGTGGCAGAAGTATAAACGTCACCACAAAACAGATTGCAAACCAAATTTATGAATTACATCAAACCATGCTGTATACAAAACTAAACTGTTCACTCTTGAGCATTCCTTTCATACCTGTCTTCAATGTACCTTTGCCAAACCTGGTTTTCCTACACAGCATCCCTCTAGTAGCAGCATCATGACTTGTGAAAGGTTACTGTTTTTCAGTAGCAGTTTGCCTTGGTGGGTAACCACAAGCATGGTGGTTAGCACTGCTACCTCAGACCATCAGGGAATCGGGGTTCGATTCCCAGCTTGGGTCACTCTGTGTGGAGTTTGCACATTCTCCCCGTGTCTGCGTGGGTTTCCTCTGGGTGCTCCAGTTTCCTCCCACAGTCCAAAGATCTCAGGTTAGGTGGATTGGCCATGCTAAAATTCTCCTTCAGCGTACCCAACAGGCGCCGGAGTTTGGCAACCAGAGGATTTTCACAATAACTTCATTGCAGTGTGAATGTAAGCCTTCTTGTGAGTAATAAATAAATTTTACTTTAGCTGTCTGGGCTGGCTGACGGGCAACAATAAGGGCACTGGCAGAATAGGCAGGTGGGAGGACGAATGCTGCCCTTCTTAGAGAGGACAGGAGGTTTCATGCTCCAGGGAGGCACTGCCAATCCACCAGGGTGACAACTCAGCAACCCTGATAATCTGTTGGAGGGACAGATTGCTGGACTGCTGCGAGAGTCTGCATGCCCTTCGAAACACTAGTATCCATAGCCCTGATGGCAGCAGTCTGAGTGGGTGTGGCAATGAGCTGAGACTTCATGATCACAGCCTGAGCTTTGTTTGCCGTAGTCTGGCTTGTGGTAGAAACAGTTTATGCTGCAAAGGATGGGCACTAAGCAATAAGATACCTCATTGCTCTGTGACATTGATCAGTCTTTCTGACAAGTTTCCCAATGCGCCACAATTTTTTTTGTACATCCATCAACCTTTTCCTCTCAACCCCATCAAAGTCATCATCTGAGAGTCATTTGCAGTAGACTGTGTGTCAAACCTTGCCCTCTGGTACCTGTGATATCCTTGTCCCTGCTCTTGGCTGCAGTGTACTCAGCTCATTGGCCATGTGGAGATCCCTTTTCTATGCTGTCTTGAAGATGTGCACAGTGCTAGTATCTGAGTTGGTGGCTACAACTGAAATCAAATGACAGTGTGTCCTTATTATCACTTATGTTCTTAGTGTTCCTTGAGAAAGACTTGCATTTATATAGCACCTTTTTCCAACTTCAGGACATCCCAAAGTTAGCTTTACAGCTAATTAAGCACTTTTGAATTTTAGTTACTGTTACAATGCAAGAAGCATGGCAGCCAGTTTACATGCAAGCACGCTCCCATAGGAAGCACTATGATAATACCAGGTCATCTGCTTTTTGATATGTTGTTTGAGGGCTATATATTGGCCATCACATCAGAGATAGTTTCCCAACTCTTCTTCAAAATAGCACCATATGTCCACCTGCAATGGCAAACACATTCTTCATTTAAAACTTCACCCAAATAACAACAACCTTAATCCTTACCACTTCCTCCTCAACTTTGCATCTACCTCACCCATGCCCCCTCAATTATTTCCCCTTCCATCACTCTCTCACCCACTATCCCAACCTCCCTTACTGCCTTTCACCTTCAAACTCACTCATCCAGTTTCCACTGTAGTCAGAACTCATGTTCTATATAACAGAATTTGCAAGTCTCTACTCATAACTTGGAAAGCTCATAATTCTGTCAAAATAAACAAACATGTTTGAATGGGTACTTTAAGATGATTATCCTCTTTGAAACTGTACAAACCTATCAAAATAAATTAAATATTACTTGACTAGATCCTCTTAGATTATCATAAACAAACCCTGCCGAGCAGAATCCATTGGCGGTTTAGATTGGCAGTTTGGATGGTCTTCTTCTGAGCTTCAATTTCAATTAATTAGTTGATTTTGGTCAACCACTTGAAAGTCAATTTTGTTTATAAAAATAACCATAAAGCACTTCACAGATGTAATGTGCATCAAAAAAGGTTCTCTCATCTGATCATAGATACCAGATAAAGTTAATTTTAGACACTCTTTACTGGTGTGTCGATACTTCTGAAGGGATGCAGGCTAACCCTTTTAATATACAACATGATAAACAAACAATAAACAAATGTTTGCACTGCTTTAGTGATCAATATCCTGGTTCAGGGAGCAAGAGAGCAAGTGTATAAGAAGAGAGTGGGTAACCAAAAGCGGGGAATGTGAAGAGGTATCCACATCCGTAAACAGTTTACATAACTTTAGAGAGCAACATTTTTAACTTGATGTGTGGGCTTCCATTACCATAACAAGGTTATGGAGCTGTACCTTTTCATAGGTACTGTGATCAATGTCAGTAAGACACTGAAGGGAATAGCAAAAAGTATCAATGCTGCCTCTGTAAGATCCTGGGAATCAAATGGAGGCAACATCCCTGAAGTGCTATAGTGGATTGGCCAGAGGTGCATGCGGGGACACTATAGCTAATTGCTGGCAGGATATGTCATTCACTTCCTGAATGTTTGCACCATAAACGTGAACCTAGGGTAGACACCACCAAGTGGAAGAAGAAGACAGAGTTGACCGAAGGGACTTGTGAAACACAATGAAAGAGGACCTCCAAGAGTAGGACACTACTGAGGCTACAACAAAAGAGATTGTGATGGACCAGGACCAGTGGGGGAGTCTTACCACCCATTGTCCCACATGGGATTGGAATAACTAAGTTGGAGAATGTCCACCCTGCACTACATAATCATCAGAACAAAATTCCAAGGAAAGGCATTTCCAAAGTATAATGCTTATCCGTCACAATGATCTCTGAGAAACCAGCCAACTATTTCTCTTTAATTTTTGCTCCTCTCCTCTTGAAGGACATTGACATCTTGTTGGGGTATGAATCCACAAGCACAATCTGGGAACTATCCATGCCTGGGTCATGATGGTGAACATTGTCAGATTATTTAAAGGCAGCAGTTAAGCCTCATCCCATCCTGATTCCTGATCTGACAAGTATACACTCACAATTCCAGTACAGGCCATAGGATTATAACCAAACAATTTTACCCGTGGCCAGCCCAGAGGTGCTCAGCCAAATTACAGCATCCCTCTCATTGCCCTAACTCAGATCAGCAGACTCATGCTGTCATCAAACATGGAACCTTAGCCCATATGGCTTGCATTCAGAAGTTGCTCTGTTCCAGAAAATTCTGGGCACAGTTCAAATTTCACACATCGGAGGCAGAATGAGTTCAAGCAATGAGGAAAAGCATAAAGGAATGGTGAGTCAGCCTCAGCAGGGTGGAGTGGGGAACAGACTTTTCAAATTTGGCAGTGTATTTTGTCTGTCCATTGTTCACTGACCAAATCCCTTTTGCTTCCAAACGGCTGAGTTTGAATCCATTTCTATTGCTGAATTTTGTTAACTGAATGATACCTTATATGTGCCAATTTAATAAATGTACCATTTCTAATGCCAACTAAGGACTGGAGTATTTTACACAGTTAACTCTCATTTGCTACTATGCATATGATACTATTAATCAGTTGTAATGAAGAGACAAAAGACACTGATGGTCAATAAAGAGCATCATCCAATTGTAATCTGTCAACACAAGGGTGATTTGACAAAGTTCAAAAAACCCTGAAGCAGCTGAAATCATGAGGTGATCATCTTACGACATCAAGAGGCCTCACCTCGGGGAGTGGTCCTTGTTGCTGCGCACAAGGGGATTATCTAATGAGGCCTGAGAAATATAACATCTGGGTATAAAACAATAGAGAGTGAAGTATGGGTAATAACCTGGCTGAGAGAGGAGGTAGTTAAACCTGAGCTTTGTATAAAACCCGAGCCTGTAGCTAAAAAGGCAGTGTTTTTGCACCATCCAACCATTTGTAATTCAGCTCTCTCTGGCCAGGATTTTCTGTGCTTGTCCCACTCCAATGGAGATGCAAGCCATTGACCACCTGAGCGATTTTCCTGTCTCACTGAAGTTTACAGCGCTTTGCGTGGCGTGTCTGGTCGGCTTTGGCAGGATCAGCAGATCCCGTCAGCAGTAAGGAGTCCCACGCAATTAAGTTGATCAGCAGAACTACCACAGATCTGGGGACATAGAGAGTTAGTTTTTTTCACAGAAATATAGAATCCCTACAATGCAGAAGGAGGCCTTTCGGCTCCTCGAGTCTACACCAACCACAATCCCACCCAGGCACTATTCCCATAGCCCCACATATTTACTCTGTTAATCCTCTGATATTAAGGGTCAATTTAGCATGGCCAATCAACCTAACCTGCACATCTTTGGACTGTGGGAGGAAACTGGGGCACCTGGAGGAAACACACACAGACACAGAGAGAAGTACAAACTCCACATAGACAGTGACCCAAGGCTGAATTGAACTCTGGCGCTGTGAGGCAGCAGTGCACCATGCCGCAATTTTCTTGGATTGCTTGTATTGTTTGCAAGTCCACATTTATTGCCCAATGCTAGCTGCACTAAGAAGATAGTGGGGCCCATTTCTGAGAGTACTTGGGGTCAAACTTATGTTGTGGGACTGGAGTCACAGTGCTAGAGACCTGGGTTCAATTCCGGCCTCAGATCACTGGCTGTGTGGAGTTTCACATTCTCCCCATGCCTGCGTGAGTTTCCTCTGAATGTCCTGGTTTCCTCTCACAGTCCAAAGATGTGAAGATTAGGTTGATTGGCCATGCTAAATTGACCCATAATGTCAGGGGATTAGCAGGGTAAATATGTGGGGTTATGGGAATAGTGGAATAGTGCCTGGGTGGGATTGTGGTCAGACCAAGGATGACAGGTTCCCTTCTCTGAAGGATACAAGTGAACCAAGACAGAAATTGAATACCGCACATGCTGGAAAGCTTCAATAAAAACAGAAAATGCTGGAAACATTCAGCTGGTCTATTAGCATGTGCGGAGGGAGAAATAGAGTTAACATTTCAGGTCGGTGGCTCATCGTCAGGACTGGGAACAGTTAGAAAAGTTTTAAGCAAGC
This sequence comes from Carcharhinus amblyrhynchos, assembly GCF_965287045.1. Taxonomy (NCBI): domain Eukaryota; kingdom Metazoa; phylum Chordata; class Chondrichthyes; order Carcharhiniformes; family Carcharhinidae; genus Carcharhinus; species Carcharhinus amblyrhynchos. Next base: position 78,851,996 of record NC_137326.1, on the reverse strand, counting down.
AATGAGGGAGGGTGGGAAAAAGAAAGGAAGGGAAGGTCAGTGAGCGGACGGAAAACAGATTAAATGATAGTGGTGGTGGAGAGCTATTGGGAGTGTGAATGGGACAGGCAAAATCAAAAGATGTGCCTGGAGGGGATGTGAATGGCAGAACAAATAACAGCTTTCATCCATAAGCAAAAAAATAAAGACTGACCAAAATGTACAGAGGATAAATAAGGAGTAGAGAATACGATTTGAAATTGCCGGGCTCAACATTAGTCCGGAAGACTTCAAGCGCTTAATCAAAAGATACAGATGGCACTCCCCGAGCTTACACTGAACTTCGCCTGAACACAGCAGTAAGCCATGGTCAGAGAACAATGTGAGAACAAGCTGGAGAATTACAATGAAGGACCATCAGAAGCTCAGGGTCAAGGTTTGCGGAATGAATGGGATAAACCAATTAGGAGCTTTGAGGCAATTTAGCAACTTCTATCGTCATTCTCTGGTGCAGATCCCATAGATCACTAGATTTAGCAAACACAAGTTGCCATGATGGGATTTAAACTCATGACCACCAGTCCTGCAGCATGTTTAATAGTAGCACAGTGGCTAACATTGCTATGTCACATCGCCAGGGACCTGGGTTTGATTCCAGCCTTGGGTGACTGTCTGTGTTTCCTCCCATAGCCCAAAATTGAGCAGGTCAGGTTGATTGGCCATGCTAATTTGCTCCTTAGTGTCCCAACATGTATAGGTTATGTGGATTAATCATGGTAAATGCAGGGGGTTATGGGGATAGGGTGGGGAGTGGGCCTGGTTAAGATGCATTCTCAGAAAGTCAATGCAGGCTCGATGGCCTCCTTCTACACTATAGGGGTTCTATGTTTCTGTTGCTGCAGCTGTAACTAGGTGGCTCAGCCAAAAACAGAACGTCTTCAATGCATTGTGTTTATTTGTTGTATTGTATATTTTGCATAGTAATTCGAAGAAGAGTGAGTTTTTCTCAGAATTGGAAGGATAGCTTGGTCATTCAATGTTCCAAAACATGGCACGATTAGAAGGCTCTCTATTTTTATGCAGTTAATCATTGTGACAGGGCCTTTGGGAGGATGTACTAAAGCAAGAGTCAAAATCTTGAAGTCTTCCCCAAAGAGAAAAGTCAGGAGATAATTTAACTGGCACACTTCCCAGTTGCTACTGAAAGGCTGGATAAAAGAGAGGTCAGAGAGCAGGTCACCTTCACATCATTTCAGTGCATTGGGTATAGACAAGATCAGGGAAGCATGTACGGGGGTGAGAAAATAACCCAAACAGGAACAGATAAATATTCCGAGATTGCAAGGACTTGGCTGACAGGAGGCAAATGCCATTCGTTTGCAGCATTAAACAGTGGAAAGTAAGTCTTTATATGGAGAGTTTGGATCCCAATTTTGTGTAGGAGAATTGGCAGCGGGTCATTAAATCTCGCTTTAGACGGATGAAAGCCTTTTTGAAGATTGTTTAGTCTTAAATAAATAGGTGAAAGGGTGAGGGCAAAGCCAGCAGCAGGAACCTAACTGAGATCCAGTTGCTCTTCCGGAGTTTTGAAGTGATTCCCTCAGGTCTCCTTCCCCCCAGGATGAAGATCAGGTAATGGATAATACTGTGAATGCCAAAAATCAGAAACGACAACACAAAATGCTAGAAATACTCAGCAGGTCTGGCCACAACTGTGAAGAGGCAAACGGAAGGAAAATTCTGAGGATGAATCAGCAACCTGAACACATGAGGCTGAATTTAATGGTCGCAGTGATGAGCCTGTACACTAGGCTGGAGAGTCAGTTGCAACACCACCCTGGCCAAGTCCCAATTAGGCGGAAAATAAGTGGAGAAGGATCACTGGGAGTCGTCAGGGACAGGGAGAAAAGGTTGTTGTTAAAGGCAGTTGGGTGACTTCCAGTGGGTCTCTGGCTTGCACTGGTGGGACTCCCCATTGGTACAGGATGCCTAAGGAACAGGAGATACCCCCTCACCAGCCCTAATTAGTAAAATGTCTCATAACACCAGGTTAAAGCCGAAGAGGCTTATTTGGAATGACAAGTTTTCAGAGCACTGCTCCTTCATCAGGTCAGTGTTGGAATTGGACCTATTGGACTTTAACCTGGTGTTGTGTGACTTCTCACCTCAGTCCAATGCCGTATCGCCACGTCAAAGCCCTAATCAGGCCACAGGTATGCCTGCCAGGGTTTATCTGGCTGATTGCCTACATGATGTGTCCCCGCCTGCCACTAGTTGAATACCACTTAAGAATTTAAATTGGCCTTCAGGCAGGAAGGATGTCTCTCAATCTTCCTGTCTATGCTTAATTGAGGGTAATCAAGAACGTGAAGGGTTTCCAGCCTGCCTCTGGGGAAGCACCGAGGTCCACCCACTAACACTGTTCTCATCTTCACAAATGCTTCCAGACCTGCTGAGTGTATGTGGCATTTTCTATTTTCATCCAAGATGTGGGTGTTTGAATATAATTGTCAAATATTCGGTAACAGATATTTACATTTTTTGATTTTGTTATCTTCAAGCAACATGGTTGTGGATTCTCCTATTTTTACTCCAATTCCAATTCCTTCAAATATCCTCATAGCCTTTTCTTATAAAAAGACATTATACCTTTTGACCACCAGTCCAGCGTAAAGGACAGCGAGCCAGAAAAGAGAACTGAAGACAGCCATTTTGAAATTCCAGCCATTACAAGCAATCTGTGAGGTTGGAAATTGTTGGCTGATTAGCTTTAATCAGCTTGTTTGCAGTTTCAGTCAAAAATAATAATAGTGATGATCTAGTCTTGTTCTCTCATTTATGGAATTAACACAGCAGTGAAATGGAATGAAAACCAAGAGCAGTAATCTCAGGATTCACGTTCCACTTAAAGAGAATAATGTTTTTAAACACAGGGCAGAGTGACATCGATCATATTGAAAAATGCAAAATGCTAAAGAAATCGCCTGCATCTGACTCCAAAGCCTTTGCCAAATACTTTTCTCATGTAATATCATTCTAATAAGAGGTTCACTCTTCACCCACCACCCCAAGTACAAACAAACTAACAGCAAAAACAAAGATGCCAGAAATACTCAGCAGGTCAGGCAGCATCCAGGTTTGTTCAGGTGAGTCCTGACATCTGCATGCTATATTGTTTCAGAGGCTTTCACACCAGCATGTCTTCCCACTGCTGCCATGGAGGATTGGGTTTGGGTGGTCAGGCCTTCTCCTGCATCCCATTCGTGGGAGGCAAATGGGTTTCACGCCAGACTCCAGCAGATTTCTCTCCATCATGGTGGGCGCCATGGAAGATCCCACTTTAAATTCATGCCAGTGTAAAACCGATCTTTGCCCCTCCGCTGAACTCTCCCACCCCACCCCCCACCTGCACTGCTCACCATTGAACCCATCGACAAGGATTGGGGGAATTCTGTGTTTTTACAAATTGCTTTTCCCCCCAGCTTCAAGTACAGACCAATGCTTCTGGCTTTACTGTTGTACTTGGAGTATACCAGGGATTTGAAACTCAGGATCCTATGTGCCTACTGAAACATTCTCCAGTGCAAAACCCAGCCACATCTCAAATTTTACTGGAATTCTGTTTCCAATTATGAAGGATGCAGTGCCTCCCAGTGCTTGGCCTCCCAGTTCAGCAGTATTCAGGGAGGTGCTGTACATGAATATACTAAAGTTTAAAATGATAGCCACTAAATTGGTTTTCAAATAGAATTTCTTTTACAAAATCAGGTCCAAAAATAATAGCTATCCTGATGGCATGACATTTGAGAGGCACAGAGGCTAAGTTGCAATGTGACACACTAGCTACAGCACCCTCTGGCAGCTCTGGGTACTGATAGTTAGGAGAAGATCAGGGAAAAGTCCCAGTACAAACAATATTCTGAGCTTGATTATGGCCTTGGGTCACTGTGTGGAGTTTGCATGTTCTCCCCTTGCCTACGTTGGTTTCCTCCAGGTGCTTTGGTTTCCTCCCACAGTCCAAAATTGTGTAGGTTAGGTGGATTAGCCATGCTAAATTGCCCCTTATTGCCCAAAGATGTGTAGATTAGGGGTATTAGTGGGGTAAATGTGCATGGTTACAGGGATGGGGGGTTTCTGGGTAGGATGCTCTGTTGTAGAATCAATGCAAACTCAATGGGCAGAATGGCCTGCTTCTGCTCTGTAGGTATTTTATGGTCCTATTAAGTAAGCAAAAGGCTCTGAATTTACCAGAACCCAACAGCACAAAATTTAATTTTCACTTGGAAATTTGCACCAAATCTTATTATAATAAAAACGTCGCACATCTTTTAACTGAAGAACCCACAGATCCTCAGTGTCAGTTGCTGGAGAGAGTGAGTGACAAGGGAACCATAGGATACACCAGGACTTCTACATGCTCACCAATATCTGGCAGTGCAGAGAGTGGACATATTTGGGGATGTCCGGTTCAGCAAGTGGATTGAGATCTGTATTTATTGGTCTCTCAGGTCTGAAACACACATCGTGGATTTCATGGTTTCTAAATCTTGCTTTTTATACTTGGGATTTTTATAAATCAAGAAATCGGGACGAAGAGCATTGAAGTTCTAGTCTTTCCAATCTGAGAAGAGATCTTTTAAAATTTCAGTGGATTCGATGAAATGTAATGGGTTTGCAGGCAGATCGAGCAGACTTCATCTGCTTCAATTTGAAGGAAGCTGTCATGGCTTCTCTGACCTGACACAACACTTTACCCTCCTGACATAGATTTGATTTATTATTGCCACATGTATTAGTTTACAGTGAAAAGTATTGTTTCTTGCGAGCTATACAGACAAAGCAAACCATATATAGAGAAGGAAAGGAGAGAATGTAGAGTGTAATGTTACTGTCATAGCTAGAGTGTAGAGAAAGAACAACTTAATATAAGGTAGGTCCATTCAAAAGTCTGATGGCAGCAGAGAAGAAGCTGTTAATGAGTTGGTTGGTATGACCTTAGACATTTATATCTTTTTCCCAATGGAAGAAGGTGAAAGAGAGTACGTCCAGGGTGCATGAGATCCTTGATTATGCTGGCTACTTTGCTAAGGCAGCAGGAAGTGTAGGGAATCAATAGATGGGAGGCTGATTTGCGTGACAGATTGGGCTTCGTTCACGACTCTTTGTCATTTCCTGCAGTCTTGGAAACAGCAGGAGCCTATGGTATAACAAAAAAGAATGCTTTCTATGGTGCATTTGTAAAGGTTAGTGAAATTCCATTTAAAACATTCAGTGAAAGGGTGGCACAGTGGTTAGCACTACTGCCTCAAAGCACGAGCGCTCCCGTTTGATTCCAGCCTTGGGTGACTGTGTGGAGTGTGCATGTTCTCCTCATGTCTGTGTGGGTTTCCTCCAGGTGTTGAAGTACCCTCCCACAGTCCAAAGATGTGCAGGTTAGGTAGATTGACTGTGCTAAATTTCCACCTAAGTTTCTGAACATGTATTGGTTCGGGAATTTGCAGAGAAAATACTTGGGCTTACGGGGATAAAACCTGGATAAGATACTCTGTCAGCAAGTCAGTGCAGACTCAATGGGCTAAATAGTCTCCTTCTGCACTGAAAGGATTCTATGATTCTAAGTAATTATTCAATTCTCTTTTGAAAGTTATCATCTGATAATATATCTGTTTCCATGCACCTTTCAGATAGTGAATCTGGATTAAGAGAAAACATTCTTAATGGGCATGTATTTTCCAAAAGACATTAAGTAATCAAAAGGGTTAATCTGCGCAGTGATTCAAGTCCAGTAGCTTTCAGGTGCAGCTCATGTGATGGTCATCATGGAATAGGAAGTACCTTCTCAACAAATTCGTACTTAGCAACATTTTTTAATCCACGTGTTGCAATATTATCTTGCTGGTGAAATTCAACACTAACCCAAAACTGTGACTGGTTCACGATACAATAACAAAATGAAGCAAGCAAAGAACCTGCCTCGAAAACATCACAATCACTTTTCCTTTAGGGTGGCTTGCGTACATCCCGTGCCCCTCACATTCAACACAAAGCCTTTCAGTTCATTGTCCAAGTGAGCATCTCCAATAGTGCAGCACTCCCTCGGTACTGCAGTAAAGTATTCAAGCGGTACTGAGAGGGGATATATCCAAAGGTTCAGCCACTGAGTCTAAATGGGTAGAACTGAGAAATAAGAATGGGGAAATCACTTTGATAGGGTTGTACTATAGGGCCCCAAATAGTCGGCAGGAAATTGAGGAGCAAATATGTAAGGAGATTACAGATAGCTCCAAGAAAAATAGATGGTAATGGTAGGGGATTTTAACTTTCCCAACATTGACTGGGACAGCCATAGTATTAGAGGGTTGGATGGCGAGAAATTCTCATTCAGTATATGGATGGCCCGACTAGAGATGGGGCAAAACTTGACCTCCTCTTGGGAAATAAGGAAGGGCAGGTGACAGAAGTGTTAGTGATGGTTCACTTAGGGACCAGTGACTATAATTCTATTAGTTTTAAGAGAACTATGGAGAAAGCTAGGTCTGGCCCAAAAGTTAAAATTCTAAATTGGGGCAGGGCCAATTTTGATGGTATCAGACAGGAAATTTCAAAAGTTAATTGTGGGAGTCTATGGGAGGGCAAAGGGATATTTGGTAAGTGGCATGCTTTCAAAAATGTGTTAACCAGGGTTCAGGGTAAGCACATTTCTCTTAGAGTGAAGGGCAAGACTGGCAGAAGTAGGGAAACCAGGATGATTCAGGATATTGAGGTCCTGGTCAAGAAGAAGGAGGAGGCACACGACATGTATATGAAGCTGGGATCAAGTGAATCCCTTAAAGAATATAGTGGGTGTAGGATTAGAGTTAAGAAAGAAATCAGGAGGGCAAAAATGGGACACAAGATTGTTTTGGCAGCTAAGGCAAAAAGAAATCCAAACAGCTTCTACAAATACATAAAGGGTAAAAGGGTAACAAGGGAGAGAGTAAGGCCTATTAAGGACCAACAAGGTCATCTATGTGCAGATCCACAAGAGATGGGCGAGATCCTAAATGAATATTTCTCATCAGTCTTTACTATTGAGAAAAGCATGCATGTTAGGGAACTTGGGGAAATAAATAGTGATGTCTTGAGGAGTGTACATATTACAGAGAAGGAGGTGCTAGAAGTCTTAAAGCGCATCAAGGTAGATAAATCCCCAGACCTGATGAAGTGTATCCCAGGGCATTGTGGAAGACTAGGGAGGAAATTGCAGATCCCCAAGCAGAGATATTTGAATCATCGATAGTCACAGGTGAGGTGCCTGAAGATTGGAGGGTGACAAATGTGCTTTTGTTTAAAAAGGGCCTCAGGAAAAAGCCTGGGAACTACAGGCCAGTGAGCTTCACGTCGGTGGTGGGTAAGTTGTTGAAAGGTATTTTGAGAGATGGGATCTACAGGCATTTAGAGACACAAGTACTGATTAGGGACAGTTAGCATGGCTTTGAGAGTGGAAAATCATGTCTCACAAATTTGATTGAGTTTTTTGAAGGGTGCGGAAGGTAGATGAGGGCAGTGCAGTTGATGTTGTCTACATAGACTTTAGCAAGGCCTTTGACAAGATACCGCATGGTAGGTTGTTGCATGAAGTTAAATCTCATGAGATCCAGGGTGAGGTATCTAAATGGATACAAAATTGGCTTCTTGATAGAAGCCAAGGGGTGGTTTTCAACTGGACGCCTGTGACCAGTGGTGTGCCTTAGGAATCAGTTCTGGGTCCACTGTTATTTGTCATTTATTTTAATGATTCGCATGAGAATATGGGAGGCATAGTTAGTAAATTTGCAGGTGACACCAAAATTGGTGGCATAGTGACAGTGAAGAAATTTACCTCCAATTGCAAAAGGATTTTGACCAATTGGGCCAGTGGGCTGATGAATGGCAGATGGAGTTTAATTTAGATAAACGCGAGATGATGCATTTTGGTAGACTGAACTAGGGCAGGACTTACTCAGTTAATGTTAGGGCATTGGGGAGAGTCACAGAACAAAGAGATCTCGGGGATATACGTTCATAGCTCCTTGAAAGTAGAGTCACAGGTGAACAGAGTGATGATGAAGGCATTCAGCATGCTTGGTTTCACTGGTCAGAACATTGAAAACAGGAGTTGGGATGTCTTATTGAAGTTCTACAAGACATTGGTAAGGCCACACTTGGAATACGGTGTTCAATTCTGGTCACCCTATTACAGAAAGAATATTATTAAATTAAAAAGAGTGCAGAAAAGATTTACTAGGACTTGATGGATTGAGTTATAAGGAGAGGCTAGATAGATTAGTACTTTTTTCTCTGGAGCATAAAAGGCTCAGGGGTGATCTTATAGAGACCTATAAAATAATGGGGGGCACAGATCACTTAGATAATCAATATCTTTTCCCAAAGGTAATGGAGTCTAAAACTAGTGGGCATAGGTTTAAGATGTGAGGGGAGAGATACAAAAGTGTGCAGAAGGGCAATTTTTTCACAGAGTGTGGTGAGTGTTTGGGACAAGTTGCCAGAGGTAATATTGGAGGCAGATACAATTTTGTCTTTTAAAAAGGATTTAGACAGTTATACATGGGTAAGGTGGGTATGGAGAGATATGGGCCAAATGCAGGCAATTGGGACTAGCTTAGGGCAGCATGGACAAGTTGGACCAAAGGGCCTGTTTCCATTCTATAAACCTCTATGACTCTATGACCCCTGAATGGGGCTTGAACCCACACACTCTGACTCCACTGAACCACTGTTAACATCGAAGGATTTTCCCAGACAAAAACTGTCCTCAGGAACCCAACTCTGGCTTTATCATTAATTCCAATGGGAAACTATGCTTCATTTACATGGGTTTCACTCAAGGTGGCAATTTTCAGGAATGCAACCACCTCTTTAAGTGAGGGCTCATTATATTTAAATTGTCCTCTTATAGGCTCAGATTGATTAATTAGCACTGTGTTAACAGTGATCAAGTAATTGATGACTTGAATGTGGCATACTTAATGACAGTCAATATGCAAATTTAGCTTGCTCTTAAAAAATAATGAGGAAACTAAATGCAAAATGCTATTTGCGTGAAGCAATGCAAACCAACCAACAAGATCTAGAGATTTGCAAATTACACCATACCTCCTAACTTGCAGGGTGAGGCATGAGAATAACACATGCGTCATTAACATCTTCCTGCAAGATCCAACCCAACAAATTTTAATGATCAGAAAATTGCTCAACTCTATTATTTCGAGAGAGAACATCTTTTAATTTAAACTTTATTTGGAATAATGTACACAAGATAATGGTAAAACAGTGCACATCTCCAAAACAAAACCTTTCATAATGGCAATTTTGAGTGCTGGACTTGCCAGTTACTCATATTTGGCAGCCACACTTGCTATTCTGTTAATTCCAAGGGCAAGTCGCCATTTTGAAAACTGTGTGCAAAAAGTATTACTAAGGTTTTAAGGAACTATCATGCCTGACTTCTGAGAAAAAAAGTTCACTACATACCAATAAAGTTATTGAAGGTGGTCCAAATTCTCCATTGAATGGATGGGTTCAGAATTAAAGGTTCTGTATTGAAACCAGTACAACATCAGTTTGTTTCATCAGATTCATTGAGCTGGTCAGGGTATTTATTCAGAGTACCCGCAGGTGAGCTCCAATCCACATCAGGGGAAAGTGGCACAGTGCTGCTGAGGCACATTGTTTTGTACAGCAATGCCAAGTTAATTCCTGATCATTAAACAACATTAAATATTAAAATATCTGTCTACATATTAATAAGAATCATGCATTGCATGAACACCTCCTGATCCATAAATCTTACTTCATGCTATCTTTTTTTTTGTGTTCAGTTTTGCTATGTCAACTGTCACCATACAATGTCAGGGTCTGGCCACCAGATGTCTCCATAAGCCAACTTTCCGACTTTCAGCTAACTGCCTTCTCAATGTTTTTGCTGTGTGGAAAACGATGCAAGCCGATAACTCGATTCTGCGTCATTCTATGCAGGTACCTGTGGGTGAGCAGATGCAGTATAATGGAACAAAAGAGGGCATTTCACCACTGCAATCCCCGTTTAGAAGGTAAACTAATTTAAATATGTATTTGCTTTGTTAACTTTTCCTCCTAAATTATTGGGCGGCACTATGACACAGTGGTTAGCACTGCTGCCTCACAGCGCCAGGGACCCTGGTTCAATTCCCAGCTTGGGTCACTGTCTGTGCGAAGTCTGCATGTACTCCCTGTGTCTGTGTGAGTTTTCTTCGGATGTTCCGGTTTCCTCCCACAGTCTGAAAGCCATGCTGGTTAGGTGCATTAGCCATGCTAAATTCTTCCTCAGTGCACCCGAACAGGCAGTGGGAGTATGGCGACTAGAGGATTTTCACAGTAACTTCATTGCAATGTTAATGTGAGCCCACTTGTGACACTAATAAATAAACATTAAACATTTTATTCCAAGAAACAGGCTGGGGAGAATCCTTGAACCATTGGTCTGGGGGAAGTATTAATCGACCCAGACGCAGTTTAACTATACGTGTAATAGCTTGGCTGTCTCACAATATCTCCTGTTGGCCCAATCATGATATCAGCAATTGTTGTTTGAACAATACAATATTTTAAAAGAATTGAAGAAAGAAGACGTTGAAGCTCAGTGTGTTTTCATTGTGTTTAAAGAGTACTAAAGACTCCTTGTTAAATGCATATGAAAACTTGTTAAAGGCTTTAACATCAATCTGAAAGTAATTGAGTCCAACCACAGCCAGATAAAGCATCAGCTCCAAAATGCTGTTTAAATTTATGCTGAAAAGAACTAATAACAAATGCTTAATTAGGACAAATCTCCTTGTGTACTATACCAATTATTGGATCAAATGACCTGTTTTTTTGGGTGGGTTATAAACCTCCCTCTGAAGAGGATTCAGATTTAGCCAAACAGTTCCAGACTGCTCAACACGGGATTAACATTGAGAGTCACAACAACCATTACAATGTGCTGCAGTCACTGCAACAAATTAATTTAGGTTCTCCAGTACATTATTTCATTAGTTTCAATTACCTTTATTTATTCTTTTCCTGGCAGTTTTTTTTGAAGTTTTTTTTATTAGTATCAGAATTAGACTTGCATTAACACTGCAATGAAGTTACTGTGAAAATCCCTGAGTCGCCACACTCTGGCGCCTGTTCAGTACATTGAGGGAAAACTAGGCACGCTGGCCATGCTAAATCAGCATGTCTTTCAGACTGCGGGAGGAAACCGGAGCACCCGGCAGAAACCCACACAGACTCGGAGAGAATGTGCAGACTACACGCAGACAATCGAACCCAAGTCCCTGGCACTGTGAAGCAACAGTGCTAACTACTGTGCCACCATGAAAAACTTTTTAGTAACGCAGCAAGTAGTTTAGATCCGGAATGCACTGATGTTGGAGAGTGGTGGAAGGAAATGTAGTCAAGGTCTTCGACAGAAAACCGGACAATTACCTGAAAACAGAACCGTTGCAGGGCTATGGGGAAAAAGCAGGAGAGAGTGGGCCTTCAGGAGCTGCAAAACATGGGAACAGATATGATGAGCTGAATGGCCTCATTTCTGCTAACCATTCTATAAACACACTCCAACTGTGAGATTTTCCAGCCCTTTCCTGCCAGCGGATTTTAACAGTCCTTAGGTTGACCCCCAATACCCAGAACTGGGATGGGTGCACCTTGCAAAACGCTGTAGATTTCAGTGGGACTGGAAAATCTCGCTGGCAGCCAATGACGAGCTGCCTCTGCCACAGGGAAACTGTGCGCATGCACATGTGTGTGAGAGTGTAAGGAAAATTGCAGCCTATGAATTTGTGAAAGCGAACCAAAAGGTCTGGATATGCATTATATTGGCTCCAGCATTCCAATTATATTCAACCCACTGGTCAAAGGAGTGTAAATGCAAACCCAATAAAAATGGCCACTCTATAACTTGCAGGAGAAACAAGATACTGCAGCCTTCAGCAGCAGGTGAGTAAGAATGTAAGCAGTTGTGTAAAGATTAAGAGATGTATAAACATGAGGCAAGGATGACCTCATTATGTTTCAAGAGTTTAACATCCCTTCCTGGTATCTCCCCTATATCTACCCTGGGATAGGAAAATCATCAGGTACAAAAATCAAAATACTCTCACCTCACTTAGACTCTGAAACATTGGGATGCTATGCAAGATGATGCAACACATTTCACAAATCACTAAAGAGCCACTAAGCAATAAAATCAGTCATTTCATGAAGCTAAGTAAATAGTGACTCGTTCTCATTATGACAAATTCTTGAGAATCACTGTACTAACATTCCTCCCCCTTTAGCTACCAAGCCCAGAGATGGCATTGGTGACCATGGATTTCAATTGGATTGATCCATGGTTAAGCTTGGCAAAGTAATGCAATGGTTTGCTATTGCTTAGAAACAAGAAGCAGGAGTAGGCTATTCGGTCCTTCGAGCTTGCTCCGCCATTGATTATGATCATGGCTGATCATTAAATTCAATAGCCTGATTCCCCCCTTCACCCCATATCCTTTGACCTCTTTAGAGCCAAGAGATATATCTAATTTGTTCTTGAAATCAGACGTTTTGGCCTTCAATACATTCTGTGGTAACAAATTCCACACATTCACCATCCTCTGGGTGAAGAAATTTCTCCTCACCTCAGTCTATAAGGTTTACCCCTTATCCTCAAACTATGGCCCCCCCCTAGTTCTGAACTCCCCCATCATTGGGAATATTCTTTCTGAATCTACCCTGTCTAACCCCATTAGAATTTTATAATTTTCTATGAGATCCCCCTCTCACTCTTAACGTCAGTGAATATAATCCTAACTGACTCAATCTCTCCTCATATGACAGACCTACCATCCCAGGAATCAGCCTGATAAACTTCACTGTACTCCCTTTTTGGCGAGAACATTCTTCCTTCTGCAGTCTGGCTAACCAGGAAACTCTCCCACTCTTTCTGTCTGCCATCAAGCATACTGGAAAAATTTACAGGCTGATAATCTACCTGTTTTGCCACATGGTATCTTCCATGGCCATCAAGTCCTGAAGTCGGACTTTCCCCTTGAGCTTCTGACCCAGAATTAGGGACACTACCCATTGCATCACACATAAGAGCATAAGAAATAGGAGCAGGAGTAGCCATCTAGCCCTTCGACTCTGCCCCGCCATTCAATAAGATCATGGCTGATCTGAAGTGAATCAGTTCCACTTTCCCGCTTTCTTCCCATAACCCTTATCTATCAGAAATCTATCTATCTACCCATGACTTAAATATATTCAACGAGGTAGCCTCCACCACTTCAATGGGTAGAAAATTCCAGTGATTCACCACCTTTTGACTGAAGAAGTTCCTCCACAACTCTGTTCTAAACCATTCCCCCCCGCCTTATTTTGAGGCTGTGCCCTCTAGTTCTGCTATCCTTTCTAAGTGGGAAGAATCTCTCTACCTCTACCCTATCTAGCCCCTTCATTATCTTATATGTCTCAATAAGATCCCCCCTCAGCCTTCTAAACACTAATGAGTACAGGCCCAGTCTATTCAATCTCTCCTCATAAACTAACCCCCCCATCTTCAGTATCAACCTGGTGAACCTTCTCTGCATTCCCTCCAAAGCCAATATATCCTTCCACAAAGGGGACCAAAACTGCGCACAGTACTCCAGTTGCAGCCTCACCAGTACCCTGTATAGTTGCAGCAAAACCTCCCTGCTTTTATATTCTATCCCCCCTCGCTATAAAGGCCAGCATTCCATTCGCCTTCTTGATCACCTGCTGCACCTGCAGACTGGGTTTTTGCGATTCGTGCACAAGGACCCCCAGGTCCCTCTGCACTGTAGCATGCTGCAGCTTTTCGCCTTTTAAATAATAATCCCTCCTACTATTATTTCTACCAAAGTGGATAACCTCACATTTGCTAACGTTATACTCCATCTGCCAGGTCCTCGCCCACTCACTCAGCCTATCCAGATCTCTCTGCAGACTTTCTGCTCCCTCCATGCAATTTGCTTTTCCACTCCTCTTTGTGTCATCAGCAAATTTTGTAAGCCTACACTCAGCCCTCTCTTCCAGATCGTCTGTGTAAATGGTAAATAGTTGAGGCCCCAACACCGATCCCTGCGGCACTCCACTAGTCACCAACTGCCAATCAGAATAGCACCCATTGATTCCAACTCTCTGCTTCCTGTTAGATAACCAATCCTCAATCCACATCAACACTTTACCCCCAACTCCGTGCACCCTAACCTTCTGCAGCAACCTTTTGTGAGGCACCTTATCGAACACCTTCTGGAAATCTAAAAACACCACATCCACCGGTTCCCCTCTGTCTACCGCATTAGTCACATCGTCATAGAAATCCAATAAATTTGTTAAACATGACTTCCCCCTCACAAATCCATGTTGTGTCTGCTTGATCAAACCGTTCTCTTCTTGGTGTCTTGTTATTTCTTCTTTGATGATGGATTCTAGCATTTTTCCAACTATGTTAAGCTAACCGGCTTATAATTCCCTGCCTTTTGTCTGCTACCTTTTTTAAACAGTGGCATAACATTAGCCATTTTCCAATCCTCTGGCACTTCCCCAGAGTCCTGTGAATTTTGATAAATAATTACTAAGGCATCCACTATCACTTCTGCCATTTCTTTCAGAGCCCTGGGATGCATTCCATCCGGTCCCGGGGACTTGTCTACCTTCATTCCCATTAGTTTACCAAGCACTACCTCTCTAGTGACAGTGATTGCATTAAGGACCTCATTTCCTACCATCCCTCTATCTTTAATATTCGGTAAGCTATTTGTGTCCTCCTCCGTGAAGACCAACAAAAAATTTAAAGCCTCAGCCATTTCCTCGTTACCGCTAAATTCCCCCTCTTGTCTTCCAAGGGTCCAACATTCACTCTAGCCAGTCTCTTCTTCTTTATATATTTGTAAAAACTTTTACTATCATTTTTTATATTTAGAGCTAGTTTAGCTTCATACTCTATCTTTCCTTTCTTTATCGCTTTCTTAGTCATTCTTTGTTGTTTTTTAAATCTTTCCCAATCTTCTATTTCCCCACTATTTTTAGCCACTCTATACGCATCGGCTTTTAATTTAATACTCTCCTTTATTTCCTTCGATAACCACGGCCGGTTATCCCTTCTCTTACAGTCCTTCTTTACCATCGGAATATATTTCTGCTGAGTACCGAAAAAGATCCCCTTTAAAGTCCTCCGCTGTTCCTCAGCCGTCCTACCAACCAACCTGCGCCCCAATCTACATTCGCCAATTTCGCCCTCGTCTTATCATACGCCCCTCTGTTCAAACAGAGGACACTGGTTTGGGACCCTACTATCTCATCCTCCATCTGCATCAGAAATTCAACCATATTGTGATCACTCGTCCCAAGAGTCTGACACTACTGTGGTGAGAAGAGATAGGAAGGGTAAAAGGTCATATAAATCCCAAGTCCATCCTTTCCTGATGATGTGCTTTCACATGACGTGTATTAGATATAGTTGACTGGTACTAAGAAAGGTTGTGTGTTTTTGAGTTAGTACCGTTCCTGTTAATGCTGATATAATTTCTACCAGTAGATTTCGAACTAGTATTAGAGTCATTTTCACCTTATGTCTCCCTAAATAAATAATATACTTTGCTCAGTACTTTCCTAAAGTATTTCCCAAATATTTACTTCGCAAACAAAATAAAGTGCCTTAATGGATCATGGAATCTGGAAGCTTTTAATCTACAATCAACAGTTATAACACATCAAGTCCAGAAACACGTTTTAACGCAATTCAGTGAAGAGTCAGCAACATGTTTTAACTCGTTGCAATCAGTTTGTAAGCTGCAGTAAATGGGTATTTTGTCAACACTGAGAGGTGAATGTCAGCATTGCCTTTTCCCTACAAAGTTGTGGCATTAATCTGTTCTAAATCATCTTTGTTTCCAGGCACACCATGAAGTGGAGAAGGAGTAAGGCCTGGTAGGAAACAGGCTAATCCAGCCCATCATGCCTGTGCCGACATGTTGGAAAAAGTCAAACCGGAAAAGGACATTTTGTTCAAGGATGTTTATCAATGAAAGTGTGTGTCACCAGGACGGAACAGTGTGCTGGATCAACAGATACCCCAGTCAGTTTGCCGCAGTATTGTACTATAATGCTCACATTCATTACACTTGTAATTGTGATCCTGTGACTATTTCCACTGAAGCAGACAAGATCAAGAGAGTATTTAATAGATTTTTTAAAAATTATTGAGATGCTAAATAATAGGAGAAGACTATTTCCTTTTGCTGGGAAATCAGTGGTAAGGGATCATCAATTCACCAAACGTAAGGAGAGAGGGCAAGAGAAATTCCTTTACGCACAGGGTTTTAATTCTGATGAGGGTGACTCCTGGGCAGAGACATTTGGGAGCTAGCTACCCCCATGCAGCTGCGGTACACAGATTACTTGCAGGGGTCAACACAAATTGTAAATGAGCAATTAAGATAGTGCTGACCATGGAAAGCACTGAAAAAGATGCAGAGCAGTTGCAGAGTACTGAAAGTGACACCTTTCACCAGTTAGGGCAGGAACCTGCAGTCAGTTATCATGTCGAAAGCACCAAAGCAGCCGTGAAGCAGGAAACAATTTCAGTCACCAACTAAACAAAAAAGCACAGAATAGGGCAGTCAGGCAGTAATGTGCAATGTTACCGATGTGGATTACACCACATGGAACACAAGGTCAAGGCAATAAAGAAATTGCTTGCCCCAACAAACATAATTGGACTCAACTTGTTTTTGGGGATGGTAAACTATAATGGACATTTTTACTAAACTTATTGTCGGTACTATTACCCTTGCATATTCTGCTAAAGAAATGCCACCTGTGGGAAGGCTCCTCAGGAGAAAGGTTTCAACAGAGTAAAGTAATTGCTGCATTCCTTAAACCTAATCTAATGAACTGATATTGATTTGTGAAACATCTCTATAGGGTGTTGGTGCAGTGTTGTCCCATGAGGCGGGTAAAGGCTCTGAAAGGCCGATGGGGTCTGTGTCAAGAACCCTTTCAGAAGTCAAAAAGGCTACTCACAAATTGAGAAGGGTTTTAATAGCCTTTGGCTTCAAGAAATTCCACCAGTATGTACATGGGAGACACTTTGTGGTTTCTGACCACAAACCGCTCTTGGGTCACTTCAAACAGGACAAGTCAATCCCACTGGCAACCTCAGCAAGAATTCAACAATGGTTGTTAATTCTGTCTGCCTATGAATATACTTTCAGGCACTGACCTGGAACACGTACACAGTGAATGCAGATACTCTTAGCCACCTTTATCTTATGTACCAGCCTCTTGTGCAGCACCTTGTCAAATGCCTTCTGGAAATCCAGATACACCACACCTGCCGGTTCCCCGTTGTGTTCAGTGCTTGTAACGTCCTCCATGAATCATTAGTAAATTAGTTAAACGTAACATGCCTTTCATGAACCCATGCTCTGTCCACCCAATGGAACAATTTCTAACCAGATTTTCACCATTTCTTCCTTGATTGATGATAGGTTCAAGCATTTTCCCTACTGCAGAAGTTAAGCTAACCAGCCAATAGTTACCCGCCTTTTGTCTACCTCCTTTTTTAAACAGTGGCATCACATTTGCTGTTTTCCAATCTGCTGGATCCACCCGAGTCCAGCGAGTTTTGGTAACTTATCACGGGCACATTTGCTATTATCCCCGCCATCTCTTTTAGTAACCTGGGCTGCATTTCATCAGGGCCAGGAGGCTTGTCTACTTTTAGCCCCATTAGCTCACCCACACTACCTTTTTAGTGATAATGATTGATTCTAGGTCCTCACCTGCCATAACCTCCTTGTCATCAATTTTTGGCATGTTATTTGTGTCTTCCCCTGTGAAGACTGACACAAAATACCTGTTCAATGCCTCAGCCATTTCCTTATTTCTCAGATTAAATTCCCCATCCCTTCCTCCAAAGGACCAATGTTACCTTTGTCACTCTTTTTAGCTTTATACATTCATAGTTAAATGCCTCTATGAACTGAGGTGAGAATGAACCTGGAAAAGTAATGCTCTTGTTGGTCTGTTGAAAAGCAAAGAATATAAGTTTACCTAACCTTCCCAGCATGATAGTATGAAGAGGTACTTTCAGGGACTCCATTAATGAACACAAAAATGATTTATTAATAAGAATTGTACAGCAACTACATGGTTGAAGCTAGTTCCAAAATGTCTTTTTGCCTAGGAATCTCTCTCACCATGGGTGATTCCACACTTTGACTCCTGATTGGACCCACAAGCCACATGACTGTCTCCTAAAGGGACAGTCACCACATCCCTCCTCCTTTAAGTCCCTTATATCATCTTCACTTATTACTTCACTCAGTCCTGAATACTAACTGAACATTACATATAAGAACATAAGAACTAGGAGCAGGAGTAGGCCACCTGGCCCCTCGAGCCTCCTCCGCCATTCAATAAGATCACGGCTGATCTTTTTGTGGACTCAGCTCCACTTACCCGCCCACTCACCATAACCTTTAATTCTTTTACTGTTCAAAAATTTATCTATCCTTGCCTTTAAAACATTCAATGAGGTAGCTTCAACCACCTCACTAGGCAGGGAATTCCACAGATTCACAATCCTCTGTGTGAAGCTTGTATGAGTTAGATCATTATAAAATGAGTCTTTGAGGGGTTTTCTGTTCCTTGTAAAGTTGTGTAATTCTGTGGTCTGAGATGCTTCCACAAGATCGACATTAACAGGAACTGCAATAATGGATACCTCCTCTGGCACAGGCAGTTCATTGCTATTTGCTTCCATGGAGACACCAGTTAATCAATAACAGGTCAATCAGGTACTTCAGTGCTTATAGGTTCAAAAACATTTCTTGAAGGCAACACTGACTGCTGGAGCACTTTCTACTCCTCAAGTAGTCCAATTGTTTACAAATGATCCCTTCCTCCATGTTCACTTGGAATAAAAGGGTCCAGTCTCAGACAATAAGTCTAGGGATCCAATTTGATCTCCTACCAAAGTTTGTCACGTATACAAATTCATTTACTTTAAATGTCTACGCTCTATGAATCATGGCTAGCTTCTGATTAATTTGGGTTGCTTCTCCCCTCCCGGGCAAAATTTGGAAATATGAGGCTCCATCTCATTCTGTGATGACATTTCATTAGCAGTTCTGCTGGTGGAACTCCCTTTGTTATATGTGGAGTTGTCCGATAGCTAAGGAGGAATCATGAGAATTTGGTCTTCATGGTTCCTCCTGACAGTTTCTTTAGGTCAGATTTGAAAGTTTGGATGGCTCTCTAGGTTAGTGTGTTTGATGCTGGATGGTAAGGTGTAGTTCTAATGTGTTTAATGCCATTGAGAATAGTTGGAACTTGGCACTTGTGAGCATAGTTTCATTGTCTGATACCATGACTTAGGTAATCTATGAGTTGAAATACATTGGCTTAATCTTTCAATGGTAACATGCGATATAGGTGATTTCACCTCAAAAATATCCATCCATTTCGAGTGTGCATTAATCTCAAGCAAAAATATTGTGCCCAAGAATGGACCAAAATAATCAATATGGATTCATACCCATGGTGGGCCAAGTCATTCCCAAGGTTGTAGTGGGGCTGTAGCAGGCAATGTTTGTTGCAGTTGGCATTGCTGACAGTGCTTGACTAGCTTCTCGATATCAGCATCAATACCAGGCCACCATACACATTGGTGAGCATCTTCATCTTAGAGAGTCTCGGGTGAGCTCTGGGTAATTCAGTTAGGAGCAACTCTCTACCTGTTACAGGAGTGATTACTCTTGCTCTTCAGAGTATGAAGCCATCCTAACACTTCAATTCATTCTTGTGGGTAAAGAATGGTTTGACTTCTTCAGAATCTGGCTCATTTACCCGTCCTGTAAGTATTTTGTCTCTCACTTTGGACAGAAGTGGATCTTGATTGGTTCACTTCCTGATCTGTTTTGCCAACACTGGCCACGTGTCTAAAAATTTAATGCCATGCTGACTTCTTGTAGTCCTGGAGCTGATGTGATGCTTTCTTGCAAGGGCAGGTGGCTAAGAGTACCGGAATTCGCTGTGTAGGTTCCAGATCGGTGCGCAGTGTTACGGGTAATGTATTAGCATGGATAGAGGATTGGTAAACTAGCAGAAAGCAAAAAGTGGGAATAACTGAGTATTCTTCTGGTTGGCAATCAGTGGCTAGTGGTCAGGGATCAGTGTTAGGGTCACATTTGTTTATGATTTACATAGATGATTTGGAGTTGTGAACCAAGTGTAGTGTGTCAAAATTCACAGATCACGCTAAGATGAATGGTAGAACAAAGTGTGCAGCAAACACAAAGTCTGCAGAGGGATATAGATAGGTTAAGTGACCGGGCAAGGGTCTGGCAGATGGAGTACAATGTGGTAAATATGAGGTCATCCATTTTGGTAGGAAAAAACAGCAAAATGGACTATTATTTAAATGGTAAAAAATTGCAGCATGCTGCTGTGCAGAGGGAACTGGGTGTCCTTGTGCAAGAATCACAAGGAGTTGGTTTGCAGGTGCAGCAGGTAATTAAAAAGGCAAATGGAATTTTGTCCTTCATTGCTAAAGGGATGGAGTTTAAAAACAGTGAGGTTACATTGCAGCTGTATAAGGTGCTGGTAAGACCAGACCTGGAGTAAATGTGTACAGTTTTGGTCTCCTTACTTGAGAAAGGATATACTGGCACTGGAGGGGGTGCAGAAGAGATTCACTAGGTTGATTCCAGTGTTGAGAGGGCTGGCTTCTGAGAAGAGACTGAGTAGACTGGGACCATACTCTGGAATTTAGAAGAACAAATGGGATCTCATAGAAACATACAAAATTATGAAGGGAATAGATAAGATATATGAGGTTGTTTCCATTGGCAAGTGAAACTAGAACTAGGTGGCATAGCCTCAAAATAAGGGGGTGCAGATTCAGGACTGAGTTGAGGAGGAACTTCTTCACCCAAAGGGTTGTGAATCTGTGGAACTCCATGCCTGGTTAACCAGTTGAGACTACCTCATTGAATGTTTTTGAGACAAAGATAGATTTTTGAACAGTAAAGGAATTAAGGGTTAAGATGAGTGAGTGGATAAGTGGAGCTGAGTCCGCAAAACGATCAGCTATGTTCTTATTGAATGGCAGAGCAGGCTCGAAAGGAGAGATGGCCTACTCCTGCTGCTAGTTCTTATGTTCTTTTATTATTTATCGTACATTTCACATGAACAATGGGAGTTCCTTCAGCAGAACTGCTAATGAAACATCATCTCTGAATGAGACTGAGCCTCGTGTTTCCAAATTTGCCAAGGAGGATAGAAGCCAGCCAAAGTAATCAGAAAACAAGCCATGATTCGCATAGTACAGCACGATCATTTATGGTAAATGAAGCCATATATGTAAAAAACTTGGGTAGTGGATCAAGTTGGATTCCCAGGATTATTGTCTCTAAGACTGGACCCCTTTTATATCAAGTGGACATGGAGGGATGGAACATTCATAAACATGTGGACCACTTGAGGAGTAGGGAGATACTTCAGCAGTCTGTGTTGCCATCAAAAAATGTTTTTGAACACATAGACACCCAAGTACCTGATCAATCTGTTATAGACATAACTGATATCTTCTTTGAAACAAATAATAGTGACCTGCCTGCACCAGAAGAATTACCTGTTATTGCAACTTCTGTTATCATCAATCCTGTGGAAGTATCCCAGGCTACAGAATTACGCCCCTCTAAAAGGAACAGATCCCCTCAAAGACTCAACTTACAGTTGCACAACTCATGTAAGTAATGTTTAGTTAGTATTTAGTGAATTACTTATTAAAGATCGTATAAGGGACTTAAATGGAGAGGAATTTGGTGACTGTCCCTTTAAGGGCGACACAGCAGAGTTAGGGTCACCTGGCCTGGGTGACCAGTTGGAACTCAGTGTGGAATCACCTCATAGTCCGACAGGCTCCAAGGCAGAGACGTTTGGGAGCAGGCTACAGCCCATGTGGTTGCTGTACAATTCTTGTAATAAATACTTTTAATGTTCACTAATGAAGTCTATTAAAGTGCATCTTTACAGATAAGGAGAATGGGATTAATACTATATTGCTGTAGCAAATATGACATGTTGAACAGCCTCAATCTATGCTTTAAACTTCCTTTGTTCTGCTTTGAAAGCCTAGAGAAAATAGTGATGCTCTTTTTATTTGACAGAGATATTCTGTTGAGAACTTTTGAAATGTATGAAATATTGGCTGTGCTACAGAGTCAGCATGGCCTTCTATGCACCACTTGTACTGAGTGTGCAAATTATTCACAGACACCATCAAAAGATCAGAAGTCAAACATGCAGTAAATTCAAGCACTCTGAGGTGTGCTGTAATCATATTTTGCTCACTAATGAAAATATCTCTCGATAAACTTTCTTCAATTACATCAGCATCATTGACCCTTCTGTATGCATCTCACCATCTGTCACAGCCAAAGGGCACTCAGCCGTCACTGAGAAAAATAAAGCCAAGATCAATTATATCACCACCATACACTCACAGCGTATTATGTGATAAAAAAGATACCGCATCATTTTAGCGCTAGGATCTAATATTTTAAGTTCAGGCTAAAAGCCTTGCTGCCGAGGTTTGTAACAACATCTGATGCCCTGGAAGATTTTACTATCTCTGCAGTCACCCAAGCCTTCATAAATCTAATTGTTTATTGCATGAAATGATTTACTAGCCTGCATCTTTAATTTCCCTGCCTGAATAACTGCACAGAATTTTTTTTTATTATTCATTCATGGGACATGGGCATTGCTGGCTGGCCAACATTTATTACCCATTCCTAGTTGCCCTTGGAGGGCAGTTGAGAGTTGTCCACATTGCTATATAGACCAGACCAGGTAAGGACAACAGATTTCCTTCCCTAAAGAACATTAGTGAGCCAGATGGCTTTTTCTAATAATTGACAATGGTTTCATGGTCATCAGTAGATTGTTAACTCCAGATTTTTTTTGTTGAATTCAAACTCCACCATCTGCTGTGGTGGGACTCGAACCTGGGTTCCCAGAACTTTAGCTGAGTTTCTGGATTAACAGTCTAGCTATAATACCACTAAGTCATCACCTATTCTCAATCTATCACACATGAAATCTCCACCAATTTTGTTCTACATTAGAAGTAAATTTCCCAAAAGGAATACATTAATATTTCCATATTTTGCAGGTAACAGCAACAGAAACCAAAGGAGTGTTAGTATCTGAAGAATGAAAGCTGATGTAATTGAAACTTAAGATGCTTAGGGCTTTGACAGGGTAGGTGCTAAGATGATGTTTCCCCCTCATGATTTCAAAGCAAGGGGCCTCCCATTCAAGACTGAGATGCGGAGAAATTTCTTCTCTCAGAGGATCTTTATTCTATGGAATTCTCTTCCCTGGAGAGCAGTAGAGGCTGGATCATTAAATAACTTCACGGCTGAATTAGAAAGAGTTTTGGTTATGCTGGAAGAATAGTTACCACTGCTGCCTCAAGCGTCACGAACCCTGGTTTGATCCCAGTTTTCTATGACTGTTTGGAGTTTGCATTATTTCCTCTGGGTGTTCCAATTTCCTCCCATTGTCCCAAGATGCGCAAGTTAGGAGGATTGGCCATGCTAAATTGCACCTTAGTGTCCAAAGATGCGTAGGTTAGATGGATCAGCCCTGGTAAATGTACAGGGTTACAGGGATAGGGCTGAGGGAGGGGCCCAGGTGGGATGCTCTTTCGGAGAGTCACTGCAGACTCGACGGCTGGATGGCCTTTTTCTGCACTGTAGGAAAGCTATGGTTCTAAGAGAAGCAAGGGTTATTGGGAGGTTCATGGGCTGGAAAGTGGAGTTCAGGTCAAAATCAGATTAGCCATAAATTAATTTTAGTTTACTCAGGTTACAAAGCCAACGCATGAAGCAGACCAAGCAAGCTCTTAATGCATCTCCTTTCTTGCTCCAAAACCAATTTAAATTCAATTTGAATCTAATTTGTAGTCCCCACAAGACAGACATACAAGATCCAAGCTGAGATTATGCATTGTACGTGAACTTGGGCTTGAACGGGTGCTTGACTTAGCCACAATGCTGAAAAATGCACTCCTCCGGGTAATTGAGTGGCATAGCTGGCTGGAGGGGCTGAATGGCCTCTACTGGGTCCTATTTCTTATGATCTGACAATCTATTTATACAAGAAGCTCTCATCAAAGGGTGTTGTCAGTCACTACAACAACAAGGCAACAATTTAAAATTTTAGTGCATTACCAGTGTTTGGTTGATGTAGCCATCCCCTCCAAGATGACAGTGGCCACAAGCCCCACTCCATACTTGACCATTTATGCAAAGCTGTCCCATCCTTTGGATGAGATTATTGAACAAAGATCACACCTGCTCCTCCTGGTGATTCAGGTCAACATTCAAGGTGAAGATCAAAGATTTCATGGGATTATTTGAAAAAGAACAGCAATTTGCCTGATCCAACATTCCCCTCTCATCCGATGCTAGTGAAACATATCAACTAATCATAAATCTTTTGCTTTATAGGATTTCGCTGTGGGCAAAATGGCTGCAGATTTTGCCTACCAAGGATTCTCTGCTCTCCAATATAATTTTATTGGATGTAAACCACTTTGGGATGTTTTGAAGAGATGTTATAAATGGAAGATAGAACCGTACCGTCTGTTTTTGCTCAGTTACATCATAGAAAATCAGACTTTTTTTGCAGACACGCTCCAACAATATCATGCTGTTTAAAATACAGCTCTTTGTCCAATCTCTAGGTGCCTGTCTTGATAACTCTTTATGTGGCTCAATATCAATTTTTGTCTGATTACACTCCTGTGATGTGTCAAGGGAAGTTTTTATTATGTTGAAGACATCACAAAATGCAACATGTGACATTTTGGGAAATACTCGGTTGGTACATTTGCTGATTTGCTTCAAATGAAAGCTTCCCCTCAATGAATCCTCTCGTGTGCCATTTCTCCAGCTCCATAAATGGAAACATGCAATGATGCAAATGAGTTTACAATAATGCTCTTGCACTTCCGACAGTCTGCTTTATTTTGTGATACCTCTACAAATAAAGGTTGCAGTGTTACAACTTCAGCACATTAGTAAATGCTACATCTTAATGCTGAAGTTCCAGGGACTGAGAATGACTAAAAACAGTGGAAAATAGCATTTAACAAAAAATATATTTAACAAAGCAACAAGAATCACAGTTAATAGAAAAATTCTGAAACAATTTCAAAGCTGTTTTAACTGACTGCGATTTTTTAAGACTTAGATGGTGGGACGAACTCTGTTAAATGTTCAAATTCTCAACCAATCAGATCAAAGTCATAACGTTGGGACATAGTTGACATTTTGACATTTTTAGTATTACTTCTGACTCAAGTCATTTATTAAACAAGAGCAGTGTTGAGCTTTGAACGAATATTCATGATAATAAGGGAATTCCTTACTTCTCCCACCTCTCTCTATTTTCAGTAACTGCTGTGCTGTACGGAATATTTGATTTGCTGTATGTGTAGCCCCGTTCAGAGGAATGTATTCATTTGTGAGGCATGTGCCCTGCAACAACAAGCTAATTATAAATCACACAAAGAATTAGCATACAGAATGCTGTGGTTGGCAGTTTAATGCCTGAATGTTTCGTGCACTTTCCCACTGGAAGGTTTCAATTCTCCTGTCCTTTACTGAAGCTCAGACAGAAACAAAATAACTGATTCCCCAAAGAAAGAGTAACATTTATGTCACACCTTTCACCGCTACAGCAATGTCTCAAAGCACTTCACAGCCAATGAAATACCCTTTGAAGTATAATCCCAGTTAAAATGTAGAGACCTTGGCAATCAATTTGTTCATAGCAAGCTCCCACAAAATAACTAGAGAATCTATTTTTGTGATTTTGATTGAAGGGTAAATATTGGTCAGGACACTGAGATAACTGCTGCTAAACAGTACCATGGGATCTTTTATACCCACCTAAGAGAGTAGAAGTGGCCCCAGTTTAATATTTCATCCGAAAGGCAACATATCAAACGATGCAGCGTTCCCCCAGTACCAAACTGGAGTGTCGGCCTTGCTATTTATCCACAAGTCCTTCTGACACAAGAGGGAGAGTATGACCAACTGAGCTGCCACTAACAAAACTTGACATGGGTGATATATTGTTCTTCACTGAACTCTGGATCTGGACCCCAAATCCCTAATTTGGGATCACTGCTGTGCCCGCCAAAGATCATCACTGAGTTTTACAGCACAGAAAAAGGCCCTTCAGCCCAATCGTGTCCATGCTGGAAATCAAACACCTAGCTATTGGAATCCATTTTCTACCACTTGGTCTGTAGTCTTGTATGCTATTGCATTTCATCTAAATATTTCTCAAATGTTGTGAGGAGAGCCACGCTTTTAGGCAGTGATTTTCACCACTCTCTGGGTGAAAAGGTTTTCTTTAAATCCCCTGCAAATCTCCTACCCCTTACCTTAAATCTTTGCCCCTTTGTTTTTTGACTCCTCTATAGGATTTATTCCTATCGGATGTGTCACTCAATTTTGTTCTGCTCAATCAGGTTCCCCCTCAGCCTTCTCCGTTCTAAGGAAAACAACCCCAGCCTATCTAGCCTCTCTTCATAGCTGAAACATTCCAGGCCAGGCAACATCCTGATGAATTTCCTCTACACACTTTTTAGTGCAATCCCATCCTTCCTATCAATCTCAAGATGATATCATTTCCCTGATGTTAGGTCAGATTCTTGAAGAATTTGACTCAGGAAAGTCCAGTTCAAACCTTTGGTTCAGGGTGGAGAGTGGCGTGGAAGGGAACATTGATGGGACAGTGTGCCAAGTATATGGCTGCTCTTGTTCCTTTGGGTGGTTAAGATGACAGGGTTAAGAGACTCAAAGTGTCGTGCACAAGAAATGCAGTGATGTGTTTAGTTGCAATTTAGATAGTTGCATCTCATGTCTGAGACACCAACATTTTTGCCTCATGTCTTTATGTGAAGAAGGTGTCACTCACATAACAAACAGACATTTTTTTACCATCCTCAATTTTTTTTTATAAAGATTTTTTTCTGAAAGTGATACAAAGGGGACTCCATTATAAATGAGACTGAAAATCGCATTACCCATAACAAGAAGCCAATTGATGTCAAAACTTGAGTAGCCAGGTGGCGAAGAATACACAGCTGGAACTTAGTCTTTATTTACTTACAGCCTTTTATTTCAAGACATACATAGCATACTCCACCACACAAAAATCCGCCCTTCATTTGTACCTGTGCGCATATGTGATGCCCCACCACCTAAATAAATTTACCATGTGGTTAATATACAAATAACATCCCACAATACCCCTTTTACACCAGGTAGCAAGTTGAAAGTCTCCAAGGGGAGAAAGGTTCAGTGCTAATTACAATTTAGTAGCTGCCACTCAAATCAAAACCCCATGACTTTTATTGATGGACAAGTTGTAGCATGACATCTAAGCATATATGATCATACATGTGTTTATGCATCAGAGGTTATAGTACATGTTTACCACGAGAATTTGAGGATATTGCACACACGAGTGTAACCAGGCTGCCTGCTGATTCACCT
This sequence comes from Carcharhinus amblyrhynchos, assembly GCF_965287045.1. Taxonomy (NCBI): domain Eukaryota; kingdom Metazoa; phylum Chordata; class Chondrichthyes; order Carcharhiniformes; family Carcharhinidae; genus Carcharhinus; species Carcharhinus amblyrhynchos. Next base: position 78,824,361 of record NC_137326.1, on the reverse strand, counting down.
GGCATTTTGTTTTAGTTGATGGCAGCCAATATTGAAAAAATATACAAGATTGACAGATCTTGTCAGTGACTGTGGAAACAGTTGCAACATATCGGCCTCCTGCCAGGCATACAAAAGTTTAATGGTTTGGCATTTCATTGACCCTCTTCCCGCAGAGTGAAACAGGAACCAAGCAGGTACAATAACAAGAGATTTAAATAAAATACTTGGCATTCAAAATGATAGTTACACCAAGTCAGGCTACATGAACTTAACAAGATTGTGTTTTAAAATTGGCACCTTCAAGTGAGTGGGATTTAGAATTGTAGAATTTTACATTTTTCAATCTCCCTATTTAATGAAGTACATTTTTAAAGTTTATTTAATATTGTCACAAATAGGCTTATGACATTGCAATGAAATTACAGTGAAAATCCTCCAAGCATCACACTCGGTCGCCTGTCGGGAGAATTTAGCATAGCCAAACCTGCCCTAACCTGCAGGTCTTTCAGACTGTGGGAGAAAACCCACACAGAGACAATGACCCAAGGCCGGAAATGAACCCAGGTCCCTGGCACTGTGAGGCAGCACTGCTAACTACTGTGCCACTATGATGCCTTAATTTAAAATGTCACTGAATTAAAATCCCACCCTTCCTCAGATCACGGTGGATGTATCCACACCACACAGACTGCTGTGGTTCGAGGGGGTGCGGCTCACCTTCTCAAGGACAATTAGGGATCGAAAACAAATGCTGGCCTAGCCAGCAACACACACATTCTGTGAAAAAATGACAAAAACTGGGATTTTAATTTAAATAAACTACTTAGCTATCTGTTTCTACTTCCTCTTATACCAATAAAATGTCATTCTGGCCATGAAGCTCATAGCTTCCAAAGCGTGGCTTATTCCCAACTCACACAATTATCACCAATGAAAACTCACATTATGGAGCGCCTTTAACATAGGGAAATGTCAGCCTGAAAGAAATAAATCACTAGAGAGATAACGAATAACAAGAGAAAACTCAAAAATATCAACTCTCCATAGTAATCATTCAGGTAAGCCTTCGACTTAGGCCCTCAAATGTGAAACTGCACCAATCAGCAGTTCACGTTAGGAAATTGTAGATGGGTGGCATGGTGGCACAATGGTTAGCACTGCTGCCTCATGGCGCCTGGCAATCGAGTTTGATTCTGGGCTCGGGTGACTGCCTGTATGTATTCTGCACATTTTCCCTGTGTCTGCATTGGTTTTCTCCAGGTGCTCCGGTTTCCTCCCACAGTCCGAAAGACGTACTGGTTAGGTGCCTTGGCCATGCTAAGTTCTTCCTCAGTGCACCCCAACAGGCACCGGAGCGTTGCAACTAGGGGATTTTCCCAGTAACTTCATTGTAGTGTTAAATGTAAGCCTACTTGTGCCACTAATAAACTTTATCTTCAATCCCTGATGTTGGCTGGATGATCAGGATTGGAAAATTGGAACTTCCTGATATGTGGACCAGGTAAGCGCTTTCTCATACCAGGGATGCCAAGTTGAAAGACATCTGTATTCAAGCTGGAGCCTTGCGTGTGAGATCATGATCAGTTTCTACCCAGTCTCTAAGATTACGATCATTCTGAACTTTAAGATTATAATTGTTATGAGGTCCCAACTGTCATTGTGCAGAGCAGCTCAGAGGAGGCATTTCCTACAATATGTCTCATTTTTGTATGGTTGCTCGACACATTTTGGGAGATGTCAGTGGAAGTCATGGTGGCACAGTAGTTAGCACTGCTGCCTCACACTGCCACGGTTGCGGGTTGAATTCTGACTTTGGGTGACCCTCGGTGTGGAGTTTGCATGTTCTCTCCATGTCTGCATGGGTTTCCTCCCACAATCCAAAGATGTTCTGGTTAGGTACACTGGCCATGCTAAGTTGGCCCATAGTGTCAGGAGGCTAGCCTGGTGAATGTGTGGGGTTATGGGGATGGGGCCTGAGTGGGATTGTTGAAGGTGCGGGCCCAATGGCCGCCTTCTGAACTGTAGGGATTCTATGGCGCAAGTCACATCACAGAAAGCCGACAGTGTGGTGTGAGCGGGTTCTAAGGGAGTGCAATAGAAGAAAGCAAATATCAGGTGGAAGATTCCTATAGTGAATGTCCCTGTTCACACAGAGTGGGAAATATATCTCTGCGACACAGTGCAGAGTTGAGAAATTAATGTTGCCCAATCACTGAGCTTTGTGTAATTTAGCAATAATGCAACATTTCAATAAACTGCCCCGAAGTGCAGCTTGTATTATAGGGGGAATTTGAAAATGCTTCCAATTCCTGCCTGGATTCAAATGCCACAAAGATCTGTATTTTCCCTTCCCCACCACCCCTGCCAAACTGCCCCCCACCACCCCACCTCCAAAATAGAATTCCATTAGGATCAGCTTCTGCCCAAAAAGGTAAAGACTAAGAGACTTGTTCTTACTGGCATTGTCAATTTGCATCATTTTCCCAGGGATCAGAGTTCATTGAAAGGACACCTCAGTGCTGCCTGTCCCCGGGGAAATGATGAAAACTTGTAACTGCAAAAGTCACATTAAAATCAGACTCCTAGCCCCTCGACTCAAAATAAAAATCTCACTTGGATCAACTGCTATCCCATCTCCATCCTGGGATCAGGCATGCAGGAGCTCAGAGCCCAAGCCCTAATAGCCTGATTTGCTGTGAGGAGGAGGGTGAAATATCTTGGAACCAGTTCGCAGCTCACACCCACCTCCACCCTGTGTGGATTGCAGGGAGCAGAGACTGAGGAACCCCAGCTTTGGCCAGATTTTTATGGGTTGTTTCCCGTCCAGTCTCAAAATTTAGGCTGGCGAGTGGATGGCAGCTCAGGGCAACATCTGTCAGCGTCGTACACATGTGCTTTGGGTTACATTTTGGGTCTTGATGCTGCAAACACAATCAGATCACCACTTTCAACCAATATTGCTAGGGATGCAATATAATTTACGAGCATTATTTTCTGGAAACATTGTTTTAAAATCTCCTAGATTGCTTTTAATAATCTCCACGAGATTGATGGCAAATTCAGCAGACTTCCTTTCTGAAGAGTTGGGAACCCTACCCCCTTGGCACTTACAATGAGAAGTCTCAATATACCAGGTTAAAGTCCAACATTTGGTGAGGGAGCAGCGCTCCGAAAGCTTATGATTCCATATAAACCTGTTGGGCTTTAACCTGGTGTTGTGAGACATCTTACCATGCCCATCCCAGTCCAATGCCAACATCTCCACATCTTGGCATGTAGGTCACTGGACAAGTTCACTCAACTCTGACACTAACTCTCAAATCTTTCGAAGGGAAGCAGTGACTGGACCAGTGATATCCACTTCCTCACTTTTCAAACATGGTAAACAGGTTTAATATGTTTGCTGCTCATGGAGCTTTAAGCTTGCCAGCTTCAGCTTTCTGTTTAAAGTTTAATTATTAGTGTCAAAAGTAGGTTTACATTGACACTGCGATGAAGTGAAAATCCTGTAGTCACCACACTCTGGCACCTGTTCAGGTACAATAAGGGAGAACTTAGCATGGCCAATGTACCTAACTAGCATGTCTTTCAGACTGCGGGAGAAAACCGGAGCACCCAGAGGAAACCCACACAGACATGGGAAGAATGTGCAGACTCTGCACAGATAATGACCCAAACCGGAAATCGAACCCAAGTCCCCAGCACTATGAGGTAGCAATGCTAACCACTGTGCTTTCCTTCTAGAGGATGAGGCAGTTTGATCAGAGAGACTTAGGAACTAGCAGTTTTGTTTTGAACATGCAAAGCGCAGTTTCAGAATTTTTTAATCCATACACTCAAGAGGGGAACAAATCCTTTTTTTTGCCAGAACATCAGAATGGAAAACATTTCACACTGATATTATCCAGTTCCAAGCCAGCCGCTAATTCCACTTGGCTCAGGGCTACCTGGCATTGTCACTGCATTCCTCCCTTTAGGAACTTTTGATTGGAGGCAGTAACATTGACTCTTGGCGCAAGGACTTAATGTGAGACTGTACATTCATACAAGGAGCTAAAGTTACAAAGATAGCTTTGAGTACATAATATCCATAGACAGACAGACAGACAGTGATGGTGGCCATTAAAATTAGAGACGCTTAAAGGCAAACAAGAAAGACAAAACTGTGCACACCCGCTTAAATTAAACAGGGAGCTGCACAGGACATTGCAGAAATTGCACATGAACAATGAGTACAAAGTTATACTCAAGACTTTGTTGTTCTCCCAAGATCTTTCCTGTGAGCTGAGCCTGCCCCTTGCCAGATCAATGATATCAGAACCAGTATAAATGCTGCAGTGTTGATGGCAGATGACAACTAATGTACACACTTTGGTTAAACCTGCCAAGGTGCTAGGAATCATTATCAGCAGGTCCTAAAGCATGATCACAAGTAAGTATCTTCATTGGCTTTGGCTCATCAGAGAACCAACTAAGTATTATGCCACCTGCTACAAGGCCACCTGCAGTGTAGGGCTGGCATACCAGTGGCAGCATCAGTACATTATGGCCTGGAATTTGGATCATTTCCTTCCTTAAAGTATATTTATTAGTGTCACAAGTAGGCTTACATTAACACTGCATTGAAGTTACAATGAAAGTCCCTTAGTCACAATACTCCAGCACCTGTTCAGGTACACTGAGGGAGAATTTAGCACCACCAATTCACCTAATCTGCACATCTTTGGACTGTGGGGGGAAACTGGAGCACCTGGAGGAAACCACGCAGACACAGGGGGAGAATGTGCAAACTCCACCCAGACAGTGATTCAAGCCAGGAATCAAACCCGTTTCCCTGACACTGTGAGGCAGCAATGCTAACTTGCTGGCATGCAAGTATTAGCCAATGTGAATGGCGCTGCAGATGACACAGAGGACCACTTACCATGTAACCACACACGCAGCATCACAGCCACATCAGCTGGAGGTTAAATCTAGCTTCCGTCGGTTGCCTACAGTCTAACGACCACATGTTTCTTTTCTCCCAATTTTTGAGGAGATCTTTCCAAATTCTTTCATATACCTCCTCCTCACATTAAAAACTAAAGCTCGTGCTTCAGAAATACTGAACCATTTCAATCAGGACAATGTAACAGTGAAGCTATACCTGACGGCAACAGTTTTCACTCAACAAACTGGATGATACTTTGATTAGCCCAACAAAATTTTAAAAAACAGACACTGGTGGTGGCCACTAAAATTACAGACACTTAAAGACAAACAAGGAACTTACTGTACAAGAGAGACAAACATAAATGCTTCTCATTAATCCACAATGTTCCCCAAGCTCCAGACAGATGTAGTTATTACTACATGGTCAAGGGTCTGAAGCAGTCAGGCACCAGAAATCTAATCCAGCAAATAGTGAGAAACAATTATTAAAACTATAAATGAGGGAAATTAAAACCCTTACAGTTCACATTGACTTTTGTATTAACTTCTGGTTTCCATAAAACTGTCAAAACCATTAACAAGTCTTCAGGGTCATTCAGATGAATGGAACTGAACTGTGTTGTGATGGAAATATTCCTTCTAATGTCAGAAAATAGAACTTCTCAGATATTGTGATCTGCATCTGCTGAATTGGCTCAATTAAGTTTTTTTCCTTTGTACTGTGGCGCTGTGGTTCAAAGGAGTGTAGAAATATTCAGCTTCCACTTCACTTTCTGGGTAGGTGGACAGTCTTACATCACCACTTCACCCCTGATGACTGCCCACTTAAAGCCACATGCACCCCAAAAGGACATGGTTTTGTCTTTGTCAAAGCCATATCAGGAGGCAGTAATGATGTTGCAACCCAGGTCGCTAATGCCACCAGTGTTACAATGCAAGTCCAGCATAATATCAAATTGGGCAATTTATTTGCAACGTAGATTGCTGCTGATTAATATCGCCCGTATTGAATCATCTGAAAACATTGCATCCAAACTTTTAAAAACCTTTTATACCAGTAACAAGCAAAATAGCACATAGTATTTGTTTGGTGGTCGTTGAAGCTGTAACAAATCGTGGACATCCAACTTTTAGCAATATGTTTCAGCTCTGCTGTTTGGAGAATAACTAACAATGTGATCAGATTTACTGCAGATATTCAAAGGTCTTTTTTATTCCCACAAGGAGCAGGACTGGTCTGACCACTTGGATTTACTATGGGTAGTGAGAGTTGAGGTAATTAGCTTTCCCCATGCTGCTTGAAAAAGGAATGTTAAACAGCACCATACTAAGTTAGACCGCTGAGTCTGTAACACAGGTTTAAATCAGGCCTGAGATATAAGGCTCAGCAATGAAACAAATTAGTTCAAGTACTAATATGTCGCTGAGGACTGGAAATAGGCGTCAGTGTGCGTGGGGGGAAAAGAATGGATGTTATTGGGAAAGGAGGCATGGCTGGATCCAGGTGGGGAATTAATCTCAGTGATAGCTGACATCAGATCATCATCTCACCCATTTCCAGGATTCACCCAGGAGAGTGTACAATATAGGGCAACAGCTACTTCAGTGAAGCTAACAGGCTGGGAAGACTTTGATCAGTGAAAATAAAGAGTTGCAGTAATGGAGCAATGCTGCCTTGTAGTGCCAGGGACTGGGTACAACTCAGGTGACTGTCTGTGTAAGGTTTGCACATTCTCCCTGTGTCCATGTGGGTTTCCTCTGGGTGCTCTGGTTTCCTCTCTCAGTCCAAAGACATGCGGGTTACGATGATTGGCCTTGCTAAATTGCCCCTCAGGGGAATTAGCAGGGTAAATGTGTGGGGTTGCAGGAATTGGCCTGGGTGGGATTGTATGGCTAGCACGAGGGGACATAGCTTTGAACTGAGGGCTGATAAATATAGGACCGATGTCAGAGGTAGGTTCTTTACTCAGAGTAGTAAGAGCGTGGAATGTCCTGCCTGCAACAGTAGTGGATTCGCCAACATTAAGGGCATTTAAATGGTCATTGGATAAACATATGAATGATATTGGAATTGCGTAGGTTAGATGAAGTTTAGATTGGTTTCACAGGTCAGCGCAACATTGAGGGCTGTACTGCGCTGTAATGTTCTATGTTGTTCGTGGAGACTCAAATGGGCCGAATGGCCTCCTTCTATACTGTTGGAATTCTGTGATTCTATGGCCAGATGAGGGGCTGATGCTCTTATCATGCTTCTTCCTTGACAGGTGATTGTCAACTTCTTGAATTCAGTTCAGATATCTTCGCTTCACATACCTTTAGCTGCACGTCTCTGCTGCCAGCGTTTGCAAATCCATCAACCTTGAGCCTCCAAAATCAGGAATAAGAAGAGCAACACAAGCAACAGCATCAGCCACCTTCTCCCCAGTCCTCTACAGGACAGAGATTGAGCTCAAAGGCTTCAGAACCCCTGAGTGGGACTTGAACCTAGAGCTTTGGTCTCAGAGGCAGGGCACTATCCACTGCGCCACAAGACCTCCCTGGATAGAATAACACTAAAGAGAAAAATTTAGATGCAACTGCAGCTAGATGAGACTGACTCAGACCCCCAAACCTATCAATAGAAGCTAACCCCCCGAATTTATCTGGGTCCCAGTAGTGAAAGAAGTGCATTGTAACTCACTGTGCCATTAAGTCACTCATGAGGAAAAGGGATGTCAGCATCCTGCGGAAAGAACCCTATACTGAAGTTTTACTTCTAACTCCTGATGGAGTTGTGTTTCAGCATGGCGGCACAGTAGTTAGCACTGCTGCCTAACAGCACCAGAGACCCGCATTCGATTCCGGCCTTTCGTAACTGTCTGTATGGAGTCTGCACGTTCTCCCCGTGTCTGAGTGAGTTTCCTCCAGGTGCTCCGGTTTCCTCCCACACTCCAAAGATGTGTAGGTTAGGTGGATTGGCCGTGGTAAAATGTGTAGGGTTATGGGATAGGACTGGGGTGGGCCTGGGTAAGATGCTTTTTCGGAGAGTCGGTACAGGTTCAATGGATGAATGGCCTCCCTCTGTACTGTACAGAATCTATGGTTCTCCTCTCGTGTCCTCCCTATCCATTATTTTGTGAAGCAAAAATCCAAAGCATCTAGAACTATGTGATACATGAGGAGCCCATCAATGATCTGTAAGATCTAGCAGAGCGTGGGCATACAGCCATCCTTGGGGATTAAAATAAACTTCACATATCCTTATTAGTCCTGTATCCTCATCCACACAATTAAAACAGAAAGGCAGACACACTGACCAGAAGCCCAGATGTTGAGTGATATAACCTCTTCCACACAAAAGCTTGCAAATTATACTATTATTTGATTCTATTACTTTAAATAGAAAAAGTCTGTGTACATGTTTATGTCGACAAGAGTCGATATTTGGAAATGAATCATTTATTTTTGTGACGAGAATAGAAACTGAAACATCCCAAACCTTTGCCTATTTGGATTGGATTCACTCCCAGGAAACTGACAGTTATTAACTGTAAATTTCTATCAAGTAAATATAATTACATCAAACACATTTATTGTATAATCACCGAATGATTACAACGCAGGAGGTTATTCAGCACGTCAATTCTGTACTGGGTTTCCAAAAGACCAATTCCTCAATGCCACTCCCTGCCTTCTCCCCATAGCCTTGCACATTCTTCCTTTTCCAATAATAATCATGATATTGAATAATTCAGATTACAATTGTACACAGCGATCTCTTGTATAACATGTTGCGCAACTTCCGTTCAACTGCTTGGAATAGTGAGGCATATTGGGCCTCTCTCAACCGAAACCATAAAATCCCACCCAAGATCAAAGGATCTTTCCATGGTCCTCTCCTCGCCTGCACTGATTCCTGGCAGGCAGGGTGGTAAAATTCCAGCCATTCAGTTTAATAATCCTGTTCTGGGATGGTGAAAAGTCGGATGCTTGAAAGACTTACCAGTCACAAAAAAGGAAAAGAAGAACTTTCCTTTTCCACATCTGGAAGCCAGTCTCTGTAAAAAGAGACTGTGCACATGAATGTGCAACAAGGTGAAATCGGCCGACAAAATTGGTGCAAATTAGTCCCCCATTTTACACAATGTCTGGGATTTAGAGTGAGGGCTGGACAGAGTCCTGCAACAGAACGTAACTGGTAAACCTACTGGCCTGAATTTTCACCGATCAGGCACATGCACTCAGCAGCCCAAGTGGATGAAAGAAGTGGATGCAAAATGTGCTTCCTGCTGCACTCTGTCCCAGAGTGGGATTTCAACTGGTGCGAGAGGGATAAGACAGGACGGGGCATGCCCAACATCCGGCCCTTCACTTAGCATGAGCAGTGAGTTGCTGAGCTGGCAGGGGAGGATTGCCTCCCCCAAGCATCTAGTGAGGAAGCAATCTTCATCTGTGTAAATGGGAACCTGAGGGTGAGGCTCTGTGCAATTTAGGAGGGAGCCCAGACAGTCAGTCATTCTCAATTCTCCCCATTCTGGATACCAGCAGGAAAAAGGCAAAGTTAGTACTTGTAGTTGAACTCACCCTGAGCTTGCAGAGGACCTTGGAAGAGGATGAGCATGATAAATTCTCACCTGCACAGCTGTCACAACATTCACATGTACCCTCCACTAATCCAGAGACACCACATCAGTGAGTCATAGATCTGGTTTAGGCTGGGCCTCACACTCTGGTCATGACCCATGTCCACAACAGGAAGAGGCAGTGACGGGAAGATCTCTGGCACTCAGAACTGCTGGAGAAGAGGCCTCTGCTTAGCCTAATGATGAGTTTCTGGGAGAAAGCATGGACAAGGTAACGGAGATATTGTGCAACACTGGAGAATATGAGACAGAGGTGTCAGAGGCGCTCAACATAGTGGCATGTGAGGCAGAGAAGTTCAACTGCTTGTTCACTGATGTCGCGGCATGGATATGCGCATGCATCGAGGGCTCCATGGGAGAATGGCGGACACCATGGAGATCCTGGTCCAGCAGAACCCCAGTTTCTGTTAAAGATGCGCTCAGACCTGCTCTCGACCAGTGTAGCTAGAGGCGAGCTTTTGCAGTGCAAGAGGAGGATGGGATTTGTGAACTCCTTCCAGATGCCCCTCTCCCACAAGAAATCAGAGAGGGACCCTCAGGTGCCCAAAGTGAGGTGGTGCATCAGGCAGACACTGGGACCATCACTCTCAAATCTTAAGGATCTAAAGGTGTTCCGAATGTTCTCTTCCTGTGACCCAGTCTACTCCAGCCTCTGGGACTGATAAGGTGCACCTGCCGCACAGCTGGAGACCCAAAGGTGGCCCTTTAGGCCTGTGGCCTCCAAAGGATGCCTACCAAACTCACCAGAGACAACAGGGCCAAGTGTACAGCAAGCTCCGCCCCTACTGCATATGTCAGGGATGCACCTAGACAGTCAGAGAGTAAGAAAAGTTAAGTAGTTCTAAGTTCATTCATATAATCTTTGGAAATCGTAGTTTCATCTTCATAAATATACGATTCATTGCCATTTACGGGGGTCTGTTGGGTTTTTCTTGCTGCTGCTCATGATAATGCCTGTGTCCATCTCTGCCCCACTGGGACGAGCCAGGCTGGGTCCAGTCACGGATTCAAGCTTGCAATGGAGGCACTGATCTCTGCCAAGGCTCCTGCAATCCAGTCGGGTGCTCATTTAAATTATACTAAATGGATCCCTGGTGGCCTACCTTGGGCATGGCAGCCCATCATGAATGTTGGAACTGCTGGCATTTCCTGCCATTGGGAATCTGATTCTTTTTCTTCCTATTGTATTCTCTTCCCCACCTGCCATGGACCCCATTGCTGGCAGGTATTTAACTTGACTGAGTGTAAAGGGAGGGATAGCATTCTATACTTATGTTCAAGCATTACATTTAAAGTCACTTGGATAGGTATGTGAGATGTTGTAACCTGCAAAGATACAGATCAGAGTGGAGTTTTCCCATTCTTTACCCCCTGATGTGTCAGCTTAGCAGGGAAAGCAGATGTAGCCCATTGACTGCGCTGACAGCTTTTCCCACCATATTTTCTGACATTTTGGAAAAACATGGAGTGAATCGTACAACCTCATGGTGGAGGGGGAGGCTCTGAATGAGCCCTATCTGCCAGTAACGGGACTCGAGAACTCCTTCTAGATGCCCCTCTCCCACAAGGAGTCAGAGAGGGACCCTTGAATGCTCAAAGTGAGGTGGTGCATCAGGCAGACACTGGAACCACCACTCTCAAATCTCCAAGGATATAAAGGTTTTTGAAACATAAGTATAGGTTTTTGAAAGATCAAGATATTATTAAAAAAAAAAGACCCAGGATAATGCTCTGGGACCCGAGTTAGAATCTCACCAGGGCAGATGGTGAAATTTGAATTCAATAAAAATCTGGAATGAAAAGTCTAATGATGACCATGAAAACACCGTCAATTGTTGTAAAAACCCATTGGATTCACAAATGCTCTTTATGAAAGGAAATCTGCCATCCTTACTTGGTTTGGTCAATAAGGATGACAGATGTCCTTCCCTAAACAACAGGAGTGAACAAAATGGATTTTTATTAAAACCAACAATGGTTTTGTGGTCATCATTAGACTTTTAATTCCAGATTTTTATTCAAATTTCACTATCTGCTGGGATTTGAACCTGGGTGCCCTCTGGATCATTAGTCCAGTGACAACAACACTCTGCCACTGCCTCTCCTTTTATCTTTTACACATCCTGTTTCATTCTTTGATTGAATTTGATTTATTATTGTCACATGCATTAGTATGCAGTGAAAAGTATTGTTTCTTGCACACTATACAGATAAAGCATACCATTCATACAGAAGGAAAAGACAGGGTGTGGAAGTCATAGCTAGTGTGTAGAGAAAGGTTAACTTAATATGAGGAAGGTCCATTCAAATGATGCAGCAGGGATTAAGCTGTTCTCAAGTTGGTTGATACTTAACCTCAGACTTTTGTTTCTTTCACTTTTCATTGTTTCATTTATTCTACTCTTTTCTGCTTTCTGAAGTCTCAGTTTCCAGCAAACACTCTCTCTCTCTCTCTCAAGATTGCTAAGTATAATTTTCAAAAGAAAATAGCTACTGAGGTGTTGAACTTTGAGTTACCTAGTTGGTTTCTTACCAGAAATTTGCCCTGCTTTTTCACCCACAAGAAACCCTGCAGTTTAGTGCAATCCCAGCCCTTGGCTGGTGGGAGTGACTCCAGGATTATAGTCTTGGTGGATTTTTCGTGTTCCCTCTCTGGATTCTACTTGCATTTTTTCCCCCCAAGGCAACATCAGTGAGATTGGGCCCTCAGTGAAATGGTGGATAGAACCAATGAGTCCCGATGTCATGGATTCCCCTGGCTGTGCAATCAGGCTATTGTGCCAAGCCAATACACGCTTCGGGTAAATCAATTGATTAGTAATAGAAGCAAAGGTTTATTGATGCTGCATGCCTTCATGAAGATGATAATAATAATAACAATAATAATCCACTTGTTTCATATATTTGCTTTGGTGCAGTGATGTTTATTTACTGAAAGCCATGTTATCAACACATGGAAATATTCCATTAAAAATAGTTAATAGTTCTGTCAGCTACTGCTCGAGAAATGGGGCTTCTGTTATCAAAGGAAGTATTTTCCAGCGTGAATCATATGGCCATAAAAGAAGAATAGGGTGAGGGGCGGGGTGGGCGCAGGGTGAGAAAGAGGGTTGCTGCGGTATCGTGCATGTCCCCCAATCCATCAACTTAAATTTGGAATAGTAGTGCTTGTTGTTATAGTCAGAACAGATTTCTTCGATTTATCATGTATCTGTGCAAATACCAAACAACTCACTTCAATCCATTGTATTAACCACAGGAATAATTACAGAACCAAAATCCACCAGCTCCTTGCGCAGCCAGCAGCAACTTCAGTCACTGACCGCTGTGATTTCAGACTGGTCAAAAGCAGGTGGATCCTGCCCGTATGAATCATCACTAATTTGAGGCAGCAGTTTCATTTACAGAAAATGTCACATTAAAAATCATTTTGTAAAATAAGCCTGCCTGAGGATGTAACTGATACCCTTCTGCAGACATGACGACATTTGCATATATTTTGGCTTGTAATAAGAAGAGATTTTTTCAACCAAGACGAACCCTTTAATATCCACTACATCATGGAGACAGAATGTAAAAGTCACTCTTGGTGCTTTTCTAAAATGAGCTTTGGAAATAGAGATCCTTATTTCTGTTCTTTGCAGTACAGCGAAACAGAGAAAATGGGCACATGATGGCAAATGGCAGTGCCATTGCACAAGCAGCAGCATGGTGACATAGTGATTAGCACTACTGCCTCACAGCACAGGGATTTGGGTTCAATTCCAGCCTTGGGTGACAGTGTGGAGTTTGCACGTTCTCTTCATGTCCGCGTGGGTTTCGTCCAGGTGCTCTGGTTTCCTCCCACAGTCCAAACATGTGCGGGTTCGGTGGATTAGCCATGGTAAACGCATATGGTTACAGCAAGAGGGCAGGGGGAGGTGGGGGGGGGGGCTTGGATAAAGATGCTCTTTTAGAGAGTGCAGACTCGATGGGCTGAGTGGCCTCATTCTACAATGTTGTGATTCTACAGTTCTTATGGATAGATGCTACCTAGAGACATTTGCTTAAATATTAATTCTTGGGTGTTTGCTTCCATTAAATGCCTTCAGGTGGCCAGCTCCAAGATGTTTAAGAGACCACAAAGTCTCATTGTCAGGGTGAAAATCATGTTTTGCCCAAGTCTCAAATGGCAGGAGTGCAAGGCCTGAAAATGCCCATGCCAGGCTTGACCTGGTGAGCTACTTTCTTCGCAGCTTTGACTCTCAAAACTTACAGCTATGGCACTGACAACATGTTTGGCAGCTCCACAGGAAGCCTGAGAGGAACCACAGGCGCTGTGGGGTGTTTCAGGTTGCTGAGGATATTTGGCCTGTGTTAAAATTGCCTTGGATAATAAAAGACCAAAAACGTAAAGACTGAAATATTTCCACTTGTTTCCAAGAATTAAATATGAATTACATTACATCTAAAAAGAAATATTTAAGGGTAACTAATTGGGAGCATAAAGTTCTCCTCTCAGTTGCTAAGAATTTGAATCTTATCCAGGCTTTAAGCAAAGATCCATTATTAAATAATATTTTGGCCATTTTTCAGTAAGATTCCAATTAGTTACTGTCCAAAACTGCCCAGTATTTGGCACAAATTGGTACTAATTTGGTGCAGCCACTCAAAAGGAATTATAAAGCTGAATATAGTATGGAGAATACATCATAATAAAGATCAGAGATTAGAGTTATAATACATTTTTGAAGCAGTGTAGGTGAATATTTGCTCCATATTTGGTCTATGCTATACTTGACCTTGAAGTGCTTACTAATTGGGGCAAAAAGTTAAAATAGATGCTTGCTCATTCTTACTCTGGATTGTCCCTCTTAGGGTGTAATTTTAAGACCTCACAGAAATGAACTTTTCCATATGCAAGATATTAATATTAAGTGGGTTTGATATTTTGAAGTAAGTGTATGTTTTCTTTAACTGGTTGGAATATTGTAAATAAAACAATTAATGCAAACTGTCATCGGCTCTAATTACTATTTGTTTGAGAACATTTTCACCAGTTCTCAACATTACCAACACTTTTTTTAAAACTTAAACTAATCATAAATAAAATCTTGTGGTCCATTTTGTTTCCCCAATTTGATAACACACCACCTTGTGTTTTTATAAAATTTAGCTGAGTCTCCAGTTTGTCAAGCTGATCTCAGAACCTGATGTCATCTGACCTTGATAGCTCCCTCATGCATTAGTCTTTTTTTTTGTTTAACTAAATTGTGAAACCCAGCAAGGCAGCTGTAGCACAAGAAAAACTGACAAATTAGCTGGCTGCAAAATTTCTGCTCTGTGTTTCAGCCCACAGTAGAAAGAAAAGTTTTGTCACTTTATGCTGACTTCTTTTCCTAAAATGTCGGACATACAAGAACAGCAGCTGAAATTCAACGATAAGTACCACAACAGCCGAGTAGGAAAGAGCAGATAAGGATAGTGATCAATCCTCCTTGGTTGCCCAAGGAATACTTTTTAAATCAGGTGAGCCCTTAGGCTGAATTTCCCAGACCAGTGCTGGCAGGCTTACTGTGGGAACAACAGGAATACACCAGGGCATACAGGAATACACCAGAGTGCCCACCTCTCCTAATGGGGCTGCTGAAGATCTGGAGCTATCATCTCTCTGACTGCGCCAGCAGCTTCAGAAGTTTGCTCGTCATCCTTAATCAGATGGGCGTGTGAAATAGGCTAGTTTAGAGGCCGCTTCCAGAATTATTGCTGAGGTGGTCTCACTGCTGGTTAGGTACATAGAATCATTGAATCTCTAACCAGCACCCAGCTACAATGCAGGAGGCTGCCATTCAGCCCATCAAGCCTGCACTGACAACAATCCCACCTATGCCTTATCCCCATAACCCCACGTATTTACCCTGCTAATTCTCCTGAAATTTAGGGGCAATTTAGCATGACCAGTCAATCTAACCCACACATCTTTGAACTGTGGGAGGAAACCAGAGCACCCAGACATTTATTCCTGACAGAGTCTTATAATCAAATCCTGCAGCATGAGTATTGTTGTAAAATACCTTCAAAAGATAGCAACATGCCATCAGTTTAAGGGAAGTGTGTCACATGATCCAGCTTCAGTTTCACTTTGGCCGTGAGCAGAACACACACACATACACGGATTTTCAAGCTTTCTGTCCATGTCTATCTGTCCGCATGTGCTTAGAATTAGTAAATGAGCCCACAACACGTTTGCACAACCCTTATGAGCAAATGGTCACTTTATATCATAATACACAAAAGTATTGACAGTAATAAGTTGAATTTATTCGACTCAGCCACTCGAGTAGATTTTTAACTATCAAAGCACTTCTCCACTAAGAGAGCTCTAAACATGAGAGTGATATTTTTCTGTACTCCGTAAACTCTCAGTCTGTCCTTTTAAAGAAGCTCAGAGCAACAGAGAGTTGGTAGTACTATTATACTTTAATAACCTATTTTCATCAATTAGTCTCTGGTCAGAGAATCTATTGGATAATTGATTAGGATCAAAAACTTTATGAAAGGGCTGTTAAAATCTGGTCATTGTACTCTCAATCAAATGATTAAGCTTAGCTAGCTGTTAGCTATAACAAATTGGTATGTTTGAGGAATAAACATTATGGGCCTAGAGGACAGGCAAATAAAATTCTTTCATTTCCAATTCTTGACATTTTAATTGCTTTGCACTATTTCCCATGACACATTTACAGTATTTTCTCAATAAATATTTATTTGTTTATTCTTTCCTCCCTGAAATCTCTTTTTGGATTATATGATTTTTAGCCATTAGAAAATGCACCTGCTTGCCTTCCGCAGCAGCTAATCTTTGACTTCAGTCAAAGATTTATGCCATCAGTGCAACGTTAGAGCCAGCTTCAACAAATACCACTGCGGATGTGGACACAGTGAATGAAACATTATAACCTATCATGGGAGACAAGAGTGTGTAGAGACACAGAACATGTTTCTATTTATAGTGGACTCCATTGAAACTGGAAACATTCATCAGCTAGCTGGTAATCCGAGTGAGCAGACTGCAATCCAAAGGAAGTTCATATCCCAGTCTTGACCGACATTTGAGCTCATCGATTCCTATTGTGTCTGTCTCCTTCCAAGCTACCCCATGGAGCACTTAGTGGCCACATCACACACCACAGAACACACTAGAGAAATAAATCCCAGCACCTCAGGAGAACTCCTTTGTCAGAACTGCATCCAAACTTCATTCCATTGATTACTTCCACTCTTTATAGAAAGAGCTCAGTTGAAGCAATTCTGGAAATGCTCCCACCCTATAATGTGTTAAAATGATATTTTGCATTCAGAGTTCAACAAACGATAATGTCTCAAACTTGTCCTTCCCAATAAGAGAGGAGCTAAGTTGAGGTCAGATGTCATCATGGAAGGAGTTGAGCTTGAAGATGAGGTGACCTGTGCCACTGTGTGTCTCTCCTGGTGGAAAGGGAGCTACTGAGACCATAGAGTGGGATTCTTGCTCATTTTTTCCATTTCAAATATGGTGTGAGACAAGGAGAAGAAAGTCTAAGAATTAATTGTGTTATTTCTAGAAAGTGCTGCCAATTCCTTTTATCAATAGCCATGTAATAAAATGGCTGCTGTCATGATTTTAGTCTGTTGCCTACATTTTTCTCCCACAGTGAAAGTATGATTGGGTGATGTCAGTCCTGTAATGACCATTTTTGAAAGACATATTTATGACACTCATTTGAAAAATATTGCTGTAATGGTGAAGCTCCAAATTCCAACCGCATTATAAAGTTCACTATCCAGCTGTCCAATGTTTATGTTGCTTTGCCAGGGGTTGTGTTACAGAAGACACAAAGCAATTAAGAAGAACTGGCAATCCTTCCAACCTAGAACTATATACAATCTGTGCAGTATATGTATACTTTTTCTTGGCTGTAAGGAACTTCTAATCCTACAGAGAACTGTCCTTACATTACACTTGTTTTTCTTTTCAGAATGAAAAACATTTTTCCCACCACCTCTGTCACCAATTGTACACTATCTGGTCAAGCAAAGACTAACCAGATGCAAATCTAAGGAAAGCTAACAAGACCAGTTATCCAGAAGTTAAATGTGAAAGGCCAAAATCTACCATCTATTGACTATCAACGGCTGTTGACCATGCGATTGAAACTGGTTCTCTGATACTGAAATTCATTTATCCCAGAACTCAGAAGGGACTTGGGGGAAGCCTTCAGAATAACACAAGCAAGACAATAGCAACAGAGAAAGGCAATGCTGTCTAAGCCTTTCAAGAACTGAGAGGCTTAAAAGTCTTGTACAACCCTCCCCAGCCTGATTCCAAAACTTTGATTTCACTTGTGAAGAAACTGGACTTCCAGAGGCAACAGCCAGGAGCGCCTGACTTCATGGTTTGCTAAACTTTCTTCGCTTCGAAGGAACGCTGAAGTAATCGTGATACCAGTTCACTAGCATTGTGGGGTGTGTGGAGCTGTGTGTACACATCATGTGCACATCACTCTCTTTTTCTCTTTGCTGGTACGCTTTATATTGACTATGCACAAACAGTCACATCCATCTTTTCAAAACTAAATCTGCACTGATTACAGATGGAAGGGAAAGGAATTGAGGGTTTCACTTCATCTTTCCTCCCCTATCTGTGATAGCTAACTGAGGGAGGAGCTGGCTCAGAGGGTAAAATTAATGCTCCATACACACACACACACACACACACACACACACACACACACACACACACACACACACACACACACACACACACACACACACACACACACGTGCTCTGTGGGACCTGAATTATGATTAAAAGAAATTAAAATTTCAATTAAAAACTATAATCTTAAAATGGGCAGTAAGAATGCATCATCATTGCATTATTTGTTACCCAAACAAGCAACCAAGGTACAGCTGCACGTTTTTTAAAAATTAGGAAAAGTTAAGACATTGTTGTTATTTTCGATCAGAATTATCCCGGGCATCGGAGCACAGGGAGAGGTCACATTGCAGAAGTGAAAGCTGACAAATAACTTCACAAGTGTCAGATTTGGCTGAGGGTTGATGCTCCCCTGAGGTTAATAGGGTGTCAGATGGTGTCATTCACTCAGGTAAATCTTGACTTTGTTTGATGATGAACCCAGGATGCTGGAAATAAAAAAATTAGGAGGGGTGCAAAACAGAATGCTGGCTTGCTACGGACCACTTTACATCAGTGCACAGTTCAAGATTTCGCTCATCAAGAATGACAATCAGGTTGAGTGTAAGGAGGGACAGTATCCCTGCTGCACGCCAATGGTTTTACGACAGTGGACAAAGCAGGAGAAAAATTAGAAAATTGAGAAAAAGAAAAAGTTCTCCATAAGGGAGTTGAAGAAACTAATGACGAGTAACTTCAAGATGAATAAGATTGATCCTAAGGAATCAAGATAAAGGTCAGAATCTGTCTGTGTTCACTGCAGACACTAATGAATGTGAAAATCCAGAAGTTGCTGTCAAAAACTCACCATTTTTCCATTGGGTACATGGCTGAAGATCTCGCAGAAAGAAACCTCAAAAATCACTTGACCTAAACTTCCATCATCTATTCTATTTGTTTTGCTGTAAAGACCTTTAAACACTGAATGAGGGATAATTAAGTTTTCAATGGTTTACTAAGTTATAATTACTTCTGAGCAACCCCACTGGCCCTGAAAAGCTAATTCAATATTTATAGAATGTCAAATTTCAATTATTTAAAACAAAAACATAGATTTTAAAATAATAAAGTTCTAATGGTTTGGATGCTACCTTATCCCATGTGTATGTCCTGATCTTTATTTTGTTCTTTTTAAAACGATTAAAAATGAAGAATAATTAGCATCTTTAACTTTCTGGTTTGCAGTCTGTGAGTATTTTCAAATGCGATTCGCTGCTGAGACTGCCCAATGACATCACTGTTACTGGCTGTCGGGGATCCCGCATGGTTGATGCTTGAATGAAGTTAACATCAGCAAAGGTAATTTCATGCCAACAGTATTCGCTAGATCTTTGCGGAAGGCTTTCATCCAGGACAGTGGCGTGCATCGGCACTTTGCTACATAATGCAAAATCCAGGTCAATCACTGCTTGTTGACCACGGCATGATTTTTTTTTGATATTGCAATCAATTATTTTCTCATCTATATTTCAGGTTCCTTGAGTTCATGAATTATTGTTCAGTTGAGAGGGCCACTGTGGAACAAGTCTCCCAAGTGTCAATGATGTTCTGTATAAATGACTGCTTGAAGGTCTACAAGCGATGCCAGTGCTCCTGCTTTGCCTTTCTTACTGTGTCCAAGTATTGTTTCATTGCCTGCTGTCTTCTGCTCTTAATAAGAACATGAAAAGCTGGTGCTGTAGCATGTCAGAGTGAACAACTGCATAACGTAGTGGTGGGACACAAGCCCCTACTCTGCTAAGTCTCTTATTTTGACTAGAGTGCTGCAGACATGCAAAATGCTGGGAGGTACACTTTGTGACATAGGCAGAAACAGTTTGTGTATGTCTTATGGAAACCCAGGGATCTTGCGAAAAAAAACAGAAACTTGATCATCAGCGAGGAAGAGATTACAATCAAAATGAGTCAAATATACACCTTGCTCACCATTTCACATAAAAACACATATAAAAGTATTAACCTCATTATATGTTGACGTGATTATTTTGAAGAATTAGGCACCAGTTAGCAACCTTCTCTATAATTAAGTAAGGCATTATTACCAATAACATTATTAAAGGGAAACATTATCCGCTGTATAATAGCTTCCATTAATTCAACTTAAGATGAGCAATCCTTACTGATAAATTGGCAGGGGTACAGATTCAGTCAAATTTTCAAATTAAACATTTATGTATCTCTTGGTGAAAGTTTATTCCTCTTACTGGAGATTTTGTTGCTGAGTAATGGATTTTTTTTAACTTTTAGAAATCAGTGTCACTCCCAAATCATTTGGAAAACAGCTGGATACTGAATAATGTTCTGTCCACATTGTCCTGACAACGTGCCTTAACCTAATAATCGGAAGAAGCCCTTCGATATCAGATTTCATTTTCCCACACTAACCATGTTTACAAAGTCTTTCCATGGGACTGACAGCACATTCTAAACTGCTGAACTGTGAATACAACAAACACAATCAGGGTTTCCCAAAATAACTTCACAAAGGAATTTTACAACTATCAGAAAGCAAAAGAGAAATCTAATTTCTGCAGGCTGAATTAAAGTTCAGCTTCGAGAGGTGAAAGTAAATGTTTGTTTGCGATAAATTATACGGAAGTGAAGCAATAACATGGTACTGATTCTGTGAGCTGACTTGCTTAGAGGAAGAGGAGAGCCTCTGGCGTAACGCCAGGCAAGCTAGTCTGCCTCGGAGATGCTCTACGAGTTTCTATTAGCACTCACACACTTCTATCTGAAGACTGACGGGACTGCACTGCAATGTTGCATTTGGCCAACTGGTAACAGCAAGCCTCACCAGTTTTCCAATGTCCTCATTTCATATAAAAACAAGCTCCTGGTGTAGGCTGGCTCTCCCGCTGGGAGCTTGCTTAAAGATAAGTGGTCGCACATGAAGTCAAAAATTTCTGGGATGCTTTCCAAGAGCTGTTTGAAGCAAAAGAAGTGGCAAGCAGACACAAACCAATAGTCAAACAATCACAGAGATAAGAACGCAAATCTGTTAGCAAGTGCTGGCCTGGCAAAACCTCAGCCTTCTGCTAAACAGATGATAAAGCAGAGAGGGTACTGTATAAGGTGAGTATGAGGACAGTTGGCCTTGTTGATATTTCAGGGCAGCCCGCAGTACTGTCCACCCACAGTAAGTAGTGGCCAATGAAGTACTTGGGAAGAGCTGGCAGAAGATAATGGAAGATTTTTGAAAGGGGAAAGATGCCATGATAGTACCAGATGGAAGGGCCAAGCATGCATGCCACAAAATACTGACCTGACATTCACCTTTTCAATCATGTTCATTATACAATAGGATGCACACTGGGAAAAAAAACGCTTGGCATAGTGACATTTCTATAAAGATTTTACAAACATATCATTCTAAAACAACCAGGCTACATGATGCATGGTCAGCTATTAACACACAAGATGAGTGGACCTGTGACTGTCACTGTACATGGACTTCTTTAGTTAACAACTCAAGACTACTTACCTGCTTGTAGAACATTTGACACTTAATACAATGGCACTAACCTAAGCTAGGGTACAGTTTAAAAATTACAATGCCTAAAAAATACAAGAGGCCTCTTCTAGCCACAAAGAGCAATTTTATTTATTAGTGTCACAAGTAGATTTACATTAATACTGCAATGAAGTTGCAGTGAAAATCCCCTAGTCGGAGATAACATTCTGGCGCCTGTTTGGGCACACAGTGTGAATTTAGCCCGGCCAGTAGTGCTGTGAGGCAGCAGCACTAACCACTGTGCACTGTGCTGCCTAAAAACTCAGAGTGAATACCATTTTACTCTTGTTATGCCTTGTCCGCTCATACAAAGGCATGCACCGCTGTTTGATGGTGTGTCTCAGAGACAGCATTCAAATATTCCTTTGATGCTGCTGAAGAATTGAAACTTGTCTGTCAGTGGATGCAGAAGAATACACCTCAGAGCACCCACAGCAAAGTTTGCAAACATCAGCACACCTCCACAAACCCCAGAGAGTGCAGCTGGAGGAGACATATGGAGTCCTGAATTACAAAGATCAAACAGTGATGTTGGAGAAACGAAAAGGAACAACTGTCAGGACACACAACTTTCAGCAACATCAAATCCAGTTGAAAGGAAACTCAAATCCCACGAAGTAGTGCTTTCCTGATGTGAACCCATTTTAATGTCTCCGACGTTACGGCCTAAAGCTGGATGTGTAGGAGGGTGCGGCCCTCCGCCTTTGAGCCAGGTGAAGGGAGGGATGGGGATGGAAGACTGCAGTGCCAAAATAATAATAACCATCACTATTTTGCTGTTACACTGACTAAATAAAACAAAATAGCAGGATAATAACCTTCACCACTGTATCATTGTCCAAAATAAAGCAAAGCAACAGCACAATTCAGAGATGGTTATGGCCCTCACACTTTTCAGTTTCTAGAGCATGTTGACCATTGATTGCAGCTTAGTGCCTACCTTCTTTGGCTAATCCCAAGTTTACCTTAGTCAGGCGAGAGTGAGATCAGGCAGCACTGAGTTGCCACACAAGGTCACTTTCAAGGTTGTTGACTGTTCCTGTTATTGAGGTGAAATACAGTGACGATTATTTTTGGGGGTTTGACTTCCATATCAGAAAACATTCCTCCATGGCAGGGCTTCTCAAACAATGGGCCACCACCCAATAAAATTTGGAGATTGGAATGTCCAAGACCATAATGGTAGCCTTGGAGAGGAAACTCCAGCCTGGCACTGATATTGCTGTAAAAGCTCTCCTCTCTAATTCGATAAAGTGATTTTGGTTTCCTGATACATTCCTTGTGAATGGTCTCCAAAGCATTACTGAAGCTTATTTGGCTTTATGGTTTTGCAGGCTACCACAAATGAAGCTATTCAGCCTTTCTTCAGATGTGACTGAAACACTCATGAACACATACTTCAGGAAAATGCTGTCATATTTATGAACATATATTTCTTTGTTTGTCATCAACAGATGAATCAGAAAGCTCACTGCTGGAGGTGGAAGCTCTGCTATTAAAAAAAGTATCCATGATCTGAGCTGCAAGCAATTACTAAATTACTGCGAGACTGTTCAGCTGCAGATTAGAGAAGCATCCGGCCAATGAGGAGTTCATAACTTTTACCTAAGCAGAGGCTAAATCCTGACACCACTGACACCCCCCCCCCCCCCCCCCCCCCCCCCCACCCACCCACCACATCCCTTCAACTACTGTATCCCCTTATTGTTCGTCCATTCCAGATTCCTGTTCAAACTGCCGGCTGCTCACTTCCCGGCAGCAAGCCGCAAGGTACAAAAAAGTGCATAATAGGACCTCAGTATCAGTGCCAGGCTGGAGTTTCCTCTCCAAGGCTACCATTACGGTCTTGGACGTTCCAATCTCCAAATTTTATTGGGGTGGTGGCCCATTGTTTGAGAAGCCCTGCCATGGAGGAATGTTTTCTGATATGGAAGTCAAACCCCCAAAAATAATCGTCACTGTATTTCACCTCAATAACAGGAACAGTCAACAACCTTGAAAGTGACCTTGTGTGGCAACTCAGTGCTCACTCTGGCCTGTCTCAGACTAAGGTAAACTGGGGATTAGCCAAAGAAGGTAGGCACCAAGCTGCAATCAATGGTCAACCTGCTCTAGAAACTGAAAAGTGTGAGATGGAGAAGCATCAGTCTCAGTGTTTCAGGTATAGTGATAGTTCTGTACCAGGTACTGTCCACCACTAAGGACCAGAAGTAGCCTCACTTAACTTGTTGATGTTCAACTGAACAGAGTAATGTGATGTATCACTGAATCACCCACTCCCACACTGGCTGCCTGGGAAGCCGTATGTTGCTTCCTTCATCCTTCACCATGATGCTTCAGTGCTCTGGAAAGTCTAGAGAATCAAGGACAATGAATGTTTCCCCACTCACCAGCACTACAAGAACATCACTCAATGCTGCCAGATGTCACAAGACCTTTTGGACCTACACTCTCAACCTTTGTTATGTTATTTACTTCCAACTCTGGGGAAACTGAGAAAGCCAAACAGAGTTCATAATTCACAAGTACCTGGTGAAAGGCATGATGTAGAGTATCCCTGGCTTCAACCTTCCTAAAAAACTCAGGGGATATTCTAAATCACTTCTACACAAACTCGGCATATTCCAAATCCCATCTACACAAACTCAGGATATTCCAAATCCCATCTACACAAAACCTGGGCAGATGCAAAATAGAAAATTAATAGCTATTCAATGTGTGGCTGTGCCACCCAGAACAAAATAAGAAACGTATAATGACTCGATGCCTACTTCAGAAATGTGAAGGTGGCATTGCAGTGAAACACTCAACTTTCTGACCAAATAGTCTGGCTGAACAACTTGAATATAAAATGGGTCGTTGTTCTAGATTTCCATTAGCCATAGGAAAATGAGACAATGCGGCACTCGAATCACTGAGTATCAATCCCCAATCTTTGGAAAGTGCAGCAGCTGGGAAACTGGACAGTCAGTTGCTGCCCTTAGCATACAGTAGGATATGAAGTGATAATGTGGGCATGCTGGCAAGGTATTGGTCATATATTTGCTTTATATAGGCAGCAAGATAGCTAACGCTGTAGATGATCCATCTCTAATATAGGAAAAGACAAGATTTGAGGGTACTGCTTGATAATTGCATATTGGTTGTATTTAATTGTGTTCAAATAGTGGGTATTGACTGTGCATTCATTTGAGCCACTATAACCATGGCTGTTGGATTAGAAGAGTTGTAATGTGTAATTCTAAGTAAATATAGAAGTGTGTAAAGATTAGATCCAGTTTCAGTCTTCACCTTTCTGCAGTGAATCACTGGTCATTTGACTGCCAATGACAATTTTGTTGCTCTGTTTCAGGATGGCTATAGGTCTCCTAGCAACAGATGGCAAAACTGCGCTCCTGCTTTCTCACTTATTCTGAGCTGTACAGCGACTGTTCTTGGTCACTGCCAATCCCTGCAGGTGACATAACGGCAACTGTGGTTACTACACCAGGCTGATGTCAGCTAACCGCTCTAATCTTATTTCATGTTAAACAATTCCAATCGGCAAATATTGCAATTGGGTTGGTTTGGAAACAACTTACTTTATCAGCTTTCTTGCATTGGCTACTGTAATTTTCAGCCTGATGGCTTGTCACTGCATTGAATGTTTATTGAAATCACATTTTAGTACCATTCTTCATTTATGGTCATGCTTTTCGGCTGAACTTCTGTAACGTTCAATTACAGTTGGCTGCCGAATGACTTTATGGACACTACTCTGCTGTTTTTGATTCTGCAAAAGCATTCTCTACATGTTCTGATGCCAAGAAACAAAACCAGGAGAGGAAAAAGCCAGTATTACAAATCCAATAAAGTTACCCAACAAAAAAAACTGACAAATGCCTTTAAGAGCTGCCTTGTTTCGTGGGACTTATCCTCGGGTGTCACAGTCTGAGGATACAGGGTAGACCATTTAGGACAGAGGTGAAGAGAAATTTCTTCAACCAAACAGTGGTGAGCCCATGGAATTTGCTACCACAGAAGGTAGTTAAGCACAAAACAGTGAATGTTTCCAACAGTAGTTAGACATAGCACTCAAGACGAAGGGGATCAAATTAAGGGAGGAAAGGTGGGATCAGGCTATTAAGTTGGATGATCAGCTGTGATCATAATGAATGGTGGAGCAGGCTCGAAGGGGTGAAAGGCCTCCTCCTAGTTCTATTTTCTATGTTTCTATGAGGCCCTTTCCAACCATGTGTAAAATTGCTTCTTTAAGTGGTCAACATGATCCTCCCTGAAAATGTCAGCTGGAAGATCCCAGGGAAAGCAGACTGGGTTCCAGTGACAGAAATTATACACTTTTCACACATCAGTGGAACCAGTCCTGCAGACTGGACACTCCATCCCTACAGTGAAGGCCAATACCTTATGAAGATGAGTGGAGCCAACTAAGGAAATCAATTGGATCCAAGTCTGGTGGTACGTGCAACAAATAACCAATCACAACAGAATGCAATCTCATTTAAAAGTCTTAGGTCACTGGTCAGAAATTTCTTTCCTGCCCACAACGTCAGTGTCATTTCAGTCCCAAAACTTCCA